>NC_085842.1:76332091-77737091 GCF_035594765.1 Anolis carolinensis | reverse complement strand
AACATTCCACCAATCAGCATTTGCTCCAACATTTCATTCTCTCCCAGCTCTTAGCAGATTTTTATCATATATTCTATCTGTGTGTGTGTTTATGTGTCTTTAAGTGTGACTTATGATGATCCATGAATTTCATAGGGTTTTCTTAGGCAAGAAATAGTTCATTCCTGTGCAGTATTTCATATTCCACAGTTTGCTATTTGTTGGTGGTCACCCATCCAAGTACTAATCAAGGCCTCCAACATCAGATGGGTTCTAGGACTTCATCACATGGCCGACCCCCCCCCCCCCCACCACCACCACCACCGTAACAGCAGCGGAGCTACTCTGGGCCCCCCGCTCCTCCTGCTGGCAAGAGCCCCACCTGCCTTCCTTTCCACAGAAAAGCCAAGGGTGAGAGAGCTCAGTCCCTCAGGCAGAGTGGTGAGCAGTGGTGCGTGAGACTTCGAATGGACGTCTTTTGCTCAGCTGAGGTGAGGCCAAGGTGGGGAGGGGCTGCACCTCCAAATGGTGAGGAGGGAAGGCAGCAGGAGCAAGGGGAGACCTTTGCAGGTGGCATGCTCTCATGCTAGTGCTACCTCTTGCTCTAGCTCGTGCCTCTTGTGCTAACTTGTAACTCAAAGCAAAAAACGAGCTGAGTGACAGCTCATATCTTGAAAAACCCAGAAGTTATATCACTCGTAAGTTGAGGTTTCACTATATCAGGACACCAAAGGCTGCTTTGCCTATGGTCTGACTTTCGCACACACTTTCTTGCTCACAGTTTCTGTAGCAAAAGAGGACACGGACAGAAATCATCAGTAGCAGCTGATGCTTATCATGTCAGTGGTGTGATGATTCACTTTGGGTTTTATTCTGAACTTTAAAAGCGCTCCCCATATCAGCAAACCTATTGCAGTATAAGATTCAGCTCCCTGGATAACTCCTTTAGCATATGGGATCATACCTAGAATGGATTTGCTGCCCTGCAGCATGGGGTTGTAACCCATAGAAATATGCATGCAGAGCTTGGGGAAATTACTCTTTTGGGACTACAAATCTTGGACTCCTCAGGCAAACCACTCCATTCGTGAAACCTAACAGCTGTGTGGAGCAGTAACATTTGCATCCCCATCTCTAAGGAAAAGTACACAAGTAGAAGCAAATATTGCCAAGAAAACCCTGTAATAGGTTTGCCCTATGGTCACCATAGGTTGGAAATTACTTGAGGGCACACAAAACAACAAGCTACTTAAAATTAGACATGCTTCTCTTTAAGGGGATGTTGCAGGACAACATACACCGCATGCTAACAAGGAGCAGATTCTTTTATTTTCAAGAGCGGCATCAAAACCTTTAGAAAACAATAACAATAGAAGGTATAAAAATAATTCAGCATAATACCAATTTGACATTTTTATACTTCAGCCACTGGGCTAGATTTTATGTATGTTTTCTACTCCGGTCTGATTTTTTAAGATGAGTTTAGCCATGAAAGAAGAACAATAAAACACACAATATGTTCTTTGTTAATAAAGACTTCTCATTAAGTATTTAACAGATTTATTAGATTTACAAGATGTTTTCTTCCACCAAAGGATAGGTTTCATAGTAGTAACAACACTTATCCCTTCTAAACACCTAGACAGATCTTTGGAATCTCATTATCTGCTTTTGAGCTACTGCCACCGAAACAGATTATCTCCATTAAATGACTAGTTAATGCCAATTATTGAGCCTGACAGCCTGATCCCTCTGGTTCAATAACCAAGTAACACAAACTGACCCAGAGAAGTTATGTTGTGATGTACAAGAGAAACTTTAATAGAACAGAATAATTAGACTGCAATCCTAAATAACCTCCATTGAATCCAACAGTTTTTAATTGGCAGTCATCTTGTGTAGGCTTACAATATTACAAATAGAATTATCAGGGAAATATCTGGAACTACTTTCTTGCATTTTTATTATATTTTGCCCCAATAATGATAGTGTTCACAGACTACATTTAGCAATTCTTGCCTTGTCCCCATGACCTGGCCACTAACAAATCCAGAAGATCTGCTACAAGCAAAAATCTTGCCCATTTTAATGTCTTGGAACCATTACTTAAAAACAGTAAATGATTTTCTAAGGTCAGCAATAAAGTTGTGGCATCCTGGCTTCCTTTTGGACTGTGGTGCAGCTGGTTAGTAGCCAGCAGCAACAAATCACCATTGACCAAGAGGTCATTGGTTTGAAGCCTGGGTCGGGGTTAAGCTCCCAAATGTTAATAGCCTAGCTTGCTGCCCACCTAAGCAGCTTGAAAACAGCTGTGTCTGTAAGTAGAGAATTCTAGGTACCACTTAATGTTGGTAGGCTAATTTAATTTAATTTATGACACCATAAAACTGCCAGCAACGTGTGAAGAACATGAGAAAGTACTACCATCAAAAAGGATTCGGAGTCACAGTGGATGATGAAGTGGAAGCTCTCCCTGTGGCTGAAATTGAGCATACCTTCATGAAGTCAAAAGCTGGAAAATGTTAAATAGCCTCTACTGTCTGTATATGTGGTATGTCTGATAATGGCATTGGATGTTTGCCAGGTATATATGCATTGTAATCTGCCCTGGTTAGAGTCCCAGTTGAAATAATGATGATGATGATGATGATGATGATGATGATGATGATGATGATTTTATTTCTTACCCACCTCTCCTCATGGCTCATTTAGTCAATAATGGAGTGATGAGTCAACAAATAGGTAACTCACATTGATTCAATGAGTCTGCTGTAAGGTAGGTAAAGGTAAAGGTTTTCCCCGACATTAAGTCCAGTCGAGTCCGACTCTGGGGGTTGGTGCTCATCTCCATTTCTAAGCCAAAGAGCCGGCGTTGTCCGTAGACACCTCCAAGATCATGTGGCCAGCAAGATGGCATGGAGCGCCGTTACCTTCCTACTGGAGCGGTACCTATTGTTCTACTCACGTTTGCATGTTTTCGAACTGCTAGGTTGGCAGAAGCTGGGGCTTACAGTGGATGGCGCAGGCTGGTTAGCAGTCAGCTGCAACAAATCACTCTGACCAAGAGGTCATGAGTTCAAGGCCAGCCCATGCCTGTGTCTGTCTCCATCTCTGTTCTATGTTATAGCATTGAATGTTTGCCTTATATGTGTACAATGTGATCTGCCCTGAGTCCCCTTTGAGGTGAAAAGGGCGGAATATAAATACTGTAAATAAATAAATAATAAATAAATAACAGTGGGTGTTCACTACTCTCCCCATTTCGAATCTGCAACCTTTCGGTCCACAAGTTCAGCAGCTCAGCTCTTTAACATGGTGTGCCACCAGGGGCTCCATGAGTCTGCTGTAGGTAACAGTATTCAGATAACATCTTAGACCACATCTTACCCGGGTTATTGTCAAAATAAAAGTTCAAGGGAGTTTAAGGATGGGATAAATGGTCAGTGGAGTAGGAGTCATGGGCAATTAAGACCTACTATCTTTAATAATAATAATAATAATAATAATAATAATAATAATAATAATTCCCCTTGCAGGTGCCACCTTGACGTGTGGGGGGGGGGGGGCTTAGCCATTCCGAGGATGCTGAGGGCTGTGCTGGCGGTAGTGTAACTACCGGCAGGTCCAACCAAGCTAGAGAGGCCTCAGCGGAGGAATGCAACCAAGTGCACCTAACCCATTAGCATTATGGAGAATCAAACCAAAACGAAGTCTATACTGGCTCGGTCGTCGCCCCGGATAAAATCCATCAACAAGTGGGCTACGGAATCATCAGAACCCAAATGAACAGTCACAGAAGCGGCAGAAATATACAATGCCAGAAAACCGCACAGTCATGAAATGCTATTACAACTCTGAACCTGAAAAGCGCGGCTACCAAAAAAGGATGCATCAGCTATGGAAACAAGAGTACCCTGACTCACAGATAACAGAACCCCGACTGGCTGACCAACGAAGATTCATAATCAGAAACAAAGTGTTCAGTGAAGTTGAACTTGAAGAAATCCAGAAAATCTGCAAAGCAAATTACCATCAGACCACAGCACAGACAGCAGCAGAGACTCCAGCAACACTTGGAATGGTGGAACAGATTGAACCAGAAGAAAGTGTGGAGCTTTTGCAAGAATTTCATGAACCAGCACTCGAAACACCTGTTGAACCACCAGGAACCTTGACAGCAAGACAACAAGAGCTCAAGGATAAGATCATGGCTCATGCTGCAGCAAATGCAATAAGACAGTGGCTCCCAACTCTAAAAACAGTGCCCAAGAGACACCTGGCACCTCTCATGAAAGATGTGAATGCAGCACTCTCCACTGTCCAGATAACATCAATTGAACAAACAAACCAGTATGCCTACAGTGCAGCAGTGATAGTAACAAAAGAGCTTGGGCTCCTACAACCAAGGCAGCCCCAAAGAAAATCGACTGGAAAACCAAAGTGGAAGGTCAGGCTTGAGTTGAAAATCAAGAAACTTAGATCAGATGCAAGTAACCTGAAAAATATGAAGAGAAGAAATTGAAGAATGACAAAATCAAGCAATACCTGATCAGAAAGTACTGGCTGAACACCAGAAAAATTGAAGAAGCTTTGGAAATTGTGAAAGAACAAATTACAGCAACAGCCAGAAAAATTGAAAGATATGAAGCCAGAATCATCCAGTACAGACAAAATCAACTGTTTCAATCAGACCAAAGACGGTTCTACCAGAGCCTGAACCAAACAACAGACACAGTAACCATAAAGCCAGAGAAAATTGCAACAACGAAGTTCTGGAAAGAGCTTTGGGAAAATAATAAGAACTACAACAAAAACGCTGGGTGGATAAAGGAGTTTGAAGGAAAATTCTCACAGAACAAAATGGAACAGATGGAAATAACAACTGAAATGATCAGCAAACAAGTGCAAAAAGTCAAGAACTGGACATCACCTGGTAGTGATCAACTTCATGGATTTTGGCTCAAACATCTGATTAGTTTACATGGAAAAATAGCCCAACAATTCAATGAGATGATGCAGAAAGGAAGTATCAGTGAATGGCTAACAACTGGAAGAACATACCTGATACAAAAGGATCCAGCAAAAGGAGCAGCACCAGGAAACTACAGGCCAATAACGTGTCTGCCCACTATGTTTAAACTAGTGACTGGCATCATAGCTGACAGAATTCAAGACTATCTTGAAGAAAAAAAATCTTGCCAGATGAACAGAAAGGCAACAAACGGAAAAGCAGGGGCACAAAAGACCAGTTATTGATTGACAAAATGATTCTGGAGAACTGTAAAAGCCAAAAAGCTAATCTTCACATGATGTGGATTGACTACAAAAAGGCCTTTGACTCACTCCCACACAGCTGGATCATCAAGTGCCTGGACGCCATCGGGATTAGTAAAAACGTTGGCACCTTCATTGAAAACATGATGGAGCACTGGAAAACTGAACTGTTTGTTGGAAATGAAAGCTATGGACTTGTCAACATCAGGAGAGGAATTTTCCAGGGAGAGTCATTGTCCCCTCTGCTTTTCATTATTGCCATGATCCCTCTGTCAACAATCTTACAAAAAACAAATCTCGGCTATCAAACATCTAAGAATTCTCACAAAATTTCACATCTGATATACATGGATGACCTGAAGCTGTATGGAAAAACGGAAACTGAAATCCAGTCTCTGACTAACACTGTCCGAATCTTTAGCACTGATATCAGCATGGAGTTTGGCTTGGACAAATGTTCGACAGTGGCATTGAAGAAGGGAAAAATCATTGAAAGTGAGGGCATAAATATGCCCAATGGCCAAACAATAAAGTGTCACCAGCCAGAGGCCTATAAATATCTGGGCATACTACAGCTGGACAACATCAAGCACGAACATGTGAAAACTGTGGTCAGCAAGGAATACACACAAAGGGTCAGAAAAATTCTCAAAAGCAAGCTCAATGGAGGCAACACCATCAAGGCCATAAACACCTGGGCCTGTGCCGTCCGCCAGACAATAAAAAAACTATAAAGCTGAAACGTGCCGTCCTTTATCCGGGCGAACTGCAAATCCCTATAAGCTGTCCTAAAAATATTGAAAGACTGAGTCTGGAAAACTTCAAAAAAAAAGGATGTTTATTCATACAAGGTTGTAAACCTGGCACAGATCTTAAAGTTACAGAAAATGAAACAAATTTCTATAGGTTTTAGCTACAGAATTATCCTTGGTTCCAGAAGGCAAAGGTGATTATAAAACCACTATACCCTAATCACGCTGTCTATATTAGAAGGAGAAACTCTTTCCTTCCCTATCTTTACAGCAAAGATTAGTTCTAGAAGCGACGGAATAACCCTGCTCCTCTAACTAGATTTCCTATTCCAGATCAGTATAATTCAATACTTATCTAATTTGGATAGGCTTAGATTGGCCTGGTTTTGAGGATGATTTGTCCCAGTTAGCTTGCACAGCTGCAGCACGTTGGAAGACTATAGCCAAAATGAGGCTCCAAAATGGAGACTAGACCCTGGTAAAAAAGGGCGGTCCTAAGATGTTGTACTCTTTGACCAATCATTGCAAAGAAAACTGCAGCCAGCTCTTGCAGACTCCAAGCCACTTTTCCTGGGCTTTTGCAGCCAGAGGCTGAAACAAAATGCAAAGGAGGGAAAACAAACAAACGACCAATAGGTAAGGCAAACCATCGTCCTGGGGGACGGAACACTCCCCGCTTAAATTCCCAGGATGTGGGAATTTACCACCCCAAAATACAAACACATTTGCACATATGACAATACAAACACTAGAACTTTAAACATCTCCAATAAGCAACACGAGGTCACTAATTGGTCTGTCCAAAATGGACACTTTGTCTCTGTTGCAAGTCTTTAATTGAACTTTCCTGACCTTACCGTCCGGGCAAGGAAAGGTCTTTAATACAATGCCCATGGGCCACGCATGGCGGGGCAAGTCTTTGTCCTTTAACAACACAACGTTGTTAACCTCAATGTTGTCCTGTGGGCTTTGCCAGATTCTTCTAGCTTGAAGCTGGCTTAAGTACTCAGCTTTCCACCTTTTCCAAAAGTGGTTGGCCAAGGACTGCACCTGTTTCCACAGGGCACGGTGAGTTCCGTCCGGAACTGGCAACATGATGTCCTTCCATCCTGGCACCTTTTGTGTCAAAATAAGTGCAGGAGTCAGTGGTTGTAAGTTCTCAGGGTCACTGGTAAGGGGAACCAGCGGCCGGTTGTTGATAATTGCGGTAACTTCCGCCATAAGTGTCACCAAAACATCATGCGTCAATGACCTATGACTCAAAAACATGGCATTAAGGATTTTGCGACTAATACCAATCATCCTCTCCCAAACACCACCCATATGGGAGGCGTGGGGAACATTGAAAGTCCACATAATTTGTTCAGTATTCGTAAAGTTCTGAACCTTTGGGTCTCTCCCAAACCTAGACACACAATTGAGTTCTTTGGTCGCACCTACAAAATTGGTGCCACAGTCTGACCGAATTGACTTAATTGGCCCTCTGAGGGCTATGAACCTTTTCAATGCGTTTAAAAATGATGAAGTGTCCATTCCTTCTATGACTTCTATATGGACAGCTCGTATTACTAAACAAGTAAACAAAACTGCCCACCTCTTGTTATTTACACCACCCCTGGTTTTTCTGGTAACAATTTCCCAAGGACCAAACACATCGATTCCCACATGGGAAAAGGGTGGGTCTGTCAAAGTCCTATCCTGAGGTAGTTCTGCCATTAACTGACTTTGACAGTTTCGCCTAAGGCGCCTGCATTTAACACATTTGAAAATACAACTGTTGACCAACCTTTTGGCATTAACTACCCACAGACCTTCATTTCTAAGGGCTGCCTCAGTTAGAGTTCTACCCTGATGATGGATCCTTTCATGGTGATGCCGAACGAGCAGCAATGCAGTGTGACTATTAGGGGGTATGATGATGGGGTTTTTTATGCACACCTTGAGTTTAGCCTTGGCTAACCTTCCTCCAACTCTCAAAATACCCTCCTTGTCTAGAAATGGGTTTAACTCATTTAGAAGACTTTGATTAGGGATGTTGAGCCCTTGCTCTAGCCTAGCTATTTCCTGCTTGAAAACAGATCTCTGCACTGACTTGAATATGACGCTCTTAGCCTTTATCATATCCTGGACCTGTAAAGGCTCACTATCTTTGCAAGCTAAACGATGTATAAGCCTAGCAACTGCTCTAAGAAGACTGTGCCACTCCGAAAAACGTTCAAAACGGTGTGGTTCCAGGCAAGATCTTTGGCCCATCTTGATTTCTGTGGTCATCTTGCAAACTTTCACCTCTGGAACGGACTCGGGCAATTCTGTATTTTCGGTGGGAGAAAAGGCTGATGGAAAATTGACTTCGGTCAAGCATCTGGGGCCTGTCAGCCAACTTGAACTTAACACTCGTTGAGCTGAAGCTCCTCTGGAAGCGATGTCAGCTGGGTTGTCGCTGGTGGCGACATGGTGCCACTGGCTAGGCGTAGAACTGGATAGAATGTTGTTGACTCTATTAGCCACATACACCTTAAATTTCTTGGTCATGTTGTTAATGTAACCAAGCACAATTGTACTGTCTGTGTGAAAATAAACATCCTGGAACAAGTTTCCTATCTCTTGCTGTATGATGCGCCATAGCTGTACTGCAAGCACTGCTGCACACAGTTCCAGCCGGGGTATAGAGGTTCCCATAGGAGCTATTTTAGCCTTTGCCATGATGAATCCTGCGTGACAAAAATCTCTGTCCTTTTGTCGCATGTATGCCACAGCTGCTATAGCTCGCTCAGATGCGTCACAGAAGATGTGAAGTTCTGTGGTGGGTTCTATCATTACCTTGCAGGGCACAAATTTTCGGGGAACTGTGATGGTTTCCAGGCCTTCAGCTTGGGCAGTCCAGTTTGACCAAGCTGTTTTTATTGATTGAGACAGCTCTTGGTCCCATCCCATTTTTTCTTGGATCACCTGTCTGAACAGAAGTTTAGCAGTGATCAGGACAGGAGCAGCTATGCCTAAGGGATCAAATATCCCATTGATGGCGGAAAGCATCTGTCTCTTAGTGTTCACAAACTGAAATTTAGATGCTCTTAACGAAAGATGGTCCGATTTTACATCCCAGAGAAGTCCTAAACTAGACTGGGAGCTTAACCCTTTGAATAACTCATGAACATTGCTTTCCGCTAAGTCTTCGGAGGGAAAGGCTTGCAAGATTTGTCTGCTGTTGGATAATAGTTTGTGCAGGCGAATGTTGGCACCTTTTAACAAAGCCTGCAGCTCGTGCACTATTTGGATGGCTTGATGAACGGAGTCAAACGAAACCAGAAGATCATCCACGTAGAAGTTGTGGTTAACTATGCTGGCGACTTCTGGACTGAACTGGTGCCCAAACTCATCTGCGGTTCTTTTGAGGCAGTAGTTCGCAACGGCTGGAGACGGGGTATTTCCAAAGACATGTACGCGCATCTGAAAAACCCGAACGTCACACAAATTTTGAGTGTCCGCGTACCACAAGAACTTGAGGTACCTGCGATGATCAGGACGAACTAAAAAGGCGTAAAACATCTTGTGGATGTCTGCAATAACAGCAAACTCTTTCTCTCTAAATCTCAAGATGACTCCGAGCAAACTGTTTAAAAGATCTGGTCCCTTTAGCAAAACATTATTAAGAGAAATGCCTTGGCATGTGGCACTGGCATCGAATACAATTCGGACCTTGTTAGGCTTTTGGGGATGCGTGACTTTATGGAAAGGCAGGAACCAGTTTTCTTCATTGACCTCACTTTGATCAGAGACCTCGGCATAGTTACTTTGGAACATGTCTTCCATAAAGCCAACGATTTGCTCTTTTACCTTGGGGTCTTTCTGCATCTTCTTCTTCAGTGACCAGAGTCTATTTTCTGCCACATGCCTGTTGTTTGGCAAAGTGGGTTTTTCTGCTTTAAAAGGCAGATGGGCTATCCAATTTCCCTCTGGACTCCGGGAAACTTGAGAGTTCATGATCTCTAAAAACCTCTGTTCATCTTTGGAAAGCGCTGTAGTTTCATCCCTTTCGGAGACTTCAAAGATGGAAGAATACTCTGGTGTTATCCCCTGACAATAGACCGAGATATGACTCAAACAGCTATGCATTAGTGTGGGGCGACTGCCTTGAAGCACGTGCGCTTGACGAGTGCCCACCGACGATGGAGGGTGCATCCTATTTATGCACACTGGGCCTGTAACTGTCCAGCCTAGTGGTAGCAGCTGAGCAATGGGCGCCCCTGGAGGTCCCTTAACTTGGTCGTTCACATAGAACAAGTTCGGACAGTCCGCATCAAGCAGAAGGGCAATGTCCACATCTGGACGGAAAGCAGGTAAGGCGTTCTTCAGCTTTCGCAAGTGAGGATGGGCTTCCATGACTTCTCTGGTGACAATCTGCCTTTTGTTCCGGGGAATAGAGGAACACTCAATGAGGTCTGGTAACTCGAACAGTCTCTTCTGGTCACAAGAGGAGACAACAAAGCCGGATGCTATGCGACCCTGCAACTTCTTCTTCCCTACACAGGTGGACATGGTGTAGTCGACCGTCTGGGTTTTTATGTCAAACAGTTGGAAAAACTCTGGAGTCGCCAGGGAGGCGTCGCTTTGTGAATCCAAAGCCACGTAAAGTCTCTTTTTAAGCCAAGGTCTTCTGGCTGGATATACATCTGCTAGGCAGATGGGATGGCAGACTCTGAGCTGGTGCGCGTCAGAGCATAGTTTAGTGCAGGCGACCGATGGAGCATCCTCCTGCATCCGTGACGCGGCCTGCGTGTTGGTGGCTTCAGTAGATGACCCTTTTTTGGAAAACGTGTCCCCTTTGGCGTGGGAGACAGCGTCAGAGTTGTGCATCGCGGTGCAATGCTTAAGGCTGTTACACCTTGCGCATTTGACGTCCTCTTTGCAGTTGGATGCAAAGTGAAGAGTTGCTCTACAGCACCTAAAACATATGCCCAGCTTCTGAACAATCTGTTGTCTTTCTTTATAAGGCTTCTTGCCAAATTCCCGGCAGTTGGCCAAACTGTGAGGCTTTTGGTGAATGGGGCAGAGCACCTCCTTCACCTCTGACTTGGATTCGTTGGCCCTGTGCTGAGTTTCAACAGCCTTAACACTAACCGGTCTTTTGGCCTCTCTGGATGGTTTTTTCTCCACTTTAGGTGCCTTCTCTGGCTGGGTCCCTTGGTATAAGGTGGGGAGGCCCGTCTGTGGATCATTCCTTTCTCTGGCCGCCCTGGTGATGAACTGGACCAAATGAGAAAATGGAAGGTATGCCTGGGAGTGGGCCTCCTTGTAGTTGAAGACCTCCTGTCCCCAGCGTTCTTGCAAAGTGAAGGGCAGCTTGGTCAAGATCTGCCTCTGGGACAGGTGCTGATCGAGGCACCTCAAACCGGGCAGTTCTGGATTCTCCTTGGCCGACTCTAATTCCGTAAGGAGATCGCTGAGGTCCCACAAGAGTTTGAAGTCTTTGAGTTTTAAAGCTGGGAACCTTTGGAGCTTGTCCATAAGAGATGCTTCAATCTCTGTGCTGGCCCCATACCTCTGCTGCAACCTGGCCCAGGCCTTTTCCAGGGCTTTGTCGGGATCGGCTACGTGGGCTGCGTAGATCTTCTTAACTTGTGAGGATGAGGCTGGGCCCAACCATGCAGCCAGAAGAGTCAGTTCTTCCTCAGGCAATAACTTTAAGTCTCTGATTGCTCTCTGGAAGGTGGCCTTCCAGAGAAGAAATTCCTCAGGCTTGTCCGAAAACTTTTCGACACCCTTGTCCTTAAGATCTCTTCTGGGGCTTCTGATGATGGAGACAAGCTGGGACTCTGGCGTCGAAGGGAACAATTGAGGAGTTTGCTGTTGTGGAGTGGACTCCCACCGTGCACCTTGCGTCAACCTTTGGCCTCTTGGAGGGATGACATCGACCACTGACGAATCGATGGCTCCCTGTGCAGCTGTCTGTAGGGGCCAACTAGCACTCGGCCTTGAGGCCCTGATTGACTGACCTAGGGTTTTAGCAGGAGGCACAGGTAGCTCGAGCAAGGGTGAGCTCCCCGCTATGACGCTCTGCTCTGCAGGAAACTCAAAAGTGACTTTGGGGCCCTGCTCTGGGTAAGGAGAGAAGTCTTCCTGTTCCTCATCCGAAAACTGGCTGTTCATGCTGCCAAGGTGCGCAAACACTTTGGCAGAAGGATCCTGTATTGGTAACTGGCTTACATTTTCTTCTGTGAGTGGCTCAATTAGGGCTTTGGCCAAAGTCTCAGCCCTTACCCTTTTGGCTGCGGCATCCATCTTTATTCTAAGCATCTCTATACGAGCCTGTTCTATTTGCATTTCGCTTTGTCTATGGGCCTGTTCTATTTGCATTTCGCTTTGTCTATGGGCCTGTTCTATTTGCAGTCGTTGCTCTTCTTCTTTAAAGGGAAGGGTGAGATCAGCTGCCTTAGCATCAGCCTCCGCCCCCGCCACTTTACTCTGCAGCTCCAGACGTGCAGCCTCCTTAATGTGCAAGGCAGCTAGGGAAGAGATGGCACTCCCAGCAGCAGAAGACTTGCTAGAGTGGCTGTGTTTAGACGATGCACGCTCCCTTAGTTTAGATACCTGCTAGAGCGGTTGGACTTAAGACTAAGTGCCACAGCAGGTGATTTTAAAAGATTGGTCTCATGGCTGCATAAGGAAGCTAGGATTGCCCTCACCCTATTTTCTTTCTCATTAGTGTCATCTAAAACACTCACTATTTCTAACTCTGAATCCTTGGCGTTAATGCGCTCGAGGACCTGGACTATCTTAGACACCAAACCCCTCCAAAGACCGAAGGTCTCTTCAAGGTCTGTCTGTAATATGGATGGCACCCTTGTAATACCCAAGCTCTCTATTCTGCCCATTAATGTTACAATGCGCTCCCATGCCGAACCTAACCTCACATGGAGGAGCTCCTTTTCATCTATTAGATGGGCCAGCATCTTGGCTGAAGGGTGCTTTATCCTTTGGGGCCTTTCATTCCTAATTTCAGCCTCAGAAGGAGATATACCATTTGTATCATCTTGAAATTGCATAGACATTATATATTCTTAATAGCAAGTAAATTTACAACAAAGGCAAATGCAATATACCTGCAAGTAAATTTACAATAAAAGCAAATGCAATATATAATACAATGCACAGCACTTAACCATAGCAATATATATCACTAAGTAACTATACTTTACAAAGATTGTGACCTTTGGCGCCAGACTTTGGTGGGCAAGCTGCAAAATGCCAACTGACAGCAACTTGCCACTTGATACCTCCCTTGCCCGAGTGACGTAAACTGCCAAAATGGCGACTTCGCCAAATTTTCAAGCACCTTGTGCTCTGCGGCTCGAGGCCTGCCGCCGAAGGAGCACCGAGGCTGGCTTTGGAAAGGAGGAGAGAAGAGACGCCTCCTCCCCGCTGTGAAGGGAGGTCACCACCGCAGGACGATGAGACAGGTCACCGCCGCAGGTCGATGAAACAGGTCACCACCGCAGGTCGATGAAACGGGTCACCACCGCAGGACGATGAGGCAGGTCACCACCGCAGGACGATGAGGCAGGTCACCACCGCAGGATGATGAGGCAGGTCAGCACTGCTGGACGATGAGGCAGGTCACCACCACCAGGCGACTGTCCCGGCCGAGATCCTAGCCACTGTGAAGACTCAGCCAGAACTTTCTTTCGGAGTTGCCAGGCTTATCTGGGTCCCGGCCTGGTGCTTCTGGACTCACCACCTCCGTGTGAGCCCAAGAACTACTGCTGGAGCTCCGCGGCTCGATGCCTGCCGCCGAAGGAGCTCAGGGTAGATTGCTGGGTTTTGCACAGCTGTGCAATTGCAGAAGCAGCCGCGGGGCTACTCGCACACACGCGAGCTGAAGAGCAGGATACTGCAGAGGCTGAAGGAATGGAGCCCCACTCTCTCACTTGCCTATCGGCCTGGCAGCAAGCTGTCCTAAAAATATTGAAAGACTGAGTCTGGAAAACTTCAAAAAAAAGGATGTTTATTCATACAAGGTTGTAAACCTGGCACAGATCTTAAAGTTACAGAAAATGAAACAAATTTCTATAGGTTTTAGCTACAGAATTATCCTTGGTTCCAGAAGGCAAAGGTGATTATAAAACCACTATACCCTAATCACGCTGTCTATATTAGAAGGAGAAACTCTTTCCTTCCCTATCTTTACAGCAAAGATTAGTTCTAGAAGCGACGGAATAACCCTGCTCCTCTAACTAGATTTCCTATTCCAGATCAGTATAATTCAATACTTATCTAATTTGGATAGGCTTAGATTGGCCTGGTTTTGAGGATGATTTGTCCCAGTTAGCTTGCACAGCTGCAGCACGTTGGAAGACTATAGCCAAAATGAGGCTCCAAAATGGAGACTAGACCCTGGTAAAAAAGGGCGGTCCTAAGATGTTGTACTCTTTGACCAATCATTGCAAAGAAAACTGCAGCCAGCTCTTGCAGACTCCAAGCCACTTTTCCTGGGCTTTTGCAGCCAGAGGCTGAAACAAAATGCAAAGGAGGGAAAACAAACAAACGACCAATAGGTAAGGCAAACCATCGTCCTGGGGGACGGAACATGGGCCATACCTGTCATAAGATATACTGCTGGCATCATAAACTGGACACAGATGGAACTGGACAATTTGGACAGAAAAACAAGAAAACTCATGACCATTCATCATTCACTGCACCCTTGCAGTGATGTTGACCGGCTGTATCTGCCTAGGAGATCAGGGGGCAGAGGACTCTTACAAGTAAAACAAGCAGTCAAAGAAGAAGAACATGCCCTGGCAGAATATGTCAAGCAAAGTGAAGAACCTGCTTTGATTGAAGTCAAAAATCAGAAACTCCTCAAAACACAGCAGACAAAAAACCAGTACAAGAAAGCCACACTACAAACTAGAGCTGACAGCTGACACAACAAAACCTTGCATGGAAAGTTCCTTGACAAAATTGAAGGAAAAGCTGATAAGGAGAAGACCTGGCTCTGGCTCACGAATGGGACCCTGAAGAAGGAGACAGAAGGCCTGATCCTTGCAGCCCAGGAGCAAGCCATAAGAACAAACGCAATTAAGGCCAAGATTGAAAAATCAGCTGATGGCCCAAAATGCAGACTGTGCAAGGAAACCGACGAAACCATTGATCATATCCTCAGCTGCTGTAAGAAAATTGCACAGACAGACTACAAACAGAGGCACAACTATGTGGCCCAAATGATTCATTGGAACTTATGCCTCAAGTACCACCTGCCAGCAGTAAAGAACTGGTGGGATCACAAACCTGCAAAAGTATTGGAAAATGAGCATGCAAAGATACTGTGGAACTTCCGAATCCAGACTGACAAAGTTCTGGAATACAACACACCAGACATCACAGTTGTGGAAAAGAAAAAGGTTTGGATCATTGATGTCACCATCCCAGGTGACAGTCGCATTGACGAAAAACAACAGGAAAAACTCAGCCGCTATCAGGACCTCAAGATTGAACTTCAAAGACTCTGGCAGAAACCAGTGCAGGTGGTCCCAGTGGTGATGGGCACATTGGGTACCGTGCCAAAAGATCTCAGCCAGCATTTGGAAACAATAGACATTGACAAAATTACGATCTGCCAGCTGCAAAAGGCCACCCTGCTGGGATCTGCGCGCATCATCCGAAAATACATCACACAGTCCTAGACACTTGGGAAGTGTTCGACTTGTGATTTTGTGATATGAAATCCAGCATATCTATCTTGTTTGCTGTGTCATAATAAAATAATAATAATAATAATAATAATACCATTATTTATATACCGACCCCTCTCCTTAGAAGGACTTGGGGTGGCTTACAACAGAAAAAAACACAATACAAATAATGATAAACATACAATCAATTCAAACAATAAATTCACTTAGAATCATAGAATCATAGAATAGTAGAGTTGGAAGAGACCCCATGGGCCATCCAGTCCAACCCCTCGCTAAGAAGCAGGAAATCGCATTCAAAGCACCCCCGACAGATGGCCATCCAGCCTCTGCTTAAAAGCCTCCAAAGAAGGAGCCTCCACCACGGCCCAGGGGAGAGAGTTCCACTGTCGAACAGCTCTCACAGTGAGGAAGTTCTTCCTGATGTTCAGGTGGAATCTCCTTTCCTGTAATTTGAAGCCATTGTTCCGTGTCCTAGTCTGCAGGGCAGCAGAAAACAAGCTTGCTCCCTCCTCCCTATGACTTCCCTTCACGTATTTGTACATGGCTATCATGTCTCCTCTTAGCCTTCTCTTCTGCAGGCTAAACATTGCCAGCTCTTTAAGCCGCTCCTCATAGGGCTTGTTCTCCAGACCCTTAATCATTTTAGTCGCCCTCCTCTGGACGCTTTCCACCTTGTCAACATCTCCCTTCAACTGCGGTGCCCAGAATTGGACACAGTATTCCAGGTGTGGTCTGACCAAGGCAGAATAGAGGGGGAGCATGACTTCCCTGGATCTAGATGCTATTCCCCTATTGATGCAGGCCAGAATCCCATTGGCTTTTATAGCTGCCGCATCACATTGTTGGCTCATGTTTAACTTGTTGTCCACGAGGACTCCAAGGTCTTTTTCGCACACACTGCTGTCAAGCCAGGCATCCCCCATTCTGTATCTTTGATTTCCATTTTTTCTGCCAAAGTGAAGCATTTTGTTAGTTTCAGCCCATCTCTCTAATCTGTCAAGATCGATTTGAATTCTGCTCCTTTCTTCTGGAGTGTTAGCTATCCCTCCCAGTTTGGTGTCGTCTGCAAACTTGATGATCGTGCCTTCTAACCCTTCGTCTAAGTCGTTAATAAAGATGTTGAACAGAACCGGGCCCAGGACAGAACCCTGAGGCACTCCACTTGTCACTTCTTTCCAAGATGAAGACGACGCATTGGTGAGCACCCTTTGGGTTCGTTCGCTTAGCCAATTACAGATCCACTTAACCGTAGTTTTGTCTAGCCCACATTTTACTAGTTTGTTTGCCAGAAGGTCGTGGGGGACTTTGTCGAAGGCCTTACTGAAATCCAGGTACACTACATCCACAGCATTCCCTGAATCGACCCAACTCGTAACTCTATCGAAAAAAGAGATCAGATTAGTCTTAATAATTAAAACATATAAACACCAAAAGATCTGTTCTTAGTAGAGATCTTTGCAAAAGATCTCTTCTTAGTAGAGATAAAAATGACTGGAATTAGTTTATGGTGGAACACATAAGTCTGTCTGCACTTTGAGGCTGTACTTGGATGCGTGTTATCTTTGACACTGTCATGATGGTTCCCTACACTCCAAAAATCCTCTAAGATTTGAAGGTCAAAAGTATGGAGTAAATAATTAGACACCTCCTGAATCAGTGGAACAAACTGCCAATGGATTTACAATTCCAGCCTTTTATTGGGAAAAGTTTTATTGTAAAGGTGTAAGCCTCTGTATGGGATACTCATTAAAATGGGCCTCTCCTTGCCCATTTAGAACAATGCTGGAGAAACTCATCCGATGTGTATGTGGAAGATGAAATGTTAGAGAATAGGAGGCGCATAACTGAGTTGTCTCCTACCTTTTTTGGAAATGAATCACGAGAAATGCATCAAATACGCAGCAGGAAATATTGTTATGAAAGAATTGGTATAAAAAGGAAACTGAAGCTTGGTTTTATCTTGATCAATATTTTTACTTAGAGCTTTTATGATGTTTTTGTATCTCAAAAGCACTTATTGCACAAAAACATTTAAAAGATCTGCGAAGTCCCTTGGGGCTAGAAAAGAAGTCAAACTATTTATTAAAAAGCATTTTAAAGGATTTAAAGGATTAGATTAGGACTTGGAGCTATCTTGAAAAACTGGAGAATTGAACTGAAAATATTACAGGAAGATTAATGCAAAGCAAATTTGCAGCCTTCCTTTTTTCTGAGTTCAGTCATTATTCTCTTAGGCTCCATCTACACTGCCATAAAATGCAATTTGAACTGCATTGTATGGTCAGTGTAGACTCATGCAGAATGAACTGGATTATAATATAACTAATAAAATGCAGATCAAGCTGCATTATAATGGCAGTGTAGATGGGGTTTTAGTGGTGCCCCTTACTGCTCATACACAGAAACAACCCACTAGTTACAAATGGGAAAGACTACTGCTTGAATGTATAACTATCTGCCACCAGTCAATAGACTAGTCTTCCCTAACCTGACATCTTACCGCTTCCAACTACCTTTGTGAACATGGGCACTGCTGACTGGGAATAATAGGAGTGGTCGTTTAGCACATCTAGTGGTGTCAGCATGGAGAAGGTGGGGGCAGGTTATGCTAAAACAAAATATCTGACTTGGTATTAAGCAGTTCCTATTTTCTAAGTCAAGGGAGAGGAGACCTTTCCAGCCTAAGGGTCTTCTATTTCAGAAACATTCTCCAGAACCTCATTCCCATGGTGTGCAGGCCGAACAGTGAAGGGTAGGAGGAAGGACACTACCATATTTTATCTTTAAAAGTTCTCATTGCCAATAACCAGGATTTTGTTGATGTCAACTGCCATGAAGTTGGCTTCAACTTATGACAACTTTATGAATGAGCAACCTCCAAGGTACTCTATCATCAAACTCAGGTCTTGTAGTTTAATGGATAAGGCTTTTAAATTTCAGATGTGCATTTTAAACTTATCGACTTAGCTTTTAATATTTGTGAATTTATTTAATTGATTGTGTTTTAATGATTGTTATTGTTTAATTTGTTTAATTGTTTTATATTAATGTATCTGTTTTTTGTATTATGTATTCTTGGCATTAAATGATTGCCTCCATGTTGTAAGCTGTCCTGAAACCCTAGAGGGGAGATGGGATGGGATACAAATAATGATGATGATGATGAGGATGACTATTGTAGATTCAGGGCTGTGGCCTCCTTGCTTGAGTCCATCCTTCTGTAATGTGGTCTTCATTTCTTATAATCTTCTACCTTATCAAGCATTATTGTTGTCTCTAGAGAGTCAGTCTTCTAATTATATGTTCAAAGTAGGACAGCCTCAGTTTAGTCATCTTGATTTCTACAGAGAGTTTGGGGCTGATTTCCTTTAGGACCCATTTACTGATCATTTTAGCAGTCCATGGTATCTGTAGAACTCTTCTCTGGTACCACATTTCAAATTAGAAATTTTTCCTATCCTCTTTCTTTATTATCCAGCTTCTACAATCATATATAGAAACAGAGAAATTGAAGGGCATGGACAATCATAATTTTGGCATTCAGTGCTATATTTTTATACTTCAGAGGATTTTTCAGGTTCTTTCATAGGTGCTCTTCCAAATTTTAGGTTTTTTAAAATTATTTCTTGACTGTAGATCTCTTTCCAATTAATAATTGACACAAGGAATGGAAAACATTAGACTATTTCAATATCTTCATTGTCTGCTTTAAAACTGTGTAAACCATATGTGGTCATTATTTCTGTTTTCTTAATATTCAACTGTAAACGTGCCTTTGCACCTACTCCTCACTAAATTACTCTTACCAAGAATAACCTGTGATAAGCTGACCTAGAATTGCCGTGAGTTGGAAACAACTTGAAAGCACACAACACCAACATAATATGCAGAGGCCACCTCTGAGGAATCCTTGTATTACAAAGTCATGGGAAGTTGACATACAGCTTGAAGGCAAACACACACACACACACACACTTATACAGCACAATTGAAAATAGCAGGATTTTTTTGATTTCTTTACATGCTGCATTGGTTCAATCTCCTGTTTACCAATTATATACCAGAATGCTTTCTTGTTCTGCAAATGATCCCTGGAGTTTGGTGTCTTGATATGCAATTCCTTGTCAGTATTTGGCATTCAAAGACCAACCTGTTGTCAGTGAACAAAAATACAATATTGTATTGTCTCTGACCCCTAACCGGAAAAGAGTAATTTCTGCAGCCTGGTTCCTAATACAAATACTCATGAATACAAATCTGAAATCAATTTCATGGGAATAGTTTCACAGTGCTTACTTAAAATGGGCTATATTGTGAGCATATGTCAATTTATTTGCTCTCTGCGATATCTGTGGTGAATGAACCTAAAACGGGGCACAAAGCAAATATTATACAAGACAAGCAAATATTTTGATTTTCTGCTTTATTAGTTCG
The DNA here is from genome assembly GCF_035594765.1 of Anolis carolinensis. NCBI lineage: Eukaryota > Metazoa > Chordata > Lepidosauria > Squamata > Anolidae > Anolis > Anolis carolinensis. The sequence continues at coordinate 77,716,957 of NC_085842.1, read as the reverse complement.
GATCTGCTACTGTCTCCCTCAAGGTATTTTCCAATATAAAAAAATGTAAGAGCGGTATCATGGAAGTCCCATCTGATTCTAAAGGAAATTTTCCAAAGATGTCTACCATGTAACAGATACATATGGTGAAGTTGTCTTTTAAATCTAATAATTTATTGTTCTCAGCAGGCTACACTTGTTTGTGTTGTTGATCCAAGGGGCTCTTTGATAGACAATGTAAGAAGGGGGTAATACAGGCAACTAGTGCAATAAATCTATATCTGTTGTACAGATACAGCTTATACAAAAGCCTTTCTCCCCCATTTCTGTACATTATGAGTATTATGCACCATTGATATGCATTTCTACTTAATGGTTGTTGGTAACTCCCATGGAAGTGGTGTAGTAACGCTACTCCAGGTTTTAATTCACATATTACATGAGCGCTGCAAGGTGTGGCACGCTAGTCCCTCAATTACATTTATCATTCTTAATTCAAACCCTGGAGTAGATTCGCTTCCCCACCGGCACCAGAGCCTGCGCCTACCACTGTTCACAACTGTGGCTTCCTCCAGCCCCCAAAGACTTCTCCAGAATTCCTCTTAATTTTGGGAACCAATTTTATAGCATAAGTGAAAAGCTGCTTATAAAAGGAAACTGGGAGTCTGCATCAGTTTTTTCCAGTTTTTTCGCAGTAGGATCTTTGGATTGAAGCCACTGACACAACACAAATGTATGCATGCACGCTGTCCTTTAATCCCCTTGCAAAAGTTCTCTTTAACTTCTCTGTTTTATTTCCTGTATTTCTACATTCACTTGGCTCATCAGCAGATTGCACTATTCTGTCCTGACAGCCACTTGGGAGCTTTAAACTGTTCAAAGTCCAACATGCCGAATGCTCTCTTGATATCTCGGTGTCACCAGGCCATCAGAATAATTATTCAGAGATTGAAAAACCAGCTTTGTTTGAATTTTGATGAAGAGAAACAGTTGGCCATCTAAGCCTGTGATATAAACTGTTATCTACCCCGCTCTGTTCCAAGAGCTGCATAATTGACTTAAACCCATCTTAAGTCCCAAAGGGATATATCCGTTTTAGATTAGCTTGTAAGGCTTTGCGTCAGTAATGGGGATAAACAGGTAAACAGCTTTGTAAGTCATTTCCTAGTCCAAAGAGCCTGTGGCCTAGAGTAATGGAGTGGGAACAATCAGCAGGGAGTTTTACATGGGAATTTAGCAGAGAAGCTTGAGAAAAAGTCCAGAGCCTGTTCACACTATGGAGTTATAGTGCTATTAGTCCACTTTAATTGCTGGGACTGCATCTTATGGAATCCTACTGGGGTTTGTAGTTTGGTGAGACAATGAATAGAGGAGCCCATTGCCTGAAAAAAATCTTTCTGATGGTAATTACTTAGCATTCCTTGTGAGCAAAAACATTAAACCACCATGCTGGGGAGGATGGGTTTAGCCAGATAAAGGCCATTATGAGTCTCTGGTAGTGTCAGTTATTCTAGGAGTGTTGGCATAAAAATAAAATGAATTAATACAATAACAATAAACAATACAGAAGACTGCCTCTAGTTCATTTTCCCTTGATTTGGAGACAATCTGAGATGGCTAGTGGATTAAAAAAATTCAAGGATGTGACAGCAATGTCCATTTCTTGGGGTAACAGCTCCTGATATGGAGAATGAAGTTCTCAGGAAGGCTGGGATGCATATAATTCATGTGCATACTCAAAGATGTTGCACTCACTTAAGAACCCCACAACACCAGAACAAAAATCAGTCATATAAATCTTGGAAGACTTCTTTTATATGATTTTAACTAACATGCCAGAAATGTTGCATTGCTACTGGGACTTCTCTTGCAGCCAGCCTCTTTAATATGTGTAATTATGCTGCAAGGGAGGGCAGGGAAGCGATGGAAACAGCACCGCCATGTATTGGGCAAAAGTGTAGATCCATGACACCACAGCATCCAGAGTTTTGTCAGTACACATGATGCCAAGGAAATCCAAAGTCACATTTGTCCTTTTTTTTTTGGCTCTTTCACATTGTATGGACTACTACTGACTGCTGCAAACAGTAAATTTATGCCCAGAGACCTTTATGTCCCCCTCCCACCCCACATGGATTTCCTCCTGCCTACAATAAGATAAGTGATTCTGTCCCATGCTAATCCCTTCTGAAGTTGTTAGCATTACTTATTGGATAGTTGAGTTTTCCTCTTATCTGCGCATGTGCCTGAAGAATGCTCTTAGAAATGAAGTAATCGTGCAATTGGCATATCCAAGCAGAATATAATGGAGATTAATTTTCCACAAGGTCTGTGGCTGTAAGGAACAAAAAGTAATTAGACCTCAAAAAGAATGTATTAAGGAGCAGTCAAGTCCTTGATAAAATCTGTGTTTAAAAGATGTAGCATTTTTGTAACAGGAGTGCTCAGCATGAATTGACTTCCTTCAGTTTTTCTGCCTGTCAAAGAGTGAGGGGAAAAGCGCTGATAAGAAGGAAAGCCTCATATTGTTTAAAGTAAAAGACTTTGTGCCATGCTTTCAGATTTCTGTAGAATAGTAATTCAGAGCATTGCTACAAGACAAGGTTTAATTTTATTTGCAAAAGAGAGGGGGGATTTCCATGGGGATGTAAAGTTCAGGGCTTACAAGAAGATTCAGATCTGACTCAGATATTATAACTAGGGGTGAGTAGAGTTATTGCCTACCCACATCCACAAATTAAAGGAGGCTGATTAAACTCATGCTATTTGTCTCTAGTATTTGTCTAGTATGTTTCATTTGTTTATTTCAGTCTATACCATAGAGTCCAAAGACTAGAGAGACTAGGGGCCCATTCACACTACTGAATCATAGCTCAATAATCCCACTTTAATTGTCATTGTTTAGCCTATGGCATCATTTATAGAAAGGTATTCTAAATCTTCCGACAAAGAAAACCTCCAGTGTATTTCCAAACTGCAAACTCTGGAATTCCTTAGGATGCAGGCATGTCAGTTAAAATGGGATAATAGCACTACACTTGTACAGCATGAATGAGTCCTGAGACAACCATGATTAAACACTGAAGGTCAACAAGGATACAGAGAATTGGGAAGAGTAAACATTTGTACAATGCTTGTGGGAATGAGATGAAGAAATCCCATTTTGCGCATTACAGCATGAACAGAAGTAAACAAAAAACCAAACTCTTTCTGTTGTTCTGATACTTTGTAACTATTCTTAATTGATATGTTAATTTAACATTTTCTGTATAAGTTTATTACAGCAAAACTTAATACAAGTCCAGAAAAAGAGAAAAAGAAATATAACTTGCTTGCTTATCTTCTTTCTATACATTTATGTAGGGAGGAAGGGAACTGTTTGATACAGATACATTGGTCTCTCTAATGCAGTGTTGACAATCCTCAGTGACAGTAAAAATGCTTGGCTTTGAGAGTGTATTCCTTGTAGTTGAACGTTATGCAGCAGCTGGACTGGCCCGGTTGTCCAAATGTCCAATCACCATCTCCCAGATCACCGTCTCCCAAAGCAGTCACTCTGCTCCCAACTCAAGAATGGGAAACGTAATGTTGGTGGATAGGAAAAGAAATTTAAAGATGGGCTTAAATCCAACCTTAAAAACTATGGCATAGACACCGAGAACTGAGAAGCCCTGGCCTTTGAGCGCTCTAACTGGAGGTCAGCTGTGACCAGCAGTGCTGATGCACCCCAAAACAAATGGAGGGTGAGAGGGAGAAATGTGTCAAGAGGAAGGCGTGTCAAGCCAATTCTTGTGGAAAGCCAATCCACTTTCCACCTGGAAATTGATGTCCTCGTTGAAAAAGAACATGTGGATCCAGAATAGGTCTCTACAGTCACCTACGGACCCACTGCCAAGACTCTACACTTGAAAGGCAATCATATTTGGCCATGAGTGATAGACTATGATATGATGATGTTTGAATATCTTGTATAGAAGTCCCATCGTTTCTGAGATTCCTCGTAAGGCTCTTAAGGTCTGCTAGAATAATGACTTCTAATGGCATCCCCATATTTGATATAATAGTATCTACTGTCTATACTAATATATAACTCAACCTCATGTATGTAAGTCAATGGCAGGGATTTTGGGTTTTTTTGGCAGGGGGTGGTGGTGGTGGTGGTATGGATTTTGATAGGACCAGTGGATAAGTGAAGGGTCATTCAGAAGAAATATAGAAAGCACGCCTCAGGGAACTAGTTATCCTTAGCCACTACTGCCATTTCCCTATCCAAGAATTCAAAATGCCCTTTTACCACTCTACTGGTTCCTTTTTGAGTTAAGGTATAGTACTTCAATTGATCCATTATCCAGGTTTTTAAAGTCATTTTTTAAAAAACTAAACATTTCATATCTCTGTAAGCAGATATCAACTTGAAGGCACACAAAAAAAACAAAGAAAATGAACAATAAATTAGTATAAATAACATATTCCAAATATTTACATGAACGGTTACTGCAAGTGACTCCAGCCATCTTTTTTTCCTATTAGTGCAATTGCAAAACATAGAGAAAATGCATTGAAAAGGTTAAAGTGTGTGTTTGCAGGTTAAAGGTTAAAGCGTGTGTTTCTATTGTATTACAGATTCATAGAATAATAGAGTTGGAAGGGACTACACAGGCCATCGAGTCCAACCTGCTGCCATGAAGGAAAAGCACAATCAAAGCACATTTCCACTGAGTTCAGGGTTTCAGCAGTGACGTCACCCCATTGTATATTGTTGCAGCCCAATTGTAGCACATCATTTAATTTATCCAAATTGCACACTTTTACTTAAAATTAGTTGAGTTGAATACAAACCAGATTATAATGTGTGTTCTACTAGTGATCTTCTGTAATCTACCTTAAATGCAGGAGAGTACTTTGAACCAAAATCAATTTGTAACTTACAGGATTCTGTCAATGGGTGTCTAAAACACCTATCCTTAACAGAATGGTTAAGGATTAATGTTCTCATAGTGAGTATAATTTGTATGGAAGTCAGATGTAAACTTTCATAGAATTATAGAGTTGGAAGAGACCTCATGGGCCATCCAGTCCAACCCGCTGCCAAGAAGCAGAAAAATCACATTCAAAGCAACCCCGACAGCTGGCCATCCAGCCTATGCTTAAAAGCCCCCAAAGAACGAGCCTACACCACACTACGAGTTTAATTGTTTAATTGAAAAATTTCCATATTTATTATTGTTCCCAATTATGAAATAATTTGTCTAATAACCCTAGTGGATCTTGGAAATGCATTGTTTATGGGAATAGTGAAGACATAAAACAACACATTGGTTACTTAGCATGTTTCCTTGGGAAAACACAGTCTCTTTCTTAGAACTCTGGACTGCAGTTTCTGTTATGTATGTCTATATGTGCCTTCAAGTTGCCTGTCAACGTATGGTGACCCCATCGATTTCATAGCATTTTCTTAAGCAAAGTATCCTCAGAGGTGATTTTGGCAGTTCTTTCCACTAAAATGTACCCTCCAGGACCTGGCATTACTTCCCATCCAAGTACTGTACTAACCAGGCCAATTTTGCTTACCTTCTGAGATCAGATGCGATCTGGTGCCTTAGTTCTTTTCCCTCCCTTTCAATAAGGATTTCCTTTTTATTTGATAAAATGGCCTGACAGGTTCACACTTGATTATTTTTGCAGGGATGTGCACTGAATGCAATTATATGAACAGCTGTTCAATATTTGATGAGTAGCATCCAAATTAGCCACCAGGGTCAGGACAGTGTGGTGCTAAAAAGATGATGCTCCATTGGAAATGTTACTTACACTTTGCTCCTTAGCTTAAATTACTTGTAATGAATTATTCAGCAGCAGCAGCTTTGAAAGATCATCCCCCTGAGATTTCAAATTTCACACAAAACTCAGAGTAAAAGGGAAATTAAGTAACTGAGTCTATTTTCACTGTCCACCTCTTGCTCTACATGCCTGTTCTCATCACTTAGGTGGACCACACCATGTTTGCAAGAAATATACTCAAATTAATGACTTCCTACGTAGCAAGAGTGATCTAACTTTCCTGGTTTCAGTATTTGAATTTTGTTCAGACAGCTGGAATTCTCTTGGGGACTTCCATGTGCATAAGTCCCCATACAGAAACAGCTGGGCATTTTTCAGATGAGGAACATCTCCACTGAGTTCAGGGTTTCAGCAAGTGACCCCTTTGTATATGCAGATGTGGTACATACATGCATATGTGCATGAGCATAAGTATGCAGACTTACATGACTTCTTTCTGCCTTACTCTAAACAAAAGAATAATACTTTTATCGAGATAATTTCCTTGTTAAGAGTCAGTTTGTGTTCAAATCTGGAAGTGCCCAATAATGAACTATATTGTATAAATTACAAAATGCAAAAATGCTTCAAAAATAATAATTTTATTTCTTAACAGCCTCTCCTCGTGGTGTATGCTGGAGATCTGATGAATACAGTGGAAGGAGTCAACCTGTACTTCACTGTCATTCCCTGAACATCTTTCAGCCAATATCCTTGAATATCATCCACCACAATTTTGCATATTTTTTCTTCCTTCCTCGTCTCTCAGTTTCCTTCATATCAGTTCTGGGGAAGGAGCCCCTGGTGAAACAGTGGGTTAAACCCTTGTGCCGGCAGGACTGATGACTTGAAAGTTGGGTTGCTGATCTGAAGGTTGCCAGTTCAAATCCAACCCATGGAGAGCACGGATGAGCTTCCTCTATCAGCTCCAGCTCCATGCAGAGACATGAGAGAAGCCTCCCACAAGGATGGTAAAAACATCAAAACATCCGGGTGTCCTCTGGGCAACGCCCTTGCAGATGGCCAATTTTTCCACACAAGAAACAACATGCAGTTTCTCAAGTCACTCCTGACACAAAAAAAAGTTTCTGGGGAATGTTTCGGCAGAGATGAACTCAGAAAAACATGCTCAGTTAACATAATTTAATTATGACTGAGTGAAAGAAAATGGTGGGAAGTGCATTGAGATAATAATTTAACAAATATAAAGTTAAAAATTTGAGAAGGTGAAACCGAGTTTTAAGGGGGGGGGGGGGGGAGAAGCCCTAAATGGCTTGGAATCTTGATACTTGAAGAAGCACCTCTCCCTGTATCTGCTGCCATAGGAGTAAAGTCTACTCAAAGGGACCTCCATTGTGTTCCCCACACCATTGTTTGAGCAAGTAGGTCAAGGCCTTCTCAGCTGTTGCACCCCAATTTTGGAATGCCATGGATACTCAACTTGGGGCTTTCCATGTTAAACACAAGCTTTGATTGTTTTTCTTGCCAGTTTTACTTCTATTAAAATGCATGTAATAAGTACATTTTTCAATTCTAATTATTGTAAAAAACAAAAAAGACCCACATACCATGCTAGGTTTAGAACCATTTGCAAGAAGGAATTGTGAATCAATCTATGATTGATTGGCAGTGTTTGTTGTTCAATTGGAATGGCATTCAAAATACAAATGGGTCTGTCAAAGGTATCCCATCTCCTTTTGAGTGCGAATAATGCTGCACATGGATGCATGTGTCTGTTCTTGCTTGGATCTGATTGCATCACCTTTGCCCAAAACAAGATTTTTTACAAGGCACAAGAAAAAAATAAAGTTCTACAATGTAATTTCTTTAACTGGAAAAACAGTTAATTTTTAAATGTATAAGCGTACATTTTTGAGCCAGCATGGTATAATGGTTTGACTCTGGAGAGACCATGGTTTGATTCCCTGCCATGTATAACCTTGGATAGTCATATACTCCCAGCCTCAGAAAACTCTTATAAGGCCATAACGTGAGCCTATGGTTGCATTTACACTGTAGAATTAATGTAGCTGAGGTTGTACAAGGTCTTTAGCCTTCTTTCACCCTCATCATAAAAGGGAATCCATTGGATTTATCTCCACGATATGGGGAAAGCATTGTGCAGAGGGAGCTGCTCCCTCTGCACAATGCTTTCTCCATATCGTGGAGATAAATCCAACAGATTCACTGGCCTATTATTACTCCCAGCTAGTGTAACATCTGGATATATCTAAGTGCTAACTCACCTTTCAATAATTAATTTAATGGGTCTACAGGATTCGCACAACGGCTGTACTCTAGTCACAGCTACCAATACTATTCAGGCCAGTGTAATGATGAAGAAATTAACATTGTTTTCCGTGAGGCAGATGTAGTTCCAGCCTTTTTTTCCAGTGGTTTTATAGCGGTGATTATGCTTACCTGTCTCAAATATAGATGAAGTTGTGTTGATTTCCCATAGTCATCAAGATATATAATTAGTGAGTAGCTTTCAATAAAAGACATAAATTTGTCTGCATAGAGCCAGACTTGCCTTGCTCTCTGGTGAAATACTTAACTTTTTAAAAATGAAAAATTCTTCAAAAGATTAATTATAATCACAGAACTGTGTCTTCTCATTTACTTGGTGCTTGCCTGTTTTATTTGAATGTTTGTCTGAGTTCCCCAGTAAAACAGAAAGTTAGCTCTGCAAGTTATCATTCATTTCATTTTTCATTAGGCGATCCTTCATAGGCCAAGGATGATGGTCCTCCATTTCTGGTGTCTTGGGGGTGTGTCTGTAGGTGGCTGAAGAGACCTATTCTTGATCCGCATGTTCTCCCGCAGTGAGGACATTGGTTTCCAGGTGGAAGGCGGTCCCGGTCAGGGTTGGCTTGATGCTCCTTCCTCTTGGCATGTTTCTCCTTTAAGCCCTCCATTCATGCCTCTTCGAATTCCACAACACTGCTGGTCACAGCTGACCTCCAGTTAGAGCGCTCAAGGGCCAGGGCTTCCCAGTTCTCAGTGTCTATGCCACAGTTTTTAAGGTTGGCTTTGAGCCCATCTTTAAATCTCTTTTCCTGCCCACCAACATTCCGTTTCCCATTCTTGAGTTCGGAGTAGAGTAACTGGTTTGGGAGACAGTGATCGGGCATTCGGACAACGTGGCCAGTCCAGCGGAGTTGATGGCGTAGGAGCATCGTTTCAATGCTGGTGGTCTTTGCTTCTTCCAGAACGCTGGCATTTGTCTGCCTGTCTTCCCAAGAGATTTGCAGGATTTTTCTGAGGCAATGCTGATGGAAATGCTCCAGGAGTTGAGTGTGATGTCTGTAGACCGTCCATGTTTCGCAGGCATACAGCAGGGTTGGGAGGACAATGGCTTTATAAACAAGCACCTTGGTATCTCTACGGATATCCCGATCATCAAACACTCTCTGCTTCATTCTGAAAAATGCTGCACTCGCAGAGCTCAGGCGGTGTTGTATTTCAGTGTCAATGTTGACTTTTGTGGAGAGGTGGCTGCCAAGGTAGCGGAAATGGTCAATTTTTTTCTAATGTTTCACCATTAAGCTGTATTCCTGACATTGAAGAGGGATTAGCTGGTGCCTGTTGGATGAGCACTTTGGTTTTCTCGATGTTCAATGAGAGGCCGAGCTTCTCGTATGCTTCTGCAAAGGTGTTTAGAGTGGTTTGTAGGTGTTCTTCTGAATGCGCACAGACTACGTTGTCATCGGCATATTGGAGTTCTATAATAGATGTTGTGGTGACCTTGGTTTTGGCTCTCAGTCTGCTGAGGTTAAATAGCTTGCCATCTGTCCGATAGATGATTTCCATTCCGGTGGGAAGCTTCCCATCAACAAGGTGAAGTATCATAGCGATGAAGATGGAGAATAAGGTAGGGGCAATAACACATCCTTGCTTGACACCTGATTCCATCTTAAATGGGTCACTTTGGGAGACGTTGCTGTCCAAGACTGTTGCCATCATGTCATCATAGAGGAGCCGCAGGATGTTCACAAATTTGTCAGGGCATCTGATTTTTTGGAAGATGGTCCAGAGAGCACTGCGATTCACTGTGTCGAATGCCTTTGCAAGGTCAATGAATGCCATGTACAGAGGTTGATTTTGTTCCATGCATTTTTCTTGGAGCTGTCGTGCAGTGAATATCATGTCCTCTGTTCCTCTGGAGGGACGGAAGCCATTCTGGGATTCTGGGAGGGTGTCTTCTGAGACAGGAAGAAGGCGGTTTGCAAGGATTCTTGCGAGAATTTTCCCAGCGGAGGTTAGAAGGGAGATATCATGACAGTTTCCGCAGTCTGTTTTATCCCCTTTCTTGAAAAGGGTGATGATGGTGGCATCCTTGAAGTCTGCTGGGATTTTCTCAGTCACTCACACTTTTTCAATGAGCTGGTGGAGTTGTATCAGCTCAGGTCCACCCTCTTTGAAGATTTCAGCAGGGATCCTATCAGGTCTGCTGGCTTTGTTATTTTTTTTTGTTGGCTGATGGCATTGCTGACTTCTTCCAAACTAGGCAGCGCTGCAAGCTCATACCTGTTTTTTTGTTGTGCGATTTGTGAGAGGGTCTCTTCGGCCACATTGGAGCTGCGATTCAGAAGGTTTTGGTAGTGCTCTTTCCAAAGTAGTGCAATTGATGTTTTGTCCTTCAGAAGTTTGGTTCCATCTGATGAGCGTAGAGGCTGTATGCCATGGTTTCTTGGTCCATAAATGATCTTTGTGGCTTTGAAAAATCCCTGAGCATCATGGGTATCTGCAAAGTGTTGGATTTCTTCAGCCTTCTTTGTCCACCAGATGTTCTTGAGTTCTCTGGTCCTTCTTTGGACCTCATCTTTGCACTAGCATAGGTCTTTTTCTTAGCAGCACAGTTGGTGTCTCTCTGCCATGTTTGGAAGGCTTTCCTTTTGTTATCAATTAACTGTTGGGTTTCTTTGTCATTATTGTTTCTTAGTTTGATATCCAATGGTTTCTTTGCAGGCTGTGATGATGGAGGTCTTCAGTTTGTTCTAATGTTCCTCAACATTTTCAGGTTATTCTGTGGGTAGATGATTCTTGAGTGTTGTTTGGAGAAGGGTGTGTTTGAAGGGCTCCTGAAGGGCTTGGGTGTTCATTTTGTGCTTTGTTTTTCTTCCTTGGAGTCTGCGTTTGGGGACGATCTTGATAGCCATCGTGGATCAGATTAACCTGTGGTCTGTCCAGCAGGCATCAGTACCTGTCATGGCTCTTGTGAGAAGCACATCATGGCGGTCTCTGGTATGTGTAATTACATAGTCCAAGAAGTGCCAGTGTTTTGACCGAGGGTGCTTCCATAATGTCTTGAGCTTGTTTTTCTGGCGGAAGAGCATGTTGGTGATCACAAGGTTGTGGTCTCCGCATTTGGTGAGAAGCAAGATGCCATTCGGTTTGCTGTTTCCGACCCCGTCTTTTCCTATGATCCCTGGCCACAGGTTGGAGTCCTGTCTGACTCTTGCATTAAAATCCCCCAGGAGGATGATTTTGCCCTGCTTAGGTATCTCCGATAGGACAGTGTCCAACTGACATTAAAATTTTCCTTGATATCTTCATCAGCATCTAGTGTTGGTGCATAGGCACTTATGATGGTTGCCTGTTGGTTTTTGTCAAGGTTAATTCGGAGGGTTGAGAGTCTATATGCACATAATGTCAAAATTTTGTGGATCAGAATTGGGGCTAGTTACCAACTGTCTGGTTTCTGCCTGGATGAACTTGCTATAGAAGCCGAGCTAAATGTAACTGGTTCACATAATAGCACTTAAAATGGTAAAAACTTATTCTATTAATCTTGTAAGATAGGAAACCAGGCAGCAATTGATGAAATCAGAAGGAGGGGTCTAAAGTCAATGATCAGGCAACTATGTCCAGATTAGACAACATCCTCCAGTTCAACCTTTGATTCTGACTTCTGACTTTCAGTTTTGCTTTCCATTGTTTTCACAGCTCTTCAAAGGCCTCACTGATCTACAAATGCCATTACTGGGCTAATCAATATTTTCCCTTGATGTGAGTCCCTGTGGTATCTTAAAGAAATACTCCAATAAGAAGATAAAACTGACTCACATAATCTGACAGAAATCTACTTGTGTGTCTTCATACAACACTCCCATCCCACTGCTGCTTTCCTCGATTTATGTACTGTATAGGACAAAGGAAATCATGGAGTCACATAAACAGACAAGTGAAGACACATATACATTCACACATGAAAGGATAAATGACCCAAATGATTGCACCTTTGTCTGAATCTCTACTGCCAAATAATGAGTTTGAATTGCATTATATGGTCAGTGTAGACATTTATAATGCAGTTCAATGTAGTTCGAACTGCATTATGTAGATCTTCACTTACCATAGCCCCAGGCCCAGTTACACTGGCAGATAATCCAGTGTACATGGTGCATTATCTTGAGCCATCCAAACGACACAATCAGGATAATTTGTTTTAATCTGGGATAAACAATTAAATTCGGTTTACAGCTGGGTTAAAAAATACCTGCAAAAAGCCTGCTCTTACTTGAAGATCTGGATCTTTTCAGGTAAGGAAGCAGTAGGAACTGCCGACTGGGTCTGCCATCTGTGATCCTAGGAATTGTCCCTACAACTATCCCATACTCCCATGCCCAGGCAGGCAGGAGTCCCCCTCCCAAGCTCTGGATGTCATCACAGAGCACTATGCAACAACAGGGAAACCTCTGAAACCAGTAAGGAGGCTTTCCCTTCCTTTCTTTTGAGTGCAAAACAGGGGGCGGGGAGGGTGGCACTGGCCATGCCCACTTGTGCTGAGACCACATTGATACAGGTGTGGATTTAAGGTGGCCCCCTGCCAATTGCCTCCATGTATGACCTCAAAATGCCAATTTGTGCTGCATTTTGTCTTGTGTTGAAATGGTCCCATCTACATTGCCATATACTGCAGTTTGCATGATATGGTCAATATTGTATATAATGCAATTAAATGCAATTAAACTGCATTATAGGAGCCTACAGTGATCTCATAGTGCAGTTTCTAACTGCATTATATGGCAGTGTAGATGGGGCTCATGTGATGCGGTTCAGACTATATTATTTGGCAGTGTAGATGTAGCCTTTGTCAGATGATTCCGTGTGGAAATGTTGTCTGTGTTAATTTACATCTTTGATGTAAACAGTGGTATTGCCTTTGGACAGTAATGCAAAACATGTGTTCCTTGTGAGTCCTCCCAAACAAAAATATTGTTGACAACAGTTGTGTATTTACTTATGTTTATCAGCAGGTTCAGCTTGGATGATTTAGTTTCTATACATTATTTACACGTGTAAAAAAGAATTGTTTTAGATTGTAGTAATAAGCCTCAGTTGATTCAGAGTAAATTAATTGTACCTAAGGGTATTGAAAACTGAAAATAAAAGCCAAATATAGATATTTAATTCAATCTCATCTACTGAGCAGATCAGCTAAATATGACACAGATGGTGAATCATTAGCAGCCAAAACAATTCCCTCCACCACTCCTCTAACTGCATCTTTAATTATTTTACTAATAAAGGAAGCCATTTTTCCCTCAGTGCTTTATGTAAAGGGATATTTCCCTATACAAATGTGTTTGATCATTTGTTACTTTCCATTTACAAATCTGAATGATCATTCTTATGGCACGTATCTTCCATTTCATCTAGGATCTTCTATATGAGGAATAGTTTTGAGATGAATGTGGGTGCTTTGAAATACATTGCCAAGTTTTACCAGTTATTTTTTAACTGCAGTTACAAAGCCTGCCCTCCTCTTCAATTGCATTCCTGAAAATGAACTCTTATGCATGAAAAACTAGATGATTGTGAAGAGGCACTTGTAAATAGCGGTGTGCAAAGCTTCGGACTTCTGTTCCATAATTCAGAGATTTGTATGATTTGTTAATACTAATCTCTGAATTACTAATCGGGAAGAAATCTGCTGAAGCATTTATGAATCAAAACTGCAGCCTCTGAAACTTTTGGAAGAGTTGTAAAGATTTTTTTTGGTGCTAGGACAGCGCTGCTGGTAGTGGCTTCTGCTTCCTGAAGCGAGCCTTGCCACTACCTCGCTGCCTCCTTCCCCTCCTCTTCCTCCTCTTCCTCCGATGGTGGTTTCTCCCGGAGCCATGGACAAGGCTCCCCCTTACATTTTCCAAATTCCCACTCCTTCCCCAAACTTTAGCCCTTACCTACCCCGTTCTTCTGGCGCGAGTATGGTGTAGCATTTTGAGTGTTTGACCATCTTTCAAATCCCTGCTTGGCCATGGAAAGTCACTGTAATTCTAGACAATTCACATTTGTTGACTTTGGATAAATCACACCATCTCAGCTTCAGAGGAAGGCAAAGGCAACCCCTCCCCCATACCAATCATGCCAAGAAAACCCATGTTCTGGGTCACCGGAACATGGAAATTACTTGAAGGTACACAGCAAGACAACAACATGGCTAAGGTAGCTGATGGATTTGGAATTCCAGGACCTCTTGATCCTTGACCATTGCGTTAAAAAAGTTACAACTACCAGAAATTTGGTGTAAATAATTTCTATCTTACTAGTTACAATAATTCTATCAGCAACAGCAGCAATAACAACAACATCAGAAGGGTGATGATCTTAGCCTTTTCTCTCACTTGTATTCTGCAAGAAACAGTGTAGTCAGGGATTCACTGGCACTTCCAACCTCAAAGAATGCTGATTTAAAAGACAGGCTTGACCTAAAAGTGATCACAGGCAGATATCTACATTTATCATTTGTCAACTCTGATGCAGTACTTTTCACTGGAGACAACTCTCAGGTTTTATATGGCAGTCATCTAGTGAAAAGTTATCAGTGCTGAAAACCAAGTGATGACCCAGCATGTGTCAATCAGACTTCAATCAGACTTCAGCTCTTATACCTTGGACAAACATTCAGATGGCCATCATGTTTGCCTGCTTCATTTTATCATGCTTCTTTTACAGACAGCATGATGGCTTCCTATTGGAGATCATCATCTAAGAATAGCAATCCCAGTATCTAAACTCATTTGTGTTTTCCATCTGAATTTTGGAGACTTTGCTATCATAATAATTGGAAATCAGATGGGTTTGGCAGATTGACAAGTACTACAAGTGCCTGCAGGAAATCACAGCTGGAGATTGATTTAGTTATTTTTTTTTTCTCTTTCTGCTCATTATAGTACAGTGCAGTAATTCTGTCTGTATCACTCACCTGTAATCCATCCTGGAACACACACTTAAAATGAAATAAGCAACTATTCCCATGAGAGTAGAGAAAATAAAAACTAAAGGGAATGCCAGTCAAAACTATTTTCAGTTTGCATTCCAGGACATCATTATAGGTATAAATTATCTGCTAATGCTTGCTGCTTGGTTGAGATTACCACAGGTTCTTACCTGAAGTACGAAGCACTAAGTCATAAATAAAGTATTCTCATTACCTACTTTGAGACTATAAGGTATGTTGATCTGCAAATATGAGCAAGTAGTTATATTTGGGGCCCATCTTAGCTCATAGTTTTCAAAATTTTATGGAAATTAAACTTTTTCATTTACTGGACTCCAATGGCATGTGTTTTGATAACAAATTTCATTACATAACGTTTTTGTTAAAATGCCATTGCTGGTTTGCTGCAGATTCTAAGTAAATGAATTCAACAGTCCAAATACGACACTGTACACTAATACTGAATACAAATGCCAGTTAATGCATACAAGTTGCTGAACAGTGGATAATTAATAGCTCCCACTACATCCTTTTCTTTTCTTTCAAGATTATAAGAGCCTGGGAGGTGATAAGAATGAGCTGATTGCTCTGTTCCTAGAACTGAGAGAATGGGTGCCTGCAGCGAAACAGAGAGAGTGTTGATGGCATTCACCCCTCCTTTGAGTCATTTGATAGGATGGTCCACACTGAATACTGGATGAGAAGAACTGGGATTGAAATGGCATCTGATCCTTGTAAAGTTATGACCCCTTTAGCATCAATTAACTTTCCCCTATCTTCTGCCTAGAACAGGGGACAAATTAAGGTTGGAAACCTATCAGCCTGTATCAGTTTAATTAAATGAAAGGAAAATCACATGTCCCAATTAAGAATATAAATTCAAATGTGGTTGAATTTAATTGAACTGATGTGCTAATAAATTAGTTTTGTGATTTTCAGTTACATGAACAACTACACTATTAATTTAATTTGTCACTTCAGTCCCAGTGAACAGCAGCTTGGGTGGGAAAAGCCTTACATGGCTAATTTGTATACAGGCTGAAGCAATATAATAGTGGGAAGCTATTTCTTCTGTCATCTAAAAGGTTACTTGAGACAGTAGTAACCAAGAGAGTTCTGCCATATGTCTTTTCTTCTCTCACAATCATGACCTTCATTAGGGCTATAGAAGAAGTAGCCAAGTTGAACCTCACAGCTCCAGAGATAACTGATCTCTAAAAATTCAGTAACTGTTTCTTGTTTGTAATAAAATCACTAGAAACAAGGCTTTCACAAGATGTGAAAGCTCTGGCTCATTCTACACAGATGAATAAAATCCAGATTATCTGCTTTGAACTGGAATTTATGACAGTGTAGACTCAGATAATCTAGTTCAAAGCAGATAATTCTGGATTATACAGCAGTGTAGAAGGGCCTTTAGAGGCCATGTACAGCCATAAAGGAATGAGTGCCTGGAACAATAAGTGAATGTGGGATGAGTATCCAGTGCAATATATATTTTAAAAACATATTTGAAGGGAATATGTTCCTGGCCCCACTATAGTTACCTGAAAGCATGGCTGTAGTTGAACAACAATATTAAATTATCTTATGGTGCAATGGGTTAAACCTTTGTGCTAGCTGAACTGCTGACTAAAAGGTTAGTGGTTCAAATCCGGGGAGTGGAGTGAGCTCCCGTCTGTCATCTTTAGCTTCCCATGCAGGGCATGAGAGAAGCATCCCACAGGATGGTAAAACATCAAAACATCTGGGCATCCCCTGGGCAACGTCCTTGCAGATGGCCAATTCTCTCACACCATAAGCATCTTGCAGTTTCTCAAGTCACTCCTGACACACACACAAACATATTTCCCATCTCAGCAAACCATAGAGTTGCATTGGAGAACCGAAGAATCCTAGAAACATATTCTCACTTGAAACTTGTAAGGTCCTCCAATGCAACTCCATGGTAACTTCTGAAGGAAGCCTACCACAGAATTGCCTGGAGGACCTAGCAACTTCTAAGGAGTTTTTTTTCTGGACGAATGTAAGTGAAATCCTTGATATAAGTTTTGCATTTATAGGGGTTTTACTGTAACTGCAGGATCAGAATCCAGCCCCATAAGCAGCTAGCTTGGTAATCATCACGAAAAAAATGATTCCAGCACTCAGCCATGCCATACCAAGTCTCTTATACAATGGGACATTGTAGTGATATAAAATATACTCCAAGGTGGATATATATGGAGAACAGAGCAGCTAACAGAGCAGAGTCTGGACAGCTCTGCTTTAAAGAATGAGACAACTCCTATTAGTGAGAATTACGGCTTCAAAATTTACGGTAGTTCAGTTGGGCATGCAGGAGCTGGTATGGGTGGGGCAGACATGGTGTGTAAAGAGAGATGAGATGGGAGGTAAACAGCATGTATGTTTTATACATTATTAAGAATATGAATACTGCTTTGAGCAGAAGAGGTATCTGGGGGCATAATCTAATAATAATGCTAAGTAGTAAAGCACATCTTCAGAGACGTCAAATATTCATTAATGTACAAATGATGACAACTACTTACTAAGATAATCAGTCAGTGCAAAGGGTGATGATAAAGATGTTACACCGAAAGAGGAAAGCTGAATAAAAGGTAGCAAGTACTTAATTAAATATTATACATGAAGACTAGGAATTTCAAATAGTGAGAATGATAAGTGTTGAATGGGAAAAGCACTTAAATGTCACATTTCATAAGCAAGCAGGCTAATTCCTGAACTTCTAATTTATGTAGCACAGTCCTCTATTTTAAGTTCAACTTGATCCAAGGCCCCTTCCACACAGCTGAATAAAATCCCACATTGAACTGGAATATATGGCAGTGTAGACTCAGATAACCCAGTTCAAAGCAGATATTGGCCGCTCGACCGGTCTGACCCATTTGCTACCCACCTTCGATGGTGCTGCCCTATCTCCTTCGCCTACCGTTAAGAGCCTGGGTGTCGTTTTGGATTCACAGCTGACAATGGAAGCTCAGGTCGCTGCTGCCAGCAAACAGGCCTTTTTTCCACCTACGACAAGCGAGGCAACTGGCACCCCATCTATCTGATGAGGCGCTGGCAACAGTCATCCATGCCACGGTCACGTCTAGGCTGGACTATTGCAACGCCCTGTATGTTGGCCTTCCAATGTCCACGACCCGAAAGCTCCGTATTGTTCAGAATGCAGCAGCCAGGCTACTTACAAGAACACCCATGAAATGCCACATAACACCAGTGCTGCAGCATCTGCATTGGCTTCCAACTGATTACCGTGGTCTATATAAGATGCTAGTTCTGACCTTCAAAACTCTTTACGGTCAGGGCCCATCGTACCTTAGAGACCGTCATCGGAGGTCGCAACGACCATCCCAACGAGACTTACTTTATGTACCGGGTCCTAGAGAAGTGCACTTGGAAAGGACCAGACGCAGAGCTTTTTCTATTTCTGCCCCTGCCTTATGGAATGCCTTGCCGCCCTACATGAGAGCCATGCGTGAGTTAGGGCCTTTTACCCTCGCACTCAAGACCTGGCTCTTTACTAGAGCTTTTAATCTATGTTAATTTTATTAATATTTTTATGTATGTATTTTTATCCTTTACAATTTTATCTTGTAAATCGCCTAGAGCATCGTGGATGGAGGGCGATTAATAAGTTATTAAATGATGATGATGATGATGATGATGATGATGATGATGATGATATTGTGGCATTTTCTGCCTTGATATTCTGGGCTATATGGCTGTGTGGAAGGCCCCATGTCAATTTTTAAAGCAGTGATTGAAAGTAGCCTGTTTGACATAATGAGGGATAATAAGGACATAATGATGTGACTTTTACAAAATAATGCAGTACTCTTTTCATATGATAAGTAATGTGTATGGATTATTTTTTTTCTTATTTTTCTGGCCAAAAATCTATTTTAGTTGAATTTGACATGATTTACCCTGCCTAAAAATCTAGGTCATTTCCATGACCGTTTGTTGGTTTTTTTTTTAAAGATATTTTAAGTTAAAAAAAACAACTAATGACTAATTGTATATAGAAAATGAATGACTAGTGACAGGGAAATATCCAATACATTGTAATGTTTCTTTTTAAAAACTTATTTTCCAAGAAAAAAATTGAAATGGTGATAACTGTAGCTTTGAAGATGCCCATCCAAAATTTTAATTTTAGTTTTAATTCTAATCTTCAGAGAGCTAGTACAGTTCAATGGCTAAACTACAAGCCACTGGCCATGCTGGCTGAAGGATTCTGAAGCCCCTTCCACACAGCTTTATAAAATCCACATTGAACTGGAGCCTAGTGGTCTTAGAGAAGGAACACATTTAGAAAGCTAACTTGGGAAAAACCTGGAGTGCGCTTCTGCCAAACGCATTTACTTTGGAATAAGCTTCTTTGTCATTATAGAAAAAGATTATATACAGTATTTGGAAATAATTTTTTTAAATGAGCATCTAGAACAGAAGTAGAATCATAGAATCATAGAGTTGGAAGAGACTTCACCAGCCATCCAGTCCAACCCCATGCCAAGAAGCAGGAAAATCATATTCAAAGCACCCCCGACAGATGGTCAGCCAGCCTCTGCTTAAAAGCCTCCAAAGAAGGAGCCTCCACCACACTCTGGGGCAGAGAGTTCCACTGCTGAACAAAAGTGACAATATCTCAAAGTGAGAAAGTTCTTCTTAATGTTCAGGTGGAATCTCCTTTCCTGTAGTTTAAAGCCATTGTTCCACATCCTATTCTCCAGGGCAGCAGAAAACAAGCTTGCTCCCTCCTGCCTAGTGGGCAAAGTGCGGCTGTGGGGCCAAATGGAGTCTCAGTGGTCTTTTGGGGGTCCCAAGAAATTTTCCCTAGAAGGTGTTGGGAGCTAAAAATATTTTTGTTGTTGCAGGAATGGCTGCAGATTGGGAAGATCTCCTGGTGGGATAATCTGGGGCTTTAGCCTTTCACAGTTCCCCACCTCTTGTCTAGAAGCATGTACATACTTAGCCACCTGAATATAAACTTTAAAAAATAAGAATTAAAGAGCAACAAATATTATCAGTTTCAGCACAGCCATGCTGGCTGAGATGCTGATGCCAAGACCACCTATTCCTGCTCAATTTCTCATTGCTCTGGAAATTCACTTGAGAAGCTCCTTGAGCTGCAGGTCTTGGAGTTTTGCACGTGGATCCAACCCAAAATACAGCATCATCTCTTTCAATATTTCACAGATGGAAACCAAGGCACACATGACCCAGAAACGTTAACATGTGGTGGGGATGGCACAAACTATTGATGAGGAAGAAAACACAAGCTAGGAAGGACTGCAGTGGTTTGCTTTTGCCTGAACTGATTAAGTGAGTACAACTGCTTTTACACTTGGTTTGTAGCAATTGAAGTAAAATTAGAACTAAGGGAGAAAGTGGAAGAAGCAGAAAGAAACTGGGATACTTTAAAGCTTCCAAAAGAGTGGGATGTTAGAGGATCAATCAAGACTGACCCTGCTAAACCAGAACAATTGGAGGGTATGCATAGTACATGTACTCTAGGCATGTACTGGCCTAGGAGTACATTTCATTTTCAGGGTTGATAGAGGTAAGTCTGGGGACTAAGCTCATGAAAAGTCTGGAATAAAGGAATTCTGGGAAATAAGAACATGGAACGATTGTCCACAAATCCTATAAACTTTACATTGTTCAACTTTCAAAGTCTTAACTCCTCCAGATGTGGAAGCCAATAATAGCTATATCACCTCTGTACCTGCCATCAGTTTCAGTGAGAAGTAATGTGACAGCCACACTGTTCTTTCATCCCATGAGTGCCTTTTCCATGGAAGCTACTGAATTTAATCAGCTAGTTATAATGCAGTTCCAGGAGCATGCCATGTCTCACAAAACAAATTACTAGCTCAATATAAATAAAGAACTGTAGTTGGCTGATGCAGTCCCAGACTCTCGTGGTTGCTGTATTGCTCCTCTGATGTTATTAAAAATCTAATCTAATCTATTTGCCAAAGGAGCCGATGAACAACTGTGACTCTTTCTTGTTGCCTAGGCACACTTGGAGCCAATGAAAGAATATGAAAGCCTTTTAAGTATCCAAAAATGATTGCAATCTGATGGTACTTTAAATGATACAATAGAACATACATTCCTGAAGCATTACAAAAACATTACTTTTAGCATTTATGAGTGTGCCTTTAAGAATAAAGTAGATAGAGCCTTTATACAATGTTTCAAAATCAGAACTGGTTCCAATTATATACCAAGATTGAAGTCCTGCATGTTTTTTGTTTGTGACAGAGTCATATAATATGTGATGATGAAACTCATACATTCCTACTTTTTCTGCCTACTTTCCCCAACCCCCCTTAAAAATCCAAACTTTTCAAGTTCTGCCACAAACTGCTTCCTGCGCCACAACAATGGGAGCAAAATACAATCTAATGTCTCTTAACAGTCCTACAAATCAGCTTTCCTTCTCTCAGGGCATTTCTACACAGGCACTAAAATACAACATAAAGTTGGTTCATGGTCAGGGTGTCTATAAAATGGACACCCCCAATGCAAGTGCAACACACATCCAGCCAGAAACAACTGATTTTAAAAACTCACCAGAAATTCTATATCAAGCCATAAAATCCGCTGCAGTTGATCAGTACCAGGGCCAGCCCCACCATAGAGGCCACGTGAGGCGGCCACCTCGGGCTTCCCCCGCCCCTGTGGGGGGGTGCTTTTCCCCACCCCTTGTGCGGCGCCGGCGGGGGGGGGGGGCGCTTTTCTCCACCCCCGCTTAATATTTTAAATTATCTCCGGCTGGCCCTGATCAGTACATGAACAATGCAGGAATCCAGAAGCAACATGCAGAGAGTTTGTGATGACAGGGCTAACGCTGAAGCATAGTAATGTTCACTTTCCCTTTCTTCCTCTGCCCTGACTTTCTGTAATGCTGATTCTCATTGGTTAGGCTGGTTCTTACCAACACATCTTACCAGAGGAGGTAGACAACAAATATCCTTGGATCAGATCAATCTGCAATCAGTGAATCTTTGTGGACTCCATCCCAGTTTGGAACTGGTTCTTCCAGTGTCTGTGTAGTCACTCCACAGTGAACCCAATCTCTTTAATCCACATTCTGACACAGATTAAATAGCTGTGTAGAAGCACTCTTAGAAATAAAACAAATGAAAAAAATCTTTGCTTTCCCATACTTTGCCTACTCAATCTTTTTTTTCTTTCATTTTTGGGGGAGCAATTTTGCAGTTTCAGCAACAAAAAAACAAAATAGATAATTATAACTGAAAAATATTCAGTGAATGTGATACATACTTCTCAAAAACAGTGATGGTGAGAATGGGAGGGGGGGTTTACCTTGTAGTCTGCCTCCACAGGGCCCATTAGATCCAGGCCTTTCAGGAAGGTCCAAGTCCAATGGAGAGTCTAAATAATTTGTGACTAAGCAGGGTTTTCCTGCTCTGTCACAAATTATTCCTCTTTTACCGGAGATATCATTTGGATGCCTCCAGTAAAAGTGTGAGAGTTCATGCATTTTGGGCCCTGTCTGGATGGGCCCCAAGTATTATTTACCTAAGAAAACTGTACGGAGTCACCATAGGTCAACTGTACGGAGTCACCATATTGAAAGCACAAACACACACACATAAATCTCATGGCGGGCTGATCTGAGTAAACTGTTAAGACATAGGTAAAATATCATTTTGTAGAATGTACTGTAGTAAACTAGAGAGAAAACTATCAGTGCTGCTCAAAATGTTTATTTTATTTTATTCATAAAAACAACAAATACCAGCATAGAAAGTAGAGCAACAAAACAGAAGCATTAACAATAGTTACAGAAGACATTTTAAAAAGAAAATTATTTGATAGATTCCTGTTAGTCTTTTAAATTGGGAATCAGTTAAACCCACCTTGGTGCTTCTGAATTCTGATATTCTGAAATGTTTCAATAAATCATGGGGTGCCATTACTATCCATATAAAAGTATAAATCTGAACTCACGTAAACAGTGCAACCATATAAGTATTAGACAAACTAAAGTGCCTGCATAATGCACCATTAAGAGATTGTACATTGATTTGTTCATTAACCAAATTTATAACAATGAGTTATTTTGTTTTCCCTCCAGGCTATCAGGAAACTACTAGGTTATGAATGGCAATAGTACTGTGTTGATCATAGCTGAATAACTAGTTAAAGAGATATTTAAAATAGGATGAAATAGATTAATCATATTCTACACAATGATTAACGGTTATCTCTAAAATATATCAGGGGAGGGTAACATGTGTTACATTACAACTTACATCAGCCCTAGCCAGTAATGTTGCAGCAAGTTATGAGGGATGTTTTTGTAGTGTGCTATCAAGTCATTTCCAACTTATAGTAACCCTAAGGTGTCACAATGCAGGATTTTTTTAAAGTAATACTGGTTCAGAGAGAGGTTGATAGTGTCTTTCTCTGGGGCTAGAGAATGGGACTTGCCCAAGGTCACCCAGTAGGTTTCTGTGGCCAAGCAAGGATTCAGATTCTGGTCCCTCAGAGTTCTATTCCAACAATGAAACCATGACATCACATTGGGCTTTCAGCACACTAAAAATTTGTCCCTGTTTTGGGGTCATGCAATGCTCCCCATCCTGGCAGAAGTGGAGGACTTCCTTGTCATCCAGCTTGCCTTTTTTGTTAGTTGCCAGACAAAAAACATTAATATTCTCCCAGAGTTTGAAAGTGTTCTTGATTCTTTTCTCTTTGCTGGCCTTTTTAAATGTTTTTTTCTTATCTGTAGATCTTTAAACCATCCTAAAATTAGTTTTGATTAAGGAAAGCATGCAAATGTTATAAACAAACAAGCTGATTAATTAATTTGAAACATGTGCATTCTGCAAACAATTCGGTATTATAAGCTTAATGGTTTCTCAACCTTTGAAGTACATTTCAGTGACCTGGCAGAGGAAGCGTTCCTGCAATCTTTAAATATTTATCTTGTAATTCCCCTGCTCGTATGTATTTAGGAATGTTTTCATAAATACATCAATAACTGTCTTGTATGGCTCATTAAGGTGGCTTTTAATCCTTTAGTGTGAGCACACAGTTTACAGCTGCTTGTGAATCACTTTTATAGGGCTCCATTAAGCATGCCCTTCAAACTCCAATTATTTGTTAGATTTTTGTATATACTTGAGCAGTCACAAATGAAATGAGTACTGAACAGACATGTGAATGCTGGAAAGCTGAAATTGGCACATCTCCAGCTGGGCAGTTACTCATCTAGCTACCACAAGTGCAGATTAGAACAGATGTTTTGAGTGGATCAGCTTAGCCATGCAAAGCCAAGTGGGATCAAACCCCATTGAGATGGAAAAAAAAGATCCTGACCTGGAATAGGCATTTGAAATCTGGAATGGACCATCTGCAAAGGAACCTGCAGCTGAAAATAATATTTCTGGGCCCCTCAAGACCTTGTTAAGAGTCACTAAAAGCTGTACAACGCAGACCACGACGAACATTGAACAAGGGCAACATGAACAATGGATGGAAAGAAAGAATGTGAACAGTATATAGTACTGTAGTGATTGAGAGCATGACCTATTTGCCTGAGATCTCCAGGGTGTTAGGGACACTGTAATCAAATCTGATTCATTTCTGTTTCTACAGAATCACAAGCTGACAGTACTTCTCTGTCCTGAAATTCTGAACTCTGTACAAGCTGCGCCACAGCCTCAATCCCAATGGTGTCACCAACTAGCCCAGGGATGGGCAAAGTGTTGGCATCTTGCTCAGGATGTGTCTCATACTGCCCCTCCACAGGCCATTTTTTCTGTCCCCAGCATCTTGGAGTTCTAATAAAAATGTCAATGATTTTGTTTACCTCCAAATGTAGGGGGAAATTTGGCCAAGCCATTTTAGGCTAATAAGAGGTTGTTGTTGCTGCTGCTGCAGCAGCTGTTGTTGTGTGTCTTCAATTCATTTCCTTCTTATGGTGAACCTCGGCTAAACCTACCATGGGGTTCTACTCCCAATAGTAGCTTCTTGGTTAAGAATTCTTACTTTTAGTTCCAACTAGAGTAGGCCCATCAGATTTGCCTACATGTTGACTCATCATTTAAGAGGACTATTCTGTCTGGAATATATGCCACAATAGGATTCAAGTGAATACGCAGTTAAGATTACAATATGACCCACATATCTGCACAGCTGATATCGGTGGTTTCGCTTATCCTTGGTTTTGCGTATTCTGTGGAACACCTTGTACAACCTAAACCTTCTTCTCAGTACCTCTATCATTAATCCTGTTGAATATACAGGGTTTGCTATTATCCAACGTTTCATGTATCCATGAAAAGTCCTGGAACATATTCCCACAGATACAGGGGTTGTACTGTACAGTCTATTCCAATGGTTTTTCAGCAAAGCTTGTATGTGCAGGATGCTACATTCCATATGATGCTTCTTCTGATGTTTTAGTCAACAATCCTAATCTAAGTTATGGCCAAGTTGATACCATCAGATTTTAAAAGTAAGGGGAGGAAAGGTAAATAAAGTTCAAATAATTGCATGAGAGAAGAAACTAGAAACATATTCATATTTACATTTGTAGCATCACACATATTGTAAAAATAGCTACACAGAGGTGGAAAGTAATCTATTACAAGTAACAATGTTATCTATAATGTGTTATTGGGCTCGGGCTGTGGCGCAGGCTGTAGAGCAGCTGCAATGAATCACTGCAATGAATCACTCTGACCAGGAGGTCATGAGTTCGAGGCCCGCTCGGAGCCTATGTTTGTTTGTTTTTGTTCTATGTTAAAAGGCATTGAATGTTTGCCTATATGTGTAATGTGATCCGCCCTGAGTCCCCTTCGGGGTGAGAAGGGTGGATTATAAATGCTGTAAATAAATAAATAAATTTGGGATGATAATGGAGATGCAACTAAAGTACATTACTTGCTGCTTCCAAAAAAATGTGGGGGGAGAGATAATTTGAATGCCATTTTTACTCTTGTAACAAGAAAGTAAAGTGTTAAGTGATTTGCTACTCTTTAAAAGTACAGTTGAGTCACTAAAAAAAAAAAGCCAGATACAATTTACTTTTTCAAAATAACCATTTCAAAACAATTCATAGCAACTGTAGGTGTCTGGGCCTCTCGATATTTTGGAGGAAGCATGAGCTGTGAAAGCAAAAGCATTAATACAGTAGCCTTTACTCCTTGATAAATAGTTCATTTGTGCAACACAGACACAGCCAAATTAATGGCAGGATTTGAATACTAGCACACACTGCTATAAAAATCAATGTTGCCCCATTTCCGAAGCTGAAACTTACACTACTTACGAAGTAGTTGTAGTTGACAAGTTGTTGCTTTGGCTCTTTACTGTTGCCATTTCGTATCTCCAGCTTCATAGGTTTTGTATGCCAGAATGTTTGAGTATTGTATATCTTGCTGCTCAATATCATAGTACAGCTCCTTATTGGTATCAAATCCAGCCGTGTTTAATGTTTTGAATATCAAAGGAATTTATAATGATTTCCCCAATTATGTCAAAGCACCAGCATAATTAACTTGTGCACTGTGTTTGTGTTTTGAAATTAATGCAGATGGAGCTGAAGGATCACTTAAGTCTTAAAATTATTTTTTAGTTCTACTGGGCAATGACAGCCCGATTAATTTAGAGAAAATGTTTACAAGTAGCCTTGTGACTGAGTTTGCATTATTAAATATTCATATAGGTCTGGGGGAAAAACATTTATTCTTTGATTCCCTTTGTAAAAATGTCTGTCCTGTCCTTCTCCTGTTGTGGAATACAGCAAAAAAGTGAAAACTCATGACTGCTGAAAACAAAATGAATCCTAAAAAGGTTAAAGTACACATTTGAGATATATGTAAAATATCAGTAATATGAAAGAAAATACATTGTTTAAATGACTATCTTATTGTAGGCCCTAGATTTATTGATATGCTGCAAGCCACTGCTTTACCAAGTATGCAGTCATTCCTCACATATAGTCGTAATTCACAGGAGTACAACTGGAGCTATAATACCTTATAACTGCATGACATCAGTCTCTGTAGCCAATTCCATGAGCATTCTGACAAAAAATTAAATGAACTGAGGTAAAACCAAAATCAGTGATACTACCAAATGCATGCTGACAGAATTAGATTGCAGTAGAATCTATATTGAACAGATTCAAGAGGCAGAGGTCTGAATCCCACTTCTTAGTCTCAACTAGAGTAAACCCACCAAATTTGCCTATGAGATGACTCAACTTTCAAGCGGTCTATTCTGTTTGGAATAAATTCTACAATAAGATTCAAGCTAGAGCAGCATTTCTCAACCTGGGGGTTGGGACCCCTGGGGGGGGGGTTGAGAGGGGTTTTCAGAGGGGTCACCAAAGACCAACAGAAAAGACATATTTTGGATGGTCTTGGGAACCCAAATCCCTCCAGTATTTTCTGTTGGTTGTGGGAGTTCTGTGTGGGAAGTTTGACCCAATTCTATTATTGGTGGGGTTCAAGGGGCTGTTTGATTGTAGGTGAACTATAAATCCCAGCCACTACAACTCCCAAATGTCAAGGTCTATTTTCCCCAAACTCCACTAGTGTTCAAATTTGGGCATTTTGAGTATTCGTGCCAAGTTTGGTCCAGATCCATCATTGTTTGAGTCCACAGTCTCTCTGGATGTAGGTGAACTACAAATCCAAAACTCAAGGTCAATGCCCATCAAACCCTTCCAGTATTTTCTGTTGGTCATGGGAGTTCTGTGTGCCAAGTTAGGTTCAATTCCATCATTGATGGAGTTCAGAATGCTCTTTGATTGTAGGTGAACTATAAATCCCAGCAACTACAACTCCCAAATGACATAATCTCCCCCAAACCCCACCAATATTCAAATTTGGGCATATCAGATATTTGTACCAAATTTGGTCCAGTGAATGAAAATGCATCCTGCATACCAAGATATTGACATTATGATTCATAACAGTAGCAAAATGACAGTTTTGAAGTAGCAACAAAAATAATTGTATGGTTAGGGGTCACCACAACATGAGGAGCTGCATTAAAGGGGTTGCGGCATTAGGAAGGTTGAGAACCACTGAGCTAGAGTCTTCTTGAAGGTGATGCCATATTTGTGAAATTCTTTCCAAAGGCAGGTTTGCCAAACCCTGTTTCTTATTATCTTCTGAAAGACGTTTTCATTCAATCCATTTTAATTAGACAGTAATTAATTTGGACTGCATTAAATCAAAGTTTGTATTGTAAGCCTGAAGGCAAGAACTCTCTGTCTTGGTTGTTATTAAACTTGCATAAGCAGCTCTCAGACCCATTTGAACTAAAGAGTAGGCAAAAAAAGGAAGGAAGCAAGCAAGCAAGCAAGCAAGCAAGCAAGCAAGATTATTTGGCTCTTTTAATGTCATAACTTTTGATACTGTTCATTTAATAGAGGTATTGCTTTGTATTTTATTTGTATTCAAAGGAAGTTATTACTTTATAGAAAATGAGGGATACACAACATTAAATAAAAATTAAAATGTACTTGTAACTATTATTGCTATCTTTTTATGCTTTGATGTATTAATAAGAATGTATTAGGAAGCAATAAGAGTGAAGTGTTAGGAAGTAATAGATGCAAAAAGCTAATTTTGCATTTTATATGGGCAAGGTGGAAGAGAGCATAAAAGTGAGCTTGTGTCTGTTGGGTTAAACCTCTCCAGCCCTGGATCATATTTTGATAGTTTGTTGGCCTAAATCTGTTGGTTCTGTTGCGATAGCTGCTTGTATGATCTGGTAGGAGATTTGTCATTAGAACTCATTAGAGTTCTATTCTGTTGTGTTTTGATGAGCTTCCACTTCATCACATTGAGAGGAGAAAGCATGGGTAACACCATCCTTTTAAGAGTAGAGAATCACCCCTCTACAGCACAGCAGTCCTGTTTTGAGTTCTGCCTCCCCATCACACTCACACATGGGAACTTAAAAGCTGGCAATACATTCATCTTACATTAATTACAAAGTCAGTATTAGGTTTTTTTTTAAAATCAGGAGAAACAACAATATCCAAAAACCAAGAGATCCCTTGCCCTGCCCAACGCCCCTTACATTAAAGGAGACTGACACCACTTCTTTCCATGGGATCCTATTGTTCTGCCCCAAACCCCTTAGGATTCAAGAGACAATGATCCAGGTTAAAACAATTTCTTTCATTGTGATCCTATTGTTCTGTATCGAACCCCATAGGATACAAGAGACAGTGATCCAAGTTAAAACCATTTCTTTCTAAGGGATCCTATGCTTCTGCATCAAACCTCATAGGATACAAGACTCTGTTGACGTTTGGGCAATGAAACAGGATCGGAAGCTTTTTCTCTACCATTCCTGAATGTTTTAACCAAAGTTCTCTGGTTCATGCACTCTGATTTTATTATAAAATACAAAATGCAACAAAAATGAAAACATACAGCAATAATAGGAGTAACAGTGGCAAAAGACAATAGACTATTAAACCAAGATAAAACCAGCAGCGAAGAATAAAACATTTAGGCATTTGAAACAAAATTAAAATTGGCAGCAGGGTAAGATTGCAGCACTAAAACAGCTTAAGAACTAAAATGCTGTTATTATTGTTATAAAAATGCAAAGTTTTTGCTATAACATTGTAGTTGTTTGTCTATACCTATAAAAGTATTCAAATGTACTATATCTTGAGAGCCATACAATTACTAGTGCGATATTTTTCTCTGTTCCATGAGTTGAATAATGTGGCTGTCAAGAGTCTATTCCAGAAAAAATGGTATGATGCTTGCAGGGAGCATCTGCATCCAAAAACAAAGTCTTTCCATAGTCTAGAGAGCATGCAATCCATTGAGCAGCTGAATTGTCTGCAGTTTTAAAGCTGTCACTACTATGTCTCACCTCTTCTTTTTCCTTCAGCTTGTACTACCTCCTCTTCAACAGTCTATGCCCTTTGATAGTCTGGAATATCAGTATGCAAAGGAATCTTGTAGCACATTAGGAACTAACTGAAAGAATGAGAAAATAGTCTACAGTGCTTAAGGCCTTTTCAGACAGGCCCAAAATGCGGGACCTGTCTCAGTTTTTACCTGAAGCATCCAAACACCTCAGGTAAAAGCGAGTTTTCCCAGTTTACTCCGCATTAATCAAACACCTCTAAAGACCCGGACCTTAAGCTAAAGTTAGGGTGTTTAGACATGAGGGCCCTGTGGTGACTGACTTTTGAGTCTGCTCCTGCAGTCCCGCAGGTCAATTTCCACAGTCATCCTCCTTCTGGCTCTGAAAAGCCCGGAGGAGTGAGATAGTAGCCACCCCCTCCCCTCCAACCCCATTTGGGCCCCAAAACTTACCACTAGTCTTCCTAGTGCAAGAAAATGGCATGTCAGGAGGTGGGGGGGGGGAGGGATTTCCCTCATATTCACTCCTGATGTGTCATTTTCTTATGCCAGGTTGACCGGGAATGCCATCTAGCCACTGCTCCTAGAAAAGCCCAGGGTTTGGGTGTGGGGTGGGGACTACTTTAACTTGCTTCCTCTCGAGTTTTAATATAGTGTAGAAGGGCCAGGCATGTAGCCGGGGGGGGGGGGGGGGGCTTGAGGGGCTTCAGCCCCCCCCCCAAATTCTCAGAGTGGTCTGCGAGAAGGCCTTACATTTATTATTTAAACTGTTATGTTTATTCATATCATGATCTAATCACCATGTTCAATATATCCCATATGCATGGGGGTATTGGGATAACAATACAAAAGGTTTGCTAGGGTAGACCCTCTCCCGCTCAGACTCAGCCCCCCCCCCCCCAACCAAAATCCCAGCCCCTCCCGAAACAAAATCCTGGCTACGGGCCTGAGAAGGACCTTTAATTCTCTCTAGTTAGTCTTGCAGGTACTACAACATTCCTTTGCATATAGCTCTTACTGTAGTTAATCATGCTTCTAATGCCCAAGCAACGCTATTTTAATTCATTTTTATGATGCCCAGTCTGACTTTGTATGTCATTTTCTTTCAATAAGCTTACCTTGGGCATGTTTTAAGAAAATGAACACAACCAGCTCTATTTTGCTAAGTCTCTATCCATTTAAGAAACCGCCCTCATGGTCACAATTGGGAACCTCTTGGAGGAAACCTACAGATATCTCTGCAAAATAATTTGGCGCAGCATCAGTTCATTGCTTCCATTATACAAATGTGGATTTCCTGAACTTGTGGCAAGGTAGTGCTACACAAATTCTTCTCTACCATCCCTGATGCATCTGTTGTCCCATTTCCGCTCTGCATGTCTGAAAAAAAAAAGTAATAGTGGTGAGAATGATTGTGAGTGTCAACTCTTCCTGTCACCACTTTGGAGGTGAAAATCAAAGTGACTGAACATTTGCCTCTGACCTAACTCAGTGACACTGACTTGGAATTCTTCTTCTGGACATTTGCTCTAATGCAGTTCTGGAACAGCAACTTTATTAAAACTATATTTCACTTTGTTTGACAATGTATTGCTTTTGAGTAAGGATTATGAATGGCTAATATATGGTATCTGTGCAGTAAAAATATTCAGGAAAAGATTATACATATGAATAAAACATAGTAAAATAATTGCAGTAAACTATGACTTGTTTAGATTTCTTTCCAGAGTGCTCTCAAGGCTCAGGGCAGAAAAATATCCTTGTCTCAGTTCATTCCTGTAGCAACTCATTGCTGAATTTACATAAAACGAGAGAAAGTTTCCAAAGGCCAAGAAGTTTCCAAAGGCCAAAAAGTCAAATACACTCTTATCTTGCATCCCGCCCCATGCTGGTATTCTCCAAATGTGTGGGAAGACAAAGTTATCATCCCTAGTCGCCATGAGTAATAAATGGGAGGAGCCTACCACTCTCCAGGTGTTCTTGGCTAGTAAGTTCCATCATCTCTGTTCACTGGCCATACCGGAGCCCCTGGTGGCGCAATAGATTAAACCCTTTTGCCAACAGGACTATTGTTCGAATCCGGGGAAAGCAGGTGTTCAATTATTATTATTTTTAATCCTAATCACCAATATGATGCCACAGAAGTGCCCAGACATCATTGCAGCAGATATGTCTGGGGACTGTGGCATGATCATGGGCTATTGACAGTTATTTATCCCAGTAAAAGCCAAGGATGGCTTCTTAGTGGGCAAGTGGTGATCTGGCAATGGCTATCAGATGATGTTGTGCAAGTCCTGCTTCTATGATGGGTCATAGAAGCAGTACTTGTGTGACATCATGTGATCTTCATTGATAAAGTCCCCAGATTAAATGTCAGCATTCTATTTAGCAAAAAATAGCTACAAGGATACAGTAGAGTCTCGCTTATCCAACATAAACGGGCCGGCAGACTGTTGGATAAGCGGAAATGTTGGATAATAAGGAGGGATTAAGGAAAAGCCTATTAAATGTCAAATCACGTTATAAATTAAGCACCAAAATATCATGTTTTACAACAAATCAACAGAAAATGCAGTTCAATACATGGTAACATTATGTAGTAATTACTGTATTTACAAATTTAGCACCAAAACATCGCAATATATTGAAAACATTGAGTACAAAAACATTGATTACTAAAAGGCAGACTGCATTGGATAACACAGAATGTTGGATAAGTGAAGGTTGCATAAGTGAGACTCTATTGTATACAATACATTAACAGTTTTCCCCCAACAAGGCAGTGTACTAGCAATCAGATGCTGTTAAATAGTTTTCCAAAACAATAGGAGATTATCAAATGGACTGTCATTCACATGAATTTCACAAAGCTACATAACCACTCCAGGCAGATAGCATTACATTTCTCTGTCCTCCATTAAAATGAATATCATAAGGTTCGTGAACAGAAATGACTGACAGCTGAGATAAGAGTTTGCCAGGTAAAGTCAAAGTATGATTGATGGAAAAATGTATGATTGATAGAAAATGTAATAAGACAAGGCACTGTTAACTATGCAACATTTCTTCATGCTCTCACCACAATCACGAGTGTATAAAATATCCCATTGTAACACTTCCTCTGTATTTCAGATGTTTGAAGTTCAAACTATAAAAGTGAGTTTTGGAAGTGTAGACTATGAGTGATAGCAAGTTTGCTAGTTTCCACCAGGGAAAGTACTTTGCCAGGATAATATAAAATCAATGGCAGGGCAGATTTTCTGAAGAAAATGGTTCTCTGAAGAAAAATGAAAAAGATCTTTGAAGCTGCTGAATAGATTGTTTTGAGTCCTGACTGGAATTGTCTTGGACTCTTTAAAGTGTGTATTTGTGTCTATGGAAGTTTTCAAAGTAACTAAAGAGCACTGCAAACAAATAGACGATAGATCTGAGAAGCCTACTGCCAAATCCAAAACTCATAGTACATTTAAATAAAAGAGCAAATAGGGTGGTATGTACCACAGTCTCATTACATGTTTGCTTCTCTTTTCCTCAAAAGCACAGGTGAGATTTTAAATTAAGACTGAGCCAAAGTAATAGTTTTAAGAATTGAATAAATTTAAGAATTGCAGTATTTTCATGAAAGTTTCTATTATTATAAAAGAAAGGAACCTTCCCTCACAACTGATTATTAGGCTTGAGCGATCCATGAAAAAATTGATTCTAAACTCGTTTCAAAAGCAGGGGGCGCCAGCGTTTCATTTCTGATGTCATTTCCGAATTTTGCCCCCAAAAAATTCAAAATTAACGAAAATTCATTATTTTCTAAATTAATTCGTTAATGGCGGACGCGCATGCGCAGTGGCAAAAAAAACAGCACGAGGGGAGATTTTACAGGACTCTCCTGCCCTCAT
This sequence comes from Anolis carolinensis, assembly GCF_035594765.1. Classification (NCBI taxonomy): domain Eukaryota; kingdom Metazoa; phylum Chordata; class Lepidosauria; order Squamata; family Anolidae; genus Anolis; species Anolis carolinensis. The sequence continues at coordinate 77,683,118 of NC_085842.1, read as the reverse complement.
TTTTTGAGTGATCTTCTTCAAACTTGGTACAGTGGTAGAACACATTTAACACTGATAGCTCACCAAAATTTGGAACGTTTCCCTTATCCTCTGATTTTTGGCGAATTTTCATAGCTTTTATAATAAACCATTTTTTAATAATTGCAGAAATCTGTTCCTGGTTTGAAAGTCTTATTTCCTGTTAAATTGGGTTGTCTTTACTGTGAAAGTCATTGTTCTACTTCAGAAACTTTGTTTTTGTGGCTGAAACTTTGTTAATGTGTGTGTGTGTGTGTGTGTGTGTGTGTGTGTATATATAGGTAAAGGTAAAGGTATCCCTTGACGTTAAGTTCAGTCATGTCTGACTCTGGGGGTTGGTGCTCATCTCCATTTCTAAGCCCAAGAGCCAGTGTTGTCCATAGACACCTCCAAGGTCATGTGGCCGGCATGACTACATGGAGTGTCATTACCTTCCCGCCAGAGCGGTACCTATTGATCTACTCACATTGGCATGTTTTCAAGCTGCTAGGTTGGCAGAAGCTGGAGCTAACAGCGGGCACTCACTCTGCTCCCGGGATTTGAACCTGGGACCTTTCGGTCTGCAAGTTCAGCAGCTCAGTGCTTTAACACACTTCGCCATCGGGGCTCATGTATATATAATATACATACACATACACACAATGTGGAGAATATGTGGAAAGGTAGATAGATAAGTTGGGAGCCACAGCGAAGGCACCTTCCTGGGAGCAAGGTCTAATAATAATAATAATAATAATAATAATAATAATAATAATAATAATAATAATAAATCCCTTACAATATCCAAGATGGCTCACTGCTACAGAATCTTGGGAGGTTTAGTTTGGTATGGTACCATTATTGGCAGAGAAAGCTAAGCTGTAGGAGTTGAAATCCAATCATTTATCCTCCCTATAGAATCAATTTTATATGCATTTTTAGCTACAGAAAAGCTAAAATCAGGACAGTAAAAGAACAACACCCAGAAAATGGGAATTCCAGACAGGAAACAATCAGGGCCAGCTAATACCTCCCAACAAAGGATTCCCCCAGGTAGGAAGCAGCCAGGCTTTGAAGCTGCAAGGCTATTCAATGCTAATCAAGGTGACCAATTGCAACATTCACACTTGCCTCCCACAGACAAGAGTTCTTTCTCCCACCCTGGACCTTCCACAGATATATAAACCCCACTTGCCTAGCTTCGCACAGACGTCAAAACCTCTGAGTATGTCTGCCACAGATGTGGGTGAAACGTCAGGAGAGAATGCTTCTGACACATGGCCATAGAGCCCGGAATACATACCACAACAGTGTGATCCCGGCCATGAAAGCTTTCGACAACACAACCACAGTATCCATTCAAGTTCATGTAGCGTCGTATGGAGACCTGTATTGGGGGGAGGGAGGGTGCGAATCTGGGCCCCTGGGAGTCGTAGTCCTCCCTCCCCGGGAGCAGCCGAGGACGGGCCTGGCCCACACCCCCTCACATCCCGGGCCTCTTCCTCCTCACCGCCGGGCCCCGCGCCAGCCTCCATCTCTGCGTGTCTCTGTCTCTCTCGGTCTCTCCATTCCCAGCTCCATCCGCCACCTTCCCGCCTCACAGAGAGACACCAGGCCTGAGCTGAGGCGAGGCGGCGGTGGCCATTTCCCCCCTCCATCTTCCTCCTCCTCGGCCTCCTTCCCCCTCGCCCCCTCCCATTGGCTGAGCCCGTGACGCCCCTTTTGCTGAGGGGCAAAAGGAAAGGGCCTGAATGGTGGGAGTTTGGGTGATTTGCAAAAGCTTTTTTTCCTAACAAAAAAACGACGACATAACAAAAAACGGCCTCTCGCGGTTCGAAACCGCGATATCCAGACGTGTGGACAATCAAGGCCGTATATTGCTTCAAAACTAATGAAAGTAACGAATTAATAACGGGTAACGGGGAAATCGAATTATTTGAGCAAGCCTACTGATTATCCTCAATATTCTTCATTTATTACTAAGGGCTCATCACATGAGGCAATTACAGCATCCTAGGACACTTCTGTCTCAGTTTGCCCATAGATCCCCACGCTGCCCATCAAACAACGTACAACGATTTATGGTGGGGCTCCTCAGGTGAACTGGTGCAGCAGCGTAGTGGGACGCTGATTCTGCCAACACGAAGACTGCCTTGTGTTCCATAAAGAACAACGGGGCTTTGGTGCAGTGGTGACGCTTCCCCATATGGGATGGGGCTGGCCGCCAGGGCATTTGGTTTGCCCTGCTGCCACCATGATTTGCCACAGAGGCAGGTGAATCATGGTGCTGGACCTCATCCATGTGATGAAGTCCTTAGTTAAGATGAACCCTCCAGCCCATCTTATCAGCAAGCAAATACAGGGACTTCAGTATACCAGATGACACCATCAGAGGGGAGCAATGCCTGGTGAGGTGGTTGCTCCCCATACATCTCAAAACTCTGTGGCTTCCCCTCCTCAGCCAAGGTACCTCTGTTGGTGAGCTGCCAAAGCCACCACTGGAGATGAGGTGCTGCTCCTGCCCAATGGCCCCTTCTTGGTCAGGCAGGTAAAGCCTTAACCCACTGGAAATTAGATTCTCCCTATATATCTCTCTCACTGAGAATTGAGGCCTGCTGGGGGGCTCTCCTTTGTATCCCACTAGTGAGAGCAATATACAGTGTAAAGAAGTGAGAGGTGCCAGGTAAAAACACGGCTCCTTATTAAAGGCATTGGATCTTTTTGAACAGTTGATTCATGTGTGTATAGTCAATTATAATCAGTTTGATTCATTGTATAGATTTTAAATTGTAGTATTGATTTTACCTGCATGCCACTCTATGGTACTTTGATATAGTAAAGGTAAAGGTTTCCCCTGACGTTAAGTCCAGTCATGTCTGACTCTGAGGGGTTGCTGCTTATCTCCATTTCTAAGCCGAAGAGCCAGCGTTGTCCATAGACACCTCCAAGGTCATGTGGCCGGCATGACTGCATGGAGTGCCGTTATATAGATATATAGAATAAGATCTATTTTAATAAATAGAATAATAAATAGAGTGAATGTGCCTTTCAGGATCAGGCCCTGTTTCTTTACTGCAAACCCAGATAACATTGCAGGACTGCCAAATAGTCCTCAATCCCAGTTTATCCCAGATGTTATGTATATCCCAGTTCCTCCTTGAATTGAGGCTCCACACCTCCCCCAATCTCTGAGGGGCTTTCCCTGGGTGGTGGGGGAGTAGCTACCAGAGGTTGGCCCAGGAGGACATCCAGCCAGCTCCCAAACCCTCATATACCCCCAAAACTCGACTGCATGCTCATGCCCCTCTAGCAAAAGCTCCTGGTGTATCAAAATGAGGTTGGGAGGGGAATGAGGGGGCTGGGTAAATGGGGGGCTGGAAGGGGAGGGGTGCTATCCCCCTTTTTCAGGCTATTGGAGCCTGAAGAACCAGGACTGCAGTGGGAATTGACCCCTGGGATCACGGAAGCAATCCCGGGAGTCAATTCCCACAGGTCCCACACCTGGAAAGATCTAGACCAGTTCACTCTGGATTAATTTGGGTTTACCTGAGACATAAACCCAAGACAGGTCCAACATTTTGGGCTTGTCTGAAATGGCTCTCCCTCACTGTGATCTTTTGAACTTTCTCCCTAATTGTTGAGTAAACTGCCTCAAAATATTTAGGTTTATTTTAAGATTGTTTTTAAAAAAAAGAAAAAAAAGAAAACAGCTTTTTATATTATTAAGAGATAACGATAACCATTCAAAGTAAATGATTTTCCTGACACTCGAATGCTTTAGACACATCATTATGTGTGTGTGTGTGTGTGTGTATTTCTCCCTTAGATGCTGTAGCTTAAAAATGCATTCTCAAAACAGCCAGCATGAATTCATTTATTGATTTTTGTCAAGTCAAGCAAGAGAACTTCTTTAATGCTTCCAAACAATGTATCAAATAGCCATTTGTTTGAAAGTATTGCTGTGAAAATATGTAGTTTGACACTACCCTTTTCTTTTTCATTATTCAAATATAATAAAGTGATTTTTTTGTGGGGGATGTTAGAGTATAAATCACTCCAACAGAGGTGCCTTAGCCTTGTTAACATGCTTTACATCAGATTTGGGAAGGAATCTACTTCCCAGCTATCTGCTAAACCCATCACTCTCCCATAGGAAGACAAGGAATTCTAAAGCTCAGCAACAAGATACTCACTGTTCAGGACTTTATTTCCTTTTTAATCTTCCTGCCACTGGACTTCCAGGCATTGAAATGAGGGGATCCAGGGAATTTCCTCCAAGTGCAAACATACATCTCTCTGGATTCTCTGAACAATCCTCTAGAGATCAGCTAGTCCAATGTGTGCATGTCATTCCCTAGGGAAGAAAAATGTCACTTCATTGTTGCAAATTGAAACAGGCAAAGTCCTCTTTTAGTACTTTCCCTGTCTTGTTTTAGTATGAATGCAGAATGTGAATGAACATTCATTATGCTATATCTCAAAATGCTCATCATTACAGTGTTCCTTCACTACTTCGCGGTTCACTTTTCGATACTTCGCTGTTGCACTGAAAAATTTATTATTTACATATTTACCCCATTGCTACTTCTCCTCCTCAGGGCTGCCCCCTTGCTCCATGCCCGCCATGTTGCTCTTGCTTCTGCTCCTGCAGCCAGGGAAGAAGGAACGCCGCTCCACCCAGTGAATGAGTGAGCGAGTGAGCGAGGGTGGGTGGGTGAGAGAGAGAGAGAGAGAGACTCTGCTTCCTCTTTCGAGGTCTTCATGTTTCAGATTGAGAAGCCACCGTCATCGTGTTAACCATGGCAGTGATTTGGACCCGCACTCTGGGAAGACTGTGTGTTGATCGGCTGTGCACCAACCTCCACATATTAAACAAAACTCGTACATCTTCCAAGAACTTGGAAGGCCATCATACTCAGACAATGAGGTATTGCCTAAGTAAGTAAGTCCAATAAATAACTTTCCCAAGTTCTAGACAGTGACAGGGGTAATAGATCAGTACGAGTGGTCAGTTTTTGTTGAGAAGTTTTGGCCTCTATGCTGAAAACTGCTGAGTGAGGTCATCTGAAATAAAATAAAATAAAATAAACCCATCACATTCATGTTTTTCTCTCCTTATCAGCAGATTCAGATGATGCTGTGAACAGCTGGATCAGATGCCTAGAATCTGTCATGCACTGGATGAAAGCCAATATGTGGAGGTTCAGATTATTGAATTTTGAGGGTGATTGTCAGTCAGTTCTAGGAGTTTGTCTGATTCCCAATTTATCACTAAATTAAGTAGAATTCAAAGTCTTAGTCATATTAGTCAAGAATATCAGTATACAAAGGACTCTTGTAGTACTTTTGAGACTGAGAAAAAGAAGTTGGTGATACAAGCTTCTGTAAACTGAGTCTACTTCTTGAGATGCTGATGCTTCTTCAGACAGTCTATGAAAGCTTATGGTATCAACTTCATTCTCTCAGTTTCTAAGATGCTACAAAATCCCTTTGTAGAGATTGAAGACAGGCACCTTCCAGGATCTCCATCATCTGGATGCCTGGTTAATGTTGTTGTCATAATGTATTTGGCTATCAGAACAAAGCTGCAGGCTTCTTGGCTGCTTGCTCCTCACGCTCCTGTGGACACAACATGGCTTTGTCAGAGGGGGACGGTTGGAGGCATGCAACCATTGTAAAAAGACATACACAGCTGTGAGTTTGGTTTATACCTTTATACATTTCCAGCAAAATGCCAGCTCATCTATATATATAAAAGGGTAATGAAATTTCGGCCTAGGACAAAACAACAAAACTACGCATCCCAGAAACACTAAACTTACCAGCACAACCCCTCATCCATGCCTCTACGTTCATACAACAAAAAGAAAAGAAAAATAAAGTCCTAATTAGAGGGAGAGGAATAATTGTTTTTATCCAGTTGCTGCCAGTTAGAAGGCTAAGCTCCACCCACTTGGTCTCCTAGCAACCCACTCAGCCCAGGGGACAGGCAGAGTTAGGCCTCACTTAGGCCTTTTCCACACTGCCTATAAAATACAGATTATCTGATTTTAACTGGATTATATGGCAGTGTAGACTCAAGGCCCTTCCACACAGCTATATTACCCATTTATAATGGAATTAATGTCAGGGGAAAACCTTTACCTTTTACCTTAACTACCACCAATTCCTCAATACTTTATTTCCCGTACCACCATACTTCGCCACAGCAACGCGTGGCCGAGCACAGCTAGTATATATATATAGACTTGGGCAAGATTTGTACACCCAAAAACCTACCTGCATTTCAATCTGGCATGAGAATGAAGTGCCAGCCAGGAGGGCCTTCCACAATTGGGGTACAGTAGCAGATAGCAGGCATAGTTACCAGAGGCCCACAAATTTAAACAGATTGGGAAGGAATACAGAGAAAATTAAAATGTTCACAGACAGTAAATATTTTACAAGATTGTTACAGAAGTCTGTTCTCCTTAGCTGGAACTGCTTCACAGAAAATTATTTTACACATGAGACTTACTGCTGTTACTACTTCTAGTACAGCCAAACATTTATTTATTGCCTGCAGAGAACTGGGCACTGTGCCTCATACTACCAGAAGCATTTACATGAAAAATGAAACAAACTGATACCTGTAGCAATTTTTTCTTATGAATGTGTTGGGTTTTTTCCTACAGTACCATCTGAAAATAGCTATGCTTTGAGTGCTAGAACATATTTGGATATAGAAAGGAATGCAATTGCATGGGTTGGTGTGGACATAATGTATTCCAGAGAAAAAATGTGACATTTACAGTGCCCTATGATTTGGTCATTTTATGACTTCATTTCATTCAGCAACTCTTCCCTTCACCTTAATAGAAGCAGGCCCTTTATTGAAATGAGCTGATATGAAAATGAAAAACTCTGGAAATGAAATTTCTTCTACTGAAGCTTAACAATTGGCTTAAATATAAACACAGAAATATAATACAGTACCTCTAAAATGATCTCCTTATTATATCCATGCTCCCTGGTAGAAAATTGCCAATACCTGTTTTTCTACCTTATTTTGCCTCTTCTGTGGCATGATTAAAAAGGGTACTATGTGTATAAATAAGTGCAGTCACCTTTCAGAATTAATTGGCGCAAGTAACTTACATGAGGTGTACAGCAGGAAAGTAAAGCTGTCAGAAAAGTCCCTTTCGAATCTAATTTTGCTACAGTTAGTCTCATACTGGTGCCATAAAATTGAGGCTACCAAGACATGAGTGCAGCTATCGCTGTTTTGCAAGCATGCTCTCCTCAGTGACAATCCTACAAAAGGAATGTAAACACAAACTTTTTCTTTTCTTGGAATGAGATGACAGGACACTTGTACTATGTTATTACTCCATAATAGCAGGAATTATTCCTGGCTAAATTTGTCCAGCCGGTTTGGTTCATTCTCGCTGTCCTTTTTTCTTTCTCCTTCAGGATATGTGGTTGTCTTCATTCTTCTTTAACATGATTTGGAAAAGGATAAAGAGGAGTTGGATGACAAGAAAGAAAAATTGCATAGGCAAAGGTAGACAGAACTTGAAGGAATCAGTTGCCTGGATTTTTCATCTATGTGGGTGTAACTGATGGCATAGCTGTTGAGAGCTTCTGATAATTGTAGCCTATGCCTCCATTACTTCAGATAACAAATAAAAAATAGGATGTAGCAGGATACAGAAAGATGCCAATCAAACAGGATAAAAAATGCACATTGGAATTTACAATATTTACTCTACATCCTATAACTATCCCAGAATTACCCAATTATGCATAAATAGCTTTATTACCATATATACTTGAACTTAAGCTGAGTTTTTCAGCTCTTTTTTTGACCTGAAAAAGCCTCCCTCAGCCTATAATGAGGTCAAGGCCAAGCAGTGGAATCTGGAGGCTATTGCAATATATGATATATCTCTTTCTCCTCTTACCCTCCCTTATCTGTTTTCTTTTCCAAAGCCTCCCTCGCTCTTAACCAAGGAGATGTTTTGAAAGGGGAAAGGAGGGGGAGACCTTGCAAGCCAGGAAGAAGTGTGTGTGTGTGTGTGTGTGTGTATATATATATATATATATATATATATATATATATATATATATATATATATTCATTAATCTTATAAAAGCATTTCCCCCGGAAATATTTGTTAATCTCCCCTACAAATATATAGGCATTTCCCCCTGCAAGCCTTTGCAATCCCTATGTACCTATATATCTGTATCTATCTATATACATTAATTTATACATTAATTTTCCTCATATGTTTGCAGTTTTTAAAATCCTATATACATATAGATATCTAGAGATTTCCATGTATCTGTATATTTGTATCTATATGTATACATTATTTTTATATATGAATTTTTTCCTCACATGTTTGCAAAGTCTCTGCAAATCTTATACAGATATAAATTATCTTTATATAGAGAGGTATCTAGATAGATATAGATGAAAATAGATATATAGGGCTTGCAAATATTACAGGGGGAAAATGCACACACAAATATATATAATGTCTAGATAGATATGAATATAGATATATAAGGCTTGCAAGTATTTCAGGGGAAATGCACACACACATACACATATAGAAAGATATGTCTAGATCTAAACATAGATATATAGGGCTTGCAAATATTACAGGAGAGAAATGCACATTTAGAGAGAGAGAATTTGTAAACATTTCAGGGGAAAATGCATATATGAAATTACTATATAGTTATAGATCTATATCTAGCTCTACATTGTTTATACAGGCATTGAATGTTTGCCTGTTACTATGTTGGAATCTGGCCTGAGTCCCCATGGGAGATAGGGCAGGATACAAATTAAGTTTTTTATTGTTGTTGTTGTTGTTGTTGTTGTTGTTATGTTATTGTTGACACCATATTGTTTTTGTTAACCCTATTTTTCCACAGAGCGAGTTTACTGTTTTTCTTTGAAATATGGTAAATATTCAAAAACATTTAACCTTCTGATGCCTCAATTAATGAAATTTAATTGTTATCTATTTTTATTTTGAAATTTACCAGTAGCTGCTGCATTTCCCACTCAAGTCAATAAGCTTTCCCAATTTTTTGTGGTAAAATCAGGTGCCTCGGCTTATATTCGGGTCGGCTTACACTCAAGTATATATGGTAAATGGCTTTAATGTGGTACAAGATCGGTTCATTGGATGAAGTCAACTGAAATCCACAAAGTCCAGGCTGAAATAAATCAGTTAATCTGAAAGATGCTGCATGATGTAACAGATTATTTCTTTGAATCCTGTAAAAATTAGGACCAGCTCCTACAAAGGCCAACATGGACCACCAGCAGTCTCTGAATTTTGAATGAGAAATTTAAAGACTGGCAAATGAATCTAGATTTAAAACAGAAACAGTGGGCTTTGAGAATGGATTTCAAGCAAGGAATAAACAAGGAACACATTTAAGGCAGTGATTCTAGAAGGAGAAAGAACATAAGATTTTTAAAGGCACAAAATGTTGTACTGTTTCCTGCCCCTGAAATAATTTCCTGGTTGCCTCTAATGCCTTGACCTCCATCTCTGAAACATTAAACAGCAATTTTTCATTATACCATTGCTCTGAAATACAGGTAATGTTTTGGCATGGGGCATTTCTTCTCACCATTGCTGTACAAGGTAGGTTTGTCCTATTTAAAAGAGTTTTCTGGGGAAAGAATTTTTGGTTAATTTAAAGCCAGAAGCAGAAATTGGAGCAATCATGCCTTCATCAATAAGTTTATCTGACTTTATTTGGCTATAGCGCATAGCTTAAAATAGGGGTTAAATTAAAGGTCTTATGATCAAAGATGACATTTTCTGTCTGCCAAGGAGGAATCAGTGAAATTCACTTGTCACGAACATCTGATAAGACAGCAATTACTGTTCCTCTATTCCTGAACTATAGTTCACATTGCACTCCCAGGACTGAGCTAAAATAATTGCTATACTGAAATTACTGGAATTGCAGCTTTGCTCCCATCCCCAATGAAGCACACAGTTGGCAGCAACTGAAAACGTAAGGCTGAGAATTAAACTGTAAGATGGACAGATGAGCTCTTGGACCATGGAGACAGCATAAAGTCCCATCGACAGAACAACATCACATCTCCCCTGTCACTCTCATGAAACCCATTTTTATCTGCTGCATTTCCTTCCAATAGGCCCAGATTCTAGCTGCTGGAGAGCAGAGGGGCAGAGAAACAGACAATAAGGTGGGACTGAAATTTTTCTTCTCTCAAAGCAACTGGAATGTATACATTCCTATTTAAAATTATAAAATTGGAAGTACCATGAAGGAAATTAAATTTCATGAATAAATAATTAGTTATAGTTCCAAGGCACTCCCCCAATAGTTAACATTATGGGTTGCTGTGAGTTTTCCGAGCTGTATGGCCATGTTCCAGAAGCATTCACTCTTAACGTTTCGCCCACATCTATGGCAGACATCCTCAGAGGCTGTGAGGCCTCTTGGAAACTAGGCAAGTGGGGTTTATATATCTGTGGAAGGTCCAGGGTGGGAAAAAGAACTCTTGTCTGTTTGAGGCAAGTGTGAATGTTGCAATTGATCAACTTGATTAGCACTGAATAGCCTTGCAGCTTCAAAGCTTGGCTGCTTCCTGCCTGAGGGAATCCTTTGTTGGGAGGTGATAGCTGGCCCTGATTGTTTCTTGTCTGGAATTCCCATGGTTTTAAGTGTTGCTCTTTATTTACTGTCCTAATTTTAGAGGTTTTTTTAAATACTGGTAGCCAGATTTTGTTCATGTTCATGGTTTCTTCCTTTCCATTGAAATTGTCCACATTGTTGTGGATTTCAATGGCTTCTCTGTGTAGTCTGACATAATGGTTGTTAGAGTGGTCCAGCATTTCTGTGTTCTCAAATAATATGCTGTGTCCAGATTGATTAACCAGGTGCTCTGCTATGGCTGACTCCTCTGGTTGAGCTAGTCTGCAGTGCCTTTCATGTTCCTTGATTCGTGTTTGGGCAATGCTGCATTTGGGGGTCCCTATGTAGACTTGTCCACAGCTGCATGGTGTATGGCAGGCTCCTACAGAGGTGAGAGGATCCCTCTTGTCCTTGGCTGAATGTAGCATTTGTTGGATTTTCTTTGTGGGTCTGTAGCTAGTTTGTAGGTTGTGTTTCTTCATCAGCTTCCCTATGTGCTCAGTGGTTCCCTTGATGTATGGTAAGAACACTTTTCCTCTGGGTGGATCTTTGTCTTTATTCTCATGACTTGTTCTTGGCCTTGCAGCACTTCTGTTTGTGGTGGAGTATCTATTGCCCTTTAGAGCCCAGTTTAGGTGGTTCAGTTCACCTTGGAGTTAACATTATTATTGCCATTTAAAGGAATTCTTTACTTTCTTGTCTCCCAGAGGTAACTCAAACTAAAAAAAATCTTCAATGTTGGATTATGGTATAAAACATCCTCTTCTGCTACCCAGCTTTCCATCACACAGCACACAGAATACTGCACAAGCCACAGTTTAAGCCAGACTTTAAACCATGTAATATAAACCCACCATCATATAATGTGGCCACGCTCCTGTAATGACAAAACTACTCTAAATTTGTGGTCATATTTCAGAAATATTATTATTATTAATAATAATAATAATAATAACTTTATTTATAACCCGCCTCCATCTCCCCGAGGGGACTTGGAGCAGTTCACATGGGAACCAAGCCCAAGAATCAAACAGAACACAATAATAGCATATATAATTAAAACCATTAACAATAAAATAAATATTCATAAAATACATCAGCGGATATCAGAACAAAAGGTGGAACTATTAAAAATTGCAAGGGAAGGCAGGCATGTGCAAAAACACAAGTTAATAAAATTAGGCATACGAATAAAGTGCTGGAGATTATTCCTTATATTATCCCTTATTAAGTTATGTAATATAGGTTTGATATAACTGGGTGAAACGAACTAAAATTCCCCACTTGTAACCAATAACTCATTACAGGATTTTATTTGAGTCTGATCTCCTGCTGACAGAAGGCCATCCAACCTTTTGTCTGAAATCTTGACAAAAGAAGAATCAAGCAGATAGAGCAATTAATGTAGTTGTACACTTCGTTGTAAAGTTTAGGTGAAATCCCCTTTCTACAACTGTTGGTTTAGGTTCTTTCTGTCTGATGAGGTTGTAAGACAGCGGAGGACAGCTGTGTGAAAGTCCTTCAAACTGAAGCTGTATTGGCTCTACCATCTCTTTCCAAGAAGAGTATGCTCGGGTCCTTCAGCCTCCGACACTGAATATTTTCTTCTGACAGGGATATGAGTCAAATATTGAAAATCAGGAATTTTCCCCCATTTTATAATTTCAACCCTGCATGTGTGTCTTTTCTAATACAGCATCTAAAACATATTGTTGAATGGGAAAGAGTTACTTCAACATGCAAGCTTCCTCAAATGCCTTGACAAATATCCTGTTTATATTTTGGATGCTCTGCTGTTTTGAGAGAATTCCTTAACAAAAATGTGGTTTGGTTGGAAATAAATAGAGGATTGCAATACGTTACTGGAGTTTCTTCCTGAAAGCAAAATGAACTGATAAAAGACCAGAAGGAAGGGGAAACACTAAAAACAGAATGAAAGGTGAAATTGTGTGTTGAGTTGGGCCAAAATACTTTGCAGTCTGTGATGGCAAAGATGGCACCAGGCATCAGGACAGACTATGTAAGAGTCAACAGAGGGACATATTCAGTGGTAGGGAAAGGGGCTTCTTTTAGGCTGTCATTATTCAATCCAAACCCCTGTACATTTTCTCAAATCAGAATATAAATATCTGATGAATTCATTTCCTGACAGTCTACCTGGAGTGATGCTATCAAACCCTCTTGAAATCATGTTACATTGAATTATACATGCTTTGCAATTTGGGAGTTACAGTATTGCAATGCTTCCAACTGACATTAATGTGTTGCTGCATTTGCTTCCGTTCTGTTCAGAAAATGATGCTGTGGTCTATGATTTTAGTATTGTTTCAAAATGTGGTGCTCTTAAATACATTAGTTCCTCTGCAATTGTGAAAACTGAATAGTAGTAAATCTTTGAAATATGCAAGTATATAAATCAATCAACATGGTTCTGATTCCTGATGCTTTGATGCTGATGTTATGAAAGGTTTCTCTTGTACTTCAAAATGTCAGCAGCAACCTGCCCATCAATTTGCAATGCTTTCTGTATCATAAGAGATGTGGAAGGAAGGGGAAGGTACACTCACAACAAGGGAACAAACTTTGGATTGATGGTAGGGTCAAATTTTTTCAGCAGGGAACAACATGTTTATATTTGACATCAGCAATTTTGGGTCTATTTTTCATGCACTGGAAACTTCAGTAGATTAGATAAAGATATAGAAGCATTTGTCAATTTTTACTCTAGCTTCACATTCTACTCCACCATCAGGCTGTTCCTGACTGATGTCATCCAAATGGCCTGCAATTGTAAATGCCATCCATCAAACTGATAAAGAGGTAGGATGTGAACACTAGTTCTCTGAAGTGAATGCCTGGAAGTGCTAGTATCATTCCATATAGTTCTGCTCCTGAGTCTAGAGTTCTGATTTTCTTTGCTGTTAAAAGAGGAAGAAGAGGAGAAAGATTGAGGGGGGGGGGGGGAAGGGACTGATTGACTAACTGACTAGAAAGAAGCTCCTCGGAATCCTTTGGTGCCTGATATTCTCCAGAGCCAGCACAGTGTAGTGGTTTGAGCATTGGACAAAACTCTGGAGACCAGGGTTCAACCCCGCACTTGCCCATAGAAAACTCACTGGGTGATTCACTGTGATTTCCTGCTTCTTGGCAGGGGGTTGGACTGGATGGCCCATGAGGTCTCTTCCAACTCTACTATTCTATGATTCTATGATTCTATGATTCTATGACATGCTCGCAACCCCAGAAAACCCAATGGTAAATTTGCCCTGGAGTCTCCATGAGTCAGGATGACTTGAAGGCACACAACAACATCAACAACCTTTATTCATCATCTCTAAGCTTTGCATCCTGCAAGGCAGACTCCAGGAATACATGGAGCGAGAGTTGCCAGATGTCCAAGCTGGGTTTAGTAAAGGCAGAGGAATGAGAGACCAAATTGCCAATATCTGCTGGATAATGGAGGAAGCCAGGGAGTTTCAGAACAATATCTATTTCTGCTTTATTGACTATTCTAAAGCCTTCGACTGTATGGATCATAATAAACTGTGGCATGTTCTTGGTGGTATGGAGATACCAAGTCACCTTGTCTGTCTCCTGAGAAATCTGTATAAAGACCAAGTAGCCACAGTAAGAACATGGAACAACAGACTGGTTCAAGATTGGGAAAGGAATACGGCAGGGCTGCATACTTTCACCCTCCCTATTCAACTTGTACGCAGAACACATCATGTGATGAGCGGGGCTTGATGAATCCAAGGCTGGAGTTAAAATTGCTGGAAGAAACATTAACAACCTTAGATATGCAGATGATACCACTCTGATGGCTGAAAGTGAGGAAGAGCTGAGGAGCCTTATCGCCAAGGTTAAAGAAGAAAGTGCAAAAGCCGGGCTGCAGTTAAAACATCAAGAAAACCAAGATTATGGCAACCAGACTGATTGATAACTGGCAAATAGAGGGAGAAAACGTGGGAACAAGAGAGTGGGCCTTCCTTCTTGGTTATTGCCCCAATAATAATACATTATTATTATTATTATTATTATTATTATTATTATTATTATTATTATTATTATTCGAGAACCATACCTTGAGGTCAGCATTATGCTTAGTATATCTCTCTCCCTACTTTCGCCTTCCTTCCTGCTGTTCACAAATTCATTACTTTTTATTGCTTCTCTCTCTCTCTCGCTCTCGCTCTCGCTCTCTTTCTCACTCCCTCTCTTTCCTCTCTTGTTTCTGATTTTAAACGGGCTATGCATTTGAGAGAACAGCACACATTTCTCTCCATTTGTCTTATCTTTTTATATCTTTTCTCTACTTTATTTTTCTCGTGAGCCCTGGACATGCACCATTTGTTCTAGCACTCTGGAGTTTGTCATTAGCCATTCGTTTGAATCGTTTGTGGTTTGCACTCTTATCTTTTACATGCCAGTGAAATAACTCTCACTAAAATGGCCATGTTCTACTTCTTGCTCAAATTAATGGCCTTTATTACTAAAATAAATAGTATTTTAAAAAGAAAGAAAGAAGACCCTAGTGGCTGGGCAGTTTTCTTTATACATATATTTGTTTTTTCAATTATATTTTATTTTAAACATTAAATTACATTACATGAGGGCCCAGATGTACTTATGCACAAGAATTATAGTCTTAGTCCATTATATGGACTTTGAAAAACACTAAACTTTATTTCACTAATAATAATAGTCAGAGGAATCCCTGGTGGCACAGTAGGTTAAACCATTGAGCTGCTGAATCTGCTGACTGAAAGGTCAGCAGTTCAAATCTGGGAAGCGGGGTGAGCTCCTGCTGTTAGTTCCAGCTTCTGCCATCCTAGCAGTTCGAAAACATGCAAATGTGAATAGACCAATAGGTACCGCTCCAGCAGGAAGGTAACAGCACTCCATGCAGTCATGAAAGCCACATGATCTTGGAGGTGTCTGCGGACAACGCCAGCTTTTCAGCTTAGAAATGG
Source organism: Anolis carolinensis (assembly GCF_035594765.1). Classification (NCBI taxonomy): domain Eukaryota; kingdom Metazoa; phylum Chordata; class Lepidosauria; order Squamata; family Anolidae; genus Anolis; species Anolis carolinensis. The sequence goes on along the minus strand of NC_085842.1, from coordinate 77,667,468 downwards.
AGATGAGGAGTGAGAAAGGCAATATATAAATATAGCAAATAGATAGATAGAGAGATAGATAGATAGATAGATAAACAGACAGATCCAGTATAGCTCCTCTTATGTTCTCAAACAGTGAAGCCACACCCTAATCTAATACAGAGCATTCCAAACTTTTCAGGTTGGTACTTTATAGACTTGCATCCTTTCGCAACACTGTCACTAGCAAACCAGAGGTTATAATATAATATAAATTGTGTGTGTGTGTGTGTGTTTCTTATAATCTTTATTGTATAAATGAGGTTTGTTTTTTTCCTTTACATGTTTTATGCACTACAGTGGATTTTTGTGTAGTTTCCTCTATAGCCGCTCCCTGGGATTCACAAGCAAATTGAATATCAACGCTCTACTTAAGCATTCTAAACCATTGGCATCTCAAGTTAGTTCTATGGGAGAATGAACAACGTCTCTGTTAACCATGTAGGGCATTTATCATGTGCAATCATAAATATGTACATATATGGTACCCTTTGGGAAGAAACATAGTCATGTCAATGCACATTACTTTCATTACATTACATACAGGAGCCGTGGTGGCACAATGGGTTAAACACTTGTGCCAGCTGAACTGCTGACCTGAAGGTTTCCGGTTCGAATCTGTGAGATGTAGTGAGCTCCCATTTGTCAGCTCTAGCTTGCAGGGACATGAAAGAAACTTCCCAGCTAACATATCCAAGCATCCCCTGGGCAACGTCTCTGTAGACAGCCAGTTCTCTCACACCAGAAGCGACTTGCAGTATGTTCTTGAGTTCCTTCTGACACTATTAAAAATTTACATTGTATCACATTTTAGGCATCATACAATCAACACATTACAAAACATGGCAGGAAAGATGTTAAAATTTCATAAGCATTGAACCTCAATACTATCCTCATCCCTTTAGCCATCTTCTCTATAGTTAACACATATAGGAAAATTGCCATGTTAAACAATATTACTTAGCCATTTATCTGATAAGGAATACACTTCCATTCAGGAACTATATACCCCTAATCAGGTATCTGGGAACACACAGGCTTCTAAGGGATTATACTCTTGGGCACTGCTAAATTTAGCAATATTTATTATAATCACCACGGGGAAAATAGCTATAGTATTTAGCATAGTCAAGTTGAGAGCAAAGATTCTCTCTCTTGCCAGAAGATTGCCTATCTTCACCAGCATGTCTGTTTTATCAGTTTAGAACAATGCAGCTATTATCAACAAACTTCAGTCACCTAACTTTCCTCTCTTTTTGGCTTGTTTTACTACTTTTCTAGCCTGATCAGCAGACATATCTGCTTCATTGATATAAAAAACACTAAGTGTTCTTTCTTTATTTAAACAATTAACCTCCTCCTCAGAGGTGACATAACATCAGATACACTTCTATCAGATTACATCAGCTATATGATTGCATCAGCCATTCACTTCAGTGTGGCACCTGCTTTGAGTTTATTATCAGTCAAGTCAAACTGTTTATATTATAGAATCTTATTTATTCATGTGTTGGCATTATGCCTGGAGCTAAGTTGTGTCTCAGCTTTTGGTAGCACATACACATTCTGCTTTCTGTTTTACATTTTACAAGTTATAAAGCCCCTATTTACATTTCCTGGCTTCAAAGTTAGCAACCAAATTTGCATGGCTAGTAATATAGTTTCTTGTCAAATTATCCATAGAAGAGCATCCTCAGAAAAACCTAAGATGTAGACAGGAAGATAGGGAAAGGGGGTTTGTGGATTTGAGTGGCCAGCTTGAAAAATAAACAGCATTTTGAATTGGGTTTGGAAATAAATAGATCTGTGTAAATGTATGTTTTTGTATTACTTAAAATTATTGAGCTACATTCTGCACAATGTCAAAGAGAGATGGGATTCAGTGTCACCAGTCCAAACTCTGAATAATTTCACCCCTGTGCTTTCATATAGATGTCTTAATATCATGGTAGTGATACTTTCCAAGAATATCAACTGTATAGTATTATAGGATCCATAACCAAGGATTATGATGCTTGACATGGACCATCTGATATTTTATCCAAAGGAAATTGCATTTCTTTGGTGGCAAAACAATTCTGTAGCACATAGTTTGAGGAAATCCTCTGTGATTGTCATGAGAAAGAATTTAATAGCTACTAATTTATGGCAGGCAGAAGCACAAGATACCATCAACTATATCAGGATCACCCTAATAAAAGGGAAATGAGATACATATTTCAGCCCTGCCAGTCCATAAATAAACACAATAGAGATTTATGCCTGGAGTTTTGATTTGTTCGGTGTGTTGGGGTGGAGAGGAGTGTGCACTCTCGCTTCAGCACAGTACATCATCTTCAACTCTGAAACTCTGTGAGTCACTATTTATGACCATTAAGGCAGTGAGCTGTGTGACAGCAGCTGCAATACACAAAAGAAGGAAAAGAATAACTTTGTGTGACATTTTACAAACCATTTCTATAGATCAATAGCTAAAAGCAGGTCAAACCAATAAAAAATTGCAAACTGAATTCTCTTGCCAAGACATTTGGGGGTTCTCTTTCACAATTGTAACACCATAAAATATGTTCTTTTTATAGTAATCTCAAAGAATCATAGAGTTGGAAGAGACCTTGTGAGGCATCCAGCCCAACCCCCTGCCAAGAAGCAAGAAAATTGATTTCTTTATTTGCAAGTAAATTCCTGGGCTTTCTCCAGGAATTACATTTGAATAGAGCAAACAATGTCTAGTGAAGTGATACTACATAATCTTTGATGGTAAGGACATGAGACAAAGTTTTAGTATTTCTATTATTATTATTATTATTATTATTATTATTATTATTATTATTATTATTATTATTACCTTGCTTTATCTCTCCTGAAGGGGACTCAAAGCGGCTTTACATAAAAGCTTAAGCACACAATTTAAAATATACAAATATACAAACATTAAAACAGAATTAAATATAAACAGTATTAAAAATTCACAATTAAAAACTGTTCAAACGTATTCAATATTATTATTTCTCTAAGGAGAGATCAATTGTGGCCCTCTAGATAGTGTTGAGAAACAGAATTCCCTTTAACTCCTTAATCAATGGGGTTTTTTTGTTTGTTTTTTTCGTGTCAGGAGCAACCTGAGTTGCTTCTGGAGTGAGAGAATTGGCCGTCTGCAAGGACGTTGCCCAGGGGACGCCCAGATGTTTTTGATGTTTTTACCACCCTTGTGGGAGGCTTCTCTCATGTCCCCGCATGGAGCTGGAGCTGATAGAGGGAGCTAATCCGTGCTTTCCGTGGGTGGGATTCGAACCTGGCAGCCTTCAGGTCAGCAACCCAACCTTCAAGTCATGAGGCTTTAGTCCACTACTCCACCGGGGGCTCCTCTTAATCAATGATGACTGACACTGAACATCGACACTGAAATACAACACCGCCTGAGCTCTGCGAGTGCAGCATTTTTCAGAATGAAGCAGAAAGTGTTTGATGATTGAGACAGCCATAGAGAGACCAAGGTGCTTGTTTATAAAGCCATTGTCCTCCCAACCCTGCTCTACGCCTGTGAAACGTGGACGGTCTACAGACATCACACTCAACTTCTAGAGCGTTTCCATCAGCGTTGCCTCAGAAAAATCCTGCAAATCTCTTGGGAAGACAGGCGGACAAATGTCAGCGTGCTTGAGGAAACAAAGACCACCAGCATTGAAGCGATGCTCCTATGCCATCAACTCCGCTGGATTGGCCACGTTGTCTGAATGTCTGATCACCAAAGCAGCTACTCTACTCCGAACTCAAGAATGGGAAACGTAATGTTGTTGGCCAGGAAAAGAGATTTAAAGATGAGCTTAAAGCCAAACTTAAAAACTGTGGCATAGACACTGAGAACTGGGAAGCCCTGCCCCCTGAGCGCTCTAATTGAAGATCAGCTGTGAACAGCAGTGCTGTGGAGTTCGAAGAGGCACGAATGGAGGGCTTAAGGGAGAAACGTGCCAAGAAGAAGGCCCGTTAAGCCAACCCTGACCAGGACCACCTTCCGTCTGGAAACCGATGCAGATCAAGAATAGGTCTCTTCACCTACCTACGGACACACTCCCAAGACAACAGAAATAGAAGACAATCGTCCTTGAACTACGAGGGATCGCCTAAGTAAGTAAGTAAGGTGACTGATGGTGAGACTACCAGTTCAAAAACATTTGGAAGTTCACAGCCATTGCCTAGTCTAAACAGCTATTTGCACTATGGGCCAATAAGCAAACATCTGTTAGTATAATGTTGTACAAAATGACTTCTTGCTTAAGGGGGGGAAGTATGTTTTCTGGGCTAGGTGTCATAATTAGGAGGCCAGGCATTATTGTCATTTATAACCAAGAGGAGAACTTAGGAAAAGTCTAGGAATGCTTATTTACTCAAATTCTTCCTTACCTATGTTGTGTCTTTTATTCTTCATTTTTAACATTAAAAATTATAATATTTAATAAGGTTATTTATTTTATTGTATCAGAAGCGAACTGAGGGCACATTGTAATGTATTTAAAAACACAAAGTTTTAAAAACCTTGGCATTATACTAAATGTCCTTTGACCAGAAGCTGGCCACTTGGAGTGCCTGTGGTGTTGCTATAAGAAGGTCCTCCACTGTGCATGTGGCAGGGCTCAGACTCCATTGTAATAGGTGGTCTGTAGTTTGCTCTTCTCCACACTCGCATGTCATGGACTCCACTTTGTGGCTCCATTTCTTAAGGTTGGCTCTGCATCTCGTGATGCCAGAGCACAGTCTGTTCAGTGCCTTCCAAGTTGCCCAGTCTTCTATGTGCCCAGGAGAGAAATTCGCTGTTGACAACAACAGTGTAATTCCTTGGTCAGGGAGGGGACTGCCTTTTTCTTCGCATCATTATTATTGTGTGCTTTAGACTTTGCACTGCTCTTTTATTCTTCCATTTCTACTCCAGTGTTTGCCTCTCCATCCGCACAGCATTTTCCCCATCCACCTCAATCACCTCCTCAAGCAATTGTTGTTGATGTCACCTCAGGAGATAACAGATATTTCTTTAGGCTGGGAAGGTCATTCATTACATCAACCTTCTGAAGCGTTTTCTGATGTTGCACAGCATTGGTACAAATGGATTCCCACAGTGAAAACCAGAGGACTATTCCATAAGAGTACATTGGTTCATTATCCCATAGAACATCAATTTGTTAAGTGTATCTGTGGCCCAGGACATGAACAGCGAGCTATCATTCCTCTTTGAACATCTTATTCTAAGGTCAGCACCATCTCCTCCCACAAAATGTCTCATCCATCACAAGTAGCATGCATTCAGAATAATAACTCCTCTGGATCAAGGTCACATCGCGTCTGATGATGTGGCTGGAATAATATAAAACTCCTCGATCAGAGATGAGGAAAATTCAACTCACAAGATACAGGTGGCTCCCAAAGGACCATTTTTGCAAATCCCAAGCTCTTATTTTGTTCTCCACTAAGAATGTTTTGACCCCAAAGTCACCAAGCACATCCCTAGAGAGTATTAGGTTCACCAGAGGTCTTTAATTAACAAGAAAATAAACTGGGGGGTTGATATTAGGCATCTCCTGGATCTGAATCAGAAAGTGTGCACAGTGTGCATAGTGTCAGATAAAAGTGTTTTGAATTTAAAAGAAAAAAGAGAAATTTGGGGATGGTGGGTTAAAGAAAGCATGGTGACACTGTAGCATGTGTCTCCCTCTTTAAAGTTATCCTTCACTGTTCACAGGCTCACAATGGTCAGGAACACTGGAAACACTTTATTCTTGACCATCAGAAAACAAAGCAACCCACAATCATCATGGCAGCTTTTGTACCCTCTTTCACACCAGCCCCCATTCTCCATACTCTACTTTCAATTCTCCCAGCCTGGCTCTCAAAACATCAGCCAGGCCAGACGACCTTATCAACCCTTCCCTTCTTCTCCCCGCATTGCGACATATCAGAATGACCCAAACAGCCTATTCCTCAAGGCCGATCTATGGCATCCTGACACGTCACTACATCAATAAATGTATCAGTAATTCATATCCCAGACTTCATAACTTTAGAGCAGGGATGGTCACTTCAGCAGGCAGCACCAGAACCATTTTTAAAACCCTAAATGGCTCCCCAAAGATCAGAATGATTTTGCAGAGCACAAAGTGTCATTGAGTCAACACCTGTCCTATTTTGTCTTTCAAGAACAGCCTTAAGACACTGTGGTGAGTAAATGAAAACTGCTTTACTTCAGCAAAACATAAAGTACAGTACACTCAGTGAAATAATGCAAAAGAAAGCCAGGAAGTCTTACTTCAGACAAAGAAACAGGCATAAATCCAGATGCAGACTTGGATCAGGCACACAGAGAGTGAAGGCATTAGAGTCAGTTTGTTACCAGCAAGAGCTGGCTGCACCTGCTTCGGCTTTTATAGCCCTGGGTCCCCACACAGCTGCTAGGGCAGTTCCTAATTACTCAGCTGCATTTCTGGCAGCTAATCTAGCTGAACGACGTCTCTGCTCTGTTTCCTTTTGCCTCTCCTGGAATGAGGGTACTAGCAAAGTCTCCTCCTCAGACTCCAACTCACCCTCAGATTCATGAACACTTTCCTGCACCCCTTCCTCTTCTGAAGAAGAGGAATCCCTGACAACACCAAATACAAACAATGTCCGTCAAAGCAGCTTTCATCTGAAAATTACATTGTTAAATCAAAAATCTTCTCCTTTAATTTTGAGAAACTGGGGAATCTGAAGACTCCAAGGGTTCATAAAACACACATACACACCAGTCATACAATTCCTACCTTTCCTGCAGAGATAAAACAAGAAGCAAAATGAACCACTGAAATTAGTGAAACCAAGACAATAATTTTGTCTCTACTAGTTCTCCCTTACGTCAAAAAAATAATACAGTCAACCGTTATGTGTGAGTCTAAATATTCTCGGTCATTCCCAAATAGTCAAGAGAGTTTACCAAAGTTTATAGGAAATGTAGTAGCAATGTTTCTGCTGCCCAGAATCCTGCAGTCATCATAACCAATGCTACAAGAGAAAGACAGAGATGTACAATAGGGACTCCATTTTTGTGGACATTGGGGACACAGAACTCTTGCCAAACTGCTTAAAAACATGAATTAAAAATACTTTTTTACCAGAGAAAACACCTCTCTGTCTTCCAGGGTGATCACAAAGTTGCCTTGGAGGACCTAGAGATTCCTAGAGAGAACATAATCAATTCCATGAATAATGAGACCTACAAAAGCTAAACCATCAAATGTGGAGATCAACTCAAGTTCACAGGTCAACAATCCAAATAAATTAAAGAGCACACAAAAGCCAAGCAGAAGGATTGATTGAGGGGAGGGGGGATTCCCAGCACTAGGAAAGCTATAGCTGCCTTAATCTTGAAACACCAGCTGCTTAATTGCTCAGCTTTTCCTATTTAAGAGACATCCCTCTCTGCTATTTTGTCTTATTTTGACATTCCACTACTGATGTGGGGGACGTGACCTCAGTATCCTCCAGTTCCTCATCAAATGTCTCAGCCACCAGCTGCTCAGGTTCAAGATGGGAGCCATCATCCAAAGCAAGAGGCCTCCCAATATCTAGCTCCTCTGCATTAGATTCCTCAGATTCCTCAGGGTGAGATCTGACAGCTGCATGTCTTCATGCACAAATGGCAACATCACACCTGGCAGGATAGTACGTCCCTACTGACTGGATGTCACTTGAACATGACTCATCTATTGGTAAATGTCATGCTCGCCTTGCCATTTCCATTCTCCTACAGCCCATAATTCCCATCATTTCACACAAAGAGAGAGAGTCCTCTGAAAAACTATATACATATTGGGATTTGTTTTATAACTCTAGCTGTGCAGTGCTTTATAGACGAAAACCATGTTTCAAAGAACCCAGACTCTTGCCACATACACATACCAGTGTGCTTTCCCATATATTTTGCTTTTGTTAGTACAGTAAGACCCACTTAACTACAGAAGTCATATCCACCTGGCAAAAAATTCCTGGAATTTACTAGGTCATCCAGGCGATTCTATGGAATGAATCCCCTGAATATTGCCATAGAATTGCACCGGAGAACATAGCAAATTCCCAGAGTAGATACTGTCTAGAAATGTCCAGGTCCTTCAACACAATCGTATGGTATGCCAAGATTGAAAGTCACTATATTGAATGACATTCAGTTGTGCCTGCTATTTCAGGTAACCATGGTCCAGTTGGGAATGCATCCTTCATTGATAGTGGTGGTGGTGGTGGGGGGGGGGGGGGGGGTCTTATTGTACCTCTGCATGGTCCACAGGCAGGGCCATAGCTGGAAAAAAAATTCGGGGGGGGGGGGTGAAACTTTTTTTTAGTGAATCATGAAGAGCAGTTCCATAACACAAAATAATTTAGAAATCAGGCTCCATCAATAAACTTCAGTGGGCACTCAAGACAGATACACTTCAGTGGACACTCATGGGGATTTGGTAAATCAGTTAAAATGCATGAGTAAACTAGTTTTTTCAAAAAAAAAATGAACCCCTAACACCCCCCCCCCCCCAGCTACAGCCCTGTCCACAGGTATCCTTTCTTACTCTTTTCCCACACAAATTCTTGTTAAATTCTCTAATTGTTAGCAACTTGGTTCCAACTGTTGTTGGATTTTTTACTTGTCTCCAAATAGCCAGGAGGTTCCTGATATCATTCTTCGTCCTGCTGAATGATATCATGAACCTCCTGGCTATTTTCCCCCAATTTTCTCAGTGGTAAAACACTATATGTGTGTATCCCTCAAAATGTGTGAGGATAAGCAGAATACAATGTGAATATTCAAATACCTACAATGAATGGCACGTGAACGTGGGGAAATGATGTCAACCTCCCTGTCACCGGCTTCCCCCGAATCACAATTCTGTTGGAAGAAAGCCAAATGAAAAAAATGTAAAGAAAAAACAGTATTGTTTTTCAAAGACTTAGATTAAAACATTCGGATGTGGGGATAACATAACTCATATAACCCAGGGGCTAAAAATACAGCAGGATATATAAGTAAAGCTAGCTAGTGGATGGATATGTACAGTGTGTGTGTGTGTACGTGTGCACAGCTATAATTATGAGAAGGTCAAGCCACCAGGAGTTGCTGAAAAAAACCAAACAATTGCTTTTCAGTGACCTTAAAGTATTTTTTTTAAAAATTGCATCCTTTTTCTCTGGTTCAGGCCAAAGTACAAGATCAATTGCAGCTCCTTGAACATTATTTTCTTGAGGCACTTTGAAATCAATCTTCTGTTGTGCAAACACCTTACTTCATTTATGGAATTTTGCAAGAGATGCAGACAAGATATTTGTGCATCCCTCCTATGTTTCCCCATGGCCTTTATAATCTTTTTTCCCCTTACTACAGCAAAATCCATTAAGTAGGAGAAAAAGAATCAACACAGGCCCTCTGTCCTGAATGAGAAACAATTCTGCCTCAGCATATCTCTGTTTCCTTGTTCTTGCCATGTTTCTTTTTTAAATATCCATATCAACCCTCATCTTCTTTTTTTAGAATTCACTTCTGAGTCAACTACAACAAGAAAAAATGCAGCAGAACTTAAAAATGAAAGCTTCCTGGAGCTGTGAAATATGCTCTTTGGGAACTTGTATTTCTGCCTTGGGACCATCTCTGGATGATTACAACATTTTAAAAATAGTAGGAATAATGAAAAACAATCTACGAGTGTGAAAAAGAAAGAGGGACATTTTTAATAGCCCAGGGGATTTAAAACCTGTGTGTCATTCTTCCTCAACACACTAAACCCTTTTTATTCCAATAAGCGTTAAAAAAGAAATAATAGGCAAAATGTAGCTGCATAGACTTGTTTACCTTTTAACTTCTTTAAGGTAAAGGTAAAGGTTTTCCCCTGACATTGTCTAGTCCAGTCCGACTCTGGGAGTTGCTCATCTCCATTTCTGAGCTGAAGAGCTGGCATTGTCCACAGACACCTCCAAGGTCATGTGGCCGGCATGACTGCATGGAGTGCCGTTACCTCCCTGTCGGAGCAGTATCTATTCATCTACTCACATTTGCATGTTTTCAAACTGCTAGATTGGCAGAAGCTGGGGCTAACAGTGGGAGCTCACTCTGCCCCCTGGATTCAAACCACCAAACTTTCAGTCCACAAATTCAGCAGCTCAGTGGTTTAACTTGTGGTGCCACCGGGAATGATGAGAGTTAGTAAGATAGTTAGCTCCAAGACTTTTCTATCACGAATGTATTTCTTTTTACTTTAATAAATATTTTTGAACCCAAAGTTCTGACTCTGCAATCCTGAGCCATCCTAAAGATTAGAAGGCTATCCCTTCTCACCTGGTACTCTGGTTTATTCCTGGTACTCTGCTATATTTTTGTGAAATTGCCCTAACTGAGTGTTATTTTTGAGCTTAACAGCTCAGATTCCCCAAAATTCTTGCTTGTGTTGTTAGGCCATGGTCATCAGCATATAAAAAGCTCTTTGTGAGTGCTGGCTGTGGCTGGTCATTAGTAAAGATGTTAAACAAGGTCGGTGCAAGAACTCTGCTTTGAGATAAACTATTCTTTTGCCTCCTCCAGCTACTTTTCTTGCCTTGAAGCTCCACATAGAAGCTGCAGTTTTCTAGGAAGATCTGGATAGTTTTTGTAAAATCATAGTCCTGAGTAATATGGTAGACTTTATGCAGCATTTTTCTATGTTGCACCGTGCCATGGGCTGCCATAAGGTCCACAAACTGTTCCTGTAGTGCAACCTTTCTCATAGCCTTCCTCGATTTACTCAGTCAAAGAATTTGAGCTGTACTGTCTTTTCCTGGTCTGAAACCTGCTCGTTGTGCGATAAGCTGGGGTTCAATAACAGGGCCTAGTCGATTTAATAGCATCCTCTCATGTGCTTTATATATATGACATAAGAGAGAGACTGGTTGGTAGTTCCTGGCATTGGAGGCATCTTTATCAGGTTTTAAAATGGCAATGATTATAGTTTTCTCCATAGCCTGGGAATCTGTGTTTGTGCCAAGCATTGATTGTAAAATTGCAAAAGCCAGTTTTCAGCTTTGGCGCCCAAGTGTTTGATTCTTGCAACTCATTATGATAGATAGTTAAACAGACCGGCAGACAAGAATTACATTTCATGGTTATAGTTGGTATCATTGGTTGTAATTAAAAATTGCTCAGGATGTTACTGCAAAGAGAAAATGATGCCCTATAAAGTGATGCATATAGGGATAGGTGGGGCAGAAGGAGCCACATTTGGGAAAGGTTTCAATTATTTTGCTACCCAAGGCCAAATGCAGTCAGTCTTCTAACGATAAAGTCATTAATATCCTAAGGATAAACAATGGCATTGGCACAGCAGCCAAGTTGTTGGCTGTCCAAACTTGTTAATAGTAGATCTTTGACATTACATGCTCCAGAGTACTACAAAACAGAGAAATAAATATAAGGCACAGAAACTACTTAAAAGGCACTCAAGAAAATTGCGTTGAGACAAAGAGCAGAGAAGAGGGAAGTCTAACAAAAGTATTGCCCCATTTTATTTATTTCGTGTCAAAAGCATTGTACAACAAATACATTTCAAATAATGGAAATTTTAAAAAAAGAAATCACAAGCAACTAAATAGTTTTGGACCAAAAGCGGGCAACAGCAACCGCATTGTCTGTAGCTTTAAACAACTCCTCCTCCGTACATGAGGCAGGGCATTGTGGGCAAGCATACATATGCTGAGTTGTTTGTTCAGCTCCACAGTCACACAAGGTGGAGGATTCCTCCAGGTAGTGACACCTTGCCAAGTTGTCTTTTGATTGCCTCATTGATAAGACTGGATTTTCTTTGCAATAAAATGCATATACACACTAGTGTAAAAGCATACACAGTTATGTGGTTCCATTGGCTAAAACACTTTGATTAAAAGATCTGGGTTAATGCATCCTGTTTAGCCATGTAGCTCATGAGACATGCTTGGGCTACACCATATTCCACGTGTAAAAATTCTTGTATCCTGCAACTGCAGGTTACTTTTCCAGGTGACAAAAATTGTGTTATGTAATTTATTTATTGTTGTTGTTATGCACCCTTGAGGCAATTCTAATCTTATCATTAGTTTTCTTGGCAATATTTCTTCAAAAGATGTTTGCATTGCCTTTTTCTTAGGTTGAGAGATTGTAACTTTCCCTGTGGGTTTCTATGGCTGAGCAGGGTTTGAAGCCTGGTCTCAAGTGTCGTAGCATGCTAACCACTATTCAAATATGTACCTTCAAGTCATAGGGCTAGTCTATAGTGACTCCACAGAGTTTTCTTAAGTAAAAGGTGGCTGAACCAGGTTCGACGCTGCTAGATGGTCTCTTAACCTTGTCCCGTTGCTTCGACAGGACAGATGCAGGTGATATAGCCGCCCTCCAGGGCTGGTCGGAGTATTAGGACTCTGTACCAGCCCCACAGTAAGTGGCCCATATAGATGTGCTTTTTGTTAAATGGTACCAATATCAATATGAAAATTCTCATTCATCCTTAGAGGAATGCTTTGATTGAAAGAGAAGGAAGCATGGGACATTGCATTTTCCTTCCTCCCTTTCATGTTCCTTTGCAAGGTATCAGAGCTGGTGATACGTTGCACTTGAGAATTCAGCCAGAATTGGATTACTGTATATATAGATAGTGTTGCCTTTTCCTGCCCTCTTCCTCTCTGTTCTTCCAAATGTATGTCATTCTCTCCTCTTGTATTCATCCATAATAACAATGTTGCATTGTTGTTATTCTCAGACTCATACAAAATGCCTTTTTGCCATTTTATCTGTATATATTATACATGCATTTATTACATAAATCCCAGTAACAATAAAATGAATTACACATATGATAAATACAAGCTACAATCTACAAAAATCTACAAAAAAACTACCAAGCCTACCACTAAATTAACAAAGAATTAATAACAAAGACAAAAAGATTACTTCCAGCTAATGGAATTCCAGCTTTGGAATACTGGTTTGTTGCCATAAAGCACTCTTTGCTTTTTTTAGTTGGGCAATTACAGCTATGAGGAGACAGGAAAGCTTGGAAAAGATCACGATGCTGGGGAAAATGGAAGGAAAAAGGAAGAGAGGCCGACCAAGGGCAAGATGGATGGACAGTATCCTTGAAGTGACTGGGTTGACCTTGAAGGAACTGGGGGCGGTGATGGCCGACAGGGAGCTCTGGCGTGGACTGGTCCATGAGGTCATGAAGAGTCGGAGACGACTAAACGACTGAGCAGCAGTAACAAGTGAATTGATGCTTCATTGTAAAGGCAAAAGCTATGAGATGAAATACAATATTAGACCTTGGCCATAATTCCATAGTGCTTGTTCTAACTAGGCTTGTCAATAGTTAGCAACGAAAGTGACAGTAATGCATAGAAACCCACATTAGCTTGCAATCTGTTCTGAAACAAGTGATGTACACTACAAAATTACATTCATCTATCCTTCATACAGCGAACACACCATTCCAATTATCTGTATGCTTACCACAACCTAGAAGGTATACTGCCAATGGAATTGTCTTGGCAATTGTTCCTGGAGAAGTCTGGAGTTAATAAGAATATAAGGATCATTGTCTGGCAAGAAGCCAGGTTTTTACAATGGGAGGTTAAATCTCAGAGGAGCTAAATGAAAGAACACACATAGACTTTTCCCTTCATCCTGACATTTCAAAAGCCAAGATACAATATTATAATTGGCTTACTGGAGGCAAGAATGCTACTGGAGGTACATTATAAAATGCTGAAGTGCCAAAGCAAAATGTTCATGTCATGCAAAATCCAAAATACCAGTATGCTTTTATCTGGACTTGGAAATGTCACTTCTTAGGGATTCCAACTCAATTGCCCTACTGGCTGGGAAGTTCTGGGAATTTATTTATTTATTTATTTCCATCATTTCTATGCCACCCTTCTCACCCAAAAGGACTCAGGGCGGCTCACAATCTGGCAAAATTCAATGCCATATATAGTACAAAAAAGTATTTAAATTTAAATCCCCAAAAGTATTTTGTTTTTGTTTTTCTGAACTTTATTCACATGGTACATTGCTAGTGTACAGGCTTCACAATTTCTTATTCCTAAACTGGGTTTACCTAAACAAATTAACCATTCCCAGTGCTACAGGCCTGGAAGATTCCTTTCATTACGCAGGACCTTCTACACTGCCATATAAAATATAGATTATCTGCTTAGAATTGGATTATATGGCAGTGTAGACTCATATAATCCAGTTCAAAGCAGACATAGTGGATTATTTGATGTAATGATCTGGATTATATAGTAGTGGAGAAGGGGCCTTAGAAAACAAGGCTCCTTGATCTAAGTCAAACAATACAACTAATAGAGGTCCGCTTAAGACTTCCAGGGGTACATTTTATTCATGCCATTCATGCAAAATTACACTGCAAAATTACATTTAATATCCATAAATATTCAAAATAAATAAATAAATATTAGGATAACTATTAGGATGCATGTTTCATGAGAAACTATGTGGTATAATGGTTTGAGTGTTGGACTACCACTCTGGAGATCAGGGTTAGATTCCCATTCATCCCTGGAAGTCCACTGTGTGAGCATGATACCTTAGGGTTACATACGTCAGAAATGACTTGAAGGCACCACCACCAACAAATTCTTCATAAATGAGTCCAATTCTGTCATAACCCTGTTCTTCTAATAATGGAATGACTTTTCCAGCTCAAAACCATTCGTAATCGATTTATAATAATTCTTTCCTCTCATAATGAAAACCAGATGAAAGTCACATATTGGTTATTTTTTATTGATGAGACGTATTGATGCTTGCCTTTCTTCCAATGAACTCAAGACAACATGCATATGTATCCTCACACCTACTTCATCCTCACAACAACTTTGTAAAGTAGGTATGACTATGTGGGTGTCACTTAAGTCACTGGTTCAGAGCGAAATTAAACCTACCCCTCCCAAGTCTCAGCCTAACACTGTAAATCTGTGTAGTGGGTTTGAACTGGCAAGTAAGCTCTCATGTTCACATTATGGGAGTGTTTCATATACTTAAGGGATGCATAACTGAACATTTGATACTTAATCAAAGAGTGAATAATAATAATAATAATAATAATAATAATAATAATAATAATAATAGCTAGTACCGTATTTCCCTGGAAATAAAACACTGTCTTATATTTATTTTTCCTCAGGAAGACACACTATGGCATATTTTTAGGGAATGTCTTATTTTTATATCCATGGCCAGTACTCAAGTACTCAGACAGCATGATGGCCAGATGCCTCCGTTCAGAGGGGGCTGCTCCTGCAATGGAGGCAATGCTGTGGGGCCCAAGCCCTGCGACAGCAAGAGAGGCGGCCCAGTGAGTAGCACTCTGGCGTCCTCCTCTGGCAGCAAGAGCACCAGGGAGGAGTCCTCAGCTGTGCTGTGGGTGGGGTGGGGGCCTGAGGGGGTCCCATCCTCTTCACCTTCTTGCAGCGTTTCTCCTTAGTGGAGCTTGCCACTGCTCTTGCTCCCTTCGTTTGGGAGACTTCGGAGAGCCTTGCACCCTTCCCTTGCTTGGGCAGGTGTGCTGGCATGAGCTATTAAGTCAGCCGTGGCCATGGCAGTGGGAAGGGGTGGATGCCTTCTTTACCACTCCATGTCAGTACGCTGCATAGCCATGCCTATCACTATGTCTTATTTTCAGGGTATGGCTTATATTGCGCTAATGCTTAGAAATCCTGCTACGGCTTATTTTATGGGTAAGTCTTCTTTTCGGGGAAATACGGTAAATAATAATAACAACAACAATAGTAATATAGCTATTATCCCTCACTAGATTACCCAACTAGAAAAGTAGTGAAGGGCTAAATAAGGTTCTATTTTATTTTTTATCCTTGAGCCTCTGTTACTGCTGCTCAGTAAAATCTTGTGTTGAAAAACTATTGTGCTGAGTAATCAAACTATTATTCTGCTTTGTATACACGATTTCAACCACCAAGGAACATATACAGTACATATATCAAGAGTCTTGTGTTTACCTTTTAAGAGAGTCAAAATATTGTTGGTACCCACTGCTTAATCTGAGGCTTCACCATGACAGGTTTTCACATAGGTCATTTTTACCATTTGTGAAAACTATTTGCTGTATCTTGCACCTATAGAAAGCTATCTGCATGTAAGCCCTGCATTATCACGGGTCTGGAGTGTTGAAAGGAGAATGACCCCCTCTCACAAAAGAGGACTTTTGTGAATCTCCATGTTAAATCATTCAAATTGGCACTGGCAGAAAAGTCCTGAGAGAATAGGTATGCACTCCATTTCACTACTTTCCTTATCTGTATAGAAGCAACAAAGGCAAATGATAACAGAAGCACAGAGGCTGCTCCTAGAGAAAGATTTGGAGTGCAAAGAAAGCTAACCTTTTAGAAAACCATAATGTAGAAGCAAAAAAAGAGCAAACTGCCTTTGACACCTCTATTGCTGTAATTCCACCTTTGAGTGAACTCATGATTGCTTACTTGCAGGTACCTATTGTCTTTTTAATTTATTTTTTCCTAAGGCCATCTGAACAAATTACAACACCAGAGTGTACAGGGAGGTAACAATATCAATATGCTGTCATGTTTTTTTCTTCCTGTTTTATTGACATGATGAGTGATTTCAGCTATCCACAGCTTCAGAACCCAACACGCTTTCTTACTCCATTAAGACACAAACCAGGTTTGAAGGCAAAGAGGTAGAGAAGTTGTATTCTTTCAGACCTGAAAGGATGCCACAATAGTCTGTATTCTCAAAGCTTTGACATACCCAATACAAAATACAGAACATATTTATTCACTTCTGACAGCTATTCTGAACACCTGCACCAGCCTGTGATTGGCTGAAAACTGGCTGGCTAGGATCCAGGCTGCCATTGGCTGCAGTTTCCACAACGCAGTCCAATCATTGGTCCTCCTGGTGGCAGGAAACCTAAGGAGCTGTCGTTTCTTGATTTGAAGCATGAGTTCATTTAAAGGTCTGTCTCAGAGGGAGATACAGAGCAATGGAATGCGGTGTGGCAATCTGCAAAATAGTCCGTCAAGGGATTAATTGCTCAATCCAGTTTATGCAAAGGAAAAAGTCTGGTAAATACAATGAGTAGTTATGTTGATGGAACACTTAATGGAGGGCATACACTGGTAGTCCATGCACTTATCTCCAGGAGCAGATACCTCCAGATGTTATCAAT
Organism: Anolis carolinensis; assembly: GCF_035594765.1. Lineage (NCBI taxonomy): Eukaryota > Metazoa > Chordata > Lepidosauria > Squamata > Anolidae > Anolis > Anolis carolinensis. The sequence goes on along the minus strand of NC_085842.1, from coordinate 77,650,222 downwards.
AAGCCGGAAAAACCTTACATGAGGGTATTAATTTCACAATGGGTCAGAAACCCATTGGAGCACCTCAGCTACACAAGCAGGCATGTTAAATTATTCAACAAACTTTCTGGGACTTACTGTTCTTTTTGTCTTTCAAGAACAGCCTTAAAATAATGTGGTAAGTAAATAAAAACTGCTTTACTTCAGCAAAACATAAAGAACAGCACACTCAGTGGTATAATGCAAAAGAAAGCAAAGAAGTCTTAGGGCAAACACAGTTCTTAAGTCTCTAATAAATTCCCAAATCGATTAGAAGTCTTACTTCAGACAAAGAAACAGCAATAAATCCTTAGGAGCTGTTTCCCAGATACAGACTCGAAGCAGGCACAAGGGGAGTGAAGGCTTAGGCATTAGAGTCAGTTACCAGCAAAAGCTGACTGCACCTGCTTGTGATTTATAGCCCTGAATTCCCCCACAGCTGCTAGGGTGGTTCCCAATTACTCAACTGCATTTCTGGCAGCTATTCTAGCTTAACAATGTCTCTGCTATGTTTCCTTTTGCCTTTCCTGAAATGTGGGTACTTGCAAAATCTCCCCCTCAGATTCCAATTGCCCTCTGATTCATGAACACTTTCCTGCTCCCCTTCTTCTTCTTCTGAAGAGGATTCCCTAACACATGCTGAATTGTATAAGCACATATGTCCATACACAGCATCAGTGCACACAGTTATACTTTATAAATTTATACTTATAAACACATAAGGTTTATGAATGGCCATAAATTGAGTTGTACAGGGCTTTATGAAGGAGTCTAAGAAAAGTACACAGGTGAGCTCAGAAGTGAGGAAATGCCCCTTTAAATGACCCTTTATACAGGGAAAATACCGGTCTGGGGGTTGGGAAGTATGCAAGCATTTCCTGTGGGGACTTACCATGAGGTGATCCACTTATTCACAAAAAGATATGTTAATGTCTCTGCTGTGCAATCAGTCAACCTTTCATAGCAAGGTCAATTAAAATAGGGGAAAGGGCAAAATGGATGCTGTCTTCCCGGTATTGTGAAGTTGTCACAATATAAAATAAAATCTGTGTTTAATTATATTGAGCTTGTGTTGAGTCTGCATTTTAGAAGGGTAGGTCTGATTTCTTTATAACATACACATTAAGGGAGTGGATCTGTTATAAGCCAGAACAGGTTTTTTCCAGAAAGATTATCCTGGTGTGGACATCAAGGAGCTGTGCTTCAGTATATGCAATAAATCTATAGTAAGTATCAAAAAAGTATAGTTTTCACATTGTTGGGATCTCCTTTTGATGACACTGATGATATTTCAAGAACTTAATGCTACAGTCCAGCACAGAAACTTAATATTCCTGCTCTAGGTTGCTGTGGGACTCGAGATCACAAAAAATGAAAATAAATTAATGATCAATCCTCAGTATTTTGGCTGGATAGAATAGCTGCATTAGAGTATTAATATTAGAGTATTGCCATTAGTATATATATATATATATATATATATATATATATATATATGCTGACATTTGGCTCTAGCATCCCCATGGTTACCAAAATCCATGGATGCTTGAATCCCGTTACATATAGCTGGGTAAGTAAATGGTGTTCCTTACATATAATTGTTAAATCAAGGTATGCTTTTTGGATTAAAAAAATATTCAGGACATGGATGGTAGAATCGATAGATGTAGAATTCCTGGATGCTGAGGGCTGGACATTAGCACTGCTTGAAAATTTGGGTATAAATGATTTTTAATAGAAACAGATTCATCATTAACCTCTGACTTCATAAACCCACATGGAAACTGAATAACCCTGTTCCTAGCTACTATCAACTCAATAGAATGAACTCTATGCACACTTATTCACAAGCAAGCTCAGGCAAGACAATCATATGTGACAAGACAGTCAAGTAACAGAAGGGAACATTAGGGAAGATGACATTAATACAACAATATGTAGAGAGTTTACTTAATCTAGACAAGACTAGAAAATGCTTGGGGGGGGGGGGGGCTGTGGAAGCAGTCTACCTTCACTCCCCCTCTTCACTCATTTCAATACAAGACCAAAAAAGAACATTTTTCAGAATGCTTTATAAAAATGTGAAGTTAGGTTAAATGGAGAAACTAGATTAAATATCCCAAGGAAGAGCATGTACTGAAAACACAGCTCCCTTTTTTCTACTTTTAGACATCGGTCAAAATGTGGCTAGTTTTAGAATGTTCAAAATCAGAGAAAGAATTTATGGCACTCTTTATATACAGAGAGTCCCATAACCAAACTATGCCTCATATAAACATCTGAATCTAAATAACACCCGTACCTGCATTACTGCTCAAAGATGTACATGTAACAAGTGCCACCAGCTCATCCTTGTCTCCTGTCATGAAAAGAACAATTTATTCTCAACAAGCAAATATGGCTGAGGGTAAAACCAAAAAAATACATTTATGCTTTTTGCAGATGTACTCCCACATGCGATAAAAGATGCCAGTGGTTCATAGCATATTATGTTCCTCATCAACATATTTCCCCTTTAGCCTTTTTTGGTTACCGAAAGACAAACACAGACTTAATTTTCAAGTGTGATTGCTGAAGCATGTGTCTCTGAGGAAAGCCTACAGTAGGAGAGAAAATGGGTTAATGGTTGAGAATATGCATTCCCCTTAATGTCTAGTTTGACCCAGAAATGTACCTCCTCTAATATGCCCACTGAGTACTTCCAACACTCATTTCCTGAACATTTTCATCAATAGGATCAGTAACCACAAAAGTGTTTGATTTCCAAATGACTAGTGAATTTTTGTTACTATTATTGTTTCTCTTTTCTTCTTCCCATTCTAATCTCAGCTGGTCCATGCCATTCCCTGCATGCTTTGGTTTTCTCTTTACACATATTGGAACATTTTTAGCATGATGGTGTCGGTGGGTTTGGGAGGTGTAAACTGCACCAAAATGATACCAAAATGCCTGCCTTTAACATTTTTGTGCAGTGTTTAAGCAGAAATGTATTTTCTTTATAAAACAAAATATCCCAATAGTTATAACAACAAAAACATTTTTCATAAGTCCACCTTAACATGGGCTGTGTCAATATACCTACAAAGCAAAAATTGTATTCTGATTTACTTTTTCAGTTTTCTAATGTACATATTCTGATCAGAGTGGTCATTATTACCCAGTTACAATGATGCCATGATTTATGTGGTTTCATCAGCACATGGTACAAACAGCCATTGTTTTTGTTAGTGCTGGGTTTTTTATAGTCTCTGTTTTTTTCATTATGTTTAGTGATATACAGCAATTACAATATATGTGTAACATTAGTACAAAAACCAACTGTATGTAAAAAAAAAACATACTAAGCATATTGTGGTACTTTAGGACAGAGTTTCCCGCTGTCCCCCACCTGATATGGTCCTTAAACTATGAGTTGGGACCTCAAATGGGGTTGCTGTAGTTGTATATTAGGGTCATCTTTCCTTCGCACCTTCACGTGTGCTCACCTTTCTGCATTCCCATTGTTCTCCTTTTTTCCCCTCCCTCCATCCTTTAGATACCTGGTGTTGCGTAAAAATTTCCAGGGGTGTGTGTGTGGGGGGGGGGGGGGGTGGGAAGATATGGGGAAAATTTATAGCGTTTGTATACGTAGAAGGAAAGGGGGGAAAACCTGTAAAAGAAACAATGGAATTTTGGAAATAAATATTGTAATTGGCTGGTCTGGGGTGAAGGGATAGCACTAGGTGAAGGGTATCAAAAGGTAAATAATATGAGTATGTAATATAGTTAGAGAGTGAAAATACCATAGGAGCTATGATATACATAACTCTGTATTGCAAATATGTTAAAGAATGTATAAGTTTTAAGTACTGAATATGTAAAATTCAAAATTTTTCAATAATTTAAATAAAAAACTGGAAAAATAAATAAATAAAAATTCCAGGGTAAAAAGGCATCTCCAGTCAAAAAAGATTTTTAAAAACACTGCTTTAGGAGGTCCATGGGAGTGACACCATGAAGGACTACACTGGGTGACATCAATCCTAATGACACAGCTGTATTTGTGAATTACAATGATGCATAACAGGACACTGGCAAATGGTTTTCAATGTATACTGGTCCTGCTGCCCATTAGCTCCTGTTGCACATCAGGTTTCAATGTACAAGTATCATTTTGCTGGTTCCTCAACCTAATAACAGCAACACCTTGCTGAATACAGATGTTGTGAAGCTGGTCAATTTTATGTTCCCCAAATGTCCACTTACAAAGATTTAAGTCCCCAAATTCTGGTCATAGTTTTTTGGACTACAACCCACAGAATTTCCCACCAGCATTGCCATGCTGATGGGGAATTCTGGAACTACATCATGATTCTTCATCTCCCTCATGTAAATTGGTAAAAAATCAGTGGGAACTGGATGTACTTGGTATACCAAATATTGACACCCAAACCCATGTACATGTCCGAAAAGTCATGCCCTACTGCGTATATTTTAATTGAAGCATTTATTCCATGACTTTCTGTTATTAGCTTTGTGCATGTGTGTGTGCGTGCCTTAGTCTGTTATTAGCTTTGTGTGTTTGTGTGAACCTATGGCGACCCTGTGAACTTCACAGGGTTTTCTTAGGAGAGGAATAGTAAGAATTTATTTGTCACTGCCTCCTCATTAAATACATCCTGCATAGATGTACAACAAATAAATACATTTCAGTATGGTACAAACTGTCCAAATTATCCTCTTTAACAATCATGATTTCTAAACAAAACAGCACTTGTATCTTCCTACCAGAACAGCATATTCCTGTTCAAGGCAAAACAGTATTTAAGAAGGGCAGCTGAAAGTAAATTCACATTGATACCGTCCTTCCTACTGAGGAAGGTGCTATGTTTAAAAGACCAAGATACTTTCACATATTAATCTATTAAAGATCTCACTACAAATTTTCAATCAGCAATGATAGAAGTAAATCTCAAGGTTTTCTATAAAGGCTTTCCTGCTGGGAATGCTAGTGGGATGTTTGGCTCTAAATGCTAAAAATGTGTTTCTTTATTAATCAAATCAACGCATTATGAACACCTAGCATCCCCTTGCTTTACATTTTTGCCAAAAAATTAATATTTTAAATGGATGGATTGATTAAATGCATAAGGTGTGTTTCCATAAGAAAGTGTTTTCAATTAAATTAATATTGAATGTATACCTTACAGAGTTAATATATAATTTAAGCAATCATTAATCTTAAAAGTAATATACAACAACATTGTTTATTTATTCATTAAAACATTTTAATTCTTCCCTTCAGCATCACTATCCTGAGATCCTGGATAAATATCTGGAACAAGGTAAAAGCATATTAAACATTTTACAGCAACAATTAAAACTACTTTTAAAACTATGACTGGCATCCTGGGTGAGTAAACATGAGGGTTTTTTTAAAAAAAAATCATACCCAGAAGCCAGTACTGATAGCCTTCATGATGCATGATGACTTCCAGAAAGAATCCAGACCTTTACCCCTTAACTTGAACATACTCTTCAATAAGTATCAGGAGATACATTATCACCCTTGCAATGAACTGATCTTCATAAGGAAGGGGAAGAATCGTCCATCATGTCACTGTTCCCTTGCTGACCAAGGAGCTTCCTTCTAGAACTTGGCCATTATTGTTGCATTGTGGAGGCCAGAATGGGATGCCCACCCATGTTGTCCCCAAGGAAGAGGTCACTCTACCCCTCCTTGTTGATCAGCAGACGTGGCTATGATGGTGAGGCTCTTGGCCAGCAAGGCAGAAGCTCTTTGGTCAGCAAGGCAGTGGAAATGGTGACAGAAGAACAAGAGGATGGACCAATAGGACATTTCAGGGCCAGCCAAACTGGATGCCGATAGAGCATTGCAGAGGATTCATCCCAGTCCATGTGGCCTCCATTTTAGTCAATGTGGTATTGGTCCAGAGCAAAATGCTCCAGAATGGCCCTGGGTTAAGTGGCCAGCCTGGAGCTGAACAGTGTACACAGTCCTCGATGGTCGGCCCCAACAGTAGACCCATTTAATTAATTGTTGAATGGTGAATTAACACAGATCCTATTGATTCAATGAATCTGTAATGAGAACTAGAACAACATTTAGGCCTACAACAATGAACATGAATGCTTGAAAGGTGTTAAACCCTGACAGCTTTACTAAAAGGCCACTTTCTAGCTCGGTGTCAGTCAGGGTAAGGGTAGGGAATTGCACAATTGGGGTGCCACATCCGAGAATGCTCTCTTCCATGTCCTTCTGCTTCACATTGCCCACGCTAGTGGGATACATAAGAGATTCCCTCCTTGTAGATCTCAGTTCTCAGAAACAGTCATAGTGTCTGACCACATAATCATAGAATCATAGAGTTAGAAGAGACCACAAGGGGCATCCAGTCCAACCCCATGCCATGCAGGAACACAGAATCAAAGCACAGTTGCTCATAGTGGGAACAAAGGTAATTGTTGGATGATCAGTCTTCAGAAGAGGAGTTGGGAGATGGACTGTGTTATGGCAAAAAAAAAAAAACTTAAACCATCCCCTCCTTTAATTCATTTGTAGATTTTCCATCTGCAACCCTGATCCAGTCTTACAGTATTTTCTGAAACTCTCACTAATGGAATAGTCAGTGTGTTGATTCACACTGCTTAGGAACTGTTTTCTGAGCTGGAGGAACAAAATAATAAAACTGCTGTACACTTCTATAGGCAACATTTTTTTTACAACAGGCCATAAAATCTTCTCTAGCAGCAAGAATGAAAAAGTTAACATCTTCTTTGCTAATGAAAAATCAGAACCAGCTGTTTTCTAATCCAGTTATTTCCATATGTATTTCACACGAAGGATTGGAATGTTTCTGTATTGACTCCCAGCCCACCAGTTTTCCAAGTGATGAAGAAATAACAATGATTAAATAATATGATAAAAAACCCATTTAAAATACTCTTTAAAAACAATCCTAGAATCCAGTTTTAAAACAGTCACAATAGCAATTTCAATAGCCCTAGTGCACTGCAGTATTGATTCATTATACCACTTCCTACTGCAGATGGGAATTCACCTGGTTAAATATTCACACAACTAAAACATTTCTCCTTCACAATAGGATACTAGTGTGTATGGCTGTATAACTAATGGGAGGAAATATTTTACAGATATGATTTTGATGTATGTTTTAATTTTTAAGTGTTTTTAATCTGTCTGTTTTAAATAGATTTATGTTTTTATCAATCTTTTTACTTTGTTGTACCTCATCTCAAGCCTTGGGAAGAGGCAGGTAAGAAATAAAATGTATTAATAACAATAAAAACAACAACTTCTCTGCCAGAATGCTGCAGCCTCACTAAGCTACAACTCCCAGGATTCCCTATGATTGAACCATATCGGTAGAGTCAGACTGCACTTGGTCTATAGTGTAGATGTACCCAAAGAAAAGCCGACTTCATTGAATCCATTGGGTTTCCCATCCAAACTCCAGGAGCACCTTTAGACACAATGTATTTGGATGTTTACTTTCTCATTTTTAGTGTGAAATCATTTTTCCCCCTGATCAAACTGTCTGGCCATGTCTATCTCTTGAATAGTAGACTGTTTTATAATGATGGCTTGTTTAAAGTGTGGATTCCAAGGAGATGCTGAACACAAATATAGCAGCTCTTTTCCAGACTCTCTGATAATTAAGGGTAATTAAGATCTAGGTAAATGTTCTTGCTTAGCCCTTCAGACATTTTAAAATAATTAATTCAACACATTCATTAAGTATACTGCTCCTCTATTTTTCTACAAAATCTGACAATAAAATAGCAATTAAAAGAACAAGAACAAGGCAAAGAAAAGGGTTGGTTTACTAACGAATCTGGCAATTTCATAAGGTTAGTTCATCAAAATATTGCATTTCAACAACTTACAATGAATAAATTAAATCTCTCCTCGCTAGCCATAGCAGCACATCACTTCAAACATCCTTTTTAAATATTGGGCATCATAAAATAGTCACAAAAGCACTTTTAATTAAATTTCCACATTCCTTTCATGAATTATGTCTTAATGGAAAATATAGGTTTGTACTTCTCTAAAGCTTAGCATAAGGATGGCACAGCTGGTTAAACCACTGCCGACCTTGATGACCAGAAGGTCAGTGATTCAAATTTGAGGGATGGGGTGAGCTCCAGTTGTTAGCCCCAGCTTCTGCCAACCTAGCAGTTTAAAAACATGCAAATATGAGTAGATCATTAGGTACTGCTTTGGCAGGAAGGTAATGGCACTCCATGCAATCATGCCAGCCACATGACCTTGGAGGCGTCTAAGGACAACACCAGCTCTTCGACTTAGAAATGAAGATGAGCACCAACCCCCAGAGTCGGACATGACTAGACTTAATGTCAAAGGAAAACATTTACCTTTACTCAGAGCTTATTTTGCATTAATTTTTATGGTTGTGTGTCTTCCAAGGCATTTCTGACTTGTAGTGACCTTAAATATTTGCAACAATAATCATAATAATCATAATAATGCCACCTCCATCAGATTGGTAGAAACCAAAAACTCAATAGAAATCAGTTCTGTTTTGAGCTTGTCTCTGGCTTTTCCTTGTCCCCAATCTGCTTGTACCAAAAGCATGTGTGCAGTCCCCATGTGCCCAGACTGGGCTTTCTCATTTCCTATGTAATGACTTTCTCCTTCACTAGCAGTTCTGCTGGTGATATTTTCCTCTTGCTCCAGACTCATGTGCGGAAACATACTAACTCAGTCAAGGTTAAAGCTACAAGGGAAAAACAGCTCAGAGAGATTGCTCACAAAGGCAGTGTGTGCTTTCCTTTGTGTAGTCTTTTACACAGGACCCCTTGAAAATACAGGATTTAAAGGGATGCTTTACAATAGAGAAAGAGAGTGTGTTTGTTGACAGAACTGTTTCTATACACCAAAGCTTCAGGGTTTGTATTTAATCATGTCTTGCGGCTGGGATTGTTTGTTTTTGTGAGAGAGAAAGAAGGACTAACAGACATAACAAGATCATATCTCATATAGCAAGAGGAAAATCCTACAATCTGTAATTTATCTCTTTTCTGCTTTGCTTTGAAAAGCCAGAGCTGAGAAACAAGGTATCACCAAAAAAACAACACATGTTATATATGGGTAATTTCTTTTTGTAATAACTAAGGCATAACAAAGTACTTTTTCAAAGGAAAACATCACTTTGTTTCTAATTTAATTGCACTTGGACTTTCAGAGTTACTTTGATAGTTACAGAGGGGACGTGGCCCCATTATTCAGGTCTACACTGTATCATAGTGTGTATACTCGGATATTCCTTTTAAACATATCATTAAACTGCATCTCAATCATACATAATTTCAAAGATACATAAATATAATAGCAACTTCTATTTATATATTGTGGCTTGGAAGTGTCATTGTAACTAATTACTTTTAAAAATAGCATTCTAAGTTTCTTGAAAAAAACCAAATGGACTGCTAATTATTTCATAAATCACAGAGCAGCTACAGTCTCTAGATAGATTAATGTAGTCATGGAAAGATGATTCAAAAATATTTGGACAATAGAAGAAATATGGATTTACTGAGTGTCAATAAATTCTGAGAGATAAAAATCTTCCCAGTTAAGGACTTATTCTGCATAAAAAGGGATGTAATTTTTCCCTACCAGGTAATGGGATTTGCTGTGCAGAACACAAATTTCTAGTACAAAAAAGATCATTTCTGTTCAAATTTAAAACACAAAAATGCCAGGTTTTCCCCAAAACTACATCTGCAGCTTTTTTCACAGAAGAAATCCCAGAGAATAACCTTTTAAAACTTCCCAGTTATAAAGGATTTTCTGAGAGTTGAGAGAAAAAGTGTAGACTTATTCATTCTTGACTGCAAGAAGAAAATCTAGGAAGTTCACATCTCTACCCCTTGGTCACAATTTCAGTTTGAAGAATTTATAAACACTCATTCTTTCATTAAAATTTGTTCTCTTCATTTCACCTTTAAATTGTTCAATTCGTAATGCTCCACTGTCCAAAACACACAATAGAATCAAATAGCTTTTGTAAATTCCTGATACAGACTGAGACCCTGAATCAAGACATATAAGATGTAAACACTGCTGCCTCCCCATACTTATAGGCGTATCTACCTTGACCACTTAGGTAGTTTGGAAGCAGTTAGGCAGAAACTGGTTTTGCTATGTGAATGATTTGATTAATTTCCCTTGGAAGAAATCAGGCCAAGAAGATGATTACATTAATCACAGAACCTGTGTCCCCCCCCCCCCCCGCCCTCAATTTCTGAGAGAGATGCTCACCAGCACCCCAGAGGCATTTTGTTGTTTATTTGTTCAGTCTCTTCCGACTCTTCATGACCTCATGGACCAGCCCACGCCAGAGCTCCCTGTCAGCCGTCACCACTCCCAGCTCCTTCAAGGTCAAGCCAGTCTCTTCAAGGATACCATCCATCCATCTCACCCTTGGTCAGCCCCTCTTCCTTTTTCCTTTCATTTTCCCCAGCATCATTCTCTTCTCCAAGCTTTCCTGTCTTCTCATTATGTGGCCAAAGTACTTCATCTTTGTCTCTAATATCCTTCCCTCCAGTGAGCAGCCGGGCATTATTTCCTGGAGTATGGACTGGTTGGATCTTCTTGCGGTCCAAGCCACTATTAGAATATTCCTCCAACACCACAGTTCAAAAGCACCTATCTTCCTTCGCTCAGCCTTCCTTATGGTCCCGCTCTCGCATCCATAGGTTACTACAGGGAGTACCATTGCTTTAACTATACAGACCTTTATTGCCATCTACTCTTCACTATTTTATCGAGGTTGATCATTGTTCTCCTCCCAAGAAATAAACATCATCTGATTTCCTGGCTGCAGTCTGCGTCTGCAGTAATCTTCTCACCTAGAAATATAAAGTCTGTCACTGCCTCCATGTTTTCTTCCTCTATTTGCCAGTTATCAATCAGTTTGGTTGCCATAATCTTGAGGTTTTTTTTTTAATTTATTTAACTGCAACCCAGCTTTTGAACGTTCTTCTTTCACTTTGGTGATAAGGCTCCTCAGCTCCTCCTCGCTTTCAGCCATCAAAGTGGTATCATCTGCATATCTAAGGTTGTTGATGTTTCTTTCAGAAATTTTAACTCCAGCCTTGGATTCATCAAGCCCCGCACATCACATGATATGTTCTGTATACAAGTTGAATAGGTAGGATGAGAGTATTCAGCCATGCCGTCCTCCTTTCCCAATCTTGAATCAGTCTGTTGTTCCATTGTCTCTTCTTACTGTAGTTACTTGGTTGTTATACAGATTTCTCAGGAGACAGACAAAGTGACTTGGTATCCTCATACCACCAAGAACCTGCCACAATTTATTATGATCTACACAGTCAAAGACTTTAGAATGGTCAATAAACACAAATAGATGTTTTTCTGAAACTCCCTGCCTTCTTCCATTATCCAGTGGATATTGGCAATTTGGTCTCTTGTTCCTTTGCCCCTCATTCCCCAGAGGCATAAGAGGTGTAAAAAAGGGTGGAAAGTAACAGTTAGGAGTAGAGGTTGAAGAAAACTTGGGGCAGCTTTTTAACTAAGGACTTATGACCTCCATAACAACCAAAAAAGTGGGTCATGATAGCATAGGTGGGACTTACACTGCTGGAACTAACTAAGAGGATGCTATACTTTATCTCTCCTTGATGTGAATATTCAGCACTAGAGCAATCCCAGCTGATTTCTCTCCAGCCTCTGATTGAAGAAATCCAAAAAAAGAGAATCTACCTCCCCAGCTGGTAATTGACCCAGTTGTTGAATTTCTCTTACCATTAAAAATAGTTCTCCCAATGTTCACTTGAGAGCTACTCCTGCAACTGAAATTTATCAGGTTTACAACCTCCTATCCATTTGGGCATCAGAGAACAAGACTCCTTTTTCTTGTATATGGCAGCCTTTTCAAGTGCACTAGAATTTTGTTTCTATATATCTATTTCTAGATTTACTTGTTTCTCTCTTATGACTTCCTCTTTTGAATCTCTCATTTTATTTTTGCATTCATACCTATGAGCACTAATAAGGACCTAGTATTCCCATGCCCAAGATAAGTTTAAATTAAGCCAGTACCTCCCAAAATGAAATGCACTTCTCCTTAACTGTTTAGCTGTGTTACCTCAGAATGAAAATGGAACAAGTATTATAGCAATGCAAATTATCTGAAGAGTGTGGCTGGAATTTGATGAAGACTTGCTTCCAAGTAATATCATTTTTAGAATCTGGTTATTTTCAGTACCCCTGAATTGTGATGATTTTGGACACAGGGCAACTGACTATTTCAGTAATGTATTTATTTATAAAGGTGTAGTGGTTGGATTAGGTCACTGGGAGTCTAGTCGGGTTCAAACCTCCAGTCAGCCATGGAAGCCCACTAAATAACCTTGGACAAGTATCACACTTTCATCTTCAGATGAAGGCAAGGACATATTCTGATGGTAGACAAGACCTTCCACATCATCACATTGGGGATTTTGAGGTCTTTGCTTCTCTTCGGGGATGGGGCCTGACAAGCTCCATCACGTGATGCTGGCAGTGGTCCCGCTCCATTGATCACCAAAGTGGCGAGGAAGCACCGCAAGATGCTTCTTTACCAACAACAGGAGATGAGTTGTCTTTTCGGTAGCTCCAATGGAACTACCCGCATTTTTGGCCCTTTCTCCTCATCTGGTGGCAGCAGGGACAGGGCACCAATGCACATTGTCCTGATGGCTCATGTGATGGGGTAAGGAGGGAGGGTGTGTAGGTCGCCATGAGGCACCTTATGCACCTTCTGGCAAAATGGAACTAAATAGAGGGGGGGATCTGTTTGATGAAGTCCATAGTCACAAACTCAGATGCCAACTATTCCCATATATCCATTTGATAAATGTCATCACAGGACATAATCACACCATTCAAAATATTGGCAGTACCATTACCGGCTCATCGTCTAATGTGTGATGTATGCCATTTTCTGTGAAAAATGTCCTCCTGCACTCTATATTGGGCAAACAGGCTTGGCTCTTCACCAAAATATAAATGGATCTAAATTACACATTAGGAGTGGGAATACACAACAACCAGTTGAATAACACTTGATCTTCCTTGGCATTCCTGCTCGACCTCAGAATAGCTGTTTTTGAACAACAGCAACAGCAACCTACAAGGGGAGACTGGAAAGAGAAACAGTGGAATTGGAATATATTCACAAATCTCAGTCCATTAGCAATGAGTTAAACAAAGACAATGAGTTCCTAGTACACTGTACATCATAATGTACATGCCTAGTTAATGCCTAGTGTCATGAAGGCCCTCTTGGCCATTTTATCGCATCTCCTTTCTTGTTCCCAGCCAGCATCACAGTACATTCCAATATAACTCTCTCCACTTTTCAGATGATTATTTGCTCATCTTGGCTTTAGGCAACATTTTCCCTCCTGTCTGTCCCTCAGTGGCCATTGTTAATACTGAACTTGTCATCTCATCACTGTACCCCAAAATCTTGTATTTCTATAGCTATTCATATACAGTCTGCCTTTACAGGTCTATTCTTGCTCGCTTCAATTCACACATCTGAAGAAGTAGTCTCTGTTTAGTCATCTTAATGTCTAATGAGTACTCAGGCTTGATTAACTCTAGGACCCGTATATTTGTCTTTTTAGCAGTTCATGTTATCTGTAGAATTCTTCTCTATTAATACATTTCAAAGCAAATGTTATTCTTTCTTGAATCAGCATAAAACTATTACCATAAAAATGATTTAGTGTGCAATAATTGTTGGTTAAGATAATAAAGTGAGAAAGGAGGAAACAAATGTATCAGTAGTCTCAACATTTACTTGCATGAGAGTTACTAATATTTAATTAATGATCTAATTCATGCTCTCTATTCATGTTCTGCTTTCTAAACTTGTAAGCAAAATGAGCTTCTCTTAGCAGCCAAGGCTTCAGGAAACAGCTGCTTGGTTTCGGTAATACAAATGTCACATGACTGTAGATTCAAGTAAAGTGGTTATTCCTTAATATTTCACTTACTGGTATTATATAGGTTTTATGCAAAATAAGCAGGATTGTTTTCTACTATGAAGGAAAGAAATCAGAATTGTTGATAGGCATTTATTTTTCTGTGACTGCACAGTATAACCATAGCATTTGCATCCACAAATATATTCAAAAGGCAACTAGAAAAGTATTCTGAGAGTATTTCATTTTGCTCATACAATTTACATTAAGCCCCATGCTAGCTTTACACATCATCATATTCTATTCTTTTCTCCCATTTTTTTTCTTGCAAATAAGTCACATATTTTAAAGCTTTGCTGACACTGTGCCAAGGAGAGACTCCACGGATCTATGGCAACTGCCACATTTGCACTTTTCATTTACAAATCAGTAACTAAATTCACTCATTATAGATTCTTAAACAATCTGCTCAACATATGTTTCTCTGGGTATGAGTACTTATAAAGGGGAGCAAATTAGATCAGTATTTAAAATTTACTTCTTAATAGCTGAATATATGTTTCAGACTGACTCATTTTGAAAATTAAGATCTTTAAAGAACATGAAGGGCTTCTCATAACCTTTTCTTCTTAAAGTGGGGAGGGAATACAAAACTTGTTTTGACTAAATCTAGATGCCCGTTTTTTTGAATGAACTTTTAATTTTTTGAATTTGAAAACAATGAATGAACAGTACAGAATAGTAGCAAGATGAATATGTAAAGGTTTAGCAGTGAGACTCTTTTCTAAAGAACAGCCATGTCTTCTTTTTCACTTTCGCTCCTGGTATAATAATGTAGGTGTGCTCTTAAGCAAATTGCTATTTTTGCATGACATCTGTTGCTCTTTTGATTTGCTGTGCATTCCTATGCACTTTATTCCCACAGTATTCAGTGGGATTTACTGCCTGCTAAATATGTTTGCATCTACTGCATAAAAGAATGAATTGCATATCTGAAATCATGCAAGTAAAGTAGTAAGCAGATCTATGAATACACATTAAAGATCTAATGTGTATTCTTAATTAACACTTCAGAAACTATGTTTATAGAGCTGCAGGGCTTCAACAACACCACAGTCACTTGCTGACCACACCAGCTTTGATCAGCCCTGTTCTGGCTTAATGTGGGCCCACCCAGTCAGGCCCAAAACACGAGACCGGTCTCAGTTTTCAACAGAGGCATCCAAACGACACCTCCAGTAAAAGTGAATTAATACAGAATAAATCAAAGTTACCCTGGTTTAATCCATATTAATTAAATACCTCATTAGATCCAGGCCTTTTTGAAAAGCCCAGGTCTAATGAGGTATTAGACCTTTGGGGACTAACTTCCAGGGTCACGTTCTGCAACACCAGGGATTAGTCCCCACAGCCATCCTGCACCTTTGAGCTCCTGAAGCCCAAAGGTGTGAGAGGGCATCCACTTCCTCCCACCAGCCCTTGATTTAGCCTTCCTAGCAGTCATGAAGCCTCCTGGTGTGAGAAAATGACGTGTAAGGAGACCAGGGGGGATTTTTCTCCTCATCCTTCCCATCTCCTCAGGCATCATTTTCTGGCACCAGTAGGACGCAAGGAGAGGCTTCATGGCTGCCAAGCTCCTTTTAAAGTAAGTTTTAGGGGGTACCTCAAGGGTGTTGGGGTGGCTTCATGCCATCCTGGGTAAAATCGGGATGGCATGAAGCCACCCTGACACCTCTGACTTACCCCCCAAAACTTACTTTAAAAGGTCCCTGGCAGCCATAAAGCCATCCCAATTTGACCCGGGATGGCATGTAGTCACCCCCCCCCCCAATAGCCTGGGTTTGGGTTGGGGAGTGGGACTAGAACCCATGCTGAAGTGGGTCACTTTAATCCACTTCAGCGCAGATTTTAGGGCTGTCTGGAAGCACCCTGAGTACATTCTTAACATCTTGGAATATCCTTGGACTAACGTTTTATTTGGTTCATGCACATGCAATAAAAGAAAGGCTTCCTCCACTCATTCCTCAAGATTTTGAAGAGAAATTTCTGTCAGTCTTATATGCATAATCCTTTGTGTGCTCAAAATTGTAATAGGTTGAAAAAAAAAGGACTTTATTACACTTGGCTGGAATATTGCAATTACAGCAGTTTAATACCATCTTCTGCTGGTACTTTTCACATGATGCCTCTTTTCCTCAATGGCTGGTGGTCTGATACTGCCTCTGGCGCAATTACAGTAGAGTCTCACTTATCCAACATAAACGGGCCAGCAGAACGTTGGATAAGCGAATATGTTGGATAATAAGGAGAGATTAAGAAAAAGCCTATTAATCATCAAAATAGGTTATGGTCTTACAAATTAAGCACCAAAACATCATGTTATACAACAAATTTGACAGAAAAAGTAGTTCATTACACATTAATGCTATGTAGTAATTACTGTATTTTTGAATTTAGCACCAAAATATCACAATATATTGAAAACATTGACTACAAAAATGCGTTGGATAATCCAGAACGTTGGATAAGTGAGTGTTGGATAAGTGAGACTCTACTGTATTTCCTTCCACTGCAATTGTGACATTCCAACACTCATGTGACATCAACAGACACAATTCTCTCCTCTCCCCTTCTGTATTCCCAAGCAGAGGCAACACTGCTTTAATTCAATTCTCTTTTATCATTTTACCATAACTGTGCAAATGTGGCAAAAGTAAATAAAAATTCTAAAAGGTGTGCATGCATAGATGGATAGGAAGGCAGGGTTAGTGAGGCAGTACAGACAAGGACCATCCAACACCAAAGCAGCCCCATAGCCCCATCTCTGGGGAGATGGTGGCGGGGTACAAATATAAAATTATTATTATTATTATTATTATTACACAATTGCAGAGAAGTATGATAGTGATTGTTTCCATGCCCTTATTTTACATGTACTCAACAACACAATGGCTGCAAGACAACAGGTTGATTTGATAAAAACCTAGAATAATAGTTTGAAACTGTGCCTGGAGCTGGATTTGCCATCTATTCTGTACCAGCCTGCTTGTGTATTGACATCTTCAGATGAGGCTCCCAATTGCTTTACCAAGGAAACCTATGACCTCATTAGACAGGCAAAATATGACACTTCCCATTCACTTGAGGCACAGAGTCCCCCCCCCCCCCCATCACACAACACTGGCTCCCACTATACAGGCTCCCATCCCTATGCCTCCAATGTTGCATAGGAAACAACAGGTAAAGCTGGGCAGCAACACTTCCCCCCACAGGATGAGATGAGGGGGAAGGCGGGGGATGTGGGGCATGGGGCGATGGGTTCTCCCCACCAGGCCCTGCCAGATTCACCATGATGCGTGGTAAATCCCAGCCTTCATGTGATGAGGCCCTTAGTGTAGGGACATGGAAGTGGGTTTTCTTAGTCCTGGCACCCTGTTATTGGAATCCCTCCATTCCCATCAAAATCATGACAGATCAATTTTATTCTGTTGGTGAAATTCAGAACTTATTTCTTTGTTTGGGGGTTTCTGAGTGTGTACGTGGGAGGGGGGAGTTGTTTTAGTACAATCTGACCACTGTTTTGTGACCTGCAGCTTGTCTACATGGGCATGCCAACCCAGACTCATCCTGAGTTGTCTCCTGGCTGTCTTCATGATGTTCTTCTACTACTGGTAAGCATTGCTTGAAACTCTGGAGTATCCTGCAGCTTCAGGGCAGCTGGACTGGATTCAATTTGGACTGTTCACTATCCACATGATACACATCAGCACAGGGAAAAGAGAACAGATTGTGCCCATTGCTGTTTCCAGCCAGCTGCAAAGTACTATATTGAATCTGCTGTCCTGGGAATAGTTAGTACATTTCTTGATGGTAGTTGCTGTAAATGCTAATTACTAAAGTAAAATACTAAGACTCAAATATTTCAGTTTTGTTTACGCTCTCTCTCTCTCTCTCTCTCTCTCTCCCTCTCCCTCTCCCTCTCCCTCTCCCTCTCCCTCCCTCTCTCTCTCTCTCTCTCTCTCTCTCTCTCTCTCCTGTTTTGCCCATAAAATATTATTGACCAAGAACACATATACCTTCTTGGGCATCCAATTCACAGGGACATAACAGAAACTGCCAAAGAAAGATAGAAACAAGCATGAATTCACCCTGAGGAAATGAACTAGAAAATTTATTTCTTTTTGTTGCAAAATAGTTTCTGCTACAACTCTGTAATTTCAACCGTGCTGATGCTTAAAACACAGGATACATTGTGGGCTACCTTTCATTCATTCATTTCTATCTATAATTCACATGCTTTGGAAGACTAAATATTTGTCTCTGTGTTCACACCTTTCTCTCTGGATGAATAAAAATCATATTAACTAGGCTGCATTTACATGAAATCTTCCCAAAGTGACCATGTAGACTACATTACTCAATAGTACAAGAACTGTGAAATGACAGAAAGATATCATTGTCAGACTGCCTGGGATGTCCTTTACTTAGCCACTTCGGTGCCATATTTCAAGTGGAGTGCAAGATATAAATTCAATAAAGAATTAATAAACCTCTGTTCAGATAACATATTTGGGTTCCGTTGTATATGTGAAATATATTACTTAGCATTTCCATAGGATAACAGAAACAGCATATCTAGTGAGATGTAAGCCACATTAATTCCAGTTAACAATTTGTTGATGTGATTTCCAATTTATGGTGATCCTACTGGGCCTGGTACCTTTTGTATGGGGGTAGTGTATGCCCATGCCATTATACTTCCAATTTCTATGTATGGCTGCAAAAGATGGACAGTGGAGAAATCTCAAAGGAAGGGAATAAATTCATTTCAAATTTTTCACTAGAGGATATTTATTTAGATACCATGGACTGCTTAAAAGACAAATGAAGGGTCCTAGAATAAATCAAATCCAAAACTTTCACTAGAAGCAAAGATGATTAAAGGAGGGGGGTCATCCTTTGGACAACGAGATTATGTGATTCATTAGAAAATATAATGATGCTTGGGAAGGTAGAAAGCAGTAGGAAAAGATCTCAAGGTCCTGTGTCTGCAATACCTGAGCAAGGCTAAATAACATGGAGACTTGGAGAAATCTTATTTATAAGACTGGCATCATTATAACCATGGTGATTTACAACTTAAAGAGCAACAAAATAGTTCCCTGTCCACAGCCCTATAATCTAATAACAAAAGGAAAGGGGGATGGTAATGTGGGAGTCCTGATAAGTTTGTGCTCAACAATTTTTGATTTTATATATTTTTATTTTTGAAAGATTTATTTAGCAACAGAATCTTAGTGTTCTACCAATTAATGAGAGAAAAATACAATGTGGAAAAGATCAAATGTAACATCTCTCCGTCCCTCTGGCTGTACAACACATGCATCTACACACACACACACACACACACACACACACACACTTTGTTCTCTGAAGTAAATACATTGCTAGGCTACATATTTGCATCAAACCAGCAGAACATCTGGAGAGGAGTTACAATTGTAGTAATAACTGTAATGGCATGCAATGCAGTCAG
This sequence comes from Anolis carolinensis, assembly GCF_035594765.1. Lineage (NCBI taxonomy): Eukaryota > Metazoa > Chordata > Lepidosauria > Squamata > Anolidae > Anolis > Anolis carolinensis. The sequence continues at coordinate 77,630,685 of NC_085842.1, read as the reverse complement.
TAAACAAAATATGGAATTCATTTTTAATTGGCAACTTGTGAGCAACTACAGTGTGAAACACCTTGATTCATCAGATCAAATAATCTCAAGATATAAGGATGTCTTGGGTAATGCAGAAATGGGTCCATCCCAACCCAACAAAGAAGATCCTGCAACTTTCATAATTTCTAAATAGCAACAGAAATAGAAGATCTGGTGCACAATATAATCAAAGTGCTGTTAAATATCATTGATCCTGGTCCTGAAATTGTGCAAGTGGTTTTGTCCCTGTTGTTGTTGTTGTTGTTATTGTTTAGAGAGGAAGTGGCTGTCATCTAGCCTTTCAGATGAGATTGGGTGGCAAGTCCCAGTAGTCTAAGCTCCCAAGCCAGTACAGGCAATACTGAAGAACGCTGGAAGTTCAAGTCTGGCAATATCTGGAGGCATGCATGATTCCTTCTCTGATATTAAAGCACTTTTAATAGAAAAAATGCATTCTTAAATGTGGATGCATGCTTACACAATCATATTTTTAAAAACTTTTCACTTGAGTGTCTCTGAGGGTACATCTATACTATAGAGTTGATACAGTTTGACACCACTTTAATATCCACAGTTCAATGGCAATGAATCATGCAAAACCACAATTATGTTAAAACTGATAGGAACTGAATTTCAGACCTACATTTACATCCTTCAGAAAACAGTTATGGAAAGATCGAGCAGATAAATTCAGATCTATATCCTAGATGACCCAATATCCAAATCCAATTAATATGTAATGCATTCATTTGAATTCATGTTTTCAAAATTAATTTGAATCGATCTGAAGAGCCCCAAGTAGATAGAGTAGCACAATTACTATTGTAGCCTTGTCCATTTGTTTTATCTTTGTTAATGAAGGGCAGAATCTAGGAGCATAGCTATCGGGGACATGCAAATTGACAGTACCCCTTGAGAAACTCTATCCCTCATGACATTTTCTTTCAGACCCCCAATTCCTAACAGTACCTTAACATTTTAGCTATGCATTCAGGAATACAATTTAGGCATCCAAAGAAAAAGAGCAGGCAAAGTGACCAAGAGATGGTAAATATGGCAATTAGAAGATTTTCAGGTTTAAATAATTTTCAGTATCTCTGCCATGTTAAAAGGCAAGGTCCATACTGGAAGTGCAATGTCCTCATTTTGTCTTCTCCCTCCATATCTAAAACCCTGGATTCCTGACTTCAGACTTCATTAGTACTACCATAAAATTTAAGTAAAAGCCTAGTGAAATATTAAACTCATGAGCAGCATGCCTAATAGAAACGTCATGGATAGGGCAAGATAATACCTCATCAACATAACCATTCCACTGGTTAGATATACTGGTAGAATTACTGAAACAATTTGGAGTTTTGGAGATTGTGTGGAGAAAGTACTGACCAATCTATCAATCCAAATTATTCATATCCCGCCTTTCTCCCAGACTGCGACTCAAAGCTGCTTAAAAACAAACCAGAAAACACATATAGTTAGAAATATACAAAATAAGGATTAAAACAGAACTAAACAGAAAATGTAAAATCTTACTTTAAAGCAAAGATCAAAAACTGTCATTGTTGTGTGCTTTCAAGTCATTTCTATGATATGGAGATGCTAAGTTGACCTTATCACCAGGAAAGGGGGGGGGGGCTTTCTTGGCAAGAAAAGGGATGCTTTTGTCTTCCTCTGAGGCTGAGAGAGTGTAAGTTGCCTAAGGCTACCCAGTGAGTTTCAGTGTCTGGATGGGGATTTGAACACTAGGTGACAGATCTCAAACAATTATATCATGCCAGCTGTACAGCCCATTCCTGGCTAAATATCCAAATGAAAGGTTTAACCGGCTGCTACCAAAAAGACAGTAGAGAAAGAATAATCTTAGCGTGAGAGCAGCAATAATGAAGGCGCTTGTCCACGTTCCCAACAGCCGTGACTGTGAAAGTGGTAGGACAGAAAGAATTGCTTCACCTGCAAATAATAATAATAATAATAATAATAATAATAATAATAATAATAATAATAATGTTACAGAAAATGAACATGTCAAACTAGTCTGGGACTTCTGAATTCAGACTGACAGCGTTTTGGAGCAAATACTCTTGACCACATGATCGTGGAAAAAAAACAAAGTATGGATCATTGATATTGTAATCCTAGGCAACAGCAGAATTGACGAGAGGCAACTGGAAAAGCTGACAGCATATGAGGATTTAAAGATTGAACTGCAAAGATCAACTCTGGCACAAGCCAGTAAAGATGGCCCTTGTGGTGATTGGCACACTGGGTGTAGTGCCTAAAGACCTTGGCCAACACTGAAAAAAAGTGGTCAGGTGCAAAAGGCCACCCTATTCGGATCTACATGCATTATTCGTCAATACATTACATAGGGAAGTGTCCGACATGTGATCCAATACAATAGCAGCATAGTGATCTTGTTTGCTGTGTACTAATCATGTTGTGTATCAAATAACAACAACAACAACAACAACAACAACAACAACAACAACAACAACAACAACAACAACAACAATTCTACTTGTGGCTCGAGGAGGGTTAACGAATAATTAAAAGCTTCAACAGCCTCATCTGGGTAGATAACCTCTTCAAGCAGGCAAATGCATTTATTTCATATTTTGTATCCTTTGAATCCAAACCCATGCTATCATCATCAGCACAAATGTACAGCAGATTCCTGAGATCTGAGATCTTCAACAAAAATCTGAGATCTTCAACAAAAGTCCTAGTGCATGTCCCATCATCCTGAGAGGGCTTTCTCTGATAGTGCAGCACATTTACAAAACTCCCTCAAAAGGAAGTCAAGCTACACAATTTCAGCAACCAAGACCACAGTGTTTTGTATGGTCGCTGCTTCCTAAAACTAGCGCTGTCTTTTGGTGCTGTTTTATTGTGCATATACTTCTGCAAGTAAACTCTATGATAAGATCACCATAGGTTGGGAATGACTTGTAGTCATACAAAAGTTGCAGAGCTGGCTTGAAAATCTAGGGATCAGCAGACATTGCTGGCTGTGCTGCCAGTGCTGAGGGATTAAGGCATTCAGAGGATCATCTAGCATGTTCTACATGTGTATTAATGCAACATTATGCAGTGAAGTGTGTTATTGTTGTGTGCCTTCAAGTTATTTCCAATCCTAAAATGAACCTATCATGGGTTTTTCTTGCCAAGATTTCTTCAGAGAGGGTTCTGCCTTTGCCCCTTCCAAGGATGAGAGACTGTGATTTATCACCCAGTGGATTTTCATGGCTCTGGTCTCCCTCACTCAAACCATGCACTATACTATTCTCTATCTCCACATAAACTCTCTATCATCATGCTTTATTCAGCACTGAAGAATCATGAATCAAATTTTGCTTATGCTCCACCCTGAAAAGGTTCCAGATGGTCATAGAGACAGGAAGAATTGGTGCATCTAGACTCAGATAGCATTCTTGTTCCCATTACTGTATATACTGGATTAAAATAAACCAACCTGGAAAGCTTATATAAAGACCTCTTGTCATACCAGGAGCTGAGAAAAAAATATTCTGGCATAAACAAAACATGTAAATCTCCAAAATAAAATTGGAAAAATTAGAAACAAAATCAGAGATTTTTCTGGTTTTTTTATTCAGTCTGGATATCCCCCAAAGTACATCATCTTTACTGATAGGCATCATCTTTACTGATAGGCAGCCCCTCTTCTTATGAATGCAGTTATTTCCTGGAGAATTTCATTACCTTCTCATAGCATATTACGATGACCACCCAAACTTTTGCAGTTCCCTAAAATAAATCAGGAGTGGAAATGCCCTGGTTAAGTTATGTATCTCTCTGAAGAGTCTATCATAATTAACTGCAAAGGACACATATTGATTCATGATGGCAAAGCCAGGGAAAGAAATTGCATCAGAGGTGGGGGGCGGGGGAAATTCCTCAGTTTCCTAAGGATGTACTGTGAAAAATAATTAACTACATCTTCAAGATGAGTTGGTATTCAAAGTGACAGCATAAACATTGTTTTTCTCCTGTGTTTCATTAAAACATATAGCATCAGGGTTTTTTTTCAGAGTCTGCTTTAAAAATGCATTAATAATTTGAATATCAAACAAAATAAGCAATATATTAACACGTGTTGAAATCTGCCAAATGTAACTGGTCAAAATGGTGAGAAAAGCACTATTCAAATGGAAATAAAATCTTTAAATTCTCTTCTTTTTATATATGGAAAGTATTACTGCTACAAGTTGCTCTGTAGGAAGTAACAGTATAATTCAGTATGAACATTAAATTTCGGCAGGCCAAAACAGAAAAAGTTTCCAGAAAATATCTCTTTTTTTGAAGGACAATAAAACAGATTCAACATTCACATCATACCAACTTTCATGGGCTTATAGCACTGGTATACAAATAATTTGATGATGAGGACTCTTTACACAGAAGCATGTCTCACTCAACTCGGCAAAGCTTAATTTTGTGCAAAAATTCTCTACAGCTCAATAAAACCCTAATACAGTATTAATAACTGAAAATGTATGTACTCATCATGACCTTTTCAAAAGGGTTCTTGAAGCAGTATTTATTCACCCTTAATCTTTGCCATTATGTTTCATGATGATTTGTTAATAAAGTCCAAAGTTAATACTTTATGTATTTAATTAAAGGATTTCTTGTTATTAATTACCATCACCAGTGTCTGCAGGCCCTTGCAGAGCTCTAACTAGTATTTTTACATCAAGATCAGCTTCACGCTGTTATTTACACATTGTTTAGATAGAACCTCATTACTTTTGAATGTTTTTATATGGACCTTGGGAGCCTTAAGTATTTATGAGCTGGTAGCTCATTCTGCTGACATAATAGAAACATCCAGCCAATTTTACCTCATTCCTTCCCTAAAGGTATGTCTCTTTTAAGCAGCTATCAGTACCAAGGTGTAACCTTGATGAACAAAGTGTTAATAATATTATTCACACCTTTCCACTACAGCAGTAAACAGTGATGTATATGTGTCCATGTATACACACCGAGGCATACACCAGCTGAAAGTATCCATCAATGAAGGAGTCTGATTTACATTTCTTACAACCAAGGTTTTAAATAAAAAGAAATCTGATTAAAGATGACTAGAAGAGCCAACTTGGTGTAGCGGTTGAAGTGTTGGACTATGACTCTGGAGACCAAGGTTCAAATCCTCCTGCGACCTCATCACATCAGGGTTTAAATGGCCCTTGTTGTGGAACCAGTTCTTTTTAAAAATCTACAATGTATACTATGCCTAAATATGCTGCCAGATGTGAAATGAACTGCAGTCACAATATGGGGAGAAGCTACTAAAATCATAACATTGGAATATTTGTGCATTTGACTTTCCTCCCCTTCTTCGGTATCTTGGCACTTCTTTTGACCAATCATAAAATAGCAGATTCTAGGCAGCTATAGAGTAGAAATAGGCTTGTGTAAATATTTATAGTACAGCCATAAGAAAGAATAACTGTGTGACTATTATAAAATAAGAACAGTGCAATCCAGGGCATGTTGACTCAAAAATGAATCCCACAGTGTTTCTTTAGAGTTTAGACTAAATCATTAATGGACCTTGTGTGACTTTTCAGTCTCCAGTAAATGATATCAGAGTTCTTTTCATCACAAATTTCTGTAGACTGTTGTACAGGTTATACACTATACCCACGTGTTCTTATATCTAATTTTATATTTTATGATGTTTCCCCATGTATATCCATGTGTTGCCACTTAGATTCTCTGTATAGGCTCCTGAAGAAAGCCTTAAAATATCTGCACACTGAAATTTCTTATTTCTTTAGCTAGGAAACACCCACTTTCAACATCTTGAGTCATGACTTTTTTTCTTGTCTTCACTGTTTCTATTGTATACTCTCTAGTTATATTTTTACAAGAGTTATATTTTGATGATGATGATGATGATAATAATAATAATAATAATAATAATAATAATAAGCTTTATTTATACCCCGCCCCCTCTCCCCGGAGGGACTTGGGTCAGCTTAAAGCAAAACAAATACAATAAATAATATTCATAGAAAATAATCACACATCAATGCATAAAACAAAATAGCATGACAAAATTAAAAACTATAAAGCCCTATAAAAACAATATGTAATGCCCTTTAAAACCATCTATTCCTATGATTAAAGTTTCCAGATTATGAATTATCGTCATAATAGCTGCTTAAAATCCTATCCGATAGGGTGGTTTTACTAAAACATTTGATTACTATCAATGCAAGAGTATCTTAGAAGTAGCAATTCTGTCCACACAGTGGCTAAGTGGATTAGTGAGGGATGCTTATGTATAAAAACACAACAGGTATTCCAAAACACTGGACAAAGGAAACAAGATTTAGTAAGGAAATTTTTTTAATGCAATGATACAGCAAAAGAAATACAATGCTTCTTTAGAAGAAGAAGAAAAGGTTAAAACCTAGAAGAAAGATTTCCCAGGATGAAGTTAAGAATGTCCAGAGTTTAGTATGTTCTGAACTAAATTAGTCTCTTGAAAGACCAGATCACAGCCTACATGAATTCCCAAATAAAAGCATGGGGAAAAGAGAGATGGGAAGAGAAAACACAGCGTCATACATATTTACTGTAGAACAAGCTCCTGTCGGAAAGCAATGAAGCTAGTGGTATATTTGGAGAATATTGAAAATGATAATACATTAATATGATTACAAAGCAATACTAAGAGCCACTTAGATCTGACAGAAAAGTGGACTATATGTCTTAAAAATTTAAAGATTCAGAAACCATTGTCAATTTAAGACTTGTGTTAAACCTATTTCATGTTGAGTCATATTCCACAAAGCCAGGAAACTGGAATCTAAGGTTAATGCCTCAACAGACATGCTCCATAATCAAGAGTGATACGGGACAAAATCATACACTCCACCAACTCATACATCGCCTTGTTCTTTCAGCCCAAATCCCAATGCAGAGAATGGCGTTCTTGAGACCAGCACATCCAACCTGCAGCTTCCTAGCTCTGTGTTGTCTAATGAAGACTCTAAGTTTATTGTTCAAAGATACAGCAGGTTTCATCTGGAATATCAGTATGGAAAGGGCTAGTGTAGCACCTTGGAGACTAACTGAGAGAAAGAAGCAGATATACATTTTTGTAGGCTTTGGTTTATTTAATCCGAACCATGAAATGCCTAGGAACAGGTCTTTAGAGCTATGAATGAGCAGGTGGTATGTGTGACTGCCAATAGAAATGCAAAGCCTGTGGGTATGGTAATGAGATGACAAGTTCCGTTTTATCAGTTGTTGGAGAACAAAAACAGGAAGGAAGATGTTACCTAAAACTAAGGTGAGTAGATAACCATATGAATGTTGAAAGGACTTACTGGAATGTAGTGTGATGCTAGCTGGGAACCAGAAAGGATATGACAAATTGTCCAAGGGGGCTGGAGTGTTAAGTAGTGTTATAATGTGTGTAATGTGCCAGAAAACTATTGTCTCCCTTCAACACAATACCAATGAACTGGTCTATCCGCACCTATCAGGCCCATAGCCAGAAAAAATATTCCAGAAGGTGGGGGCACTCGAAACATTTTATATATTTTTAGCAAATCATGAAGAGTAGGTACATAACATGAAATAATTTAAATTCTATGAGTTATTCTATAGATGACTATAGAGTGACTCATACGACAACGCCTGTTGAAAACGCTTGAAAACTGTGCCAATGCAGTGTGACAGAAATCATTCTCTATCAATAAGCTTTGGTAGGCACTCAAAAGTGCAAGTCCAGTCAGTCTTTCTTGCCCCATTGTGTTTCTTATATATGTTTTCAAACCTTTAAGGGTTCCTGAAATACTTCCCTGTGCCTTGTTTCTGACTACAGAAAAGGCAAAGCAAGTTTTTTAAAAAAACTGATTTTTTTTTTGGGGGGGGGGGGCGTGTTTAACCTGTAACATACCCCTTGGCTACAGGCTTGGTTATAGTTCACTGAAAATACATCTGAGCAATTGTCATCCCACACACCCAGGAGAGTTTGTCTTCCTCAGAAGATGAAAAAATAGAGCAACTGAGGCCCCTTCCACACAGCTGAATAAAATCCCACATTGTGTGCTTTGAACTGGAATATATGGCAGTGTGGACTCAGATAATCCAGTTCAAAGCAGATATTGTGGGATTTTCTGTCTTGATATTAAGGATTATATGGCTGTGTGAAGGGGCCCTGAGTCCTCCTTCAGTTCAGCAACAAGCAGAGCTAAAGAAGAGACCTTCAAGTCTTTATGAATGAACACAAACAAAATGTCTGATTCAGACCCTCAGACTCAGCAAAAGGCTATGCATAATTGTAAGACCTGCTGTCGTAATACTATTAGGCACATGAGGTAGGCTGAGCTGAGGCTTGAGAAAAAAAAAAGCTAGCATCTCCCTGGCTAGCACTGAAAGCAACTTCTGTCCACCTCGTGACTACCAGATCCTGCTGTTGAACATCTTGGATTTATGACCCTTAGGCTGTTCACTGACTTGTCTGCTAAGACTTTGTTCTGATTTATGGCTTCTTGGCCTTGGACTGTTCATTGCTGTAGATGTTCTGTTTCAGCTTCTGAACACAACTGAAACAGGAGCTGCACGTGACTACTGAAGGAATTCTGTCATTACGTGTCTTCCGTCTGTTCTGGAATAGATTACTTGGTTGCATACTATGGATTTGGTAGTGTGTTCAGGGTAGAAACTGGATGCATGTAATTACATGTAGCAATCAATGAGTTTGCAATACAGTAGAAACAAGTTTTATCATGTGAGAGAAGCCAGATGCTGATCTATGCCTGGTTGCTATGTATATTAGTAACAGGAAGTCTGACTGTCTTGCACCTATCACTGCTTTTATGGTAGCAATACACAGCAGTTTCTTATGTCAAATTAAAATAATGACGTGAGAGTTCAAGTTTCTTTCTCTAGGTCTGAAAATGTAACACGATGAATGAGAGATAAACATTCATTAATGACTATGTTGAGACAATAACAGAGCTGGGAAGGTTATTTTTTGACAATGAGCTATTTATGTTATTCATTATTCTGATCACCCAGGAGTTTATTACTTGTTACTGTTAACTCCATTCCAGAACATAATTTGCTATATTACTCTCTGTATTAATCATTATCAACACATTGCCTTGCTGTTCCTATTGTGTCACTTTAAAATATAGGAAAATGTTCTCTGGTTCTCTGCATCTCTGGTTATCATAATTTTGAGTGGGCTTTCCTGACTGGACTCCCCAACCTCCTAAATCACATAGGCATTATATGGAAGATCACATAACTGTCATGTGCATTGTAAACAAATGCTTTGGTTGGATGGGCATTTGCTTCACTTTCTCCCATCACTTCTAAACACTCTTTCTCGTTTGCAGCTACCACCGCCATTCCAAGAGTGTGCTCTGTACCACTGTTTGGAGCAAAGTGTTCTTCTCATTCCTTAGGTTCTCTTGCTCGCTTTTCTTTTCTGATAGCATTGGTGATGCCACTGCTGCTCTTTTCATTTGGGCAGAGTAGAGGAAATCCTTTAAAAATATTTTTTTTTAAATTACAACCTGAGCTTCTAGTGCAGCTCTCTCCCTGCAGCTCTGTAGCCTTTGATTACACATGGGACCATTCTTGTTTGTTGCTGCAAACAGTAATTAGCAACCCAAATAACTCATTGCAAATAACATATTATTTCTGAACCCTAGACTTACATTTATAGATATGCTGAAAGACATCTTGCTTTGGACCTTAAGATAAATGGTGGGAATAAAACAAGCTGTGTGCTACTGTTCTGCAGTTGAAAGAAGTATAACGGGATGCTTGGACTTCTAGCATTCTTTTTGGCTTCAGAGTTCATCCTCCCATCACTGCTTCCAAAAAGAAAAAAGTATAGGATACAATTTTTAAACTCAGTTCTTTAACCTACATGTACTTTTTGGAAGGGAAAATGCACTTGGCTAGAAATTAACTGAAACATAATTAAACAACCAAATAATCACAGAAATTATTATATTCTTCAACCGTTATTCTATTTCTTGATATCTTTTTTTTAAACTCTGAAACAAGGGTTTTGTTTAATTGTCTTCTGACATTTTACATTACTTGGACTGTCATTAATCACAATGCTGCCAGGAGACACCAGCCCCATGCTCCAGGTCAATAGCAGCATGGCAACTTTTTTGCCTACTGCTTCAGGTGAGACTGCCTCACAGGCACACTCGCCTGCCCTTTCAGCTATAGGGAATCTGTTATCATGCCTGCTGGGCTCCTTAACATGAATTCCTGAAGGGGTCTAGATGATGTTTTACAGATGAGGAAGATAATGAGTTTCACCTCAAGGATAATAACCAAACTCTCCAAAATCAATGGGGCTTAAGTGAACCAACACTAGTGAACAGGGTAAATTCTTCCAAGCCAGCATTTGCAATAAACTCAAGGAATTTAGAAAGCCAACATCAAAAGGGGAAACAAAGTTTCCAACTGTCTTTTTCACTCCAATCAAAATTTGGAGAAATTGCCAGATTTCTCCCTAGCTTCTTTTGTCAGCCTGATTTTCTTCACTTGAGAAAAAAGAACTCCGTATTTTATATTTGGATGGTGCACAATGAGCTACAGTTAGTTGTTATATGCTTTCAAGGCAATTACATCTAATAGCAACCTTGTCCTTGGGAGGTTGGGGGGCGGAATTTATTCAGAGGTTTGCTATTGCTTTAGACCAGTGGTTCCAAACTTATTTGGCCTACCGCCCCCTTTCCAGAAAAAATATTACTCAGCTTCCTGGAAATTATTTTTTTAAATTTTTTAAATAGCAATTAAACAGAAAAATATATGTAGCTGTGGCCATCACCACTCCCCTGGATTGCTGCAGCGCCCACCAGGGGGCGGTAGCGCCCACTTTGGGAATCACTGCTTTAGACTGAGAGTGTGATTTGCCTAACACAAAGAGCTGGGCTTTAGCACAGCTGGTAAATCTCCAGCAGTAATAAGATCTACCAACCGAAAGGTGGCCAGTTCGAAGCCCGGTCAGGGTAAGCACCCAACTGCCAACCCAGCTCACTGTTTACCTAAGCAGTTTGAAAACAGCTTAGAGAAATTAGTTACCGCTAATTAAGTGGGGGAGGTATTTTATGTCACCATAAAATGAAAAAGATCAGAAATGTGGGTGACCAAAAGGAAGAGGAAGTCCTGATGGCTCTTTGTCATAGAGAATGAACCAACAGCACCCCCCTGTGGCTGAATCCGAGCACAACCCCCAAGGCACCAAAGCTGGACCTCAACACAACATACCTCCCTTCTGTTCTGTCTGTCTGTCCAAACGGCATTGAATGTTTGCTGTGTATGTGTACTGTTGTTCCGCCCTGAGTCCCCTTAGGGAGATAGGACAGAATATAAATAAAGCGTAATTGTTGTTGTTGTTGTTGTTGTTGTTGTTGTTGTTATATAACACAACTGAACTGATTTCCATAGATTAGTAGGCATTCAAACCATAGCATTTCTCGCAATCTTAGTCCAGCACTCAAGCTATTCTTCCATGCTGATTATCTGTTGTATGGGTACCATGGGTACCATGGAACTATACTAAGAAGAGGTGGGCAGATTTTCAACAGTTAAAGAAGAAAACAGTTCCAGATCACTTGTGTAACCACACTTCACTTCTCCCTTGTCCAACCAAGCTAAAGTTCATCCCCGCAACCTTGGGGGCGGGGGGAGGTTATCCCTCATCAAGATCCAGAAATGCTCAAGGAATTCACTCACAGAGTACATTTGAACAAAGTCTGGGAAGCTTCCTCCCTTGTTCTTCCTTCCTCCTACCTCCCATCTGTCATAGGGATTAGAAGAATTTGGGAGTACAGTGGACTATGCCAGATGTAGTTCTCTAAACTGTTTTCAGCCCATAATACTTGCAGTTCATATGTTAGCAAAAGAAAATATAATAAAAGGGTGTCTGTGTGGGAAGAAGTAGGCAGATATACAGGGGCCAGTTTGATACTTTCTTGAGCCCTCAGATTGGTTGAGCATTTCTTTCTAGACTTTCTCATAATGCTGTGCTTCAGATTGCTCATTGTCTCACACTGTTCTAATTCAGCCCACTAATTTCAATGGAAATAAAGCGTGTTTCTTCCATTACATTATTTGAAATTTATATCACCATATATGAACAGGTGGCTCAGTGTGTTAAAGCGCTGAGCTGCTGAACTTGCAGACCGAAAGGTCCCAGGTTCAAACCCGGGGAGCGGAGTGAGCGCCCGCTATTAACTCCAGCTTCTGCCAACCTAGCAGTTCAAAAACATGCAAATGTGAGTAGATCAATAGGTACCGCTCTGGCGGGAAGGTAACGGCATTCCATGCAGTCATGCCAACCACATGACCTTGGAGATGTCTACGGACAACACCGGCTCTTCGGCTTAGAAATGGAGATGAGCACCAACCCCCAGAGTTGGTCACGACTGGACTTAACGTCAGGGGAAACCTTTACCTTTACCTTTACCTATATGAACAGGTTGTTTGCAAAAGTGCCCACTTTGCCCTTTAAAGATCTAATAGAATATATATTCTCATTCTGTTATCCTTCAGATTAAATGCTAGACCACCGAAGTCTAGTTTCAGTATGAATTTCATCATATACTAATGTTCTTCTTTTAATTAAATGGTAACTTTAAATTGCATACCAATTGAACCTGAACCTCAATGAGCCTCATCTGTTAAGAAGACGAAAAGTAAAACAAAGCATGAATATAGCCCTGGTTTTTCCATGGGACCTCTAGAGCCCTTGACCATGTCTCCTATCACAGAGGCACTCTTTTCTGAGGAAAAAAGTGGTGGCTGATGCTCTAAAGCAGTGGTTCTCAACCTGTGGATCCCCAGATGTTTTGGCCTACAACTCCCAGAAATCTCAGCCAGTTTACCAGCTGTTAGGATTTCTGGGAGTTGAAGGCCAAAACATCTGGGGACCCACAGGTTGAGAACCACTCCCCTAAAGGGACGATGAGTCAGAAGGGAGGCCACTAGAAGTGGCACAAGGTATACAGAAGGGATAATGCCCAATACCTTTCTAGAATCTGAACATATTGTAGTAACACTTTGGCATGACATCTTGTGCTAAATTAGGGGACTGAATCTGAGCATATTTGGATCTCCTTTGTAGATGAGATCAACCAATCTTTTTATTTCTTCCATCGTCTGGCTACCATTTGTGGTGTGTCTTTTTAATGCCTCCTTTTCTAAATATAACCATTTTCCTTTCAACAAGGATTTTTAATGTTTTGTCCAAAACCTGATAGCGACTGTATCCATTGCCTATTGGACACTTCAAGTTGCTCAATATCTTTGGATGCATTCAGAACACATCAGAAAGCAGCAATTTCCAGACATAAGTAATGCTAAACAAAGTGGCAAATATCAGCTCCCATTTTAGTAAGGATATGATTCGAGTTTTAGTCTGAACTTGAAAGGAGCTCACCATGGTGGAATACCATATTGTGGGGATAAGATTCAAGATCTTGGATAGCTCCTATAAAATTCAGATTACAATCCAGCATGGATTCACTGCAAAAGAGGACTTTTTATTTTTAAAAAGGTACTGCTGAGAAGAACAAAAGCACTAGCCAGGTTTTATAGCAGCTCCACTACATCTGCAAATGGTTCTGCCAGGGTTAAGTCACATACAGCAAGTATGAAGGTCACTGAACACTCCTTGAATGGTCTCCCTCTTACAATAGCTCCTGAGTTAAATAACTTTGTGCTTATCCACTGTAAAACAAGAACAATAATTCACTAGGTACTCAACTCCTTCCCCACCTCCTTGGTATGGATTCTTGATCCTGAACCTTTCCTCCTCAACCCCCACACCAAAAAGCTGTAATAGAAAACAATAAAACCATAGCATTTTGCTTTCCGAGTCCAGAAAACTTTTTACATTCTTGTTGGAGCTATTTGAGTGCACAAGAAAGCAGCAATGGTAAGAAGTCCAAAATATTTTTTCTGCTTGAGACAGAGTAGTCTCAAAAAGTGGCTATCCCACCCCACTTGTCCAATTAAAATTTTGCAGTATTCACATTATTTGAGCACCTGCAGTAGAAAATCCCAGAAATGAGTTCTTGCTGCTGAGCAGTAAACATTCCCCAATAAAAAATTGAAATAACATTTGCTCTTTTGACACAAAAAATCAGAGGTTTCATTCTCTATAATGGCACAGCTGCCCTGCAATTGAGTTCAGCTTCAATCTAAGTTATTTATAGATCAAAACCAGGTGCTAGTCTTAAACTTGCTGTTGTGATCAAGATCTTGAGCAAAAGAATGATTGGATCAATAGGTTTCAAAAAAAACTTATAACATAGAATCATAGAGTTAGAGGACACCCTAAGGACCATCCAGTTCAAACCCCTGCCATGCAGAAACACACACTTCTTACAAATGGCCATCCAGTCTGTGTTTGAAAACCTAAAACCTTCAAAGAAGGAGACTTCACTACCCTGCATATTCCATTCTTTTTCCCTTTTTTTGCAATAATTTTTATTGAAGGGTTTTCCTAGGGATAGGGAGGAGGGGAGGGGGGGAGGAAAAAACAAACAAACAAACAACCAAAAACGAAAAACATCCACTGGGATAAGGGGGGAGGGGGAGCAATATGATAAAAGCTGAAAAACAAAAGAGGGAGGGAAAAATAAAAATAAAGTCGATAGAGAAAAAAGGAAAAAAAGAAAAAAAGTCGAGCTTCCTTCCTTCATTAAGGTGGGGGTGGTGCAGGAAAAAAAACCCAAAAATGCAAAAGAGTATAACGGCATAAATTCAGCGGGGGGGGGGGGGGGGGGAGAGGGGACTCCATCATCATTCTCTTTACTATGTCCTATTGTATATCCAGATTTGTTGTATGACGGGTTTATATAATCAGCTTGAACAGCTCTTACCATGAGGAAGTTTTCTTAATGTTTAGGTTTCCTGTGATTTAAATTCATTATTCTGTGTCCTGGTCTCTAGAACAGCAGAAACAAGCTTGCCCCTCCTCAGTATGACATCCTTTCAAATATTTAAACATGGCTATCATGTCCCCTTTCAGCCTTCTTTTGTCTATTCTACACATATCCAGCTTCCTAGGCCACCCCCTCCCCATAGGACTTGACTTCTAGACTTTTTTCTCAAAGTTCAGTGGCAGTTCAGGTGCCAAAGATGTGGGACAAGTGAAGTGACCAAGGGAATGTGAATGTTGTTTATGAGAATATGAGGTCTAAATGATTTTCCATGTCGCATTCTCTCTGCATTGCTAGAAAGTTGGGGCTTATTGGATAATTTCGCAGACAGGACAGAATTCGTATGCCTGCACATTTTCCCCCTTGTAGCCACACCTCAGGGGCAGGGATGGATCACAGCAAGCCAGGCAGGAGAGCAGGGTGGGACAACAGCAGAAGCAGGAAAAGGAACACCTTGGTTGTCTTGTGAATTTGTAAGAGGGTTTAAAATATTTTTGGTGGCAGGATGAAGGAGAACATGAGAAGGAGGGGGGAAACTCTACACATCAAGCTCCTGATGTGTCCAAGTGTTTAAACGTTCACACATGGGCCTGTCAGTCAACAATGATCTCATATATGTTACATGGTTTTCTTAAATCCAAGGAGGGATGTAAAAATCCTTCTATCTCAGTTTCATTGTATTTTCTAATTCTTACTACTTTATTCCTGTCATTCCTTCTTATCGAGTTTCAAAGGTCTAGGGTTCACAAGGAAATTCATGTGGACAATTTTTACACATTTAGTCTATCCTGGGAGAACATAAAACATGCACCAATCCACTCCCCCATCTCCTCTGTGGTGTCCTCAGCTTTTTGGCTGCCTGAGCATGGAAATAGCAGTGTCCCAGGGTAGCTGATCCCCAAGGCAGCATTGGTGCTTTCCCCTCTTTGCAGAAGACCCTCAATTTATCTACAGGTCACAATTCTGGCCTGAAAACCTGCCCTTGACTTATACATGAATATATTACAGTAAAGAGTTTGCTTTTTAGATTGAAGTCTTTATCCTCCAAAGGTCCCAATTGGGCAGGGGGAGTCCTGATCAATCCTCTGTTCTCCCAGTTTCTCAGCTGCTTCTGATGATGATGATGATGATGATGATGATGATGATGATGATGATGATGATAATGATGATGGCTGGGTATGAAGATCCTCCCGGAATACTGATATATAAGGTTGTACGTGTGAAAGCTACCTTGCATAAGATGTGGTCTGCAATACAATGATGTTGACATTCAGATTCAGTCGAGGCTTGAACTAAAAATTAGAATTACACAGCCCTCCAAATATTGTTGGAATGCATCTCCCAGCATTCCTGCCATTGCCCATAGGGCTGCTGGGTGGCTCAGTTCAGCGAAACCTAGACAGCCAAGTGATTCCCACCCTGAGTCTATCTACCACAGTAATTCTGTTGATGGGTTTCTTTTGGAATTGAACAACCAGTGGAAGAAAGGATGTAACATACAGAACAATGGTTACACTTTAAAGCTTGTACTGTATTAAAACAAACAGACATTTAATGAGGTTAGTCCAATTTCCCTGCTTTGTGCTAACACAAGACACTTTATGATATGTAAAGGAAAATGTTAAGAGCCAGAAGATGCCAATAGAATAATATGACAGTTTTATGTCTAAGATGAAGAAGATACTCAGGATTGTGCTCAGCCCTTTAATTCCAACCAGGGACACTGGGATTTAGATTCTTGCTCACATTTAATAAGTTTCTGAGGGACGGCCTCAGGAAACCAGTTGTAAAAATGGAAAGACTTTGATTACACTACTGTCAGTGTTTTAAGTTTAAAAGACAGAGTTGAGAGACCAGACCCATGCTTTCGGCAGATAAATACTAATTTTAAATGTCGACATAAATATTTTTAATGTCTTTGTGATACTCAACTGAAAGTAACACATGACTCTTATATTTGCAGTTACTCCTAATTTCTCTTCCTTCCCATGCATGTGCCCCTTTTCTAATTTTTAGGTAGCAAAAATACCATCCTACAAAAAAGTGAATTTGATTGAGCTTTATGATGATCACCCATAAGGAACTGGGTGAATGGGTATAACTGAAACCGGTTTGGTAGGAATCCAGATTTTTTAAATTAAAATATACTAAAAGAAGTGCAATGTAAATAACTATCAGCCATAACAATTCTATGTACTGGTTTGTTGCATCTCAAATTTTATTTGTTTTTTGTTTGTTTATATTCTGCTTTTCCCACAAAGCTAGGGTTTGGGGTAGTTCAACAAAATCCAATAGTTTATCACACAAGGCAAGCAAATCACAATTTTAGCAGTACAAGAGTGTCTTTGCCTTGGACTTAGCACATGACATTGCTCTTTTTATCCTGCTCTCCCAATGGGAAACAGCTTGGAAAGTGTTTCTTTTACAAACACAAATAATCTGTTAATGACAGTACTCTCTTTCTGCCTCCTCTTTTGCCTGCCTTATGTGATAAGCTTCTCTAAAAGAGGCATTCTTCTCCAACTCATTCCCTTCCAGAATACTGGATGGACTACAGTTCTCATCTTGCCAGCCAGCTGGCATGGCCAGTTGAAGCAGCCATTAAAGCAACTGGCTAGTCAACATCTTGTATGGTTCACCAACAGCCTAGTTGTAACTCTGAAAAGAACCATTGCCCACAATTGAATCAGAGATGCTTGACCCAACATCCAAAACAGATTGGAAAATGGGGCAACAGGTTGGAAGAAACTGTTTCAGTTTGGAATGACTATTTTTTTAAAAAAATATATGTTTCCATCAGAGCTTTGCTTTCTGTTGCAATGTTTAATTGTTCTGCTGTTAAATTGCATGAAACAAGGCAGCTTTTTGAGCAATTTATTGCCTTTAAATTCCATACTAATTAAGACCTTGTTACTCAACTAAATTTTATATATATATCTCCTCTATAACAGACTGAGTTAGATGACTCCCAGACCTCCTTCCTAATCTGTATGAGTGTACCTTTCTGAATATGTGACTTCAAAAGTGTATGTATGTGATCCCATTTTTTAAAAGCAGAGTGAGGAATACCATAGAGAGAAGACCAAAAGCATTTACCAGTGTCCTATGTTGACTACTTGGTCATGAATACATAACTAAGTACTATCTCTTGGCCCAAGCCCAAGCCCAGCTGAACAGCCAGCAGCTGCTTCAGTTAAAAGAGGTATGCTCAGTTGACAATCAGGGCACATGGAGGATGAGGCTGGGCTAAGACTCAAAGAGACATGCACAAAAAATAGAAAATGGGAGAAATCACCAAAGAAGAATTCAAATGAATAACCAAGTCCTGTAGGGAAAATGTTCACAAGGCTAAAGCACAAAACAAGCTCAGGCTTGCCAGGGACTTTCAAAACAATAAAAAAAGGCTTCTTTGCTTACGTTGGTAGGAAAAGGAAGAACAAGGGGGCGATAGGGCCTCTGCGAGGAGAAGATGAGGAAATTTTGACAGGGGATAGGGAAAAAGCAGAACTACTTAATGCCTTCTTTCCCTCGGTCTTCTCACAAAAAGAAAGCTGTCCTCAACCTCAGCAACATGGAATGGACGAAGGATTATGATGGATTTTGTGGAGACACTAACAACTGTGGTACTAGCACCATAATCATAACTGTGTTGTTAACTGCCATCAAGTGATGTTCAACTTTTGGCGACCATATGACTTGGGCCCCATCTACACTGTCATATAAAATCCAAATTATCTGCTTTGAACTTGATTATATAGCACTGTAGATGGAGCCTGAGAAACCTCTAAGGTTGGATCAACACTGCCATATAATCCTGTTCAAAGCAGATAATCTGGATTCAGAAACTGCATTATATGGCAGTGTAGATGGGGCCAATGTCACCCTTCCATCAATAGCTCAACTCAGGTTTTGCAGATTCAAGATGGATCTACACTGCCATATAATCGATTTGCAGAATGCAGTTTAACTGCAATGAACTGGATTATATGAGTCTACACTGCCATATAATCCAGTTCAATGCAAGTAATCTACATCTGAAACTGGGTTTTATTGCAGAGTAGATAGGGCCTCAGAAATGTGATCTTCCTCTTTTCTTAATGCTTTCTGCCTTACCAAGCATCGTCTTTTCTTGTGAGTAATTTCTTCTCATATATCCAAAGTAAGACAGTCTTAGTTTAGTCATTGTGACTTTTAGGGAGAGTTCAGGCTTCATTTGCTCAATGACCCATTTATTTGTTATTTCTTCTCCAGCATTCTTCATCATCCAGCTTTCACAACCATACACATAAATAGAAAATATGATATCAAGAACAATCCTAATATTACTACTCAATTATATATCTTTACATTTCAGGTTCAGATCTAGTTCTTTCATAGCTGCCCTTCCAAGATCAAGTCTTGCTATGATTAGGTTGCTGTGGGTTTACTTGCTTGTAATCATCATTCTGATTAATAACTGAGCCAGGATAAGAAAAATGAACTATTTCAATATCTTCGCCATCTACTGTATTTGAAATGTCTGTCATCTGTGATCATTATTTTTGTTTTCATAATGTCAAACTGTAAACCTGTCTTTGTGCTTTTTTCTTTGACTTTCCTCAGTAACTGTTCTACATATTTTGCTATTCTCTGCTAGTTCTATGATGTCGTCTGCAAATCTTAAATAGTTGTCCAGTGTTCATGCCTCTTTCTTCCAAGCCCAATCCTGCTTTAAGTATGATTGTGTACTACAGAATAGAGACAGGTACAGTGTTTCCCCAAAAATAAGACATCCCTTAAAAATAAAACCTAATAGAGGTTTTGGTGAATTGCCAAATATAAGACATCCCCGAAAGTAAGACCTGGGAAAAGGGAGCCGCCGCCAAGGAAGGAGCCTACGGTGGCAAGTACAGCATGCGCCTTTCCCTCCTCCTTTGCGCCACACTCGCCTTCCTCGGCGGAGGAGGAGGGAGCAAAATAAGACATCCCCTGAAAATAAGACCTAGTGTGTCTTTGGGAACAAAAACCAATATAAAATACTGTCTTGTTTTTGGGGAAACACGGTAACAAATCCAAAATTATAAGGCTAAATCGTTTTATTCAGGTAGGCTTTTAAAGAGAAAGATTTTTAAGGTCAAGTCAGGAGGTGCTGTGGTTGTAGCTTTAGATACGTTTTAAGCAGTTTTGTGGATTTTAACTTTTAAGTTTTTAATACCATTGATGATTAATTCTGTTTTAATTTTTGTGTATTGTGGATTTTAAATTGTATTGAAATGCTTTTGATGCAAGCTGCTTTGAGCCTCCTTTTTGGAGAGAAAAAGTGGGGTATAAATAATAATAATAATAATAATAATAATAATAATAATAATAATGCCAGGCTATGGCTCACGAATGGGACCCTGAAGAAGGAGACAGAAGGCTTGATCCTTGCAACCCAGGAGCAAGCCATCAGAACAAATGCAATTAAGGCCAAGATCGAAAAATCAGCTGATGACCCAAAATGCAGACTGTGCAAGGAAACCAACGAAACCATTGATCATATCCTCTCAGCTGCTGTAAGAAAATCACACAGAGAGACTACAAACAGAGGCACAACTATGTGGCCCAAATGATTCATTGGAACTTATGCGTCATGTACCACCTCCCTGCAGTAAAGAACTGGTGGGATCACAAACCTGCAAAAGTATTGGAAAATGAGCACACAAAGATACTGTGGGACTTCTGAATCCAGACTGACAAAGTTCTGGAACACAACACACCAGACATCACAGTTGTGGAAAAGAAAAAGGTGTGGATCATTGATGTTGCCATCCCAGGTGACAGTCGTATTGATGTAAAACAACAGGAAAAAGTCAGCCGCTATCAGGACCTCAAGATTGAACTTCAAAGACTCTGGCAGAAACCAGTGCAGGTGGTCCCGGTGGTGATGGGCACATTGGGTGCCATGCCAAAAGATCTCAGCTGGCATTTGGAAACAATAGACATTGAAAAAATTACGATTTGCCAACTGCAAAAGACCACTCTACTGGGATCTGTGCGCATCATCCGAAAATACATCACACAGTCCTAGACACTTGGGAAGTGTTCAACTTGTGATTTTGTGATACGAAATCCAGCATATCTATCTTGTTTGCTGTGTCATAAAATAAAATAACTGCAGTATAGAATTACAGGTGTTATACTTTTCTTTTTCATAGTAAGCTTGTGATTGCAGTCTCTCTCTCTCTCCCCCCCCCCCCATTTCTGTCTCATGTTGTAACTGTATTTGGCTATTCTGTATTTAGTGAGAATCACCTCCCATGGGCCAGAGAACCTTGTTGTGTGTGGGTCTGACAAGGTGACGCATGTCTGCCCTTAAAAAAGGCTCAATAATTATGTCACGGCTCTTGACACAGCTGGCTACGGTAATTATATCATCCTTCTTGGGGAAAAGGGAGTATGGAGTACTTGATGTCAACAGGTGAGACAAGGAGAGGAGCTTATGTCTTTCATTGAAGCCCTTGTCTGCCACAGTCCCATGGGTGGCTCTGCAAATAAATGAAAAATTGAAATGGAAATTTTATGTTCTCCCTCGCTCCCCCACTACACTGGCTGCATACAAACACATTTCCATACTGGTGAAAAGACAGCATTCTTGATTACTAGTCTCAAATGCGGTGTCAATTTTGAATGTTTAAAGTGTCCTTTGGGTTTTTACACCTGTTGGGATTGGGGAGAGGAAGAGCGAATGTGTATTATTGCTAGCTGCTCAAGGCAAAAGCCATCATGCCAAAATAAAGCATATGCTGCTATAATAATTTGGGAATGGTTTGGTCCACTTGTGGCAGACTGCAGAGAGGAGAACACCAAATCTTCTCCTGAGCATACATAAAAAGCCATGTTATTCTCTTTAGCAACAAGTGCAGGCTTGGCTCCCACCCCAACCGTGATTTAGCTCTTCTCCAAGATACTTTTTCCATGCTCTGCCCAAACCAACTTAAAATGAAGCTATAGATTACACACATCTTCTCCTGATCCCATTTGTCAGCAATCAATTTAGCCACTTCATTAAGAAGACCTGTCTCGTTATATTAAGGGTGACATCGGGGAAGAGAAAACCACATTTTTGTAAGTCACAACAAAGGGCTTCCTCTTGAATCACCCTGAGCATCTTTTACAGATCATTTGCTCCACCTACTGGTATGAGTAAGGAGTGCAAATCTATTAAGTTTGTTCTCTTAACTTTCCATTACAAACTTATCTAATATGGGTCCTTAAAGATAAGTCCCCAAAATAGTACCTTATTGCTTCCCATCAACCTCTTTCTCAAGACCTGTTAAAATAAAATGTGACCAGGTGCGTAGAAGATACAGAAATTTTATAATCCCTAATGTAAAAATGAAGAAGAAGAAGAAGAAGAAGAAGAAGAAGAAGAAGAAGAAGAAGAAGAAGAAGAACAACAACAACAACAACAACAACAACAACACCACCACCACAGTGGCTTAAACCCTTGTGCCAGCTGGACTGCAGACCTAAAAGTTGGTTGCTGACCTGAAGGTTGCTGGTTCAAATCTGCGAGATGAGGTGAGCTCCCGTCTGTTTGTTCTAGTTTGCGGAGACATGAGAGAAGCCTCCCAGCAGGACAGTAAGACACTCGGGCGTACCCTGGGCAACATCTCTGTAGACAGCCTATTCTCTCACACCAGAAGCGACTTGCAGTATGTTCTCAAGTTGCTTCTGACATGAAAAAAAATTATGTAACGGAATAAAAGACATTATATTGTCTCACACATTATATAGATTTATTATTTATTGAGTATATTATACATATCAAACTGCATTGAATGATTATGTATTGATTACTGGTTTTAATGGTTTTATTGATTAAATTAATTTTAGAGACAGATTTCATGATTTTATTTTTCCATCTGCTTTAATTCCTATTGGTAATTGTAGTGAGAGTGTCCTTAAAGCTAAAATAAGGGGGGATTAATATACAGAGACAAACAGAAAAGGATGAACTCTTCCAGTGGAAACATCCTAGAACAGTAACCACATCATATTGAGCTTTAAATAAAACAGAACACTGACCCAACAGTGAGAACTTTGGAAAATAAAGCATTAAAAAAGAATTCAGACAGCCAAAGGACATCCTAGATAAGATATATAATCCTCAATTTAGCTATATTCTCTTGAGAAACAAAAAATGCAATTTGATTTGGAGTCAAGAACAAGGGAATTCACATGGAAAAAAGGGTCAAAATGCAGTTCTGGCCATGAGATTTAAAATTCAATAAGGTATGTTTATCCTTATGCTTATTCCTCTCACCTCCTTTGTCCTTTCACAATGAAGAACTTGTAATCCACATTGCTATCAAAATGTGATTTCCCTAAGTTACATGATCTGGCTAGGCAAAAGCTGAAGTAACAACTAGGCCATGATTTTCTTTTCCCCAATTCCGGTCACAACTTTTAAAACAAGCATGTTTCTTCCCCCCCCCCCCCCCCTTGTACAGGATGAGGATTTTATTTTTAAAGTTCCATACTGGGCCCCTTCAAGTCTTATTAATGTAAGAAGACGTTCATAATTATTTCTACCAGAATTTCCTTTATTATAAACAAAAGGAATTCTGTTGGCCAAAGGATCCATCAGGACTCAGAACTGCTTTCAGTCCAGCCTCCTCACAGCACTGGTTGAGATAAAGTTTATTTTATGCATCAGTATTTTATAGAACTTCAGATTTATGCAGAGAATAACAAAGTGTGCATGAGCAAATCTGTTTTTCTATCTAACGTATACATGGCACTCCTTATCTGAGTGATCAGCACAGCACGTATCAATAATTTGTTTGTTTGTTGACTTAGAAGTTTCCAAGATCTGGCATTGTATGTAACAACAACTTCTATTTGTTGGCACATAATTTTGCAATTACACCATTTCTAGCATAACAGAAATGACAGAGCTCAGCAGACAATTCAAATCTTGGGGAGCTAATGTCAATGTGGAGTTGATCAGGCTGAAATCAAAATCTGCATACAGCTGAATCTATCTCTGATTTTTTCACCAACAAATGATAGAAATATGTCCAAGACAATGCATCAGCACTAATACTGTAAGACTAGGCAGAAGGAACATGTGAGTTGTTGTGCCGTCCGCCGGACAATAAAAAACTATAAAACTGAAACGTGCTGTCCTTTATCCGGGCGAACTGCAAATCCCTATAAGCTGTCCTATAGATATTGAACGACTGAGTCTGGATAACTTCAAAAAAGGATGTTTATTCATACAAGGTTGTAAACCTGGCACAGATCTTAAAGTTGCAGAAAATGAAACAAATTTCTATAGGTTTTAGGTACAGAATTATCCCTGGTTCCAGAAAGCAAAGGTGATTATAAAACCACTATACCCTAATCACGCTGCCTATATTAGAAGGAGAAACTCTTTCCTTCCCTATCTTTACAGCAAAGATTAGTTCTAGAAGCGACAGAATAACCCTGCTCCTCTAACTAGATTTCTTATTCCAGATCAATATAATTCAATACTTATCTAATTTGGATAGGCTTAGATTGGCCTGGTTTTGAGGATGATTTGTCCCAGTTAGCCTTGCACAGCTCCAGCACGTTGGAAGACAATAGCCAGAATGAAGCTCCAAAATGGAGACTAGACCCTGGTAAAAAGGGCGGTCCTAAGATGTTGCACTCTTTGACCAATCACTGCAAAGAAAACTGCAGCCAGCTATTGCAGATTCCAAGCCACTTTTCCTAGGCTTTTGCAGCCAGAGGCTCAAACAAAATGCAAAGGAGGGAAAACAAACAAACGACCAATAGGTAAGGCAAACCATCGTCCTGGGGGACGGAACACTCCCCGCTAAATTCCCAGGATGTGGGAATTTACCAATCAAAAACATACAAACACCTTTGTATACACAACAATACAACAGTATAAAACTTTAAACATCTCCAATAAGCAACACGAGGTCACTAATTGGTCTGTCCAGGACAGACATTTTGTCCTTACTATGAGTCTTTACTTGAACTTTTCTAACCTTACCGTCAGGGCAAGGAAAGGTCTTTAGTATAATGCCCATAGGCCAGGCATAGCGGGGCAAGTCTTTGTCCTTTGGCAACACAAGGTTTCCCACCTTGGCATTGTCCTTTGGGGTTTGCCAGAGTCTTCTGGTTGGAAGCTGGCTTAAGTATTCGGCCTTCCACCTCTTCCAGAAGTGGTTGGCTAAGGTCTGCACATGCAAAATTGGTGCCACAGTCCGACCAAATTGACTTAATTGGCCCTCTGAGGGCTATGAACCTTTTCAATGCGTTTATGAATGATGAAGTGTCCATTCCCTCTGCAACCTCTATATAGACAGTTCGTTTTGACAAACAAGTAAACAAACCCGCCCATCTTTTGTTATTTACAACACCACCCCTGGTTTTCCTAGTGACAACCTCCCAAGGACCAAACACATCGATTCCCACATGGGAAAAGGGTGGGTCTGTCAAAGTCCTATCCTGAGGTAGTTCTGCCATCAACTGACTTTGACAGTTTCGTCTGAGTCGCCGACATTTGACACATTTGAAAATACAACTGTTGACCAACCTTTTGGCATTAACTACCCACAGACCTTCATTTCTAAGGGCTGCCTCAGTTAGAGTTCTACCCTGATGATGGATCTTCTCATGGTAGTGACGAACCAACAACAAAGCAATATGGCTATTGGGGGGTACAATGATGGGGTTCTTTATACACACTTTGAGTTTAGCCTTAGCTAACCTCCCTCCCACTCTTAAAATGCCCTCCTTGTCTAGAAATGGGTTTAACTCACGCAAGAAACTCCGGCTGGGGGTGTCAAGCCCTTGTTCTAACCTGGCTGTTTCTTGACTAAACTCATGCCTCTGAACTGACCTGAGTATTACTCCCTTAGCCTTCAGCATGTCCTGAACTTGCAAAGGCTGACTATCTTTGCAGACTAAGCGATGTATAAGCCTAGCTACTGCTCTAAGAAGACTGTGCCACTCCGAAAAACATTCAAAACGGTGTGGTTCCAGGCAAGATCTTTGGCCCATCTTGATTTCTGTGGTTGATTTGCAGGCTTTCACCTCTGCACTTCGTGAGACTTGAGCATTCATAATGTCCGAAAACCTTTGCTCATCTTTCGAGAGCGCTGTGGCTTCGTCTCTCTCAGAGACTTTGAAGATGGAGGAATACTCTGGAGTTATTGCTTGGCAGTAGACCGAGATATGACTTAGGCAACTGCGCACAAGTGTAGGACGTCCACCTTTAAGCACCTGTGCTTGATTGGAGTCCAACGACGATGGTGGGTGCATCTTGTTTATGCACACTGGGCCTATGACTGTCCAGCCTAATGGCAATTGTTGTGCGATAGGTGCACCTGGAGGTCCTTTAACTTGGTCGTTCACACAGAACAAGCTCGGGCAGTCCGAGCCAAGCAAAAGGGCAATGTCCACATCTGGCCGAAAGGCTGGTATAGCATTCTTTAACCGTCGCAAATGTGGATGAGCCTCCACAACTTCTCTGGTGACAATCTGCCTTTTGTTCCGGGGAATAGAGGAACACTCAATCAGGTCTGGCAACTTGAACTGTCTCTTCTGGTCGCAAGAGGAGACAACGAAGCCAGATGCTATGCGACCCTGCAACTTCTTTTTTCCTGCACATGTAGTCATAGTGTAGTCGACCATCTTGGTTTTAAGGTCAAACATGCGGAAGAACTCTGGAGTAGCCAGGGAGGCGTCGCTCTGTGAATCCAGGGCCACATAGAGTCTCTTTCTAAGCCAAGGGCTCTTGGCTGGATATACATCCGCTAGGCAGATAGGATGACAAACTCTGTACTGGTGCGAGTCAGAACACAGCTCTGTACAGGCGACTGCTGAAACTTCCACCTGCATCTCTGGTGCGGCTGGCTTGTCGGTGTCTTCGACTGCTGACTTTTCTTTTGGTGAAGCGTTCTCTTTGGGGTGGGAGATGATATTGGAGTTGTGCATTGCGGTGCAATGCTTGAGGCTGTTGCATTTCTCACACTTGATGTTTTCTTTGCAGTTGGATGCAAAGTGTGGAGTTGCTCCACAGCATCTAAAGCAGATTCCCTGCTTTTGAACTAGCTGTTGCCTTTCTTTGTATGTCTTTCTACTAAACTCCCTGCAGTTGGCCAAGCTGTGAGGCTTTTGGTGAATAGGGCAAAGCAACTCCTTTACCTCCGACCTGGGTTCGTCAGTCTTGTGTTGAGTTTCGACTGCCTTTACGCTGACAGGTCTATTGGCCTCTCTAGGTGGTTTCTTGTCCACTTCAGGTGCCTTCTCTGGCTGGGTCCCTTGGTATAAGGTGGGGAGGCCCGTCTGTGGATCATTCCTTTCTCTGGCTGCCCTGGTGATGAACTGGACCAAATGAGAAAATGGAGGGTATGCCTGGGAGTGGGCCTCCTTGTAGTTGAAGACCTCCTGTCCCCAGCGTTCTTGCAAAGTGAAGGGCAGCTTGGTCAAGATCTGCCTCTGGGACAGGTGCTGATCGAGGCACTTCAAACCGGGCAGTTCTGGATTCTCCTTGGCCGACTCTAATTCCGCAAGGAGATCGCTGAGGTCCCACAAGAGTTTGAAGTCTTTGAGTTTTAAAGCTGGGAACCTTTGGAGCTTGTCCATAAGAGATGCTTCAATCTCTGTGCTGGCCCCATACCTCTGCTGCAACCTGGCCCAGGCCTTTTCCAGGGCTTTGTCGGGATCGGCTACGTGGGCTGCGTAGATCTTCTTAACTTGTGAGGATGAGGCTGGGCCCAACCATGCAGCCAGAAGAGTCAGTTCTTCCTCAGGCAATAACTTTAAGTCTCTGATTGCTCTCTGGAAGGTGGCCTTCCAGAGAAGAAATTCCTCAGGCTTGTCCGAAAACCTTTCGACACCCTTGTCCTTAAGATCTCTTCTGGGGCTTCTGATGATGGAGACAAGCTGGGACTCTGGCGTCGAAGGGAACAATTGAGGAGTTTGCTGTTGTGGAGTGGACTCCCACCGTGTACCTTGCGTCAACCTTTGGCCTCTTGGAGGGATGACATCGACCACTGACGAATCGATGGTTCCCTGTGCAGCTGTCTGTAGGGGCCAACTAGCGCTCGGCCTTGAGGCCCTGATTGACTGACCTAGGGTTTTAGCAGGAGGCACAGGTAGCTCGAGCAAGGGTGAGCTCCCCGCTATGACGCTCTGCTCTGCAGGAAACTCAAAAGTGACTTTGGGACCCTGCTCTGGGTAAGGAGAGAAGTCTCCCTGTTCCTCATCCGAAAACTGGCTGTTCATGCTGCCAAGGTGCGCAAACACTTTGGCAGAAGGATCCTGTATTGGTAACTGGCTTACATTTTCTTCTGTGAGTGGCTCAATTAGGGCCTTGGCCAAAGTCTCAGCCCTTACCCTTTTGGCTGCGGCATCCATCTTTATTCTAAGCATCTCTATACGAGCCTGTTCTATTTGCATTTCGCTTTGTCTACGGGCCTGTTCTATTTGCAGTCGTTGCTCTTCTTCTTTAAAGGGAAGGGTGAGATCAGCTGCCTTAGCATCAGCCTCCGCCCCCGCTACCTTGCTCTTTAGCTCCAGACGTGCAGCCTCCTTAATGTGCAAGGCAGCTAGGGAAGAGATGGCACTCCCAGCAGCAGAAGACTTGCTAGAGTGGCTGTGTTTAGACGATGCACGCTCCCTTAGTTTAGATACCTGGCTAGAGCGGTTGGACTTAAGACTAAGTGCCACAGCAGGTGATTTCAAAAGATTGGTCTCATGGCTGCATAAGGAAGCTAGGATTGCCCTCACCCTATTTTCTTTCTCATTAGTGTCAGCTAAAACACTCCCTATTTCTAACTCTGAATCCTTGGCGTTAATGCGCTCGAGGACCTGGACTATCTTAGACACTAAACCCCTCCAAAGACCGAAGGCTTCTTCGAGGTCTGTCTGTAATATGGCTGGCACCCTTGTGATACCCAAGCTCTCTATTCTGTCCATTAATGTTACAATTCGCTCCCATGCCGAACCTAACCTCACATGGAGGAGCTCCTTTTCATCTATTAGATGGGCTAGCATCTTGGCTGAAGGGTGCTTTATCCTTTGGGGCCTTTCATTCCTACTTTCAGCCTCAGAAGGAGGTATACCATCTGTATCATCTTGAAATTGCATAGACATTATGTATTCTTAATAGCAAGTAAATTTACAACAAAGGCAAATGCAATATACCTGCAAGTAAATTTACAATAAAAGCAAATTCAATATATAATACAATTCACAGCACTTAACCATAGCAATATATA
The DNA here is from genome assembly GCF_035594765.1 of Anolis carolinensis. Lineage (NCBI taxonomy): Eukaryota > Metazoa > Chordata > Lepidosauria > Squamata > Anolidae > Anolis > Anolis carolinensis. The sequence continues at coordinate 77,601,452 of NC_085842.1, read as the reverse complement.
TCACTAAGTAACTATACTTTACAAAGATTGTGACCTTTGGCGCCAGACTTTGGTGGGCAAGCTGCAAAATGTCAACTGACAGCAACTTGCCACTTGATACCTCCCTTGCCCGAGTGACGTAAACTGCCAAAATGGCGACTTCGCCAAATTTTCAAGCACCTCGTGCTCTGCGGCTCGAGGCCTGCCGCCGAAGGAGCACCTAGGCTGGCTTTGGAAAGGAGGAGAGAAGAGACGCCTCCTCCCCGCTGTGAAGGGAGGTCACCACCGCAGGTCGATGAAGCAGGTCACCACCGCAGGACGATGAGGCAGGTCACCACCGCAGGACGATGAGGCAGGTCACCACCGCAGGACGATGAGGCAGGTCACCGCCGCAGGTCAATGAGGCAGGTCACCACCGCAGGACGATGAGGCAGGTCACCACCGCCGGACCATGAGGCAGGTCAAAGCCAGCCGAGTGCTCCGGCCGAACTCCTGATGAAGAGGCTGTCAAAGCCGGTTGAGTGCTCCGGCCGAACTCGCAGCAGCGTTGCCAGGCCTGTCCAGGTTCTAGCCTGGTTCTGGTGGGCTCCACGCCTCAGAGCCAGCCAAAGAACTGTCGCTGGTGCTCCGCGGCTCGAGGTCTACCGCCGAGGGAGCCCTGGACGTTGCTGGGAACTGCACAGCCTGTGCAAACCCAGAAAGCCACTGGGCTACGTGCGCACACGCGAGCCAAATAGCAAGGAAATAGAGCCCCACTATTTGACTCCTTCAGGTCTGAGAGCGGGCTCCACTGCCTCAGACGCTGGTAGAGTCTTTAGGTATGCAGACTGAGCTCAGGCGGAAAAGCCGCAGCCTATACTAAAACTTCCTAAACTATAAAAAACTATAAAGCCGTGCAAGCTAGCTGAAGCGGAAAAACCGCTGATCGACCTCAAAACTGTGCCGTCCGCCGGACAATAAAAAACTATAAAACTGAAACGTGCTGTCCTTTATCCGGGCGAACTGCAAATCCCTATAAGCTGTCCTATAGATATTGAACGACTGAGTCTGGATAACTTCAAAAAAGGATGTTTATTCATACAAGGTTGTAAACCTGGCACAGATCTTAAAGTTGCAGAAAATGAAACAAATTTCTATAGGTTTTAGGTACAGAATTATCCCTGGTTCCAGAAAGCAAAGGTGATTATAAAACCACTATACCCTAATCACGCTGCCTATATTAGAAGGAGAAACTCTTTCCTTCCCTATCTTTACAGCAAAGATTAGTTCTAGAAGCGACAGAATAACCCTGCTCCTCTAACTAGATTTCTTATTCCAGATCAATATAATTCAATACTTATCTAATTTGGATAGGCTTAGATTGGCCTGGTTTTGAGGATGATTTGTCCCAGTTAGCCTTGCACAGCTCCAGCACGTTGGAAGACAATAGCCAGAATGAAGCTCCAAAATGGAGACTAGACCCTGGTAAAAAGGGCGGTCCTAAGATGTTGCACTCTTTGACCAATCACTGCAAAGAAAACTGCAGCCAGCTATTGCAGATTCCAAGCCACTTTTCCTAGGCTTTTGCAGCCAGAGGCTCAAACAAAATGCAAAGGAGGGAAAACAAACAAACGACCAATAGGTAAGGCAAACCATCGTCCTGGGGGACGGAACAGTTGTGGTGTGAATGAATAATGTTGTCCCGTACCAGTGAGAGAAGATCCTTCATTTAAATAAGGTGGACACAATAGGTTACCATTGCTGACACCATAGCAATCACAGTCTATGATACAGGGAGGATATAGAAGAGTTGCAAATCACCCTGTGAATTCTTCTAGTCCAAGAAACATCAGATTTACACAAACCCATTGAGATAGAAAAGGTACTGTATAAAGTTTTCCTAAGATATTTATTTGGAAAGACATTCAAAATGTTTACAAAATTTTGCTGCTAGACCCCAGTCTCAACTGTCAAGAGTAATACCTGTTAATAAGCCTTTGCTATTGTTAGTTTTATTAGTATGTGCTATTTGAGCATATCACTTCTAAGATATTTCACTGAAGGCTTTCACTCACTCATAGAATTTGAGACTGGAATACAAGGGGTTGGAGATAGTCCTCCCATTAACACAAAGGTCACAACATGCAACAATTAACTTCTGCAAATCATTCCTGCCTTGTTTTCATTGAGGTCATAAAGTCAGGCTAAGCTTTCTGAGCTATTGAGCAACCAAAGTTCCTGACCTGCAAATCCATTGCTAGAGCAAATGCAGAGCTCCTAACTAGCCCACAAGGGTAATGATGGCAAAGCTAGGCTTCCCCATAATGTAGTGTGCCAGGCTGCCTGCCTGAGTAAATACCTATTTTCAGAGGATCCAACATCTAAGCATCACAGCACCACCACACTTTTATGCCAGACTTTTCTGATTTACTTGGCATATGCTTCTGTGATGGGCATTTCCTGCTGAACTCAACCACCTGTTCATTCATCCCTAGTGTGCATCATGTTCAAAACTGCTTAGCAAACATAGTCTATTCTTCCTGAAAAGCAATTTGGTTTATCAATGACTGTGTTCTTGTTTCCTTACTATCAAACCTAAGATACTTTGTGAGTTCACAAAATATCTTTGTACTCATTGTCTCACTTTAGAAGAAACATCTTCAAACTAGATGCTTATATGGCTTCATGTTTTCCATGATATTTCTCTGTCAAGAATAAGACAATGGGTGTTTTTAGCTCAGTGTCATGCCTTTGATGTTGATCATTTTCCATGCCCCTTTGTTCCATGAACAATATGTTAAATAAAGAATTTTGTGAGGAGCAGTTTCTAGTTAGGGTTTACACTAAGCTTGTTTTTCATACATCTGAAAAAAGGGAATGCTTTGTCCTGATCAACCAGAAACTATGTGTTAGTTTGCACGACTGATTAGCACCATCCTGAAGTGCAATGGCACTGTGGATCAAACCAGTATTGACCAAAATTATGTAATGGTGAAAGTCATTACATATTCTAATGATAAAATTAGAGTATTCCAGTCCATGCTGATGACATAAAAGCAGCACTGGATAAAGTTGGCAATGCCTTCAGCAATATACTTGGGCCCAAAGTATCAAGTCAGACTTCCCAGTATGGATCTTTCCTGGTCACAGATGGAGGAGTCATAGAATCATGGAATCATAGAGTTGGAAGAGACCACAAGGTGAATAGCTGATTCCAATACTGTACTATTAAGATAAGGGTATAAAGTCTTCAAGGTAACAGTCATCCTTTTAATCCTGTCTTTAAATCAACCTCTGTACATGGGATTCATTGACCTTGCAAAGGCCTTTGACACAATAGCTCCCAAAGTGCCCCACTGAATATGGGATCAGATGTATGTTATTGCCTTATTTTCCATCTTCTTATTTTCCATCTTCATAGTTATGATTCTACACCTTGTTGATGGGAAACTTCCCACCAGTGTGGAAATCACATATTGGAAAGATGGCAAGCTCTTTAACCTCAGCAGGCTGAAAGCCAAAGTAAGCTCACAATAACTTCTGTTATAGAACTCCAATATGATGATGATAATGTAGTCTGTTCATTCAGAGGAAAACCTACAAGCCACTATCAACACCTTTGCAAAAGCATACGAAAAGCTTGGCCTCTCACTGAATATCGAGAAAACCAAAGTGCTCGTCCAACAGGCACCAACCAATACCTCTGCAATGCCAGAAATAAAGCTTAATGGTGTAATGCTAGAAAATATTGACCATTTCCACTATCAAGGCAGCCACCTGTCCATAAAAGTCAACATCGACACCGAAATGCAACACTATCTGAGCTCAGCAAGTGCAGCATTTTTTTAATGAAGCAGAGAGTGTTGAGTATTGGGATAATCATAGAGAAACCAAGATGCTTGTTTATAAAGCTATTGCTCTTCTAGCTCTGTTGTATGCCTGCAAAAATGGACCATCTACAAATGTCACTCTTGACTTCTAGAAATCTCTTGGGAAGACAGATGGACAAGCATAAATACTCTAGAAAAAGCAAAGACCACCAGCTTTGAAGCAATTATTTTCTGCCATTAACCGCGCTGGACTAGCCACGTTATCCAAATGTCTGATCATCATCTCCCAAAGCAATTACTTCATTTTCAGCTCAAGAACAGAAAATGAAGTGTCAGTGGACAGCAAAAGAGATTTAAAGATGGGCTTAAAGCTAACCTTAAAACATGTAGAATAAATATAAAACTGGGAAGCCCTGGCCTCGAGCATTCTCACTGGAGGTCAGCAATTGTGAACAGTGCTGTGGATTTTGAAGAGGCATGAATAGAGGGTGAAAGGGGGGGGGGGGGGCAAGAGGAAGACTCATCAAGCCAACGCTTGTCAGGACCACCTTCCATTTGGAAATGTATGTCCTCACTGTGAAATACCATGTGGATCCAGAATAGGTCTCTACAGTCACTTACGGACCCACCGCTAAAGCTCTACCCTTGGAAGACAATCATATTCGGCTGCGAGTGATAACCGATGATGATGATGATCCTTTTTTCATCTATTTAAGAAAATCAGTACAGATTAAAGCTCATATGTCTAACTGTACAAATACCTATGTTATACACAATTTATTTTCCTTCAGTATAAAACATATTTAATACCTGTTTTAGCATTGTTTCTTGACCTGTAGTCTTCTTTGTCCCTCCACAAGTGCATCTTTGGCTGCTCTGTAAAACATTGTTTATGAACACCTGCAAAGGGTACCTGATCTCAAATTTCCCATGAGATAAACATCTACAAAGGGTCCTTCCTGGACAGGATGTAGTGATCATCACTTGCTTCCCTCTCACTTTTGAATGGATGGGGAAGAGATTATTTTCCCATCATCTCATCACTCCCACTAACTCCTCTACATCATATTTCAACCACAAAAAGACATGGTCTCAAAGCATTATATAATGAGGAACAAAAATTACCATATTGGCAAATTTCAATAAATTTTGTAAAAAAAAAACTGTGCATGACAAGTGACATTATGAAATGCTATGAAATGTCTGCCTGGTAGAACTTGTCTTGTGTGAATCTGGTACAAAAAACGGAATCTGTGGGTATTAAAATGTGCTGTCCAGTAGGGTGAGGATTAAGAAGAGCATATGGGGAAAAAACCAAAAAGAGAATCATCTTGTAAATGATTTACTATATTAGTCCTTTTCACGCTTTCATTTTCTGCTTGCAATTAATTCATTAGCTGTAAAAGAACAGCAGTGTAACATGTTAAAACCCATATTGTAAAAACCCACAGTAAAAGCAAAGATGCCAAACTATTTTAAGCATTTTAATGGCTGCAGATAAATGTTGTTCAAAGGTCTTGCATGCCCATTAGAAAGGCATCTGCATTGACAGCTTGAATGATAATTTGCACAATTTAAAAAAAAAAAACATAGTTCATCAAGATACAGAAATTTGTGGCTCTGACTGAATATTTTAAAAAAAAATTAAGGTAATAATAATGGATTAGAGAAACATTTTTATAAGGTGCTCTACAGGTACAAATAATAAATGAGCTCCACTGTGACTGCAAAGTGAATGGGAAAACAGCTGCCATTCAGGGCTTGATCTTGGATGAGCATTTCAACCTGCTGTGAGGCACCAGAGACCAGGTTAGATGAGGCAGTGTGGGGTAATCTCTCGTCAACTTTGTCTCCCAAAGTTCTCTGTTTAACGACAGAAAACACCTGAGGGCAGGGAGGAGGAACCTATTGAAATTAATTTTCTCTGAGCAGGTTCTTGATCCCATTTTGTGTGTGTGTGTGTGTGTGTTTATCTGAACCTGGTTGACCAAGACACATCCAGTTTTCTCTTGGTATGTTGAACATCCTGCTAACCACCCCTACTTACTAAACCTTACTTACTGTGGGGTGAATGTAATCTGGGAATATAGGAGCTGTCTATAGTTGTCATAGACAGGTCACAATCCGGTGGGATTTCAGCTTGCTGCGACTCAGAGTCCCTGCAAGAGTGGGTGAACCTATAAAAATGGTCACCCCAGGAGACCTATAGGTCCAGATGGATTCCTGGCGACTCTTGAGGAGTTTCCTGCTGCCTTGACAGATGATGTTGGTGATCCTGGCTGATTTTTGGAATGGAAAAATGTCCAAGGTGGTGAAGATGTTTGTTGAATTGAGTGGCCCCCTGGGGTTTTCCATGAAGTTGGTGCAATGAAACAAGTCAGAAGGTGATTTGCAGAAAACTACTCATAAAAATTAACTCATTGAATTGTCATAATATAGCCCTTTCCTTCTGTTGTTGTTGTTGTTGTTGTTGTTGTTGTTGTTGTTGTTGTTTTATACCTCACTTTTCTCTCATGATTGAGACCCAAGGTGGCTATAATAGACATTCTTACTAAAAGAGAGAATGGGGGTGATCTCGTTAACATGGCAATTTAATCTTAATCCTCGCAATTTGCATTGTGAATCATAATTGACCAGGCTCTTAACATTCCATTTTTGCATAAGGTACTGGAATGATTACCTAGACCCATTTTGATCTCTTTTCAGGACCAATTAAGGGATAGAAATGGCTTTTGTCACCTTAGCAGGAGCTAGAAGGGTGTTTCAAAAAGGTGGACCCGATTTGAAATTGCTATATCTCTGCAAACATTAAACTCTCACTACTTGAAAGTGTTGGGCTGGACCTCTCAGCAGCTTTTATACCATCAACCATGGTATCATTCTGGTGTGTTGCTGGGATGAAACTTGTGTTTTTCTGTGGAGGGGTGAACCCAGAAGGTGGTTCAGGGAATTTCTGCTTGACGCTCTGGCCACTGGCCTCTGGGGTCCTCCACAACTCAGTTCTATCTCCCATGCTATGGTATTTAACATAAACATGAAACATCTGGGAAAGGGTTTTCTGGGTGACACCCAACTCTACTAGGCTTTTCCACTACAAGCTAAAGAAGCTGTATTGGTCCTAGATTGGCCCCTGGTATCTGTAATGGTCTGGATGAATGCAAAAAATTGAAACTTAATCCAGACAAGACAGAGGTGTTCCTGGTCAGCTGAAAGGCATGTTAGGAAATAGAGGTTGAGCCTGTGTTAAAAAGGGGTACATTCCACTGAAGAAACAGATTTGCAGCTTGATTGTGTCCTGGATTAAATTCTGATCCTAAAAACTTGTGACCAGGGCTGGCCCAAGGTAATTTTCAAGTGTAAGGAAACAGAATTTTGCCCCCCCCCCCCCCACGAATCACTGAAAATTAAAAGCATTGAATAAACGAAAATGTTGGATAATAAGGAGGGATTAAGGAAAAGCCTATTAAACATCAAATTACATTATGATTTTACAAATTAAGCACCAAAACATCCTTTCTCCCACCCTGGACATAATAATAATAATAATAATAATAATAATAATAATAATAATAATAATAATATATTTATATACCGCCCTAACTCCCAAAAGGGACTTAGGGCAGTTTCCAATCATAAAAATAACAAGTACATTACATAACAACATAATAAGCATATATTGAGGTCCAGATATGTAACCACACTTACCTTGATTCCAACAGACCTTACAACCTCTAAGGATGCCTGCCATAGGTGGGCTTCTGGAACATGTCCATGCAGCCCGGAGACCTGGCCTTGAGGAGGCAAAGGCCTCAGAGGCCAGTGCGAGGCCGCGGAGGGTGGCGCAATGCCACGGAGGGCAGTGTGAGGCCTCAGAGGCTGGCCAGAGGCCGCGGAGGCTGGCATGAGGCCTCAGCGTGCCCCCTCCCAGCAGGGAGGGGGAAAAAGAAAGAAGAAGAAGGTGCTCATGGCACTTTGAGGCTCCTTGAGAGGCACCTCAACAGCGCCCCCACATGATGGTGCCTTCCGCAACGGCGTAGTTCGCCTAACGGGTGAACCACCCCTGCTTGTGACTGATCTATATTGGGAAGAATGTAGTTTCTGTTCACTACTTAAGAATGTATTAAACTTTATGAGATATCCAGTGTTGTCTGAAACCTCAGGTTCTTCTCAGTGTGTGGGAGTTCCCAATTAGTCCAGGGAAACACACAAAGCAGGAACAGAAATCAGTTTTATTCAACTCTGGCCACAAGGGACACTGGGAGTGGTTCCAAATCCAGCATGTCCTCCAGGTATAAACAGGAGCATTATAGAGAAAAGATACACACATCTGAGAACATGAAGATCAAATGTAATTGGTGACGTTTCAGAATCCACAATCTCATTAGTTCAAAAGTACATCCATTTACAGTTTGTGGTTGGTGCATAGTATGTAATAAACCGTCATTGGTTGCATTTGAAGTTGCCTGTTGCCTAGTGTGTCCTCCTCTTTGGGAGGATCTGGGAATCGAATAAGGGCAAGATTGGGAGATAATGGGTACTAGACAGGATTATCCCTGGGAGCAGTGTTCCCAGGTTTGGGATAATAGGATTCCCATATGCCTGGATTAAAAACAATGAATGCTTGGGCTTTGCAGAGGTGATAAAAGACATGAGGAGGTGAGTAATTAGGTTTTTAGGTTTCTGCTGGGTTGAGGTCCTTTGTGAAGCAGGGCAAATTGTCTGAGACTGATTCTTGCTTATTGTGATGGTGCAAGAAAGGGAATAATGTGTGGTGCCTGTGTACTTGGGGCCAGACCCCGGAGGGGAGGCTATATTTGGTTTTGGAATTTGGGAGAAGGGGCAGAAAGGGACCTCATGAGGCAATTCATCCATTTTAGGGTCCCCTTTTTTATTGCTCAGGATAAAAAAAATTCAAATATGGGAGAAAGCAGAACCCAACCAATTTGCCCACACTTAATGTACCACACCTAATGCAGACCTTTTTTGTACACTATGTCACATTGATATCAATGTTTCAAATAATCGGCTATGGAGCCACTCATGAGGACATTGATTTCAAAATTTCAGAAAGCTGTTATCTTATACAAAATAATTAAAATCTTAAAAGGTCACTCTAAAGAAAATCAATGATGTTGTTTATGCTACAAAGAAACATACTGACATCATAAACTTATGCACCTGCATGAAAATTTGCCTGCAATGTTAATGCCACATCCCTGCAATACCATCATTGCCGTCTGTTACTTACAATGCAAAGGTGCAGCAGTTAGTATGCAGCCAGTGTGCCTCAACTTAAGCACTTATGTGCTAGCACAGCAAGTCTAGAGTTTGTACTGTAAATTATGTGGAATATGCAAGCTGCTAGTGTTTTGTAGACATGCTGTACACACCTAAATGAGGACACAAATCAGCAAGACTGTCAGTTTTACAAAAGATAAAATATTGACTGGGTTTCCAACACTACTAAGAAAGACAGGTTTCCATTAAATGTCCATATAGATTGAGTACCTATTATCTGGAATTCCAAAATCTGAAATACTGTATTCCAAAATCCAAAATTTCCATGTGGATGGCTAAGAGAGTGACACTTTTACTTTTTGATGGTACACAGTACACAGATTTTGTTTCATGCACAAAATCATTAAATATAGTATAAAAATACCATCCGGTGATGAATATAAGGTATATATAAAACATAAACGAATTCCATGTTTAGACTTTGATCCCATCTTCAAGATTATGTACATATATGCAAATACAGGTATTCCAAAACACAAAAAAATCAGAAATCCAAAACACCTCTGGTGCATTTTCAATACGAATACTCAACCTGTATAAATTTGTGTGTGATTTTGTTCTTGGAAATACATGTATTCATTAAGTTAGGGAATATTAGATGAAAGAAAGTGTCTTAAGGCATATTTTGAATTTTAAAAATAAGGCAAGTGAATGATCTGGCTTATTTAGTTTGTAAACAATCTCAATTATATTGATGTTAAGAAGGTATTTATGGATGATGTGGATGATACATTTATGTATGATATGGGTACTATTCTGCTCCTTTGAGGAATATTAGGAGATCTGCATATGACATCTGGGTGGCTTCTTTTACATCAGCAGCATTATGTACTTCAGATCATTCTATGCATTTATAAACAGAAAGAGGTGCTACTTTATATCAAGGGTTTACACACCATTTTTCTGGTGGTGGAGAAAACAGCAAATGACATAGAATCATAGAATTGTAGAGTTGGAAGAGACCTCATGGGCCATCCAGTCCAACCCCCCACCAAAAAGCAGGAAATCGCATTCAAAGCACCCCCGACAGATGGCCATCCAGCCTCTGCTTAAAAGCCTCCAAAGAAGGAGCCTCCACCACAGTCCGGGGGAGAGAGTTCCACTGCCAAACAGCCCTCACTGTGAGGAAGTTCTTCCTGATGTTCAGGTGGAATCTCCTTTCCTGTAGTTTGAAGCCATTGTTCCGTGTCCTAGTCTGCAGGGCAGCAGAAAACAAGCCTGCTCCCTCCTACCTATGACATGAGGAGACATGATAGCCATGTACAACTGTTGTTAAATTCTCTATTTCTTTTGGAAATGGAATGCCACGGTAAGAAAACTATTCTGCTCATGTCTTCTCCTTTTTTTGGGAATGAGGTCCTAAATCAAATAACACAATGGTTTTCTGTCACCCAAAAGATATTGCTTGAAGCTGCTATCTGACTCTGCCTAATAGTAGAGGCAGCTGGGAATCCCATGTCAGTGTGGAAATGAATCTATTGCATGTTTCAATCTAAACTGAAAATGAGTTATCCAAGATGCTAAACCTATTATGGATGTAGGACACCTTGATATCTCCTTGCAAACATGGGATAAAACCTGGATTCCTTATCCCACTTAACACTGTCATTGCTGTCTGATGACCTCATAAGACCGGGGGGGGGGGGGGGAGGCGGGGAGGATTCGGCAGCATGCACTGGTTCACCTTCCCTTTTGCCACAAAGCCCACCAGCTCCTAATCCATGATGCACAGCTACTTCCTGCGGGGCTCTGTGGTAAAAGGGAAGGTGAAACAATGCATACCGCCACGGCAGCAACATGGGAGGCTTCTCATGTTCAATTAAGATCAGCCGGGGGGGGGGGGGGGGGTGAGCCGGGAGACTGACACTTCCTCCGTGGGATGGGGCAACAGGTGACTCGGGTGATGCAGGGCATGGGGCAATAGGTCCGCCACACCTCCCGATGAGCACCGCCAGATTTGCTACAATATGTGAAGATTCTAGTGGCCCATCTGATGAGGTTGTGATAGTAAGGATGGCACTGCATAATATTGTTAAATGCCAGCACCCCAACAATGCTCTGCAGTCAGCTTTCTCGTGTTTTCTGAACATCATATTTCAGAAAATAACTTCATTCTCATAAATAGAGCAGTCATTTCTGGAGCAACTGAACTCTGGAATGTGTTTTGGGTCCCAATAGCATCTTTTGACTTAAATATGATGTGAATGCATCGCAAGAATTACAGTGCCCCTTCTGGCATACAGACCATTACAGAAAGATTTGATGACTACCTGCCCAGTACGAAACTCGATGGGTGGGTGTGAGTCAGGGCAATGGAAAGAAGACAAAGAGCATCCCTGCTAGCATTTCCTGCTTACCAGTCATATCTTGAAGTGTTTAGCATTGTTTTTCATGGGCATAAATGTGCTTTACACAGCATCACATTTACATCTCTATACATTCACCCAGTATGACTAGTGCTAGAGAATGGGCCGATTCGCTCAAAAATATTGTTGGTTTAAAACCACTATTGAAAAGGTTTGAAAAATATGGTGGGAACGTTGGTCTGTGGGTTACATGTTAACCAAAGAAACAGGGAAATGTGTGGCAAGAAAGCAAACCTTTGCATGCATTGTTCCCAGGGGGGGGGGGGGGGGGGGAACAAAGGAAGGAAGAGAAAAAATGGGAATGAAATTCCAAGCTCACAAATTAATTATTAATTTTGATTATTGATTTTGACTTAAACCAATCTCTGGACTAAGCCAGAAATGAGAATCATGCAGACTTGTTGGACTGCAACTCTTAGCATTCCTCAGCATTAGTTATGCTGATCAGGGATGGTGGGATTTCTAGTCCAGCAACATCTGGATGACCAAATTATTCCTATCCCTATAAATCAGTAGTTCCCAAACTTTGGGTCTCCAGGTGTTTTTGGACTTCAGCTCCCACACTTCCTAACAGCTGGTAAGCTGGCTAGGATTTCTGGGAGTTGAAATCCAAAACATCTGGAGGCCCCAAGGTTAGGAACCACTGTTATAAATCAACAGATTGCTATAAATGTCAGTAGAGGGTGAGTAACTGCTGAGGATAACATCACTGCCTTGTCAAACTTTAGTAAAACAGATATCCCACATATAACTAAAGAAGAAAATATGTTGTAGTCATAGAAATACTATAGTAGGCTCTTCAAGAATTTACTGCTGATTTGATTAAGAAAGGAGCCTAGTCATATAGTGACATTAAACACAACTGTCTTCACTGAAGATATTAATCATATGCACTATAAACTGGATAATGAAGCTTAGCAGTGCGAACATGGGTTATTTCAAGTAATAAATGCCTAAAGTAGCAGAGAGTGGGAAGAATGATAAAACGTACCGGTAAATTGAAAAAGAAACACAAAACTACAACTGTTGTATGCTTGATCAAAACCATTCATCTCCCTTAAGTGTGCAAAAATGCATCCCTATATTAACATAACATGTCCTTAATCTATTGATTACAGCAAAAATTAAACTGAGTCTTGTGTATAGTGAGGGGAAATTCTCACTGAATACACTGTATTTTTCTTCTGAGTAGACACAGAGGCTTATTAATTTCCATATTATCATTTGTAATACATACAGCCCAGAGCTTGGAACAGATAAAATTACTTGTTGATTGCAACAAGGGCATCCCCCTTCAAAGATATACAATGAAAATATTCTGCTAACTTCTTATCTTAGACAACTTCTTTATTCTACCTTGCTATTGCAATATTTTACACAATCTTCAAGGGACCAATAAGAAATGCTCAAGGTCTTTTGAAAGCAGGATTTTAAAAGAATACCTTGAAACATTTTCCTAAACATTTAAAGCATGATAATGATCCATGAAGGGAGTGTGTTTAACATGATGTGTAAGTAAGCCCAACAGTCTGATAGAAAATCTAAATGTCATTACTGTTTATTGATTTATTTTGTTATTTGGTCCCAGTTTTTGAAGGAATGCTGCAGGATAGCGGCTCGTGTGCTCTTGCATGCAGTACTGTCCTTAGTCAAATACTATAAGGAAATCCCTCAGTAGATCTAGACTTTTTTTCTCCAATAGCTTGCTAATGCAGAGTGAGAATCTTTCTGCATTCTAACCAGCCATTGCTTTGCTTTTCTGTACTTTTCCTTGTTTCGCCGGCCAAGCATTAGTACTGTTCTTCTAATATCAAGAGCCATTTGCTAGTGAAATGTCTAGACATCACACAATAATATGCAAATGCACGCACTTTCATGTAATTTCTCTGCTATAATTTTTAAAATTGCCAAAGGAGCATTGCAATATCAAGTTCAAAATATGTTCATAACAACAGCCTGTGGTTAGCAGGCAACCGTGGAGCTCTATGGAGTATTCAGACAAATGGCAGATGGGCATAGTCCGAGAGCTCTTTTCTGAAGGATTTCAAATATGCACAGAAACAAATATCTCTCGGCCATGGGTTATGATTAGGTGGGGCATCTTGAGAACACTGAAAAGCAAAACATTAGTCAGCCACATGGCCTTTTTGTGAGATATAGCAAAGACCTTTCCATGTTCTATCATGAAGCTGAAGAATTATGTGTGACCTTGGGCTCCTTTAGGGTGAAAAAGTGTCCCTGCAATGGCCAAACCTAACAAGTTTTGTTTGTATACATGTTAGTGAAGAAGGGCATGTATCCTCCAGGATAGAGGAAGGAAATAGTCCAGATGGCCATCAAAAACAAGAGATGGTACAGGCACCCAGAGGCATCTGTCCATGTGGCAATTCATTCACAGGCACCTGTATGAAATGGCCTAAAGGGGAGGCTATCTTAGCCACAAGCATAACGTCAAAATGATAAACTATGTTACTCCACAATCAAATTAATATTAACGGCTGCAACCCAGTGTTTCAGCTCATTTTAGTTCCCCTTTTTATTTCATTTTTCTATCCAGTGTGCTTGGCTAATAAAACCTCCATTATGAGCAAATGGCAATTGTAGCATTCCATGCTACATCAATTATTATGACTTTATTGTGACTTATTGGAGTTCAGAGAATCCCTGAAGACTGTACTGATGCCTTGGAAGCAATTAATTTTTGATTGATCTAATTCACTCCAGTACTGCATGTAAAATGTTTGCAGGCATTTGAATAATTCTATTATATGTAGGAGAACTCTGCAGGCAAATCATCTGAAAATTAATTGCATAGTTATTTTCAGTAAATATACTTTATTCCACTTCTATTGTGGTAACTCACATAGTTGCTTTATGGAGTAAACTAATGAAATAAATGATCTTTGACTGACTAATAAAGGATGGGGCTGGAACAGGAGAGCTAAGGAGAATGCTACATTTCTTTCTCAGAGTTAAATTTCAGCCCTGCATGCATGATCCAGAAGAACTAATAAACTTCTTCCAACTTAAATGTGAAAATGAAGTGACTGCTTAAATGGGTAGAATTCTACACTACAGAATTAATGAAGTTTGACACCACTTTAACTGTAATGGTTCAATGCTGTAGGATAGAATAATCAAATCACAGAGTTGGAAGAGACCTTGTGAGCCATCCGGTCCAACACCATTCTGCCAAAGAGCAGGAAAATCACATTCAAAGCACCTCCAATAGATGACCATCCAGCCTCTGCTTAAAAGTCTCCAAAGTAGAAGCCTCCACCACATTCCAGGCCAGAGAGTTCCACTGCTGAACTCTCACAGTGAGAACATTCTTCCTGATGTTCAGGTGGAATCTCCTTTCCTGCAGTTTGAAGCCATTGTTCCATGTCTTAGTCTCCAGGGCAGCAGAAAACAAGCTTGCTCCCTCCTCCCTATGATCACGGGAAGGGTAGCTTTACAAAGTCTTGAGCCTTTTCAGCCAAAGACTGCTGGTGCCTCATGAAACAACTCTCAGGATATGCCTAGAGAACACATATTAAACAAATCCACATGTTAACTTGCAAATGTGGAGGGCTGATGATAGCATATACTCAGTTAATTCAGGGTAGGTGAGGGAGAGGAGGAAATCCTACCCTTCCCAGTAAGCTCAGTCAAAAGTAACATGCTGCAGCCTTTCGTAGACTGTGTGCACTTCCTCATTAATAACTTTTGCCACCTTGGCCATGCAAGTTCTGATTTGCATTTGTGCAATTTTGGAGGGAAAGCTATAATGTAATAAAATGAATAATTTTATTTTTTTGTAAACTGTGATATGCATTGCATTGTGGAATATCAAAATGATTGTTGCACGTGTAAATCCAGCCACATGGCTCTAGAACAGTGATTCTCAACCTGGGGTCCCCAGATGTTTTTGGCCTGCAACTTCCAGAAATCCCAGCCAGTTTACCAGCTGTTAGGATTCCTGGGAGTTGAAGGCCAAAAACATCTGGGGACCCCAGGTTGAGAACCACTGCTCTAGAAGAAACACAGGTAACATAATTCTCTGCTTCTTCTTACCAGGCCACCACCATGGCCGCTGTCTCTTGCTAGGCCAACTCTATCCTTTGCAGCCAGGTGAAGGAGGCTCATTGCCCCAGTGAATGGGAAGGGACTGGATGCTCTTGCCTCAACGCCCCTTGTGTGAGACTATTCAAAATCATGTATAATTTTGTTAAAGGTGCTTCTCCTACCGCCACAGAAACACTTCAGTTCAATATGCAATCCATCATCATCAGTGACAGTTGTTACAGTTTCCAGCTAATGTTATTCAAAGGTTATTGACTTTAAAGAGAAAGCCATGACTTTAATCAATACATATTTACACTGCTGCCAAAAACAGAATTGGAGATAGAGAAGAACCGTTCATCTTATGGGGGTTAAATGCAAGCATAAAGAAGATACAGAGCCACTGCACATGATGGGGAAAATGACAGGAAATACCTTATGGTTCAAAGAGATATTCCAATTCCTTAAAATAACACACATTATTCTACCGATAGCTACACAGCATCCCAGAGAATGAATGCTAATTGCCTGGGAAACAAACAAAACAAATTAAGGAATAATAACTAAAATTAACATGGTCCAAATTAATGTGTTTGATACACTAAATCTGTATAAGCTATGCAGTCAGCTTTCCACAATCATTGTGTTTAGGAGCACAAAGCCCCGTGAAAGTGGAAAATTACGAATATAGAAATTGCTGTTTTCTAATCCATGAGAGCACATATCTAGGAATTTCTATATCTTCCAACATGACTCTATGGACAACTTCTGCTCAAAGCTGAACATAAAATTGCACTTGAGGACCTATAGATTCCTTTAGACATCCCTGGGTCTTCCAGCAGGACTGGAGGAAGGTGACCATACAGTCACATTGATGGAAGGCATTTCATTCAAATCCATGAATAATCAAATCTGCAAAAGTAAAAACTGTGAATGTGGAGAGATGACTAATTCATAAAGAGGAAACCACAGCAGGGAAATTACAGTCTAAAAAATTAGGTTTCCCATGCTTTGCATGTAATGCACGGTGTGGAAGCATCCCTTGAAATAGTGAGATTCCCTCCCACATGGCTTATAGCAAAGCAAACACAGTACAGGTAGTCCACAAGTTATGAACAAGATAGTTTGTTCTTAAATTGAATTTGTATGTAACTCAAAACAGGTACATTTTTAATGTGTAACTCCAGCTATATATATAAAAGTTTAGGATAGAGTAGGGAAGGGTTAACACCTCTGTGGTGTTTATTTTGCTGTCTCTGCCACTTCACTTTCTGTCGCTGTGATAATTGGATTTTGAAAAAATGGTGTGTTGTGGAAACAAGGATTTGTGATGAAAGTTTGAATTGAGACACCTATTTCCTTTGATAACTCTTCCAGGAGTGAGTTTCCCTTTCAAGTAGATTTCTCTCACTTCCTGTTATCTCACCCCATTCTTAACTATGAGTCATTGTAAGTCGAATGTTTGTAACTCGGGGACTGCCTGGAGCCATATCCTTCAAAATATACAATTCTCAACAATTCAGGATGTAAGTCATTTTTCCACATCAGTATCCCTTTATTACATGTGGTAATAGCTATAATTTCCTCAAAACTGATGTGGTATCAAAACTTCTTTCCTCCCACTTTTCCACGAGGAATTAATTGGCAGCAGCAAGTGTTTTAATGACTAAGCAACATTACATGCAGCTGCTGATTATTTTCCCCCACCTCAACACTTATTCACAGCTGCGTAAAAATCTAAGCAAACCTGTGGAAGCAATTTACGAAATTGATTAAAATGATTAGGCAAACATTCTCAAGCTCCTCACTTCCAGTACTAGTTACAGAAACAATTTGTTGCTGGAATACTGTGTTTGTTTAACATCCTACGACTTCCTGGTACATCATTTTCTAGGCCTAGATTTCAATCGTTACATAAACTTTACTATATCAAGTGAAAATCACACCCTCAAATTCACACTAGAATTAGATAAACATTCACAGAAAGCTGGTGTCCCTTGTTCAGATTTTATTTCTGTCTTCAGAAGAAGCACGTTTACTCAGCATGGAAAAATAGCACCCAGAAGGTCAATTTGGTCAACTGCTTCAACAGCAACAGTGCAGGACCTAAACCTGAAAATAAATACAGTGTTCCCTCACTACTTCGTGGTTCACTTTTCGCAGATTCGCTGTTTTGCGGTTTTTCAATAAATTCTAAAAGACTATTATAAATCATAAAAAATTACAATTTACAGCCTAAAGAAGGGAGGAAGGAGAAGCCAAAGGGAGAGAAAAGGAGCCCAAGCGGCAATGGGAGGAGAAGGAGGTGATTTATCAACACACAATTGGTTGATAAAGACTTAAAATAGTGTATAATTACTAAAATAATGTATAAATATTAAAATAAATATGGTGTCTCTACTTCGCGGATTTCACTTATTGAGGGTGGTCCTGGAACCTAACCCCAGCGATAAGTGAGGGAACACTGTATATCATGGAAACTACCACTGCAAGCTTGCTCAGTATGCTCTTCTCTTCAGACAGGAGAGAATTGCTACAACCCACAAGTGACTTAGCTTTGTCAGGATTACCATAATTAATCTTCCGCCTTTCCATTTCCTTAACTGTCATAAAAAGGCCCTGGCTTTTATTTTCCCTCCCAATTTAGCTCTTTGTCCTTAGCTTACTGCAATTGCTGCAGATTGCATTTGAAGTGCAAAGGTAGCTGGGATGCAATCAATTCAGCAGAAGGGAGAGAAAAGATGGGGAAGCTGATCATTGAATTGTATTGGAGAACATAGAGATACTTAGGGTCCTTCCACACATGCATTATAAACCAGGTTAAACTGGGTTAAAAGGGGGGGGGGGCTAAACAAGGCTTAGCGCAATATTCTTTTCCCCCTAATGTTATTGAAAAATGGATCCCTAAAATAATAAATTCTAAATAATTATGAATGAATTTATATTAAATATCTTTTCCGGACAATCCCACAATGCCAGTAGATTGTCTCCCTATGTCTCGACTTTTTGATAAAGCCAAGAGGGCTGTGTCTCCTTCCTCCGTGTAATTGTGCTTATCAAATCACCTTTGGAAAACTACCTAGCCACTGGACATGTGTACTCAGTCTGACTAATCCTTTCACAATGGATCGGGGATCGGCATAAACCACTTAATGTATGCATACATTCCAAGTGTGCCCTGGTCCCTTTGATTCAGTCTCTTCTGCACTCATGAACTGAATCTTCTCTCTATTGATAAACTCCTATTCCATTGAGATACTTCCTACAGTTATTATGGGCGGGGGGGGGGGGGGGGGGAGGTTCCGGCTTCCATTGATAAGATCAGGATTCATTCACTGTTAGGCATCAACATATGGGTTACGGGCAAGCCTAGCCCATTGAACTGTTGATTACTCCCAATACCCTTTGTGTTCCCTGGACTGTCTCTTTGTGTTCACCTGGACTGGATACTAAGACAATCATAAACTATTTGCATTTCATATAAACACATTCCTGATGTCTTTGTTCCTCATGGAGGCGGACCTTTAAATGGACCCACACTTCAAACCAGCAAATGACAGCTCCTCAGATTTCCCACCACAAGGAGGACCGATCACAGGAGCCACTGCATGCGGCTCCCAGCCAACAGGAGCCTGGATCCTAGCTGAGTCGGCTTTCACCAAATCAGAGGTTGCCACAGGTATTCTGAATAGCTGTCAAAGTAAATAAATATGCTCTGTATTTTCCAATGCTTTATGTCAGTATTTTGAGCACTAGCACTACTGATGTCCTCTTTGGTCATTGAGATTAAAAGACTTCTGTTCTTACTTTCACACTCGTCTGTGTCTCATTTGACCTTCTGCCTTTGTGACACAGCAGACTCGTGAACCTGTGGCTTAGCAGTAGCTGAAATAATTAAACATTAACATTAACAATGCAATCAGATAGATATTTACTCAGAAATAAACTCCAGTGATTTCAGTAGGAGTTACTCTTATAAACATGTACAAGATTCTAGTCTAAGACATTCTAAAAGTCATGTATTTCTTTATGGAAAATATGATTTTACTGTATCTTTTTGAACTACAGTACTTTAATTTTATTCATCTCCTGCAGCTAAAAGTATTGTAAAATTCTTTTTCTTCATCCTCACCTCCATTTTTATCCTAATAACAATCCTATGGAATAGATTAGTTGAGAAGTGATGACTGACTCAAGGAGATTATATGACTCTTATGGAAGCTGGGGTTTGATTTGATATATATGATATGCATTAAGCAGAGGGTTGGCTGTGAATACTGGGTTGATAGGTCTGTCAGAAAACTATAGTTTTGAGTAGGTTTGCCTAGGCTGTGTATACTCACACATAGATATAAGCAGCCAGGTTTGTGTGTGTGAAACAGTGATCATGGTAATAACATGCACAAATATATCAAATATTTATATGCACTTTTTACCCAGTCCTTTTAAAAAAGAGCAAGCATGAAGATGAACCAAAATGCAAAGATTGCACTTGACAGTCTACAAGTGTTTTAGAGCAGTAGCAATTTATTAGACAGAAAAGGTTTGGTGTCCCTAGCCCAGTGTTTTCCTTCCTTGTGTTGTTAGTAGAAACTGATATGAGTAGGGAATGCAGAAATTGTACTTCTGAGAAAAGGTTAATGTGTCATTTTAAACATTTTTTTTAGTCTTAAACAGTTCATTACACACCCACACACATAAATGTTCAGCACACAGACAAATACTGGGGAAAAAAACAGGTTTCCATTCTGAAGTAAATTCTCTCCCTCACATTGTTCTTCCAAAATGAAAGAAGTCTCTACTGCAGATGCAAAATGAACACAGGACTTCACACTGATTTTACTGATAGGGCTGGCAACAGGGAATAAACCAATGTAAGGAGACATCATTACATCAAACTCTTTTTAAGACTATTTCATGCCTTCATTTACTGCATTGTTGAATGAAGAATCATATGATGGCCTCCCTGGGAATTACCCTTCTCAGATTGTATCGACTCAAATAATAATTACTTTCCAGTGGAGACTGGTCACACATTTGGATGAGAGACATTAAAGGAAAGTATCTGTCAAGTGAGCATCAATGACATACATCCAAAAGATAAACATCTAAATCTGGAAAAGCGTAACACTGAGCTACCTGGCAGAAACATCCCAAATGGTACAATTGATCTGAGGCTAAGATTCCTATCAAACACACTGAGTTTGCTTAGGTATCAGTCTAATACCTATCCTTGTTATTAATGAGTTAAGCTTCACAATGTCTGGACCAAAAAGAGCCAGAAATCGAGTTGCAGATCTGCAATCCCAGTGATGGATGGTAGTTCCTATGTCAATGGGAGAGTAAATTCGTTCCAGGTTTTCATTAGATTTATAGGAGCTATCCAAGTTGTTGAAACTATTTAGGAATATGACTAACACTTTAAAAAGCTCCTTTAAAGCTTGGATTCAAAACCTCTGAGTCAAGGGCTCTATTTTATATAAGACTAACAAAAGAATATATGCCATTGTGGCATTTTTCTGGAGAACTCGGGATGAACTCAGAAAATGTAGTCAAACGATATAGAAAAATATTTAGACTTCTCTGTATGCCATATTTCACTGGCTGGCAGAGGGCAAAGCCTTGGCTACTACTTGGACAAATGTACTTGTAGTCTCCAAAGTGTTTCTCAGTGGAGTTACCAGGAGGAATACAGGAGGAGGGGGATGAAAACTGCATCAGATGACAGCATCCAAGTGGATGGGGGTGATACCTACAAAGCTAATTTGCATTGTATTCATAACTCTATAAGGCTAACTATGCCAATTTATTTTTTGAACCTTTTATGTACATGTGATCCAGTCAAAGCTATCATTATTAGCAACTACATGTGGTTTCATCTTCATGCACTACAAGCACATGTTGTTGTTTTTGTTGTTTTTATAGTTACTGGTTTTGTCCAATTTTCTGGTGTTTTAGCTACAATATTCTGGTCTGGTCTGGAACAGGTTCTAGGGCAGTGGTTCTCAACCTGTGGGTCTCCAGGTGTTTTGGACTACAATTCCCAGAGATCCCAGCCAGTTTACCACCTGTTAGGATTTCTGGGAGTTGAAGGCCAAAACATCTGGGGATCCACCGATTGAGAACCACTGGTCTGGGGGTGACACCATCAGTTATCACATGGGATGATACCAATCTTGGTAACGCCATTGGTGGTTCCTCTGAGCATTAAGGTATCTGCAGACCTTCTGCCAGCATATGTTACAAGCCAGTAATAATTTGAAGGTAAATTGGAACTGGAAGACCAGGATTCAAATCTCAGATCAAGTATGGAAACCCATTGGTTGACCTTGGACAAATCACACTTTTGGTCTAAAAGGAAGCCAATACCAAACCTCCTCTGAATATATCTTGCCACAAAAAATCCTACTTGACTTGAAGGCACTCAAGAACAAGAGCCAGGAAGAGACTGACAATAAAAAGGTGTGTGGCTGTAGCCAATCTCTTTGTTTTGATGTGTTCCAGATCACATAGGAAAAAATTTAATATTTTGTCAGTTTCAGTATTACATTTGTTTGCTGTGCGATGGGTGTTTTGTGATATCCTGTGATATCAAAAAATTCTAATACCACAAACCAATTGAGTGTCCTTGCATTTTCCTTCCTGCAGTTTGGCCCATTGTGTACCTGCCCTTCAGTAATAAAAGACTGGCACTGGAAGAAACCTTGTTGTTCACAAATTAAGCCAACTGCTCTCACCATATAGGTAATTATTTCATTGTTACTCATGTTAGCACACTTCCAGACAGCACATGGTTCATTATTGTTTCTATATAAATGCTTCTTAGTCTGCTTATTAATTAGTTCTCAAGCACATGTTCTGTTTCTGGCTTTACTCAGTATCACTCAACTTGACAGTTTTAGAGAACAAAAGGCTGCATTCGTAAGGAATATTCTCCTAGTCAACAGTTTTAGTAATCAGAAGGATTAGTGAGTTTACCACATACAAGAGAATAATTAAACAGATTTTGAATATAGAGATATTTCAAATTGGCATAAAAACTCAGTGCACATAAGCCTTCAGTGCAAAACTGATTAAAATCCCGAGACACATTTATCTTTCTTTGCTTTCCACAGTCTGCCAGAATTTGCACAGGAAAATATTCAGGGAACATTTGCAAAGGACATCTCTAATGGGCTTGATGTCCTTTACAGTTGGTTGGAAGATATCTTTTTATGGCCTCAATCAGGTTATTAAAGTTAAGTCCAACAGGAGGACTAGAAAAGAAACAAGACCATAATCCAGACGAAATACCTGTGTTCAGTCCTGGTAATTGAAATTTAATTGCTCTTTATTTTCAGCTCTCAAGGTTACAGAGAAAATACACACATGAAGATCATGTTTGACTGCCTACCCTGGACACACTGGTGGGTGAGCTTTGCAATGACCACCATCTTCAGTGGAAGACATGCTGTTGAATTCTCCATCAGCAGCCCTCCACACTTGACTATTCTGGTCACTGAAATCTTTCATGTTGTCACTTGTCTCCTGTCCCTGCTTGCTTCACTGCTTCACCTCCCCACTTCTCTTCTCCCCCTCTTTATCTTGTCTGCCTATCTCAGGTTTCTTCAGACTGGCTATGTCCTTAAATATCTATTTCTAAAGACTCTGCAGAATCTAGTACCATGTTGCCTTTGAAGATGAGCTATGTTAGGAATGTACCTCTTTCCCAGGTCTGTGGGGGCAACCGTAATTGAATATGGGAAACAAAGTTGAAGTGTAAGTCCCAATATATCTCTCAACTTCAGAAGAAAGCAAAGGTAAAATCACTTTTGGACAAATTTTGGCAAGAAAACTTCATGATGAGGTCTCCGTAAGTCAGAAATGGCATGCAATAAAACAATATATATTGAACACAATTATATTTAATATAATGAATTACAGTAGAGTCTCACTTATCCCATATAAACGGGCCAGCAGAATGTTGGATAAGCGAAACTGTTGGATAATAAGGAGGGATTAAGGAAAAGCCTATTAAATGTCAAATTACATTATGATTTTACAAATTAAGCACCAAAACATCATGTTTTACAACAAATCAACAGAAAAAGCAGTTCAATACACTGTAACATTATATAGTAATTACTGTATTTACGAATTTAGCACCAAAACATTGCAATGTATTGAAAACACTGACTACAAAAACTTTGGTTACTAACTAATTGACTACAAATAAAGACAGAATTGGATAAAATGAACTTACAGTAACAACATTAATTTTACAGAAATTAAATCTGTAAAAAGTTTAGTCCTTGCTATCTAGAGAAACAGCTGTGGATCCGGGCAGGAGGCAGACTGCATTGGATAATCCAGAACGTTGGATAAGCGAATGTTGGAGACTCTACTGTATATAAAAAATAGACATCTATGTACTGGCCAAAATCGTTCCAGGCATCCAATAAAGGACAGGTTGCAGGGTTCTTTTGTCTGTGCTGCTCAACAGGGGTGTGCAATTTGGCCAAAACCCATGTCGTTTTCAGTATTTGGTTTTTGGCTGCCCATCTGTTCCGTTTTTAGGAAATTTTCTAAATTCAGGAGGGGTTTCTGTTTTTATGCTTGAAAGATTTAGTCCATTGGCGCCAATGACACAACTTTAGAGCAGTGGTTTTCAACCTGTGAGTCCCAAGTCCTTTGGCCTACAATTCCCAGAAAACCCAACCACTTTACCAGCTGTTAGGATTTATGGGAGTTGAAGGCCAAAATATCTGGGGACCCACAGGTTGAGAACCACTGCTTTAGCAGTCCATTTCTCCATCATTTTAGGCACATCAGCTTGAAACTTGCCTCATTTATCGGCCACATTTTCTACTGCAAGCCTGTTAAATTTCAGAATGTTTCACCAATCCACTGATTCTTTGGAAAAATTTTATGTTTTTACCATAACATTTTAAAAAAAAACATAAGAGGGGGTTCTGGAAATTAAAGTATCTGATTGGGTGAGAAAGAAAATGAGAAAACACAGAGAAAAAACTCAACTCCTATCATGCCCCAGGAGGGAGCACAAGGCTCCTTCAATGCTTGCACCACACAAAGTGCTGCTGGGAAAGCTGGTTCCCACTTGCCTCAAGCAGGTGCGGGGGGGGGGGGGGGTCTTTGGGAAGGGATGGAGGAGCCTTCTGAGGAGGAAAGCAAAGGAGGAGCCACCACTTTCCTGATTAGCAAAGCTGCTCTGCCTACATGCCGCCAGCTCCCCCACAGGTAGAGTGCTGCTCAGCCCCATTGGTCATCATTATTAGCCCCATTTGCTGAAAAGATCTGGCTGCTGTTTTGGCTAAAGCTTCGGCTGCCCCGCACCAGGCTGGTTGTCATGCATTCGGCAACTGAATCATTCGATTCTGGAACAGAAAAACGAAATCGTGCACACCCCTACTGCTTAATAGTAATGTCACATTGGGATGCAATCTTAAAGCCAGAAATATAAAATACAACAAAAAATATAGACATAACGCTACAAAAAATCAACATTTTCTTCTCTCCTAAATCTCTATAAATTATATTATTATTTGAAACACAACAAGATGAGTCGCCAGCAGACATTCTTCCGGCTGTTGTATTGGATCACATGTCGGACACTTCCCAAGTGTCTAGGACTATGTGATGTATCGGCAAATAATGCGTGCAGATCCCAGTAAGGTGGTCTTCTGCAGCTGGCAGGTGGTAATTTTGTCAGCGCCGATTGTGTTTAAGTGCAGGCCAAGGTCTTTAGGCACTGCACCCAGTGTGCCGATCACCATTGGGACCACCTTGACTGCCTTGTGCCAGAGTCTTTGCAAGTCGATCTTTAAATCCTCATATTGTATCAGCTTTTCCAGTTGTTTTTCTTCAATCCTGCTGTCCCCTGGGATTGCAACGACAATCCATACTTTGGTTTTTAACACATAATATTATTACTATTATTATTATTATTATTATTATTATTATTATTATTATCATCTTATGTATGTATGTATGTATGTATGTATGTATGTATGTGGGAAACAGTGTATGTATGTTTGTGGCTGATTTCCTATTGGCTCCCACATCCAGAGAGCCCCAAGACCCCACAGATTATGGATCTGGACCAAATTTGGCACACAGAACCCCCATGATCAACAGAAACTATCAGAGGGGTTTGAAGAGGATTGACCTTGATTTTTGGGAGTTGTAGTTCACCAACATCCAAAGAGCACTGTGAATGATGATGGATCTGAATTAAAGACCTGTTTGTTCCGTTGTGCCTTCTATCCTGCACTTTATTACGGTCCTTATATGCTGCCATATGTTTATTGACCTTGAATTTTGGAAGTTGTAGTTCAGAAAGAGCACTGTAAATTTTGGAAGTTGTAATTCACAGAGAGCACTGTGAACCCAGCCAATGACAGATCTGGACCAAACATGGTACACAGACCCAACAGCCCAGCTTTGAATACTGCGGGGTTTGGGGAAGATGGACCTTACATTGTGGAAGTTGTAGTTCTATTTCCACTGGGAACCCAACCAACACTGGATCTGGACCAATCTTTTCACACAGACCCACATGTCTAACTTTAAATACTGGCAGGTTTTGGGGGGAAATGATGGGACTTCCCACCCATCTATATCCTTATACATTTTCTAATGGGACCATTCATAAAATCCAAAAACAAACAATGACTTTTTCTAATGTTTATCCTTACCAAATTATCTAACCCAGGCATTGCTGGGGACTTAAGCTACTAAATAAATAAATACCACTGTGAGTTACGTATTTTTTATCTGAAATGATTGGGAGATGTATTTTGGATTTTGAGGGATTTGGGAATATTTGCATAGAGAGAGATAGAGAGATGTGACATTACTTTATGCTTAATAGACATATACGTATCGTCTAAGGCAGCGTTTCTCAATCTAGGGGTCGGGACCCCTGGGGGGGGTCACGAGGAAGGTTTCAGAGTGGTCACCAAAGATCAGCAGAAAACACATATTTCTCATGGTCTTAGGAACCCAAATCCCTACAGTAATTTCTGTTGGTCATGAAGGTTCTGTTTGGCCCAATTCTAACGTTGGTGGGGTTCAAGGGGCTCTTTGATTGTAGGTGAACTTTCAACCCCAGCAACTACAACTCGCAAATGTCAAGGTCTGTTTTCCACAAGCTCCACCAGTGTTCGAATTTAGACATATCGAGTATTTGTGCCAAGTTTGGTCCAGATCCATCAATGTTTGGAATTCACAGTGCTCTCTGGATGTAGGTGAACTACAACTCCAAAATTCCAGGTCAGTGCCCACCAAACCCTTCCAGTAATTTCTGTTGGTCATGGGAGTTCTGTGTGCCAAGTTTGGTTCAATTTCATTTGTGCCAAATTTGGTCCAGTGAATGAAAATACATCCTGCATATCAGATAATTGCATTACAATTCATAACAGTAGCAAAATTACAGTTCTGAAGTAGCACCGAAAATAATTTTATGGTTGGGGGTCACCACAACATGAGGAACTGTATTAAGGGGTTGTGGCATTAGGAAGGTTGAGAACCACTGGTCTATGGGTAATTTTCATACCAGTATTTTAGAGGGGGGGGGGTGTTTTTTACAGGAAACCAAGTTTGCATACACTGAACTATCAGAAAGCAAAGTTTTTACTATCTCAGCCACCCACATAGACAATTTTAGATTTTGAAGCATTTCTGATTTTGAATTTCTGGATGAGGGATACTCAACCCTGCAACTTATTTAAGATAAAAACAGGCCTACCCCTTAACCCTGGTAACAGCAGCTCCTCTCCAACAGCAGTCTCTCTTGATTAATTCAACTAGCCTTGAGTAATAATGTAGAGAGATGACATAATCACAGACAATCTCCTAGGCACCCTGCCAACAATGTCTAGATTTGAGAACCCTTTAAAGTCAGGCATTTGGGTTCTGTCCAGCTCTAGAGAAGACATTTTTCCCAGAGCAGAGACATTAGATGATGCCACTCGAGGAACTGCACCTAACAGACAGGCCAGTCATATTAGAACCTGGCAATAATGTCTCTTGCACCACCTTACCTTCCTCAAGCCCTTTGGATACTACAAGCTGTTTTTATGGTTGGCTGGCCAATATCTACTCTGGACTATAGGTATTTTTGCACCTAAACCATCTTTTCTCCTGGCATTTCTAGAAGGTAATACAAGTCACATGAATTCTAAATCCTTAAAGGTTACAATGTGGCCAGTTGCGTGCATCATATTTTATTAGTACCTCTATTTGGTTCAGACAGATTCGGTTCCTTCAACTATTTCCTTTGCTTTGGACCACAACTCTGCTTTTCAAAACAGCAGTGATTAGAATGTGAAAGTCCTTTTCGAAATTGGCAGGGTGTGTGGAAGGTTGTTGCTTAACACCCATTCAGCCATGCAAGCATAGCCAGATGGTTTCTATTTGCAGATCGGCTCAGTACTTCAGGAGCTACATTTGCCAAAGGGCAGAAGTCAGCAGAATGCAAACATCTTTATGAATTATCCACTTAAATAGAGACATATAAACAATAGGCAGCATTTGAGTCAGTTGCCTTCACTTGGAAGATTATTAAGGGCTGTCAGGCAAGCTTCTTGATGTAGCTATTAAATTAGTACTTCGTTAATGGATCCATTTGGTCCATTATTGCTGCAGTCCCTTGATATCCCATAGTTTTTCAGCTGAAAACAAAACAAAATAGTGAAAAGGATTAGCCTTAAACAATTGTACTGTGACAAAGGATGAAAATTAATTTTACTAACTCCCCACTTAACTTCACAAAGACAAATTTCCTGCTATCCTTGATAGTTTATAAGCAATGCCCAAATTTATTTCTACACAGATGGCAAAGACATGATAGTTTGTCTGTTTTACAGGTCTGGAATTAAAATAGTTGGCCCACTATTTGAAAAATCCAATGCTCTTCATTCATCTCTCTTAGACCTAGGTATCTCCAATATATAAAACCGAGCTTTCCAAACTGTAGGTTGCGATACATAAAAGTGTCAGCTGCAGTGTGTAGGTGCACGAAAGTAACAAGAAACATTTCACTATATATGAAATAAAAAAATATCAACTTGCACACAATTTCGCACAGCGAATGTGCCAATTATTATTATTAATATTATTAATATTCATATTTTACTTATAAATAATAAAAATCTTAGAAATATATGTTATCTTACAAATCATATATTTTTTAAAAATAAATTAAAAGGATTTCATGAGGTATGTTGTGTCTTCATACATTTCATTATCACAATTTATGTATGTGTCTGTATCTCTTCTAAGGTGTCAGTTTAACTTCTGGTTTGCTAGTAAAACTTAATTATTGTGTTGCAAAATGATGCATGTCCAAAATGTGTGTCACCAACATGAAATGTCTGTAAAGCTCCATGATCAGATCACTGCCCTCAGTTCTGTCATCCAATGTATGTCTGTGTGAAATTATCCAATAGCCCTGCTACACTAAACCTTATAGTACTATTAATCCACTTTAACTGCCATGGCATCATATTGCATGCTGGGATTTGCAGTATAGGGAGGACAATTTGATATTCTCAACCAGACCACTCATAAGCCTCATTAAACTACAGTACACCAAATTCCACAGCAGAGAGATAGTAGTGCTATAACACTCTTCTCAAAATTACCTACATACAACCCTGGAGTTTTTTTTCTGCTCCAGAAACTGCACAACTTACAAAATGCAACCATACCTTTTCACAATGTGGAATCCATGAGCTGAGTAAACAAAGATAGTGCCCTGAAATTCCTGGGACTAAAATGCCCACAATTGCTTGTTATTGGCTGAGACTGATGGAAATTGTCATTCAAAACAAATGGAGAACATCAGATAGTTTTTTCTCAACACTTCATAGTTCAGATTCCTCACAACAATGAAACACCCTTTTAATGGATATGTATATGCTGCACTTTCATTCTTATTTATGTCTTAAATGCTTTTAAAACTGTTTGAAATCATTGCTTTAATAGGCTCAGTTAATTTTTAAAACCTTTTTTATTGTAATCACTATATTTCAGCAGTTGTTAATCTATACTTTGATTATCCTTTTTGGAAGGCAGAAGACCATATATATGACAGAGCCTCTGGAAACTAGGACTATATTGCTTTTATCTTCATGTGCTGGTTTCAGCTGCACTTAACAAGTTCCTTTTTATGACACATCCAGATAGGTAAACTATGATTTATCACTTGAGATAGTAAAGCTGAAGGTCTAACTATCCTTACAATGACAGAGGTATAGAAGTCTGGCAAACTCTGAAAGGTACAAGACTGAACTCCCATGAGCTTAGTAAACATGGCCAATGGGCAGGGTGACAGGAAGTGTCGTACAAAATGTATAGGTTACTATCCTACTATTATAGAGTCAGTCTCATTATAAGCAATAGGATTTACTTCTAAGAAAACATGGGGTATTGATTTCAGCACTCTGGAGACCAGGGTTCAAATTGCCACTCTACTATAGAATCCTACTGGATGACCCTGAGGAAATCACCCTCAACCCCAGAAAACTCTGTGATAAGATTTGCCTTGGGATCACCATAAGTCGGAAACTACTTGAAGGCACACAACAACAAACAAAATGTGGAAAAGCTTGCAATAAAGTTGCTGTTCAGAGGCAGCTTTCACTAATGTAAACACTGAAGCCAGTACTGTGTATAGAAATGATTTCAACATGAATGAAGGAAAACAAATTAAAACTGAATCCAGATGTGATGCCATGTAAAATATGTAAGTGAATTTTGGGAAAAGGTATTTAAAGAGATAGAGGATATAATGAATATCAAGATAGAAAGAAGCCCTAGTATAGCTTTATTATCTTTCTATAACAATAAACAGTTGAAATAAGAAAAAGATGCAATATCAAATTTATTAACAATAGCAAGACTGCTGATAGCAAGGAACTGGAAAAGGGAAATAAATATACAAATAGAAGAGTGGTATAAGGAAGCATGAAAATTGTCACTAAATGATAAGCTGACATGTAAATTAAGTTAAAAGAGGGATATGGAAACAAAATGATTTCGATGTTGTATGGAGAAAATTTATTGAAAGAGGATTTTAAAAGGATAGAAAATTACCTCCACAAGAAGAAATGAAATTTTAGACAGATGATGCATAAAAGAAATGGTTCGGGCAGAGGGGAGCACGGTGGTATGGGATAGTTATATATATAAGGTAAAGGTTTTCCCCTGATGTTAAGTCCAGTCGTGACCGACTCTGGGGGTTGGTGCCATTTCTAAGCTGAAGAGCTGGTGTTGTCCGTAGACACCTCCAAGGTCATGTGGCCGGTTTGACTGCATGGAGCGCTGTTACTTTACCTTACCTATTGATCTACTCACATTTGCATGTTTTCGAACTGCTAGGTTGGCAGGAGCTGGGGCTAACAGTGGGCGCTCATTCCGCTCCCGGGATTTGAACCTGGGACCTTTCGGTCTGCAAGTTCAGCAGCTCAGCGCTTTAACACACTGTGCCACCACCAGGGGCCTATACATATATAGGGGTGAAAATAACAGTGGATGCAAAAATGTATTGTAGAATTGTATTGAATAGTGAATATGGAATATGATTGTATTGAATATTGAATAGTGAATCTTATGGGTCTGCTGTGTAATAAATGATGTATAACAAATGTTTTAATAAATATTATTTAAAAAATCCAGATAAAATAAAAGTGCTTACTATTAAGGGTCATAACCTGGGTTTGGAAATGTTTAAACTAGTTTTAGACACTCCCCCTGAAAGACTGTGTCCACAGCGTGGGAGTGCTCCTGGATACATCTCTCCAAATGTCAGCCCAAGTAGATGCGCCGGTCAGGAATGCTTACTACCAGCTTCAGCTGATACACCAGATGCACCCCTTCCTAGATTTGAAGGACCTAAAGATGATAGTGCATGCACTGGTAACATCAAGGTTGGATGTCTGCATTTTGCTGTACATTGGGCTACCTCTGTGCCAAGTTCAGAAATTGCAATTAGTTCTAAACATGGCAGCCAAGACATGTGGAACCCAAGAAGGCACATTCTACCATATGTGATGGTTGTGCAAAAAAGCAAAAGAATATTGGAAAGGAATACACAAAATTTAAAATTAAACTACGAAATGTTACCAGAAATCTACTTACTAGGAATAACAAACAATAAACTAGAGAAAAACCAAGAAATACTACTAAGTTATCTAACAACTGCGGCAAGAATAGTGTATGCAAGGAACTGGAGATTAAAAGAATTACCAACAATACAACAATGGGAAGTTAAGATATTGGAGATAAGAAATATGGATAAACTAACAATGTTTCTGACAAGACATCAAGGTTCGGCAAGAGGAGAAACAGATTAGAGCCCAGTGACAGACCATTTAATACGGAAAGGGAAAAAATGTTAATCTAGAAGGAATAGTTAACATAAGTAATACCATCTGAAGATGAGAACAAAAGAAAAGAAAAGAAAAGAAAAGGAGAAGTAAGATTGAAATGAACACGAGATAGACTGATAAGAAGGAATACAAACACGAGGAAGGAGATCGGAAGTTACACTGTGGGATTGTTAGCAGCCCTTCCCCCCCTTCCCTATTTTTCCTCTCCCCCCCCTTCTTTTTCCTAAACCCACCCCACTCCCCCACTCCAACTCTACCTACCCATCCTCTTCCTTCTCCTTCCCCACACCCCTTAGGATTAATGCAATTTTAGTTTATGCACAAAGGAAAAACTCAATAAATATTAATAATAAAAAAACATGGCAGCCAGACTAGTTACAGGAACATCTAGGAGTGCGCATATTACACTTATACTAAAGTCACTCCACTGCCTGCCAATAGTTTCTGGGCAAAGTATAAAGTGTTGGTTTTGGCCTTTAAAGCCCTCTATGGTTTTGGGTCCAGGTTACCTATAGGCTCACCTTCTCCTGCACAATCCGCCTTAAGGACACTCAGGTCTTCTGGGAGGCATTTCCTTCAGTCTGCCAAAACCCAGCTGTCAACTGTCACCCAGAGGATTGTTTCATCGGCCACCCCAAGACCTGCTGGAAGAGGTTTGGCAACTAAACGAACATTTGTAAAACAAATTAAAGACCTATCTCTTCTGGCAGGCATATTCAGTCAATTTTAAATTATGAATTTGAAATTTATCTTTTATTAGTACCCAACAAAACAAGGCTAGAATTTCTATAACTTGTTCCATAATTATTGAGGTCTTTCATCATTAGTCATATCAATGCATAGTGAGTACAAAAATATATACCAAAATTGATGGCAAAGCTCTCAATGACTGTAAACATTTCCCTAAAATTTGCATACTCAAATCTAACACCTGCAATTGAAGAAAACACATTTTCTACATGTAAACATTATATAGAAGTGTAGCTCAATTAATGAAGTCAGTGTGTTCATGGGCATTAAGTCTAACGGAAACTCTGGTACTGGTGGCAGAGATGACATGGGTAGGACAGAGATGCGCCATCAAAAAAGGAGAAAAAAAAACAGTTCAACATGTTTCAAGGGTTGTTTTATTCAAAGTTATCACTATACAGTTCTGAAATGAAACAATCGTATCTGCTAAGCTTTCTGTAAATTAAATATATTATTTTGGACTTTCTAAAAACAGCTTGAAGGCTGCTTCCAAAATGCATGCAGGGATAACTTTATCATTCACCAGTTTAAACTGTTCTTATGATTTTTATTTTGTCAGCTTAACTTATAGATGGGAGAGCTGGTGAGGTAGGTTTATCTGTTTTTCTCCCCCCCCCCCCTCTCTCTCTACTGTTTTTACATGTTCTCATAATAATAGAACTGAAGGAAATGCTGTTTATCCTGCCTGATGTAGGCAGGCACACTCAGTAGACTATGCAAGAGCAGGATCCCATTCTTTCCCAACGTAAACTTTATTTTGACTGCAGATTCGTTGTTCCAAACTGATATTGAAGCCTGCATTTCTCTGTCCCTCCTTCCATACTCCCAATACCAATGCACACTTTTAAAACCCTTACAACTAGACAGGAGGTGAGGAGGTAAGGGAGTTGGAGCTTTAAAAAGACTTGGGGGAAAAGTTTGTTAAACCTTTTATTAACTGAGTGCTGCATAGATTTATGTTAAATAATTCTATTTCAAATGCATATCATGTTTCAGTTTTGCTGAATGTTTATGTTTATGCTGATAAGATGATGTTCTGACTTCCATTTGTTCCAGTTCTCCAGATACTATTCTTTTCCCCCCGATGAGGTTTTTACTTCATTATAATCCATTTAAAAAAGATTTAATGTGAAAATTGCTACAAGCAGGAATGTCTCCATTTTAACACTTAAAATATAATATACAATTAAAATTAATGCCTCTCATTGCAACTGCATATTAAAATTGCATTTTAAAAAGGAAACTCCCCTATGATTACTTTGATGCATACCCTAGGTGTTGTATTAACAACTATTTTAAGTAGTGGATTGTTCCCAGTTGACAGATTCTTCCAGCTGGACAAAAAAAGCTGAAATACCCATTTCTTTTCTGCAACTCTCTCTCTCACACATAAACATTGCACGCTGTCAAAATCTATTACAGATGGTAGGAAGATTCTATGGAAAAGACTGGAGGTGCCAAGGGAGATGAGAGGAAAGGCCCAAGATGTCTGGTCACACAATACTGGATGTTGTCCAATATTGATAATATATATGAAGACAGATAATCTACTTTCCAACAATGCTGCCTCTATAAACAAAATGCCCTAAAGGCTGAAATATCAGAAACCGAAGTGATTCCAAAATGAGACATAAACCAACAAACAATTTTGTTTTAATAAAAAACATTTTTGGACAAACTGCCTGTCTAGTTTTGTCTGACTGGAAATAAATTTAGGAACAAGGAATTTAACAATTCTCAGTTTTAGGTAGCAATAACCTCATAAGAATGTCCAGTCCCCAATGTATATTTCAGATGGATATGGGATAAATATTCACTAGCCCCTGCCATGAGTCAATATATTTGCATAAGTGCAAATGTTATGCATAATCGGCAGTACTGTGGAGTTTATGGATACATTGACAAAATAACATTTGCATGCCCCTGACATAGACAGAGTTTGAAGCAAACCAGTTGGCTTAAATTACTTTGAGCGGAGACCCTCACCTCATCACATTGCATTATTTTCACCGAAGTTCTTAACATCTTTAACTTGTACATCAATTCTCTGTGTTAAGTATAAATACTCTGTTGCAAACATATTCATCCATGTGCATATGATTATTTTATTCCTTCTTTGGAATATCTTGATAAAATGTGTGTTCTGACAAAATGTATCAGCTTGGTTTCTGTGAAAAATATAGCAGCAAGAGTTGCTATAAAGCAGGCTGCTCCTACAGCAATGTGAATTAACCTTGCCATCCACCCTTTATCACAGCACAGGAATACCTACAAAGAAAGAAAACTTCTGTTATAATTCATTTATGTCTAGCATTTATGTATCACACATAACTACTGAGGTTCCTAAAGTGATGCACAAATTAAAAACATTCATTAAAAACATGGTTTTAAAAGCCCCCACAATTATAATAATCCCCATAGCTAGTGCTTTGAAGGAGCAAGAGTCCAAATATGTATGTGGAACAATATATTGTTTCAATATATATATTGGTGCAAATATATGTGGAATTATATATGTGTAAAATTCAGGATAATTCTGTATATACTCATATGTAAGTCAAGAAATTTTAATTAAAAAAACTGAGCCAAAAATTTGTTCAACTTATCCACAGGTTAATGTATTTATGTAATATTTATTCAAGATATTTTTACCCTGCCTTTCTCTGCCAGTGGACTCAAGGTGGCTTATAACAGAATAAAACCATACAATACAAAGTTAAAATCACATATCACATGTACTTTAACTCTGATAAAAAGTGGAACTATCTCTTTCTCTGAGTAGAATGACAAAAAGCAAGAACTTAGTTCTTCTTGAGATAAACTAAAAGAAACACCAACCCTCTGTATTCTCTCTGCCATATCACTATTTCTGACTTTTTCAAACGCCTGGACAGGAAAATGGTAGTGAGTGACAGCTGAAGCAAGACTGGTACTTTCCCCATTTAAAGAGTGACCCTCAACAAATCCATGGGTCATATCAAAATCCATAATTCTGGCCAAGACTAATACATAACAATAACTGATACACAAGTATATACAGGATTTCCCTGCAGCCACACTGACCTAGAAAGCAGCTTCACATACCAGCTAAAGTCAGTTTGAGAAGCGCATTCTGTCAGCATCAGTTCCCATCTGAGAGGTGAAATGTGATTAACCTACTGCCCTACACATCTCCAAAGAGTTGGAGAAAATAAATGGACAGACTGAGGCATCTCACAGTTATGACAAAGAGTTTTGTTTTAAAAAATAAAATATTTTTAAAGTAAGCAATCTGTATATTGTTGGCAGTATTTTTTCATTTCTTCTTATAAAAAGGCATAATGCAAACAAAGAAATGCAGTTACAAGTAAATTTAGTTATTTTCCATACACATTTGTATTTCATAGCTATATGCATATCTTTGTTACTTGTACAAAATCTGAATACAAGGGTCTGCTACAAATTACATTTTCCAAGTTTGCTAATTAAACTACTTAATATCTTATTTAATCATAACAACTGAGCTCACTTGGCTTTTCCCTGTTTAAATTTGATATGTTTAATGCAATAGCAGTTCCAAATCTATGTAATTATAATGGAGCATAAATATACACCAACAAAGTTACACTGAATCAGATTGTTGAGTCATATTTCTACCTACTGTGAAAAAGGACACTGTTTTCTTGCATTTGACAATTTAACAACAATTTATTATCTCTTGAACCACTCAAAAAGAAAACTTCACAGGGACGGAAGAAAGATGTAGGAAAGGAAGAGAAGGGAAGGGAGAAGCAGTGAGGAAATTATGTTTGGAAAACAAAAGTGAAACAAACAAAAAGAGAACAGGAAAGGAAAGCACAAATGAAAAAAGCTACAAAGTACAACAATATCAAGGTACAATGTATCTATACGCCAGCTGACAAGACAAGTAACCAGAAATAGGACTGAAGGTCAGCAAAGGAATGGAGAAGGACATGAAAGAAAGACATTGTGGAAAGAGTAAAGCTAAACAGTACATATACAGCAGAAATCAAGATAGAGATGTGATGGAGCACTGCCTAAAAGATAAGAGGTGATATGACTTGACCGAAAGTAACCATGTAACATGTTCCATGTGTCCTCACTGGGGGCATGGAATCAGAAGGGCTACAGAAAACCACCAGACTCTTGTGGTATCAAAATATATGGCACTCTCTTTAAAAAAAACTTTGCTTAGTGACATTACAATTGGAACCCTAGAACATGACCCTTATTTTATTGCACTGTGGAATAGCACTGCCTACATTGAGTTTGGGCTCTCTTATTATTGTTGAGATAGTTTTCATTACAGCACACTACTCCTTTTATATTGCTATTTATAATGATGTAGCAATAACAATTTATCTTTCACTTGGCATACTCACCACCATAAAACAGCAGGGCTGTCTATGCTTAAAGAAATTTGGGATGCAGGAGATCACATTTATGCTGGCTAGTGTTGCCACAAAGATAATACCACATACACAGCTATATTTACAATCTTGTGTGATTTCACAGAAAGTGCAACTGCTTGTGAGACTGTTCTTACATTAGCAGAGTGCCCCAAGAGATTCTTGACCAAAAGAGTACATTAATCTCCTTTTCCAAGAGAGTGAAAGCAAAATGACAATGAAGGCAGCATCACTCACCTCTGAGACACCGGTGGCAACTCCACTAATGATATAAACCACAATAAGCAATTGTGAAATCAGAAGACCCTTTAGAGGTCTATAAGGGCTTTTTTCAAAATATCTGTAGATGTAATGGATGCTGTGAAGTATTCGGATCCCCATATTGAAGCAGTTTGCCAAAATAAAACCTATGCTGCCTTGCCAATATGTCAAGAAATACGACATGAACAAAAATATAAAGGACAAGGCCAGCATGACAAAGTTGTACCTAAAAAGCAAAGAAAAACAAAAAAAACCCTGTTTCAGTGCATTTATAATTACATTTCTAAAATTTGAATCTGTATGAACTTTTAGGAAAATATGAACAGGTCTCGTTATGTATGTGTAATTCCCAATGGTTAATGGTTATCAGAATAATTATCAGCCAAAAGTCACATTTCTCCTCAGCCATCAACTCAATACGTGTACACATACATGCCATCAACCCACCCATTGACTTATAGAAATCCTATGAAATTTCATAGCATTTCCTTAGGCAAGGAATACTCTGATTGTTTTGCCAATTCCTTCCTCTGAAATACAGCCCATAGATGCCGGCATTCACTAGTGGTCTGCCAGCCAAGTACTAACCACAGTTGCCCTGGCTTAGCTTCCAAGATCAGATGAGATCTAGTGCCATGACGGTATTCAGGCGGTTCATGTCTTGTACTATAAGATCTTAGCTTGTCATCTGTAATTCTGAATGGATGAACTCCACATTAATTACTTCAAGATGGGAGGGATAAGTACTTCCCAGTTTAGGACAAAGCTAGGCAATGCATTTTTTTAAATTAGTTAAATGGCCTCTATTTCTCGAATACTAAATTTTTTGGTCATCCCTTATTAATTAAATCATATATGCCAACTAGACCATCTGCTCTTAAAACAAATAGTAAGTAGAACATGGGCCTTAAATTGTTGTCAATATTTATTTTTTGGTCCCATGAGTGCCAACTTACAACAACCTCTATGTATATTTCAAGAATGAAAATGTTTTAAAATATAGACTTTCCCCTCCTCACATCCATTTAAATTACAAAAATGTTTAGTACTGCAAACAAAAATATAACATATTACCCAGTGTTTTCTTTCAAAAGAATTTGTATCACTCCTTGACTCATACTGTGTCAAGATAGCTTCATTAGTTCAGAGAGACGCACACATACAAAAATGTGATCTAATAACTAATTCATGAAAATGAGAATTAATTCAACACTATACTGATTTTATAGCAGAAGTCTGTGATGAGCATCTTCAAAAATACTGTTTTTCACCAGAGGATGCTTTTACTGATGCTGGAGTTTCAAATTAATTATATCTTACAAATCCAGCTTAAAGGCATTATATATATTTGGCAAAAAAAGTAGTACCAATAAAAAGAAATAATAGCAAACCATCTCTCTCAATGGCACAGTGACAACAGCTGTATTATCCTAAATATTTAACTCGAAGCAGCATGAAGCTTGACATTTGTTTTTAGCAGTGAAAGATATTAATAAACTTCTATTGTGATGAGTGGTGTGACCCACCTGCATCTGCTTAGTACAAGGGCATGTTAAGCTCAATGGTAGAGTTTGTTGAGATACATATATGACATCCAGAAGGCACTTGGCAGTAACTGCTCACCAGCAAAAATGCATAACAGGTGCACTGAAGAAAATAGTCACAGGGCATACTTAAAAGTATTATAGGTGTTTGGAATGCTGCTCTGTTTCCCTCACTGTATGATATACAGCCCTCCACATTTGCATCTTTAACTTTTATGAATTTGATTATTTGTGCTTTTGAACAATGTATTATTTCTAGAAATCTCTAAGCCCTCTAGTGCAAGTCAATGGTCAACTTCTGCCAGATCACAGAATCGTGTTCGAGGATTTCAAGATTCCCAGAGAGGTGTTCTGTTGGTAAAAGAATCTGTGTTTTCACGTATGAACCCATTACCCATGTGAAGGTGGAAGGCCTGCTGTACAATTACGTTAGAACTCAAATTCCATGGGGTGGTATCAATGGTAGCTACTACTGTATCATCTTCAGGACTGGTCTTAGATCACAGGCATAGGATCATGCTGTAGGTACTGATCTTAGGACTTTTAAGACATACATTTTTCAAGGCTAATCCCCACGCTCAAAATATTGTGTTTTACTTAGTATAATACTTGACAAGAAGTGTTATACCACAGAGACCTTTGGAAGAAGACAGTGCAAGTCTATGTTCTTTTAGGTCCTTACTAATCAAGCCACAAGAATAACAAGGATGGGAGGTGGATTTTCCTCCTTCTGTGACATTATCCTATAAGAGTAAATAATAAAAGTGACTATGTTCTTCACAGTTTTTTAGACACTTTCTGTGTGTATTTGATGAGATAGTCACTACACTCTTATCCTGTGCTGATGCTATTCCATTTTAGGATTTCTCAATAAGAACGGCTTAATACATTTCATGACCAGAAAAGTAATCATTACTGTGAAGAATTCAGACTAGTATTAATTCTGATTCCATGTCTCATGCAAAGCAGAGGATAATCTGAAGATAATTAAAAGCCACATTACGGTATCAATGTGATCATTTTAACATACCTGTCCACTTCTTCTTTACTCATTGATGCAAACGTAAAACATTCTGTGACCCCATTTACAGCAATCAGCAAGACATATAAACTATAACAACGTAGGAGACTTGGACCTGAGAAAACATTGTGACAAGTAGATTAATATCGCTCTCGTTATTGAACTTTGAGCGGTATCACTCATCTAAATGAGAATGATGTCAATAAATTATAACACTAATGTACACTGTCACTTGAGCTATGTGGTACACAGGGGGAGAAAAAAACGTACCTGAACAGTAAAATAGATATACAGAGTTTATTGACTTCTATACTTCAAGGCAACATACACATGTACACAAATATGAGAGGCAGAAGAAC
Source organism: Anolis carolinensis (assembly GCF_035594765.1). Taxonomy (NCBI): domain Eukaryota; kingdom Metazoa; phylum Chordata; class Lepidosauria; order Squamata; family Anolidae; genus Anolis; species Anolis carolinensis. The sequence continues at coordinate 77,561,221 of NC_085842.1, read as the reverse complement.
TAATTAGGTATTCAATGTGGGTTGAGAATCTTAGTATAGGTACATACTATATACATTATGCTACCAAGTATAGGTACATACTAGATAAATTATGCTACATTATGCTAGGTACATTATGCTACCAAAACAGGTAACTGTGAAACCCTACACTTCATAGTCATTGGCAATCCCACGCTCTTATCTTTTGCAAGTGTCAGAGAATGCTTCATGGTAGAAACAGGAAGACAGTCAAAAACCTATCATGAGGCAGATGGTTGCCACTAATCTACATATCATTAGCAGAATTTATACATCATTTCCATGAGCAGGCAGATGCCAAAGTACAGTTGATTGACATGTTGTACCTATTCCAAAATCAATTTCAAATAAAAACATTGAATCAGCCCTTAAAAAAACCTCCATAAATCATCAAGGAACATATGATGCTGCCTTGAACCAAATTAGACCAATGAGTTACATGAAGTGGTACTATCTACATCAACTGCATCAGTTCTTCATCAACTGCAGCAATTTTCCAATATCTTAACCACTATTTGTTTTCTACCTACAACACCTTACATGAGGAGAGGGCCCACAGACATGCCCCAGCCATTTTAAAGCTGCCCCCAACCCCCCATTGCTACACTTGAATTGCACTGGCTCAGAAATGAAACAAACTGCATTTAGATACCAAAAGAAGCACATTGGAAATGGGTGCCTTCTTTGATTGTGAACTCTTGTTTCTGGAGCCTCAAAGAAGCAAGGTTCAAGGGTAAAGTCTGCTCATTAAACATCTTTCAGCATATCAGTTGGCCTTTGCCAACAAATTTCATATATCCCATATGACCTTGATTGACAAGATCAGTAAAACACTTTGTTCATGAACATTGGCAAACACAAAACAAGATGGCCAATGTCAGTCCTTACTAGAAATTTGTAGTGCTATACAGTTTTACCATTCTGAATGATGTTTTTTAATAGTAATGCAAATTTGCTGACACAACTAAATCTTATGCATGTTTACTTGGAAGTATTTCCTACTGGGTGGAATAGGATAAATGAAATAAAATTGCAGCTTTTCTATTTCCAATTAGCATTTTGCCCGATTAGCCATATGCCCAAAAGTCCAAAAAGCAGAATACAACAGAATTAACATTAATCAGGGATGTTTCTCAATTCATCCAAATAAAACATATCTCCCAATAAAGTTATCTTTTATAAGAGACTTTTTAAGGATTATAGTATTGTAATAATGATTATCTCCAAGAGGATTTAATACTAACAATTTAATAACTAATGCTAGTAGAAAGAGAAAGAGAAGCACTACTTCTCCCAATGCTAGCTTGAAAGATATATTGTAAAGTCAAACCCATTACCACCATTACACTGCAATGCAAACAATGCACTGAAAACAAAGGAAATATACACTTTTTCACCTATTCTGTGGTCATTTTTCTGTATTGATAGTATTTTCAGACAATGAAAAACAGAGGAGGCTTTCACAAAATAATTCTCTATTTATAAAGTGAGTTTCAGAACAATAACAATCACCTGATCCTATACTGAGCATGGAGCCTCCATAAAAATCCAGCGCCAACTGAGAATACGCATAACCAAAAACTGTAATAGTCAGGCCAACCAGAAGAACTAGTTTTAGCAACGATTCTAATACAGCTGCTGCCATGGAAATATCATCCTTTAAAAAAAGAAGAAATACATTGATTTAACATTGATTTAACAGATGCAACCAAGCAACATCCCTTAAATTATAGCAACAAATTTGTAACAGCAATTAATTAGATCTTGCAATCCATTATTTTTGTTGCTAGTAACAGGCAAATTATAATAATTTAAACGGCACCTACATTTATAGTTTGAATGTGCTGAAAGTTCTAGACATAAGCAATTAATTTGTACAAATCCCTTCATGAGGCAAAACACCAGGAGACACATGAAAATCTGCTAAATGTGTTGACAGAACCAGCTTTGACAGCGTCAGAGGAAAGCAATAACAGTGGGCACTAAGTAAATGGCATAATATTATGCTCTTTTTTGATGCCTGCAGCAAATCAACAAGACTGTACAGGACCGTACTACATAGCATATTATTCAATACAATCCAAATAATAAAACTAGACTTAATTATAATTTTAAAAGTCACCCTATTTTCATTCTACATTGAACTTTTTTTATTTTATTTACCTCCATGAAATGCATTTCATGAAAATTAGCTTATAACTACTACACAAAAAAATTGCACAATATCTGTTCAGAAGCTCTGATCCACTAAACGTTTCCTCAAAAGCAAGTACCATTCAATGACATTTACTTCAGGTGCATATTCTAAACTAAGGGTGGATATCATTGGATTCTAGAGTCCCTCAGGGATCAAGAATATTTTTGCTCCAAAATGTCCATAAATGCATTCCAGGGGGCCTGGGGGGCATTTCCACCACATCTAAAAGTCTCTGGGCCCCTTAGAGCCTCAAAGTGTCCACTGGGGGCTGTGGATTGCATTTGCAAGCACCCTGAACAAATGCCCTCATAAACCTAGAAGCATTTGGGGGATGTTTTTTTCAGATTCAAGGAGAGGTGGGTTGTTGTATTATTTTGATGATGATGATGATGATGATGATGATGATTATTATTATTATTATTATTATTATTATTATTATTAGTGACCCTCCAAGATATTATTGGGGTCTAATGAAGTCCCCCTAGTGTTCCTCTGTTGCCTATCCTCCATAACAAAACAACATTTACATAAGAAACCATAATACACATTATCAGAGTTTCATAAATACTAGTACATGTGCCTTTTCTAACAAACTTTAATTAGAGCTTCTTAAAATATATATAAAAATAAAACAAACATTAATATCAATATCTTCCTTTCATAGATCAAAATGTCTATACAGTGAGATTTACTATTTCCCTTAATTATATTTCCCAACCTTGCTATATATGTTAGCTACTTTAATTGTAATACAAGTGCAAAGTAGTTTATCAATAGCTGGAATAAACTGATGTTCTTTATTGTTTACTTTAAATGTAAATTTTTAAACCACAGCATAATAAGGCTAAATGTACCTGTTTTTGCAGCTTGATATCTTTCCCTCGTTCCAGAACCTTTGCAAAGTAAACATAAAAACTCTCCTCTATTGGCAAAAATATAAATCTAGCAGCCAGAGAACCAAGGTTATTCACTATGTCATATACACCTTTATAAATAAACAGAAAAATATAGTTAAGTGTTTTTATTACTGCTTTTCAAAATAAAATATGCTCAACAGTAACAGTAGAAAGAATGGTACATGTCTTATAATTGAGTCCCCTCGCGTGAGAAAGGTGGGGTAGAAATGTTATAAATAAATAAATAAATAAATAAATAAATTGGTAAATCATACTAATATCTCTTTATAATAATATATTTTCCATGTTAAAAGTTTTATCAACACAAGAAGGTTAAAAATGGTAAATGTAATAACACAGTTATAAGGTCCATGAATGTGTGAAGACTACAGTGTTCACTCTGAATCAAAGATTTTTTTAAATAACATTCAGCAAATGGAAAACATTAATGAAAGCTAGCACTATTTTTCACTATTAGCTAACAATGATCAGAACATTTTATAGTAAAAAATGAAAACAAAAAAATTAATTCATTTTAGAGTTTGAAATATAATATAATATTACCATGCAAATTTCATGCAAAGGGTTATTTCCATGGCAATATGGAGAGGGGAAATAACAGGAAAACAGGGGGAAATTGATTTACTCCTTCAACCCAACCCCCCTTAACCAGTAAAACGGATTATTCTGTCTTGGCCCCCTTTTGGGCTCTGCCCAGATAATACCAAAAATGTTTCTTTACATTTACTTTATAGCTATCCATCTATGAATATCAATGGTAATATGTGCCATTGTCTCTCCTAAGCAATGTGGAATCCAATTGCCACTTTCCATGTACTGCACTTGTTTCTGAAAACTACATTAGTCTAAGCATACTGAAAGACCCAATCCTGTGTACACTGTGGCCATAAGGTGAGCAAAGGACTATCAAACTATGACCCTACACAAGTATTGGCTTGTGGCTCCCCATATCAGTCAAGTGGACAATTTGCTCTGAGCTTCAGTCCAAACTTTAAAACAGCTTTCTAACATGAAAGCAGATATACTATCCCACTGACATGGATGCTTCAATCACGACTTGTCTTGCAAAATAACGAAGTATGGTTGGGTAACAAATAACATTTATCATTATCATCATCATCATCATGTGACAAGAATCATCCACTGCACAACATCAGATTGTAGATGACTGGCTTCTCACACAAAAAGAAAGACTTCCATTGGAAAGGAGAAATGACATAATTAACGGCAACACCATTAAATGGTCACTATTTTCAACCTAAATCACTCAGGAAGCAATACTAAAGCAGCTCCTATACTTATTTAATTTACAAAACAATGGACAGTAATGTTGGAATACGTAACAAAAGTGTAACACAAAGCAATTGATAGAATATTACTGCAATATGCCCCATAAATTATGGTATAACAAAAATTGTAATTTTAAAAAAATTGTACCTTACGACATTTTGTTTTTTCATATAATTTTTTTACCATTTGTATCATTCTCAGCTATATTCAAGATTAAGATCAGAAGGTTTTTCTAATATTCAGACTTCTTTCAATCCGAATGAAAGACAACAAAGACTACACATTCTTTGTAAAAATTGTCTTACTTACCCTGGTCTCCAAAATTCAACACATTCAGGAAAGTCATCACGTATCTCTCGCCTATAAAATTAGTATTAGAATTTATTTGTTTGCCATTATAGTTGAAAAAGAAACAACTGCACAAAAAACCTCAAACTGCTTTTGTGGACATATGAAATGCCAAATGCAGTCACTACTTGTATCAATATTTATAAGCCCTTTAGTAAGTGCATAAGAAGGGCAGGAAAATTTGGAAGACCAAAACAAAATGAAGTATGCAACTTTTCAAGACTTTTCAAAGTGCCCTCTGTTTCTACCCACTTCAAAGACTAAATCCCACTGATTCCATGAAATGATGTACAACCCATTCCATGGGTTGCCTGAGGGATTCTGTTTCTGCAGTGTGCAGAAATGGGTGGAGTTGTAAGACGGGATGGAAATTGGCTGCACTCGTTTCCTACACTTAGAAATTGGTATTTTTTCGTGGGATGGGAAATGGTGCATTTCCTCGCTTTCAATTTGTTTTGTAACATTTCAGTGTAGGCATGAATGTGAGTGACTTTTCATGCCCTTCAATGCTCCTTCTGCCGCTATTACTCTTTGGACACAGAAAAGGACTGGCAAATAATTCTATCCTCCTTTTTAAAAAGTTGCCGTAACTGCGAATTGATAACTTCCTGTTTTAAAAGCTCTTCTGCAAGTGCACAATAAAAAAAAAAACCTGTGACGTGGGCACTCTGTGTACAACGGAATGGGAGGAGACAACAGGCATGATGAGGAATGGAACTCATGATTTAACTAGAAATGGTTAGAGGCACATCCTGTGTGATGGGATGAACAAATTCTCTTGTCTTTTTTCAAGATGGAATGCCACAGAAAGTGCCAGGAAGATGCTACTTCCGGCTCCACCTTCCCTGGTGTGATGAGGTTCAAAGACATTTTTCCCATGTTGATTGAAAAGGGGGAGTGCTCAAAAGGGATGAAATAAGACTCCAACCTACCCTCTGTTAAAACTTGCTTCAGAAATGATTGTTTAAAAAAACTCCAGGTTAATCTGGCTTCTTTCCAGTTAACAAATTCCTAAAAATGAAACAGCCAGCAAATTATGCAGGAATATTTACGGAATGAAAGTTCCAAATACAGTCATCAATAAAAGCTATGCACAACATGAATACAATAGAGCTACAGTGTTTAATTTTGGGGGGTTTGATTATTTGCAGATTTGATTAACATATTCTCTCTAGGAATGTCTAGATCCTCCAAGCTGATTCTATGGTGGACTTCCACCAGATCTTGATCAGTGTCACATTGAAGACGCAGAGTTTCCTAGAGATGTACTCTCTCATATAAGAAAGAAATGTTTAATCCGTATTTTTCCACTTTTGCTGGGGTTCTGTGCCTCCAACCCCCAGAAAAGCGGGGGGGCTATTGTGGTTGGTTCATGCCCATTAAACAATGTTGGCATGATCCTCCTCAATTCACTCTAAAAGCGTGGATCACTTAGCCAAAGCGTGGATCACTTAGAGAGAGAGAAAAGGTTGAACATTGTGAAAGCCATCCACTGCATGACTATCAGCCTCCTCCCACCAGACTCAAATCAAGGAAGGGCTTCATGAGAACCACCACTCCTCTTGATGTTCCTCCAGCAACAGCAAGGGTGTCCCTCTGGGCAGCTAAACCTGGCAATTCTAACTGGATGACCCCCCATGAGGGTCTTCCTCCAGGGGCAAACCAAGAATGGGCAACTTGGAAGTCCCTAAACAGACTGAGAAGCGGAGTGGGCAGATCAAAAGACAATCTGGCAAGATGGCACTACCTGGAGGAATCCTCCACCTTGTGTGACTGTGGAGCAGAACAAACAACTCCGCATATGTATGCTTGCCCACAATGCCCTGCCTCATGTACGGAGGAGGAGTTGTTTAAAGCTACGGACAATGCGGTTGCTGTTGCCCGCTTTTGGTCCAAAACTATTTAGTTGCTTGTGATTTCCTTTTTTTCCCCCATCATTTTTGAAATGTGTTTGTCGTGCAATGCTTTTGACACAAAATAAATAAATAAAACTTAGCCAATAAAGGGAAAAGAATATAATGATATCCAAACAGGACTTCTTTGAGCCAGTCTGGAGCATAAAGATCATGGATATTATGTCAGAAATTATGGTATTATAGTCTTCTTCATCAGTTCCCAACAGTACAACCAAGGCTGTGATGTATTGCCATTAATGTTAATTTATGTTACATGAATTTTCACATTAAAAAGTCAAGCAGCTGCTCTGAATGATAAATTCCATGCTATGATTTTCTTATACTCCTTTGCAGCATAATCTCCTCTAAGCAAAATTTAGTCAACCCCAGTTATGAGAGAACGTCATCATGGCAGGGCAAACATATCAAATATGTTGAAAAGATACAATAACCCTTGTGTATAACATTTTTATTTTATAAGAAATCTATTAGGTCTTACATTTTCAGCAATATTTCAGCTATCCAACTGTCAGGCATATTTATGGAAGATAACCTTTGAAACATACAGGTATGTTAAGCTTCTTTGTAGATAAAAATACATTTTGACTTTAAAAAACAAGCCATTAAAAACCTGTTTCATAAAATAATCTTAGATCAGGCAGAACACTGGCTAATTAGAAACAGGTTTCCTTCAATTGTGGGAATAATAATACATTATGGAACATGTCAGAACAAATTACACTTCACATGGCAAAACTGTAGTAGAAAAAGAAAAAGTGGGAGAAACTGGATAATTTCTTTATGTTTGCCATTCAAGAAAGTGACTTTTCAAACTAGTGATGAAAATGTCAACTAGTATTCTGGTATAATGAATGAAATCTTGTGGTATAATCTTCGTAAAAGAATGCATTTAAAATTAAATTGAAGTGGGAAAATCTAGTGAACAATATTTTTTACAAGACTTCTCGACTGAAGCAGAACTATATCCCTAACCTTTCTGGAGCAATTGCTGTTTCTCTATATTACAGACCATTTGAGCCATACGACTTTATTCAGTTATTTTTCTATACTGGGAAGGGAACCAATTACCATATAATAAAACTGTATATACGAAAGTATGTTCAATAAACTATAACCTTTTAAAATGTGAACAAAACAGAGAGGAAAAATGTCTTATCACCCACCAAAGCACATTAACAAAAGCATTTGAAGTCCAACTCCTGGAGAGGAGCGAGGAGAGAGGCTCTTTCCCCGACCTTAATTTTACTTTGTTGACTGTAAAGATCTAATGTAGAAACATAACTGTGTTCACCTTAACATGGCTTCAGCCAATGACAAATCCAGGAATATGGAGTTACCAGGATTCATTATGGTACAGGGCTCTGTAACAAGGTTAACTGAACACATTTGCTACATTTCTGTTCTTGAATTTCTGTTCTCACTCATCTTCAGAGTACCAGAATACCAGAACATAGGTTATAATAACATTTACTATGGGAATTATTTGGAACAATTAGCTGTGCATGACTAGTATATGGCTCCTCAACAGCTTTTGAAGCATAACTGATTTTATGCTGTTTTTAATGCTGTTTTAACTGGTTTTATTTGTCTTGTTTTAACTTGTCAAATTGTTTAGTACACTTTTAGTCTGGTTATATATTCTTAATTGGTTAAATCAATTTTATTGTAAACCACCTCGAGACTCTGATAATGGGAGAGAATATAACTTACTTAAAGAAATTCTTTTTAAAAAATAAACTGGTTTACTTACTTCATCTTCTCCAAAATTAGGTAAAACAGATGTGATCCGTGTAACAGGGAATGATTTTTTGGTTGCTTCGGGAGAGCCCAGAAACTTCATGAAATATATTACATAGCACAATACCAAAATACTGGTATAGAAAAGCTGAAAGAACAATTTTCCATTACTCTACTGAATATTGTAGATAAAACTCTATTTTAACAACAAACAGATTGCTGATTAGATTCAAATGCCAAATGCCAATGGACAATTCAAGCACAAGGACGGCTTCTCATCTGGAGGAAAAATGTATTTCTTAGAATCATCACCTCTCACTAAAATTAGTACCGGACAGATTTATACTTCTCTTTCTCCCTCCCTCTCTCTCTCTCTCTTTCTTTCTTTTTCTTTCTTCCTTTCCTTTCCTTTCTTTCCTTTCCTAACAGAACATCAAGATCAAAAAATCAGAGACTAGTGCAATGAAAGAAAAAACATCTTATCTCAGAAGCTGGTTTTCTCTATCAGAACTGGCTGAAAGTTACTGTTTTTCCACACAACAGCTATTCCTTGTTATATTGTGAAAAGCTCCTTGATTTGTTGTTGCCATTTTAAAACAATCCTGATCTACTTTTGTCCTGTTGTCATGGCCCAAATGGCAATTAGTGCGGGATTTTTTCAAACTGCTGAAACTTGGGAAAGTGCAGCAGTCCCACAAACAAAATGCCTATCACTATTATAGCCATTACCTTCTACTAAAAGCCTAAATCAAGATCCAAATATACATGTAGTTGTTAAGAAGCTGGAATGCTATTTACAGCCATCACAAAAACGTGACAGTACATAATATATAATGATGATTACTAGTTTACTTTTTAAAATTCCAATTCCACTTTAATCTTCATGGCTAACCCAATTTAATGAATCTCTTCTACTTAATTAACGCTTTGAAAAGTCTTCAAAAATGAGAGAAAGACCTCTTTAAAACATTTGAGGATTCACGGGGCTTTCATGACTTTTATTACACATTCCTTCAGAGTCTCTCCCAGACCAGTTTTGTGAAGGCCTTAATTAGACCAGAAAGAAGGCAGTTTGCCCTCTCTTAGGAAAAAGCATTCATTAACAGTGAAATTCAATAAATGTCTACTTTGAAATAAATCCCAGTGAATTCATAGGTCTTATTCTCAAATACATAAGGGACTGAAGTCTAGAAATCAGAGACATTTCCACTTCACATATTTTAGCCATAAATGAAATATAACAACCATTAAAGCTATCTGCCTAAGAACCATATATGCTATTTTATAACCTCATATATGAAAACATGAGATAATTTCATTGTGGAAGAAAGAGTTTAATAAACTGACATGATTCCTTTTATTGCCAGTAAAGAGTTTAAACAAGAGTCAATTATGTGTGTGCCTTGTAAATTTAGTTTAAGCTACAGACAATTTATGTTCCATGCTTAATTGAACACAAAATTAAGTGCATATGACAGATAACTGACTATCATATGTAAATACTTTCCGCTGAAATTCCCAAACTGAAAGCTAGTACTGGGACAAAAGTAGATCAACATGGTCTGCAACAAACAAGTACATTCCATTTATGGTAGAAAAAGGACAAAACTTGGTAACAACAGCAATGCTACCTCAATTTATTCAATTTAAATTATTACGACAGATTTTTGAAATAACATTTAAAAGAATGAAGTCATACCTGAGCCAAAGAAAAAATGTATAGTCCCCAGTGAGGGTACAGGACCACTAGAATAACTGTAAAAAAACATTTGCAAATGATTGACAGACTTTCAGCAATTACCTGCAAAAAATATACAAAAACAATGTTAACTATGTACACATTATACCTCCTACTCTAACTCTTACATCAGAGCTTTCCAAACTTTGTCGCGATAACACATTAGTGGTTCAACTGCAGTATGTAGGTGTATTGCACCAACATACCAAGAAACCTCTGAGTCTATGTGGAATAAACAATACCACTTTGCATTTTTCGACAGCAAATGTGCCAATTAGTATGGTGCACTAGTAATATGACACCTGAGTAGTCAGACAGGTTGGAGGGGAGGCTTTAGGAGCACATCCCAACTCCAGTGGGCCTATATGACTGAAGGAATCAGTCTCTCTCACACACACATATGTACGTACATGATAATAGTAAATTCTTAGTCTTTCCACCACTAAAATTTAGCTGGCAAAGATTTCTAACAGATTTTTTATTCCACTTTAAAGCTGCACTTCCATACTTCCAAGGGTTGCTCAGCCAGGAAGTTTCCACAACTTGATTGCACCCCTGGTCTAGATCTTACCCAACATAGTCTTGTTGTTGAGTGTCATCGAGTCAGCTTGAATTGATAGGGATCCAATGAATGAGGGGTCCTCAAGTCACCCTATCCTCAACAGACATGCTCAAGTCTTGCAGACTCAAGGCCATAGCTTTTTTGACTTAGTCCTTTCATCTTGAATGGGTTCTTCCTCTTCCTACTACCTTTTTGCCAAGCATTATTTGTCTTTTCAAGTTAGTCATGTCTTCTCATGATATGATCAAAGTAGGACAGCTTCAACTTAGCTATCTTGGCTTCTAGGAAGAGTTTAGACTTGATGTTCTTGAAAACCCAGATTGCTGATTAGATTCAAATGCCAAATGACATTTGGCATGTCCCCAATAGTCATAGAACTCTTCTCAAGCGCCACATTTCAAATGAGTTGACTTTCTTCCTATTAGCTTTCTTCACTGTCCAGCTTTCTCAACTATAAATAGAAATGGGAAATACGATGGCATGGAAAATCCTAACTTGAACCCTAACTACTACTTTTTGCGTTACACTGATGAATAAAAATGCCTTTATTGCTGAATACTAGTGTTCTAAATTTAAAATAAAAACAGCTCTTTTATATACACACACATACACCTTGCATAAAAGCTATTTATGATTTCATCCATTCATGCAACTGTAAATTGTCCCCATTAATTAGGAAATGAACAAGAATAACAACTTATGTGCATTGCGTACTTACCTTCAGCTTTACAAATAAGTGCACTTGTGCTAAAACCCAAAAAGGTTCACCCAGAAGTTCAATCACAGCAGAAAGACCAAAGGCAATTACTCCAAAGTTATAGTGAGGAACAGAATTTTCATCAGGGACTTCAAGTACATCTAGCCAGACCCAGCCCAGGAAAAGAGACCAACACACACCCAAGGGGACACTGTAAAGGCAAAAACTTTAGTTGGTTTCATGTTCTTAACTTCTCCTCAACTGTCGGTACTGTTAAAAATGGGTTTATCAAAATAAACTCAAGGTTGCTCCTTCTTTTCTTCCTCTATTCCTTTCTTCCCATTTTAAAACAAACTAGGCTTTTAAATAAAGTAAAAACAAACTATTTATGCAGCTCCTTTTCCACACACATATATGCATAGGCTACTCCTGATTTATCTCCAGTATTCCTTGAAATGTATTACTGGCCTTGAGATCTCTACATACATACTTAGTTGCTCAAGAAATCGATACTTCTCAAGCTGACATCTTATCTGCATGACTGCTTTCTGCACAGTAGCTCAGGAACTAAAGAAATGCCCAGCTGTGCTTCAGGGATATGTGGTAGTTAATATATGCATTAGATTCTCATGAAACCAAGTTAAATCCTTAGAAATGCAGCACTGCAGATAAGCACAACTCTTTCATTTACAGTTTAGATATGAAATAAAGTATTTGAGAGTTTCACATCCTATATCTAACCTATATACTAAGCTGCCAGCTCCTTCAAGTCATGACTTGAAAGAACCGACTGTTCTAGCTTTTCAAAAGTACAGTATAAGCAAAACTCAAAGATGAAACATACAGTTGAAACCTTGTGAAGTGGTCTTTCTGAGAGCATGAAACCCAAATGCCGCAAACTCAAATTAGGATTGTCACCTTTCTGTGTAGACACCCTAAATATCCCTTTAAAAGCTACAAAGCACAATAAGCCAAGGTAGTTCAATGTACTCCAACTCGTTAGAAATCCAACACCTGATATGAAACAAATCTACAGTTTCCTGTAGCAAATTCAAAGAGGAAGGATGGGGAAGAGAAATGTGAAAGAAGTCATACCAGCTCTAGCCTCTCCATCCCCTTTAGATCTTTGAAAAGGGAAACCATAACATCTAGATTTGCCACTGACAGCCACACAAGAGTAGCTAATTATTTCATTTTAAGCACTGTGCTTAATTGAAAGAAAAAAGTTTTATAAGAGATACATTCCAATACATCATTCAAACTTACGATAGCCACAAAAGATTAAATGTTTTGGTCCAGTTTCTCCTGGTATTTCCACTCAGGCAAGCTCTGCGAAAAGCCTCTCTGGCTAAGAAAACAACTGTTGAATAAAGCAGCATCAACCTAATTTTTTTAAAGGGAAAAAAGAAGGGATAGGGAGAGAATTTTAGCACAAAATATGTATTAGTAAGACAATGGTATATATGTAGCAGAGAAGATTGGATTTTCTACTCCAAAATATACTTCCACTATATGTATGTGTATGGTGTGTGTGTGTGTGTGTGTGTGTGTATACACACACACATTCACACATACACATACACCTAAAAGGATACCTGGGATGTTGTGTGTGTTTAGCTTTAAAATGTAATTTTAAATGTGATTTTAATTGTATTTTAACTTTTGCATCCCTCACATAAATATTTAATTGTTTTTTAAATTTTTGTTATTCATACGTATATGTATTAGCCTGATTTTTAAATTCTAGTGTGTTATTGTTAGCCACCTTTAGTCCCTATGGGCAGAAATAGAAGAAGAAGAAGAAGAAGAAGACCCTTAAGACACCAGATACTACTTGATCTTGGAAATTAAACAGTGTCAAGATTGGTTAGCACTTGGATGGGATCTGCCAAATAATATTCGGGACCTCTTCACACCAACCCTCCCTCCTCTTCCATTTTGTTCTGCTTCGTACCCCGCGACCCTCCCTCCTTTTCCATCAGACAACAGGAACAGGACAAGGCGCATTGGCACCCTGTTCCTGTCCCCATCAGACGGAGAACAGGGCGGCAACACGCATTGCTGCATTGGCCTTTCCCCCCATCAGATGCTTAGAGAAGCAAACCACCTCTAAGTGACTTTTAAAAAATCTGAGGAAATTTATGATGACACTATAAGTCAACAGGCTACTTGAAGTCACACAGACCATCTTAATTGTTGAATTTATGAAACAATTCAATTGTTTTTAGTAGATCAGGACACACAGTGTAACCTCTCCACACTCACTAGGGTTATGTACACAGAACTCAAGCAAAAATTGAAAAACTGAATTTAAAAAATGCTAATGCTAATTTTTGCACTTGACAGAAAACCTAGCGATTCCTGGAGAGACCATATTAACCAAATCCACAAAAGGTTAAACTCTCAAATGTGAAGGTCTGGCTGCAGTTGACAATGGTCCCTGTTAAGATTTTTTTTCTGGAACAAATTTAAATTGCATTTATGAATCAATAGTTCGCTCCCTAATTAATACACATAACACTAAAAACGTGTCCATTTACAGGAGATGTCTCTGCTAAAAACAGATGTACTATTTTTTCACGCTACAAATTTATAGCACAATGATCTCACTTTAACTGCTTTGACTGCATTGTATGGAATCCTGGGGCTTATAGTTTGATAAGGCCTTAGAGATCTCTGCCCAATCATTCTTAATACATTCGTTAAACTACAGATTCCAGGATTGTACAGAATACAGCCATTATACATAAGATGAAATTTTGCTATAGTGTTAGAAAGCCAGAAATTTCAGTGTTATAAACAAGGAATTTCAGAGTATCTGCTAATTTGAAAAAATAAGGGGAGACAAGCTAAAAGCTTGTTTACTGGTATGTGAATTTGTATATTGGCTTTTATATTAGCATTGCATATAAATAAGCTGAATTTGTTTTGTAACATTCAACGCTAAGATTTGAGAAAATGAGAAAGCAGTGTTCTTCAAAACTTACATTTCAGAAAACACTAAAAAATTACTGGACACCTATCAAAATTAGAAAGTGCTATGTAAACAACCAGCATGCTAAATAGCTACTGGATATTTACATAAACCAGAGAGGAAATTCATTTGTCCGAGAAACCAAATCATAAGCAGAAATTTGCATTTAGACAACACTGCAGATATTAATTTTGCTAAAAACTTTGAAACATCTCCTTGCAGCATCATACCAAGAAGCTTTAGCTGAATAATTTACTTTTTTATTGCTTAGGTTTACAAAGATATCACATTGACTAGAACACAGTGGGACAAAATTGGTGTAATTTGGAAACATTAATCGTTCATACATCAAAAGAAAATTATCATAATTTATTACCTTACATTCACAAGGCCAATAATTTCTTTTGATACATATCGTAACGTAAAAGCATTTAACCCAAAAGTAATTAGCCGGAACAGTACCTGTAAATAAATAAATTAATAAATAAATACAGTGAAAAAGGAAATAAATTTTTAAAATGTTCAGACCTAAACAAAGTCAGATCTTGAGGAAGTAATTAAAGTAAATGCCAAATAAATCTTTGGGAGCATCTGCAGTATTAATACAATTTGACATCACTATAGCTTTACAAAATCTCTAATCTTGCTGTGCCTTCCCAAACTATAAATCCCAAGATTCTATAGCATTGAGCCATAAATGAAATAGATCCTGCCAGGCTGAGGTCAATCCTCTTGGCTTAAAGTAATTTCCCACACTCCTTGACCAAAATGGTAGATTATAGCCAGCAACACCGAAGAAACTGCCTCAAGGAGACAAGAGGTAGCTTTTTCTCTTGAATATACCTGCCCTGAACACGGATAGACCATCTGCAATTGCAGATCTGTGGCAATACTATGAACCTCATCACACTGAGAAATATTCCATTTCAATCAGTATGCACTGCGTAGGTTTTTATGACTAATGGCACACTGTTTTCAGACGAGATGCATACTGACTTGGTCAGTCCGTCATACCCAATTACTATAATTCTTGCCTGAAGAAAATACTTTGCTTTGACTTATCACACCATGGAAAGCTGGCTCCTCCCAATGTATTCCAAAGACTCTACGTCACTCCCTGGCCTTTTTAAAAAGTTTTTTTTACATTGCTGAGTGATGTAGCCTCGAACTCCCAAACTACCGCTCTTGCAAAATTTCACAAAGATCTCACATCTGGGTAGCAATAGGTTTACCTGGTCGTGACTTTTTGGTGCAAAACAAAAAAAAATCTACTGCTGATGTTGCTTTATTTAGTAATTCAATTTTATGAGGCCAAACTTGAGGCGATTCAGAGGCAATAACAGCTTTTGTCAGATATTACTCTGAAATCTTCACTGTTTGTGTTGCTGGAGCAGATGGTGCCCTTACATGGGAAAGACCTGACATCTCGGCAACTCGATGTAGCGAGTTCGCTCACCATTTTGCAGACAAAGTCGCTCAGATTCGTTCCGACTTGGACGCCGGCCTTGATGCATTGCCAGGTGAGGTAACCGAGGCATCTGTCTGTTCGATCTTGTCGGATTCGTTTCAGCTTGTGCAGCCTGATGATGTGGACAAGATTCTTGGAGCTGTGAGGGCAACCACCTGTGCCCTTGACCCTTGCCCATCTTGGCTTTTAAAGCAGGCCAGTGGTGGGTTAGGTGATTGGTTTGTGACAATAATTAATGCCTCTTTGGGGCAGGGCAAATTTCCATCCAGCCTAAAACAAGCGGTGGTAAAGCCTATTTTGAAGAAGGCCTCATTGGATTCGACCAATCTCTGTAATTACAGACCAATCTCTAACCTTCCATTTTTGGGCAAGGTCTTGGGGCGGGTGGTTGCTTCTCAGCTCCAGGGATTCTTGGAAGATACGGATTTTCTGGACCAATCGCAGTCTGGCTTCAGGCCTGGGTTCAGTACCGAGACGGCTTTGGTCGCCTTGGTGGATGACCTCCGCAGGGAACTGGACGGGGGGAGTGTGACCCTGCTGGTTCTCTTGGACATCTCAGCGGCTTTCGATACCATCGACCATGGTATCCTTCTGGGACGGCTCTCTGGGATGGGTCTTGGGGGTACTGCACTGCAGTGGCTCCAGTCCTTCCTGGAGGGCTGTTCCCAGTTGGTGAAGCTGGGGGACACCTGCTTGGACCCCTGGCCATTGACCTGTGGGGTCCCGCAAGGTTCTATTCTGTCCCCCATGCTCTTTAACATCTACATGAAACCGCTGGGAGAGGTCATCCGGAGTTTTGGAGTACGGTGCCATCTCTACGCGGATGACACCCAACTCTACTACTCTTTTCCACCAAAATCCAAGGAAGCCCCTCGGATTCTGGACCAGTGCCTGGCCGCTATGTTGGCCTGGATGAGGGCGAACAAGCTGAGACTTAATCCCGACAAAACAGAGATCCTCCAGGTCAGTCGTACGTATTGGGTGGCAACCTGTGCTTGACGGGGTCGCACTCCCCCTGAAGGCTCAGGTCCGCAGCTTGGGGGTCCTCCTGGATTTGGGGCTGACGCTTGAGGCCCAGGTGTCGGCCGTGGCCGGGGGGCCTTTGCACAATTAAAACTTGTGCGCCAGCTGCGACCATACCTCAAGAAGTCTGATCTGACCATGGTGGTCCATGCCTTAGTTACCTCTAGACTGGATTATTGCAATGCGCTCTACGTGGGGCTGCCTTTAAAGACGGTCCGGAAATTACAACTAGTACAACGTTCGGCAGTCAGGCTTTTAACTGGAGTGAATTACAGGGTGTGTTCATTTATTTTCTGGGCCCAATTCAAGGTGCAGGTTATCACCTACAAAGCCCTAAACAGTTTGGGACCCACCTACCTTAGAGACCGCATCTCCCCCTATGAACCCGCACGTTCTCTTCGCTCGTCGAGGGAGGCCCTTCTCTCGCTCCCACCACCCTCGCAGTCGCGGTTAGTGGGGATGAGAGAGAGGGCCTTCTCCGTCATGGCCCCCCGGCTTTGGAACTCGCTCCCTAGGGAGATCAGGCAGGCCCCTACCCTACTCTCCTTCCGGAAGAGCCTAAAAACCTGGTCTTCCAAAAGGCCTTTGATGTTTAATTGTTGTGGGTTTGACTTATCTGCCCATTCTAAAATAGCTCCATTCTTGATGCGTTGCCATTATTACATTGCACTTTATTGTCCATTTTAGCTGTGAAACTACCTCTCCCTATTTCAGAATATTCTGCACTTGGGCCTAGATCTATGAATTAGAATCATAGAATAGTAGAGTTGGAAGAGACCACATGGGCCATCCAGTCCAACCCCCTGCTAAGAAGCAGGAAATCGCATTCAAAGCACCCCCGACAGATGGCCATCCAGCCTCTGCTTAAAAGCCTCCAAAGAAGGAGCCTCCACCACGGCCCCGGGGAGAGAGTTCCACTGTCGAACAGCTCTCACAGTGAGGAAGTTCTTCCTGATGTTCAGGTGGAATCTCCTTTCCTGTAGTTTGAAGCCATGAATTTGTCTCCTGTTTTTAACATTTTATGCTGCATGTTGATTTTAATGACTGTTTTATTGATGCTGATGTTTTTATTGTTGGGATAATTGTGTTATTGTTTTGTTATTGTTATTATATTGTTGTATCGGGCAAGACCCCATGTAAGCTGCCCCATGTCCCTTCGGGGAGATGGGGTGGGGTATAAAAATAAAGTTATTATTATTATTAAGACCCACCCCAGAGCTAAGCCAATGCTAGCTGAGGAAGGAATTTAGGTGGCTTTTGTAGACATATAGCACATTAGGAAAAGGAAGCAATGAAATCTGTGCCAAAACATTTGTATTACATTGCCAAGTTTTTCTGTGATATAAAAAGATAAATGAAGCACAGCTGAAGTACTACTGTATTTTACTTCTTTTAATTAAAGTTCTTTTAAGGTAAAGATAAAGGTTTTCCCCTGAGATTAAGTCTAGTCATGTCCGACTCTGTAGGTTGGTGCTCATCTCCATTTCTAAGCAGCCGGCTTTGTCCATAGGCACCTCCAAGGTAATGTGGCCGGCATGACTGCATGGAGCGCCGTTACCTTCCCACCAGAGCAGTACCTGCATGATCTACTCACATCTGCATGTTTTCGAACTGCTAGGTTGGCAGAAGCTGTGGCTAACAGCGGGAGCTCACCCAGCTCCCCGGATTTGAACCATGGGCCTTTTGATCTGCAAGTTTAGCAGCTCAGCAGTTTAACCCGCTGCACCATTGGGAGCCCCAAAGTTTTTTTACACATTAACATTCTGTTACATGAAACAATGTATCTGCAATGTATCCAATTCAGATACATTGCAGATACATTATTTTGTGTAACATAATAATAATAATAATAATAATAATAATAATAATAATAATAATAATAAGTGTTGTTGAAGACTTTCATGGCCGGAATCACAGGGTTGTTGTGTGTTTTCTAGGCTGTATGGCCATGTTCCAGAAGTATTCCTTCCTGATATTCACTCACTTCTATGGCGCATCCTCAGAGGAATCTCAAACCGTCTCAGAAATTGAGTATTTCCTAATGTGACAAGGTCCATAATCTATTCCTTTCACTATCATACTAAATACAACTCTAGACATTGGTTGGAAGCACATCAAAATTTTGGTTTGTGAGATGGTTTGGGTTTTTATCATAGCATGAGCAGTACTGCACACTGCATCTACAACACACAGGAAAGCAAACTTTAACTTTTCTCTGCAAAGTTCTGACCCTAATGAGGATCCACCCCATGCTATAAAACTACAAAACTATAAAAAAAAATCTCTCAAGGAAGCATTCATAGGTGACAGGACTGCAACATTAGAGGGCTATTATAATTGTACACAAAATAAGAGGCAACCAACTAGCATTGAAAGAAACTGAAGAGTAAATAAATGATCTGTTTTATTTATACAGAGTACAGCAAGCAAAATGAAAATACAGCAACAGACATGCAAGAAACAGTCCTAAATCCTGAGAAATTAAAGAACAACCTGCACATTGTTTGCAAACATGTCCTTTCTCTGGAGATAATCTTTACTTTCTCTGTTACAGGACAGAGAATTTATGCAGCAGGATTAATGCAATCTGACACCACTTTAACTGCCTTGGGTCAATGCTATGGAATCATGGGATTTGTAGTTTGATAAGGTACCAGCCCTCTTTGGCATAGAAGGCTAAAAGCCTTGCAAAACTATAGCTTACAGGATTCCACCATATTGATCCATGGCAATTAAAGTGGTCTCAAACTGCCTTAATTCTACAATGTAAATGCATCCTGACAGCAAGCCCATTCCATACAGTATGGTATAATAGAGTAAATACTTTTGTAAAAGATGGTCAGAAATACTTATGAATGAGACTACACTGTGTGTGTATGTGTGCGTGTGATTTTATCCATCCTATACTGCATGTGAAATGGGGGAAGCCACGATTCGCCAAAGAACCTGGTCACAAAGACATGTGTACATAGCCATCAGATGTGACAATGTCAGGGTAAGAATTAAAATGAAAGATTGTTGTAATGATTATTAAAAACTAAATCAGGCTCTTACTTTTGAATTTTAATACCAAGTTTCTCAGAGGTTACCAAATATAGTATGAAATAACTAGAACAACAGCACATTAAGCCTACAATTAATCTGCAAAATGAAATTGGTCCTCCTTCCAGCTACATCAAGTTGATGATTTTGCTATGTAAATGAAGTCCCAATGTAATCATTTGTCTCACATGCATATTTACAACCTAATAAACATAAGCATTTCATGTTCACCTGATGAAAATAAAATACTTGCCCAGTAAGCGGCAGAATTTACTTCTTATCCATTGTGAGCATATTTCATTTTTATTTCCTACTTTGCTTGTGTCAGGGAAAGTGAGGCTAAATCAAAATTGAGGGAAATTAATTGAAAATATATGGCAAAATGCTCCAGACATTTTTTTTTTAGAATTTATCAGTCCAAATCTCAGATTATCGTGGCCACAAGCTGTGATAAAGAGTTAATGTGTGAGTCTATTTAAAAATATTCCACTTACTGAAATAAAAAGAGAAAGGAACCCCTTAAAATGTGTACCAAATAATACAGAGTTGTAAGACTAATGTAAGAATAAAACAATACTAAGTATTACATTGGATGATTTAATTGTTAGTTGTTAATGAAAAAACATGCTCTTTATTTTTTTTAAAAAATGCAATGCTAGCCTTAATTCATTCTGCATTTCATATGCATTTTTGCCTCCTGCCATCTCAATTCCCCATTCTGCTTCTTCCAAATTGAAGTATAACTGTTGCTTTCCCTTTTAAAAAAAAAGAAAATCCAAAATGTTTTCTCAGGTATTTACTTGGCTATGTGAGGATTTGAACCCTTGAATATACCTTGAACCATATTTTTGGAGAAAAGTAGGATATGAATCAACAACTAACACAACTGTGGTTTAAACTACTACACCGCACTGGTTGTGTATTTATAATAATTATTATTATATTGTAAATAATAATAATACATATAATTGCATGCAATCATACTAAATTTAAAAATACTTGTAAAAAAAACAATGCCTGCTTAAACTCCTCCTTCTGCAGAAGCAATAAAAGTACAGATCCCAAAGAGCTGAGTAGCAAGTCAAAGGGTGCTGTAGTTTTACTTCTGAATTAGTTTTAAGGATTTTAACTGTCTATTCTTAATAATATTAATATTATTTTTAATGTTTGTATTTTTTGGGTTTTCAATTGTATTGAATAGCTTTGATTACATACCACTTTAAGTCTTGTTTGTAGACAGAAAGAGTGTAGTATAAATAAAATAATAATATGTGTGGAAAGTGCGTAATCAATGCCCTCTGACATGACTTTAACTGCTATGGTTCATGGGAGGTGTAATGTAGTCAAGCACTTTCACTCTTTAGCAGAGAAGGCTATAGACTGGCATGGGCAAACTTGGGCCCTCCAGGTGTTTTGGATTTCAACTGCCACAATTCCTAAGAGCCGGTAGGCTGTTTGGAATTGTGAGAGTTGAAGTCCAAAACACCTGGAGGGCCCAAGTTTGCTCTGCCTGCTATAGCCCTTCTCAAACAACAATTCCCATTATTCTATAACATAGAGCCTGGGCAATCCAGGCATTGTTAAACTGCATTAATTCTATCGTGCAGATACACCCAAAGTTTCCAATCCAGAAACCCTACAACATCTGGTCCTAATTAGCAAACTAAAGTTGGATCTACATTGCCACATAATCCAGTTTCAGAATGCAGATTAACTGCATTGAACTCGATTATATGAGTTTAAACTACCATATAATCCAATTCAATGCATTTAATCTGCATTTAGTGTATAGGATCCAACCTTTGAGTGTATCCATTGCAAGAGACCTCTCTCTGGTCTCTATCTTTGTTGGGTTGCTGTGAATTTTCCGGGCTGTATGGCCTTGTTCCAGAGGCATTCTCTCCTGTCATTTCACCCACATCTATGGCAGGCATCCTCAGAGGTTGTGCGGTCTCTTAGAAACTAGGCAAGTGGGGTTTATCTGTGGAAGGTCCAGGGTGTGAAAAAGAACTCTTGACTGTTGGAGGCCAGTGTGAATGTTGTAATCCATCACCTTGATTAGCATTAATGTCCTTGCAAGCTTCATTCCTTTGTTCTGAGGTGTTAGCTGCATCTGATTGATTCATGTCTGTAACTCCCCTGGGGTTTTTTAGTGTTCTTTATTTACTGAAAGCAGCCAAGCTTTGAAGCTGTAAGGCTACTCAATGTTAATCAAGGTGATCAATTGCAACATTCACACTTGCCTCAAACTGACAATTTATTTACTGTCCTGATTTCAGAGTTTTTTAAATACTGGTAGCCAGATTTTGCTCATTTTCGTGGTTTTGTCCTGTTGAAATTGTCCACGTTTGTGGATTTCAATGGCTTCTCTGTATAGTCTGACATGGTGGTCCTTAGAGTGGTCCAGCATTTCTCAATGTGTTCTCAAATAATATGCTGTGCCCTATCTTTGTTGTTTTTTTTAACTGCCCTCACATTAATTAAGACTTATGATGGTCCCCCTTCCCAAAGTCATCCCATCAATAGCCCTGCTCAGGCTTCCTTGAATGGCTCTATGAGTCTAATCTATCATAGTGCTATAGCCTACTTTAGTTGCCACGGCAACATCCAATGGAATGTCGGGGCTTGTAGTTTAGGGAGGGGCGCTTGAAATGCTCGGCCAGGGAACTCAACTACAAGCCCCAGAATTCCTCGCGGCGGTTAAAGGGGAAGGTGAGCCCCTGTTCTGACACGCAGGCAGGCGGGAAGGGAAGGCAGCGGAGGTCGGGCGGGAGGTACCTGCAAGAGGGCGCTGGAGGAGGCCAGCCGGGTTGTCTCCCTGAGCGCGTCCTGCGAGTCCGCCATCTTCCCCTCCCCGCCCGGCTTCTTCCTCAGAGAGGGAAAAAAAAGCACGCCGGTAGAGGAGTGGGCAAAAGGGCCGCTTCCTTACCGTCGCGGGGAGATGTCGTCATACTCTCCTCTTTCCTCCTCCCCTCTCGCCTTCTGGGATTCATCCACGCTCTAAAACGAATACTATGGAATCATGGGAGCTGTAGTTTTACAAAGTCTAGTGCAGGTATGGGCCAAGTTGGGCCCTCCAGGTGTTTTGGCCTCCAACTCCCATCATTCCTAACAGCCTCAGGCCCTTTCCTTTTTCCCCTCAGCCGCTTAAGCGGCTGAGGGGAAAAAGAAAGAGGCCTGAGGCTGTTAGGAATGGTGGGAGTTGGAGCCCAAAACACCTGGAGGGCCCAACTTGGCCCATGTCTGCTCTATACTGAGAGAGAGAGAGAGAAATAAAATGAAGACCTTGTGAAACTACAACTCCATGATTCCATAGCGTTGAGCCGTGGCAGTCAAAGCAATGTCAGACTGCATTAACTCAACAGCCTTAGATGTATTTAGCCTCACTAGGTCTGATCTTGATCCAGCCTGATTCAAGTGAGGAAATAAGAGCATCTTTGTGCTCTCTGTTAAGCAGTATTTATTTATTTTATTTATTTATTTAATTGGCTCGGAGCAGTTTACAGAAATAAATTAAAACAATACAATTTGCTTTAAAATAACAATAAGAACAGACATAGCCCCGAGTTTTTCACCCATCGAAGGCTTGTCGGAAGAGAAAGGTTTTACAGGCTTTCCGAAAGGCAAGTAGGTCTCGGATAGTTTGGGTTTCAACTGACAAGGCATTCCATAAATAAGGGGCTACAATCGAGAAGGCTCTCTGCCTAGTAGAAGACAAATGACAAGTCCGGATGTTAGGGACTTCAAGCAAATTTTGGTCTTTGGACCGAAGTAATTTCTGGGGTTGGTGTGTTTGTGACATGGAAACACCATAAAGGCTTTTCTTAGGTAAGGGAGGTGGTTTTGCCAGTTCGTTTCTCCTTTCTCCTGCATTGGTGGTGCACCCCATTCAAAGACTAACCAGAACTGGCCTTGCTTAGTTTTCAAAATCAGGCAGGATCTGGTTTTGTGTGTGTGTGTCAGGAGCGACTTCAGAAACTGCAAGTCGCTTCTGGTGTGAGAATTGGCCATCTGCAAGGATATTGCCCAGGGGACTCCTGGATGTTTGGTGTTTTACCATCCCTGTGGGAGGTTTCTCTCATGTTCCCGCATGGGGAACTGGAGCTGACAGAGGGAGCTCATCCACTCTCCCCCAGAACTGAACCGCTGACTTGTCAGCAGTCATGCTGGCACAAAGTTTTAACCCATTATGCCACCGGGGGCTCCAGGATCTGATAATTTTACATTATTTAGGCCATAAACTATTTAGCGACATTGTGTGTTTGTATAAGTGCCTCCAAATCATAGAATCATAGAATAGTAGAGTTGGAAGAGACCTCATGGGCCATCCAGTCCAACTCCCTGCTACGAAGCAGGAAATCGCATTCAAAGCACCCCCGACAGATGGCCATCCAGCCTCTGCTTAAAAGCCTCCAAAGAAGGAGCCTCCACCACGGCCCGGGGGAGAGAGTTCCACTGTCGAACAGCTCTCACAGTGAGGAAGTTCTTCCTAATGTTCAGGTGGAATCTCCTTTCCTGTAGTTTGAAGCCATTGTTCCGTGTCCTAGTCTGCAGGGCAGCAGAAAACAAGCTTGCTCCCTCCTCCTTATGACTTCCCTTCACGTATTTGTACATGGCTATCATGTCTCCTCTCAGCCTTCTCTTCTGCAGGCTAAACATGCCCAGCTCTTTAAGCCACTCCTCATAGGGCTTGTTCTCCAGACCCTTAATCATTTTAGTCGCCCTCCTCTGGACGCTTTCCAGCTTGTCAACATCTCCCTTCAACTGCGGTGCCCAAAATTGGACCTGTTGACTTATGGTGATCCCGTTATTGTATAGGATTCTCTTAGACGAGGAATACAGCAGGTCCATTGTATCCACAGGCTTAGGTTCTGCAATGTCAACAAGTCATTGATTAGAATTACAGTGCCGTACACAACACAATGCTTTATCCAAGGGAAGTCATGTAATATAGTACTATATTGACAGAACTGCAGAGATACGCTCACACAACTATGGAGGCTGGAGAGAACAGAGAGGATCCAAGTGTGGTGCTTGGAATATGAAATAGTGAGTACCTTCTCACTATTTCATAGATCCTTCCATCTCTGTAGCTTCATAGCGCTCACAAGCTCTACCTAGCATAGTCATGGGCAAATTTCAACCCTCTGGGTGTTTTGGATTTCAACTCTAACAATTGGCTGTTAGGAATTGTTAGCGTTGGAAGTCCAAAACACCTGGAGGGCCAAAGTTTGCCCATGCCTGATCTAGCAGAAGCACTGCAACAAAAGCTGGCATAATCCCTAGAGGCGAAGGAGACTAAAGAATGTGCCCCTGGTCACCAGGACTTGCCATCACCTTTGCTGTTTTCATTACTTCATTTTATTCATGAATGACATGTATCTTCACATGTACAGTTGTGGGACCCAGCTTCTGGAGATTTACAAAACATCAGTGTTTCTTTGCTATCTGCACAGGGTCCTGGAACTAAACCCTCACAGATGCCAAGGGTCCACTATTATCAGATGTCATTTTACCAGTTGCTCTTTCCAAAATACAGTCTACAGTGCCAGGTATTCATTTCCAGTCTCCCACCTAAGCACTATCCAGAGTTGGCCCTGCTTAGCTTCTATGATCAGACAAGATCTGCTGCCGTTAGGGTCTTTAAGCTTTGGGGGTTTGGTTTTTTTTCCAATTTTTTCTTCTCCAAAGAGATCTTTTAGAAATACTGTACTAATAAATGTGCATGCTTGAAGTTTTTAGGTAAGGTGCTCTGAAGCAGGGAGCCAACCAAAATCCCATGGGTTTCATTCTGGTAAAATATCTCTCTGAAATTTTGTACCCCTGGGAACAGTATAATTCTGCATCTTTGCCCTTTGAATATACAGTAGAGTCTCACTTATCCAACATAAACGGGCCAGCAGAACGTTGGATAAGCGAATATGTTGGATAATAAGGAGGGATTAAGGAAAAGCCTATTAAACATCAAATTAGGTTATGATTTTACAAATTAAGCACCAAAACATAATGTTATACAACAAATTTGACAGAAAGGGTAGTTCAATACGCAGTAATGCTATGTAGTAATTCCTGTATTTACGAATTTAGCACCAAAATATCACGATGTATTGAAAACATTGACTACAAAAATGCGTTGGATAATCCAGAACGTTGGATAAGTGAGACTCTACTGTATGTCTGAAGTATGCTTGTAATCATATATCTTTGGCACTCAGAGAAAGTCTTGTGGAATTCTCTTGCAACATTGAAATGATCAACATTTCTCAACAGAGTATTTTGTGTCCCTATGCACAAGAGCTTGAGAGTCAGACAGCTCTATACAGAAATAAATGACTTTTGGACAATGGCAACACCTGCAGCCCCAAAAATAGTATGATGTCATTCTAATCTAAAGTCTTGTTAGAACTATTCTTAAACAAATGGCTTTCTGCAAAGCAGGGGGAATTAACATTAAAATACCAAACAAGGCTCAATGTAGGCTAGAGAAAGTGGGACACTTTCGGCATTAAAATCCTGACTTCATATGTACAGTAATGGGTCCTGGCTGTTGGAGAGTTATCAAGAAAGAAAACCTAGGATTGTGATGTATACTTCACAGAAAATGGCAAGGTAGTGTCAAAGAAATAAGCACCATTCTGGCATAGTTAGAAAAGCAATCTAACACCCACCGATATCATCCTGTCCTTATGCAAATCTATGGTGTGTCTGCACTTGGAAACACTGTGCCACTCCACTTGTACAATGACATTTCAGAAGTGGGAAGGATACAGAAAAGAAACTAGCATAAGTAGGATGAGGCAAGAATTGAAAAGGCTTAGAGAACAAAAAGGTCAATAAGGGAGGATGTAACAGAAACATGTACACCTTTGCATGGTGTGGAGAAAGTGAACAGGAAGACGCTTGCCTTTTATAATATGAAAAGGTCAACCACTGAAGTTGAATAGAGCAAGATTCAAGACAGATTAAAAAAATTCCTCACAACAAAGCTCACAGTAAATCTGCCATTTGCTACCAGAATCTGTGGCACTAGATGCCAACTTGAGCAGGGACGCCAACTTGCGCAGGGGTACTAGACTACTACTCATAATGACTATCAAAGACAATGTATCTATTAAAAAGATGTTCATTGTGTATTAAATTTATTTTTTAAAGGGGGTTATTATGATACTGTTTAAAGTAGCAAGAATCATGTCATTTTAAACTTACTTCTGCTTATTTTCTTGCCATACTGTATTTAAAAATTTACATTTAATCATTATTCCTAAATAACTTTTTCCAAAATAAATCATGATCATTGCACTTTTTGTATGCTTGCTTACAGTTCTTGTCAGCACAATTTCTTATATATTCACTCAAAAGTTAATAGCAATGGGTTTGATGTGTTTTAGTATCTTGTGAGTTTACATGTAAAGTGCCTGTTTGGTTTAGTGGTTCATATACTGGATTAGGAGACCAGGGCTTGATTCTCATTCAGCCACCAGGTGACGTTGGGGTGGTCACACTCTCTCATCCTAAGAGGAAGACAATGCCAAACCTCCTTTGAATAAATTTGTTCAAGTTATTTCTGAGTCATGGCCAAATGAGGATTCAAACCCTGGTCTCCAGAGTCATAGTCCAATACTCAAACGACTACCCCATACTGGTTCTAGAATAAATGTAGATATACACAGATGTCTATGAATCTGAGTAATATGGTGTACAAGAATATAAAGGTTTTAAAGTAAATAATCTAAGTATTTGACTTCCCACTACCATGTGTCTTATACACATTTATAATTCTCTTAATGCAACTGTTGCAATCAAACAAGAATTAAACATTACTTACACCCAAGGTTACTGTTCCGTCCCCCAGGACGATGGTTTGCCTTACCTATTGGTCGTTTGTTTGTTTTCCCTCCTTTACATTTTGTTTCAGCCTCTGGCTGCAAAGGCCCAGGAAAAGTGGCTTGGAGTCTGCAAGAGCTGGCTGCAGTCTTCTTTGCAATGATTGGTCAAAGAGTACAACATCTTAGGACCGCCCTTTTTTAACCAGGGTCTAGTCTCCATTTTGGAGCCTCATTTTGGCTATAGTCTTCCAACGTGCTGCAGCTGTGCAAAGCTAACTGGGACAAATCATCCTCAAAACCAGGCCAATCTAAACCTATCCAAATTAGATAAGTATTGAATTATACTGATCTGGAATAGAAAATCTAATTAGAGGAGCAAGGTTATTCCGTCGCATCTAGAACTAATCTTTGCTGTAAAGATAGGGAAGGAAAGAGTTTCTCCTTCTATTATAGACAGCGTGATTAGGGTGTAGTGGTTTTATAATCACCTTTGCCTTCTGGAACCAGGGATAATTCTGTAACTAAAACCTATAGAAATTTGTTTCATTTTCTGTAACTTTAAGATCTGTGCCAAGTTTACAACTTTGTATGAATAAACATCCTTTTTTTTTTTGAAGTTTTCCAGACTCAGTCGTTCAATATTTTTAGGACAGCTTATAGGGATTTGCAGTTCGCCCGGATAAAGGACGGCACGTTTCAGCTTTATAGTTTTTTTTTATTGTCTGGCGGACGGCACAGTTACATTTTAGAATCACACTAAGACAGTTGACAATTTACGCCTCACAGAACATTATGTATGTGATTGTATGCCCATGTAATATGTTATATGTAGAAATGACCAAGGGGGCCTTGAAAACGAGGATGCATGAACACCGGTCAAGGATTAAAAATGGGTGCACAGATTCCACTCTATATACACATTTTCAGGAGAAATCCCATTCCTTTGACCGTTTCAAGTTTTTTGCATTAGAGAAAGCAAAACCCTGTGGAGACGTTAAAAGATTTCTTGCACAAAGGGAAACCTACTGGACCTTTAAACTTGATTCTGTATTCCCCCAGGGGTTAAATGACAGACTTGATTTCACCTGCTACCTATAGGTTACCCTTGTATTTTAGGACAAGCAGTAGATTATCTGGTGCTCGCAATTGTAACTTGAATACAACCATGCACAGCCTACTACAAATAAGTCTGCATTTTCTTTATTATAAAGTATTTTAAAGTATTGTGATGTTTTTCTATATATCATAAGGGGTTCTTTTGTATGTGTATTTTGGTGTTTTCAAGTTGACTTTGTGGTTTTTTCGTTTCCCATGCCTAAAGTACAAGAGTACTGATGCACTGAGAAATCACAGCAGAGCCATTTGCACACAACAGACTAGAGACTTTCATGTACTTCTCCAAATATACCAGAACTAAAGGAAGAACAATACCTGAAGAAGGAGACACTGAAACAAGCACTATTTACCTAGGATCACGTTGTTGTGTTTATTTCTAAACATCACAACACCACCTTTTATCATCTTTGTTGAATTCTTGAATACCACCGGTACCATTGTAGTGAATACACACGGACTTGAAATCATCTATTATTGACTAAATAGGTGTTGCTATTTTTTCCTTGTGTAACTTATATCAGTTTGATGTCTGCATTAGAGTGAGTACCCTGTCAGGACACTTTACAACAGGGTACCAATTTTTTCATTTTGCATTAAGAAAACTATAAATGTGTTTAAGACACATGGTAGTGTGAAGTTAAATACTTTATTATTTACTTAAAAACCTTTATATTCTAGTGCACTATATTACTCTTCTAGAATAAATGTGCCTCCTCTCAAAAGCCTGATATGGTTCCCATAAGTCAAAGTTAACTGCAGTGTACTACATAGTAGCAATAATCTCATGTAAATATGCTACACTAACCTTTTAAATTACATCATTCTTGTCATTATGGCTTGTGCAATATAATTTTGTATACCTTTGTTGTTGTATGCCTTCAAGACATTTCCGATTCATAGTTAGATATTCAAACCACTGCACCAAACTAGCTTTATCTATCTGTTACTAGAGTGTGCCTTCGAATTGTTTGTAATTTATTGTGACTATAAGATGAACTTACCACAGGCTTTTCTGGGGTTGAGGATGTGTGACCTGCTCAGTGGGTTTTCATGGCTAAGCAGAAATTCGAACCCTGGTCTCCAGAGTCATAGTCAAAGATTCAAACCACTTCTTGATAAATCCCTGTGATTCAGCCAAATCTGTCTCCAAGGGAGTGCATAGATCACAGCAATAATCTGCTCAGGTTTTGCAAATTCAGGTCATTGATTGTGTCAGTCCATCTGCAATGTGTCTGTCTTCTTTTGCTAGTGCCTTCTGCTTTTCAATGACTCATATTATTTCATGGTGTGCCCAAAATGTGCAATGGCCTTTGTCTTGTCATTTGCGGTCTTGTACATTTTCCCTAATACTCACTGTCCTTGATCTCTTCTAGTCTCCTTGTAGTGCTTGCCATAGCAATGCTTCCTGGTGATGTGTTGTTGTTTTTTACCTGTACCTTTCCTTTGCTCAAATAAAGATCAATAAAACCAATCTGTAATGCAATCTAATGGTCAGGTATAATGTTACTAACCCACCCAACCCTTATCACATGGCATAACATTCTTTTCACTTACTGTATTGTAATAACACTGTCAGAAAGAGACAGCCTTTTCTTATTGCATGTAGTGCATCAGTGATTCAAATATGTGAAGCTATTTCTTCCCAGTATAAACTTTCTCTAAAATGGGCATTATTAATTCCTTGAATAGTGATGTGGTATGTTTTTCAGTTTGATGGGTGTCATTCTAATTTTGGTAGTATCTTGGGGGCACCATTCAAGTAATGGAAGAAGTCAAAGTCAAATGGATGGAGCCAGATGTAATTTTTACAAGTTTGGACATTTTCCCATTGATCTTATAAAGCCCAGCACAGCTCTGTGAATGCTTAAGTCAGGAAAAAATGCCTCTGCAACAGCATCAAGGCTTGTAAAGTACAGCTCAGTTTAATGAGAGATTTCCTGACTATGGTCTATAAAACAGGTTTCTTGCCTGCAAAGTTCAAATCAGTTCTGTGCATTAGATTTAAAGTTTAAACATCCACATATCTTTGATTACTGCTCAGAAATAATAAATATCAGAATGGGGACCCCTGCAGGCCATATCTCGTCTTGGACTAGACATTCTCCATCATTCATTTGCTGTTTGCTCTTGCTTCTGGCTAAAGCTTTTGGATTTATTTATTTATTTACCATATTTATAGCCTGCCTTTCTCAACCCCTGGGGGGGACTCAAGATGGCTTACAAACGGCACTACATAGTGCCTACAACATAAAACATAAAAAGTTATATTAAAATTAAAATAAACATACATAAAACATATTTAAATACAATCCAATGTTAAGACACAGCATCCAATGGTTATAGATTGTTTCTGGAAACCCCTGCACTCCTCCATGTTTCCACTCATCTTTGGATAGAGCAGCCAAGACAATCAGGAATTATTTGAGACAGAATTATACATCCAAAAAGGGATTTTTTAAATCAGGAGTATCTAAAGCTCTTGATTCTAAGAGTAAGCATAGCTCAGTTGAGAATAGCTGGGATATATTGTTTCTGCAATACACCAATCAATCTGTAAAACTATAGAACAAAATATTAAAGAGAATTGGTAACCAAGAGCTGAGAAGCACTTAAATTTGCCTCTTTTAATGAATATTAAATTTACATTTGCTCAGCAACATGTAGTTCTTTGCTGGATGCACTAGATGGCAAGCCGTCCTTAAGGTGGAGAACAGAAGGAGTTACTGCTGAGACCACTGAAGAATTTTATTTCTGTGAACAATCATTAGCATCATCTTTATTTCTAGAGGGAATGCCCTCTATGATCAAATTCTAACCTTTTAACAGATGCTATAATCCTACACATACTGACATGGGGGGGAAATGTTACAGAATTCAGTGGGATTTTGCTATGTTTGTTCTTTATAAAATAGGTTTACTTCATGAATAACAGCAATGAAATATGTGTTATTTAGACACAGTTTACACAAGGTGCAATGTCAGTGGATAAAAATCAAACTTTTACTTGTGGCATTTGCAATTCCTTTTTAATCAATCTCCAAGGTTAATGAAATGCCATTTAAAATAGAAAGGAGCATACCCAGTGATTCACCTAGAGGTGCCGAGGTTGTTAGGCCATTAGTCCCGGGCAATGTCCTTTTGTCATGTAGGATAGGAGGTTTGTACAGGGACAGAACTTTCATGGATTCATGCAACCCTTTCTTCGCTTTACTGGTTCTTAACCAGTGGGTGCTCAGATGTTTTGGCCTTCAACTCCCAGAAAACCTAACAGTTGGTAAACTGGCTGGGAATTCTGGGAGTTGTAGGCCAAAACACCTGGGGACCCACAGGTTGAGAACCACTGTAGATGCAACTGTTTTTTCAACTTGCCTGACTTAGAACTCTTTGGTCCAGCAAATGGGTTGTCATGATACTTCAGGTGCTTCAAAATAGAGGATTTGCAGCACTTGACATTTAAAAATATTGTGAATGAACTCAAAAGAACTGATAAGCTAAGATAACCCAGAAAACATTTGTGCAGCTAATTTATTTGTTCATCCTTAGCAAAAAAAAAAAAAAAATCAGGTAAGGGTTACAAATGGGAGATAAATAATGAATCCTCTCTGCCTTTCTTGCACACATACACACATTGAACCAGTTCATTCCTGCTTCTGTTTGCTCAC
The DNA here is from genome assembly GCF_035594765.1 of Anolis carolinensis. Lineage (NCBI taxonomy): Eukaryota > Metazoa > Chordata > Lepidosauria > Squamata > Anolidae > Anolis > Anolis carolinensis. The sequence goes on along the minus strand of NC_085842.1, from coordinate 77,528,690 downwards.
ACTGCTGTTCTTGCTGTCCAACAAATAGTTTCCACTGTCTGTTATCTATATTTGTGAAGGGTTAGCCTGTCTACTGTAAACCTTTTCCTGATCCTACTGGCTTCAGATGAGCAAAGCAGACAAGCAAGACAAACTTGAGCTATGCCATTAATCAGGCACCCTCTCTTCTACGGACAGTCCTTCCACACAGCCTTATAACCCAGAATATCAAGGCAGAAAATCCCACAATATCTGCTTTGAACTGGGTTATCTGAGTTCACACTGTCATATATTCCAGTCCAAAGCAGAAAATGTGGGATTTTATTTAGTTGTGTGGAAGGGGCCTGAGTGTATTCTAATTCAATTAAATGTAATAAGGACTAACACAGGATCAAGTTCACAAAAAAATACAGGCAGCTTGTTGCTCTCTAGATGTTATGGGACTGTAGTTCCCATGAGAACGGATGAATAAAGCCAGTAGAAAGTAATGGTGGATGTTTTAGTCCAAAAACGGAAGGTTCTCAGTTTCACACCCTTGCCCTAAAGGGAGAGAAAAACACACACTCTGGTTTTATTCATAAAAGGAAAATCCATCTAACAAGTTGCTCTGAAATCTATTCTACTTTCTTTTATTGGTTAGTTGAACCTCAGCTGCTACTAAATTTTGCTACATTGTGTCTCAAATCTTTCTTATATACTCCTGGCTACTTTCACAGTCCAGGAAAGGGATGTTTGGGTGTTTAAACAGCTCAGATAACAAAGCACATGAAAGTGCTGTGCAATGTGTGTTTTTGCTAAAGGCCAAAGTGCAGCTGAAGCCCCGTTTGATCATATCATTCCTCAAACGGAAACTGGCCTCCAGTTACTAAAACATTATCACAGTCAATTTTCTGGGTTAGAAGCATTCAGAAACTCAGAGTTACTGAGTTATCAAAAAGCCATTAGGCCTATAGCTGAGATTCTGAATTGGATTCACATTTCATCAAAATCGGCCCATTCAAGCCAATGGGATTTTATTTAGTCATTCATTACTAATATAATACCTATCCATTTCTATTGGAATTTTATCCCCTGTAAATCTGAAGACTTGAATTTTAAATATACTTTTACTAAACACATGCAGAGTATAAGCCACACTAATGCAATTGTTTCAGACATGAGGCCCCTTAATTATGAATCATGGACCATGGCTCCATTTTGACATACCGCAACCAGCACTACCTTCCCCATTTGTCCTGTAGTAACCCTTTCTTGAATTTCCCCATAAATGTTACCCCACTTAGAGGTCACACAATGGGTTGGTGTAAAAGGCTTGGGGTCTCTTTCTATTTCTACCTGATATGGTCAGATTTATTCCTGGAAGCTCTTGCATATCCTTGCCCCCAAACCAGGGCCCTCCCTGGAGCTTCCATTGAAATGGCCAACATCCTAAGCACCCTTTCTTCCCCTTGTGATACTTGCAGAAGCTGAAATCACTTAACACAGTCCCCATCTACACTGCCATATAAAATCCAGATTATCTGATTTGAACTGGATTATATGAGTCAACACTGCCAGATAATCTTATTCAAAGCAGATAATCTGGGTTTTATATGGCAGTGTAGATGGGGCCACAATGAACAGAAAGAATGCATTTTTAAAAGCTCTGGTGTTTTATTAGAACAATTAAAAACTGTGGCCATTTTTGTTAAAACATGCCTTAGGAAAGAAACAAAGAAATCGATTGATAACTAGCAAATAGAGGGAGAAAACATAGAGGCAGTGACAACATTTATATTTCTAGACGTGAAGATTACTGCAGATGCAGACTGCAGCCAGGAAATCAAAATACGTTTACTTCTTGGGAGGGAAGCAATGACCAATCTCAATAAAATAGTGAAGAGTAGAGATATCACACTGGCAACGAAGGTCCACATAGTGAAAAGTTAAAGCAATGGTATTCCCCATAGTAACCTATGGATGCAAGAGATGGACCATAAGGAAGGCTGAGCGAAAGAAGATAGACACTTTTGAACTGTGGTGTTGGAAGAAAGTTCTGAGAGTGCCTTGGACCACAAAAAGATCAAGCCAGAAATAATGCCCGCCTGCTCACTGGAGGGAAGGATATTAGAGGCAAAGATGAAATATTTTGGCCACATAATAAGAAGGTAATGATGCTGGGGAAAATGAAAGGAAAAAGGAAGAGGGGCCAACCAAAGGCAAGATGGATGGATGGTATCCTTGAAGTGATTGGCTTGACCTTGAAGGAGTTGGGGGGTGGTGAGCCAGTGCGGACCTTGAGATCTTCCGGGGAGGCTCTTCTCGCGCTCCCACCACCGTCTCAAGTGCGGCTGGTGGGGACGAGGGAACGAGCCTTCTCGGCAGTGGCCCCCCGGCTCTGGAATGCATTGCCAAAAGAGATCAGGCAATCCCCTACATTATCCAATTTCCGTAAGGAACTGAAGACCTGGTGGTGTCGGCAGGTTTTTGAGTAATTATATTGGACTACCGCCGACTTCTGAGCCTGAATATATTGCATAAGAGTTCCCTTTATGGTTCCCGTCCCCTTGATCTGGTCATGTAAGTGTGATTTATTGTTATAATTGTATTATTTTACTTTGTTTAATAATGTGTATTATGTTGTTATGTAATGTTTGTGTTGCTTTTATGACTGTAAACCGCCCTGAGTCCCATCCGGGAGATAGGGCGGTATATAAATAAAGTTGTTTTATTATTATTATTATTATTATTATTATTATTATTATTATTATTATCTCATTAACATTCTCTATGTTTCAAACATAGTTTTACTCCAAGGATAGCTGTGACAAAAGCCTAAAGAACGTAAGGAACTAACTACATTTGGATGCTAGCCATGATTTTTAATAAAGCTAAAGTCAATTTGGAACAAGAATTTGAAATAAAAATTGCCTGGTTGTGGTCTTACCTATCAGATGCCCAGGAACTCTCTGCATAATTTTAAATTAAAGCAGTGGCACTCTATTTTACTAGCTTCAAAGAATAAGCTTTAGCAATAAAATTATTTTTCACATTGGGACTTGTATAAAAGGCCTGGGGAACATTCAACAGGCACTTGTTAGAATAGCTAATATGTTCTGTCCTGAAAAAATACATTGTGAAGTACTACAGAAATGTTTTCCTGATATTTTATCAGGTGATCTACACAGCAGGAAGCTGCTATTCTATTGATTTAACATGCTTATTTCTGTTTTTTATCTGCTATATCGAAACATGTTTATAAATTGAATATTTATCCAAGTAGAACTAGAAATAATCCTAGAGTCTGCTAGTCAAACAAACTGATTTCTCTGGTGGCGCTTTAAAAAGAAAAATAGACATAGACTCTCTTTTCTCCTGTGTATATTAAAATAATACTCAACTAGGGGTCTATTATAACTATTGGCAAATCAACCTTGCAAAGCCTTTTTTTCAAGAAATGTATGGCATAGCCTTCATTTAGGCTCATGAAGATATCTTGTTAGACATTATTCACTTTTATAGGCTGATGCGGTATTTAAAGCTGCATATTCTAGATGGCTTCTATGTCCCATTGTGAATGTTTGTAACCGTTTCCAGGCAGAATTAAAGGTGCTGGTTGTCACCTAGGTCTCTTCCACACAGCTGTAAAAATCCACATTGAACTAGATTATATGGCAGTGCAGACTCAGGCCCATTCCACACAACTGAATAAAACCCCACATTTTGTGCTTTGAACTGGAACATATGGTAGTGTGGACTCAGATAACAGAGTTCAAAGCAGATATTGTGGATTATCTGCTTTGATATTCTGGGTTATATGGCTGTGTGGAAGGACCCTATAATCCAGTTCAATATGGATTTTATACAGCTGTGTGGAAGGGACCCAGGTTTGCTTCCAGGACCACCTGTGGATGCCAAAATCTGTGGATGCTCAAATCCCATTATATACAATTGTGTAGTAAAACAGTATCCCTTACAGTATATAAAATGGCAAAATCAATGATTTCCTGATTTATGATACAGGTTCTGTGGAAACCGAGAGCTGGTTGTACAGATACATCTGTTGATAATTCATATGCTGCCAAAATGTCTTCAAGTTCTGGACACACTTCATGGCATTCTGCTTCATTGTGCATTTTTGCGGTTCTAATCCTCATCCTTCTTTTTCATCACATTGGTGACACAATGGGGAAAACACTTGTGTCGGCTGAACTGCTGACCTGAAGACCTGAAGGTCAGTGGCTCGAATCCATGAGATGGGATGAGCACCTTTCTGACAACCCCAGCTTCCCATGCGGAGACATGAGAGAAGCCTCCCACAGGATGGTAACACATCCGGATGCCCCCTGGGTAACGTCTTTGTAGATAGCCAATTCTCTCACACTAGAAGCGACTTGCAGTATATTTTCAATTCGCTTCTGACGCGATAAAAAAAATCACATCCAAAATGACAAATGTTTTTCTCACATGGAAGCCACTCGACTGGTCTGACCCATTTGCTACCCACCTTCGATGGTGCTGCCCTATCTCCTTCGCCTACTGTTAAGAGCCTGGGTGTCGTTTTGGATTCGCAGCTGACAATGGAACCCAACTGGCACCCTATCTATCTGATGAGGCTCTGGCAACAGTCATCCATGCCACGGTCACGTCTAGGCTGGACTATTGCAACGCCCTGTATGTTGGCCTTCCGATGTCTACGACCCGAAAGCTCCGTATTGTTCAGAATGTGGCAGCCAGGCTACTCACAAGAACACCCATGAAATGCCACATAACACCAGTGCTGCAGCATCTGCATTGGCTTCCAACTGATTACCGTGGTCTATATAAGATGCTAGTTCTGACCTTTAAAATTCTTTACGGCCAGGGCCCATCATACCTTAGGGACCGTCTCTCCTTCTCCCATCATCGGAGGTCGCAACGACCATCCCAACGCGACTTACTTTATATACCGGGTCCTAGAGAAGTGCACTTGGAAAGGACCAGATGCAGAGCTTTTTCTATTTCTGCCCCTGCCTTATGGAATGCCTTGCCGCCCTATATGAGAGCCATGCAAGAGTTAGGGCCTTTTACCCTAGCACTCAAGACCTGGCTCTTTACTAGAGCTTTTAATCTATGTTAATTTTATCAATATTTGTATGTATGTATTTTTATCCTTTACAATTTTATCTTGTAAATCGCCTAGCGCATCTTGGATGGAGGGCGATTAATAAGTAATTAAATGATGGTGATGATGATGATGATGATGATGATGATGATGATGATGATGATGATATCAGGAAGGCCAGCTTCAGCCCATGTTTCATGGCTAAAAGCTATAAACAATCCTTTAAGGATTGATTTTGAATAGTTCTGAAAGAACTCCAAAAAATCTGACTCCACTCAGCTACTGTGTACAGTATTTAAGCATTGATTGGCTTTTCCTCCAATTTGTTTTTACACTAAATAAACCAAATATCCATTTTCATCTCTGCAGATCTTACAATGATTTATGCCTACTCCAGGAGGAACAGTCATTAAAAGAAACATGACACTCAAAATGTTATTGTTCAGTGCTGGAGATGCTCTATTGGGATCTCACTGGGCTTCCACTGAACATCATAATCATATTTGTATTATTACTGACAACTAAGATTTCATGTTGGCTAAAATTCCCAAATTTTTACTTAGCTGTTTCCCACCTGCTACCATGAATTAAAGACTTGGATTTTATGGTGTTAAAGAGATGATTTTAAAAATTGTAAGCATGTTTAAGTTTCTCAATAATACTATTTATATAACAGTTGAAAAGGAGCCTGAAGTCCCCCAAGTTTAAGATTATTTTATTTGGTGATTGACGATCCAATCCAGTCCTGAAATCTAGATTCATATCTAGAGTTTCATATCTGTACCATTATCTAAGCTTTTTTTCTATTGTTAACGCATGATCCAGCTGTCAAGCAACTCTTAAACAGCTCATACAACTACTATTCTGGTGTTTCTATATACATTGAGCACACCGTATCTGAAATTATTGGAATTAGAAGTATAATGATAATGATATTTCTTGGAGACGGGAGCCAAGTCTAAACACAGAATTTATTTATGTTCCATATATAGCTTATAAACATAGCCCCAAAGTAATTTTTACACAATATTTTAAATAATTTTGTGCATAAAACAAAATGTGTGTGCACTGAACTATTAAAAAGCAAAGATGTCACTATCTCAACAACCCATCTGGACTGTTTTGGATTTTGAAGGATTACAGATTTTTGGAATTCTGGATAAGGGATACGCAACCTGTTCTCAAGTTCTACATAGAGAAGAACAAAGCACTGGATCTAAAGTGCTTGTCTTTAATCGTCTCATGATTAAATTAGGTCTCAGTGTGAACACGGGTTAGTCTTGTGTGTTACTCCGGAACATCTCTATGAGTGGCAAATATGGATTACCAAGACCTCTGATCCTATGACAAATCAAATAATGGATAGAGAAAATCTCTTTTTCTTTCAAGGATATACAATGGAACTTTATAATACAAGTTTATCCAGTCTTATTTCATGAGTGCTTCATGTGAACTATACACACTCAATGAACATTTTAGTGCTCAAGGAAAGAGATGCCTGGTATTGTTGTAATCATTGAACTACTGCACCAAACTCCCATGCAAGAAAAATGGGACTCAAGTTTTACAACCAAGATGTTTACCAGTTATGGCTTGAGAACTGCTAGATATCCAAGCTGGGTTCAGAAAAAGAAGCGCCATATGTGCTCACACTGCAAATGTATATTAGTTAATGAAATGCATCAAAAAATTCAGAAGAAAATCATTCTGTGCTTTATCAATTATAACAAAACATCTAATTGTGTACAGCAGTGGTTCCCAACCTGTGGGCCAACCTAAAATAAGATCTGCGAGACACATGCAGGGAAAATTGGCACCAGGGCCTGTACCTGGGGTTATTTGGGGTGCTGATTCAGAAAATTGCATTGGATAGACCACATCAGCACTAGTTTCTGATACAGATCATATGTCATCCAGTAGTTGTCATCTGCTCACCCACAGAAAACCATATTTAATAATCAAAAACTAATTTGTAACCTTTTTGGTACTAATGTTGAAGAGTGGTCCCTGGTCAAATAGTCCCTGGTCAAAAAAAAAAAGGTTGGGAATCACTGGTGTAGAGCATGGGAAATTCTTATTCACTGTAAAATAAATGGGGATGCCACTATGTCTGATTGTGACCTCATGTGTGATTCTCTTGGCAAAAGCTACTCTCAGGACACAATACTGAGAAAAAGGATAGTTTCCAGTTGGCAAGGGGGATCAGGCCTCACTTTTTTATCAACCTATCTGCTTAATTCATACACATAACATATACAGATTGGACTCAGAGGCATAAAAAACTTAAGACATACTTACTTGCAGAAAATAGAAAAGAGTAGGAACAACTACTGATGTAAATTAAGAAAGTGCAAAATCAGGATTACAGCTGAATAATAAGAAAACAATAATAATGAGATAACTGTAGTTGATAAAGACATAGCTATTAAACATTTTCTGTATCTTAGCTGAGTCAATTGAAATGGAATGGAGGCTTTTATCGAGAAATAAAAAGAAGACTGGGCCTTGGAAAGGCAGCTCTGAAGGAACTAGACAAAATCCTAAAGGGTAAGCATAAAGAATTAAATATCAGGTATCAGAATCAAAGCCATATTATTGTTCATATTATTTCTTTATATAGTTGTAAAAGTTAGATAGTGAAGAAAGATGATGGGAAGAGAATCAACTCATTTGAAATATAGTTCTGGAGAAGTGTTTTGAGGATACTATGGACTGTCAGAAAAAACAACTACAGTAGAGTCTCACTTATCCAACATAAACAGGCTGGCAGAATGCTGGATAAGCGAATACATTGGATAACAAGGAGAGATTAAGGAGAAGCCTATTAAACATCAAATTAGGTTATTATTTTACAAATTAAGCACCAAAACATCATGTTATACAACAAATTTGACAGAAAAAGTAGTTCAATACGCAGTAATGCTATGTTGTAATTCCTGTATTTACGAATTTAGCACCAAAATATCACGATATATGGAAAACATTGACTACAAAAATGCGTTGGATAATCCAGAACATTGGATAAGTGAGTGTTGAATAAGTGACTCTACTGTATATGCAAATCAGTCTGCATTTCCCCTAGAAGCCAAATGACTGGACCAATGCTATCATGAAATGAAATGACACAATAAAAATGCTTGATAAAGCAGAAGAAGCAGGAGAAGTGGAATGCCAGAGTATAGGTCAAGGAAACCACAAGCCTTAGTTTGCCAGACCTGAATGAGCAGGGCTCTTGTAATTTTGATTTCTGGTAATGAAGGGAAAACAAATTACTATAACTTTTTATTGGTCATATAACCATATATTTCATTCTGATCATTTGATATGAGGGTGTTAGAAGCATAATCTGAAAATAACCCTTATTTTTCAATCTCTGCAATTTGAATAAAATGTACTTTTGAGAAAATTATTTTTAGCAGTAAAATAAGCCATATGCATTTCCCCTTTTCTGGCAAATTCCCCTAGTTCTCAACAGGAATTGCATCCTCTTTGGCATTTAACATACAGGCTACTTCCCACATGGAACAGTTCATTTGAGCCACGCGATGCTTATCTAACCGAAGAAAGACTCAGTACTGACTTATCTTCTTTATTTGGTCATGTTTTGCCAAAGGAAGTATTCATTGTGCAAGGGCATCATGAGTGCTGCTGATGAAATGCGCTGAGAATAACTGCTTGAGACAGAAAGCAAAATGTTTTGATACTCACCACCTCTATGGCTGTGAAAGACTGTGCCATAGTTAAAAGTAAGTCACAGAACCTAATCAATTGTTTGTTTAACTAAATCCAAGGAGACAGAAGTGGCCCTGTTTCAGCTCTCACTGTGTATTTTTCTAAGGAAATAGACATTCTACATCAAGACAAGGAAAAAATAGGTGAAGTTGTAAGAAAAGCTGAAATACTCCTGTCCTTGCATGATATCATCAGCATTTTCCTGCTTCTTGGCAGGGGGTTGAACTGGATGGCCCACAAAGTTGCTTCCAATTCTATGATTCTATGAAAATAGCGTGGAAGATTGTTTATGGGAACATGCATCAAAAACAGCACTATAATGCTATTGGAGATTAGAATAAAATTGATTGTTACAATACCAGCATGTTTGCAAGACAATAGGTTGATATGATAAAGCCCTGGTTAATTTTGAAATGTTTGTTAATTTAAACTGTATTTTATTTCTATTGCTTCCACCCCAAGAAAAGGGAAAATAATTCCTCCCCTGACGCAAAGGAGTACAATCACCCAGTCTTTGTATAGTTTTCTATCCAGGTCTCATAGCTAAATAATGGGGGAAGTTGCTCAAAGAAGCAAAGAAACCCTGGTAATGGAAAATGTATTAAAGATCTGAAATCTAGGAAATTACTAGAACAAAACTAAAGTCCATGCCTCAGAATTATCATGAGTTTAAATACATTCTCAGCACAATGCCCTGATTAGAATGTTTTCTAATTAAATATGTTCCCATTAACTGACTGGACTAATGTGCCATTGTGTTCATTGCTTTGTACTGTGAATGGATAAAGGCCTTTCTGTGTTTGTAATCCAATAATGCACTTGGATTTACTGCGTACAAAAGCAAAAGATGAATGGATTACAGAAGTGAAAAGCAGAATTATGTGGCACTTGCTACAATTTGCCTCACTGATAACCTTCTTTTAGTAGACAGTTCACAAAAGGAATTTTATTTTCATATATTAGGTATGCCAAGTCGGGTTTTAAAACATTCAGATATATTTTCTGAGTACCTTGATAATGTGTTAAAATAAAATGTGACTTTTAAATAGGTTTATAATGAGCCCATTAAAAAAAAACAACCTTCAACCAGTGATATTGCTGGGAATGACAATTATGATAGCATTTTCCTGAATGATGTTTTGCATTTGTATTTTTCAGAAAACAGCAGTTTGAAAACTTAACATAGTTTTGTGGTCTTAGGAAGCTGTTTTACAGTGACTCGGGTCATTGTTCTGTTTAGCCCAATTCTATTGATTTCAGCAGAGATTTCAGATAGGAATATTTCCCACCCTTTCCTGGAGATGTCAGTGGCTGAACATAATTTGGGCTAAAAGTCCAGTACAGCAGTTAGTGGCTGAATAAACCAACTTCTCATCATCTGATCCATATCAGAAAAAAATGTCTTTTAAGTAGGCAACCCGTGGTTTAAGAAGACTCGATCACTTGATACATACTGGATACATGCTCACCCTTTCGCACCTGGATCTCTCATTTCCATATCTAATAAAATAATGTACTTTTGACTTATCACATGACAGAAAGATGACTCCTCCCTATCTGTGGAATGTTCCACCCAGTGCTCTAAAAAAACCCTAAGACACTAAGAACATTTTTTTTGTTTGGGTTGCGGTGAGTTTTTTGGACTGTATGGCCACATTCCAGAAGCATTCTCTCCTGGAGGGAATGCTTCTGGAACATGGCCATACAGCCCAGAAAACTCACAGCAACCCAGTGATTCCAGCAATTAAAGCCTTTGACAAAATATGTTTTTGTCTGTTGGGCTGTAAATCATTCCATGCCTGCCTCTTTTTGGCTGTGTCTGCAAGATCAGTTAGTAGGTCCTTCTCATGGTATTTGACACCATTGTGCTCAAAACACTGACTCTCATTTATTTTCTCTCTCTCTCTCTCTCTCTCTCTCTTGCACATGCACATGCAGAGGAGAAAGCAATTCAAGGCAGACTGTACCACAACCTCAAGGAAGGAGGCTTAACCCCCTTTTACTTGACATGGAAGAGCGTCAGCCTGGATTCTGCCCAGATTTAACAAGGAGGCTGGACGTCCTTCATTTCTGCTACAAAAAGCTACTGGTTGGAATTTCAATTGTATTTAAAACTATTTCCACCCATTTTCATATATGAAATGTCAAGTCACCATCATTATTCCTTCCTTATGGCCTTAAGGTTGCTACAAGTCAGAAACAACTTGAAGGCACACAACAGCAATAAATCTATATTGCTAAGCCATCTAAGGGCAGAACCTCATAGATATGATACAGGCTTTTGTAGATGATAATCAATGAATTTGCATCCACAATAGCTTGTGCACATGTTAGTTTTTAACGTGCCACACAGTCCTTTACCATCATTAAATCAGCATCTCTGGAAATGATTTGTTACAAAGATAACTTCTTCTGCACTTAGATCAATATAGCACAGAAAATAAAGTAAACCCTGCCTACCCCAGCAATTAGGCTTCCCATGTGTGATTGTTTGGCGAACATGGTGCCTTCCTTTGCTGAAGCAATGAAGTCGGCCATGAGCACACTCCTCTGTAATCATCCTTCTGACTGACGGAGGATGTGGAGGATGTAATTGCACATCTGAGGCTTTTTGATGGGTGGATGTATTTTAGTTACCTACCTCTTTTATTCTGAAAAGTCAGCTTCCACCTAGCTTGGCTTTAAAAATAAACAAGGCATTTAGAACCAGGATCTTCTTTTGGCTGCGGGTGTAATTGCAAGAACCTGTACAACATTCCATGCTGGTTGCCTGTGTTATGTGTGTTGTGATGCCTTAAGGGGTACATTATTTGTTCCATGCCATGTTGCATGGAAGTATAATAGTAAGGCCAGGAGATATGGAAGAAAAATTGTCACTTGGGGCCAGCATAGTACTTTGATACCTAAGCATATAACAAGAAACCAGCAGTACAATCCCAATAAGTCAACATGAAAAAATAGCTCTTCAGCCCAGGAAATGTATTTAGAATGCAATCAGTGTAGCAACAGGTACAATAGATAGGCAAGCTACATATCACCAGCACATCTCTACAGTTAAAGATAGCAAAAGATAGCTTTTGTTGGAAACCTGACCCACTTTCTCTGGATTATGGCCAGGCTTTCATTTTATGTTGTCTTTTTCTGTTGCTCCTCCTCTGCCATCACACATTTTTCCTGTCTCACTACCATTCTGGCCTACCAGAGTCTTCAGAAGACTGTGGCACATGATGTAATCTTGAGGTGGTGCAGAATGGGGAAAGTGGAAAAGGAAACCAGAATGACCTGGTAACTCATGAGGTGGTGGAAGCTGAGAGAATTTTGATCTCAGGAATCCCCATGGCTCATACTAAGACATTGTGACTAAGCACAGGAAACAGATGCTCTGCTCTGCATTCAGTCTTTCCCATAGATGTAGACCCCCAGTTGTCTTAGTTCTGAGCTTCGCCATCTCCCAAGACTTTTGTTCATTTTCCTGAAAATAACGCCTCCATTTTGTGTACTTCTAAGTGTGTGTCCTCTATGTATGAAGGCTCTCTGTCACATTCCTACAAATTGTGGTTGTAACAGGGGTGGGAATTGAGAGAAGTCTTTCCTGATGATCTCAGGATCTGGACTGGTTCATATAGGAAGAGATAGTCTGGATCTGAGATATATTCATTTTTCCATTGTATTTAACTCATACCATTGTATTTAACTCATACCTGACTGTGAAAGAGGCGGACTCACCTGTAGCACTACTTTGGCTATTCCCAGCTCCCTGGTTTCAGGAGGAGGAGAGATCCAGCTGATGTGCTAAATTAAACATAATCTCTCATGGAACCCTTATTTAACTAAATAAGGAACCCTTGAGTCCCAGGAAACTTTAGTTGAGAAATTTTGATCTTGGGTTAGTATGAATAAGGTCAGCACAGTATTTTGGCCTTGTTAATACTTCCTTGATGTTTTCCAGTTTCAGAATGTGGATTAACTGCACTGGTCTGGATTAGAGGGCATTGTAACTGATATAATCCAGTTCAATGCAATTAATCCACACTATGAAACTGGATTAGAGGGCAGTGTAGATCCAGCCTAAATTTTCCTTGACTAAGAAAACCCTATGAAATTCATGGCTTCCCATGAAGCAGCATGAATCACATACTTTACTAAACTTCTCAGTACAGTACTTCCCTATTCTAATACCACAATTGGTTATACCAACATGTGTACAATACTTCAAGATTATACCATATTGGGAAGCCCTACAATATTGGGGGGGGGGGGGAGAGAATTATGTTGTGCAGTTATTCTCCTCTCCCCCCCCCCCGGCCCCAATATTGTAGGACTTCCCAATATGGCTCCATTTTCTAGGTATTTGATCAAGTGCAGGATGTGCCTGGCATATTTCAGATGCCCTCAAGCACCTGGTGAAGAACACTTGAGGACATGTTCCCTGATCAGGACTAATGCAGTTTTTATTTATTTTCTATTTTCCAGAGTGATTTAATTCTTCACTGCTTTCTGCAGATTCATTCATATCCTACATTTCAACAAGAAGAAATATAGATTACTACACTTGGGCAGGAAAAAAAAGCACAGATACAGGCTGAGTAACTCCTGGTTTGACAACAAGACAGATAAAGAGATCTTGGAGTTTTAGTAGACATCAAACTGAGCATATACCAACAATGTGATGCAGCACCTAAAAAGCCAATAGGGTTTGAGGCTGCATCAAAAGAAATGTAGTATCTAGATCAGGAGGAGGGGGGCTAGGCAGATGCTCAGTGGGAGAGGGCCAGGAAAGGGCAAGGTAGGGGTAATCATCAGGTTGTTCTCCCAGCATAAGGACGGGGCTGCTCACCCCACCCTTATGCTGGGAGAAAGGCAAGACTGCCCTGATCCGCCTCCCCGCAATCCTCGGGCTATCTTCTTTGCAGGAGAAGGGCAAGACAGGTGGTAGCTGAGAGTGCTCCCTCTCTCATCTTTTTGGCATAAGGATGCAGGGGGGCACCATGTCCTTATGCTAAGTGGACAAGGAAAATAAGGAGGGCCTTAGTTTACCCATGCCTGATCTAGATTAAGGGAAGTGATGGTGCCCCTCTATTCTGCTTTGGTCAGACCTCACCTGGAATACTATGTCCAAATCTGGGCACCACATTTCAAGAGAGATATTGTTGTGGCTCAGCCTGTTCTTCAGCGTTTGAATCAGATTTCGGGCCCATCCAAGACTTTGACCGAAGCCCTGTAAATGTGCAGGTGCTTGAAGTAGTTGTTACAGAGGATCCTGTAATTGGGGAATATTCCAATGGTCAGTCAAGGCTGATTCAGCCAGATGGGGTTGTCAGCTCAGAAGAGTGTGTTGATTTTGATTGAAGAGGGATGTTTACAAGAGAGAGGAGCAGAAGGAAGGGTTTGAGAAGAAGTCAGCATTTGGCTCTCAGACGCACTAATGAGGAACTTTCACATGAGAAGACTAGTTCTCATTGCGCTGTAGCCTTGAAATCTCTTTAAAGGTGCCTTTTCCCTGTGCGGTGTCAACTTTGCTATCCTTGTGAGAGGAATCTTTGTTTCCGTGCTCCTGATCTGTGACTTCCCTGCCGAGACTTTGCCTTGTGGATTCTGAGTATCTCTTGCCTTGTTTTACCTTGTCTTCAGTGGAACCTTGTTGCTTCCTGACCCTGTGGATTACAGTTCTTGGACTACCTGGGTTTTGGGTTCTTGTTCCTTGTGACTCCTGGCTGTTCCTGTTTGGACGGTGATTTCTTTGTGAACTATTCCTGGAACTTTGTGGGGCTAGCATAGCTCCAGTTGTGGATTACAATATTGAGAGACTTTATTGGACTATCATTTAAGACAGTTGAGTACTCTGCTCTGTGGATCTTCCACTTCATTGACTTTGAACTTTATTTGCTTGCACTTATATATATATTCTTCAATAAACTGCTTGATTGCTTGTAATCCGGGCTCCAGTGTGGTTTTCAAGGTGCTCAGGCAGTCTTGAGGTGCAACAGATATTGAGAAACTAGAAGGTGTCCAAAGGAGAGCGACTAAAATGATCAAAGGTCTGGAGACCATGCCCCATGAGGAGTGTCTTAAAGAGCTGGGTATGTTTAGCCTACAGAAGAGAAGTTTGAGAGGAGACATGATTGCCATATGTAAATATGTGAAAGGATGCCATAAGGAAGAGAGAGCAGACTTGTTTTCCGCTGCCCTGGAGACTAAGACTCGGAGCAAAGGGCTCAAATTACAGGAAAGGAGATTCCATTTGAACATTAGGAAGAACTTCCTGAGTTGTTCAGCAGTAGAACTCTCTGCCTCAGAGTGTGGTGGAAGCTCCTTCCTTGGAGGCTTTTAAAGAGAGGCTGGACGGCCATCTGTCAGGGGTGCTTTGATTGTGCTTCTCCTGCATGGCAGGGGTTTGGACTGGATGGCCTGTGTGATTCTATAATTCTTCCACTTCAAAAGACTTCTGGCAGGGAATCTGTTATTAACCACCCTCTTTCATTAAATAGTGATGGTCAACATCACAACAAAGACTGCCATGGCATCCAGACTAGAAAATCTATTAGATAAGTAACTGTTCTATATACATTTTGCACTAGAGATTTTGAAAAGAACTGGACAATATGAAAGTGGCTGATGAAGCCAATTGTTGTTGTTTTTTTGTTTGTTTTTTGTTTTTGCAGGATCAGCCTACAGCCCACAAAAGCTTTTTTATTTTCTAATATACTTTGGTCCAAAGGGCAAGGATATCTGCAGAAGGATTACAAGAATAAACAGGAAAAACCCTGTTTGTATTATCTGAGTTGTCTTGCAGGCCAGAAAAGAAATGCTTCAAAAGAGAGAATTGCTTTCTGTGTAAGAAACCATGACCCTTCTGAAACAATTGATGAGTGAGATAACCCAGATATGGTTATTAGTAAAGGATTAGGGGTTTGCAGAGAATTATAATCAGCAAGGATTGTATTCATATGGAATCTTATTCAAAAATAAATTATGGGTGGTGGATTAACTTTATCTAAAAATATCAAGGCAATTGCACCTCATGAATTATCCAAAGAGTCTATTAAAATGCTTCTTTAATGTTTTATTTCAGAGCTGTCCAATAATAAAGGAGGGTTGAACAATAGACATTTAAGCATGTGAACCAAGAATGATTAACCATAACAACAAAACAAGACTATAGAATGTTAAAATCACGAAACAAAAAGGAAACACTTAAAGAGCCCTAAAAAAGAGATAAATTTACAGATTTTGTATGTTGAACCTGATATTGAGGGTGCATATCCATTTCATAACATGAAATAAACAGTGCCTATATGTTCCTCCACTTTTTGTGACAACAAATATAACATAAGTGAATAGGTTCAAAATGTGTGTGTGTTTTTGCTCTTCCTCCTAGCTGCCAGAAAGGCTTAAGGGGAAGCTTAATAGAAAGATCAGAGAAAATGAAGGATGCCAGCCATCCAGGCTTCAGCACAATCCTTATCAAAGTCCAACAATCTGACATTTCTTTCCAAAGAAAATCCACCAATCATAGTGGCTATGAGGAGTTGTGGAAGTATAAAATGTGGAGGGTAAGAGCTGCTCTTGTCCTAGGTTGAGTTTTCACTGTTTGGAGACATAACACATGCAAGTTTTCTTCTGTGGTTTCCCTCTATAGATTACAAAGTTCCTAATCATCTTTGCAATTTGTTTAAGCATCTTGACTCCACTTCATACTGCAGTTCCTCCTACCAGTCCATTTTTGGGGTTTTATTTTGTTTGGGTCTGTGTCAAGAGTTTTCTTTTCGCACTCCCATAAAACATAAAATGTCATTAGATTGTATGTTGCTGCCAGAGGTGTGTTTTTATTGCTTTATTATGTGCAATGCCATTCTCATTGATGATGTTTTATATACATTATATCCCAGGGAGATCAGTACCAAGACATTGCATGGATCCATTAAACCACAGATAATAGTGACCCCTAGCTAAATATAAAACTTCTAGCCCAAAGGTACCATAAATTCATGATGGAGGGCCTAGAAAATACCTAGAGAGATCATATTTTGTCAAATGTAGATAAACAAAACTGCGGGTAGTAGTCCTGAAGATACAGGAGTGACGCTGTATATCTTCCTGTATCAGCTTCTTTGTAGACCCCAGATCATGTGTGTGTGTGTGTGTGTGTGTGTGTGACCCCCTGGTAGAATAATGATCTGGACACAGATCGAGAAGCTGAAGAACTAGTAATGCCAACACAAGAGGCAGTGGATTCCAACACCAGTGGAGAACTAGAAACCATGAAGTCTAACAAGCTAGAGTCCCTCTAGCTAGAAGTCATAGCACACTCTCACATCTGGGTCATCCAAATCAAGGAGCAAAAGTGCCCCAGCCCATTCTTTCCCAAGGACTCCATGGTCTGAGAACCAATATACCAAAGTCAGTGATATCTCTGGCGTGATCTCTTGAAGAGACAAATGAGTAATACACCTAGGTCAGTGACCTGTCTCTTTAAGGCTTTCCACTTTGTAGATAAGAGTGGATCGGCAGTGGGAAGTGCCTTCTAGACTCTTATGACAAAAGGCTTCAGTTTGCTTTCAGAACCTGTAGAAACAAATTGCTCATGGAGAACTCTCCCAGACACTGCAACATATGACTTGTTTTGGTATCTGAAGCCCAATTGGCTCATTGGTCAGATTAGAAAACAACAATACATAAACTGGGAACCATTTCCTCCTGCTAAGGAGCCTCCAATGGCGCAAGTATAGACATTTTATAATTACATGTAAACATGTTTATATTTTACTTTATATTTTCATATTAAAGTGCATTTTTATTTTAGATTAATGCTATATACATTTAAAATAAAAATATTTTAATATTTTTAATATATGAAAAATAGTGTATTCAAATTAGTAATGTGAATGTTCCACAGTTTTGCATGGACTCACAACAAACTATCAATATGTTTAACAGGGAAAATGGTGAGGCAAAAATGTCACTCCATATTCACAAATACTGCATCCACAGATTCAACTCTTTACAGGTTGATTTTTTTTTTAACTCCAGAAAGCAAACCTTGATCTTGCCATTTTATATAAGGAGCACTATTTTACTATGGCGCTGTATATACTCATAATGCAACGTGAGGATCCATGGATTTTGTTATCCACAGGTGGTCCTGAATCAACCCCCGGTTGATACCAAGGACTCACTGTATACAATGTGTGTGCCTGAGTATTCATCCACACCATAGCTGGAAATGTATCCCTTTGGGTATGGGCTCATACTGTATATAATCAGTGTAAATAGCACTGCATAGAATAAAAGAGAGAGAGACAGAAAAACAAATATATCTATATGAACAAGGAGCACTTCTACAAAGTTTCTTCTGAGTCCCAGAAGTTAATATTCTTAGAATCAGTTCACTTTTGTTTGTGAAGAAGAAGAGGAGGAGGAGGAGGAGGAAGCAGCAGCAGTAGCAGCAGCAGCAGCAGCAGCATAAATGTTTTGTGAATTCATTTATAAAGTTCCGTTGTTAATCACTTTATGAAATTCACACACAAGAGAGTCTAGGCCAAGAAGGGCAATTTCTCAAAAAAGAAGTAGAAAGCATGAATGAGAACATGGTTTGTGTTTGGGTTTTGTGCTTTTTTAAAAGGGTCTTACTTCAAAGGGGATCAGAAAGACTTTATTCAAGATAACTGGTTTAAGTCCGGCTACTCTGTCCTTGGACTGTTGGATGCAGTTCTTTCTTTTCTTCAAACTACCCCACTCCCACCCACCCCGCCGCCCGCATCCCCAACTGCAGCAGCTGGATAGAAAATGAGCCAAGTTAATTTCTGCAATCAATAGGTAGTCATGTTGCCAAGCCTAAAGTGTGGAAACCATTAGTCATTCCCATTTTCCTAGAAGATTATGAATCTGTCAGAGAACATTGGGAAAGGTCATTTTATCTTTACTTGAAGAATATTCTGAAAAACTATAATTAATGTAAAACTTGATATTTTACAACAAACTGAATAATGGTCATTCATAATGCACATTGCACAAACCATGAAATCACTTGTTTTTGTCTTCAATCCATGCTGAGCTGATGTACTGCATGAATTGTATGACCACTCCAATACGTAATATGATTTTTGCTTTATATTTGTTTATGTTTGATTATGATTTGTCTCACACACTTTTAAATACAATTAGGAGGAGAATGTGACTAATAAATACCTAGAATGGATGAACTAGCAATGGCCTGTAGCTTGCATGAACATTATTTTGTTCCAGGTTTTAGTTGAAACTTTAATGTAGATCTCCATTGTTTTGTAACCAAAACAGCTTCAGCACTTTGGACAGTAGTTCCAATGTTCAGCACCGTGGAAAACCACCACTGAGCCATTGGCCCACTGACATGGAAGTCACCAGCCACACCTGAAAAGAGCCTTGCAATCCTTTACAAACGTTTGCAAATCGGTTGCATTCAGTTCAATGGAACTTATGTCTGTAGGATTTCACTCTTATCCATGCTGCGCTAACATCCCATTAGGATTACTGTACATGGTGTGTCTGTTAAAATGGTCCAAAAGCCTCCACTAGTTCTGAATGTCTCTACCAGGATTTCATAAACTGTTCAGATAATATATCACACCAATTTTGAAACAAATTTCTCATCTTCCTATTGCCTTCCAGTTCTACTTTAAAGTGCCAGTCCCAAAATGGCATTTTGTATTGGTGCTTCTAGCTCTGAGATACTGTTTGCATGAAGCATACCTTGGAATAAATGTGCCTATCCTTTGCAAAAAACATTTTTAAAAAATATAAGTAAACATTTAGAAATGTTTTAGAATTTTCTGTATTTTAAACCAACTTGTTTGTTTCTATATTTCTTATTGTTTTACTTTTTAGAGACCACCTAGAAATCTTGAATCATATCAACATTTCAAAGAAATAGAAAAGCAAATAAATGTTCAGTATATTGTACATGAAGTGAAGTAAATTAGCCATCCATCTGAGTAAAAAAGAAAACAAACTGTCTTACTGGTATCTGGGGGTTAGGCGGGTTGTGTATGTGGAGAAAGCATTCCTTGCAATCCACAACAGACTCACAGTCTCAGCACCACTGACTTAGCATATCTGTCAAGTGGTGGGAATTCATTGATCCCTGCAAGCTGGGTGTCAGGCTGATGGAGGGAAGAAAGACAGCTCTTTTCCAAAAAAGGCCTTCAGGGTTGTTGGTCCTGAGAGGAAGAAGGAATATTTGGGTGGCTGCCAGCTGCCCTTCCTCTCAGATGCTCTCCTGCTCCTTTGGTGAACTGCTGGACAGAATTCCATTCTGGGAGTTATTTTTGTAACTTTAGTTATTCACATGGCTTTTGTTGTTTAATGCTAAATTCATCTGCATACCAGTAATATTGTGATGTCATATGTTTACCCTTTGGAGTCCCCATCCAACTCCTTCCAAGGTGACTTATAAACTCATAATTCACTATAGTGGGGTCTTGATGTTTTACAATATTTTGGTAACCTCGGACTTCACTGTAATAAGATCCTGATTGTGTCCTTGATTTCTTTTTAAAAAAATGTTAGAAAAATGTCTATATTCACTGGCTCTTGTAGTTCTCAATTTAGTGAGTCAGCTATATTTATATCTTGTCCTTCCTACAGTGAGCTCACATAGGGCTTTTCTCCCCTCATATTTTATTTCCAAAACAAGCAGAATAATATAGGACAGGTAACTGAAGGGAGGGGAGGAGAGGCCTGCAAGCAAAGAGAAAGAAAATTGGTACACTGAATAATGAATGTAGTTTGACATCACTTTAATAGCCACAGTTTAATGCTATGGAATCATGGAAGCTGTAATTTTACATGATTTTTGGTCTTCTCTACCAAAGTGTGCTGCTTCATCTTCAAACTACAGATCCCTAGATTCCACAGCATTTAGCCATTGCATTTAAATTGTATTAATTATATAGTGTACCCAATGACAGTTCCACAATCACCCAGTGAACATCCATCACAATGATTGTTAGGACCCAGATGCCCCAATTCCCAATCTAACATTATTGACTACAATACATACTGGTTCAGTGAAGGCAAAGATTCTATCTCAAGTGAAAGCTTTCTTCTAGTGAAAGGAAAATTCATATACAAACTGAGAATCTTAAAGAAAAGCAAGGAGCACATCAGATCATTTGAATCTCAACAATTGATACACTGAATCTGAGTCCTAGTTTTATTTGTGTGTATCCAGGTGCAAAGTTTTATGTGAGAGATAAGCAAGCACAAGCTTTTCTTGCAAACTAACATACACATTTATGGATTGTGAACGGACCATGAGTGTTCAATTTTGTTATAAAAACAACAAAATCCACAGAACAGTTTGTTCCTTTTTTGGCACATGTTTGGGTGGGAAACAGTCTGTGCCTCTCTCAAGTAAAATTAAACACTATTCAACAAGCTTTTGATGCTTGCCATCTTGTTTTTCATGCTAATACTCTGCATTACTTCTCCAGATTTACTCTTCCTACAATGGCAATTTGTTTGGAGCATGTTGGAGAATTTTGCAGTTGAGCAAGCTGAGAAATGATGAAGTTCCAGCCTGCATCCTGGTTAAAACCATATGCGGCAGCCCCGTTGACCTGAATGTATTCTAGCATGTATGAGCTCTGAGCTGCAGCTTAAAATCTGCTTCTTCTAATTCCAGAGGAAAAGTCCAAAAATAGCTTTTGAATAAAGAAAGCACATTATCTCAATGTATCTGCAAATTACTGCAGTTGTCCTTCCGAATAAGGCATTTTCTCTGCCCCAGTCTTGATGTCTGCCTTTTGTAAGTATTTCATCTCCGAAGGGACATTTTATTTTGAGAAAACCTGCGTAGTTATTTTTTGTTTCAAAACACTGGCCAATGTGTGTATTTTTACTGCTTTGCATAAAATGTCCTTCCATAGGCTATCATTTAAAATGAATGTTTAAAATACATACTTAGATATTCAAAACCTTTGACAGGTTGGAATTTGATTTTTTTTTCTGAATCGTGTTGCCCCATGCCATGATTAGGTCTTCACATCCTATTTTGGGCTTCCCATAAGCCTCTGCTTGATGGCACAAACAGAATGTTAGACTGGATTCAAAATTAAACAGACTCAGTGTTGAATTCAATGCAGTTCAAAACAAACAAAAATGGCTTGATGTTAGGACAGAAACAAAGTTCTGATGGTTTGATGTTAGGACAGAAACAAGTTATGCAGAAACAAAGTTCTATCATTATGTTTGCTATTTACTGGGAAAGAGACCTGGCTAGATATGGAACAATTAGTATTCTATTAGCTGTAAATTGTACAAATGAGTGTACAAATGAGTTGTGCTGCACCCTACCTTTACTCCAATTCCTCTGACAGGCTGCAGGGACATTTTGTTCCAAATGTCCTGTACGTGTTGTGATACTTCTTACAGGATTTGTGGAAAAATAGGATTATCAAGGTAATGTGAAGTAAATCTAATTGAATTGTCATGTGTTTTCAGCCAATTACTTTCAATGTTAATATGTGGGTTTTTGGGGGTCTTGGGCACTGCAAAGTAGTGAGTGCAGGCTGAAGTTCTCCACTCCTCCCATAACCACTTCCTTGTGCGCCTTCAGGTTATTCCAAAAGCTAATGAAGATATTTTCCCCCCGGTGATAAATTCTGATTTGCCTTCCTTCATTTCTTCCATAGTCAGATAATATCACTAAACCATGTTTGTTTTGAGCAGACTTCACCCGGAGATTTTGTGTGGTTGCTGTTGTTACTGTTGTTGTGTGCCTTCGAGTCATTTCCAACTTATGGCAACCCTAAGACTAGCCTAAAAACTAGACAGGTTTTGTGCTCTAGGCAGCAATCTTGCCTTCAGGATGCCATAAGGTTGTCATCCAGTATGATAAAAAGTATTGGGGGGAAATAGCCTTCTGCAGTATTTCTCCTGAAATGTGAGGTGCGATGTCACATACTTGGACATACACTAATCAGATTTTTCTCTCTCCATGTTGATTTCAACAAAGACTGCATACACATATTTTGCATCTACAGAACTCCTACTGAATCACTAGAACAGAGGTGGGATGTTGTTGAACCATAAACTCCCAGCATTCTTCCATTGGCTGTGTTGGTTCAAGCTGCTAGAATTTGCAGGCTTGGAGGGCTGCATGAACCCTACCCCTGAACTATAAGGAAGACTAAGGAAGTCTAAGCTTAAGAGTTCATGTTACAAAAAGCAATTTGAACAACAAGGATCCTTTGTTATTGCCAGTATTGCATTATTAATTTAAAGCAGCCAGGCTTCTTTGAAAGATAAAGGTACTCTCCAGGATGAGTGCCAGGTCTTGCTGACGTGAGAAATGCTCCACAGCTTTCGAATAGGTTCTTGATTTCTTCAGTTGTACCCTTTTGTTGGGCAGAACATTCTTCCTGAGTGAATCAGATCATCTGAGTCTTTTAGGCTTTCACTGGCAATCAATTATTTATAAATTGCTCAATTACATTGTCTTTGTTGACTGTGCTAAGACTGTTTGAGATAGATTTTTGACTGTGTCCTTGTTCCTACATGAATTATCCCCAGAGTTTTCCTTTCAGTTATCCTGGCTTGCTTCATATTAAGCTGTCATTGTCGTTCTGCCTATTCATTATAGCCATAGAGAAACTTGAGCATTAGAACCTCTACTCTGTGTCTCGATAAATGCTAGCCACTCCAATGGCCTGCCTATTTTCTCCCATTACTAGTGTTGTGATTTTCAATGACAGTCACCTGACAGTAGCCATCCAATGAAGCCACAGGAGAGAGAGTTGACCATAGCATCATTTAGCTAAATGCTTACTCCACTGGGTTTTTTGGCCCCCTTTTATCTACCACATCAGAAAATTAGTGTTAAAATCCTATAGACTTTGCATATAAACAAAACAATATTTCATTAATAAAATGTTTCAAAATATACTTCATCACAAACTCACACAAAGCAAAAAGAGAGTAAAGGCAGCACTTCAATGTACATGGAAACACATCCACATAAATACTTGCTGTTATTCTTGAGTATGTTCCTCACACACACTATTATATTTTCCTACTAAAGATTATAAACTACAGTTAAAGTGGCAAGTTTCCAAAAGGAAATAATTGGTGGTTGAGGGAAATATTGGTGGTATATTTCTGACAATTTCCAGCTCTTATTCATTGATAAAAGTGTGAAACTAAAATGCAGGCTAGAGGGGGAAAATACTAGGCTTCCATAGGCATAAATGCAATGAGAAATATATTTAGCATGCTCTCTCTCACTCACTCACTCACTCTCACACACAAGAAATGATAGTGAATTAGGTTGACAAATCATTGGGTGTGAATTGCCCCCACATCTGTTAATTTCTTCAGCATGGACCTGCAAATCATATGAGACTTGGCCATTTCAAAACCCTTCAAATGTCATAGTTCAATTGTACTTCGACATAGCAGTTTTTTAGCCTTAGACCTTTTTAGGTGGAAGGATCAACATAAGCATGACTGACAACTTAAGCTGACCTTCCCCACCAGTTTAATTCAAAGTGGGAGAAGAGAGACAAGATAGAGATAGCACTGTGCCCATTTGGGGCAGAGTCTGGAAAGTTGTTATCTTATTCTGGTATAGTACCAGGATTCTCCAAGGCTTATTTTGGTGTCAGTCACACATGTGTATTGCTAAAGCAAAGTGATGCACACAGCAGAGAAGCATGCCAGTCCTTTAGCTGTTCAGACCTAGCATCCTCACAGCCAATAATAGAACTGAGCTAGCCCCAATAAATCCTACCCTCATTATCCCTGATCGGTGATCAAATTCCCAATTGCTAGAATATATGGGGTGTTTTAAGGAGTGCACATTCTTAAGGCAAGGTCCATGACACATGGATTCCCAATCATTATATAGAGCAGAAGCAAAGATAGAAAATCAGGCATAATCCATCTCCACCCACTAGCAGGTTAGCAACAGAGAACATTTCACTCACCCAGTTTGTTCCCAGTCTTCATATCTTTTCACCTCATCAAAAACTATGAAGCGTATGCAAAAGTGTTCAACAAAATCACGAACACATGTTGAATCTATCACTCTTTCATGTTAACATTTGGCCATAATGTGAACAAGAACCCCAAAACTCACCTGCTTGGCAGCATGTGCCTAACTCATTACGACTATACATGTATTAGAATTTCTCTGGTGCAGGGGAATAGGAATTATTGTTCAATAAGGAACCTTTTGGAGCCCATCCAAGGTATTGAGAAGACAATAAGGGATCTTGGTACTTTACTTTCTTCTGTCATATGGTCTGGACATTTTAGGAATAGGCTGGGAGAGGGGGCAATATTCAGCAACTGAAGAGAGAAGGGTCTTCATCATGATTGTCATGGTTGCACTTATTAACCACCTGCTTAATGACTGAAGCAGTCTTTAGCCAATATCATTATAAAGATTCATTAAGCAGAAAGGAACAAAATATGGAAGATCAATTTTACCCAACATCACACTTCCTGCTAAGTTCAAGTCAGACCCTTCTTAGAAAATGTTCTGCAGGACATGTCCAGACATATTTCAGAACTTCAAGGTCTCATATTGCAATTGTACAGTCCATGAATGCTTGACAACTTTTTAAAAGCTTATGAGCTAGTGACCATCACAACATTAGGTTTTGAATTTCCCATGAGTCACATTTCCTTCATATGGTGGAGAGAATGGAGGAAAAAACTATCTCCATTCAATGTATTGTCAAATGCTTTTACGGCCAGAATGACTGGGGTATTGTGTGATTTCTGGGCTGTATGGCCAGATGCAGGTGAAACATCAGGAGAAAATGCTGCTAGAACACAGCCATACAGCCCGTAAACCGCACAACACCCCATTATCTCAATTCACTTTCCCATACTACAGGTCATTTTAGAAATCACTGTGATATATCTGGTGGTGACTGTTTGCTTCAGAGCAGTGGGATGGTGACTTTACTCTGGATTTTGGCTGGAACTTAAAAAGAACTATCCAAGGCTCTGAAATAGGAGCTATCAGCTCTACCTGCATCTAGTCATCTCTACAGTAGTTCTAAACTGTAGTCCTAAAACAGGGGTAGTGAAGGGACCATAAGCCAGAAAATAGTAAATTTTTGCCTATGTGGCTTTGCCTTTGCATATGCCCTTCCCTTCCTGTGAGCTGGTGCCTTTCTCCAGAAAGTTCCAAGACCAAAAGTTAGCTTGAAATCAACAAGTGAGGTCACAGGTATCACTTATGCCAAGTGGGTGTGGAAGGTGAAGAAGACCCTCAGCCATTGGTCAATTTTGGAGAAGCCAAAGGTATATATTCTTTGTTTGCTGCGACATGCGGGGCGGTGGCCATTTCCATGATACAGCCCTTTGGGCTATGTACGGCTGTTTGTCTTATCATAGCTGTGATAACAATAAAAGGCTTGCTTTATTGCTATCTTGGAATTCTCTCCTTTACTTCCCCTCTGAATGCGCTGGACGAACAAGGTCAGTCTCATACAGTAGAACTGTGCAGAGCCCAGTTTTCATTTCCATGAACTCCCTGTAATAGTGATGTTGCATTACTTTCAGTAGTCATTTTGGCTAATTTTCAGCTTGTTTCTCCCTCCATTTTCAGGGATTAAGCAGAGTTGAGGGTGTTTGTTATAATGGGATACTTTAAATACCCCAATCTGCAGGCAGTTTGTGGTCCATATCCATTTTTCAGGCCAAAAAAAATCATTCTGAAGTCAGTCTAATTTTTAAAAATAGGGGTTTAGAAGGCATTGGAAGTTCTTTCAAGACTCCCGGGGTTGCAAAAGTGGAGTTTGAATTCAATGGTTACCCTTTTCCAACCCTGTTTAGACCATGGGAGTTTTTCTCATAATGAATATGTTCATCTCAAAGGTCTGTTGTTTTCCTTACAGCAGACTGCCATGAAGAGATCAATCTTGAGGTGCTTCTTTATTATTTCTAGCAGCGATTTCCTATTTTCTATATGAATACCATAGCACACGTTGCTTCTTGAGATGGCAAGGAAAACAAACTGGTTTGTGTATTTCAGACTCAAATTCAAAAGACTTCAAGACGGGAACATGTGATGTCAGTGCTATACCTGTGCCTTGGTTTCCACATTCTCTCTAGGAACACAGTTGCTGTTGTGTTTGGCTAAAACATTTATCATTCAGCTGGGCCAGAAAAACACACGAAAACGCAAAGTATGTGTGCTTTGGCTGTCAATCCAACAAAATATGTCATAATAATTTATTCATACACAATTTAGCATGAAGCCTGTTGTTTGTGATGAACTCATTTGAGGACAAAGTTGAACCAACGTGCAAATTAAAATTCAAGAGGAAATAAACTTCAGACAGGTGTTCATAGCATGAAATCTGTGGATTCCAAATTTTTTGTCCTACGCCTACAGGCAGCAAGGCAGCATGTTTATTGTAGGGGAAATAGCAACAGTAAGTCATTTAATTCCTGGTTGTCCATGAAGGCCATGGAAGGTGAAAAGGGCAAAGTATGTCCAGAAGTTGTTGCCAGTAGTTCAGGCAGCCAAAGCCAAAAGGGATAAAACAAGAAGTTTTTAAATATGGCTGGTTTTGAGATCAAGAATCCCAATACATAAGCACTAGGAGAAGGAGGTTTTTTGAGCAATAGAGACTCCAAACAGCTGCTGGGAGATTTATAGGAAGTGGAATATGGATGCCAGATGCTAGATTAGTCAGTTTTTCCTATTTGACAGACATTTAGTCCCACAAAAATTCTCCTTCACTCCCCTTCACTTCAAAGGACAGAGGGAACTTTTAAGTGTCTATCAAATCCTGCTGAGGAGGGAGCCACTCAGCTTCTTTAGCTAACAACTTCAGGGAGGTAGCCATCATCTGGAATTAGTACCACCTCCCACTCCCATCTTTTAATGTCAGATTCCAAAGATTGACTTTTTTAAGCTTAATGAGCTACTTATGGTACAATCCTACAAAGGTCTAGTCATATAAATTGATCTACGCTTAAGTTTGCTCCACAGAAATGTCATGAATAATGTCAGCTCTCCCAGATTCTTCTCCTTGTACATTTACCTTGAAATTCCATGATTTCATCAAGTTTAGAGGAATTTTCTGATGTTTCAATTTATTCCAAACATTTTGAGACATTTTCCAGTTCATTTATATGGCAAAAATAAATGCCTTTTGTAATCAGACTATTGCTGTTTTTAACACCAACAAGTCAACTTCAACTTATAGTGATCCTATGGAGAGATCTCCAAGTCACTCTATTACCAGCACCCTTGCTCAGGTCCTACAGACAGAGGCTTTCTTGAATGAGTCTGTTCATCTATGTGGTATTCCCCTAATCCAACTGCTTTCTGCCTTTCCAAGCCTTACTGGCTTTTCTATAAGTATTTTCTGATGATATGCCCAAAGTATGACAGTTTCTGTTAGTCTCTTGGCTTCCAGGGAGAGTTCAGACTTGATTTGCTCTAAGGCTTATTCATTTGTCTTTTTGCAATACATTTCATTTTTCCATATTCTAGCAGTAGCCTCTTTTCCCACATACATCAAGACAATGCTCATCCTTTCTTGAACACAGATCAGACATCTGGCATTTGCCAATCCATATATGGTAAAATTCTTTATTGCAGAATTTTGAACTTTACATTGCTGGCATGGGAAATTAATGCAATGGTCTCTGGTGTCTCCTTTTTTGAGTATTGGAATGGATATTGAGTCTTTCCAATCTGTGGACTATTCTTTTGTTTTCCAGATTTGTTGAGTAGATTCTTTCTCTTTAATTTGAAACAGCAATATTGGTATGCCATGTGTACCTGGTGATTTACAGTTTTTACTTCACTTCCTAAAATTGCGTGTTCGTCTTTCAGTGGTTCTTCCTTGAATGAATCTATTATCCTTTCATTTCACCAAGTGGCTTTCAACTGTTTCATCTTCTGGCACTATCTCTCTTGTTTCATTTCATCTCTTCATAGGGTTTTCATGATAAAAAACATTCCAAAGGGCTGTACTGTGCCTTCATCTGCACAATGCCAATAAGTATTAACTGTGGTGCTACCTCCACCTGTACCACACACACTGCCCAGTAGCTGTTTGTCACATTTAATCTGGCCGCTCAGCAAAAGTCTATCTGACATGGGAAACCCTAACAGCAGCACTGTTGTCACCAGCATAGTCCCTTGCCTCATAAGAACATGCAATCCCACCGCCATGGAAAGGTGGGGTCAAACCTTGCTATGTGTTATGTGCACATTTGTCTCTGTTATTATTTTTCATTTGGGAATAGAACGAGCTGAAGCTCTATTCTTTTGGGTAAAGAGACTTTTGAGTTATATGGGACTAGACTGAGTTAGCTATTATTTCTGTCAATAATATAAACATTGCTGGCAATCAGGTAGCTAGAACATAATTTGTAAGAGGTGGCTTATTTTTTACTTAACTTTGAGTTAAAAGTCTTTGACGTTTCTGATGCTTTATTAATGATAGCCTTACTATTTCTAAACCATTTGCCAACACCTTTATTCTAAAATAAATTCATAGGAAATAATGTGAGAAGAGTTTATCGCTGCTGAAAAAAAAGTTACTTTAACCTCCCACCAGTGTTGTTTCCATAGGGATATCCCATGCTTTCAATGCTGTCTCATGCTAGACCTAATATTGCCACATCATGTTGTCATCTTGTGGGCGTCAAAGTGACAAAGTGGAGGAAAATGTTTCTTGTACTAAAGGATCACACTTTGTAGCTTGCTGATTCTATTTAAGTTGCTAAAAATAACCATTTAGTTACCTTTTAGAAATAGAAAAGTAAGACATTAAAATTATAATTTAAGAATAACTGGATACCTTTTAGGCCATGGAATTAGAGCTGAACACATAAAAATGAACTTTCCAAGCCCTGGACAAGCTACAGCAATCTGTGCAATCTCACACTTCCCCTCCTTCCCTTTCATTTTCTGGCAGAGCCCCAAAGTTTGCTCTCCATTTCCAAGTTAGCCAAAGCTTCACGTGGCATCCAGATGCTTGGTCTAAACCCAATTTAGAACAGACAGTGAAAATCCCCACTAGTAGTTTTGTGCTGGGTCAATCCTTGTGCCAGTGATATCAGTGACTATCTCACTTCACTTGCAAAATCATTTTTAAAATTTGTAAATTAATCAGGATTCTTTGATGTTCCCATAAAGTCAATCTAACAGAGAGCCATTCTACACAGCCATATAACCCAGAATATCAAAGCAGAAAATCCCACAATATCTGCTTTGAACTGGGTTATTGAGTCCACACTGCCATATATTCCAGTTCAAAGCAGATGTGTGATTTTATTAGCTGTGTGGAAGGGGCCTGAGTGTAGTTATAAGTGGAAGTCCAAGCCATCATTTTCTCGCAGTGCCATTACATTAATTCCCTACTGTTATATGACTCCAGCTGGAAGGCCAACCATGCCCCATAGCAGGGAGAGGCAAGTAGCTCCAGAGCATACCTTGTGTTGGGCTGCATCTACAAGAACTAATGCAGGTTGACAACACTTTTGCTGCCATGGCTTGTAGTTTGCTGAGGCACTAATAGTCTTTGGTGGAGAAGGCTGAAGGCCTTTTAAAACTACAACTCCCATGATTCTGTAGCATTGAGCCATGGCCGTTAAAGTCACCTCAAACTGCATTAATTCTGCAATGTAGCTTTACCCTCAGCGGCCCGGCAAATCTTTGCTTGTCCTGGTAAAGTGCCAGTTCTTGCAAGGGTATGTGTGTGCCATCCAGCACCAGTATAACATAAACTCTGAAGCAAAAGTACCATAAGGAATCCTTCATGTAACAAATCCAGAAGTTGGCCAACCTGATTTGTCTGGTGAAGGGTCAGTGTTTTCCACTGTATCTATGAGGAACATGGTAACTTTTGGGGGGAAAGAAGGCACATTAGCACATACACTTCTGTTCTTTACCCCCTTGCTACTTGTTTCATTCCCTTCGGCACCTAGGACCTCTCATTGTTACCTCACACTACCTCAGATGTGGGGCTCAAGCATCATGATATATGTACTCATTCGCTCTTGCACTATGTTTACACTTTCACTGCCATGGCAAAATGCCATGAACTCCTAGAATTTGGGGTTTAGAAAGGGGAACATAGATTTCTCAGCCAGGAAGCTCTTTTAGTACATCCCCAAATGTCAAACTAAAGGATACAGTCATGACAAAGTGGGATCATAGTACTATAGTATATGAAAGTGTCAGTGTTGAAGCTATCTGTATCTGAGCAATAATAGGATAATGCTCTGGCTCCTAGAGTATCATTCTACTACTGCTCACTTATGGAAGACTTCAACAAATCATTACTGTATGTATTCTCCTTAAAAATAATATTCCATTCTTGTTTTGTTGTTAATTAGTTGCTAGGGTTTTCAATCTATATACTCCCTGAACCCAGGGAGACTGGCTCTTGGTATACAGGGCAACTCTAACTGCCCACTGTAAAGATCTGAAAGACCTGTTATCAAAGCCCTTTGTAAAGTTAAGGCGAGGAACATGATTTACATCTTCTGGATCCTGTTATATTATATCCTACAGCTGTATTTTCACTCCCATAACTGTATAAATATGTTTTATAATTGAGACCTTAATATCGCCTAGTATTGCCTCCGAATAAGTGGGGCTGTTTCCACCAAAGCTTATGCCAGAATAAAAAACAGCTTATCTTCAAGGTGCTATTATGGTTTCTCTTCTACTCCCTTCTTCCTTTTTATGCTAGTACTAGTAGCAAGATATCTTTGGTAGCTGGAGTGGAAAGAAAGTAAAGGAAGAAAGGCAGCTTATGCAAAAGAGTCATCAAAACATTACTTTTTGGAACAGATAAAGAGATAGGAGAGATTTGCAGAAGTGAGGGGAAATGAGCCCTTAAAATTGATCTGAACTAAGCTTTTTGTATAATATGATAATAAAATTCTAAAGCAAGTTAATCTAATCATGTGTGCTTACCACATTAATGAAAATGTAGCAGAAGCAATTAGGAACACAATAGAAAGAATACACAGAAATGCAGAGCAGATTCTTCCAATGCCTTTTCTCTAAAGTTTGCAAAATTTCCAAGCATACTTGGACAATGTCCCCATTTCTAATGACCTACTTTCTGCACCAACCATGCACAGTAAAGAGTAAGCATGTGATTTGGGCATGCAATGGCAGCCGACAAAGTGAGATTTTCTCTTCCTTAAAAATGCTGAAGAATCAAGTAATATTTCTAGATTTAGGTAACAGCCTGGAAGCCAAAGTACAAAACCTATACAACAGATTTAGTCAAGGCTATGTAAAACTCTTAACCAAATTATTCTCTGTGCAAAGAACTCTGCTGTGGTGGCAATTCTGAATCTCACATACAATCATTGTGTTATGTGATTGTAGCTCTGCTAAAACCTTGTGTTTGGGGCTCAGAGTGCTAAGCTGCCAAAGGATCAGATAAAACACAGATGGGTTGAAGGCAAAATCAGAGATATTTATTCTCAATGGCCAAAGAGGATGTCAGTGGAGTATGACTCCAAAGATCGACAAACTCCAATGCAAACATACAGAAATATTTATAAGACCTTCTGTTGCCCTGAAGGTCGATTGGTCCAGATCTTAGCAGGCTAGGATCTGCAGGCTGGTTGTCTGGGATGCGCTATCTGTTGTTGCTGCCCATTGGTTTCTGGGTTTGGAGGGAAATATAATAAACTGTCATGAGTATATTTGAAAGCTAGGGTATGTTTATTGATGCACCCAGGAGGAGATTGCAAGCAGAAAGGAATGCGCGATGGCAAGAGATAATGAGCTGGAATGGGTTCTGATGTCTCTGTTTTGGTCAATAAAATGGGTGCCATCCAGGTTGTTCAGGATGCTGGCATAGACAATGGAGACCTCACGGAAGGGGGTCTGGCACAACACTAGAAGTGAAAATATTCCCAGAATAAAATCAGAAAATATTATGACAGCCTTTTTGGCTCTTCCGAGAGACCCATTATATGGTTGCTGTAACTTTTTTAGGATATTATAAAGTGATTGTGCTAAATGTGTGACTGTCCTGAGGTCTGGGGTGTGGGGAAAGGTTAGACAACATTTCAGGGAGAAATTCATTTGAGGTTTTATGTTTAGGTTTTATGTTATTACATAATTTTGTTTGATTATGTTTTATTTTATTTAATGATGTTAGGTTCTAATGTTGTTTTCATATGTGGGGTAATTCTGGATTATTTTGTCGGTACATGTTTGTTTTAGTAAGGCCTTTTTGTATGTTCAAATCTGCCCTGAGTCCCCCTGGCGAGGTAGGGTGGAATATAGATAAAGTTTTATTTATTTATTATTAAGTTATCTTAGAATTAAGGGAGAGGTCAACATGTTCTCACTGTCTGTCCCAATGGAGCCACAGATCCTGGGATTCATATTTTTGGGGTCTAGTTTTCAATAACAATTGAATGATCAAATGCTCCCTCTGTTAAAAAGCATTTTTATAACTACCACCAAACAAACTCAACATACAGTTGTGAGCCTGAGATCAAGAAATGAATATGAATATGCCACCAGAGAATCTATAGCCCTCCATTCTCTTATGTGCATGCATTCTAGGAATATATATCACATGAAAACGGTTGAAATACACTATCAAACTGCAGAAATACTGAAAATGTACAGAGGATTTCAAAATCATACACCTATGTGTGGCCACAAGATAAAAAGTTCTGCTGGCAGGTTGTGTGTATGTTGCCAAACATTTCTCTAATGGCTGTTGTAAAATCAAGGATTAACCCATGCCATGTAGGAATACATAAACAAAGCACTACTGATAGATGGTCATCCAGTCTCTTTTTAGAAACCTCCACATTCCAAAATATTCTACTGTCAAAAAATCCTCACAATCAGGGAGTTTTTCCTACTGACATTTTGTCAAGGTATAGTTTTTGTTGTTGTCAGTCAATATAGTCTGGAGAGATCGCCATGTAGGCAAGGGTCTGTCCCTTGTTTGGTCACATGAATGCTGGGAGGCAAAGAATCATCAAATCCAAGCAGTAAAATGTAAACTCCATTAACAGCCTAAAAAGCAACTGCCTTTGATATCCAAGCTATTTCAAATTGAGATGAGGCTACTTGCCTTTTTCTTAGGCAGAGATCATTCAACTTCTAAGAAAAAAGCCTCTGTACAGTTGCATTTGGAAACAATTTTAAGTATTCTAATAGATAAAACCTGCCAAATACAATTCCAATAAAAAGGCTTTACTTTTGGGGGTACAAATGTCAAAGGGCGGTTTACACAGCCATGTAAATTAAGTCAGGAGTTGATTAAAGAGACCCAGTTCCCTCCAGAGTGTCTACACAGCCACCCTTGGAACCAGTTGGAGACTGGGATGGTGGCCACAAGGATCTGCTGATTCTGAATCAATCTGAAAGCAATAGTGTTTTTTCCTTACCTCATCCAGCAGGCTGTGCTGATGGGCAACTGCCTGTCCAATAAGGATCAGTACTAGAGCAAAACAGGGCACAGCAACCAAGGGAAAGAGGGCATTCCCATAGGAACACTGTGGTATCCTCCCCAGTGGGGAGGTGTTTGTTTGCCTTCTGGTAAATTGTGTTTCTGGTTTCCTCCCCAAATGCTTCAGGACTAGCCCTGTTTACACAAGCACTTCATATTTTGTTTCAGGTTCCAGCTCTGCATTGGCTATACAGTAATAAGCTGCAACTGATTTTATGAGTTATTCTGGCGTTTCTTGTTTTTTAAAGACAGTGTTTATGGCCAGATACATGTTACATCATGCATTGGAGGGTTATGTTTTGTAGACACCCTCTCCTTGAGACAACTTCAAACCGTATTTTATTGCCTGTGTAGAACCACCTAAAGCCTCAACCCCTTGGCTCCTCTTCCTTTAGGATTTTCCTATTGCAGCTAAAATGCACTATCATCAAGTTCAGGTAACGCCGCTCCATGCAGCCATGCCGGCCACATGACCTTGGAGGTGGCTATGGACAATGCCGGCTCTTCAGCTTAGAAATGGAGATGAGCACAACCCCCAGAGTCGGACACGACTAGACTTCGTCAGCGGAAAACCTTCACCTTCACCTTACCAAGTTCAGGAGACATATCTAGGGGTAGCTGTGTTAGTTATAAAACAGTAACATCCCACCCTATAGTAAGTATGCTTTGTTTCATGGGAAAGAGAAGCTGTACGGTTATTAATTCTTGGTTTGTTGTTGATAATGGTCATCATCATACAACTGTCAGCCAGCCTGCCCTACAGACGCACAGAAACCTTGCAGCCAGATCTAAAATTAAACTTAGAGCTTTTGGAGAGAACTAAACAAAAACTGAACACCGGACACAAAAGTCAGCAAAATATCCAAACAGATGTGATCTGGATTGTGACAGATATGTGAGAAAGTTTTAGGTTTACATTAAATAGAATGGAGTTCTTGCTGTTTACACCAATTCTTAATTTCTTCAGCAGCTGTTTGAATTCATCTACGATATATAATCACATATAAGTTGACATCATATATGTTGAAGGCAAAAATGGGGAAGTACTATTTCTCCACCCTGACATTCAAAAAGGCCAGAAGCTGTGTCACAATGGAGAGGGTAGAGGAGGTTGTTGCTTCTTTTAGATTCTCCAAGGATGGACTACGTTCTTACTTATTCACTACGCTACTCAGAGAAGGGGATGGTTCCTTTTTTGATAAGAAGTAAGGTACACCAGTCACATTGACCTATAGATAGGTCAACTCAGGGGGTTTGGGATTGAATTTTTGTTTACAATTTCTATATATTAAGTGGCATATACAGAGAGGAAGTAGAAAGTGCTGAAAAAATCCAGCAAAGTGTCTAAGTGGTAAACTTGAGAGAAAAACATACAACAGGTTATTTGTTTGGTAAAGCAACATAGGGTGATTGCAGAAAAAATAAACTCTATTTCTCAGTTGATCAAGGTAATCTCTGAGTAAGGAAGTTTTATTAGTTTTCTGGTGTTTGATTAAATTTCTTTTTGGTTCGCATATATCTTAAATGCATAAAAAGCCAAAATACTAGCTTGTTTTGAAGTTAAACACAGCATGCTTCAGAAATGTATAGAAACGAACACTTTTTTCATATGCCCGACTGAAGTAATTCTCTAGTTAACCTTCTTTCTTGCTCTCTTTCCCTCTCTCTTCAGGTAATACCATTATTACTGAAATAGAGCCTTCTGTATTTATAGCTCCACTGAAAGTTTCCTAAACTTTACTCATCGTTGCATGACTGTGGACACACCCTCTTCTCAAAGCTAAAAATAACTCCCTGTAGTTTGCTGAATCCAGAATTACTTAATGACGCAGAGCAACTGATATTGCGGAGTGAAAGAAAAGCCATTCTGAGTTTCTTCTGCTTCTATTTATTTAATCATTAGCCATTGTCTCAGTATTTCTGTGAATGGCTGTTTGTAGTTTTTTGCTTAACTGGTTTGCTTGAATTTAGCTGAATTTTGACTAATTCATCACTTCTGATTTTGCACTGAATCACCCTGGAGGACTGCACAAAATAATAGATAGACGTTTTGGTGTGATCTTTCTCATAGTGTCACCTAGTGTGGTTCATACCACTCACACCCCTACAAATGTTACAAATGACAATTAAGGTGGTTTCAAACCACTGTAAACGCATAGTGCTATCAACTTCCATTGGTAATCATGCCATATTTTCTCACCATTTCTTTTTTCTTACCAAACAGAATGTATGAGCCTTTAAGGAAGGAAGGAAGGAAGGAAGGAAGGAAGGAAGGAAGGAAGGAAGGAAGGAAGGAAGGAAGGAAGGAAGGAAGGACACAATATCTTTATTTATTTATTATTTTATTTACTATATTTTTACTCTGCTCTATCTCACCTCGAAAGGGACTCAGAGTGGCTTCCAAACTGGCAATCATTCAATGCCATACAAACATAAACATACGAATATAATAGACTCATACATTAAAATCATCAGAAATTTAAAATCATAGCAGGTCAATACATTAAAAACAACTATTAAAAACCACAAAAGATCCAAAGTCATAATCCAGGAGCCATTTCCATCATGTTGCAATTACTTCAGATCTGCCTATTGCACTGACTACTCTCTCAAGGCTTGGTCTCACAGTTTTTAGCTTCTTTCTAAAGGTCAGAAGGGAAGGAGCTGATCTGATTTCACTAGAAATGGAGTTTCCCTGGGAAGGGAGTTCTACATCTTCTTATTGATCGTGCTAAGAGACTGCAGTTTGCAAATACATTGAGAGAGAAAAGCATTTCTAGAAATGTTGTTGTTGTTGTTATTGCCAGTTTCTTGGATAAAAGGGCAAAAAGCAGGAAACCACAAGGTGTGTCTGTTCCAAGGCTGTGGCAGGACAGAATTGGCACAAATATCTTTTGCATATAGAGAAGAACAATCTTAGGGTCAAGTTGCCAGCAGCAGCTCGCAGAGATAACAGGAGAGCGGACTCAATATTAATCTTCATCAATAGCCCTTAGTTTTTTGTAATGATGACCACCATCTCTGTATTTCAGCCACAGAAATTGGAGACAACACAAAAATAGTAATGTACAGTAACTGCAAATCTGCCTGTATGTTGAGGAGGCCACATTTATCTTAAAATAAGAGTTGTGTTCTATTTGCAGCACGCTTCCTGATGTTGCTGAAAATCTGGGTAAGGTTTCAGCTGAGAAACATTTGGGCAGATCCCAGTTTTAGCACTTAAATTATAAGCTATAAGTGGTTTCTTTGACACAGTTCCAATAAACAAGTGGAAGGCTGAATTTATGCACAAAGGACACTTGTCCACTTACCAAGTTCCAGGGATAAATCAGGATGCGTATTGAGGCCATGGCAGAAGTTGTAGGAAATATGTCCTTAAATCTACACATACTTTGATTTGCAGCAAGTGTATAGACAAACCAATTTGGCTCCATGGTTCAGTACTCCTGTTTCCTTTTGGTATTATTCCACATCATCTAAAAATGAAATTGAAGGGGAAAAGCTGTATCTGAGTTCAGAGAGGCTTCTAGTACAGTGAAGTCCTAGAAAGCCTTCTTTTCCCTTTCACAACCAAACTATGAGCAAAAATGAAAGGTTATACAAGAGGCACATAAAGCTTTCTGGACTAGTCTCAGCACCTATCTATCATCTATCTATCTGTCATTTATCTCTGTTTATCTACCATATGTCTGATATCTAACTATTTGAAATCCCAACTTTCTCCCTGCAAGGGATTCAATCAGGTATGGCCATAAACTTTAACATGCTCATATCTCTATGCTTAGGGCTGTTTTCATTTATTTATTTTATTTACTATATTTCTACCCCGCTCTTCTCACCTCGAAGGAGACTCAGAGCGGCTTACAGATATGACAAAATTCAATGCTGCATTACAATATAAATAAACAAATAGACATATAGAGTAATAAGAACAGGTAAAAGCATATAAATACAATTAAAACAATTAAAAAGAGATTACAAACATAGATCCTAGACCAATAGTTGTCATTAGTGCTGCAATCCATATTGCACTATTCCCCAAATGGCTGGTGCCATAGCCAGGTCTTCAACTTTTTCCTGAATATGAGGAGGGACGGGGCCAGTCTAATGTCATTCCATAGCCAAGGGGCCACCACTGAGAAGGCCCGGTCTTTCATCCCCACCAATTGTGCCTGCGAGGGGGGGTGGGATTGAGAGCAGGGCCTCTCTGGCAGGGCCTCATAATGCTCTAACCGGTTCATAGGGAGAGATACATTTGGACAGGTAAGTTGGGCCAGAACTGTTTAGGGCTTTATAGGCCAAAGCCAGCACTTTGAATTGTGCTCAGTAGCAGACTGGCAGCCATTGGAGCTGATGTAACAGGGTTTTGTTCCAAACTGTTCTAAACTGATCTAAAGCATTACTCCTTATACTTTTTCCACTCGCAACCCCTTTTCATCCGAGAAATTTTTATGTGGCCGGGGATATATAAGTACATGCAACAGGTATACCAATCAAACGTTTACTGATAATAAATCATAAAGATCACATACCTGCATGCAATCTATACCCCCCCCCCAAAAAAAGGGAATGACAACAATCTTTCCCTTCCTGCAAAGGTTGCAAGCAGAGGCGGTTCAACCACCAGGCCAACTAGGCAGTTGCCTGTGGCGCCATCTTGTTGGGGGCGCCATCAAGGCAACTCCTGTCTCCTGCGGCCTGCCTCCGCAAGATATTGAACTGCTTTTTCTGTTGATTTGTTGTAAAACATGATGTTTTAGTGCTTAATTTGTAAAATCTTAATGTAATTTGATGCTTAATAGGCTTTTCCTTAATCCCTCTTTATTATCAAACGTTTTCGCTTATCCAACGCTTTTAATTTTCAGTGATTGGTTGGGGGGGGGCAAAATTCTGTTCGCCTACACTTGAAAAATACCTAGGGCCAGCTCTGGTTGCAGGCAAATTCTTCCTAAACTTTTAATGGCAGATAACTGACTTTTTATTTCAGTTATTGTTTATGAAACCAACTGTGATGACCCATGGGCCTTGTAGTCCTGCTCAGGACATTGTAATTCCTGATGAAGATGAAAACTTGGGGTTTTTACCTTCCCAGTCTGAACTGGATTCCTCTCAGCCAGATCTTTCCCAGGCAGATCTGGGAACCTTGCACCTGCAAGAAAGTTGTCTCCCAGAAGTATGTCAAACAAGCCCAGAGCCTACTTCTCCCGTGTTCTTGCGCCGGGAGTTTTGTAAACAACAGAGAAGTTTGGATTCAGCTTCGCGCAGGAGTGCGAGGATTGCAGCTAAGAATGTAGCCAATTAAGACTGCTTCTCGTGAGAATCTTTAAGGAGTTTAACATCTGGTCTCAGAGTTTAGCTTTCGTTTCTGATTCCCAGAGAACTGCTTCGGTGGGAAAGTTAGACTCTATATAGGTGTTTTACCGGCGTAGTAACTTCGCGGAGTCAATTCGTCAGCCTACGGAGCGAGTTGTGTCTGGACAGCGCGCTCCGATTCAAGCCTCGCTCCTGCTCAAGCCTTGCCTTGCTATTCAGCCTTCGCCTTGCTTCCCAGCCTTTGTTTATCTACGGACTTTGCCTTGTTTCCCAGGACCAATCCTTGCCTTGTTCCACGGATTTCACCAAGTTATTCCACGGACCTTGTTCTTGTTCCTAGTTACCTTGTTCCACGTTTTAAGCCTTGTTTCAAGTATCAAGTTATTTCCTAGCCTTGCTCAAGTTTATGGACTAAAGGACATTGTCATCTCCCCTCACTTTGCCTGGCAAAGTGAGTGTTTCGGTTATTGGAATACAACTTTGGAACATAATATTTCATATTGGACATTGCTTTTTTGGACTAATTTTGACCTTTCCTGAAAGGTCTGCTTCTGAACTAACTTTTACATTTATTTTTATTAATCTTATATATTTCCTTAATAAAGATATTAGATAGAATCTGGCCTCTGCGTATGGTTATTGGTGCTCTGTAGCCTGGGTCGTGACAGTTTGACTCCGCCACCCTAAGCACCAATTAACCTCGGCCAGAATGTCTACCGGAACCGTGCCCGGTGGGCAGCCACCGAGCTACACCATCAGCAAGGACGAAGTGGATCGCATCCGCGACAGACTCAACGCCCAGGATGGAGAAATAAAGGGCTTGCGGGAGCGCGGAATCCGCCTCTCGGCCATGGCGTTGCCTACCAAGTTTACTGGAGAAGCTTCTAAGGTTCATGTTTTCCGTCGCCAATGTCAAGCTTATCTAGAGGCCCGTGATGCCGAGTTTCCCCAAGAAGACATCAAAGTGGCGTGGGTTTACAGTCTTCTAGACGGGCCAGCGGCCAATTGGGCGACGGCACTGTTCGACCAAGCCTCTCCACACCTAAGATCAGCGCAACACTTCTTGGACCACCTCAAGGAGACTTGGGGAATCGAGGACAATTTGGAGGCAGCCGGTCACAAACTCCGTCGCCTTTTCCAAGGAGACAGACCTATGTCTCAGTATATAGCCGAGTTCCGAGTGCTGGCCCACAACACCGGCTGGAACGATGTAGCCCTCAGAGGACAATTCCGGGAGGGTCTCAACATTGAAATGCTGGAAGAAATCTCCAAGGTGGATCCTCCCCAGACCCTCGAGGCACT
Organism: Anolis carolinensis; assembly: GCF_035594765.1. Lineage (NCBI taxonomy): Eukaryota > Metazoa > Chordata > Lepidosauria > Squamata > Anolidae > Anolis > Anolis carolinensis. Next base: position 77,487,818 of record NC_085842.1, on the reverse strand, counting down.
CATTGATCAATGTTTACGGGCTGAAGTCATGATTGCCAACAGGAAACAGTGGGTTCGAGGCCAGGGCAGTAGAGCCGGGGCAAAACCCCCCGCTCCCGCCAGCGTTCAGCCACGTCCAGTGTGGAGACCCCCACCGCCAACCCCATACCCCAGAGGAGGCGAGGAGGTGCCGATGCAGTTGGGCAATGTGCGTCCCAGACTAGATGCCGCCGAGAAGGCCCGTCGTCAACGCTTAAACCTCTGCTGGTACTGCGGGAACGGGGGCCACTTCGCCAGAGAGTGCCCAGCCAAAGGGAAGCCTGCCGCCCGTCTTGCGGCGGCGTCCTCCACGGAGACGAAGGCGTCTGAGCCGACTGGCACACAGCCGGCGGGGGAAGCCAACGACCGGGTGTAGAGAGGCTCGCCAACCCGGTCAAAAAATCCATTCAAGAGCCGCCAACCGGGGTCCTGTTCCTTCTCGTGGTCACATTATGGTCAGCTAAAAGGGGACCCGTCATGATCCACGCCATGATAGACTCTGGAGCTACCAACAATTTCATTGATAGAGAGTATGCCGACTCTCTGGGATTACAATATCATGATTTCAAGAATGCCCGTGTGGTGCAAGCCATAGACGGCCGCCCCCTCAAGACGGGCCCCGTAAGTCAGTGGTCGGAACCCACCAGGATGTGGATAAGGGAACATATGGAAGAGATTTCCTTCTTTGTTACCGAGGTCCCCCATTTCCCTGTGATTTTGGGAATTCCATGGCTGACTCTCCACGACCCTAACATCTCCTGGTCCAACAGAGAACTGCAGTTTGCTTCACCGTACTGCCAAAACCATTGCCTCGTAGCCAAGGTCTGCCATGCCACAGACACCGAGCCCATCATCACCTTGCCCAAGAAGTACTCCGAGTATTGGGATGTGTTCAATGAGAAAGAAGCCGAAAAATTACCCCCACATAGACCTTATGACTGTGCCATTGACTTGGTGGAGGGGGCCCCGATCCCGCGAGGGCATCTCTACTCCCTGACTGAACCAGAGCAAGAAGCTCTCAGGGAATTCATAGAGACAAACCTTCGCAAGGGATTCATCAGACCCTCTCAATCCCCAGCCGCCTCCCCAGTGATGTTTGTGAAGAAGAAGTCAGGGGAACTACGCTTGGTGGTGGACTACAGAGCATTGAACAATATCACCAAGCGGAACAGCTATCCCCTGCCCTTAATCTCGGATCTACTGGATCGGCTTCGAGGAGCCAAGGTTTACACCAAGCTGGATCTTCGGGGGGCTTACAACTTAGTTCGCATCAGGGAAGGGGACGAGTGGAAGACCGCCTTCCAGACCAAATTCGGATTATTCGAGTCCCGAGTTATGAATTTCGGTTTATGCGGAGCTCCCGCAACGTTCCAGCATTTTGTCAATGACATTTTTCAGGACTATCTAGACAGGTTCTTGATAATCTACCTGGACGATTTTTTGGTGTTTTCTAGATCACAATCAGAACATGAGAACCACGTCAAAATGGTGTTACAACGACTGCGGGAACATGGACTTTATGCCAAGCTGGAAAAATGCGCCTTTGATCTACAAGAGGTAGATTTCCTTGGTTACCGCATCTCGCCTCTAGGGCTTTCCATGGATCCAGCCAAGGTTTCAGCAGTATTGGAATGGCGGGCGCCAACTAACAAGAAAGAGGTGCAGCGTTTCTTGGGGTTCGCGAACTATTACCGCAAGTTCATTCCAGATTTTGCCCGCTGGTCCGACCCCATCACTAGCTGCATCCGTGGAAAGCAGCCTTTCCGCTGGACTGATCAAGCAGAGAAAGGGTTCCAGCAACTAAAGAAACTATTCACCTCCCAGCCAATTCTACAGCATCCAAATCCTGGAACCCCTTTTGTTGTGCAAGCGGACGCCTCTGATGTGGCAATTGGGGCTGTACTCTTACAACCGGTGGGAGATCACCTCCATCCCTGTGCCTTTTACTCTCGTCAACTAACCACACCAGAGAGGAATTACACCATTTGGGAAAAAGAACTACTGGCCATAAAGGCAGCCTTTGAAACTTGGAGACATTGGCTAGAAGGGGCCAAGTTTCCCATTGAAGTCCACACTGATCATCGTAATCTAGAACATCTAAGAACTGCCCGCAAACTAAATCAGAGGCAGCAACGTTGGGCTTTATTCTTCGAACGTTTCGACTTCCAGATTCATTATGTGACCCCAGCCCAGACCAAGCAAGCAGACGCCCTGTCACGTAAACCGGAATACGCTGCAGGACGCAAGGAGACCTTTGAATCCCAACTATTACAACCCGGGAACTTTGCCACGCTCACAGTGGGGAACACCAAATCCATTCCCATTGGTTCAACTTCCTCTACTCCAGGACCCCTCTGTGCTCAAGAAATCAGGGCTAGTCAGCAAGCAGATGCCTGGGCGCAGGACCAACTTCGCCAAGGTCTGCATTTTCCCTTTTCGCTTAATGATGGACTGCTTTGCTATAGAAATCATGTTTATATCCCACCCGGACCGGGCAGGGAAAAAACGCTTCGTCTGTGTCATGACTGCAAACCAGCAGGACACTTCGGACTATTTAAAACCATGCATCTGATCCTAAGGGATTTTTGGTGGCCCAAGATCCGCAAGGATGTGGAAAAATATGTCAACACCTGCCCAGTATGCCAGCGCTCCAAGATAAGAAGGGAGAAGCCCTCAGGGCTTTTACACCCCCTTCCTACCCCATCTCGCCCATGGGAAATAATTTCTGCGGATTTCATCACTGACCTACCACCTTCCTGTGGATTCACCACGATCTTAGTGGTGGTGGACCTTTTCACCAAGTTAGCCCATTTCATTCCCTGCGAAGGCCTCCCCACGGCCAAAGAGACTGCGGATCTATTCCTTCAACATGTTTTCAGACTACATGGATTGCCCAAGAGTTTAGTCACAGACCGTGGATCTCAATTCACCTCTCGTTTTTGGAAGGCGCTACAAAAACTATTGGGCATAGACTCTCGCTTATCTTCAGCTCATCATCCCCAAACAGATGGGCAAACGGAGCGCACCAATGCCACTTTAGAGCAGTATCTTCGCTGTTATGTAAACTACCAACAGGACAATTGGGCTTCTCTGTTACCACTGTCTGAGTTTGCCTACAACAATGGAGTTCAAGCTTCTACAAAAGAAACGCCGTTCTTTGCAAACTACGGCTTCCATCCACGTTTCTTTCCCCCTGTCATTGAAACTTCAGAAGTTCCCGCAGCAGAGGATTGGCTGCAGGAACTCACAGCGGTGCAACAACTTTTGCTCCAACAACTGGACCAAGCCAAGGAGGACTATAAACACCACGCTGACAAACACCGCCAGCCGGGCCCCGAAATCAAGGTAGGAGATCGGGTTTTTCTGTCCACTCGCTTTCTGCCCTCCCACCGCCCTTGCCGGAAGTTAGATGCCCGTTTCATTGGCCCCTATCCAGTGGTGGCGCAATTAAACCCCGTGACTTTCAAACTCCAACTTCCGCGTTCAATGCGCATTCACCCAGTGTTTCACCGTTCCCTGCTCCTTCCGGCGGATGGTGTGCGTCCTGATACAGACCAACCGGCCCCCCCTCCTGTTTTGATGAATGGGGAGGAGGAGTTCGAGGTTGAGGACATTTTGGATTCTCGCTTTCACCGCCGCCGCCTACAATATCTCATTGACTGGGTGGGTTTTGGCCCTGAGGAACGCTCTTGGGAAGACGCCTCCACAGTCCATGCTCCTGAGCTAACCCGTCGCTTTCATCAGACCTATCCCGCCAAGCCGCGACCTCGCGCCTCGGGGAGAGGGCCCCAGTTTGGGAGGGGCCTTGAGGAGGGGGATAGTGTGATGACCCATGGGCCTTGTAGTCCTGCTCAGGACATTGTAATTCCTGATGAAGATGAAAACTTGGGGTTTTTACCTTCCCAGTCTGAACTGGATTCCTCTCAGCCAGATCTTTCCCAGGCAGATCTGGGAACCTTGCACCTGCAAGAAAGTTGTCTCCCAGAAGTATGTCAAACAAGCCCAGAGCCTACTTCTCCCGTGTTCTTGCGCCGGGAGTTTTGTAAACAACAGAGAAGTTTGGATTCAGCTTCGCGCAGGAGTGCGAGGATTGCAGCTAAGAATGTAGCCAATTAAGACTGCTTCTCGTGAGAATCTTTAAGGAGTTTAACATCTGGTCTCAGAGTTTAGCTTTCGTTTCTGATTCCCAGAGAACTGCTTCGGTGGGAAAGTTAGACTCTATATAGGTGTTTTACCGGCGTAGTAACTTCGCGGAGTCAATTCGTCAGCCTACGGAGCGAGTTGTGTCTGGACAGCGCGCTCCGATTCAAGCCTCGCTCCTGCTCAAGCCTTGCCTTGCTATTCAGCCTTCGCCTTGCTTCCCAGCCTTTGTTTATCTACGGACTTTGCCTTGTTTCCCAGGACCAATCCTTGCCTTGTTCCACGGATTTCACCAAGTTATTCCACGGACCTTGTTCTTGTTCCTAGTTACCTTGTTCCACGTTTTAAGCCTTGTTTCAAGTATCAAGTTATTTCCTAGCCTTGCTCAAGTTTATGGACTAAAGGACATTGTCATCTCCCCTCACTTTGCCTGGCAAAGTGAGTGTTTCGGTTATTGGAATACAACTTTGGAACATAATATTTCATATTGGACATTGCTTTTTTGGACTAATTTTGACCTTTCCTGAAAGGTCTGCTTCTGAACTAACTTTTACATTTATTTTTATTAATCTTATATATTTCCTTAATAAAGATATTAGATAGAATCTGGCCTCTGCGTATGGTTATTGGTGCTCTGTAGCCTGGGTCGTGACACCAACATAGTTTTTTTTCCAATCAAAATTTGAAGGGGAGCATTTGCAAGGTTTGCTAAACAAAGGAGTCTGATTTTTATTTCTTATGAAGTACAGCTGAAGCATTTGGTGCATGTTGTTGCTAATAGATGCCTAAACCGGTCACTAGGTGGCAAGCTACACAATTTTTTTGTAACCCCCACATCCAGTTAGGGGATCCCAAATGGAATCATGACCCACAGTTGAAGAACCTTTGATCTTAGAAGTATGATTACTTGTCACATACCTTCTTGGGTTTTTTCAGTTGTTGTTGCCAGGAGCGAATTGAGGCAAGCTGCTTCTGGTGTGAGAGAATTGGCAGTCTTCAAAGACGTTACCCAGGAGATGCCCAAATGTGTTACCATCCTGCGGGGGGCCCAGTAGCACAGTGGGTTAAACCCTTGTGCCAGCAGGACTGATGACTTGAAGTTTGTATTGCTGACCTGAAAGTTGCCAGTTCAAATCCAAGCACGAATGAGCTCCTTCTATCAGCTCCAGCTCCATGCGGAGACATGACAGAAGCCTCCCACAAGGATGGTAAAAACATAAAAACATCTGGGCATTTCCTGGGTAATGTCCTGCAGACAGCGAATTCTTTTACACCAGAAGCAACTTGCAGTTTCTCAAGTCGCTCTTGTCGTGAAAAAAATCCTGCAGGGGCTTCTCTCATGTCCCTTCATGGGAAGCTAGGGCTGTCAGATGGGAGCTCAGTAGTTCAGATGGCACAAGGGTTTAACCCATTGAACCACCGTGGCTCTTAATCCATGCTTTGGAGAGTTGTTTAGATCTCCACTAGAATTCTTTGAAGTATGATTTTATGAGCTGCTCCTATGATTTGAAAGGGAAATTTTCTCTCTGAGTTTTCCAGAAGAAATATAATGCAAAAATGCCTTTTCACATAATATCACCGAATTAGAAAACAATTGAGGGCAGGAATAAAATGTTGCATCATTTGGACTTGCCAGAACAATAGTGCAGAATAACAGAAACATCATTTGGATTTAAAATAAACAAAAACAAGAAACTACAGGAACAAAAACAGCAATGCCCCAATATATTTGCCCCTGCTGAAGGAGACAAGGACTTATAATACAAACATTCATTAACTTTAGTGGAAAATGTATGTTTTCCTATCAATTTGGGGGTTTTTGTCACCTTCAAGTCATTTCTGATCTATAGTGACCCCAAGAGGAACCTATCATGAGGTTTTGTTGAACATTTGTTCAGATGTGGTTTGCTTTTACCTTCCTCTGAGGCTGAGAGAGTGTGACTTGCCCAAGGTCATCTAGTTGGTTTCAATGACTGAGCAGAGATTATAACTCTGGTCTCCAGAGTTATAATCCAATTTTCAAACCATTACACATATGTCTTTCTTCCCATAACTTTTAGATTTCTCTCATTCTAGAGCTCCTAATAATATACCATAAACGACACAGGAAAATAGTTGAAGGAGGAGTCAGTTTAAAACATACTGAAATCTCAATCAATTTTGGGTTTGTTGTATGTTTTCCGGGCTGTATGGCCATGTTCCGGAAGTATTCTCTCCTGACGCTTTGCCCACATCTATGGCAGACATCCTCGGAGGATACCTCACAACCTCTGAGGATGCCTCCTATAGATGTGGGCAAAACGTCAGGAGAGAATACTTCTGGAACATGGCCATACAGCCCGGAAAACATACAACAACCCTGTGATCCCGGCCATGAAAGCCTTCGACAACACACCAATCAATTTTCTTTACTTGGCTTCTTACTTGTAAAGCAATCTGAGGCCAAAATCCACAGCTGAGGCTGAGAACATTGTTCATTGCATGTTTCGAGAGACGAGTAACTGACTTTCGCACTGAACCTGTTTGTTTTCCTGTTATTCTGTGCTACTGATACCAACTGCTGACATCGCATACTCTAATCAGCAAAACTGATCAAAGCCACACATGAAATAAGAAAGCAAAACTATCAAGGACAAAGAAAATAAAAGTGAGCAAACAGAGAAACAAAAGTTAAAAGCTGAGTGAGCAGGTTTGCCTGCTGATTCATTGCCTACACAAACAAGGAAATTCTAGACAAACTGGTTTGGAATAATAAAAAAGATGGGAATTTCCTCATGTTACCAAGAACAAGGCTACCTGAAGACAGGTAAGCATAATAATCTGTGGCAAACCAGGAAAAGGAAAAAAGTATGGTACTTCTGACAACATTAACAAGTTTGTGATGGTATGTGCTCTTGTGGAATAGGGCTCATTGCTTCGGGGACATGAAGTGTTGTCCTGAGAGTAAAATGAGTAACACTGAACATGCATAAAATGACAGTCCATTAACTGAATAGGGGGGAAATCACCCCAAAATATGCACAGATACTTAGACCACAAATTGTCCATCCCTCCTCTTCAGAAGCAACTGGGATTGGGGTGTGTGGACTAAATGCCCTTCAACTCTCCCAATTTGGGACACTCCCAATTTGGAAGGGACAGCCCCAATTTGGAAAGACAGTCCCCTTTGCTGTCCTGTTGTATTTCTCCGCTTCCCACTTATCAATTACTTTATTTCACTTCATGCAAACTGAGTTCAAAGTGCAAAAGTAGCTTGCACTTTATTAACCCAGCAGGAGAGAATTGTGCAGACTCTTGCCTTTCCCGGAAGATGCAAGCAAAAAGGAACTGCTGTAGCTTCTCCTAGTTTTACTTTTTTATTAACATCTTGAACCATCTTGAACACAACCTGAGGTTACTTATTCGCACACGTCTCAATTTTTATCTGTGAAGTGTTGGAGGGTATGGGGTTAAGCTAATGAGATGTTAACTTCCCTTCCATTATACAAAATCCCAGAATACAGTAGAGTCTCACTTATCCAACATTCGCTTATCCAACATTCTGGATTATCCAACGCATTTTTGTAGTCAATGTTTTCAATATATCATGATATTTTGGTGCGAAATTAGTAAATACAGTAATTACTATGTAGCATTACTGCACATTGAACTACTTTTCTGCCAAATTTGTTGTATAACATGATGTTTTGGTGCTTAATTTGTAAAATCATAACCTAATTTGATGTTTAATAGGCTTCTCCTTAATCTCTCCTTATTATCCAACATATTCACTTATCCAACGTTCTGCCGGCCCGTTTATGTTGGATAAGTGAGACTCTACTGTACTTGTAAAGTATCTACATAAACACAAGATGGTCTGTGTACAAAGAAAATATGTCCAAATAGCATATAGTATTATTAAAGTTCCCCGTACAAAGCTTAGCTTGGTAGTACCAGACAAAATGAAAAGGAGCAACAGCTCTAACACAAAAGTTATCCAAGTCTGATATTGGTTCCAATGTATATAGGCTTCAGGGATACATAATCAATGAAAATATCTTCCAAACAAAGTAAACAGATGGTTGGTAATGTTGCTGTATACTGGAATGAAGAAAATAATGATGGAGCACCGCTCTCAAGAAAGTCTTCACAAGTAAAGTCCAAATAAAGTCCCTAGTCTATAGGGGTTCCCGGGTATTTTTGTACCCTGTTTCGGGGAGAAAATCCCCTTCTTCAGGAGTTGGTATACTCAGCAACAATGAACTTATATCTAAAACAAAACACAGAGTAACAAGTATTTTACCAGAAGTATTAACAGAAGTAAAGGTAACCCATAACTTCCCTTCCATATCAGTTTCCTAATGCAAACATACCCATATACTCCTGTATCAAACATTGTTGTCAAAATAACTGCTAACAGAAATAAATGGATACAAGTAAAACTAAGCTGTTTCTAAGGCATGAATTACAGGTAGTAATATCTTGAAAACAACTGTATATATCACAGTATATGTACAAAAAGTGTGCACCATAACATATACTCGTGTTAGGGGTGCAGGTGCCCATGAAATTGGAAAAACTGTGAAAAACAACAACAGGGGTTTTTTTTTACCTGAAAGACCGCCTCACTAGGAATTTCTTGGTTCTCTACTGCAGAGCTTCACCTTTTTTCACTCATGACCCCTTTCCACTCAATAAATGTTTACATGTATATGTATGAGTGTTTAGGTAAATAAAATAGGCATTAAAACCAAAAATTTCAGATAATAAATCAACATGAATTTCCTTTAACTCGAGAATCAGAGGCCACAGTGGCACAACTGGTTAAAGTGTTGAACTGTTGAATCTGATGACCAAAAGATTGACAGTTTGAAGCCACAAGCCGGGGTGAGCTCCCGCTGTTAGCCCTAGCTCCTGCCAACCTAGCAGTTCAAAAACCTGCAAATATTAGTAGATCAATAGGTACTGCTTCAGTGGGAAGGTAATAAAGTGCCCATGCAGATCTATGGACAACAGGCTCCTCAGCCTGGGAATGGAACAAGAGCACGTCCCCTCTGCGAGATTTGAGCACCACCTCCAGAAAGCCAGAGGTGAAAGGGGAAGCCTTTATCTTTGTTCTGTGTATTTGTAAGTCATTGTTATTCCACTGCATTAAAAGTATTGAATGTTTGCCTATCTGTGTATGTTGTAATCTACTCTGAGTCCCCTTGGGGAGATAGAACAGAATATAAATAAAATGTTTATTATTTTTTTATTTACAGCTGAAGCATTTTTTGCAGAGCTTCTGCTAACTGATTTATGTAAATAGATGGCATTCATAAACATTTTACTGTTGCCAATTTTTTGTGACCCCAACACAGAGCTAAGGCGATCCCATTTGGGGTTGGGACCCACAGTTTAAGTAGCAGTGCTCTAGTGGAACTCTATAATCAATGGCCACTGGATATTGATCATAGGGTGATGCTGGAGAATCTAATTTTCTACAGAAGTGATTTTTCTAGGAATCTTGTGGTCCTTCAGCATGATTCCATTGTCAATTTTTGGCAGCACTGGATGCCTAGAGATTCATAGAGTGACTATATTAATCAAATCTGTGAATCATCATGTCCACAAACGTTAACGTTTAAGCCTAAATAAAACTAGGTCTTCTAGTCATCAATGTGTTGTGCATAATAGTCCAGGAGATAGTGCAGAAAATCCACCTCTCCCCACTCTCAAATGTGCATTGTGCTTGCATGGTGTGTTCTCATTGATTTGTTATACAAGGTCTACACCCTGGTCTCAGGTTTGGCCTGATATGTGGACTAAGAGGACATTGGGTTTTGAATGTGTCAGTTTCCATTGACTGACACACATGGTTTGCAGATAGGTGGCAATCTGCAAGCAAAGGCAGGTCTACCAAGGTCTATGGGACTGAAATATTTCTAGGGCCTGAGTGATAGCCCATCATGCCCACTTTCCCATTCAACAGGAATGCTTTCTGTTTAGGACAGAAGTGGCTTCAGTTCATACAACTAAAGAGGCCAGGAAATCTTGGAATTTTCTTGTATTGGTGAGTTCTTAGATTGGCCTCATCAATCTGTTTCTTTACTTCATTGATTGTCTTTCAAATGTCTGATCTCCATTCTTCTGAGATTACTTAAGTTCATGTCACTGGAACTGGGTCAAATATGGTAGGGCTTGGATGGAGACAAAGAACGGTGTTGTTAAGTGTGGGTTGTAATTGTAGTTTCACCAGATGCTGCACAGGCAGAAGAATAAATAAGGAGCTGAATGTACTCAGTTTGATGATGGATTTAGGGCGAACAACACACCAATTGTTGAAGATTTACTGTTCTCCTTTCTTCTACATTATTCACTCTTGCCTAAGATTTTTTTCTTAAATGGCCATATTTTTATAACATTAACTATATGTATCAATGAAAGGGTTTGCAATGAGAATTTATAATTTAATCTGAAAATTAAATTAGTAAAAAAGAACATGCAAAATAGAAGGCTTATGCTTAGCATAAATGTAAAATATATATTTTTAAAAGTCAAATGATTAATGTCAACACTATAGATTGAAAATTAGCATATTCTCTGAGCATGGCCTTAATATTGTAATATTGGAGGGAATATAATAAAGGAAATTAGAACTATCAATACTGTAAACAATTTATATCCAGTCACTCTGCTAACACTGCAATTTTAATTGTTAAACAAAAAACTCATCATAAAGAAGAATGAGTCAAGTGGAAAAATAAATAAAAGATAGAAAATATTACTGCTATATTAAAAACCAATCTGCATGACTATTCTTGCATAATGTTTACACAGTAAGTCATTCCACTGGTTACTGTAAAATTATTTATCTAAATCATAAACATGTGAGTGCAAGGCATTCTTTCAAAGGCAGGTATTGCCAGAGGATAAGAAAGCACTGTGATCCATTTCAATTAGCCATTGCAACAGCACAGGACCTCGGAGGGAACATCCTGACCATAGAGCCAATGATGTTGACCAAAACACATGATGTTCTGATGGCAGAGACTAATCTGAGCAATGAAATGCTACGGACTCTTCTGAGGCCCTTTAATGCTAGGCAATGATAGCAGAGTAGGCTTTCTACTTTCATCGTTTTAGACCTCATCACATTAGGAAATAACCCGTTTCTATCAGTATGAATCCTGTAGGGTTTTTTTCTGACTAAATGTATACTAAATACAGATGGGATGCATACTGACCCCATCACACTCAAATACTACAATTTTTACCTTCAGAAAATGCTGTGCTTTGTCCCATCTGTGATGTCCCATAGGCCCTTGGGCCGTGAACCTGACTCCATTGTGGACAACAGTGATGAGGAGACAGGTTTAGTGCCAATTCAGCAAGACTCTGCCCTGTTCCAGATGTTCCCTATTGACAATTCTAGTTCAGTGCTCATTAAAAAGGGCCTTGAAATTGAGTCTTCTCTTCCCTGCTCTCCTCCCTTTGATAGGAGAATGTTTGTGCAAACGAACAGACAGGAGAAAGCTGGACAAAGACGAAGCGCGCGATTAGCAGCAAGGGAGTCTGCTGATTAACCTATTTTCCCCTGAGAACTCTAAGGGAGGATTGCATCTGGTCAAGATGTTGTTCTAGCTCTTTTCCCAGTGGAGACACCTGTTCCGAGGCAAGATTTGAAGTTCTTAAAAGTTCTGTGCTCTGGTTAGCCAGCACGGAGTCAACGTGTCAGTTTGGAGGATTAACTTCGCTTCCAGCCAAGTGTGGACTGCGTTTAAGTCCACTACTTTCCAGCCTTGCCGTGCCTTGCCTAGCCGTGTTTCTTGTCTTGTCTTGCTGTGAATCCAGCCTTGCCTTGCCGTGCTGTGTATCCAGCCTTGTCTTCAATTCCTTGCCTTGGACTTGCTTTGAACTCTAGAAAAAGACTTGGACATTTCCCCACTCAAACTGCTTGGAAGTTTGAGTGCGTTTCGGTTCTTGGATTACAAACTTTAAACTCTAATATAATATATCGGACAATATATTACTGGACTATATTTGACCTTTTCCGGAAGGTCTATTGATGAACTTTATCTTCTGCTCATTTTCGTTTTAATTTCTTAAATCCTTAATAAAGATATTAGATTGTTTATTGGCCTGGGTGTATTGGTTTCCAGTGCTCTCGCAGCCAGGGGCGTCACACCATCACACCAGAAAAGCCTGGTTGCTCCCAATCCATTTAGAAGACCCCCAATGTCACTCCATGACCTTTAAAAAAATCTAAATCTGTGCAGTAACGTAGCTTTGTGAGATTTGAAAACGTACTCGCGCCTGTGTAGTAAATGCACCCACCTGATCCATACCTTTTGGTACAATATACGGAGATCTATAATACAAAGTTTTGAGAAATCTAATCTTATCAGTTTTCTAAATGATAGATTATTGATTCATTAGATATGGGTCCTTGGCTGCATCTACTTACAATGATGATGCAGTTACAACTTCAGTTCTATAAGGCTGGACTCGAGATGATGCAGAGGCAACAGCAGCTTCTGACAACACTGCTTCTCCTTCTGAGGAGGCATAATGGTTAAAAGTAAAAGTCTGTTGCTTCAATACAAATACAACATAGGAAGAAATTACACAGATTTTGGTTTAAAATTACAAAAATATGTAATGAGGTAAAGTGGCAATTTCCAATTTCCTTAATCTTAGAGATCTTTCTCCTTCAACATCCCAAACAGAAGTGGCAGCTGCTTCCATCATGAACAGTTCAGAGTCATGAGACTCCGTCACCCAGACACACCCCTGGTAACAAGTTGCATTGTTGCTGACACTATGCATACTGATTTCCCAATCACATGCAAAAACTGTGCTTTAGCAATGGAAAATTTCAAATACTACGATTTGAATATTGCCTAGAAATACTCAATTTCCACAATATTTTGCAGATGGATTTTGACAGATTACTGACGGGTTGAGGTAAACTTCATGTGATGGGATCCATTGGAGTGTGTTGTCAAAGACTTTCATGGCCGGAATCACTGGGTTGTTGTACATTTTCCAGGCTGTATGGCAATGTTCCAGAAGCATCCTCTCCTGATGTTTCACCCACATCTATGGCAGGGATCCTCAGAGGTTGTGAGGTATGACCTCTGAGGATGCCTGCCATAGATGTGGGTGAAACGTTAGAAGAGAATGCTTCTGGAACATGGCCATACAGCCCGGAAAATGAACAAAAACCCTGTTTTTAATCAGTCTCAGAAACTGAGTATTTCCTAATGTGATGAGGTCCTTAGTCCAAACTGGATCTTTGCAAAGTGCTGAATTTAATGTAGAGGGTAGAATTCATTGCCCTTTTGATAGCTCTTTTAAAGATCAGACTATAAATTCAATGCAGATTTACTGATATCAGGGCCATTTTCCCTTTCACTTGCAACCTGGTGTGATGTGGCTGCTGCAAGGTGACACTTGAGGAAGATGCCTGATCAGGGCTGGCCCTAGGTAATTTTCAAGTGTAAGCAAACAGTATTTTGCCCCCCCCCCCAACCAATCACTGAAAAATAAAATGTAGAAGGTAGAGGTGAATAGAATAGATAAAAGAGTTACCTTACAAACCAGTAGTTTATTTACATCATTATGTTCATATAGCTACATTACATAGATTCAACACAAATTAACTTTTTTTTAGAATGTAAATATTTTATTAAACTTAGCAACAATTTTAAGTTTTTGTTGCTATTTTTGGTCTACAAGTCACAAAGGTTTCCTGGTCATGCTGTCTCTTCAGAAGATTTTTCAGACTTCAGATTTACTAATAACAGAGAACTCAATCCCATGCTTGTTGAGTCTGTCAATAATAATGATGCCCCTGGCTGTCTGTCATTCAGGCACCCCCTTCCCTCCCCGGCTGAGTGCTCTGAGCCCAGTGACAATGGCCAGGCCTCGGTGCTGAACCGGGATGCAGGGATGCGCCTTCACAGCCCTTCCTGGGTGCTCCAGGCCCCAGTGCCTCAATGGCGCCCCTAGCGGATTTTGCGCCACCCGCAGTTGCTTACCCGGCTTATAGCTTCAGCTGCCCCTTTGCGTGATGGAGCAGTTTCCTCTGTTATGTGTTCCCAAATCTTTGCCACCCTCAGCTTCAGCCCAGTTAGATTACTTTTATGGCAGGTTACACTGTCTAACCTCCCTTACGTAGATAAGTTTTCTACAAAACGTGGTAGAACAAAAAAAAAGAATCTCACTGAAAGTGCCAATTTTGTTTGTATTTGAAGCACAAAAATGGATGACTTCCTTTCAGTACATGGACAGTTATGATTGTATTGAAATATGCACACTAAGCATGTGTTTTGCCACAATGGTTTCACACTATATTTAGCATTTCATTATTTTCGCCTCTCTACTTTTGTTTAGAAACCCTTACTGTCCCTTAGTAATAGCACCAGCATCCATAGCAAAATTACAGCTGCATTCCCTCTAATCTCCAACTTGTTGGGAAGCACAAAAGACTGTCTGCACAGGTTTTTGCTGCAGGAAGATGTTCTAATGGCACACAAAATAGGTTCACCATCTGGTTTCACATCAAGAAAAAAACAGTTTCTATTATTTCCTTTGACTGGATTATGTAAAATATATTTCTTTGTACAAACAGCAAACTCAGCAGTGACCTGAATGCTGCTTTTGAATAAGAATCAGTCTTGTTATTCTGAAAATCCTGACTGCTTGCATTTGAAAACAAAATTAGTTCTGGCAGAGTATGCCTGCACATTAGTTAAGAGTATATCAGTTTGATACTTTTTTGACTGGCCTGGCTCCACCCTACAGAATCCTAAGATTCATACTGTACTTTGGAAAGTTATTTCCAATGCAGTTCAGACAAGAGTAGCCAAGCAGATATATTCTCTGGCATTTTAATTTGAACAGCTCTAATGAATTCTAATGAATAAGGAACCCCAGTGGCGAAGTGTGTTAAAGCACTGAGCTGCTGAACTACCAGACCGAAAGGTCCCAGGTTCAAATTCCAGGAGTGGAGTGAGCACCTGCTGTTAGCTCCAGCTTCTGCCAACCTAGCAGTTCAAAAACATGCCAATGTGAGTAGATCAATAGGAGCCGCTCCGGCAGGAAGGTAATGGCGCTCCATACAGTCATGCCGGCCACATAACCTTGGAGGTGTCTACAGACAACGCCGGCTCTTCGGCTTAGAAATGGAGATGAGCACCAACCCCCAGAGTCATATATGACTGGACTTAATGTCAGGGGAAACCTTTACCTTACTTAATGAATTCTGAAGAACTGCAAATATATTTTAGATGTTAATCTTGTGGACAGTTTCTAAAGAAAAATAGACCCAAGAAAAGAAATATAAGAAGGAAGTATGAAGGAAAGGCAGCTATTTTTTGAAGAAAATTCAAAACAGTGGCTGTCCTATGGAAACGTTTAGGATATGTTTAAAAAGTAAAGGCCTAACTGTTTAGAATATAGGGCAGCATGAAGACACTGTAGTTTGATGTGGTGCAATGATTTGAGTGATGCACTTGGTCCCTGGGAAGACAGGGTTCAAATCCTCACTTTGCTGTGGACATCCACTGGGGGACCTTGGGCAAAGCACATTTTTTCAGCCTCAGAGGAAAGTGATAGCAAACCCAGAGGCGGTTCAACCACCAGGCCAACTAGGCACTTGCCTGTGGCACCATCTTGTAGGGGGCGCCGTTGAGGACCGGCCCCATGGCTTCTCTTCTCTGCAAAAGCGCCCAGGAATGCCTTCCTGGCGAAAAGGAAGGCGTTCCTCAGCCCTTTGCAGAGAAGAGAAGTGGGTGCCGCTTCTCTCCTCTGCAAAGCACCCAGGAACGCCTTCCCGGCAAGAAGGAAGGCGTTTTCAGCGCTTTGCAGAGAAGAGAAGCGGTGTCCACTTCTCCCGCCACAGGAAAGCCTGGAAAGCCGCCCGCCCACCCGCGATCAGCTCCTCCAGTGCCAAGCACTGTGCCTCACTGTAAGTCTGCGGGGGTCACAGGTACCAGGAACGGAAGCCCCGGAAGGCCCTGATCCTCCCCTCCCTGCTGCTCATCCCCGCCCCAGTTTGGGGGGGTGCCAAAATTCGGGAGGAGGGGGCGCTAACATTCGGGGGGGGTGCCAAAATTCTTATTGCCTACTCATGAAAATTACCTAAGGACAGCTCTGAGCAAACCCTGTCTGAAAGGTGCTTCCTAAAATTTGTTATGATCATATTAGGCTTGGCATAAGTTGGAAATGACTTGAGGACACCTTGTAAGAAGTGTTGATGTGGCTGCTTGTATTTTCTCTTTCTTTCAGGAAGCCAATTTAATGCAAGATGTGTCTTTTCAACAGTTTTAATGATAAGTATCTCTGACTATGGCAGTTGTGGTTCACATTAACCTCAGTGGTTCAGCAAAAAAATTAAGGTCTGATTTGTTTACACTTTGGAAAGGAACAAGAACCATTTCTGTGTCCTTATATGAAGTTAAATATATTGTGTGAAGCACAAGTATTTGACAGCAAATCTGATTATGAAACCACTACACAAAGTGTGTGTCTTATGATAATAATATACAATATTGTCTGCAGAACCTACATTAATTTACTTTTTATTTATTTTTCCAAGGCAGACAAGATGTTTTTAATTTTAAATGCAAAGAACAAGTCATTACTTGTCTCAGGTTGTTTCAGGTCTTGTCAGGAGCTGCCTGCTTGAGATTCTTGGCCTGGATTTATCTTCATCTCTCTTCAATTGGTCTTTTTAAGGCACTTGGGAAAAATTAAGGAAGAAACTCAATTGACCTTAAGATTACTACTACTACTACTACTACTACTACTACTACTATTTCCTCTTTTATATACATAATCAACTTTTTCATCTTGCAATAATGGACAGGGCTGACCCAATAATTAGTGGGACTTGAAACAGTTGCCTCTAGCGGCCTACGATGTGTTTCAGATGTTGAAGGTGAGAACACTCTTAAACTGCTACCTTCAGGTGAAGGATGCCATCCCATTGCTTACCTGAAGAAAACATGAGCTGCGAGTCCAGCTGGTTTTTGTACATGGGAGAGCACCTAAAGCAGGAACTCATCATAGGTCATCCTTAAGTACTAAATCAGAATGCCATTAACAATGAGTGCTACAATACATACTGTAAAACTGTGTGTTAAAATCCTGCATAAAATCCTCAGTGTTGGCCTGATTGACAGTTTTTTTTCATGCAACATACCCATTTCGTTTGTGTTTTCACAAAGATACAGAATATTCTTTTATCTGACTGGAACAATAATGTTCAATTAAAATCAGAAAGCTCATAATGATACACAGTCTTACCACCTGCAAACATGATGGGAACCGCTCAATTATTAATTTCAGAGTATGCCTTGGAGGCTAGCATGGCAATATTATCCTGTCGTACCCACTAGAATCTGACATTCATCCAGGCCCAAGGCATTAATTTTGTGAAGAAGTGTAAATAGCTAGAACTAAATACAGTAGCATTAAATCCCAGGCAGATTAATCCACCAATGCCTAAGGAATTGATACTGGAAAGAAAAGGGGAAGGCACATGAATACACAAGACAAGCCAGTAGCTCTTCTACCCTTGGCTCATGATTATTTTCTGTTCTGCATCTTCTCATTGGAATATACAACGTGGAAGACTCTCCTTTGGAGGAAGACCTGGTGCTCCTCCAACCACATGCCACTTTGAGAGCAATGCAGGATCAGCACCTGCCTTCCTGTGCCTCTCATTCTGTACAAAAAGTGCCCTTGTTTTCCTCCCGGCCAATTTGTCCCCAATATTTGAACTCACTGCTATTCATACCCTTCGTAATTTAAACCTGCTGTGGACTGGAACTTTTTCCAAAACAAGTATGGACAGGACAGTTGGGATTCTGGTATGAAAGAGTTTCCAAACATTTGAGCACGAAAGCAACACAGGACATAGTCTCTGAAAAAACACACTTCTAGGTAATAGAATTTTAATGTTTTATTAGGGCATAAATGTTTTATTGCAGAGAGCTGGAAAACACAATGTGAGGAACTGAAGAGGAACATATTATAGAATTCTGGACCAGGCTTATCTTTCTATCTCTTTTGTTTCTTCAAATTTAAAAGAACTGCCCAGGATTGAAAAAGATGAAATTGTTTTTACAATCTCAATGAAAGACATCTTTCAGATCACCTATATTGTTTGTCCCATGCACACATAATTAGTTTACTTTGCTGGGTTTGTTGTAGCAGCTAGACCAAATACATATCTAATCCCTTCTGCTAGTCGATGGGAAGGAACCAGAACAAAATATATATTTACTATTAACTTTTAGGGAATGACCTCTGAATGAGAGGTACCGGTAATCCTTGAACAAATTATCCAGCTCAAGAAACTGAAAAAAGGACAGGGTACTCCCTTCCCTTAATCTTGATAGGAAACTTCACTATCTTGGTTTCTCAGCCACAGAACAGGTTTGCAAAGCAATGCTACATTGTGGGTGATTATACCAGCAGGAGTTTGAGCTGTAGAACTGATACATGCTGCTAGTATGGTCCAAAGCAATTGCCAGCACTTTAGCCTAAACAGTTACCTGTTAAAATCAAGTATGGAACCAAACAACATATTCAGAAATATCACAAAGCTGCTCTTCATGATCCACAAGAAGATTATAACCACATGTGGTCACTGCTCTTTGACCCATAATTTGTCCTATTATTGTCTGTACTATAGTACTGTTAGTGCACTGGCACTTGGAGGAAATGCATTAGGAACTGATTTTTATGAAACACTTCCTCACCTTCTTCGCATTACACTTTTTCTCCAAAGCACTTGAGGCATGAAGAGTAGTCTCATTTCTAATCTTGTAACTATCCTGTACAATGAGATTGGAAAAAAGTCAGCATCTACTACAGTGGTTCTCTACCTGTGGGTCCAAGAAAACCGAGCCAGTTTACCATCTGTTAGGATTTCTGTGAGTTGTAAGCCAAAACACCTGGGGACCCACAGGTTGAGAACTACCTATCTGTTAATACTGTTAACACTACTTTGAGCCCCTCTTACACTGAACAGATGTGCCAGTATCAACCACAAAAAAAATGCTTTAAAGACAGCTGTGGTCTTCAAAACAAACCAAAAAATGAATTTTAACAGCCACTCTAGATAACTGTTCATGTTAAGGTAAGGAACAACTTTCTGAGTGAATTGCCTCACTTTACTTTACGGCAGCACACTTAGATACTTTTCCAACTTAGTTTTGTTTCTATTTTCTTTTTTGGAGTTTCAGAAAATACAATTTAGGATGCAATCCTATATGCACTTAATTAGGACTAAATTCCATTGAGCACAATGGTATTTACTTCTGGGTTTAAGGATTGCACTGTTAATCACTTAGAACAGTGGTTCTCAACCTTTGGGTCCCCAGGCGTTTTGGCCTACAACTCCCAGAAATCTCAGCCAGTTTACCAGATGTTAGGATTTCTGGGAGCTGAAGGCCAAAACATCTGGGGACCCACAGGTTGAGAACCACTGACTTAGCACCTTATCAGACATGGTCTTCTCTGTGTCTTCACCATTTCTTTATGTTACTGAAACGGAATCCCATGGAGCCCATCACATGATGCAGGGTGACTTTCAGCAAGACTTTGGCAGTGTGCCTTTGGAGGAGTCAGGTGTTGCCCAACTCCTAAGTGGATAATAGGAAGTGGAGAAAGGATGGGAAACCATGTGGGATGGACAGCTATCCCAGAAGACAGGGAAAGGCGGTTGAGAACGAAGAAGTATGGTTCCCTCTGCTTTCCCCCTGCCCATCTGATGGGGTCCCTAGTGAAACAGCATACTTCGTTATATCTGAAGTTACATCTACACAAATAAAATTAAGTTCTTAGATGTTAACACAGGGTCCAAAAAAGACTGAATGGATTTCACCAAAATTGGAAAATATGTTTGGGATCGTGTTACTTCATATATAATATATTAGCCTGGGGAAACCCAACTTATATTTTCATTCATACACACTTCTAATCCATTTTGAGGATGAAGTGCCATGGAGCCTATCACATGCCATTCCTTATCATCTGCAGCATTTCATCCTCGAAATGAGTTTGAAGTGTTGTGAAACACGAGAGAAGAGGAGATAGGGAGAAATCATCTTCTGAGCCCCAATGCACTCAAAAATGGGAGAAAGCACTTAAAAACACATGGGATGGTTTATAGTGGCAAAGAGGTTTAATTTGTGTATTAATAAAATATTTTGATTTACCAAAAAAAAAAAAACCACATAGGATGGGATCTGTCAGATTCACCAGTTTTGTTCCAGTGACGTGGGTGGTCTTCTGGCAAGCATGGATGCTCCAATTCTTGTTCCAAATCCCTGTGTTTGAGCGTGGTTCTTTTATTTTATTTTATTTTATTTTATTTTTAATGTCACTGACAGAAATTGCACAATGGAAAGATATCATCACTGTAATATCGCTGTATTTTCTCCATCTGCAATATGCTGTACTTTCACAATAATGCTATTTTAAACTTTTTTTTTTTACCCAATGCTGTCACTTCAAAGTTCAACAAGTCATGATTTACAACCTTATATTTCTTCCCTACATTTAATCATAGACCTTAGGAGTGCTCTTTTTGCTTATGTGCTTTGAACTATTATTTGAAAATACATAATTACATGTTTTCATGTATTATAAATTTCCAAGTTTTTAAACTGGGGATGTTTTATTTATGGAGTGGGCAGGGACAGAATATTCCCATGGGATGGTTCTGAATGTGGACACAACCAGGGAAGACTGGGGAACATATTCATGTGATAGGAAGTCTTAAAATGAAACGATCATTTTGGAATAGAATGTTACCATTTGCTGTGCTAGGGAGATGATTTCCCTCCACTTCCCACAGCTCATGTGATGAGGTCCTAAGTCAGCGTTTGGAAAAGCAAAGGCTTGCTAGCTATGGGATTCTGGGAGCTTTAGAACAGAATCCCTGCCTTCATTGCTATGAAGGACTTGGCTACATTTCCTCAATCCACCCTGACATTACCTTTAAAATTCACCTTTAGTATTAATACTTGCCTATGTCTCCTCCCATGATGAGAAAAATGCAGCTACCTTACTTCCCTCCCTCCCGCCTCCATTTTCTGATTTTCTTGTTTTCACCAGTCACAATCCAAAGCCATTCTTTTCAAGCTGTGGGAGGATATGCATATTGCAGATTCCAAAATAATGCAACAGAGATTGCTTTGTCTACATTTAGGGCAACTGCAGAGACTGGAACATAATTGTCAAACGGATCCTGCCCCTCACTCAGTTACTGCTCCTATCAGTAGAAATCATTTGTATAACAGGGCAAGTCTCTGTTTTTATTTTGTAGCCCCCCCCCCAAAAAAAAAAGATTTAATATGAAGCAGAAAATTACACAGCAGCCCAAAACTAGTTTTACAGAGAATTCATTCCTTTAGCACAGAGAGGGCAAGTTGGCCCAAGTTGTGCCACCCCCCAAACACACTGCAGGGGCCGTAGAAAGTTATCGGTCATGTTTCTGAATCTCTTCGGAGTGTTTAGGCCAAGAAGAGGCCTTTCTTCAACTAGGAAGGAAATCAGAAGTTGACTTCTAGTTTTCTATGAGGTGGAAAAAGTCCTCTTCTCAGCTTGAAACAGTCCATTCCCTTCCCTGAACAAAAGAAAATTGACCCCTAGGGGTTTTTATTCAAATAATTGATTTTGCAAACAAGGGGGAAATCTACTTCTCCCCCCAAAAATTAGTGACTAAGTGAGACACTTAAAAAACCTAGCACCTAAAAAAATAATTGGGAGCAGTACTATTTGTTCATATTAGCAATAAATATATTGGAATGTGTGCTAGGGAGCTAGGGAGTTCTATTATTTATAAAGTATAAATACAGTATATAAATAAATCAGCCAAACCAAGAATTAAACTTGCTTACATATGCTGACCATTAAAATTATCTTAACAAAGCTTTAATAGCTGCAGTTCTTTGCATGGGGCCCATCAACACTGACTACTTAAGGTAAGGTGAAGCTGGCAAAAAAGAAGTGATTTTAATGTGGATCTGATTACTCATAGAGCCCTGGACCTGTGTCAATGCTGATTCACACTGCAGAGGTTGGCTTTGACCCTGTTCCAGGATCTCCAATATCCGCGGCTTCACAGTAGTACAGAAATTGGGTTTCCTTTTCACTTCCCTCCACCATATTGTGCATGTGCCACTTGTGGAACACGCAGCCATTGATTGTTTTTGCCACGCAGTGTTGTTAATACGTAAGTGTACTGATGCACATTAGGTGGCTGTATTTCAGAGTATCCCCAGTTTTACTTATCAATTTAAAGAATTTAATTTGTGTTGCTATGTGCATTCATGATGTGTGATGTTTAAACGCATTTTAAACTGCCTCCAATCCACATTAAGTGGTCAATGTAGATATGCTCATGGAAAAATAGGCAACATCCAAGAGATCTATTTGGCTATCTCACTCAATAACACTCTTATTGCACCCGACACAAAGCTGTGAATAATCTGTCAAAATTGCAAGCTATTCCACTTTGGCAAGGACAGTCCTTATTAATCTTCTTTCATTCCAATTTTTCATCTACTTTTAAAATGTCCCAGTTTCACTCTCTCTTCCTACTTTCCATGCCTTAGTTACCTCTAGACTGGTCCATGCCTTAGTTACCTCTAGACTGGATTATTGCAATGCGCTCTACGTGAGGCTGCCTTTGAAGACGGCCCGGAAATTACAATTAGTACAACGTTCAGCAGCCAGGCTTCTAACCGATCCGAATTACAGGGCACATTCTACGCCTCTGTTCAAGGAGCTCCACTGGCTGCCGTTTACTTTCCGGGCCCAATTCAAGGTGCAGGTTATCACCTACAAAGCCCTAAACCGTTTGGGACCCACCTACCTTAGAGACCGCATCTCCCCCTATGAACCTGCTCGTTCTCTTCGCTCGTCGGGTGAGGCCCTCCTCTCGCTTCCACCACCTTCGCAGTCGCAGTTGGTGGGGACGAGAGAGAGGGCCTTCTCTGTCGTGGCCCCCCAACTTTGGAACTCGCTCCCCAGGGAGATCAGGCAGACCCCTACCCTCCTCTCCTTCCGGAAGAGCCTAAAAACCTGGCTCTTCAAAAAGGCCTTTGACGATTAATTATTAGGTTGAACTATCTGCCCATCCAACTACAGGTTTTTCTGCCACTACTATTTTGCACTTTACTGAGAAACTACCTCTCCCATTTTGATATATTTTGCACTTTGGCCCAGATCCTTGTTTTACTCTCCTGATTTTAATATTTATGCTATATGTTGATTACTATGATGGTTTTATTGATATTGATGTTTTACTGTTGGAATAATTGTTTTATCATTTTATTGTTGTATGTTTTCGGGCTTGGTCCCCATGTAAGCCGCTCTGAGTCCTCATTGGGGAGATGGGGCGGGGTATAAAAATAAAGTTATTATTATTATTATTATTATTATTATTATTATTATTATTATTATTTCCCCCCTTGTCTTCAGCTTATGTCATTTACTGCAAATGGATTTAAAGAACAGAATTAGATCATGATGATGATGATGATGATGATGATGATTTTAAACAGAGGCTGGATGGCCATCTGTCAGGGGTGCTTTGAATGCGATTTTCCTGTTTCTTGGCAGGGGGGTTGGACTGGATGGTCCACAAGGTCTCTTCCAACTCTAGGATTCTATGAGTCTAATAATAATAAACTTTATTTATATCCCGCTCCCTCTCCAAAAGGACTTGGTGTGGCTTAGAACACATAAATATAAAACCAAGCAAAAATAAAAACATAATACATAATGACAAAATCAAAAAACAACATGAACTAAACTAACAATATCATAATAAAATACACAGATTAAATTTAGCAGGATTTAAAACATATTGTGCACCCAGGCAAGACCAGTTCAAGCCAGTTGATGTTTGTACAATTATAAAAAGTCATCATCATAATAAATTATAGTTAGTCATTTCCGAACATCTGCTTCCATGTTCATGTTTCAATTCCTTCCTGAAGGTATCTAGAGAGGGGACCTGTCTGATTTCTTTGGGAAGTGCATTCCAGAGCCAGGCCACCACCACCAAGAAGGCCCTTTCCCGTGTTCCCACCAGCCACGCTTGTGAGGATGGTGGGACCATGAGAAAGGCCTCCCCGGAGGACCTTAAGGACCGAATAGGTTCATAGGGGGAGGGTCACGCAAATAGTAAAGGGCTTTATAGGCGATAACCTGTACTTTGAATTGGGCCCAGAAGCACACAGGCAGCCAGTGGAGCTGCTTTAACAAGGGACTGGTATGATCCCTGTAGTCTGCTCCTGTTAGAAATCTGGCTGCTGCTCTTTGCACTAATTGCAGTTTCTGAGGCATCTTCATAGGCAGCCCCACGTAGAGTGCCGACACCTGAACTTCAAGTGTCAGCGCTGAGTCCAGGAGGACCCCCAAACGTTGGACCTGAGTCTTCAGAGGGAGTGTAACCCTGTCAAGCACAAGTAGCCAACCTATACCCCAATCAACCCCATGACTTACCAAGAGGACCTCTGCCTTGTCAGGATTAAATTTCAGTTTGTTTGCCCACATCACAGCAGCCAGGCACTGGTTCAAGACCTGAGGGGTTTCCTTGGCTTTAGGTGGGAAAGTGTAATATAGGTGTGTGTCATCTGCATACAGATGACACTGAACTCCAAAACTCTGGATGACCTCACCTAGCGGTTTCATTTTGATATTAAATACCATAGAGGAATAGCATAGCTTATACTCAGTTAATTTGGTAAAGGAATGAAGACAAGAGAGAGTGGAGGCTTTCTGTAAACTGAAACAAAAACAAACTGTTTGTCTCTTCTTCCTCATTAATAACTTTTGCCATCTTGACCACAATATGATATTTATGGGGCACAACTTGTCCTAGTTGTCATCTTTGAAAAATTGGAGGGTATGAGATGCTTAACCCCGAACAAAGCCACAGATTTTTAACAACCCATTGGCTTTTTGATCAACAAAGGTGAGGACAAAGGTCAAGGGCCACAGTACTCTGTTCATTCGATGGATCTTTCCTTTTTTTCTCCTTCCCACAAATTCACCTTGTTCTTGCCCCCACATCATTTCTGCTATTTTGCTTGGACAGGGAATCCACTAAAAATAGAGAATTGTTTTTCAAATGGATGCAGCCTTTGGGTCCAGGCCATACAGACAGCTATTTTAACTGGTAGTAGCAAAAGAAAATTGTTATAACAAACTATTAGTAATATAAATATTTTATTTTAAATATTAAATAAAACTGGAATATTCTGTTAATATTAATTTCAAAATGATTTTAAACATTCAAAAGCTTATCTATAATGTAAATCTCAAAATCCATTACATCCCACTGAACACTCTTCTGCACAACCAATTAAAAGCCAAAAGCCTGTCGAAATGAAAAAGTCTCCTGGGGGAAAGAGAGATATTTCCTTTGTTATGGAACTGATGCAGCAAGCATATTTCCAGTGACACGCAACACATCTGCAGGGGAGAAAAGATAATTGGTTTCTTTAAAAAAAAAACAAGGGCAAGTACAGTCATAGGTCCTGCATTTAAGCTCACTAGCTCTGTGTAGCTTGGGAGGATTTAATGAAGATGAAACACTGTCATTTGAAATACTTTATAGAGAAGGAAAGCAGAAAAAGCAGAAGGCACATTGGGCCCACTGTGTTCCCCAGCCCCTCTGCTTACTCAGTTTGAGAAAGATCTACTACTTCTGGACTAGACACACATTCTTCTCTCTCACTTCTCTGTCAGGAAAGAGGAAGTGAAACTTTACATGACACAACTAGCATTTTAGTCTATTAGCACAACCCTTAGCCGCCGTTCACTTTGAATGAAGCCCAACTGTCTTAAATAGAGCCTTCCCTATTTGCACAAAAAAGACAACCTACAAGAAGTATAGCCAAGGATGCACCTACACTGCAGAATTCATGCAGGTTGAGCGATCCATGTGGCCATCAGAAGATCAATAGCACTGGTTATGGTGGGGAGAAATTCCCATTAGCCCTCTGTATCCATAGATTTGATATCCATGGATTCAACTATTCAGTGTTTGAATATACACTAGAGTTTCGCTTGTCCAACGTAAACAGGCCAGCAGAACGTTGGATAAGCAAAAATGTCGGATAATAAGGAGGGATAAAGGAAAAGCCTATTAAACATCAAATTACATTATACATTTACAAATTAAGCACCAAAACATCATGTTTTACAACAAATTGACAGAAAAAGCAGTTCAATACATGATAATGTTATATAGTAATTATTGTATTTATGAATTTAGCACCAAAATATCGCAATGTATTGAAAACATTGGATACAAAAACATTGACTACTAAAAGGCAGACTGCATTGGATAATACAGAACATTGGATAAGTGAAAGTTGGATAAGCGAGACTCTACTGTATTGCAAAATTTCCACAAAACCCAAACCTTGAATTTTGCCATGTTATATAAGGCACGCCATTTTACTATGCCATTGTCTATTTCAGCAACCACTGATTCTGATATCCTGGGACCCAACTCCACTGGATTATGAGTTTCAAATGATGATGGGCACATCTTCACTGTAAAACTGGTGCAGTTTGAATCCTCTTTAACTGCCATGACTAGTTTCTCTGGTACAGAACTGGAAAACTGTGCCATTGCATTGAGCCATGGTAGTTGTAGCTATTATTATCATTACTTACTTACTTATTTATTTATTTACTTAGGTGATCCCTCATAGCTCAAGGATGATGGTTCTCCAAGTGTAGTGGTGGTGGATGTGTAGGTGGCTGTGGAGACCTATTCTTGACCCGCATGTTCTTGCTTAGTGAAGACATTGGTTTCCAGACGGAAAGCAGTCCCAGTCAGGGTTAGCTTGATGCACCTTCCTCTTGGCACGTTTCTCCCTTAAGCCCTTCATTCATGCCTTTTCGAATTCTGCAGTACTGTTGGTAACAGCTGACCTCCGATTAGAGCACTCAAGTGCCAGGGCTTCCCAGTTCTCAGTGTCTATGCCACAGTTTTTAAGCTTGGCTTTGAGCCCATCTTTAAATCTCTTTTCCTGTCCAGCAACATTACATTTCTCACTCCTGAGTTGGGAGTATAGTAACTGCTTTGGGAGACGGTGGTCGGGCATTCGGACAACGTAGCCAGTCCAGGCGAGTTGATGGCGTAGGAGCATCGCTTCAATGCTGGTGGTCTTTGCTTCTTCCAGCACGCTGACATTTGTCCACCTGTCTTCCCAAGACATTTTCAGGATTTTTCAGAGGTAACGCTGATGGATATACCTTGCTTTATCATTCCCAAAGGGGACTCAAGGCGGCTTAACATAAAAGCATTAGCACACAATATAAAATATCCAAACATGCAAACATTAAAACAGAATTAAATATAAACAGTATTAAAAAGTCACAGTTAAAAACCATTCAAATTTATTCAATGCATATTCAAAGTTCAAAGTTAAAGCAGTGTCAAACTGTATGACTCATACAGTGCAGAAGCACCCATAATCAGTTCACCTTCATAACTACTTCAATCCCATAGCATTAATCCATGGCAGTTAAAGTGCTGTCAAACTGCATCAATTCTACAGTGTAGTAGGCACCCTATTTTGGCCAAGTGCAGAAGAAAGAAGGTACACAGAGGAAGCCGAAAGTGGAAGAAGAACAACCGAAGGAGGAAAGCAAAGTGGAAGCAACAGGAAGAGAAAGTGGGTTGCTGTGTGTTTTCCAGGCTGTAAACCCATGTTTCAGAAGTATTCTTTCCTGACGTTTTGCCCACATCTATGGCAGCCATCCTCAGAGGTTGTGAGGTCTCTTGGAAACTAGGCAAGTGGGGTTTATATATCTGTAGAATGTCCAGGGTGGGAGAAAGAACTCTTGTCTGCTTGATGCAAGTGTGAATGTTGCAATTGATCACCTTGATTAGCATTGAGAAGCCTTGTAGCTTCAAGTTCTGGCTACTTCCTGTCTTGTGGAATCTTTTGTTGTGAAGTATTAGCTGGCCCTGATTGTTTCCTGTCTGGATTTCCCCTGTTTTCAGAGTGTTGTTCTTTATTTACTGTCCTGACATTAGAGCTTTTTAACACTGGTAGCCAGATTTTGTTCATTTTCATGGGTTTCTCCTTTTTGTTGAAATTGTCCACATGCTTGTGAATTTCAGTGGCTTCTCTGTGTAGTCTGACATGGTGGTTGTTAGAATGGTTCAGCATTTCTGTGTCCGTAGATAGTTTGTAGGTTGTGTTGGATGTGGCTCTTAATGAGACATGCCGCATTACCACAAGATGTCTATGCCCCACACCACTGGAGAAATTATACTGTTTAGCCAGCATTGCACCACCTGATATCCAGCAGGAAGCAGCAGCCAGCAATAAAAGGACCAAGGCAGAGACATCCCGTTTGGGTATCGGCCAGCATGCCAATGCCTTAAATCAAGAAATGGTTTTCTAAGATCTACAGAGATGCTTGCAGGAACACCTCAGCAAGCGAGAGTTCAAAAGTAGCAGGCCAAAATCCAGAACTTTAATCAGTGGCTGACGCTGGATGAGAGACTCCCTCCTGGGCACACAGAAGACTGGGCGACTTGGAAAGTGCTGAACAGACTGTGCTCTGGCACCATGAGATGCAGAGCCAACCTTAAGAGATGGGGCTACAAAGTGGAGTCCACAGCATGCAAGTGTAGATAAGAGGAAACCGCAGACCACCTATTACAATGCAGTCTGAGTCCTGCCATGTGTACAATGGAGAACCTTCTTATGGCAACACCAGGGGCACTCCAAGTGGCCAGCTATTTAGTATAATGCCAAGTTTAAAAAAAGCTTTGTGTTTTCAAATAGATTGCAACTTGTACCCTTGGTTCCCTTCTGACAAGATACATAAATAAATATCAGTTTTCCTATGTGGTCAGTGGTTCCCTTTGATGTATGGCGAGAACACTGTTCTTGATCTTTGTCTTTATTCTCCTGACTTGTTCTTGGCCTTGCAACTCTTCTGATGTCTCTTCCTAACTGGGAGAATTGTTCGGCAATGGAACCCTCTGCCCTGGATGTGGTGGAGGCTTTTAAACAAAGGCTGGATGGCCCTGGAGGTTTCATCCAACTCTTCTAGGATTCTAAGGAAGAGAGAAAGTTGGAGAGGGAGAGGGAGAGAGAGAGAGAGAGAGAGAAAGAAGGAAGGAAGACGGAGAAAGTTGGAGAGGGAGGGAGAAAGAGTGAAAGAAAAAGAAAGAAAGAAAGAAAGAAAGAAAGATGGAAAGGAAGGAAGGAAGAGTGAAAGGAGAGAGAAAGAGACAGAGGTCCAACTTACCTGTCCGAACGTATCTCCTCCTATGAACCATCAAGAACACTATGATCGTTTGGAGAGGCCCTGCTCTCAGTCCCACCTGCCTCGCAAGTGCAGCTGGTGGGAACGAGGGACAGGGCCTTCTCAGTGGTGGCTCCTCAGCTGTGAAACGCCCTCCCCAGTAACATCCAGCAGGCCCCAACTCTTCTGGGCTTCAGGAAGAACGTTAAGATATGGCTTTGTGCGCAAGCATTTAATGAATAAGTAGTAGTACTATGGGGCCTCCGGTGGCACTGTGTGTTAAAGCACTGAGCTGCTGAACTTGCGGACCGAAAGGTGCCAGGTTCAAATTCCGAGAGTGGAATGAACGGCCACTGTTAGCTCCAGCTCCTGCCATCCTAGCAGTTCGAAAACATGCCAATGTGAGTAGATCAATAGGTACCACTCCGGCGGGAAGGTAACGGCGCTCCATGCAGTCATGCCGGCCACATGACCTTGGAGGTGTCTACGGACAACGCCGGCTCTTCGGCTTAGAAATGGAGATGAGCACCAACCCCCAGAATCAGTCACGACTAGACTTAATGTCAGGGGAAAACCTCTACCTTTTTTAGTAGTATTATATTGACATGGTCTGGACTTAGGTTTATGTGCAATGTTTCCTTGGAAGAATGGTATTAAGTAACTATATGTTTTAAGCTTGACTAATGTATTTTATGGATTATTGTTAATGGTTTTAAATGTGTTGCTGTTTTTACTGATCTGTTTGGCACTGACTTTTGCCGGTTGTTGTAAGCCGCCCTGAGTCCCCTCGGTGAGAAGGGCGGGGTAGAAATGTTGTAAATACAGTAGAGTCTCACTTATCCAACATTCGCTTATCCAACATTCTGGATTATCCAATGCAGTCTGCCTTTTAGTAGTCAGTGTTTTTGTAGTCAATGTTTTCAATACATTGTGATGTTTTGGTACTAAATTCATAAATAAAGTAATTACTACGTAGCATTACTGCGTATTGAACTACTTTTTCTGTCAAATTGTTGCTAAGCACGGTGTTTTGGGGCTTGATGTTTAAAATCATAACCTAATTTGATGTTTAATAGGCTTTTCCTTAATCTCTCCTTATTATCCAACATATTCGCTTATCCAACGTTCTGCCGGCCCATTTACCGTGTTTCCCCGAAAATAAGACAATGCCTTATATTAAATTTTGCTCCCAAAGATGTGCTAGCTCTTATTTTCAGGGGATGTCTTATTTTTCCATGAAGAAGAATTCACATTTATTGTTGAACAAAAAAATGAACATTTATTTTATACTGTACAGTAGCTGTCATCACAAACCAGCATAACCAGACAAACTGTGAATCCTATCAAGAATTTCTTGTTACTACCATTATTTCCATGGTACTCTATGGTAGGTACATTTACCAGTCCTGCATGCTCTGGTGTTCTGTTTGGCAGGCGCTGGGCATGCTTCCAAACAAAATCTTTGCTAGGTCTTACTTTCGGGGGAGGCCTTATATTTAGGAATTCAGCAAAGCTTCTACTAGGTCTTATTTTTCGGGGATGTCTTATTTTTGGGGAAACAGGGTATGTTGGATAAGTGAGACTCTACTGTAAGAGAAAGCAGGAGAGAGAGAAAAAGAGGGAGGGAGAGGAAGGAAGGGAGGGAGGAAGAGAAAATTGGAGAGAGAGAGAAAGAAGAGGGAGGAAGAAAGAAGGGAAAGAGGCAAAGAGGCGGGGGAAGAGAAAAAAGAAGAGAGGAAGGAAGGGAAGAAGGAAGGCAGGCAGAAAAGTCCTCCTGCTTCCCTCCTCCACAGGTGAGCGCGGGGGGGGGGCAGGGGGCGTGGCGAGGGCTGTGGGCGTGGCCTGGAGGGAGCGAGCCCTTCCTCCCTCCCTTCCTCTTCCCTCGACGGCACTCACTTCGGCGGAGCTTCGCCTCGGAGCGCCGCCTGCTCCTTGGAAGCCCAAAGGTAAGTGGATTGGTCTGCCTTACCTTCACTGCATTGATTCCACAGCGGAGAGGTTCCCATCCCCACAGCCGAGCGAGTTTGGAGGGAAATAGAGAGAGAGAAAGAGAGGCGGAGACTGGGCTGGGGAAGAAGGAGACGCTCCCAAGGGCCGCTCGCCGCCCGTCCCTCTCTCAGCCTCTCTGTGTGTCTCTTTCTTCCTGCTCGGCGGAGTTTCCCCGGCCTTGCACAACTCCGCTGGGTGCCTCGCTCTGGCTCCCAGGACTTCCTTCCTCGTTCGCAGAGCCTCCATGTTGCCTTTCGGGTCCTCTTCCAAACGCGAGGGGCTCTCTCGGGGGCTCCACTTTCCCCCCGTGGAAGCTCAAGGAAAGAGAGACATGGGCTTGTCCTTCAGCCCGCCAGCACCCTCCTCGCGGGAGGAATCAAACTGGTTTTTGGAAAGTTCCCTTGGGTGCCCTTACCCTGGCCAAGGAATGCAGTTTGACACAACTTGGGACTGCTTTTTGCTCCATGCTGGGGAACCCTGGGAGTTGTAGTTTTAGTGAGGCCACAGAAAAGGCTACAGACCTTGCAAATTGACCACTCACATGAATGCATATTCACTGATATTGGGCCCTCCAGGGGTTTTGGACTTCAACTCCCACCATTCCTCACAGCCTCAGGCCCTTTCCTTTTCCCCCTCGGCCGCTTAAGCGGCCGAGGGGGAAAAGGAAGGGGTCTGAGGCTGTGAGGAATGGTGGGAGTTGAAGTCCAAAACCCCTGGAGAGTCCAGGTTGGCCCATACCCATTCCACAAGGTAGCCATAGGAAACTCTGGTTCACCTTGCCAAAGCTTGTGTTGCTTTGCAGCACAACCTTCAGACCCCATTCTTCCAATCCATATTTTGCAGGAAGTCTGGCAGAAGAAAGTCAGCATACTTTCAACCACCAGATGTTCAAAACCGAAAGGCCGCACCTGTCACTGTGGGAAACACTCCGCATCTGCCTGTTTGCTTGCTTGCTCTGTAAACCTGGTTTTCCAAGAGGTCATTAGGATTATTATTGAGTTTTCCGATCTGTATGGCCATGTTCCAGAATCATAGAGTTGGAAGAGACCTCACAAGCCATCCAGCCCAACCCCCTGCCAAGAAGCAGGAAAATCGCATTCAAAGCACCCACAACAGATGGCCATCCATCCTCTGCTACAAAGCCTCCAAAGAAGGAGCCTCCACCACATTCTCTCCTGACATTTCAGCCACATCTGTGGCAGGCATCCTCAGAGGTTGTGAGGTTTGTTGGAAACTAGGCAATGTGGAATCTGTGGAATATCCCATGTGGGAGAAAGAACTCTTGTCTGTTTGAGGCAAGTGTGAATGTTGCAATTGATCACCTTGATTAGCATTGAGTAGCATTGCAGCCTCAAAGCTTGGTTGCTTCCTTCCTGGAGATTACTGCCCTAATCTCCAGCACTTTAATTCTATTCTTAATTTTATTACCTTGTGTTTTTTACACATGCTTGCCTCCCCTTGCAATTATTAATAGTTCTACCTATTATCCTGACACCCGCTGATGTATTTTATTAATGTTTTTATTGTTTTAACTACAGTAGAGTCTCACTTATCCAACATAAACGGGCCAGCAGAACGTTGGATAAGCCAATATGTTGGATAATGAGGGATTAAGGAAAAGCCTATTAAACTTCAAATTAGGTTATGATTTTACAAATTAAGCACCAAAACATCATGTTATACAACAAATTTGACAGAAAAATTAGTTCAATATGCAGTAATGCTATGTAGTAATTACTGTATTTATGAATTTAGCACCAAAATATCATGATGTATTGAAAACATTGACTACAAAAATGTGTTGGATATTCCAGAACGTTGGATAAGTGGGACTCTACTGTATATATGCTGTCATTGTGTTTTTTTTTTAATTTGTTGATTCTTGGGCTCAGTCCCCATGTGAACTGTTCTGAGCCCCCTTGGGGAGCTGGAGGCGGGTTACAAATAAAGTATTATTGCTATTACTGTATTATTATTATCCATTATTGGGAGGTGGTTAGCTAGACTTGATTGTTTATTGTCTGGAATTCCCCTGTTTTTGAGTGTTGTTCTTTATTTACTGGAAGCAGCCAAGCTTTGAAGCTGCAAGGCTACTCAATGCAAATCAAGGTGGCCAGTTGCAACATTCACACTTGGTTCCAACAGGCAAGAGTTCTTTCTCCCATGCTGGACATTCCACAGATATATAAACTCCACTTGACTAGTTTCCAACAGACCTCACAAACTCTGAAGATGCCTGCCATAGATGTGGGTGAAAGGTCAGGAGATAATGCTTCTGGAACATGGCAACCCAATTATTATGTTTATTTATTCCCTGCTTTCTCTCTACAAAAGAGACTCAAAGTGGCTTGCTGCTGCTGTAGCACAGTGCCCAGTGAGTTTGTAAAATATATCTTGTGATTTCTATCTGGGATCTGCCTCCCTGTGGTTCCCACCCATCTCATCCTAAAGCGTAGCTTACTGTTTAGTATTAGGTGAGGTTTTCTTCTTTCTCCCTAGGCCACCTTGTCTAGTGTTTGTAGGCATTTGTTTTAGTTTGGGGTGGATATGTGTTTGCTTTGTCACGCAATGTATGGCTGGGTTTGTATTAGTCATCTCTCCAGTTTTTTGACAAGTTAGGAATGTTTTGGTTGAGCACTTATTCTCATTTGTGACAACTTGGGGCCCTTTCACAGTCATATAACATGGAATATCAAGACAGAAAATTCCACGATATCTGCTTTGAACTGAGTTATTTGAGTCTACACTGCCATATAATCCAGTTCAAAGCACATAATGTGGGATTTTATTCAGCTGTGTGGAAGGGCCCTTAGTTTTCACTGGTGACATCTGGTGGGTGGGTCAATATTATATATTCCTCATTTTTGGAGTCTAACGTTTAAACCAGGAATTATATTAGATGTCTTTTTGGTTTGGTGTTGTGCCACCAAAGCCACCATTGCTTGGGAAAATGCATTCTGGTTTTGCAGGCACATAAAACCATGGTGGCCAGACATTTTGACACAGATGCCGGTTGTAAACTTCACAGTGTGTAGTAACACCACCACAGTGTATGTTGAATCCCGTAACTACGTTGCCTGACACAGAGGACTTCCTCTTCCTATGCAAACCTCAAAAGTATGCAAAGAAATCTTGTAACACTAATTGGAAGAGGTTGGTAATATAAGCATTTGTAGACTAAAGTAGGTTTAGTAGATTTAAGTTTACAAAAGCTCAAGCTACCAACTTCTTTCTCTCAGAGTGCATTGACACTGTATAATTAATTCAGTTTGACACCGCTTTAACTGCCATGACTTAGTGCTATGACTTAGTGCTATCCAACCCTGCTACTTGTAGTTTGACGAAGTACCTAAATTCTTTGACAGAGAAGTTTAAAACCTTGTAAAACTACAGCTTCCATGATTCCATAGCATAGAGCCAGGGCAGTGGTGTTGAACCAGATTAATTGTATATTATAGATGCACCTTTACTCTCTAAAGTTCTACAAGATCTCTACAAGATCTGTGTCCTGATCCAGACATAATACACCTATGGGGGCCATGTAGTATTACAACTTCTTTAGCCTTCTCTGCCAAAGAGGGCTGGTGTGTCACCAAAATACAACTCCCAGGATTCCTTAGTATTGATCCACAGCAGTTAAATGTGTCAAAGTACATTTCTTCTACAGTGTAGATGCACCCTATGTCTTTGAGGCTTCAAAAGCGACACTCATACAGCAGGTTGCACCCCACAGTATATTGCTGCTTTCTTTCGAGGTGGGATTGCTGTCTTTGAAAAGCATATTGGTAAATTGAGCAATATGCGGCTTCTTTCTGTTACAGTAGCAGTTGTGTTTCTAAATGCAATGGTTAGATATACAAATGACTGCCACTCTATGCAGGGGCCATAAAATAATTAGTTCCAGGAATCCTAGTGAGCTGTGCCTTGGAGAACAAATAGGGAGGAGTTTATTGTGGAGCTTGTAAAGATATAGGAATGCTATGGGCTGATGCAATTCGCTTATCCTTAAATCAGATTTAATGCTGATTGTGAAAACTGTGGAACCTGTTAATGGGAGGGTGAAGCAGTGTTAAACAAATCAACTCATTTACACTTTGGCTGGATTCCTGCACATGTATTGCTAAAAGCAGCTAGCTTTTTAACCAGTTGGAATTATAACTAATGAAACATAGAGGTTTCTCTATTTGTATATTCAAGTTTTTTGGAGCCCCCAATGGTGCTGTGGGTTAAACTGCTGAGCTGCTGAACTTGCTGACTGAAAGGGGGTTCGAATCTGGGGAGCAGAGTGAGTTCCCGCTATTAGCCCCAGCTTCTGCCAACCTAGCAGTTCGAAAACATGCAAATGTGAGTAGATCAGTAGGTACCGCTTCTGTGGGAAAGTAAGGGTGCTCCATGCAGTCATGCTGGCCACATGACCTAAGAGGTGTCTACGGACAATGCTGGCTCTTCGGCTTAGAAAGGGAGATGAGCACCAACTTCGAGAGTCAAATACGACTAGACTTAATGTCAGGGGAAAACCTTTACCTTTATCTTATATTCAGGTTTGATATGATAAGCACGTTTTCAGTCATGCTAGCCTTAAATGATGAGACATATCTGAAAATGCATGGTGCTGAGTGTACAGAACATTTAGTGGTCAGAATGTCAGGTTAGGATTCCTGAATTCAAGATTCAGTTCTCCCTTTCCTATCCATGATGTTTCCTAGATAACCTTGGAGAAGTTGCTGTGTTTTGGCCTCACCTACCCCAAAGGGTTTTCCTGAGATTAAGTTTCCAAGATAGAATATATATGCAGTACATGAAAGTCAATGCTTTCAAATGCATAAAGCTGTACATACTTACTTTTATAAGGATTTATAATCCATATATATATATATATATATATATATATATATATATATATTCACGTCAGGTGATACAGCAGTTTTGCTACACATTTGAAAATGCAGTATAAAGAGAAATATTACTGAGTGCAAATAATGTTAATCTTCAGGAATAGTTAAATTATCTTTGATGGGACTAATGCTAATCACTGAGGAAATCGTAAAAGAATGATGGTCCACCAACATGCCCTTATTTCAGGGCATGTGGTGGCCCACAGACCAATGCCAATCTGTGAGCCATTGGCTATTGGTCTACAGCAGGCTTCTAGGAGTCTGTGTGAATATAATGATAATGTGGTACAACTTTGGTAAAATTGGAAAAAATGAAAGTGTCAACCCACCACATTAGAGCATTTGAGAAACTTGCTTCATTTCATAAGCCCCTTTGTCTGATAATCTCA
The DNA here is from genome assembly GCF_035594765.1 of Anolis carolinensis. Taxonomy (NCBI): domain Eukaryota; kingdom Metazoa; phylum Chordata; class Lepidosauria; order Squamata; family Anolidae; genus Anolis; species Anolis carolinensis. The sequence continues at coordinate 77,451,112 of NC_085842.1, read as the reverse complement.
GCATTTAAGTGAGCCTAAGTGAGGCAGCTAAAAGGAGTATATGTTGTACCTGTTGAATATAGAATTTCCATTATTACAAGCAGAGGATGTTCCTGGTAGTTGGGCTTGGGAGTGATTGCATGTCAGGGTAAGAAACCATTGCCAATATGAAAAGGATTTCATTCATTTATTGAAAATGTGTGTGACTCTTTAGCCTGGTCTTCAGGATACTGGGGTAGTAGCATATAATCATTTAACTCCATGCAAAAAAAAAACAACCATTGAATATATTGGAGAATGACTTACAAAGACTTCGCCATAAGATTGTAGAACATTGCTAGATTATTTGAAGAAGATCCTAATTCATTTATAGCTTTAAAAGTAAGAAGTTTGAATTTAAACTTTTTTTGAATGTGAATAGGCAGCCTTTCAAAATATTATATGAGAGCAAAAGTAAATTTATGTTTAAAGTACATAGTTAATTATAGTTGATTCAACTGTCTTTAATTGGCTAGTACCCTATGACTATATGGCTCAGCTTCCTAATTATTTGATATTTACAATTGACATACTAGGCTAAAATGAGAATAGTAATATGTTCTTTACTGGGAAATCCCTGTAGAGGAGTGTTGGGACACAGAATGTTCCCAGAAGGGAGGGCAAAATCCCTTCGGATCGGCTGACTCCCACTAGCCACCAATTGCAAGAACAATGGTACACCTGCCATTTTTTATTTAATGAAAAATTGGCATACTTACACAAACTTCCTGTTAGTCTTCTAAATTTGTTTATTATCAGAATGCCAGAAAAATCTTCTTTAAAATGCTATTAGTATAGTATCATATAGCCCAAAATGGAATAGTAAACCTGAGCAAACAGGGTGACAATGATTGCAAGACCTCCATATGCTTAATTTTTTGTTTATAATATTCAAACTTAAAGCTCACAACATATGTTCTTTCTTACATAATGCTGTTACTAGTTTTGAAATCTGTTTTTCAATTAAATTTGAAGACAGCATGTGGTAAAAGGAGACTTGTGCATGTTCTGTCTGAAGAGCATTGATACATTATATATTTAACCTAAATGTGTCTCTGCTTGTGAATTGTTACTTAACCCTCATTGAGATGTGTTTTTAACAGTCCCTTTCATGAAGTGTCTCACACAGTATTTTTTGACCACATAAAATGCATTTTCCTATAATGAAAGCAATACATTGGTTCTCAACCTGGGGTCCCCAGATGTTTTTGGCCTTCAGCTCCCTGAAATCCTAACAGCTGGTAAACTGGCTGGGATTTCTGGAAGTTGTAGGCCAAAAACATGTGGGGACCCCAGGTTGAGAGCCACTGCTCTAATAGGACATAGGATGTGACACAGAGTGATAGATTGAATATCCCTTCCAGATTGTATACATGGATAACTGAGATAGTAGCATCTTTATTTCTGATGGTTTAATGTATATAATTTATTTTCATGCACATTAGTGGAAAAGAACTGAAATAGAGACATTTTAACCATCTACATGAATAAAACAACTCATTTTTCTGTCAATCTGGGGAGCTTTCTGACCACAGCATATTGTAGGAAATAAAAATCTCTCATGTTCAAAGGAGTGCTTGTGGGTGTAGCATGGATCTGAAATCTGTACCCAAACACAGGAACCAATGTGCTCTTGAATTACAGTATGTATTTAGAGTATCTGACCAACATCCTTTGCTGAAAAAGAATACTATCACTTTTATTTCCAACAACAAAAAGAGGGCGAAAACATTCATTGTTGTGAAGTAGAAAGACTCTGAGATAAGAAGGACATAAGAGATTGCTGAGCAAAAGAGGCTGGAAGAAGAAAGAATAACTCAATTGCAGTGCAATACATACAGACTTGTGCACTTTTTAGCAGCTGAGGTTTGGGTTACATGTTGGCAAAATGGTCCAGCACTCGCATGAGTTGTAGAGCAGCCTGCATTTTCTTTTGAAAGTGGGTTCTGGTTGTGCTATGTTCAGCTTTTTCCAGTGAGCTTTGACTGATAACCAGAAATGACCAGTTCGATTTATTCAGTAGTGAGTCATAAAAACACTGCTTCACCAGTGAGATATGAGAGCAATATATAAATGGGCAAGTTAATACATGTAATGATTGACCTGGAAAAGAGTGCTAAGATGTAAATGCGAAAACAATAGAAAAGTAAAGGCTAAGACAGAAAGCAGCAGTTTACACAAAAAGAAGGAATGTCTTTGCTTTAATTCTTTTTGTGTAAAAAGAATTAAAGCGCTCTATTTCAGCCCTTAACTTTTCTATTGTTTATGCATATATGTATATTCCTCCTAAAACATCAACCTGTTGAGACTACTTAAAATGTACTGGTCTCCCTAAAGTTTAAGGAAGATAGAAGAGGGAAAAATTGCAAATGTCTGTCCCAAACAGAGGTACATGCAGGTTTAGAGGAAAACCAAGAAAGGTTGCAGCAGAAAGAGGCTGAGGAATGTTTAAATGAAAAACAGTGAAGTCTGAGGAATACAAATACTAATATTCTTAGAAAGCAAATGCTGAACCCTTTCAGAATTGTTCACAATCCAAGCATCTAGAGTCAGCCTTCACATTTACAGGTGTTAAGGACACATCAAAGTGAAAAACCTGGAAGTTGACCACAGCATTGCATTGGAGGGCCTTTGGGATTCTTAGAGAGGCGTTCCCTCTAGAAATCTTTAGGACCTCCAACATGACTGTAGGAAGCTGACCATAGACAGATACTGGAGTTCCCTAGATATTTCTAGGGAGAAAATTTTTCATCGAATCCATGAAAGTCAAAACTGCAAATGTAGAAGGATGACTGTAGTTGCCTTACTAAAAAATTATTTTAGGGCAGAATAATCCAGAGGTCTTCAGAAACTGAAGGTGTGAAGTAGAAAAACTGAACCTGGGATCCAAAAGATACTAAACATTGGAACATATTTCTTTAAAAAGTAAAAATATACCAGAACTCCAGAAGTGAGGTTCTATATTGAGGTAAGATTTTGGGGGGTGGGGGGTTGGACTACTGGCATTCTTTCTACTTTTCCTGCATGGCCTTTTTGCCATATTCCAATTTATTTCACAAAGTAGTCATTTATATATTGGTGAATTGGTGGGGCAGAAGGCAGAAATGAAGTTAGTGTCATGAGTGGCTTGAATGTTGGACTAATATTCTGGGAGACTAGAATTTGAATCCCCTCTCAGCCATGGAAGGCCTCTAGGTGAACTTGGGCAAGTCACACTCAGAAGGAGGAAATGACAACTCGTCAACAAATCATACCAAGAAAACCCCATGATAGATCCATCTTAGAATCCCCATAGGTCAGAAATAACTTGAAGGTACCCAGCAATAAGACAGAAATCTCCATTGCTTTATGTCGTGAATTTAGAGAGTTGACATAACACTAGTATTGTTGCTGTTTTTAAAAATCAGAAAACGGTCTAGCACTTCAGGTTATGGGGCTACTATCTGCAGAAGATGTCACATGTTGAAACCTCTTTTCACTTTGTACTGTGTCATGGCTTCTCCAGGCTCTGTCAGCACATCCGTCAGCACATTCATATCCAGACCTCTGACAGCAATTATTTTCCACACTCCAGGAAGAAAAGGCTTAGTTGAGAAATGAAGTTTTCCTCCCATTTCATTGTCCCCTGTCATCAGTATCTGGATATCCAAAGTGGAATCTAAGTGACATCTTCAATTACATTTGCTAAAATAACTACACAATCTACTAGAGCAAGATTAAAATTCAACTCTTTACATATAAAGCTTTGAACAACTTGGGACCAGGGATCATTCTATCTCTGATTGCAATGCCGGTTCAACATAACTGATATTCGCCTTATTTTGAACACTAATAATAGAGTGTTTGGCATGGCAATTCCCAGCATCTTAAGGCAATCCTTCTGTACATCTTCTTAAGAACAGTCTCTTGACATAGGCTTTCCCTGGCTACCAATTTTTGTTTTTGCTTTTGAAGATTATCCAGTTGTTATTTGTATCCTACATTTTGTCAAGATTGAGACTTCAAAGTAACTTTGTTGCTGATCAGAAGTGTCTCTTGTGTTTTTTGTGTCCCCATGCCTTGGCAATTGTTTTTATATATATATATATATATATATATATATATATATATATATATATATATGTGTGTGTGTGTGTGTGTGTGTGTGTGTGTGTGTGTGTGTGTGTGTGGGTGTGTATAATTAACTAGATTTAACAGGTGGTTTCTTGTGGCAAGTAGGGCAAAAATTGGGAGTGTTAGAATTTGCTTTTATCTGTCTAGCTATTAACCTTATATTCTGTCTTTCTCTCATAATGGGATTCATGTAGAACCTTCCATTAAGATGCTTCTATGAAGTAAATGGAAACTTTCAGTTAAAGTGACTTTGCTTTTCTTGCAGCACAATCTTATACAGTTACTCAATTGTAATTTCTATTGGTTTGTGTGTGTGTGTGTGTGTGGGGGGGATTTCTGCTAAAAAAGGTTGGAGGCCCTGTTGGATTTTTTTACATACATACCATTTTATACACTGAGGGGCAAATATACAATAATCTTCATGCCAGAAAGTAAAGTAACTTATCAGAATAGCTCTCAACTATGTTTGCATACCACTCTTCATGTGATTTTTTTTCCAATGCACTACAAAGAATTTTCGGGCAGGTCAGCACAAATAAAAACTTGATTATAAATATTTTATTGCTGTGAGCTTAAACTATTGTGCACTCTCTATCCCACAATACTCAGTGATGTATTTTGAAATGGTTTATGACAGGGAATTTTCCTGGACATATTTTGTTTACTTTTATGCGGTGTGATATATTAATTATATTATATAATGTATTGTGTGTGCATAGATCTTCAGGTTGCCATGATAACCCTCTAATAGCGCTGTTAAAAATGGACATCAGTGGCTACATAAAAGTAAAACGTCTGCAGAATTGCATTTTCTGTTGCCATTCAAATGTTCCTCAAATATTTATTGTAATTTATACCTCAATTCAAGTGTGGTGCTGTCTTCACAAATATCTGCTGAGCAATAAAAACAGCAAATCGTGTCAATGAGTTTATGTTAAATATCAGTCAAAGAAGAGATGATAAACAATCTCATCTAGTTCAATCACCATATTTTTCTGTTGTAGTCTTGAGTCCTCATACAAACAAAACTTTTTTCATTCCCCTAACCATAGGCAGTTTGAGGAACATATGTCCTCCTTCCTCCTCTTTTCTCAGAGATGAATTCCACTTAATATATTTACACAGCTGTCGTTTGTCATTATATCTGCACCACCAGTTTTTGATTTTGCTAGCATTTAACAGAAATGACACAACTGAGAGTTTCATACCGTTATTAAAAGTGTCTTTGCAGACCAGTGGTGTATTAGTAAATGTGAAGTGCAGACCTTCAGTATGGTAGTCCATACTCCCCAAGAGGCTATCAAAAATACACTTGACTAGGCTGATCTCTCCCTCCCCTCTATGTATTAATCTCCAGCAGGAGCGGCTGTTGTATAAAGCTAAAAAAATTTGAATCCTTTGGACAACAACAAAAATAACTCGTAATAGTACATTGTTGCTGGGTAATTCATTTCCCCTCAAACTCCATCAGGGACTGAAAATTAAATCTGAGAGATCAGGCCAATGGCAGATCTTGCCTAATCAAATGTTCAGGGCCTTCTACCCTGGGTCCATAGACACTAGTGATCTAACTATGAGTACACCATAGAATTAATACAATTAACACCACTGTAACTAACAGCTTATTACCATGGAATCCTGAGACTTGTAGTTTTACAAGGCCTTTAGCCTTTTCTGCCAAAGAGTGCCGGGGTCTCACCAAATGACAAATCCTCCCATAACATTGAGCTATGCATTTAAAGTGCTGACAAACTGCATTAATTATTCACCCTATAACTAGCAACCATTGCTAATAAAGGGAAGAAGGAATTTAGGTGCCTGTTTATTGTAAACTTTCATCTCGTTTGCCCTGACCCATGGCAACCACTGCGAATAAAAGGAAGAAGGAATTAAGTGCCAGAAGAAGCCTTTTATTCTGAACTGCTATCAAGTTGACCTCGATTTTGCAGGCTCAGGGCCATGGCTTCCTTGATTGAGTCCATCTGGAATGCTGTCTTCCTTTTTTCTTACTACCTTTTGCCTTACCAAGCATTGCTTTATTTTCTAGAAAGTCATGTCTTCTTCTGATATGATCAAAATACTACAATCTTGGTTTAGTCATATTGGATTCTAGAAGTTCAGCTTCATTTGCTCCAGGACTCACTTATTTGTCTTTTTGGCATTCCACAATATCCATAAAACTCTTCTCCAGCACCACATTTTAAATGAGTTGGTTTTCTTCCTATCAGCTTTCTTCACTGTCACTTTCACAACAGTGTCTGGAAATTGAAAATACAATGGCATGAACAACCTTAATTTTGGGATTCAATTATACATCTGTACACTTGAGGATCTTGTCTAGTTTTTTTCCAAAAAATTCAAGTCACCTTGTGAGTTTTTGATTACAGGCAGACCGGCGAGCGAGCAAGGGGCAATTGAGTGGGAGGAGGGACGAGTGAGTGAGGGCAAGCAGTGGGCGGGAAAATTTGGGGGAAGGGACTGAACCCATCACACACACTCACCCTTGAAAACGGGCCTGTCTCCTAGGTAAGCATATATGAGACAGCATCCAAGATAGATAAAATTGTATACCTTGAAGTCAGTGTCATGCTGTAAACACATATAATATAAAACTTTATTTCTAGACTGCCCTCTCTCCCTGAAGGACTCAGGGCAGTTTACACACAAAAAAGGAAAACATTCAATGCCTCAAATGAGTACAAACACATCAAAAATAATACAGTAGAGTCTCACTTATCCAACGTTCTGCTTATCCAGCAGAATGTTGGATAAGCAAAAATGTTGTATAATAAGGAGGGATTAAGGAAAACCCTATTAAACATCAAATTACATTATGATTTTACAAATTAAGCACCAAAACATCATGTTTTACAACAAATCAACAGAAAGAGCAGTTCAATACTTGGTAACATTATACAGTAATTACTGTATTTACAAATTTAGCACCAAAACATCGCAGTGTATTGAAAACATTGACTACAAAAACATTGGGTACTAACAAATTGACTACAAATAAAGATAGAATTGCATTAAATGAACTTACAGTAACAACATTGTCATAAGTTCTGTAAAAAGTTCAGTCCTTGCTGCCTAGAGAAACAGCTGTGGATCCGGGTGGGAGGCAGATTATGTTGGATAAGCGATGGTTGGATAAGTGAGACTCTACTGTACAGAGTAATGAACAGTAACAACAGTAAACTTACAACAAATGAATTAAAGATTGAAATGAAAATAATCCAATAAGATATAATAAACTAAAACATGAGTAAACATTACAAGATATACCCTAAAAGCAATTAAGATAGAATTACATTAAAAATGGCTAACACTGGTGTCGTTATTTAAAATGTAATGTAGCAGCCATTCTGTTATAGTGTCAGCTCTTTCAGAAATGAAGCCAGCAGCCTTCTGTTTAAGTTTGGCTAATATTTAAATTTGTGAGATATTTGGTGTTAATGTGATGCGGCAGCTAAAAAGGCCAACGGGATTCTGGCCTGCATCAATAGGGGTATAGCATCTAGATCCAGGGAAGTCATGCTCCCCCTCTATTCTGCCTTGGTCTGACCACACCTGGAATACTGTGTCCAATTTTGGGCACCCCAGTTGGAGATGTTGACAAGCTGGAAAGCGTCCAGAGGAGGGCGACGAAAATGATTAAGGGTCTGGAGAACAAGCCCTATGAGAGCGGCTTAAAGAGCTGGGCATGTTTAGCCTGCAAAAGAGAAGGCTGAGAGGAGACATGATAGCCATGTACAAATATGTGAGGGGAAGTCACAGGGAGGAGGGAGCAAGTTTGTTTTCTGCTGCCCTGCAGACTAGGACACGGAACAATGGCTTCAAACTACAGGAAAGGAGATTCCACCTGAACATCAGGAAGAACTTCCTCACTGTGAGGGCTGTTCGGCCGTGGAACTCTCTCCCCTGGACTGTGGTGGAGGCTCCTTCTTTGGAGGCTTTTAAGCAGAGGCTGGATGGCCATCTGTCGGGGGTGCTTTGAATGCGATTTCCTGCTTCTTAGCGGGGGGTTGGACTGGATGGCCCATGAGGTCTCTTCCAACTCTACTATTCTATGATTCTATGAAAACAATGTAAAAGGAAACTTGTTGCAGAATCTTTAATCATAATTACCACAATGGTGTGCCTGAATACAGTACATAAAACTGTTGCTACATAATCTAGTAAAATTGAGGAGGGAAGGGGCGAAAGTAGGAAAAGCCGGGGAAAGCATCCTTAAGAGTGGGGACCCAGCCTACCCGGCAAAGTCCATCTTCAAGGATGGCCAGCCATCCCGCCACTGTCTTCAATAAGGAGTCGGGGAAATGGGGGGGGGGGGGGCAAGACTAGGTCATAAAACAAACATATACAGCGGTGAGATGTGACAAAGCTTTGTGCCCAAATCTACAGATTGTTGCTAGAAAATTCAGAGCAAATGTGAATTCAGTCGAGAAATTATTTTTGTTAACCTCGTGTGCCTCAGCTGTACATCACCTCGTGCTTTTATCAGTTAGTCATTTTATGGACCTGACCTTAGGTCCCTCCAGAAAGAGCAGGCACAGTTCATAATGATAACAGTGAGGGAAAATGATAGTTCACATTGTCCCTTTATTAATTTATTCATATTGAAATCGTATTTTTTTCTTTTGAAGAGTGTGTGTTAGAATTTATATTCCCCTTTTCCTCCAATGAACACGAGGCAGCATACATGGCTCTCCTCTCAACAGTTCTGTTAGCTAGATCTGGCTGGGAGAGACTGATGGGCCTAAAGTTGCCCAGTGAATTTCACAGCTCGGTGGAGGCTAGGATCTATGTCCCCAAAATTTTGGTTCTGGCCACTATACTATGCATTTGTTTTGGTATATGTTTTAAGATATAGAGATACCTTGTCAGAACACAAGTATCCTTGGCTTTAAGATATTAGATTGGTTTAGAAACTGTATAGGAGGATGAGATTATCTGCCAGCCCAGAATGACTTTTGAGGAAAATGAATATAATAATGTCTTGAAACCACCCAGTACACTGTAGCACATTATTGCTTTTGAAGGTATAGTGTTGTGAAATTGTAAACCTTTAAATGGTTACATAGGGCATCTTGTACTGATGGTATTTTCAAACAGTGATGTTAAAAATTAGGAATCATCCTTGCTTCAGTTAAATTTATTTGTTTAAAAGATGAAGATTAACAGGACACACTTGGATGGGGTATTAGCAGCTCTTATGTTAAGCTTCGCCATGAATAATCGGAACAGCTTGTTTTTGCAATTAACTGATGTTGTTGTTGATTCCTTGATCCTAATCTCATTGTTTGGAAATAAAACTGATTTGTTCTATATATGTATGTGTGTGTGTGTGTGTATGTATATGTGTGTGTGTGTGTGTGTGTGTGTGTGTGTATACATACAGTAGAGTCTCACTTATCCAACATAAATGGGCCGGCAGAACGTTGGATAAACAAACATGTTGGATAATAAGGAGGGATTAAGGAAAAGCCTATTAAACATCAAATTACAGTATGATTTTACAAATTAAGCACCAAAACATGTTTTACAACAAATTTGACAGAAAAAGCAGTTCAATACACAGCAATGTTATGTAGTAATTACTGTATTTACGAATTTAGCACCAATGTATTGAAAAGATTGACTACAAAAACATTGACTACTAAAAGGCCGACTATGTTGGATAATCCAGAATGTTGGATAAGTGAGACTCTACTGTATGTATATATAGTGATGTGTTTGTGCACGTATGCACAAATACATTCAGAGGTAGCTGTGCCTATGTACAAAAATATAATAAAATGTTTAAAAAGTATTGCAATGACACCTTAATTAGGTCAATCTTTTTTTTAAAGTATAACTTGCAGAAGATTATGTCCTAAACTTCATCAACAGTGAATAATATGCATAAATTGCCAAGGAAGGATGACTGCTTAAGTGGTGTCTGGTAGAGAATAGCATTGTATTTGGGAGGAAGGCATCCAAATACTTGCTCATTCTCTGTTGTCCAGAATTTTTGTTCAAGCTGAAGGCATTGACTTAATGTAATGGTTAATGGCCAGGTCTTTCTGTAACCATTTGATTGAGGGAGTCATACCTAATGCACTTGATAACTACATGTTAAGTTCATTTTAGGACTGTTAGATGCCATAAAGATCTGTGTTACAGTTGCCAGAACAAAGACTCTCAACAAAATTTGGAGAATCAGTAAAATATTATTTGCATGTAAATCATAGAATCAAATTTATTCCATTTATTTAGAGTTGTCCTAGTTGAGTAACATAGAAACATACTGAGCAAGTCACATACCCTCAACCCCAGAAAACCTTGTGGTAAGTTTATCTTATGGTCATTTTAAACCATAAACAATTTGAACAGTCACAAATAGGTAAAGCTAGTCTGGTGTAGTGGTTTGAATATCCAACCATGAAGCGGAAACATCTTGAAAGCATACAACAACAAAGGTATTTAGGATTGTACTGCACAAGCCACAATGACAAGAATGATGTAATTTAAAAGGTTAGTGTGTCACAACTACATTCATTTATTGCTGCTATGTACGTTGAGGTCGACTTTGACATACGGGAATCGCATCATAGGGGTTTTTTTTAGGTGGGCACATTTATTCTAGAGCCACTATGGTGTAGTGGTTTGAGTATTGAACTATTACTCTGGAGTCCAGGGCTTGATCCCTCATTTGGCCACTGACAAACCTTAGGCAAGTCACAAATTGTCAGCCCCAGAAATCCCCATGATAGGCTCATCAAGTCACAGATTCTCAGCCTCAGAAGGACACAATGGCAAGCCTCCTCTGAACAAGTCTTGCCAGTAAAGAACACCATAAGTCAGAAACAACTTGAAAGAGCACAGTAACAACAAAGTTCAGTCCATGGCTTGTTACAGATATCTGGCATCCAGAGCAAGAAAGGGAGCCACTAATGACTGCCAACTATTTTATGACCAGATGACCCTTTGAAGTTGAAATCAATCAAGTTCTGTAATGCTTAGAGACCTAGAGTGGTTCCTATCAGCACTCCCATTGTAAACTAACTAAAAGATTGTGGATCTTTCTCACAGTATTGTTCCCAGTACTGTACCCAGATTAGCGGTGGATTAGTAATAAGTACCCTTTCATTAATAAGTCTCTAGAAATGTGAAAAAAGAAAGCAAGTATATTGTCTTCCTTTTTTTTCTGCCCCACTTTGCTAGAAAAAAGAAATGATGACTTTGGAGAGTGGATTTTACTTTCCTACAACAGTAAATGCATTTTCTCTCTGTTTAGCCTTTAAGAAGCAGAAGATGGTTTCAGAGGAGACAAAACGTGAAAGCAGCCTGGTTCTCAACCTGTGAGTCCCCAGAGGTTTTGGCTTTCAACTCCCAGAAATCCTAACAGCTCGTAAACTGGCCAAAACACCTGGGGACCCACAGATTGAAAACCACTGAGATATAGTCTTCAGTGTCCTTAGAATAATGGGTGAGAAGAATACTGTAATTGCTATTAATAAGAAACTTGACACATTATATTGCATTCCATCTTTCCCTCAATAATATGATTTAATGCAGCCAACAGTATATTTGAAAACAATACAGATTAAAACCATACAAAATTGAAATAAAAGTTAAAAATGAAAAAAAAAACAATTTTACAATTGATAAGATATAAAACATCAAACATGCTAAAAATGCTTACTCAAGCATTAGTGTGACCATTTTCTAGATCTTAAATAATATATTTATACATTAGTCTGCCTCCCTTATGTTACCCATTTATTGTAAGTGTTTTAAACAAGCATCATAATACCTAACACTATCCTGAAAGACAACTTAAAACATGTTAGATACAGAAATAGTTGACAGATTGTAAATCTCATGCTTGAGTCAAAGTACTCCATGTTCTTTGATTTGATTTTATGGTTCTTTGTTGTACTGCTACACACAAAGAGAACTCATTTCATTCCAAAACTTTGTATAGGTTTAGGCCACTTTTACAACGTTTTTAAAAAATAGTATTACATGCTAATACTTTCTTCTTGTCCAGCAATTAAATTACTATTATTACCCACTGTTCCATCTTGATCAAGATCTGGTGTCTTATAACATTCAAAACAATACAATTGAAAACTCACAATATTAAAGTACTTATGATATTAAAATAATTCAAACCTCAAGTTAAGTGAATGAAATGCAGTTAATGATAAAAAGCTCTCAAAAATAGTTCATCTAAAACAATACCTCCCAGCCCAGTGATAGTGAAAATATGACACGCGTGCCAGAAGGAGCACACAGTTAAATATGCTGTTAAATATGAAGTGAATAATAATTCTCCGAAGAAGCTGTTTTGTTATTTCCTGCGTATGAGTTAAATTCTCTTTTCCTACAATGGGGAAAAACCCAGCCCAAGACAATTTCTACATTCTTCTCTTAGCCTTAGGTGAACCTCAGTCTCAGAGTTCACAGGAGCTTCTAACTCCATAGAAGATTGGTTTCCTGTAGAAATGCCCCAGTCATTTTTGCACAGCAGCACACCCACTCAGAGAGCCTCAGTCTGCCCTTTTTACTTAATTGAGGAGAAGGAAAGGAAAGAGCAAAACAGCACAAGTGGCACAGAGAGAGAAGGGAGAAAATCTATACACATAATAAAAGTGAAAATCTGTGTTGTGTGTATGTGGCACGGGTGTCGGTTCACACAAGACAGCTGCCGACCTCCACAAACAGGCAATAGTTCCCAATGTTGAGGAGCCACCAAGTCACTCCCTCCCAGGACATTGCAGATTACAGCGAGCACATCCCAGTGTTCCTTTCTTTCTCCATTTGCTTGACACTGCCTACTTCCTCTCCTTTAACCCTTTCCAGCCCTTTCCTGTGGCACACAGCAAACAGAGGTATTGATCAGCAACTGAACATACAAGAGAGGTTTAGGGAAAGTTCACCATGATTTATAGGACTGGGACTTATAGTTCACCTGCAATCTAAGATTGACCTTGACATCCAGGAGTTATAGTTCACTAGTATTCAAAGAATGCTGAACCCATCTGATGACGGATCTGGTCCAAACTTGGCACACAAATTCAACATGGCCAACTGGGAACACTGGTGGGCCTTGGGGATGATTGACCTTTAACTCTGGGAGTTATAGTTCACCTGTATTCCATGAGCCTTCTGAATCCCACCAATGATGGACCTGGACCAAACTTGACATACAGACCTAACACTGACAACTTAGGGTGATTGACCTTGACATCAGAGAGTTATAGTTCACCTGTATTCAGAGAACACTGAATCCAGCAAATTATGGATCTGGACCAAACTTGGCACACAGACCCAACATGGCCAACTGTGAATACTGGCAGGCTTCACAGACTTTGTGGGTTATTGACCATGGGCGTCAGAGTTATAGTTCATCCATATTCAGAGAATACTGAATCCAGCAGATAATGGATTTCGACCAAACTTGTCACACAACATGACCAACTGTGAATCCTGGCAGGTGTTTCAGGAAGATTGTCCTGGGAATCTGGGAGTTATAGTTCACCCTTACAGAGAACAGTGCATACTGGCGGGGTCGGGGTGATTAAATTTGGCAACTGGGAGTTACAGTTCACCTGTATTCAGAAAACACTGAACCCAGCCAACGTCAGTTCTGGACCAAACTTGGCACACAGATCCAACATGACCAACTGTGAATACTGGCACTGTTTCGGAGTGATTGTCCTGGGAATCTGGGAGTTATAGTTCACCCTTATCCAAAGAACACTGAACCCAGCAAATGATGGATCTGGATCAAATTTGACACACAGACCCAACATAGTCAACTCTGAATAATTGGGGGGGGGGGTGTTGGGAGGGTTGACCCAAGATTTTTGGGAATTGTAGTTCACCCACATCCTTATGCATTTTCTAATGGAAGCATTCATAAAAAAACAAAAGCAAAGACTCAGTTTTTTTCCCTAAGAAATAGTGTAACATATGACCAAATTGATATTACCTAACATCCAAAAACAAACAAGGCCCTTTTCAAATAACCCGGGCATCTCCGGGTACCCAAACTAGTCAAAAATAAAGTATGAATTGGTGTGTTTCTATTGCCCTATCATTTTTTTTGTCTTTCCTAAGTAATTCCTTTACGGTGTAAGATGGGTCAAAACTCCTTTCCAGTCCTCTATTTTGAACACATGATTAAATTGGCTGTGTCTGCTCTAGTCTTTTGGCAGATTTCACTTCCACTTCCCATTGACTGCCTGTCCACTGGGCACAAACTGTTACTGGTTGTTTAACAAACATCTTCTGTCATAAAGGTCAAGGAAAGAGCATTACGTTGCTATTAAATGATATAGTAGTTTTGTTGACCTGTTTTATTAACATCTAATATCTTGAGTGTTCTTTAAACCATGTTAAATATGCAGGGTGGAGACATTTGCTTTCCAAAGAAAAACAGCAGCTCAATAGAATTACTGTTGATTCTCCATATTTGCAGGTCTCATTTTCGCAGATTCAATTATTTGTGGATTTGATTAATAGGTCTACTCTAGGAATCACTAGGTCCTCTAGCACAACTCTATAGTCAACTTAGGAAGCCTGCACAGGGATGGTAAAAACGTCAAAACATCTGCTCGCACATTGGGCTAATTCTCTCATACCAGAAGCAACTTGCAGTTTCTCAAGTCACTCCTGACATGAAAGAAAGATTAAAAAAGCACTTCCAATTCCCTATTTTTTCCAGTTACTCTACTTTTTCTTTATGAGTTGTAGAACTGAGGATTTTTATATACAATTAACAGGTAATATATATGCAGAATGAGTAAGAATAGTTAGGTAAATTTAATTTGTAAGCAGATTGCTACTATGTCGTGGGGAAAGGGCAAACAAAATATTTATTTATTTATTTATTTATTTTATATGCCGCTCTTCTCCCCAGGGGGACCCAGAGCGTTTTACACAATGGCAGAATCCAATGCCACATACAATACAACACAACAAGCAGTAAAAACCAAACATAAAACACAAACAAATCAAATTAAAACAAAACCATGTGACCATTACAAAAGGGGAAGTTTCGAGCCAAAGTCAGAGCCAGTCCGCATTCAAATCAATATTAATTCATAGAATCCATCAGGTCATGTCAGTTTATGTCTTAGGATGGGCCAAATGCTTGATCCTATGTAGGATCTGGAGATTCATAGGGAAAAAACAGCATTTTTAATCCATTTTTTTTGGAAGGGGATCCTACATCCCTGAGGTCAGCAGATGTGGAGGGGTAGCTGTGCTTTGTTGTCATGACTGCTGCCACTACAATTTTCCTACTGAAAAATCATCCTTCTCACCACCCAAAGGTGTCATTTGCAGAAAGTAATGCATTTGGGTCACACAACCTTCCAGAGCTGATTTTCAGTAAATTTAACTATGAGACTGAGGAGAAATTGGACTCTCCAGCTGTTTTGCTAAAATGACAGTCATACTTCATTTGTTCCAGCTGTTTTGCTAATATGACAGTCATACTTCAGTCAGACTGTTGGTTGTATGTTTGGTTATATGATTCTATGCCTGTGGGGATATAGGAGAAATTTAAGTACTTTGGGCTACAGATATACTGTATTAAAAATGTAGATTTCTATAGCTTTATACATAACCTCCTGATGCATCACTATATTCTGATACAGTATTAGCTTTCTATATCAGCTTTCCTCAAAAGTACCTTTCATACAGAGCACAATTTCCCTGCCTTTGCTCACTAGTGGATTGAGCTTTACTTCAGTCATTCTCACTCACTGGTTGGTCATTCTGTGAGAAGGCAAAACTTTTTTGGTTCTCCTTTTGAAGGTTTTCTTTATAACTACTTACATTTTTGCAGAATAAAATCCTTGACTAATTTTTAAACTCCAAAATGTTTGTAAACTGCAAGGAAAGGAACAACGTTATTTAAGACATGTGGGGATGGAAGAGATGGTTGACAATTGGCTGAGATGCAAAACAAGCAAAGAATGCTTCAGCTCAAGAGGATAATTTGTATAGCTCTCTTTTGAATGTGCCTATGTAAACTTCTTGAAATATTAGGAGTAGGTTTTCAGCATGCTCAGGGGCTGCACTGAGGATGAGATGGAAGCAGGACTGCACTGTCACAAAGAGACACAAGCTTCTAAGTTGAGAGTGCAGGCAACTGTGGAGCTGCAAGTCACATTTGCATGTATTTTTTTTATTCCACTAGAAAATACAACATGAGAACTTTACTGCAGTGTTAGAACAGGAGGGGTTCTTCTGTGAATTCCAAGTATAATTGCTTTTCTTTATGAAACTAAAAACCGAATTTAACTTTCTAGAATTCTCAATTTATATCATTTCACGCTGCATTTTAAAGATGACATGCTTGACTGATGCAGCTGGGTTTTTTTCTTTTTCTTCTGAAACTCGTATGGCTGCTCAGTCCCCCACCTGCAGCTTTACACAGCACAGGAAGGGTTGTACCACAACTTTTAAGAAATGCAAACAACAAATACAAAAGTTTAAAAATTCCCTGTGCCAAGGATCTGGCTTAACTTCATTATTCGCTGAGTTTTTTCTTGACAGACCAGGCTTAGAACAAATGTAGCAAAACAACTGCTCCACAAACAATTTCTGCATGTTTTGAATCCACATTTGTTCTTTATCTTGGGTAGGAGTCAGTAAAACAACCCGAGAAACTGGTCCTTCTGCTTAGCGGTGCTGATTGGAGGCAATGAATTTGCTAACATTTCAATATGGGGCGTGTCTTGAATTCCTTGCACATCTAGATGCATTTGATCTATCGAGAATATTCACTTACATACATGTCCATTTTCCCAAAGCATAGCACCTTGAAGAAAAGATTGTGTTGCCACTGTTGAATACAGAGTGGAAATAGAATCTTATCTATACGCAAAGACACACAGCACAACATTTGAACATTTCTTTTGACAGTAACTTTGGAGGTCGCAGTTGTCAAAGGCTGGCAAACAATACAGTTGCCAAGGGAAAATTCTTTCAAAATAGTTTCCTTGCCCTTCAGAATAAAGAACAATAAATGTCATTGTTGGTTGCCCGCTGGTCAAAACAATTTCTAAAGTTATTAACATTCCAGCTTGCCACAGTGACCTAATTGCAATTAGTTAAAATGGTATGGTATCGCTCAATTCAAAAGACATCTGGAAAAGTGCTTTAGAATGCTTTTTCTTCACAGTGTCATAAAAAGTTGAATCTGTACAGCTCCACTTTCAGATGGCATGTGCAGGTGTTAGCTGACAACATTTCATTCCTCTTTCCTTTTATGTGGTAGAGATGGGTGAAGCAATATTCCTGGACAATGTATTGAATATAAAGTCATCCCCAGGTACTTTGATTAAGAATCCAGTGATTTTGATGCCAGGTGTGGCTATACTCCCCTGATGCTCTCCTTCACACCCATCCACCAGATCACAGTTCACCATCCAGTGGCCTATCTACTTCATCTTTTCTGTTTAGGCAATGGCAAATCAAGTGCTCATTGAAGCCCACAGCAGGATGTGAGTGGCATACCGCATGAATGCACATGTGTCCTAGTAATAGCTAATTGTCACAGAAATTCACCCAAAATGAATCAAGAGGATTATCATTCTAACACATTTTGATTTTTCTCAGACTGTCATGTATACTACCAGAGACATATAATATGAGCTGATACCCAATAACTTAATCTCTACAAGAAAAAGATGTGCAGCAAATGTAAAAAAAAAATCACATTTTTTTTGTTGGGAAACTACTGAATTCCTTGTGTGAATCCTGGTGGTAGTGCCCAAGGTCCACAAAAGCTTGTTCCAAATAAACCCTGTTAGTTGTTAAAAATGGAGACTGCATTTTGACACATTTTTGTTAAAAGAGCCACTGTTCAACATTTGCATTAAGAACTCACAAGTAGTATCAGAACTTGTGGTCATTCATCAGTAAAGGCTGGAACAGGAGTGGACAGAAGTAAGATGTGTACCTACTGGTTGTTGTTATTATCTGTTTATTTATTTATATACTGCTTTTTTCTGTCTTAAAGGAAAAAATATCTCTGTCATAGGATGTTGAGCCTCTTGTTTGATTTCCTGCCCTTTATTATGTTCCTGAAATAAAATTAACAGTGGATTATATAAACTTATAGAATCATAGAGTTGGAAGAGACCTCACAGGCCATCCAGTCCAACCCCCTGCCAAGAAGCAGGAAGATGACATTCAAAGCACCCCCCAACAGATGGCCATCCAGCCTCTGCTTAAAAGCCTCCAAAGAAGGAGCCTCCACCACACTCCGGGGCAGAGAGTTCCACTGCTGAACAGCTCTCACAGTAAGGAAGTTCTTTCTGATGTTCAGGTGGAATCTCCTTTCCTGTAGTTTGAAGCCATTGTTCCGCGTCCTAGTCTCCAGGGCAGCAAAAAACAAGCTTTCTTCCTCCTCCCTATGACTTCCCCTCACATATTTATACATGGGTATCATGTCTCCTCTCAGCCTTCTCTTCTGCAAAGGTGAACTCTATCTAGTTTTGGAACATAAAACATGTATCCGGAACCTTAATTCCTTAAAGCTAAGAGGTTTTGTCCCCAGCTCAGTTTGGTGGATCTTGGATCTACTGAAAAGCAGGGCATCATCCAGTCACCCTGATCTCCTAGTATAGCATTTCATCTCTTGCCACAGCTATTTGTGCCCCTTTTCCAAACTTCCTGAAAATGGCACAGATGCCTTCCTCCCTCTTGTCTAGTGGATACAAGTTGCAGAAAGACACGGGAATTCCTTCAGTCTTCTTGCCCATTTTGCTTGTCAATGCGACCAGTGAATTATGTGCTAATTGGGCTAATTTTCCTGACCTACAGTATGCATTCTAGCTGGGCTTCTATTATTATGATTTTGAGTAACTTTCATATCTTGAGAAATTTGACTGTTGTCTTTCCAACTTCCTTTTTAAACAGTCTCAACAATTTTTAGAAATTTCCTCTTTTGAAGTCAAATGTAACTGTGTTGGACTTCTTTGGCAATGTTTTATGTACATGTAAATTAAATATGATAGCTTATATCTCTTAGTAACTCTGAGCAGGATTCAGGATTACCTTTAGGCTTATCGTTGCTAAGCACAGCTGTTCTAGGTTTCTAGAAAGCTGATACCCACACTTTTTGCTGCTTTTGTTTTTCTGGCTTCCTTTGTGAATCTGTTTCTTTGATATAAGAGTTTCTTCCATATTTTACTGTAAGAATTGGATAGCACAACATTTAGTTTCTGTTAATGAAGGTTTTGGGGTTTTTTTTTGCTTTTAAAAGGTTTCAAAAAGATTGCTTACTGTGTTGTTGAAGGCTTTCATGGCCAGAATCACTGGATTGTTATGCATTTTCTGGGCTGAATGGCCATGTTCTAGAAGCATTCTCTCCTGACATTTCACCCACATCTATGGCAGACATCCTCAGAGGTTGTGAGGTCTGTTGGAAACTAGGCAAATGGGGTTTATATATCTGTGGAAGGTCAGGGTGGGAGAAAGAACTCTTTGTCTGTTGGAGGCCAGTGTGAATGTTGTAATTAATCACCTTGATTAGCATTAATGGCCTTGCAAACTTCATTCCTTTGTTATGAGGTGTTAGCTGTCCCTGATTGATTCATGTCTGTAATTTCTCTGTTTTCAGAGTGTTGTTCTTTATTTACTGTCCTATTTTAGAGTTTTTTTAATACTGGTAGCCAGATTTTGTTCATTTTCATGGTTTCCTCTGTTCTGTTGAAATTGTCCACATGTTTGTGGATTTCAATGGCTTCTCTCTGTAGTCTGACATCATAGTTGTTAGAATGGTCCATCATTTCTGTGTCCTCAGATAATATACTGTGTCCAGGTTGGTTCCTTAAGTGGTCTGCTATGGCTGACTTCTCTGGTTGGATTAGTCTGCAGTGCCTTTCATGTTCCTTGATTCGTGTTTGGGCACAGCGTTTGGTGGTCCCTATGTAGATTGCTTACTGTTTTTAAATTCTATTTTCTTATTGTTTCCTGATAAACATGCTGATTGGATTCACAGATTTGATTAATACAGTCTTTCTAAAAATCTCCAGGTCCTTTAGTGTGACTCCATGGTCAATGTCTACTAGAAGTTGACCAAGTGTCACACTGAAAACCTAGACATTCCTAGAGAGGTGTACTCTCCATTTTTATTCACAGTTTTTCACTTTCGCAGGGATGCTGCATCTCTATCAAGTTAACTGTATAGCTTTCAGATTGTGCATCATTTCTTTTAGAAATTTGTATTATTTTAATCTCATGCCCCTCCTAGGCAGACTCTTTCTGATTCTTCTTGCCCTCAAAGTAACCCAAAGTCAGTCTTCGAAATAACCTCTTTTTTACTTCTGTGTTTCTTACCCTTTAAAAAAGGTGATTGAAGATGTGTTTTGACTCATACCACAATTCTAGACTGCATATTTAGACATATTTGTGTGAGCACCCCCCTCCAAAAAAGCTTAAGGGGAATGTGATGTCAGGGGAAATATGAGGCCCCATCCATGTTTTAGCTGTATATGGTTTAACTCATATTTCTTTTATTCTGAAAGCTGCTATACAAAAGCCTGGTTGGCTAATGCAGAATAAACTTGAAATTCTGATAGTCCCACTGTTGTGAGGAACAGGCAGGATATAAATAAAGTGATTGATTAATCCATAGTTCTCTGTTTTAAGGCTCAATTATAGGCATATCCAGGTGACAGTCCAAAATACTTTCCAGACATTTCAGATATAATTCTTTGCTGATTTCATTCTTGAAGAAAGCAACAAGTAACTTCCATATTTTTCCCTTTTGTGATGTTATTTTAGAAAACTGTGCCATTATTAAAGATTTTTCACAGTTTGGGATTCATTCTGTACAAAATTCATCTATAGGGGGGTTTGTCTCTTTGCATCTTGTGCATAGAAATGTTGTTTCTGCACATACACACAACAATCCCGTGTATCAATTTTGCACCTAGAGATATTTCATTATATATATATTCAAGAATCCTGAAATTTGGAAAAATATGGAACACTTTGCCCCAAGCATTTTTGAAAAAAAGGTACTCACCTGTACAAGCATTTTTGCTATTTATATTGTATTTGTACTGTGATGGTGTGTTCCACATTGCCTTGAAATCTAAAAAAAATATTGAAGAGCAATATTCTAAAAGGTTGTTTTAAAAAATGTTTGTGGATTTTCTAAGGAGATGGATATCACAGCTTACCAGTACCCCTTAAGAATAACATAAGCATTTTTATCTACAGAGAAAAGAACATTTCTCATTCTAGTAAAGCATTGTGTTATCGGCTGTTCTGTTTCCTGGAGTTTTCTGAGAGCTGCTATAGAGACTTCTGGTCTTGCTCTGAAATGTGTGCAGAGGGGGAGGAGGTGCCCCCTCCAAGTCTGTTAGCCTTGCTTTAAAACAAACCAATGAAGAAACGCCAAAATACTAAAAAGGGGAATAGCTGTAAAAATTGAATTATGGTACGTTCTCTAAACAATCCATTATGTTTTTAAATGTATTATTTATTTGCCATATTGTCTCCCACTTCTCAGACAAAAAGGCTCTCAGAGTGGTGTACTGTGCTTTTTAAAAAAGAAAGTCAATCCTTGGCTGCAGGCTTTCAAAGATAGAAAATGGGAAAGTGGTTGGTAGGGAATGAAGATTTCCTTATACCCTAAAGGCACCAAATCCCTAAGCAACATCAAATATTTTTAAAAGGCCTACTATGTTGCACTTCTGAAGCACATTAAAAACAACTTTTTTGCATTGTAAGGTGTTCCTGATATGCCTTACTGATGCAGTTTAGAAACATTTGGTAAGGCATATGGAAAGGCATATGGCATTCTTTTTGACTCATATATAACAGCAAGAGAACATCTGTGTTGCCCCCCTTTAGCATCCATAACTCATTGGGACACTGTTGTAGACACCTCTGTTCTGGCTGTTGTCTAGGTTGCAGTGCTTAATATGAAGCTGGAGATCCAATTCTGTAGTTATTACAAGCAAATAGAGGGAGTCAGTTATAACTATTTGGGAAATGGTGGTCTATGCCTCAGAATTCAACAAGTGTCCTTTTGTTAACTTTTAGGCTGAATTAACATTGAAAAGTTGAAACTCCAAATGGGAGTTTCCTAAAAAAAAAAAAAAAACAAGAGGGGTTTCTTCATAGTAGACCAGGAACTATTTTAAAGAACGAGAAAAAAGTTTAGAGCTCTCTAAAGCACAGATTCCATAGCTAAAATTTATGGAACTAAAAAAGGGTAAAAATAGCTATCTTTTATAATTCTGAAGTAAAGAAGAGAATGAAGAAGAGAAGGTCTCATGATTTTTATTGTATTGAGAAGAGACATGGACAACAATGGATGCACATCAGTTTATTTAATAATAATTACTGCTTTAATGGTGTTTTAGAGGTAGAGATTATACCTAATATGTTTGACAGTTATATTGAAATTTTGAGTTGTGCTTTTGCATATAGTGGCATTTTGGATTTCTTTCAAAGATGTCAGTCAATGCAAACAGTTAATATATGAACAAAATTCACAAGGTTATTAAAATTATTTTTACGGGGAAAATGTTAAGCTGTTTTCTATAGATATTACAGTTTGTACTCCACTGTGGAAATTGTAAAACTTAGAAGCAGCATGTGTTTTACATAATATGTCCTACATGGTTCCCAGCTAGCTTTGATTTAGGCTTTGGGAATATGCAGACTGTGAAAGTCCTTCTGCCTCATGCTTTAATTACGCTTCTGTTTCCAGACCACAGCTTTGTCTTCTGCATGTGTTTTAAAAATTCAGGCTGTTAACTGTCCCTAGGATTTTGTAAAGATTCTGGAGTTTTTCCCTAATCTCTTTCCATTGCTTTCCACAACCTCTTTTTAAGAGTGGGGATTTTCTTCCAAAACACTTTTGGATCTTAGTGTACTGTAGATGGAAGTTAGTATTTTGAGATATCTGCCAAGTTGGCTAATACTTTGGAAACTGGATCAAGAAAGTACAACTTTATTTATGCTCTGTGGATATATTTTTGGAGGAAAGAAAGGAGAATGTTTAATCCACACCTGTAGCAAGACAATGTTTGTTTAAGGTGACATTTTAGAAATGGTGTTTGGGTCCCTGTCCATCCCAGTTCACCTGTATCTTTGGTGTCATGAATTCATAGGTGGGTTTAAAGAACAGGCACCTCCAGAAAGAAAGGGCCAACTGGATGGCAGGAGGAGAGCACTTGAATCCCCGCCCTTCATGAAAGACCAGCATTTCAGGCTGGTGTTTCCACCACTCGACAGAGGCGAGGGGCCTAAGGAACCTTCCTATAGGTAGCCCCTTCCCCTCTCCTTTCAGTCTACCTGCAGCGCAACCCACCCTCCCACTCTCAGTTCAATATGAGTTTAACTGGTTGCACTAGGGCTGGGTAGTAGGGTTTTTTTCGCCTACCCCATATTGAAGCTGTGGGGAATAAAGAGGGAGGAGGAGGTTCCCAGGAACGGCCTTCCAGTAAAGATCGGCTGGGATAGCAAACCATTAATGTGGTGCCCCCGGGATCAGGTGTTTCGCCCATTGGTTGGCTTGGCAGGTAGTCTGAGAATGAGACCTGGCCTCACACCATTACCCATGTCGCAGTGCCCCCTCCCACAACTAGTTACTTAGCTCTATTACCAGTTTTTCTAATTAGGTCAATAAATGGCCCATGTATTTCTCCACATCTTGTGTCTGGTCTCTTTATTTTGCGGTGACGATTCAAATGCTTCACAGAGCTACCCAATATCTTCTTTATGTCTTAGTGGTGAAGAATATTTTCTTCCATCAAGCTGTTAATTATAACATATAATCTCTCCTTGGAG
The DNA here is from genome assembly GCF_035594765.1 of Anolis carolinensis. Lineage (NCBI taxonomy): Eukaryota > Metazoa > Chordata > Lepidosauria > Squamata > Anolidae > Anolis > Anolis carolinensis. The sequence continues at coordinate 77,427,160 of NC_085842.1, read as the reverse complement.
GCACTTATCTTATTCTATAGCACTTCATAGCCAGTCTCATCATCCTGGGTTATACATTTGTTTCATGCATTTGTGCAGTTACATGTGTTACATACATTTTACGTGGCACATGAAAAAAAATGTGAAAGAGTGCTTAGTCATATGTGCTTGTTTCTGGTTCCTTTGTAGTGTGCTGAATGCTTGAAATGTGCTTTCTGTCAATAGTAAAAATGATAATGAACACATTCTTCTGGAATGTTTTAAATCATAACTGGACAATGTTTTAAATCATATCTGGACATTCCTTCATCGCAATTTTTTTCCAACGGCATATATTTCGATACACTAATATTGTAGAAAGGTTGTAGTTTGACACCACTTGAACTGCTGTGGCTGAGTGCTATGCAATCCTGGGAGTTGTAGTTTTATAAAGTATTTAGCCTCCTCTACCTAAGAGTCCTGATGCCTAACCAAACTATAATTCCCTGGATTCCATAGCATTGAGCCATGGCAATTAAAGTGGTATCAAATTGCACTCATTCTACAGTGTAGACATACCCTTAAATCCTGGAAAGCATACACATTACATTTTCTTACAAGCTGGAATAAATGAAAATGACTAGGTTCCTCATTAAGTGGTTACTAAATTAAGTTGCAAATGGAAGCCATACATGTACCTCTCACAAGTAGTAGAAAAATTGTTTCATGTAGAACAATATGAATTGTCAGAGGAATCAGGAGATAGCACAGGATAGATTTTGAAATAGATTTGCAGTCAAGAGATTGGAAGACATAGCGAGACATTGTGTAATGTTCTGGTAAAGCAATACAGAAAAATGATAAACCTTGGAAACTTGGAGAAAGGATCAGATAAAGTCATAAGGGTAAGACAGGATATGTAGAAAGGCTACCAAAAGTCATGGTGGGGAAAATGAAGAAATAAAAAATGTAGGATCACAGGTCTATGGGTTGCAGGTAGCAAAGAACTGAATGAATGATTGCAATATTTTGTTTGCCCTTTCCCCAAGATATAGTAGCAATCTGCTTACAAATTTACCTAACTATTTTTATTCTGCATATATATTATCTGTTCATTGTATATAAAAATCCTCAGTTCTACAACACATAAAGAAGTAGAGAAACTGGAAAAAACTAGATAATAGGAAGTGCATTGAAGAATATACATAATGAAAGTGTACTGCTTTGCAACAATAACATAATTTAAAAAAATACAGCTGTGCAAAAAATATATTTAATAGGTAAGAGCTAACTGTAGGAGGACTACAGTTTCTGCCCTATTAATTCATGATTCACCCTAGACTTTATAAGAGGAAAATCATTAACTCTTTTGCCATCATCATATGTCCCAATCACCTCGCACTTCTGTTAGAATGCATGAGCATGTAGTAAGCAAAGGGGCATATGGCTCTGTAAATTTACAATGGAATAAATGTATATGTATTTGAAATGACATATTTCTTTCAAATGTTTCACTATCAGTGTTCTTGATTGAGTTAAAGGCCATGACATTCAATGGAATGTCTCAACAATACAATGCAGGCACATTGCATCCCATGGCAAAATGTAAAACATTGAATGTTGCTTCAGGTAAAGACAACACTTGGCAAGGAATGATGTAGTGATTGGGCCTGAGACTGTAATCATGACAGAAACTGAAATTTCGTAGATGTTTAAAGGCAAATAAAAGGCACAATACATGTACCCTGTTTCCCCTAAAATAAGACATCCCCAGAAAATAAGACCTAGTAGAGGTTTTGCTGAATTGCTAAATATAAGGCCTCCCCCGAAAGAAAGACCTAGCAAAGTTTTTGTTTGGAAGCATGCCCGCTGAACAGAACACCAGAGCATGTAGGATTGGTAAATGTACCTACCATAGAGTACCATGGAAATAATGGTAGTAACAAGAAATTCTTGATAGGATTCACAGTTTGTCTGGTTATGCTGGTTTGTGATGACAACTACTGTACAGTATATAATGTTCATTTTTTTGTTTAACAAATGTGAATTCTTCTTCATGGAAAAATAAGACATCCCCTGAAAATAAGACCTAGAGCATCTTTGGGATCAAAAATTAATATAAGACACTGTCTTATTTTCGGGGAAACACGGTATTATTGTGACGTCTAGTGATTTGTTACTGATTCATTGGGAAGAGTGCCACCTGCTGACAGTTGCTCACAACAATTTAGCTTTTTTTCTTGCAGGTCTCCAACAAGAATATTGAAATATGTAGAATCAAATGTCCCCGTAATAATAACTTACTTGTGCTTGATGAGAAGCTATGTTTGTGTAGTTGCTAAAGCAGGCCAAATAAAGGCTGAAGATATTTACAGTGTAGATATAGGAAAACCTAAAAAAAAGTTGTTTTAGTATATGATAAAGGTTGCACTTCTGCATTAATTATTGTGTAATATTAACAAAACCGCAGTAAGAGTGCATCACATAACCACAACCAATGGCAGAAATTAGATATTCGATTCTTCATAATCTTCTTATGGGTTATGTCAACATATGTAATGGATGAAGTAAGGATGGGCAAAAGTGTATGAGGAAAAGATAATTCAGACAAGTAAGTCATACCATGTGCTGCAGGGAGCGAAAAAAGGAGGAAAGGAAAATAGGTCAGAGATTAAAAATCCTGACTTGGCTTGTTTTGATGAAGAGGCCTTCTTATTTTATGTTAATATGTGTCTGTTTTAAACAATGTGAAAGCTGCTAAGTTACTGAAGGAAATACTGAGTCCAGATGTTTTACAAAGTAATACATGTTTCATTAGAAAAATTATTTAGCTTTTATAGATTGTGCTTATTTATGTGAAAGGTTTCATATGGAGATGAATGAGTCAAACTAAAGTATTGTCTTTAGTTCCCAGCATGTATGCTGCAACATTGAGCCGCGGTGGTGCAATGGGTTAAACCCTTGTGCCAGCTGAACTGCTGACCTGAAGGTTGGGTTGCTGTCCTGAAGATTGCTGATTCGAATCTGTAAGACGGAGTGAGCTCCCGTCTGTCAGCTCTAGCTTGCGGAGACATGAGAGTAGCCTCCCCGCAGGATGGTAACACATCTGGGCGTCCCCTGGGTAATGTCTCTGTAGATGGCCAATTCTCTCACACCAGAAACGACTTGCAGTATGTTCTCAAGTCACTTTTGACGTAATAACAAAGGCCACAGCATTGGCTCAAATATCGTAGTTTGTATTCCTGTGAGCAGAGTGTAATGACACTATGTTAAATTTCCATTTAACATTTAATTTCTATTTGTAACCATTTTAAAAACTCATTTATAAATTAGTCCCCTCCGTCTTTATTGTCATATTGAACCACAACCTTGGCAAATATTAGGGAAGTCAGGTTGATTTTCTTTCTAGATCTGAAGTATGTTTAAATTGCTGTAGCTAATGATGTCTAAATTACTTTAGCTAACCAAAATTTCAGTTTTATTACATTAGAAGCATTTTAACGGATCCTTTTCTTATTCTTAAGCCTGCTCATTTCCTTGTCATTTTATATTGCATTCATTGCATTATGTGTTTTATCTAAGCTGGCTTGAATTCTCTTTTGAAAAAGATGGAATATAATTATATTAAAGATTTCACTACTTAGGAGCCACATTCAGGCTTTTTTCTGCTCATAGGGTGTAATGTAGTGTAAAAGCGAGAGTCTCAAGAGTTTTATCTAGATGGACAGTGAGTCAGAATAGAAGGAGGTGCTTAGAAAAAGTACTATGCACTGCGTGGGTGCATATTTCCTATCTCAAGATCTGGTCAGAGCCATTGACTTAGATATCTTTTAAGAAGTTGGCTAATGAATGACAAGTCTAGCTAATAGTCATGATAACTATATACTCCATGCGTATGTTTCTAAATAGTGTGTTCCTAACTCAGTTGCTGTGGAATATGGGCAGGAAAGGAGTATTCTTACACTCATGTCCTGCTTCTTTCAGAGATTGCTGGTGTTTTATGTCTTCAAGTCTTTCTGACTTATGGTGACCCTATCATGGAGCTTTCCTGGCAAGATTTGTTCAGAGGGAGTTTGCCATTGCCTTCCTGCAGGATTAACTACTAGACTTTATGGTCTGATCCAGCAAAATTCTTTAACATATTTAAAGATTCAGTAGCAGAATAATGTTGAACATGATAATACAACTGGATTGTGACTAAAATGGTTATTTTGGTGTCAGTTGTAAAACTTATACAAAAGACATAATATAATGGCTTTGATCTGATAATGGCTAGTCACGCAGTAGTTCTCAACCTGGGGTCCCCAGATGTTTTTGGCCTTCAACTCTCAGAAATCCTAACAGCTGGTAAACTGGCTGGGATTTCTGGGAGTTGTGGACCAAAAACATCTGGGGACCCCAGGTTGAGAACCACTGAACTAGTGGAAAGAAGTGATATTTATCATTTTGCACTGTCATCCATCTGGAGCTACCATGCTATATCTCATACCATTCTTGGAAATCCCCAATATGATTCAAAATCATCCTTCGACAGAATAAAGGTGCAGGAAATCTGCATTCCATGAACGTATTCCCTAACGTTTGAGGTAGTATGTCCAAAATAACACATGCAGCTGGAGATATTATTTTCTTTCCACTCAACGCAACTCCCTAATGAATGAAACAACTAGCTCAACAGAGAGCTGAGATCTTTTATCTTAATGTTCATAAATTCAGTCAAATTTGTTGATAAGATAGGGCTGGCGATAGTTTTAACTTCAAATTAACTCTCAATTTCTCTTTCCTGCTCTTTCATTTACAGGTTCCCAGTAGCACTGTAAGCTATGGCTCCCTTTTTAAGAATATCGTTCAACTCTTTTGAGCTGGGACCAGTGCAGAATCAAGGGGAGCAATTGCAGCCCTTCTGTGCAATAAAAATGAAAGAGGCCTTGACTACAGGTAAAACAATTGGTTTAATTTACATTATTGGTATTCCTTCTTTTAATTATTATGTCTCTCTCCTCAGAGTCTAATCTGATTTACGTATGTGTTCAACATACAAGTTCAACAAATAAAGTGTTAAATGTAACTGTCCAGCCCCCTTACCCATTGAAAACTATTCCATCTCTGTATATTTTGTTCAGATTATAGTGCCTGGTCAACATTTCATTCTCTTGATGTACAACCTGTACTCAAGAGAATGAAATGTTATGACACGCCCATTTCTTTAAGAGTGATCCATAGTTTTAAATAAATTACACAATCCAAGGCATCCCTGTTCTTGGTTTAAATTTTCCCTTTGACTTCTCAGATCTTGTGAAAGAGACCTGTCTTTCTTTTCTCTCTCTCTCTCTCTCTCTCTCTCTCTCTCTCTCTATGCCTGCCATAGATGTGGGCAAAACATCAGGAGAGAATACTTCTGGAACATGGCCATACAGCCTGGAAAACACACAACAACCCTATTTGGCTACTAATAGCTGCTTCTTGTATTTCTCCCTAACAGTGTCCCTCACACCAAGGATTGCAATGTTTCAAAGTTCCATTTCTTTTACTATGTCTAGTTTCCCTCAATTAATGTTTCTCACACACCCCTGTTCCTACGCTATACGTTGTATAGCTTCAAATTTTCCTTTCACTTCTGAGCATGCCAATCACTCAATATCTTTACAATTTTCTTATACAAGGAATACTCGGAGGTGGTTTTTCTAGTTCCTTCCTCTGAACTAGAAAAACTGCAGCACTTGATATTCATTGGTGGTTTGCTATCCAAGTACTGGCACTTGGATATTTAAGGTATTTAGGTCTCTCTAACACAGCTCTTTAATGGACTTACATAAATATTGTAATACCTACAGCACCCCTAACGTTTTCAAAGGCAGGCCCATGTATTGCTGTGATTCAAAGGATGGTTGCCAGTGCAATTGTTCCTGTCCAGGAATGGTTGAAGTACCTACTTATTGAGTATTGTGTATTACAATTTATCTTAATCTCTAGATTAAATAGAATTACAGGGGAGGAAGGAAGACTGGAATGTACTTTTTATTAATGGAAACATCTGAACTGAGCAGCTATTAGTACAAAGGGCCCCTGTATCCAGGTAAAAGCCTTTTGACAGAAGTAGAGGAGATAAAACAGAGCCCTGCAGAATATCCTCAGGTGGCTATTTGTGAACATTTGAGGAATTCATTTGGCAAACTGACATCAGCCTGCTTGTCAAATGTCTAATTTATAATGTTGGTTTTGGCAGGCCTTACCTAATAAAGACAAAATGAGGTACTGCTCTTTACTACTGTTTGGACAGTTCATGCCGAGAGCTGTGCACTAACAAAACTACATCAATCTGAAGTTTGACTGTGAACTAAAATCTCATGTCAGAAGTGTCACTGAATATTAAGGGATTGGTTTTCGACTCCATTATGGTGCTACTCTTTGGTCTGGCAATGGGAAGATTTTTACCTAAACTAGACCTGTACATTTTTCCAAGAAGAAGCAGTCTTAGTCATGATTGTGATCTTCCCAAAGAGTATAGACTATTATCACATTGGACAGTTCATTACTAAAAATACGTTAATATGTTTGCGGAATTACTACTCTGAGCTTTACCATTCTTTCAACATGGGTGGGTTACTATTCCTTGGCTTTAATTTAATTAAGTGAAGATCATCGCTTTGTTATTATAGTTCTCTCTGTAGTGAATATTAGTGATTGTTGTGGTAATTTCTCAATCATATCTTTCTGTGGTGTTTCCAGAGAGAGGCAAAACACTCATTCAGAAGAAACCTACCATGTACCCAGACTGGAAATCATCTTTTGATGCCCACATCTATGAAGGGCGTGTGATTCAGATTGTTTTAATGAAGGCAGCAGAAGAGCCATTATCCGAGGTGACTGTAGGTGTCTCTGTTTTGGCTGAAAGGTGTAAGAAAGGCAATGGGAAGGCAGAATTCTGGGTGAGTATGATGGTGCCATGAAATTAATTATTATTTTGCCTGGCCCCATATAACTTAGAACCAGGATATCTAAACAAGCTTATGAACCTGCTCAGTGCTCAGGATTGTCTTCAAGAGTTATTCCTCAATATTTTAGGATGGGCAGGGATTGGGTCTTCTCTCTTGCTGATGCCTTGTTTATGGATTTCACTCGCTCGTGATATCTCTCGGAGTCCTGTATTGTTAAACCTCAGACTCCAGAGTTTACAGATATATACCTATATGGCTGAGATTTTCAGTGCGCAGCTATGGTAGTTTATTGCAGTTTTGTGCATTGTGTTCCTTTTTACATATGATAATTTTGGTTTTTGATTGAATTGCTTAGTTTATTCTCTTTATATATTCCTGGAAATTCAAAAATCAGAACATAAATGCTTTTTAATAAATAAGTTAAAATGGAATGAAATCCTGTTGTTTACATTCATTTAGCTTTCAGGAATAGTCCTGTCATTTACACTAATGTTGTATAACTTTTAATAGTGCAACCTTGCCGTTAAGATGGATACTATTATCTAAGTCTGCATTTTTCAGATCACAAGATATTGAGATTTTTTAAATCTTGTACAGAAACTAAAATAGCATTTAAATAGCAGAGTCCTGAAGTTGGCTTTTTTAAAAATACTGTTAGAAACACCTGTTTACGTGATAGTTTACACATACAATAGAGTCTCACTTATCCAGGCCTCCCTTATCCAAGTTTCTGGATTATCCAAGCCATTTTTGTAGTCAATGTTTTCAATATATTGTGATATTTTGGTGCTAAATTCGTAAATACAGTAATTACAACATAACATTACTGCGTATTGAACTGCTTTTTCTGTTGATTTGTTGTAAAACATGATGTTTTGGTGCTTAATTTGTAAAATCATAACCTAATTTGATGTTTAATAGGCTTTTCCTTAATCCCTCCTTAATATCCAAGATATTCGCTTATCCAAGCTTCTGCCGGCCCGTTTAGCTTGGATAAGTGAGACTCTACTGTAATTGTTTTTCTCAGCTCTGATGGGTAGTTAAACGTAGCATAGTTTATGAGTGTAATTTCATTACATGAAATGTAATGTAACATTTGGTCTGAAATGGAGTAACCTTGGCTTTTATAAGCTTCAGCATTTACTGTAAGGGTAGTTGTGTAAAATATATGGCAGTGTTCACGGGCCAGTGGATTAGACTGCATTTTGCCAACAGTGAGCTTCATTTCTAATTTATCACAGATATTTTAGAGGTGCTTCGAATCATGTTTGGATAATTTGAAGAAGCTCCCTGTGGCAAAGAATGGGAAATAATTACGTTTAGGTTTGTACAAAAGCTATATAAATCTCTGTAACAGTATAGTTTTTGAAGATCTTATGTATTCTTAGTCACCAAATGATGTATAAATTGTCATGTCAGTTCTTCTTAGGAACCCCAAGGTATCATCAATGTTGTCTCTGTGAAATACTTTGGAGGAAGGAGCATGTTATCTGTGACTTTGACTTCTGTGTCATATTTAATTCTGTGTTTAGAGTGCAGCAGAGCTGATAGTAGTGATTTAGCATAATCGGCATGTAATCTATGTCTTTCTTTCTTAGCTTGATTTACAACCGCAAGGGAAAGTATTAATGGCTGTACAATATTTCCTTGAAGATGGAGGTAAGGAAAAGATTTTTTTTCCATTAATATAAAATATATTACTGTAAAAAGATGACTCCTACTCTTCCTTCCATTTAACTCTATTTATATCCCACTTTGTTACATGCACAAAATTATTAGAAATATTGTATTAAAATTTCCTGTAGGCTGTGTGTATGAGACCTATGGGAAATATAAATGAATTTTGTGTTTAGATTTGGGTTCCATCTCCAAGGTAGTCCAAAAATATTCAAAACACCTCTAGTCCCAAGCACTTTAGATAAGGAATACTCAACATGTAGTTTGTCGCCCTGGGAAATATAGACAGCCCATGGCTTGCACCTTTCCCTATCATGCATTAAGTCAGTCATAACTTTTAAAATAAATGCTTATGTAAGTACAAAGGATGGATTCTGGCCAGTCACATGACCCTCCATGTATTGTTGGACTGTAAGTCGCAGTAGCCCAAGCCAGTGTAACCAATGATGAGGAATGCTAAGAGTTGCCATTTAACTTCACCTAAGGGCCACATGATTGTCACCCCACACTTCGGGTTAGGTATTATGCTATATACTCATAAGTATATAAATGTTAGTTGAATAATCAGCCCAAAAAGCTGGGTCGACTTATTCATGAGTCGATGGGAATATTGTACTTTAACTGTGTATTTTTTTTTCAGTGAATAGAGGGGCCATAGAAGTACCAACCTCCTCTACTCCCCCATAGTGCTACTTTTGGCCATTTTGGTCTACACAGGGACATTCAAAATAACCCCCCTGAGACAGCATTGGTACCTTCCCCTCATTGTAGAATTACCCTCGACTTATCCATGGATCATATCAAAATCCCTATTTTTTGTCCCAAATCCTGCGCTAACTTATACATGAGATTGACTTATACATGAGTACTGTATATAGGATTACTTACTTGTTTTGTACAAGTACAGGATAACTTGACAAGTGTGGCTCCAGTTGCTTGTATATGTCTTTATCTATATAACAAAGCATTAACTATTAGTCTCATTCTGAATTTTTACCCCAGTGGTTCATGTTGATAGGATCCATGGGAAAGAACTGAAGCAGAGCAGAATTGGATTTGGAGATGATTGTGAAGAAACCATTTTAAATTGATCAGGGCTGGAACTGTTTGAATATGAACCCTAAGGGAGTGATGATATTGACAGTAACTTTCTATGGGAATGTTTCAAGAGATGACAACGTGCAGTTCTATCCTTGCCTTCCCATTGCTCCATAAGCGCAATTGAAATCATCTCCAAGAGTATCAAGGATTTATTCTCCTCCATACTACACATTTTCTCAGTATCTTAGCAAAATGTTTTTTATTATCAACAAGTTGCAAGGCCACACACTGGCAGCCACTTTTTTCAGCAAGGGCAGCACCTTTGACATACAATCACATTCTCTGTTTTCCTCGGAGATTGCACAGGGTTTGGATCTTTTCACTGCTATCATTTTTTTTGCATACTACTTGGGCTGTACTAGGTCTTGCTGAATACCTTAAACTAGCATATCTGGATCAACATTAGCATAATAATAATAATAATAATAATAATAATAATAATAATAATAATAATAATAATAATAATAGATAACCCCCCTTTATCCACACTGCAATCCAATATCCTCAGTATCCATTGTTTCACATTTGCCCCTGGAAGTGTTTGTAGACCTCTCTATGTCCTGCAGTGCTATTATATAGCATGCTACCATAGAATCATAAAGTTGGAAGAGACCACAGTGGCCATCTAGTCCAACTCCCTGACATGCAAGAAAATACAATCTATTTGCATTTACCATTATCTGCTTTAAAACCTCAAGAGAAAGAGACCCCACCATGCTGCAAGGCAGCAGCCTATTCTACCGGTGAACAGCTTTATTGCCGATGTTTAGGTGGAATTTCTTTTCCTGCAATTTGAATCCATTCCTCTGTATCCTAGTCTTCAGAGCTGCAGAAAACAAGCTTGCCCACTCATCACTGTGATAACATTTCAAATATTTAAACATAGCTCTCAAATCCCCAGCTCTATTATAGTCAAAATATGGTTTCATATATCCACTAGGATGTGTGTGTGTCTTGGACAGGGTCAGATATGGGACAGATGTGGGGTCATACCACATTCAAATATTGTATGCCAAACTCACCAATTCGATGTTCGCCTAACCCATAAAAAAGAGGGACATTTCACCATTGAATTACCTTTTATGGTTTGGTAAAATTTCCACTACATCAATTAGCCATCATAATGTTCTTTTAAATACCTTTACGGTTATTTGGGGCCACTTTTAGTTTAATTAAAAGTTTTCAATCTGTTAATTCAATGGAAGAAATTGATTAAATGCTATAACCAAAAAAGAGAGGCTAAGAGCTGGAAAATGTAGCTAGAAGAATAAAAAAATTATAATGTTCTTAATTTAGTTTGCTATGCACCTCAAGTTTAGGACTCTAGTCTTCTCCATTCCTAGCTCCGGGTATATACAACCTTTGGAAAAGAGAGAGCTTATTCTGTTTCAGAAAATTATTTGTTGCACACATTTCATAATATACTATTGGCTCTTTTTTCATTGTTGTGCATGGACACACTTCTAACCATGGGCAGTAGCCATCCTATTTGAAGTTTCCTTTAAATAAATATTTGAAAGAGTCAAACGGGGATTCTTTGGTGAGCATATAAAACTTTCTCTTACTGCCTTGTTATTACATTTCTCTTTGTAGCACTCTATGGTGATTCAAAGATAATGACTTAAGGTAATAGGTATGTGGTTCTGTATACAAGTATTATTAGGTGTTGTGATTTTTTTAAAAAAAACAGCAACATTTTGATGAGTGTATTTTCATTGTAAATATGTCATGGTTTAGTGAGAACGATGACAGAATTAAATATTTGCTTTGCCAGTGGCATTTAATGTGATGCTTTGTTTTGTGTTGTTTTTACTGCCCGAGGTTTACAACAGACACCTAAATTACTAATGTGTTTTATGAAAAAGCAGAGGTTTTCAACAGTGTTTTCCTGCCCATGTCTGTCAAATTTTGAAGAGACAATGACGGTTGTGAGTCACTATCATTTATGTAAATATGAATTACTGTGTTGAGAGTAAAATAATACAGGCAGTTTGTATAAAGTGACAAAGCTAGTTTTTCATATTGTACAATGAAATAAGGAAAATAGTGTTGGTGTTTAGATCCCTGAAAAAAGTTTTGGGCTACATCTGACCTAAAAGGCTTAGGATACAGAGTGTTCTGTGTAATCAAATTATGAAATGTAATAGTAAGATGCAACATGTTATTCCAGGCTAGTATCTTAATGTTATCTTATCAAGGCCTGGTGCCTAACTTACTCTCCATCAAAAATGCTCTCTGCAGAAACTGGATAAAGCCCATTTGATTGCTTTGCTCATTGAACTTTGGGTTGTGATAACTTCTGCTAGAACCAAAGCCTTCAAGATGGTCTGCAATAACACACTCATTTATCTTCCCCCTTATTATTATCTTTGCTTTTTGTTGAAAGGCAGTAGCACACAAGGACTGCCATCCCCATGAATTGATCTTCAATTTTTCTGTGCTGTATGAACAATGCTTATGAGCAGCACACAGATCTAGTTGCCAATGCCTTTGTTTATTTGAGTCAAGATATTTACCTTATCCAGTCACAGACCTTAGCACCTAGTAGTGCATGGTTTATATTAGCACTGAGAGTCTCCCTCTCTGTGTGTCTTCAGCCACTTTGGAGGCAGCTGAACTAGTTTTCTTCTTCTGGAATTACCATGCCGCTGACTTCAGCTTCAAAAAGAAAGGGTTAGTTAACCACCGTAAAATGTATCCTTTTTGGTATTTGAAATTTGCCCCATGCAATTTAATATTTAACAAGCAATTTATTAGCAAGTGGGGAAGATTATATACATAGTCAGGCACTTGTTACCAGAATGTTTCTATGTTTATTTTGTGAAGAATGTTTAGCCAAAATTTATTTTGATATCTGTGGAGTCTTGAGTATGTCTATCTAGCTGGTTTATTTTATTCCATGTTAAGGAATGTGCTTATTTCTATTTCTAAATTAATTTGTGATGTTGTTATGTACCTTCAAGTCATTTCTGACTTAAGGAGACCCTGTCACAGTTTTCCTGGCCAGATCTTTTCATAAGATTTTGCTGCTGCCTTCCTCTGAGGCTGAGAGAGTGTGATTTGCCAAAAATAACAGACTGGATTTCTGTGGCTAGGCAGAAATTTCAACCCTCATCTCTTAGATTCAAATCCTCTGTTCCACACTGGCTCTTAGCTAAATTAACAAAAAAAAAACCACTATCGTTTATGAGCATGCAAATAGTAATTGTTTCCATTATCAGCTGCTAACAGTGTTGTCTGTTAGCCTCTGATGAAGATAAATGTGAATGCTAATATTCCTACACAGCTCATTCACAGCATTGATTCATTCCAGTGGGAGCAGTTCAAAATTACGGCCCTTGTTTTTAAAGACTATGATTGCGTGTGTTAATGGTTCTATTCTTAGTGAGTTGTGGTTAGTTTTTCCATGCTGTTTGTTGCGCTTTTCTCTGGAAATGTTGTGAGTGACAGAATTTACAGAATAGTGTATAATAGTTGTGAGCCTGAATGCAAACACACACACATACACCACCAATGATTGTGTAAAGTAGACCTTTCCAATTTTTTGCCAGGTTAGAAATAACAAGTATTGTATATAACATATTCAGATAGATACTTCTTTGAAAACAATGCAGTGGAGAGACTGTCTCTGGAATTAGATGCACATTTGGAGAAATATCTGTTACCCAGTTACTGTACCAGAAAGTAATTCATATGCAAATGTCTAATTCTGTGTATGGGTTTCCTTTCTTACCTGACTTTGAGGGCAGATACTGCATTTTACTTGATTTTAAAGACCTGTTTGCAGGTTATGTAAATTACAGCATTTGTCTTCATGGAGTATATTTCAAATGTTATACTACATAGACCATACCCCCAACAGCAATTACAAATTAATACTACAGATTATCACTTCCACATTTTAAATGAACATTTTGCCTGTGGACAAGCTGGGAACCAAAAATGTTTGTCTGAAGCACAAGAATAGGTTGCTGTATCTAGCAAAGCAAATTCTTACAGTATGCCAAACATATCCATAACCTTTTTATTCAGACAGACTTTTAAAGAAGAAGATTTTTAAAATCAGCTCAATTTCAGGGAGATGTTGACAAGCTGGAATGTGTCCAGAGGAGGGTGAACTAAAATGATCAAGGGCCTGGAGAACAAGCCCTATGAAGAGCGGCTTAAAGAATTGAGCATGTTTAGCCTGCAGAAGAGAAGGCTGAGAGGAGACATTATGGCCATGTATAAATATGTGAGGGGAAGTAGTAGGGAGGAGGGAGAAAACTTGTTTTCTGCTGCCCTGCAGACTAGGACGCGAAACAACAGCTTCAAACTACAGGAAAGGGGATTCCACCTGAACATTAGGAAGAACTTCCTCGCTGTGAGAGCTGTTCAGCAGTGGAACTCTCTGCCCCGGAGTGTGGTGGAGACTCCTGATTTGTGGGCTTTTATGCAGAGGTTGGATGGCCATCTGTTGGGGGTGCTTTCAATGCAATTTTCCTGCTTCTTGGCAGGGGGTTGGACTGGATGGCCCATGAGGTCTCTTCCAACTCTAGGATTCTAGGTCAGGAGGTGCTATGGTTTTTAGTGTTGAATATGTTTTTATAGATTTTAACTGTGAATTTTTAATACCATTGATATTTAATTCTGTTTTAATGTTTGTGGATTTTAAATTGTATTGAAATACAGTCCATTTAATGTAAGCTGCTTTGAATCTCCTTGTGGAGAGAATAAGCAGGGGTATAAAGAAACATGATATATAAAGCGATATAGATAATATATACACAAAATACCACACCCTTAGAATTTAAGGGCTCATTTGGAGGTGCATAATATTTATATTTCAGATGTGTAGTTTATGTAATGTTACCTTTGAGCCCCGGTAGCGAAGTGCGTTAAAGCACTGAGCTGGAGACCAAAAGGTCCCAGGTTCAAACCCCGGGAGCGGCATGAGCGGCCGCTATTAGCTCCAGCTCCTGCCAACCTAGCAGTTCGAAAACATGCAAATGTGAGTAAATCAATAGGTACCGCTCCTGCGGGAAGGTAACGGTACTCCATGCAGTCATGCCAGCCACATGACCTTGGAGGTGTCTACGGACAACACCGGCTCTTCGTCTTAGAAATGGAGATGAGCACCAACCCCCAGAGTCAGACATGACTGGACTTAACGTCAGGGGAAACCTTTACCTTACCTTTGAAATATAAAAACATGTAGTATAGCATTTCAAATGCACCAAAATAGTACTTGTTGTATAAAATAGTGAAAAACAACTTTGAAGTGCTCTATAGAGTCCAGAATAGTCCAGATTGGTGGAACCTCAGTGTTATTTCCTCTTTGAATTTTACTTCTTTGTATGCAGCAACCTTTGTAACAATTTCCTTGAGTGTTAACATTTGTTCCATTAGTGGTGGTGGCTCTTAAATTAAACAGTTTATTTTGAAATCATTCATAATTTCCATGAAGATTGTTACTTCAAAGAGTCCTGACCTTTTAGTATTTTATAAACCAGTAAAGTTCTGGTTTCAATAATGATGTGCCATATCCAAAAATGAGAGCAGTTGCTACTGTTCAAGAGAGAGATGGCACTGTTCTGTCCACATTCAGTCCTAATAGTTGTCTTCTTTCAAGGGTAATCTGGGTTGGTTTGCCTGCCACCAAACACTGCTTTTGTTCTTCCTGTACAGTATATACAGTAGAGTCTCGGCCAGCAGACGCTTGGATAAGCAAATATCTTGAATAATAAGGAGGGATTAAGGAAAAGCCTGTTAAACATCAAATTAGGTTATGATTTTACAAATTAAGCACCAAAACATCATGTTATACAACAAATTTGACAGAAAACATAGTTCAATATGCAACAATGTTATGTTGTAATTACTGTATTTACAAATTTAGCACCAAAATATGATATATTGAAAACATTGACTACAAAAATGGCTTGGATAATCGTGAGGCTTGGATAAGTGAGACTCTACTGTAAGTTTAAGATTTGTGGTGCCAGCAAGCAGTTACTTCGGGGAAACGTAACTAGAAGTACAGTTGGCCTGATACTGTTGCCAAAAATATGGAGATGTAACAACTGGAGATAGTACATTCAGTCTACTGACTACTGAAATATTACCTTCCCATCCATTTATAAGAGGAAAGGCAAGAAAATTGGTTATTTATGTTTGAAGTGGTGGAATTATGATGGGAACTTTTGAAGAATTCTGCAAGGCATCCAGAAATATTTTTATTTCACTGTTAAAATAAAAAGTAAGACATTGTGGTATAGTTATGATCCTGCTATTTTACATTTGAGTCTCTTGTTGAGAACGCTAAAATAATGCCATATGATGAGTAGGGACCACAAGTACCTGCTGGTCAGAGTGAACATTGAATGAACTGAGTGAGTCATGGCTGTTTCTGTCATTTGTTGTTGTTTGCGTATGAGTCTTGGAGTGTGTGTGCTGTTCTAGGCTTGAATAAGGTCATGTTTCTTAGCATTTTGTGACATTACATTACCTTAAGCTGGTTCTCCTTTTGACACCACATACAACTGAAGTTCCAATCCTTGATTTGAGGAAGCCATAAACTAATGAAAGGTTAGATAAGAAAATGGCTTATTTTCCATTTATAATTTGCTCTTTTAATATTTTAGAAACCAGTGTTATTGCTAGTACAGTATGGGTTTCTTTTTTTAAAAAAAATCCCTGATACCTCTCCTGGTCCCATTTCTATTCTTGACTATTTTTAAAGAGAAGTCTAATGCAAAGTCTAACAAATCTTGATGAACATTAGAAGACAGTTCTTGACAGTGAGGACAGTTCAGCCATTGAACCCATTGCCTAGAGGAATGCTGAATCTTCTTTTTCTGGAGATATTCAGATAGAGGCTGGACAGCAACCTGCTGGGGAGGCTCTAGTTCAGGCAAGGGCAAACCTCAGCCCTCCAGGTGTTTTGGACTTCAACTCCCACAATTCCTGGTCTCAGGCCCCTTCCTTTTCCAGCTTAAGCGGCTGAGGGGGGAAAGGAAAGGGCCTGAGGTCAAGAATTGTGAGAGTTGAAATCCAAAACACCTGGAGGTCTGGCTTGCCCATGCCTGCTTTAGTTGGAGATTCTGCGCTAAGCAGGGAGTTGGATTTTATTATTATTATTATTATTATTATTATTATTATTATTATTATTATTATTTCTTACCCGCCTCTCCTCGTGGTTCGAGGAGGGTTAATATCACTAAAACACACACAATCATCTTATAACGTTCTATAATATACACATATTAAAACATATTTCTACAAAATACACCAAACAAAGATTAGACACAAGACACAATAATGTTCCTTCCAGCCCTATGATTCTGCATTATTAAGCAAACCACCAACCCCTATTTTTAACATGTGGAGGAGATCTGTAAGCATGAAGATTTCCCCTACAAGCCCATGAAATATTTCAAGTCTTTCATTGGAAAACCACGGTGAGATCAGGAATGGACCACAACAGTATTGCAGGAAGATTAACAGGAATTGCCTTCGTTATTGCAGTAAATTAAGCACATCCTCAAAGACCGCAAACTAAGATTCTTCCCAAAATTGCCACTTAAGCATATTTTATGCCCTCAGGGCCATAATGTAAAACCTAGCTGGCTTTGACCCCGGGTCTAAATACATTTATTGACTACAGAAAAGCATTTATTTTGAGGAATAAATGGAAAGATCAGCATTCCTGGGGAAAGTAGAGAGTTCATTTTCGACTCCAAGATTGGACTGGTTAATATCCTGCCTAATTCCTCCAGGGATAAAGGCTCAGCAAAAAGCAGATGTTGTTCCATTCACTTATCAAAGTGAGCAATCACTAAATATGAGTAATGCATAGGAAGAATGGGTTTGAAATATTGATATTTTGCAAACAAGATTACTCAAATATATTGTTTCCAATTTTTCACTTTGCTTGAAGAATACATAAGAGAAAATAAAGAATGTGCAGGATATGTGAATGGGAGTCAGAAAGGAACTGGTCCTTACAGTTGAAATTCATCTACTGTTTCAAACAGTTTTTGTGTTGTTGCTTAAAAGAACACATTAAGCATGACAAAACCAGATTAATTAGGCATTGTAATTGTGGAGCCCCAGTGGCAAACTGTGTTAAAGCACTGAGCTGCTGAACTTGCAGTCCGAAAGGTCCCAGGTTCAAATCCCGGGAGTGGAGTGAGCGCCCACTGTTAGCTCCAGCTTCTGCCAACCTAGCAGTTCGAAAACATGCAAATGTGAGTAGATCAATAGGTACCACTCCGGCAGGAAGGTAACGGGGCTCCATGCAGTCATGCCAGCCACATGACCTTGGAGGTGTCTACTGACAACGCCGGCTCTTCGGTTTAGAAATGGAGACGAGCACCAACCCCCAGAGTCAGACATGACTGGACTTAACGTCAGGGGAAACCTTTACCTTTTTAATTGTGGAACTACATGCTCTAAGAAGAAAAGGTTGAGGGTATGGGGTTCTCTTTTTCAGGGCTAAAACCCTATAATTCAATTGTAATACAGCAGTTGTTGGTATTATTAAATATTGCCAAGTAAGCCATCAAAATTGTTTAAATACACTGAACGTTCAAAATACTTCTAATAGCAATTATCTCAGTTTGTAGACTAGGGATATTTAAAGTGAGCAATCTGTGTAAGAAGCAATCAGTTGGTAAATGTTTGATCTTTTTTGCTTTTCAAAATAAAATAGCCCCAGCAGAAGGCAAAACCAAAGAACAGCTGTGTGCTTTGGAGGTGTTTTGGTCCAACTCCTTTCCCTCTCTTCAAGTTTTAACATGGAAGCATTGCTTACAATAAAGTCACAATGATACTTTTTAAAAACCTTCCTATTCTTAGCTTATAGAGACATTCTCCCTGCTAGCTCCAACCTGAACGAATACTACTTGAAGTAGAGTGACTATGCTCATTAATGAAATACAACCTTCTTTTCATATCATTATATTTGGCGCTATGTTGCTGTTGCCCTCCTAAATTAGATGTTTAGAATTCAAACTTTAATCATCTCACTAAGCTACAAACACATTATAAATGGCAACAGACATTGTGCCCAAAATAGAGCATCAGACTTCTGGGGTGCTCTGTAACTGACAGTAATTGTGAAAAAAAAAATTGACCAGAAGCTTTATTTTACTTCTGATTTTAAAGGATTTGAATGTGTAGTCATAAAGACATGTACTAGAGAAGTAGTGTTCAGTCTTGTGGCTTCCCTGGGCCACATTGGAAGAAGGATTATCTTGGACCACACATAAAATTTGCTAACACTAATGATAGCTGATGAATGACATTGCAACGGAGTCCTCTTACTCTTTATTTTATTAGTTAATTTTAATAGTTTTAAATTTCTTCTGGCCAGACTGCTTGCAATTATAATGCAAATTATGGATAATTTAAATAATATTTGTGGATGTAACATACTCTGATTTTTTCACTCCAGTCCCTTGTTGTTTACAAAGTTTGCTCTTGAGAAACATGCAGTTGAGTTACAAAAAATGTTAAAGAATCTCAATGTTTCTTTCATAGCCGTCTTTCATAGCCGTCCTGGGCTGTATGTGGACAAGCCTGTAATTGAGTGAGGTTTGGAACCAGCTACAGATGCACTGGATTATGCTATAAAACTGCATAGTTGCTAAGAGAATAAAACCCACTTAAACCAATATAACTTTCATCTAATTTAGAATATAGAATTTACATACATGTGTGACAAAAAAAACTGCATTTGTATCCAGGTGTAAAGGCAAGCAGCTTTTTTAAAAGGGGGGATTCTTTGTTTAAGCCTATGAATACCTGTAAAAGAAACTTTAGAATCTTTTACAACACTAGGTTTTATATAATTCATAGGATCATTAATCTTAATTAAAAAAACAATTCCCCCAGCTAATTTATTTATTTATTTATTTATTTTTCAAACTTATATGCCGCCACTCCCCTAGGGCTCGGAGCGGCTTACAAGAACCGGCTAAAATCAACAATTTAAAAAACATTTTAAAAAACATCTTTAAAAAAACATCTTAAAAACATCCTAAAAGCACCTTTTAAAACATCAGCAATAGAACTCAAAAGCCTGCCGAAACAAGTGTGTCTTACATGCCCTGCGGAAGGCCAACAAGTCCCGCAAGGCACGAACTTCAGGTGGCAAGGTGTTCCACAGAGATGGCGCCACTACTGAAAAGGCTCTGCGTCTAGTTGCAGTTAGACGCAAGGTCTTAAAACTGGGGACTTCCAGCAGGTCTTGGTCCTCAGAACGGAGGGATCTCTGGGGTTTGTAGGGGGTGAGGCGGTCCCTCAGGTACATCGGCCCTGGACCATGTAAGGCCTTGAAGGTAAGCACCATCACTTTGAAAGTGATCCGGTGCTCAATTGGTAACCAGTGCAGCTGCCGTAAGATTGGTGTTATGTGGCATCTTATCGGGACTCCCGCAAGGAGCCGGGCAGCTGCATTTTGCACCAATTTGAGCTTCCGGATCACCGACACAGGAAGGCCAATGTAAAGGGCATTACAGTAATCCAGTCTCAAGATGACTGTAGCCTGGATCACTGTAGCCAGATTGTCGATAGATAGGGGGCTAGCCGTCTAGCCTGCCGAAGATGAAAAAAGGCAGTTTTGGTAACGGCGGAGACCTGGGCCTCCATCGTCAATGAAGGGTCCAAGAGGACTCCCAGACTCTTTACTAGTGAAGACAGGCGTAGCACTTCGCCATCCAGGGTTGGCAACTGGATATCCCCACTGCCCGGTCGGCCCAGCCATAGGATCTCCGTCTTTGCTGGATTCACCCTCAACCTACTGGAACGCAACCATCCAATAATGGCCTCGAGGCACTGGTGAAAACTGTCGGGTACAGACTCCGGTTGGCCTTCCATCTTTAACACAAACTGAGTGTCATCAGCATATTGATAACACTCGAGCCCGAAATCTCGGACCAGCTGAGCAAGTGGTTGCATATAGATGTTAAACAACAGAGGGGAGAGAATGGCCCCCTGAGGAACCCCACAATGTAGAGGGGACCTCTCAGAGACCAGGCCTCCCCTCTCCACTCGCTGTCCATGGTTGTGAAGAAAGGAGGCCAGCCAATTTAAAGCTGTCCCCCTAACTCCAGCAACGGCAAGGCGGTGGGTCAGAAGATTGTGATCGACTGTGTCAAATGCTGCTGTGAGATCCAATAACACAAGCAACACCGACCCGCCCCGGTCAAGCTGGCGTCGGAGATGATCTGTGATGGAAACCAATACAGTCTCTGTCCCATGCCCCGCATGGAAGCCAGACTGGAAAGGATCCAGTCCGGCTGTGTCGTCTAGGAACTGCTGCAGCTGCACCGCTACTGCCCTCTCAATCCCAGCAACTGGCCACGGAGTCTCAAGTTCTCTCATTGTATCAGTTGTGGCGGGGAGGTCCCGGCGTAGTAGTGAGATCTTGTCAGCAAAATAGCTTTGAAAAGCCTCGGCTGAAGGGGCCTGATCATCACTTTTTGGGTTGGTAGGAACCGTCGTTAGAGATCTAATTATTTTGAACAATTTTGCCGGGCGTGAACTGGCGGACTCTATCAAAGAGGCATAGTATACTCGCTTTGCTTCAATGGTAGCATGCTCATAGGACTCCATAAATGCCCTGTAAGCTGATCTCGAAGCTCTGTCATGAAGTTCTCGCCACACGCCCTCTAGCCGTCTCTTTTCCCGCTTCATCGATCGAAGTTCCTCGGTGAACCAAGGAGACCGATTTCGGCGGGGTTGGAGAGGGCGTCTAGGAGCGATCTCGCCGAGTGCATTGGACAGCCTGATGTTCCACGTGTCCACCTGCACATCGATTGAGTCGCTGACAGGCTCCAGATCCTTCAGAGCATTCTGGAACCTACTAGGTTTCATAAGTCTTCTTGGGCGAGCCCAAATCGGCTCGTCGCCCTTGCCAGGTGGGTAGGCATGCTCCAGCCTGACTCTCAGGGCACAGTGATCCGACCATGGAACCTCTAAAATAGAGGCTTGGGTCACTTGAATTCCTGCGCTGAAGATCAAGTCTAGCGTGTGTCCTGCTTGATGCGTGGGCCCAGTACTGCAGAGCAAGAGTCCTAGTGTCTCCATGGTAGACACTAGGTCCATAGCCGCTGCTGAGCAAGAGTCCGTATCAGCGTGGACATTGAAGTCCCCCAGGACAACAAGTCTGGGGAACCTCAAGGACCACTCCGACACAGTCTCGAGCAGCTGGGATAGGCTGTCTGCTGGTGCACTAGGCGCACGGTACACCAGCAGAAAGGCCATGCTCTCAGGGGAATCCCACACCAGACCAACACATTCAGTGCCAGAGATGTCCACAACAGGAACTGCCCTAAGAGAAAAGCTTTCTCGGGAGAGCATAGCCACCCCACCCCCCCGCCTCCCACTCCGCATCTGGTGGGTGATTACATAACCTGGAGATGTTATTTCCTGGAGTAGGATCTCGTCCCCCTCTTGGAACCAGGTTTCAGTGATACACACTAGGTCAGCTCCCTGGTCAGTAAGAAAATCTCTGATAGTAGCAGTTTTATTCCTTATGGACCTAGCATTCACCAACACCAGGGTAGGAGGGGAGGAAACTGGTCGCCTGTCATAGGTGCACTTGGGGATAGGCCGCAGGTCAGAGGGGGGCCGAGTCTTCCGTCGACTCAGCCTCCCTCTAATATTCGGCCTGAGCCTACCGTCATATCTCCCCCTCCCAGAGATCGTAGGAATTCCCATACACAGACCTACTTCTCTTGGGGGCTCTACAGCAGAAGCTAAGTGCCCAATGTTCGACTGGCCCCCTGAAAAGGAGATGGGGCATGGCCAATTACCAAGTGGTCATAAATAGAGCCCTCGGAGTAATGAGGGGCAGGTGTAAAGGCCAGAACACCCGGCCAGCATTGTGGGTGGGGGGGGGGGGGGTGATCTAGGGGATGTCAAGTCTAGGTTCCCTCGAGAGTGTTGGGATAAGTTCTTAACTCCACCACACTGGGAGGTCACTCTCTCTTTTATGTCCACAGTTCTGATACTCGAATCCCAGGTACTAATGTTTTGGGGGAGTGCTCCCTTCTCCATATTAACAGATCTAGAACCACTTGGCGGAACATTGGCCAATTTGTGGGAGAAGGTAGTAGTTGCAGGTCTTGTCCGGTTACCAAATCCTACTCCCCAGAAGATTCTAGTCTTAAACTTCTTTTGATGACAACCACGTCTCTGAAACCTACGATTTGGAGGTTTACCGGTTCCCATCATTGTATATTTGTCCATGTCTGGGGCTTCAGGTTCTCCAGAGTCTGTTGTCAGACCATCTTGGCCCGCTGCCAATCCAGCACTCTGCAAAGTGCCAGGAACTCCCTCTGCTAGAAAAATAATTTGTTCTGGCGTCTCACCAGAAGTCCGGCGCATATCATGGCAGCGTTTCTGTCTCCAGTCGGGGTGACCCGCACGCCTGTGCCGAAGCTTTTTGGGGTTTGGAGAAGAAGGCATGAGCTCACCGATGGCGTCCCCAAGGTCAGCCGCCATCTTTGGTGCTTGCCTCTTTGACAGGGAGAGGCAGCGACGTCGTTGGGGGCTTCCACAAAACGGGGGCACTGAAAGAGAGACAGGCACCCGTCCAAGGATCTCTGTCACATCCAATGCCTCCACTTCAGGCAGAGAGGGCCAGTCCTTTTCCTGTCTGGTGGTCCCAGGGGGTCCCTGCCCAGACCAGGGACATGGGTTGGTCGGCCCAAGATCGAGAGGGCATAGACCACTTGCTTTTGCTTTTCAAAATCTACTTTTCCACGTATTCTAGATGTTAAGCTTCTTAAAACTCCCATATTCATATTATGTGTTTAAAATAACCTCATTCAATGTCAACAAATAGTTGGTGTTTTTACTCTGAAATATGAGATTACATGGTAGCCACATAATATGACCATGATATTTTAAAAAGAATTGTGTGTGTATGTGTACATGTGTATGCCTTCAAGTTTCCTGTTGACTTCTGGTTTTCCTATATTGTGAATTTCTTACGTTTGTGGAAATTAGAATTTGGAACTCTTCCTCCAGAACTGATTTTCAAATATTCTTGTCTCCATCCTAGCCTGTGCTATATCAGTGTAAAGCACATGGTGCTTGGGTTTGTTTGACCAATCTGGTTCTTTTAAAACTTAAAATTACTTCAGCAGCAAATGAAGAGAAAATATGAACTATTACCCAGTTATTTTTAATACATTCTTAACATTTTATTCAAAAGTTAGAAATTGGCTGTTAAAATATAAATGTGTGTGACAAAATGAAATGTTTCCTTCAACACTTTCATTTCTGTTTTATTTTAGATTCCAAGTCAATGCAAGATGAGGGAACAGTGACTATAAACAGAAGAGGTGCAATCAAACAGGCAAAGATCCACTACATCAAAAACCATGAATTTATTGCCACCTTCTTTGGGCAACCTACATTTTGCTCAGTCTGTAAAGAATTTGTTTGGTGAGGAGAATAGCTATGTTCTAGCAATATGTTTACATACATGTTTGTTATAGGTCTAATGCTAAAGGATTTCAGTATTTCTACTGTAAGCTTGAGTAAACATACACTATCACAACCTTGATTTAGGAATGGATAAAAAAAATTAATGCAGCTGAGATTCTCAATGAAGGTGTTCATTCCATACCTTCTTAGACCTGTTGCAAGACAGACTTCATCTTGCTTTGGAAAAAATAAAATAAAGACAAGTTATACTTTTAAAAATACAGTGGTACAAAAAACACATGCAAAAATGCTTTGGTCCAGGGATGGGCAAAGTAAAGACCATGGGCCACATGTGGCCTTCCAGCCCCCACTTCAACCTACAGCCCTCCTCCCAAAAATGACCTCAACATGATACTCCCTCCATTCCTGTTTATTCTTCCAATTCCAAACCTGTTTTATTTTTGAAAGGCTGTTTTAGACTTAAAATTTGTATAGGAAGAGATAGCCTTTAAATGGCTGATCATAACACCATACACACACATTAAGGAGACACAATTAGCTATTTTTACATTAAAAACATTTCTGGCTCAGGTATGTTGTTGAAGTTATGTAAAATAAGCAGATAGAGGGCACATTTGCACTGACCACTTAGCATTAATCGTAAGCCTCTCAAAATGACGCACAATGTCATTTTCAGTGTTCAGATGACACCCAATGCAAACATGCATAGAAGTATCCTTTAGAGAAACAGTGATAAACAAAATTATGGGATAGTCCAAAATGATCAAGTAATGCACATCAGCATGCATAGATGTAACCACATCACATGGTGAAACGAGTGTTGGAGCTTAACTCCATGGTGCTCATAAGCACCGTTCATGCCTAACCTGTTCTTGTCCTTAATGTGTGATCAGCTCCATGTTCACTCTCTTCTGCCACTTTCTACCTGCCTTATGTAGTCATTTAGATGTGCTTAAAGTTTGGGAATTAGGAAAATATCCCCTAGTCACCCCATCCCACCCTGTGTCAAGAGTGAAAAACATCAATTTTTGCTTTAGTCAAGCAGGGAATATGACAAGGGAATATGACAAGAACTTGTGCTAAGGAAAATACATATTAATTACTGTGCAGGAAGGGAGGATGGAAATGCAGATGGGACTGACACATTCAGCCTGTCAGTTTTGCCTCAAGGACCCAGTACTGCAAGACCATGTTTATTTCTGGTGATATCTGCCCATGACACCTGGCAAGCTTGCAGCCTCACCTCCACCCAGGTTTTGTTATTTTATTTATGTTCATTTAGTGCTTTGTTGAGACAAAGGATTCCTAGCCTGTGCTCACCTCAAAGTTGTTGCTGAGCTGGATAGTTGTCAATTCCTTCTCTTCCACATAATCAGTGTATCAAATGGCACCTCCATTAATACAACATTAGTTCCTTCTTAGTACTGATATCTATTAGTTATTAGTGAACTGAAAAACCCATACGATCTGAAATTATTATTTCTATACCTGGAGTTCACTATAGTGTGTTCTCTGTAAAGTTGAGCCAAAATATCATCCCTCCCCATTTCATCATCCCACTATCAATGAAATTGAGGGGTTTTTTTTGGAATCTTTAAGGAAAGGATGGTAATATTCATCTGAATGTATGAAAGGCAACACTCCTCCCAACATCAATAGACATCATTTTTTGCTTCAGAAGACCACAACATAAGCATTTTCTTGACTCAAGTGTTTCTCTCTCTCATCCTTTTGACTACATCTTCTATTTCCTAAGACATTTGCTCCTGACTAGGACCACTTAGAATTGTAGAACTAGGTATTCATGTTACTTCACTTACAAACCGAATTGTGTCATCTGTAGCAAGGCATAGGTACAAATATTTCACTAAAGTCAGAGGAGTTATGTAGAATCTCAGGTAATAAAATGGTCTTTGTATTTGAGGTCTGGGAACTTTTGTTCTGTACAGTGTGCTTATAACCTTCCCTGTTTCTTTTACAGGGGTCTAAACAAGCAAGGATACAAATGTAGACGTAAGTTGGCTGTATCATCTTATTTTTGGGTTTCTATAATGATTGAGCAACCAGTTGATACATTATTTATTTGTTTGTTTATTTTTAGTAAGAACTGTTTTCTTATTAGTACAAAAGCTTATAAATTTCATCTAAGTCTAACATTTTCCAAGGTAATATGTTATTTTGTAACAGCAAATAATGAAAGATTTTGTAGCACCTTAACAAGTCCATTATGATATGTTAGCACAACTTAAACTTGAACTATTATTGTTATGAATATAATTATAATTATGTTTATGTATACCCTGCTTTTTCTCTCCACAAAGGGGACTCAAAGCGGCTGGTAAAATTTTTCTAAATCCTATCACTGAAATAAATCAAATTATAATTGTAGAAATACCAAGTGAAAATTAAGGGAAACCAGCTTATTGTGTTTGCTGAAATGCGTATGTTCATTTAAAGTGGGAATTGGCAATTTCTGGGTAAAGTACTTCAGAGATCTGCCACTTGTCTGCCACATTTTAACTGTTTGTATCTTTCCTTTATTGTTGCTCTTCTGAAGAATGTAATGCTGCTATTCACAAAAAATGCATTGATAAAATCATTGGGAGATGTACTGGTACTGCAGCAAACAGTAGAGATACAATGGTAAGTAATACAGTGTTACATAATCCTGTCAATGAGTTATTTATTCTGTATTTAAAAAATGAAATTCGTGTCAAAAGAAAACCAAAGGCTGCATTTTTTTATTGATTACTCAAATAAATACAATATCTGAATGTGCTAAGATTTCAGCTGGTTCATCTTAGAAATGTCCCTCTCAGTAATAACATTTCAAGAGCAGCTAAATTAATATTAATTTTAAATCCATCTTAAGTCAAATCAAACACAAAACATCAGAATTTAAACATATTGAATAGATTTATTTATTGTTTCAGGAGCGAATTGAGGATACAGTTATCATGTATTTAAAAACACAAAAATTTAAATTTGACATTGTACTAGATTTACTTTGACCAGAAACTGGCCACTTGGAGTGCCTCTGGTGTCGCTGTGAGAAGGTCCTCCATTGTGCATGTGGCAGGGCTCAGGCTGCATTGTAGTAAGTGGTCTGTGGTTTGCTCTTCTCCACACTCACATGTTGTGGACTCCACGTTGTAGCCCCATTTCTTAAGGTTGGCTCTGCATCTCGTGGTGCCAGAGCGCAGTCTGTTCAGCACCTTCCAAGTTGCCCAGTCTTCTGTGTGTCCAGGAGAGAGTTTCCCATCTGGTATCAGTCATGGATTGAGGTTCTGTGTTTGAACCTGTCACTTTCGGACACTCGCTTGCTGAGGTGTTCCTGAGAGTATCTCTGTAGATCTTAGGAAGATGTTTTTTGATTTAAGGTGTTGGCATGCTGGCTGATACCCGAACGGAGATGTCAATGCCTAACAATGTCAATGTCGGTGCATAATTGAATAGGTTAAAAAAACCCAGTAAATAATGATTTTAAAAGACTTGGTAAATTAAAATATCTTCATGTGTGATTTGAAAAAATCTAAAGTAGCCATCTTCAGATAGCAAGAGAAGAAATTGAGAACCAGGATATAGAAGTTTATTTGTACAAGACAGAAGGAGATTTTGACATATTCTAACTTTTTTCTGACACAAATATGCTTTCAGTTTCAGAAAGAGCGCTTCCACATTGATATGCCCCATAGATTCAAAGTTTACAATTACATGAGTCCTACCTTCTGCGATCACTGTGGGAGTCTTCTTTGGGGACTAGTTAAACAAGGACTTAAGTGTGAAGGTATGGTCCATTTCATGCACTCATTTCAGGCTCTGGGCAAATAGAGCCACACTGGACTATTTTGGAATGGAGTATATTTCATGTCTATGTTTTTATGTGCATTTTTTAAAAAGAAAAGAATCAATACACTTCTTCTTTTAAGGAAAGTAGTTGCTGACCTTCAGCCATATTCACAGCTGGAAAAACGATGATTTCCAAACTAAATGCTTTTCTCCTTTCTTTTTCACTGAGTAATATTTTTTTCTCTTTCAATATTGAAAAATAAAAATGGGAAATGTAAACTTTAAATTCCCATTAAAGTGCTCAATGACCAGACAGACAGCAAGAAAAAATAGTGGGTTAAATTATAATCCTCACTAATTACACTATTTTCATTTTTGTAGAATGTGGAATGAATGTTCATCACAAATGTCAAAGGAAAGTGGCAAATCTATGTGGGATCAATCAGAAACTACTGGCAGAAGCTTTAACTCAAGTTAGTCAGGTACGTCCTGTTAATATTTATTCTGTGTATCGTCTTTCCTCATTCGTTTCTTAAACTGGAATTTCAAAGTGCTTGCTACAGTAGTGTATACACTCTACCAGGCATGGGCAAACTTAGGCCCTCCAGGTGTTTTGGACTTCAACTCCCACCATTCCTAACAGCCTCAGGCCCTTTCCTTTTCCCCATCAGCCACTTAAGTGTCTCCTTCGCCTTTTCCTCGCTTAAGCAGCTGAGGAGGAAAAGGAAGGGGCCTGAGGCTGTTAGGAATGGTGGGAGTTGAATCCAAAACACCTGGAGGGCCCAAGTTTGCCCATGCCTGCACTATACTGTGTGTATAACATCTGCTAATCTTGACATCTGTATTATCCTACCATTGCAATATTTACTTTCTTTGTTTTACTGAATGTCAATTGAAGTACAAATTGAGAGATACAGAGAAATAATGTAAGTGGCGATGTCCAATCAATAGATAACTCCCATGATAGCAAAAAAATTGCAATTTCTCTTGAGAAGAAGGTCAGTGGGAAGCAGCCCAAATCACCCTCCTAAAAGCATTATTTAGTTCAATAAGTGTTGGCTTCCTAAATTCATATTGATTCAGCGTCCCTACACTGTTTGGGACTAGCAATATGATTTTAGGCTTCGGTTTCATGATTTTTAAAAGAAGAGACATCCATTTTCGACCTTCATAACTGTGAAGAGGATAATTGTGGAGAATTTGAGAAAAGCTCAACAACTTTGCATAGAGCTTTTTCTCAGCAATGCTAATCTTGCTGTAAAAAAATAATGTAATATGCACATTTGTAGCATTTGTAGACATGATCATTTATCAATTGCCCAGCCATTTTATTAGTACAACTGTAGAAAGCAGTTCTTCTGTCAAGAAAGATGATACATACTAGGTATTAAAATAACCCATTATTTATTTCCAAAAGCAAACGTGTATGTGTATTCCTCATATTATATAGCAAAATATATCCCATCAGGTCAAAGAGTATCCTAATACTAATTTTAAAGCATAACATAACTATATTAATCTTTTTAATAATTTTTGATAATTTAAATGCTGGATTAAAATTGAGGGTGTTTTTTATTTTATTTTCAGAGATCTTCAAGAAAATCTGATTCTGGGTCAGTAGAAAGTGTTGGCATTTACCAGGATTTTGATAAGCAACCTAAAGCCTTAGGTGGTGATACAACAGGTGAAAAATTAAGTCAAATTGTTTTTATTATGGGTTGGATTTGAACACAAACATATTCACATACCTCACTATTATAATGCAAATAATTGCTCAGTAAGAATAAAAATATAAAGTGAATTGCAAAAACATATGCAGCAAAGCACATTATAAGCGCAAAAGGTAGTTCAACTTTCAGTACATGAATCAAAATTGTAGGTATGGTTAGATCCACTGTGCTGATGGTTTCAAGGCTTGAAGGCATTTTACAGAACATAATTGCAAATTAGAGTATTCTTCTCTACACCATCATATTTGTGTCCATTGATGTATATTATTTGTTGAACCTTTAATACTTTGTGGTAACCAAACTTCTCGGGTTGTATACAAATAAACTCTGTCAAAACCATGACAGAGTTAAGCAATAATAAAACTGCAGAGTAAGATTAGGAGCAATCCTGAGGTTGTAACTCTTATGAACTATTGGTTTGGCCTGGTGCATTCTGTATTGTTGTGTCCACTCACGTTAGTGACATGAACAGCTTCACAAAAACGTCCATGGTATGTTAGTTCTTTGCACTTAAAAATCACAAGGAGCCGCAGTGCTGCAATGGGTTAAACCCTTGTGCCTGCTGATCTGAAAGTCGGCAGTTCGAATTCATGTGATGGGGTGAGCTCCCGTCTGTCAGCCCCAGCTTCCCATGCGGAACATGAGAGAAGCCTCCCACAGGATGATAACACATCTATGCACGTTTGCACAGGATGATAACACATTCTCTCACAACAAAAGTGACTTGCAATATATTCTCAATTCGCTTCTGACACGATTAAAAAATATATATAAATCACAGTAGCAGGCCACTGCAGGGCACACGGGGGAAGTTGTCTTGTCATAATTGCATTTTTGTTTTTGTTTTTACAGATAATAGTGAGTATGATAAGCTCTGGGAAGGAAGATCATTGTCTCGGCCATCCAGGAGAAATTTCAACATAGACAGTTTTGTCTTCCATAAAGTTCTTGGGAAAGGAAGTTTTGGAAAGGTAATTAACTTTGCTTTAGATTTTTAAATGAATGCTCCAGCTCCAAGTTAAAGCAGAAAGGAGTGAAGGGAAATGAAAGGCAGAAGCCTAGCAGATTAAAAGGTGTTAGTCAGAATGAACATATCAGATGCTTCAGAGAGAAAGAAAATAATGGGCTAGAACATTATTGTCATTCCCATTTGGAACATATCACTCTACTAATTTTAAACTGTATGAAAACATCAAGCAGTGGATAAAATACTGATTTCTTTAAAAAAAATCAGAAACCAGTGAAAGCGCATTAGGAACATGGATTTCTTTCCTTCAGTGCATGTTTGTTTGACCATGACATTTTTAGGAAGGTATTATGATATCTTTCAGCTTTTTCTTATCTGAGATACATTTGTGCTTTGCATAGAAATGCTACAAAACTGTTCGCCTTGTAAGAGTTCATTGCCTTGAATTGTGGATAGTGCTTCATGCATTTGATGATAACGATGATTTTTGCATATCTCTTTTCTAAAAAGAAAATAGATTCAAGATCGCTTACAAATTACAATTATAATATAGTTAAAACATTAATGTCAACATTAAAACTGCGCTAAAATGAAATAAAAATAATAAAAATAGCTCAAGACTATATTGAATCTTATGAAAGCTCCCCACCCCCAGCTTAGCATTGAGGTCCTTTTGCTAATCTCAGGTGGAGAGAGGCCAGAATAAGCTGTGTATTGGAATCTCATGCCAGGATCCTTAGTTTAGGGAGCAGAACTGAGCCATCCTTTATCTCCCTCTTTTACACTACCACCCTCACCCCCTTTCACAATATATGTTTAGTTGTTTTGATGGTTGTTTTGGGACTGGCCAGGAATATTTTCCTCCTCCTTAAAGGGTTTTTTTCACTGGTACCATTGATGTCTTAAATAGGTTTCACTGGCAGGTCTTACAAAGAGATATGACGAGTTTGGTGAACATCTGTGGCAAAGGATGGTAATCTGAGACTTCCTCTGAGTATCATGCTATTTGAGGTTGGGCAAATTTATTGCCCTTGGGGCTGGTCTCAGGGGTTTTGCCCACTTCAGGGGCCATGTAGCTTGAGGGATGATCCCTTGAGTCAACTTTCCATATTGACAGCTGGCCTGGGAGTAACCCACATTTAAGTTGGGTTTTTCTTGGGTGCTACAGTGTTCTCACCCAGGGGAAACTGAGGAAGAGGTCTAGGAGAGACCTACTGCCCCAGTTGTTCCCACACCAGGTAGCTGCCCTTATTAGTTTTTGAATATCACTGAGAAACATTTCAAGAGGTGATAGTTTATAAAGCTGACCATATTTTAACCCATATCTTGTCGTGTGGTCTCATTATTCCATTGATTGGTTAGTTAGCAAAGCCTACTGGAATACTGAAAAATCTTTTCTGTTGACAGAAGGACAACATGAGAGGAGTCATTCTAAATTTCCTATGGGAAGAGATTATATCTGATATAAACCATAAAAGTTTAGGTTGTTTGTAATCTTCAAGATGTCACAGCACCCTTTGATGTTTCACATGGCTACAGAGTGAATATTTATATGCTTCTCAGAAATCAGATATCATGTTGTAGCTGTCAGATCACAAAAAAGCAATTTTTTCAACTGGAAAATTCCTAATTCAAACTAATTATTTGTATCTCAAAGTAATATTCTATTTTATAGGTACTACTTGCTGAACTGAAAGGGAAGAATGAATTTTTTGCAGTAAAGGCTTTGAAAAAGGATGTGGTGCTAATTGATGATGATGTGGAATGTACCATGGTGGAAAAGCGGGTCTTAGCACTTGCATGGGAAAATCCATTTCTTACCCATTTATACTGCACTTTTCAAACGAAGGTACAATGTAGTCCTTAATTTTACTTCCAGTATTAACTAACCAAGCAAAAATAATGTTGAGTTTTTTTGAGGTGAAGTACTCTAGCAGTAGATAACCAGAGGCAGGAAAAAGGAAATGATCATAAGAGAATCTCAAGTGAGCAAAGATACAACTCAGCAGATTATAACCAAAGTGAGCTATTTAAGAAGGCAATGTCTAAATATGTTTAAAAGTGGCTCACTTCTCTGGGGCAGTAGTTGCTGTATATGCAGGAAGGGTGCATTATATGTTTCATATAACAAACTCAGGGTGACCATATTGACCATGCAGAAAAATACAAGCTCTAAAACCCACAAATTAACAGTAGCTTTATTGCAACAACTCCAAAATGTAAAATATATTATGCAAGCCTCCAAAGCATTCCAGGCTTCTTCATCAAGCAAGATGTTTAAACCATACAAGAGATGTCACAGGATGACTTTTTGTATGCATGTTGATGTTACTCTGTTGTCAAGATGGTATTGAGGGATCTCAGTGTAGACTGAGGCCTCGTTCCTTCTTAATCACAAGAGAAGCATAGTCATGAGGCAATAAAAGACAAGTAATAGCATTTCATCTCATTAACTACAGAAAAAGTATCTTCCCTTGAGACCCAGCTGTCTTTGTCCAGTGTGGTCTAAGAAAGAGGCAGTTTTTAATATCTTTGCCTGATGAAGAAGCCAGTGAAGTTTCACAAACTTGCATAATGTATGTTGTTATTTGGTTTTGGCCCAGTAATGTTATTGCTTTTATTTGGTTTTATTTGGCCCAGTAAAGGTATTGCTGGAAGCCCCCGGTGGTGTAGCGGGTAAACCACTGAGCTGCTGAACTTGTTGACTGAAAGGTCAGTGGTTTGAATCCAGGGAGCGGGGTAAGCTCCCACTGTTAGCCCAGTTTCTGCCAACCTAGCAGTTTGAAAACATGGAAATTTGAATAGATCAATAGGTACTGCTCTGGCAGGAAGGTAATGGCACTCCATACAGTCATGCTGGCCACATGACCTTGGATGTGTCTACGGACAACGCCGGCTCTTTCACTTAGAAAAAGAGATGGGCACCAACCCCCAAAATCAGACACAACTAGACTTCGTGTAAGGGCAAAATCTTTACCTTTACCTATAAAGGTATTGCTACTTTTTGGATTTTGAATTTTGTTGTATTACATTTCATATAATTTCATTTGCCACATCTTCTGCTTCTACCATATTGCCTGTTGCTTATACCACTATGTCTCCCATGTCCACTGCATTAGTATTTTGTAGGAAAACAATATCCTTATTCTTACAAATTAATCAATTGTTGTAGTGAATGCTCAAAATGACAGAAAAAGCAAATTGATAACTACTAATTGTACTAGTTAGCATAATTACATTGTTCTAACAGTGTTCATGAGTAGTCATAAAACATGAAAATGAAATTTTCCCTGCTAAAATATACTCAGCACAACTGTCTTACTAAATAAACTAAAATGGTAATCACCATTTTATGTGGTTTGAGCTCACACGACCTAAGAGACAGGTAGTTTGCCTTGGGCAAACTGCGCTTCAACTTCCATCACAAGATGTCGAAATATCCCTAAATTTCTTTGCTTGGGAAATCAAAATTTGCTTCTTTGCAGATTATGACAGAGCTGACTACTGATGCCCATCCATACTGCCATCAGCCTTGCTCTGTATCAGCTTGCCAGGAGCCCTTTCACAGTATACAATTATAACCCCTAAGTACTTATTCCCCTAAGTGAAAAACAGATCTTTTCCATTGTAGCATCCAAATGGTGGAATACATTACCCTGTAAAATCCATGGCTCCATCTCCTTTTGTTTTTCACTGAGCGGTTAAAACTTTCCTATTCTGGCAAGCATTTATCTTGCTGTGATGAACCCTCACTTTAGAATATTTTTATTTGTTGATGCTCTTTCCATTTTTTTCATTGCTATTCATGTTGTCTATAGAATTGTTTCATTTCTAATTTCTAAGGAATCCCAAGTGAGGTGGGTGGCGTGTTTGTAGTTGAAAGAAGTAAATATATGTAAAGTAATAAATAAAAGTAAACAAATAAATGCCTGACAGCATTTGTCAAATTTTCCATTCAGAGGGTAAAATTTTGCAGCTGGACTCATTCAAAGCGCATGTTAATGTTGAAGACAGTTACATCAGTTGGTTAATGTTATGTTCTCTCCTGTTTGTAAATAGGACCATCTGTTCTTTGTTATGGAGTTTCTTAATGGTGGAGACCTAATGTTCCATATACAGGATAAAGGCCGTTTTGATCTCTACAGAGCTACGTAAGTGTCAGCAATGTTCTGAGTTGGTAATAATCCTTTTCAAATCCAAAAATTTGTTTAAGCTCAAGTGTTTTGCAAAGGAAGTACTATGCATTGTACTTCTACAATATGGCAGAAGGTGTTGTCATACAACAAACAACTACAACTCCATATTTGACCACTATGGTGCTGTTCACTTTTGCATAGGGATTAAAGGGAACAATCAAACTTTCAGGTCATGTTTTAGAGTTGAAAACTATTTCTAAAAACCCATTTGCATTAACTTTGGAAACAAAAAAATGATGCAAATCAATGCAAGTCTTGATATCTGATGGAGTGTCTCACCTGGTACATAAAAAGTAGAGTTCCACTTTTGCTTCCCCAAGGTAAAACCCTGCATGCTTGAAATGCCTTAGTAGGACCTTGGGCTTCTACTCAACTCCAGTGTCAAGAATAATTTTCAGAAGCAGCACTTATGTTGGGTTGCAAACAAAATAGGTGTGATAGATCCCAATTCTTATCCAGTCCATCAGCAGAATTTTAACGTGACCTTGAAATATCTTTCTTCACACAAGACAATATAACACCTAGAGCTTATAAATGGTTTGAGAAAGTGTCCTCTCTTTGATAAAATGAAATCAGATTTGAATAGCAGAGGAAAATATTTGCATTTTCATCTCGACAATGCAAAGGAGCTAGGGAAGGATGGGCTTGGGATGAGTGAAAGTAGGAAAGTGTGTAGAATGAAGGGAAGGGTTTCCAGGAACTAGAATGTGTGTAAGGACTTCCTGCCTTTTTTTTTTTGAAAGGGCAGAGAGATTTGGAAGGAAACAGACTGATCATAAGTTCTTTCTAACTCAGTTTATGTCTTGAACACCTCCTACTTATACTGCTTCTAAAGATTTGTATGAAAAGAGAAAGATTTCTGAATGCAATTGGAGGTCAGAGAGGTCAGTGACTGTAATAGCATTGGGCTTACTACTTTTAAGTTTTCATTTCTGTTTTAAAGTGCTTTTACTCTATTTCAGGTTTTATGGAGCTGAAATAGTTTGCGGCTTGCAGTTTCTTCATAGCAAAGGCATTATTTATAGGTGAGTGTTGATTGACCTTGGTAAGAATCTTGTAAAACATTGCATCACTTGTGTCATGGTGATGAATTGGTGGGTTCTGTGAATAACCTACAAGCAGAGGATTTTAAAAGGAGCAGTTCCCTATTACATTTTGATTTTACTCCAGAGGTACTTGGGACGAACCCCTAATGGTTTTCTTTTCTCCCCGGCAACAAGAAAAAAGAAGTGTTATTTACATTACACAAAAGGATCTTTGTTTCACATTGCTCATTGCCAAGCATTTGGCCTCAAAACTGAGACATGTCTGTCTTCATTCTAGTGGCAAAGCAGATTGATAGTATTTGGGCCAGCATTTGGTAAAAGTACCGAACTGTGTGCTTTGCTTTCAATAACAAATGTTGGAAGGGTTAGAAATTAAAAGGAATACATCTTGCACTGCAATAAAATGGGTTCTGTGCTGTGGGCCAGATTTGACCATTCTCTGGAGAAACTCAGCTCGCTGGTAGATTTAAAGGTATATTGGCTTTCAGGTTTCTTTTCCCACTGAGTAAGCTTTTGGCTTTCATTTCAGAAACACAATTATGTAGCAATGAGAGTGGTGTCCTAGCTAAGGCAACCAGTTTTTTCCATTGATCTCTGACATCTTAGCTTGGCAAGTCTCAATTGTAATAGATATCGTAATCTTTTGAATGCTTGAGCATTTAATGTACCACTGGGTGATAATTCATGAATAACCTGATCTACGTGATGATCTGATTTTGCTTGATCGCCTAGGGAAGGGACCTCAGACCCTCCTAGCATAAGAGTTCGCCTGCCCTTTCCTGAGTCCGCATACTCTTCCTGCCCATGAACTCGTATGTAGTTTTGTGTTTATACTAGAAGTGTCCTGTGAGGCTGAAAATGAGGTTTCAGTGGATACAGTTAGTACTACTGCAGCATGGGGCTTGTATGTACTCCTGCTTTAAGTGATCTTTTGGTTTATTTCTTAATTTTTTACACAGAGACCTCAAACTAGACAATGTGATGCTTGATAAAGAAGGCCACATCAAAATAGCTGATTTTGGGATGTGCAAAGAGAATGTATTTGGAGATAACAAGGCAACAACGTTCTGTGGTACCCCTGATTACATAGCACCTGAAGTAAGGAATTTGCATAGCATAAGCATACAGCTAAATAAAAATTTTAAAAATTGATCTATATTTCTAAGGCAGCTTTGTCCAACCTAGTTTCTCTTGGTGTGTTGCACTACAATTCCCTGCCCTTTCTAGATAAAAAGTAATTATCCAAATCCTGGAATCATTTGTTCCAATAATGCTTATGAACTCATGTTGTGTACCAGAGGCTTAAAAAAGTAAAATACATGTTGGATTCAGGTCAAGAGGTTTCTGGTACAGGTAAGCCTATTATTAAACAAAATTAAATGTTACTCTCCGCCAGAAATATGTACACAAAAACACTTTTCATCCCACAGTTGAGTTTTTTTCTTGGAATTCAACAAAAAAGAAATTTTAAATGTTATATGGAGGTGTAATGGTATCAACAGCTTTCTTTTAAGTGTCATTCATTGATTAAAATCTATGTGGTTCTTAAGTTTCATTCATAAAATGTGGTGTGAGTCATTTGGAGTCGACGCCCATAAACTGTAGAAAAGTGATGTTCAGTTTTCAATATAATAATGGTATAAAGGTCATTTCACACATTACTGGAGAAGTGGGTGTTTTAAAAATGAATATACAATGTATCTAGTTCTAAGCTACAATCCATACCTTTTCCCCCTTTTAGCCACATGCACATCATGCACTTCACATCCACCTATTTCTAATATAGTGTGCCATATACAGTAGAGTCTCACTTATCCAACACTCGCTTATCCAACATTCTGGATTATCCAACGCATTTTTGTAGTCAATGTTTTCAATATATCGTAATATTTTGGTGCTAAATTCATAAATACAGTAATTACTACATAGCATTACTGTGTATTGAACTACTTTTTCTGCCAAATTTGTTGTCTAACATGATGTTTTGGTGCTTCATTTGTAAAATCATTACCTAATTTGATGTTTAATAAGCTTTTCCTTAATGCCTCCTTATTATCCAACATATTCGCTTATCCAACATTCTGCCGGCCCGTTTATGTTGGATAAGCGAGACTCTACTGTGGTTATCAATTCATATAGTAAGTGTTTGCCCAATGGCAATTAGAAATTATTATCTGAATAAATAATAAAATGAAAACAACTTTATATATAACTAGCTGTGCCCAGCCACGTGTTGCTGTGGCGAAGTATGGTGGTATGGGAAATAAAGTATTGAGGAATTGGTGGTAGTTAAGGTAAAGGATAAAGGTTTTACCTTACATTAAGTCCATTATAAATGGGTTATATAGCTGTGTGGAAGGGCCTTGAGTCTGCACTGTCATATAATCCAGTTAAAATCAGATAATCTGTATTTTATAGGCAGTGTGGAAGAGGCCTAAAAGGCCTAACTCTGCCTGTCCCCTGGGCTGAGTGGGTTGCTAGGAGACCAAGTGGGCGGAGCTTAGCCTTCTAACTGGCAGCAATTGGATAAAAACAATTATTCCTCTCCCTCTAATTAGGACTTTATTTTTCTTTTCTTTTTGTTGTATGAACGTAGAGGCATGGATGAGGGGTTGTGCTGCCAAGTTTAGTGTTTCTGGGAAGTGTAGTTTTGTTGTTTTATCCTAGGCCGAAATTTCATTACCCTTTTATATACAGTAGAGTCTCACTTATCCAAGCCTCGCTTATCCAAGCCTCTGGATAATCCAAGCCATTTTTGTAGTCAATGTTTTCAATATATCGTGATATTTTGGTGCTAAATTCATAAATACAGTAATTACAACATAACATTACTGCGTATTGAACTACTTTTTCTGTCAAATTTGTTGTATAACATGAAGTTTTGGTGCTTAATTTATAAAATCATAACCTAATTTGATGTTTAATAGGCTTTTCCTTAATCCCTCCTTATTATCCAAGATATTCGCTTATCCAAGCTTCTGCCGTCCCGTTTAGCTTGGATAAGTGAGACTCTACTGTATATAGATTGCAGTTGGCTCTATGTTTTTTTTATATTGGTGTGTTTTATCTATGTATTTTATTGTAAGTATTCTATGTTCCTGTGTTTTGAATTTGCTGTACCCCACCTCGAGCCACTAAGGGAAGTGGGTAATAAATAAAATGGATGATGATGATGATGATGATGATGATGATGATGATGATGATGTATCCAATCCATGGGTTCTGCATTCATGGTCTGAACCAACCATAGCTTGAAAATATTTGGGGGGAGAAAATGGAAAGGGGTAAAACATGAATTTTGGCACATACTGCACTAAAGCAGCCTCCAATCATTTCACAGATCCTCAGTCTCTCTCCAGTACTTATTTGAATTCATTACTATTTTATATAAGGGACACCATTTTACTATGCTGTTGCATATAATGGAAATTGAACCTCCATGGACCCGAATGGGGACTTGAACCAAAACCCAGCGGCTACTGAGGGCCTATTGTAATCTGTTTATATAGAGCATATATTACCAATACAGCATTTAATTATGTGATGTCTTAACATCACAATTTGATTACCATAAATCATAAATAAATAATGTTTAATGGCAGCTGCTTTGAAACATATTTTTGGACACAGTCGTACATTTATTTTTACCTACATGAGCTGCAGAAAGCTTTACTCCCTCATCTTCTCTCTTCCATTGCAGCGGCAAAATTAAAACTTTTGGCTATACTGCAGTTCGGCAGAATAATGCTAGCTCAGCATAAAGTACGAAGCTAGCCAATCATAACCTTTGTTCAATAATTTATTAAATATATATTTTGCCTTTCTCTCAAAGTAAGATCCAAGTGATGTTTTGAACCATGTCAACTGCCACAAAACCAAATGAAGGAGTAGGTTGAGTTCAGATATAGATCTCTGCTGCAGTTTGTTGTAAGTTAAAGCAAAAGGTTCCTAACAATTAACTACATACAATTGATTGCTATCTCGGAATGCAGCCAGAGAAACCAAGGGGATAAAATACAGTCACATAAACTCTGAAAATAAAGATTTTGTAGCAAATAAAAATACTGTATCTGAATTATCTATGATGCCTTAACTGGTAAAAAAAAAAACAAAGCTCTGGTTTTTATACTTCTTGAAGATAAGTAATTAGTAGGAAAGCTTCCTGTTTCTCTTTACATTTTTTCTCTTGTTGGCAACAGATTGTGCAAGGGCTGAAATACACATTTTCTGTGGACTGGTGGTCATTTGGGGTCTTGTTGTATGAGATGCTTATTGGACAGTCGCCTTATCACGGTGATGATGAAGACGAGTTGTTTGAGTCAATCCGGGTAGACACTCCACATTACCCACGCTGGATTACCAAGGAATCGAAGGATCTTCTCGAGAAGGTAATACCAACAAAGACTGTTTCATTTTTTGTTTTATCGATAAAGAAATGGAAAGGAGTAAGACATTATTTCACTCTTCTGATGTATTATGCTGATGTGCCTCTTAAAAGAGATTGCATGTTGTCTTTCGTAGGCAAATATTATTGTAAAATGCAGCCTATAAAATAGAGTATTCAAAGAAATGAAGGATACATCTACACTGTAGAATTAATGTAGTTTGCCATCACTTTAACTGCCATGGTTCAATGCTATGGAATCCTGAGAGCTTTTAGTTTGATGGGCACCAGCTTTCTTGGGCAGAGAAAACCAAAGAATTTGTAAAACTGCAACTCCCGTGATTCCATAGCATTGAGCCATGTCAGTTAAAGTGATACCAGACTGCATTAATTCTAAAGTGTCGATCAGAGGTGTCAAACCCATTTTCACTGAGAGGGTCACATCAGCCTTAAGGTTGCCTTCAAAGGGTCGTTTGTAATTGTAAGACTGTGTAAATGTAACTATGTTTCCCTGGCATTGAAAGCCTCGCAGACCACATAAAATGATGTGGCGGGTTGGATCTGGCCCATGGGCCTTGTGTTTGACATATGTGGTGTACATGCATCCTAAGTCTCCATCCTCAGTAAAATTGAGATTAGTATTGATCTATCCATTGCTATTACAATGGTGGTCCCCTGGCTCTGGAACTCCCTCCCCAAAGAGGTGCACTTGGCCCCTTCGTTATTGGCCTTTTGCTCCAGATTACAACCAGCTGGCCTTCCCCAACATCCCATAATGGCAAGCTATCTCAGTCAGGCAAGACTCATGTGGCTAAAGCTGTGGAGCTTTGAGTCTTGTTATTACAATGTTTCTAGGACAACTCCAGTGGCCTGAGGCCTAGGGATTTTAATGATTTTGATAATTGTAATGATAATGATATGTGTTGTTTATTTTTATGCTTATTTATATGCTATGTAATTTGTTTATGTATTGTGCCTGGTTTATTGTTATATGTTGTTTTGGGGAAATATGCTGTGTTATTATATTATGTAGTTTTGTTTTTACCATTTGTTCCCTGCTTTGAGTCCCACCCGTGGGAGGAAAAATGAGATAAAAATAAACAACAATAATAATACAGTGTCATATGTTGCCTTGGGACAGTGAGCCATGTTGGGACAGTGGGATATATCTGGCATTACTTTCTCCCCAGCCAAAGCACTACCCTGGACTGAAAACCATGAACCTAAACCCTCTGTACTCCCAAATTGCAGCTACAGGGATTCCTCCAAAGGAAGAGGATAGTGGTGGGAAACTGTTACATGTCATCTTCTGGCTGGAATCTTGTTGGTTCTTGATCTTCGTGGTTCCACTTTTTCCAAGATTTTACAGTGCACAAGGGGAAGCACATACACAGCCTGTTTCTCCAGCGCCTGTGACAGTGGCTTTTTAAAATTCCTGCCAGCACAGACAGAGCACAAAGTGCTTACAGGAGAAGCCAAGATGACTAAAGCTCTGTAGATTCCACCACATAAATCAATTCCGGCCTCTTACCAACCCAGACAAGTCATGCTGTCATTTAAATATGTTATTTTGTCATCTTTTGTAGTTGTTTGAAAGGGATCCAACAAAGCGACTGGGAATAACTGGAAACATCAGGGACCACAATTTCTTCAAAGCCATAAATTGGACAGCGCTAGAGAAGAGGGAGATGGATCCCCCTTTCAAACCTAAAGTGGTATGTAGCCCATGAGCCTGTATGACACTCAGCTGCATTTCTCCATAGCATTTTTATTCCAGTATTGTATCTAGAAACTATGAGTAGCATATGTGGTATCACTTTAGGAATCTTAAGTCTTATGTCTGTTTTATATATACACCTCCAGTGTAATTCTGCCATTCATGCACCTCAAGACAGACAGAAAGAAAAGACACACTTCGTTGTACATTCAGTTTTAAAGATACACATAGCTTAAGCAGTTATCTCTTAAAATACGCATTTTAGAATATTGCTGGCCCTCCACATTAGCAGGTTTAAATTTTTGCAGATTTGATTATTTGTGGATTTGATTAATATCTTCTCTCTAGGATTATCTCGCTCCTCAAGATCATGAACCTTGAACATTTTTTAATTGATGTTTTTTCCACTTTCACAGGAGCCTTGCGTTCATAACCCTGTAAAAGCAGAGGGGGTTAGTGTATTGTCAGATATTTTTCAAATAAAGGACTGCAACACTTAAGTTCTGAATTATTAATTGGAGAGCTGGGAGTGGCTCTCTATCAGTTTGCACCCCTACCTCATTTCATTTTAAAAACGTATTACTGCCATCCTGTGAAATAAATAGAACTTATGGCCACTCCATAAACTCAATGACTAGATGTTGATTTGCTGGAGGAAAATTCCTGTTTTTCCTGAAGTTATTTCCCAACATTTCTATATTCTTTGTTTGGAACAGTTTCTATATGCTTTTAATATGACTCAACCTAAAAACACAATTTCCTGCAGAGTTTTGATTATTGAAATTTCTTGTATTTAACACTTTGTTTCCACACCTCTAGGAAGTCTGAAATATATCAAGAATTGCACCAAATCTTTTGCAAACTAGCATGTGTTCGGCTTATGAGCAGTGATTGCTTAAGTTTGGAATGGTAGCAACTATAGCTAGAAAATGTGGAATAATGTCTTCTCCCACCACCACCCCCAAAAGGGATTGTTCTGTTAACTAGTTTTTAAAAGCCAAGCATTGTGACATGTAAAAGATAAATGCATTTATTGCAGCATGATATTTCATGAACTTGAGGCCACATCATCCAAGTATCTGGCCTACAGATATGATGGAATTACAACTCCCTACCCAGCATAGTTATGTCATGCTTGGAGTTAAGATTGAGATTGATATTTCAAATGTAACTTCTGTAGTTTGCTGTATAAATTGTATGAACAAGGAGGGGAGGGTGGGAGTGGGATAAAACAACAAATAAAAAATGTCATGCTTGGAGTTATGCTTGGAGTTATCCTATTCAGGGAAGACTTGAACAGACCCCAGCATTACATAGGATGTTGCCATGCTAGTTAAAATAGATTCCTAGTAGTATAATGACCAACAGTTATAGATTTGGGGTAGGCAGCTATGGAAGATTAAGGGGCTGTACTCCACACACACACACCCCTTGGAAGGCCACATTTGTCCATTGCAATTGCTCCCACACACAAGCAAGTAAATAATGGTCTCCATAGAATCATAGAGCTGGAAGAGACCCCGTGAGCCATCCAGTCCAGCCCCCTGCCAAGAAGCAGGAAATTGCATTCAAAGCACCCCCGACAGATGGCCATCCAGCCTCTGCTTAAAAGCCTCCAAATGCACTAGGTGGCATTTGAGACATTTTCACACATTTTGTCCTTTCTCCTGTCGTTTTAGACCCAGAAGAGGCCTTTTTCAGAAGAATGAGCTCACTTCCTTTTCCAAAAAGGTCATCTCCTTGAGCTTAAACTGGCCCTGCATTTCCACCACACTAAATGCAGCCCATGCCCCATAGAGGACATATTGTGGCAAAATATTTTTTTAATAGCAAACATATTTTTTTTTTACTCATAGGAGTTCCTGGCCTATGAATCACATTTCCTCCATA
Source organism: Anolis carolinensis (assembly GCF_035594765.1). Taxonomy (NCBI): domain Eukaryota; kingdom Metazoa; phylum Chordata; class Lepidosauria; order Squamata; family Anolidae; genus Anolis; species Anolis carolinensis. The sequence continues at coordinate 77,383,325 of NC_085842.1, read as the reverse complement.
TTGATTAAGCTGCTTTAACGAATTATTACTGTTGTCTTTCTACTTTGCAGAAGTCAGCGAACGACTACAGCAACTTTGACCGAGAGTTTTTGAGTGAGAAGCCTCGTCTATCGTACAGCGACAAAAACTTAATAGACTCTATGGACCAGTCTGCATTTGCTGGGTTCTCCTTTGTCAACCCGAAGTTTGAAAGGATCCTGGAGAAATAGTTCTCCCAAATAGCAGAACTATTGAGGTCCAGTTGTAAATGAAAACATTCCAGCACTCCATGTGAAAAGCAAGGATATCTAAGGATACGGTCATCTCTTCAACTTCATTTCGAAAAACACTGAAGAGTAACAAATTGTTAAACTGTTAATTCTTTAGAAATTGGCGGTATCCTTCACCTTGCATGATTAAGTATCCTTGTGAATCATGTGTACATGGTTTTCTCTTCAGTGGGAAAATGTAAATTGTTTGTGTGTGTTTGTGTGTGGGGGGCAGGGGGTGTATTTGAGTGTAGCTAAGCATCAGAAGGAAATATATATGTATATGCTGTATATTGTGCTCATGAGGTGAAAGATAGGTTTCTTTTAAATAAAACAAAATGACTAGCCAGTTCTTTTACATCAAATGAAATAACTTGAATTTTTATTCAGTTGATTTTGGGTTTCAAACATTGCTGTTTTTATTTCCTAAGTGCCATCAATTGCTGCAGTGCTGTGCAGGGCCTTATTCTAACAAGTTTACAATCTTTTTCAGCAGTTCTTGTTATTCATCAGTGTTCATGAAAGAATGCACATTAAAGGATCATGAAAGCTATTGCAATTCTTAAAACGTGTCCCATTTCCTTGTTGGACTGTCATGGTCACACAACCCAAATTTGACCCATAGCCTAAAGAACACATAGTGAGATTCAGGTCTGAAGCACACTTAGGCTGAGATCCCGTAAGCTAACAGAGCTTAAATGTCCTGCACCTCTGCCCTCCTGGCTATTGACTATCTGCATGGTTTACTCTAGCTAGCATCATGCACCTAGGAAAAGCAAAACAGCTCCCATCCCAAATGTAAGGGCACATGAGGGCTGTTGCAATGCACCCTACAGCCAGACTTTGGCCAAGGCAGTGTAGCTGCACCTAATAGCCTTCCCCACCTCTTGGCATTGAAAAAAGAGGTACTGGATACCTCCTCCTGCAAGATCTCACAGTATATGAAGTTATGTAACTATGTCACCTACAGAATTCTAGGCATAGGGAGATACAAATTCCATCACTTTGTGGTGCTGCTTAGTAAGCATCAATAGAGAACAGATTGCCTGTTCACTGCAATAACTGGCATGTACCTAAGAACACTTCTAGCTATGTACAACCCCTGTATCTGCAGACAATATGCTCCTGAACTTACAATGGAATTGGGAAACTGGATTCTTCCACCAGTAGTTACCATAGAACTATAAAATACATAGAGGTATCCTTTCTATAAATTTGCTAGGTCCTCCTGACTATGGTAAATTCCGACAAAAGCATAGAATAGAATCATCTGGACTTAGAAATGATAGCAGGCATAAAAGCCGGCACAATACAAATATGTAAAATCTTTGTTGGACCTATACATGGGGAGCTAGCACAGTGTAGTGGTTTGAACGTTGAACTGTGACTCTTAAAAACTTGGATACAAATCTCTACTAAGCTATGGAAACCCATTGGGTGACTTTAGACAAGTCACACACTCTCAGCCTCAGAGGAAGGCAAAGGCAAACTCCTCTGAATAAATCTTATTAAGAAACCCAGTGATATGCCCGCCTTAAGGTTGCCATAACTCAGAAACAATTTAAAGGCACATAACAAGATCATGTGCAGGACTTTTCTGTTTAAGATCACTGAATGTACTATTCCATTCATTTTAGTAAGGTCCCCTTCTGAACCAATTACATATTTCTATTACATTAAAGTATTGAATGATGTCTCAAATCATGTGAAGAATAAGTGGTTTCGGCATTTCCCTTGGCTAAATGGTTCCCTTGGTATGGCTCCTACATGTTTAAATCTGAGCATCCTTGACTACTGAAGCTGATTGAAATGCCCAGACTCTCACTTAAGCTCTAGCTGCCATGGCTGAAACACAGCCACATGGTTTTTCGCATAGTTAAGTTACAGCTCACTGGAAAACATCCTTTCCATGTGCCAAGTTTCATAGGTTACTAAAAATATTTATTCTCTAGCCATCAACAGCAGACACCTTGGCTGGGAAAGCAGGCAACACAATACTTCCTAGGAATTATTCCTTTATACGCTGCAGTGTAATTTTCCATTTCTACACATATGATATATTTGTAAATGTTTTAAAAAGAGGAAAAATAATATAGTAAGAATTTAACAGGCTTTACGAATTTAACTTCTTGTTTAACAAAACTTTTATAAGATGGTTGACCACACAAATACTTCACACAATTGGGAAGTTAATGGGATTCTAGCAATGACTGATCTGCATAGCTGGCCTGATGTAAAACAGAAGCTTTCTAGGGAATTATTTCTAGGAAAGAGCTATATGTGAATTTTCCAGTTCACAAAATACCATTGGGCATTAGGTAATGTCAAGCATTACAACATCATCATCAAATTCATCCCATGTTGAAATGTAAGCTTTATTGCAAAGTCTATCCCATTTTTCTAACTGAGCATCATAAATTGTATTGCAGAAAATTGTTGATCCTTTTCTGTGGCCTCTATACAGATGAATAAAAGTTTGGGCTCTTTATTTTTTCTATATGACCAGTTTATTGTTTAAATGAGGCCTCCTTGCAAATATTTAGGGAGTAGGACAAATTTCTTGAGCAACTGAACAATGCTGAGTTCTAAAGCAGCAAATAATAACACTCCTGCATAATAAGGTTACAAAAAGCATGCTGTATTTACAGTGGATTCTGCAGAACATGTTTCAGCTGTACTTCATAGAATGGAAAGTCAGCCTGTTTAGCAAGCATTGCAAATAAAATTTATCAGGCAGAAAGGGGTCATGAGTTGAAAAGATTTAGGAAGCCCTGTCCTAGGCCAACACTCAAACCACTACGCCACACTGGCCTTTACAAAAGCGTTACTGTATAAACTCGTAGACACATTAATAAAAAAAATGGACCCAAACCTAAAAGAAGTGCCAACCCCCTCTGCTTTCTCTGACACAGTGCATTTGCAGGCCTTTTTGTATGCCTGGGTGGGAAAAGGGCAGTGTTGGCTTTATGGCACTCCCCCTCAAAGGAGTGCCAAGGGAGTAGAGAAAGTCATTGCTTCTTTTTTGTTAAGAATTAGTACTATACCTTAACTTCTATTTTTTTAAAAGCCACCCACTTCCCTAAATAGAGTATCAAACAATTTTTCTGAATGCCTGGATAAGAAAATGGCATCAGCTAGAGCACCTGGCTCATGTGATGGATTTCCACTGAAATAACCCTTAACTTATTCACGAGTCATATAAAAATCCACAATTTTGACCCCAAAACTATCATTGACTTTCACAACACATCGACATATACATAAGCAAATATGATATTTCAAACTTAGGAATGTTCAAATACCTTGGAACAACTCCTTAACAGCATCAAAATCAATTAACGGTTAAGTGCACTTGTTTGTAGGAGCAGGTTACAGATTATTCACAAATGCTTCTTTAAACAAAAAACAATCATTTTATATTAATGCAAAGCCATAAGGTTAAGATTAAAGTATGATTTAATAAAGTAAAAAATCATTCGGAAAATATGCTGATTATTTGAAGGCATTGATTTCTTGGAAAATCGTCTTTAAAAATAAGCTTATGTCTGTTAGTGACATTTATCTTAATTATGACCTCACTAAAAAACATTCAAGAAATAAATACTTGGACTGTGTAAGGATTGTCTGAGGATGGTGTGCCATTTCCTTCTCTCTGCCTCAAGTACACTTGCAGTCATATTGAATATTTATAAACAATTACTTACAAGCTACCAGCCCATACAAGATAGAGGCTAAGAGTCAGCTGAATTGCTGAAGGAGTGTTCATCTACATCATCATACTTATGGTGGTGATAGTAAAACAGATACTACTCTTTTCTTCCCTGCATATTTAGGGACAGCCCCCTTGTGCACATCTTCACTCACAGCCTGGAACTATCTAGCAGCCTTTGCCCAGTGCCCAGGCTGGGGGAGAGGACATAGCTATATAATGGTGAATAGTTTTGTCAAAAGCCTACTATATTTACTCATGTCTAAGTCTAGAAATTTTAATCAAGAAATCAGTCCAAAAAACCTAAGTCAATGTATCCACGGGTCAAGGTAACTACTGTACCTCAACTCCAAAATGGCAGGAAAATGCAACTTGTTGAGGCAACTTTTTAGAGACTAGAGATGGTATGATATCCTTTATTGTGGTTAGCCAAGCGTTTCGCCACTACCTTATAGATTTGCCCTCAAATAAATTGTGGTCAGCAAGAAGGTAGTGGGTCAAAAACCCAGATTTGTCAGTTTTCTAGAAAACTGACATGGATGGAATTCATGCAATTTAAGTGATCACCTCACTAACAAGTACAGATCTAGCACTCAACAGCATCCACAAGGAATGATATGAAGTTGGAAGGCACCTTGATGGACAATTTCCAACTCCACTCTGAAGTCATGGTAGCTACAGAAAAGGTGCACCTTCCTATACATTTCTTCTACTTCCCTCCCTATCTGGGCTAGTTTTGTAATCTTGAAGTAAGATTTTTGCAAAGTAAAAAGGAAGAGTTTCCATGATTTTGGTGATGGCACAGAGGTCTACTGGTGCTCAAAGATATACATGACATTATGCCCCACAGGAGTTGCAGCTGGGAAAATGTGTACTCCTTACTGGAAGGGCGCCAACAACCAAAACCACAAACATTGGTCATGTTTAGAACTCATTGGTTTCATTTTGGCTAGAATTGAGGTTTATGCACTACAAACCTAAGTCAGAAAGGATACGAAGATTGGGAAAGAAATTAAGTACACTCCTTGGAATTTAAAATTGAATATTTATTATTTCGGAGTTTAGGCTACATAAAATTCACATCTCCTTTAAAAAACTAACTTGAAAGCCCAATACAGCAAAAGATTGCATCAGAACTAGCACGTACATTTAAGTCGCATCTGAACTAAAAAGTCATTCAAAATCATTTGGGTCCACCATACAGAAATTATAGCATATACTTTTCATAACACCTTGGACTTCATAGTACTCCCTAAAGGCTGTTTCACATACAATAAAGTTGCAAATATAGATTTGCCCTCAAGCATACACTTAATAGGAAACTGCTACTAACCAAGCCTTACATTTATCCTTTGCATTTAAGGATTTCTTGCATTTACCCTTTAATATTTCAGCAGTCCGGTTGAAATGTAAATCTTCTAAAGATGGTCACTGGAACTGATGGAAAACATAAAAAATGGAACATCCCAATCTTAACCTCATTTACTTGGAAGCAAGTCCAATTATTAGATTCAAAGAGGGACTGACTTCTAAGTTCTGCATTTAAAATCACAGCTTAATTTAAAAAAAACCAGTCAGAGCTTCCCAAGTCTTTTCATTTTCAAGTATCGACATAAATTTATAATTGCATACAACATGTGGGATATCTTATACATCCAAGAAGAAACACTGTAATCATAGTCTGTATTATAAAAATATCTACTATACATTAAATATTTAGCCACAGAATTTTAGAACACAATGAGAAATATGGAATCAAATGAACAAGGATAATAAACACTTCTCTCAGGTTATGAAAAGTTTAAAAGAAAATATTTTGTCCACCACTGAAGACAAGCCCATTGCATCATCTAAATAAAGGAGCGTTGTCTTATCAGTCCAGCATTTACTACACAAAGTTGTACCTTCCCACTAAATGGCAAAAAAATAGTTCACATCCCTTGGCCTGCATTCAAAGAAGTTAGGGCACGTTTCGTGACAGGACAATCTGAATTAATTTGGGAACACTGTTGCACAGCACTCAATTTTTGTGGATCAAGAGCTCTACTTTCTGATCCTCATCTACTCCAGTAACAAGGGACCCACAATTCAAACGCATATTACCTGACAAGATGAAATACATTTAAAGCACTTACAGTGTAACACAATCATTTCATTTTCTGAAATGAGATTGCTTTTATGGCTTATTTGCTGAAAACGAAATATTGCTGAACACAGAAACTTAACACAGCGGCAGGTTATGATAGCACCCAGCTATAGTTGTAAACTTATGGTGCATTGTGCGTTGCTCTGGCGCTAACAGCATGGCAAGAATCAGTTAATTAATTGACATAGAAAGTGAATAAAAATGTTCCTACTCCAGAGGACAAAACTTCCCTCTTTTCAAGAACTAACACATATGGAAGCTTTCACCTACCCAATTAAGAGTGTTATGATTCCACACTGATTGCACTGGCAGCAGCCAATGGAAATGTGGGATTTGCAGTTCAGGGAGGCGCATTGAGAATACTCAAGAGAGTTCTAGCACCTCCCCAAATTACAATCTTCACAGTTCCATAGGATGCAGCATCATAGTTCAAGAGGAATAATAATGCCAGGGTAGTGGAAAAGGGCACCTGAGAGTCAGAATTCTGTTGGTGTACTACACTGTGTAGTTCCTTTTATTTTTGTCAGGGGTGGCAAGGGCAACAGACAAAATCTGCCAGCTTTCAGCAGCCTGTTTCTCCAACTCCATGCCTGCAAGCTTTCTCCCTCCAGCTGCCACAGCATAACTGATGTTGTGTACCAACCCAATTCTGGGCCCCATCTACTGCTTGCCGAATTCTGTCACATCAAGAATTACTGATAAAATGTATCACTTTTATTGAATACATATAAATGGAAGGTTAATATGCACAAGGGTATATTGTTTGACTCATTTCAAAATGTGGGACAACCGCCTAGTTGTAAGAACATTACACAAATTCATCAACAAGACCACATTAAGCTATGCACGCAAGTACTAGAAAACCTGCACAGCTTCATGTTCCAGTGTGTTTCCTTTCTTTTCTACAATGACAATGTAGGGAAGCAAAGGTTTAGAGAGAGAAAGTACTCAACAGTCTTGAGGAATGGAGAAATTTTTCATAGGACATCTACATGCCTCGTGCTTTACAGAAAAAAAAACTGCTTTACAGACACATGTAAAGAATCCCTTTCAGTTCATCTTGCCAATATAATTTGGCTGACAAAATAACTGTAAGACTCAGATTTGTATTAATAACAATCCCAAAATTTCTCACCTTTAAAAAAAACACAAAGCAGTGACTTTGGTTTAAGAAACAAAACATGTTTCCATAATGTTAATAATGCTACTGCTTCGAAGTCATTTCTTTTTCATGATTTGTCTTGCACCTTGCCTTAACAGTGCTATTTATTGCTATCTTTTTCATTCCATGTAAGGTGGTGTTATTTTCAAGCCTTTCTTTTCATAAGCTCAACTGGTACCTGTTTGTAGTTTGCTTTTGTACTTAACAAATGTTCAGAGACAAAAACAAGTATAATGACCTTTGTTAAATAAAAAGTGCTTACAATTTGGTGTTATCTTGTGGAATATATTCATGCTCTATATAAAAAATATCCTTAAAACATTAATGGAGATGGGTTAAAATAATTGAAAAAGATAGGAGTGCACTTTAAAGGAAATTTTGCTTATAGAGGTTTCCAGTTAGAAGATATGAAATATCAAGTGGTGTCTTTAATTTAATTTTTAAAGAAATTTGATATTCCAATTTGTGGAGTGTAAACAGTCAAGAAAAATGGCAATTTAATAATCTATTGTATAGCACTGAAAGGATAAAAAGTGTTGCTAAAACTGATAAATTAACAGGATTAACACATTTACAAAACAGAAGTTGGAATGGATTCTTGAAGGAATGGATATGCTTTCTTGCACAATACAGTAAATATTTTATATGCCCTCCGTTATTTTAAAATATCCTCTGTTTGGGGCTATTTTATAATATTTGAATAAAACAATTGAAGTACTGATACAGAAAGACTAGATGGTCTTCCAAAGCAATAGCTCTAGAAAAGATTTTAGAAGCTTGATGAAGTCAAAACCTTACATTGAGTGACAACACTATTTCATAACCTTTAACATCCACGGGCAAGGAACAACATAAGACAACATAGATTAATTTAAAAGCATTTTCATTGTATATTCCATAAATACTTGGTATGCTTCAGCCTTTGATGCCAAGTCCTTGGTAGTTAAAAAACACAGTCTAAAAGAGGAGGAGTGCGTGCCTTTCAGTGTCACTTGGTTGTCTTCATTCTCAGGTCCCTGAGTTGTTTCTTTTGAGCTCCTTCAGCAGTTTGGGACGGTGTTGGCACCAGGTCGGGAAAGTTACAAGTGATTAGGTACAGTCCTCAAAGCTTCGTCCCGAGAGCGGTTAACGCATACATTCTGAAAAGAACATGAAGAAAACATGTCAGACATCGTCAGGGCTTTCAGTTTCAATGACATAGTTTTGTCTTATTTGTGAAGCTTCCCTTTAATCATGGCCACTAGACTGTGCTGACTTACCCGAGAGTATGTCTCACTCACTTCAGTGAGACTTACTTCCAAGTCAAAATGTTAAAGCTTGGACTGCTATAAGGCAGTATTTCATGCTAACTACATCCAGACACTGATGGTTCGATATAGCATTACTTTGTTACAAGTTCTTTCATCGCAGAATAAACTTTTCAATACAGACAGGACTTTAGTTGCACTGCACCATGTAGTCCACAGCAGTTTAACTGGACAATCAATGAGACCACAACCTGCTGGATTTGCATCTACTTGGCTTCAACCCCAAATCCCACATCTGTGTTAGGTTAGCTCAAAGATAGCAGCTTATTTTTCGGCATCCATTAGAAACTATCACCATGGGCCATGGCCAACATAGGAAGTTCTGTAAACAACCAAAAGGGAGCACATCTTCACCTTCAGCATTAATGTCCATGCACACAAGGACAAGAGAAAAAGATTCACAGGTTTGAGCCCAAAAAAATGCCTATACACCTCAAATAATCCAAGAGAAAAGTGTTGGAGAAAAGTGGACAAAGTTTCCATCAGGTGAAATATATTTGGATTCTAAGATGTGTACATTATCTGGTTTTTATTCTGGCAATATCAGACTACAACCTGCTGAATGCTGCAGTTTGCAGCCATTAGTTAAGTAGTAGTAATGAAACACATGCTGCTTAATGCCTGTCCCTGAAAGAAAGCCAACCTTCTGTCTGTCAGTAAGAACTATTATAAACAGGGCAGATTGTTTTTGAAAATATTCAGACAAAACTACATTAAAATTATGGTGGAACTTAAGTGGAATTAAAGCAGTTTGCTAAAGCCAAGAACTAGCAGTAATGACTTCTGACAGACAGCCACGTGTGTGCCTGATGCCGCAAAAACCCAATTTGCTATTTGTTTTCTTTAAGAACACACAGAGGAGAAGGAGTAAGTTCGGCCTTCAGCTGATAAAAGTTTATAGGATGCAGCTATTTTCCCTCCACATTTTCTCTTTGACTCAGGACTCTCAAGTGTAAAGGACTCACATGTCAAATCCCTCACAATTCAAAAAAAAGTAGAATGAATAAAAGCACACAAATTGAAGTTTAATCCATAGAATCATAGAGTTGGAAGAGACCTCATGGGCCATCCAGTCCATCCCCCTGCCAAGAAGAAGGAAATGGCATTCAAAGCAACCCTGACAGATGGCCATCCAGCCTCTGCTTAAAAGTGTCCAAAGGAGCCTCCACCACACTCCGGGGCAAAGAGTTCCATTACGGAATAGCTCTCTCAGTTAGAAAGTTCTTCCTAATGTTCAGGTGGAATCTCCTTTCCTATAGTTTGAATCCATTGTTCTGCGTCCTAGTCACCAGGGCAGCAGAAAACAAGCTTGCTCCTTCCTCCCTATGACTCCCCCTCCCCCCCCCCAAGATAAGACAGTTACTGCTGATGATATGAAAGGAAAACCAAGTAATTAAGTCCTCTTGAAGATTCAGACTCACAGTGGAGGCATCCTCTTGGATTTACCCACAAAGGTGGAATCCAAGGTTTTGGTAATGGTGGCTAGACTTTAACAGCAAAGCCTAGAAACTGTCAGTTTCTAAAGATGTGATATCCAGCCACACTGAGATGCATCTTTATCATTTGTACTGGTTGGACAACTGTAAAATATGTCACACAGGGTTTCCTTTGAAAACCATTTTAAAAAATCAGCAAGTCCAGAATGGTGCAGACGTATGGCTGATTCAGTTACAGGGAACATGCAGCTAATAGTCTGCTTCTGGACATAATTCCAAGTTTGGGTTATGACCCATCAAGCCTTCCATGATTCAGAATATTTAAAACTTCATATTAATAATACAGACCTATGTGGAGTTTAAGGTCCTAGTTTTACTACCACTGTAATCCCACTTAGTGGGGATGACAGCGAAAACATTCCCAGTGGTCACTCCTATGCTCTTGAAATCCTTGCCCAGAGATCCTTCTGTTGGCAGGCAAAGATCTTTGACATTTTAAAAGAGGCTTCAAAATGTTATTATGGCTTGTACTGAAAACATTTTAACTGATTGGGCGCTGCTTCTTTCTACAGCACTGCCGCCTTTTAATTTTTTTGTAATTTCTTTGTTTTTAAAAAAAGCTACAAAAAGCTTCTGTTTTAGTCATAGTGTGTCCAGTTCTGGACACCACAATTCAAGAAATATATTGACAAGCTAGAACATGGGTAACAAGGGTAACTAAAATGTTAAAAGGTCTAGAAGCCAAGTTATCTGAGGCGTGTCTTGGGAAACTGAGTATGTTTAGCCTAGAGAAGACAGAGTTCAGAGAGGACATGATAGCCATGTTCACGTATATAAAAAAGATGTGCTAATGAAAATGGAACAAGTTTGCTTTCTGCTGCTCCAAATACTAAGGCATGGAGCAATGATTCAAACTACAGGAACAGAGACTCCACCCAAACATTAGGAAGAACTTCTTGATGTTAAGAGATGTTTTATGGTGGTGGATAATTGAATGTTTTGCCTTACATGTTGGAAACCACCCTGAGTTCTTTTGGGGAGATAGGGCAGTATACAAATAAAGTTTGTTGTTGTTGCTATTATTATTATTATTATTATTATTATTATTATCCTGCCTCAGAGTGTAGTAGAATCTCATTCAATGAAGATTTATAAACAGAGGCTGGATAGCCATCTTTTAGGAGTACTTTGATTGTTTATTCCTGTATGGCAGAACAGGGCTGGACTGGATGGCCCTTGTAGTATCTCCAAACTCTAAGATGCTATGATTCCATACAATAAATAAATAAGGAGATGGTCGATTCAAGAAACACTACAGAATCACTTGGACAGGAACCATTTGCCACCTGATCTTGTAATCTGTATGACAAGCAAGTGGGTGAGTCATGCCCACATTCACTTGTTCATTATGGCCCTGAACTTTGGAAGTCCCCAAACAGACTCAGAAGCAGAGTGGGCAGATCAAAAGACAACCTGGCAAAATGGCACTACCTAGAAGAATCCTCCACCTTGTGCAACTGTGGAGCTGAACAAACAACTCAAAACAAAAATTAATGTACAATACATAGAAGAAACATGTGGCAAAGAGAAGTAAGCCAGAGAGTCTTGGCAAATGCTTTCCTATATCCAACTAAATTCCGCTTTAGTCACTCAGACACCTCTAGCAACATCACAGGTAAGTCAATGGTGCCAGTAATTGTTTGTCTACCACAGCCTCTTCCAATTGCTAAATTAATTACATTTTACCTTTTCATCCCCTGAGACTCTGCTCCAATGGGTTTTGTACGAATATGGATTTTACCAAACCTGCCTTCTAAAAGTATCCCCTTATGTCACCTTGAAGAACTGCAAAATGACTCCAAACCCAAAAATCACACACATCTGGTTTACTAGACTGCTGTCAGCAAAATCTAAGTGAAATAAAGTATCTCTCACGGGTAGCCACAGCTGGCCCTGAACAACTATATGGAATTCTCAATTATTAATTAGTTGGTTAATAGATTAACTTTGTGTGCTAGTAAAATCCAGAGCAAGAGCCATACTTTGTTTTCACACACAGTATGCATGTGTTATGGCAGGTATTCTCTATGATGACAGAAAATGTCTACTGAGATGTTGTTTAAAAGTATCTTAAAATTGTCCTGAGCTTTTGTAACTGTCTTTTTTAAAGCTGCTTGATTTATCACAAGCATCTCCTCAGTTGGTCAAGTTCTTAAAAATTGATCAGTCAGATCCATCAAATGTGACAAAACCACAAAAACTATTTCACACCAAGGTAGGAGTCAAGCACATCACGACCTGCAAAAATATCAGTGTTAAACAGTTTGCTAGTTTTCTTATTTACTTCATTCATGCACTTGTTAGCTAGGCTAACTAGAAATTACATTATGCTCTTCTATTTAAAACAATCCAATCACTAAAGAAAAAAAGCCCCACTAAATTAGCAAGAACTTGCAGTTTTAGCCTCCAAAACAGAATTCAAACAAATGACCTTTAAAAGAATATAAAACATCAGCATTAAAATTAGCAATATTCAATTAAGTGACATCATAAGAGCAAGTAATTAAATGGTCCAACCAATTAAATTGAATTTGGCAGAATGGGACAACCAGTTAACAGCCCAATAGGAACTGAGTGTGTATTGATTTCCAAATGCCATGTAAGACACAGAAACTGATATTATTAAGAGTCGATTCCAAAGTGATTGGAATGATTGAAATCAATTCAATGTAAAATGTTGAAAACAGCACCAAATGTTTCATTGCTGATCAGGAAACGGGATTCACTGGTGAGCAGGGACAGTTACAAGGGCTTCCTCAGGATCTCTTGAAATGTCTACATTCTGCGTATGAATAAAAATACAGAGGAGAATGTTTATCATACAACACTGTCAGCCAGCTTCCCTTGTAAGCACTTAGCTAAATTGGTGAAATCAACAAATATTTGGCACATATTTAAAAAGTCAAAGATAGTTGCATCTTTTAAAAACATACTAACAAATACAGCTAGCAGTACTATGTGTGTTTATGCAGATAGGATTCATTATGTTCAGTGGGATTTGCTCCCAACTTTATAAAGGAGACCCTGTGTGTACAGTGGCTTGTGTAATTATTCTGACAAAACATACAGTAGAGTCTCACTTATCCAACACTCGCTTATACAACGTTCTGGAATATCCAACGCATTTTTGTAGTCAATGTTTTCAATACATCAGGATATTTGGGTGCTAAATTTGTAAATACAGTAATTACTACATAGCATTACTGTGTATTGAACTACTTTTTCTGTAAAATTTGTTGTATAACATGATATTTTGGTGCTTAATTTGTAAAATAATAACCTCATTTGATGTTTAATAGGCTTTTTTAAAATCTCTCCTTATTATCCAACATATTCACTTATCCAACTTTCTGCCGGCCCGTTTACGTTGGATAAGCGAGACTCTACTGTAGTTAAACCTACTACTAAGAACTTTACAGCATTCAGTACTTGCCAACTTTCAATTTCCTCTGTCATTAGGAATTTATACAAATCCACCCAAGTTTAGATTTATTAAAGTTTCATCCTCCGAAATCAGGCCAAAGAAACATGGAAAATAGTAACCATGAATGGATAGAACCCAGCTGGGTTTAACAATCAAATAACCTAAAACATTGGAAAAGCCTCCAAAATCTGGTAATAAGTATGTGAGGCCCCCAGATTTCACTTTGTTGTTCACTACGTAGGATCATTTTGACACATAGCTGCTATGATCAAAAAGACAACCCTAAGTTCTTAGAAGCCTCTCTCTGGATTTGCTCAGTAAAAGTAGAAGTACAATTAAGTTCAAATCATAAGGCACAGCTTTACTGTTACAGAATAAACAGCATATTGACTACCATAAACGTGACCAGTTAGGGTTAGGGTTAGGGTTGACACCCTGAGAGTGACACCAGGCCATGCCAATTGGCCTCATCAGCCACTGTGCCCACCGGACAACATCCATTCCTGACTCTCAAAATATATTTTCTTATTGTTCAGTTGTACATTTTTACCCTTGCAATTTCAACTTACTAGGCATTCAAAAGCTAGATCACAATAAATAATATGATATGCCACAATATTCTCAAACTTACACATGGACTTGCAGACTTGTATATCTTATAGAAGAATGTCCCCAAACTGCAATTGATTTATAAAGGCTCCTTAATTTTTGTATTATATTCACAGTGTTTAAAAAAGCAAATTAATAGCTACATGGCAACCAAATGGCAGATAATGTCTTGCTTTCATCAAGGCTAAGGATATCGCAACGCTGTTATAGTTGTTATAGAAACACAGCAGTCAGATTCAACAGAGCAACTTATCATACTGTTTAGTTAGCTAAACATTCTAGAGACAGCACAAAAACAACAGTACTCCAAACTGTGACAGCTTTCAGAGTGTTCACAAAACAGCTTATTATCAACTCTTCATCGGTGTTAAATACAACAGCACCCAAAGAGACACATGCAAATCATCATAGCTGTGGGAAACGAAAGTTTTTCGTTTACAAGGAGGCTCAAAAATAACACAACTGGAAGCAATGTGTTGCTCCTCACAATCTGTTCCTCTCCTCTAAAGATTCCCCAATCAGTTGCCAAATCCACTCACACAAGGCACGCCATATCACCAGTGTCATAAACTCACAAAAATAAAAGAGAGAAGAGATTCTAAGAAAGACAAATACTGAAGGCAAATGGATGCCACGCTATCGTAAAATTAAGTAGCTTCATTTTGCAAAATATCCTTCTCTGGTTCTCAAAATCCAATAATAAGCTATGCCTCCAACTGACTATTGTAAGGTTTGTCCCAGGCATTCCAATCAATGATGCTACATCGTCATGCATTTAGTAGTGTTTATCAAAACACTTATAAATTTACTATTGATTCTGTACCTTGTTAATTAATATAATCTTTGAATATATTGCATACAAGTGTTTGATTTTTGTCTTAAAAATGCCGTTTTAAGTAGCCATGGATTAAGTGATGTCAAAGCACAAGTGAGAAAAGTTCAGAGCACAGTATTTTTGCTGTTGATAGGAGAGGGGGAAAATGTTTCATTTTCCTATTATTTACAGAATTTATGCCTTTTAAAAAAATCCCACTGAATTCAGTATAATGCGACACTTATTACAGGGATTTGCTACTGATATAAACTTTAATCCTGAGTTCTTCAACCACAAACATTTGTCAGCATCAAGACAAAGGAAATAATATGCGGTATAAAGAGGGTTTTTTACCACTTGCCCTCTTCTCACTGTATGTCCAGATCTATAACTACATGCATATGCATGTATACGGAGCTATTCTCAGCCAAATAATGATGGTATTTTAACTACTAAATGGGCGGTACATGTGCAATATAATACTGAAATGGACAGGCCATGTAGACCCCTTCTTATAAAGTGAGCAACTAGTGTTAACTATGGCTCACACTAACTTTAAGGACACCGCAGAAATAAAGCATGAGCTTCGGCTACAAAGAACAGACAGAGAGTAAATTCAAAGTGAAACAGAACAAAAAAATAATCAACCGTCAAAGCTCCTGCTCTCACAATCCCATCAATATCATTTGAGGATTTGGCAGTTCATGTCTGAAGTGAATTTAAAAGTAATGAGAAGATCTAGTGTGGGAAGACTGCCTACAAAGTCCATGAAATGTCCCTGCAAAAAAGGGAAAAATTAAAATACCTGTAGGGAAATGTTAGAAAATATGATTATGTGAATAGGGATAAAGAACAATGTGAAACCATTTCTTCTTTTTATTAAAAATGCAGAATGCATTATTTTGAATGTTCACACATAAAAGCAAATACAAACGCATACAGAGGGCAAGATAGTATGCCCGCCCTCTTTGTCACTTGCCTGACAAGGAAAGTGAGAAATCCGAAGAGTCTGTATGTGAAGGTCATCCAAATCGCCACGAGGATCCTGTCATAGCAGCTCTTCACCACAATGAGGAAAGGGGTGGGGCAAGGCTCCTCCCTATGTTGATCTGAACCACTAAACAATGCCTGAACAAGACTTTTGTTATTTCTGAATTCTCACTCTAATAAGAGGCAAACTAAACCCTGTACAGAGTAACTTAAAACGTTTGTCTAGTGTCCTATTTTTCCTAAAGAAATGAGGGAAGCAGTGGGAGGGAGGTGAGTGCTGCTCCCTCCTTTTTAGAATTCCAAGTTTACCTTTGCAATAGTAAAACTATCCTACCTGTGGTTTGTCTCTGTGCGTATTGACAGCTTCAACATTCAGAAATATGGATTCCACCTTGCAACCTGTAGACAAATATCAATGTTTAGATGTTTTGCTACTTTATGTCAACAAGGACAACCAGAATAAAAGCAAAAGATCTCCTTCTCCAATCACTATTGTTCAAAATGTTAATTCCTCATCACAAACTGGGATACACTGGTAGACCCCAATTAATGCACTCCAGTGAAACAAAGCTCTGTGTGTGAACTGTTCCCCTGTAATATTACTGATAGTTAATGTAAGAATATTCTTCCCATGACCATCAGGAAATGCTATGAAAGCCTAGTCAAAATACAGGTTGAGTATCCCTTATCCAAAATGCTTGGGATGAGAAGACTTTTGTATTTTTATTTCCAATATCAATGCCTATACTTGCATATGCCCCTAATAAGATATCTTGCAGATGGGACCCAACTCTAAACATGAAATTCATTTATGTTTCATATACATTTTATATACATAGTCTGGAGATAATTTTATTCAATATTTCTAAAAATTTTATGCATGAAGCAGTTTCACCAGAAAGTATAGGTGTCCCTTTCTGAACCATCTATCTGGACAATTTTGGATTTTGGAGAATTGTGGAATTCCAGATCAGGGATGCTCAACCTCTACAACCCTTTCAAGGGTAATTCTAACCTTTATCATTGGAAGGATATGTATTGCAGTGATTCCCATGCCAGAAAGGTGTGCCCACAATATTGCTTCATAGACAACCTCTGGAATTAATGGTCTTGCTTTCAGTACTGCAGCACTGCAAGTGTCTTTTAATACTGTATTAAAAAGACTGTCTCTTTCAGTCCAAGGGACAACACCCAGTAGAGTTGAATGACTGTCTCTGGTAGTTTGGGTAAAATAATCTTACTGCAAAGTTGAAAGGCTTAGTATGATCCTATAAAATGTATACATAACACGATTATCTTTCTAGACCAGTGGTTCTCAACCTGTGGGTCCCCAGATGTTTTGGCCTTCAACTCCCAGAAATCCTAACAGCTGGTAAACTGGCTGGGATTTCTGGGAGTTGTTGGACAAAACACCTGGGCACCTACATGTTGAGAACCACTCGTCTAGACCATTAATCCTTGATTGCCTGGAAACAAGACTGCATATTTTCCTGTTAGATGGGTCACCCTGTTCCTTAATTCTGTTAAGTGTGTGATTACCTTGAACCCCAACACTGAACTGACACCAATAATGCTCTCATTAAAAAAAAAAACTAGAAAGGTTCCTACTTTCTATGATCTATAATGGATTTTGGACACTAGATGTCGCTAGAGTTCTGTCTTCATCCTCTTATTTGTTGTTGCATGACTTCAATTGATGTCTGAGTTAAGTCGATCATGAGGTGGACCTATCTTGGGGTTTTCTTGGTCAGATTTGTGCCTCCCTCTGAGGCTGAAAGAGTGTGACATGCCCAAGGTCACCCAATGGGTTTCCATGGCTGAGCAGAAATTCAAGCCCTGGTCTCCAGAGTCAGCATCTGGGACTTATTAAATAATGGTCATTCTGTTTTATTTTAAAATCCATTTTTGTTTAATAAAAACTCCAAATTTTCAGTATCCATGATATTCTGGAACAGACAAAACAAGAACTTTTTTTCTGAATCAGTCTACATTCAAAATTCAAACATTTGTCACACAAAACCCGTTATTCAGGGAGAAGGAAGACAGGGAAGTAGCTATGCTGGTGGGGCTGCACTGTGCAAAGGGCAAGTTGGGGAACTTTGGGTCACTGCATATTGGAAAATACTTCCAACCTATAAGGACAGCTACAAAATTGAATTAGGATTGCATGTGCCAGATCATAATACATGAATAGGATGCAATCATAAAGACACATAATGTTTGTCATAATCATTGTAGCTGATGCAATATAAATACCCTTATAGAAAAAATATTGAAAAACTTACCATAAGCCACTGGGGTTAATTTTAAGACAGTATGCAGTGGGCACTTGAGATAAGGCAATTTTTCTAAAATGGAAAACATATACATAAAAATTGATAGTAAATAATAGAAACAACTATTTCCTTAAGCATCACCACATAAAAATAGTTAAAGGAATAAATTTTGCTAGGTAATTTTAAATTACTGTATGTATGTAATTGAAATAAATAAATAAATAAATTTCTGAAGTGACCCACATCATGCTTTTAAAAGAACAGTATAAGAGCAATACCTCAACAGCAGAGATCCAGTGAAAATACTAGACTCAATATAAAAATATGAAAAATAAAAAGTCTACACAAATAAAAACTTGGGTTGCTGTGAGTTTTCCGGGTTGTATGGCCATGCTCCAGAAGTATTCTGAACATGGCCATACAGCCCAGAAAACTCACCGCAATCCAGTGATTTCAGCTGTGAAAGCCTTTGACAACACAAAATAAAAGCTTGTTCACCAGGCACAAATATATAGGAAGATAAATTCTTAGAAAGAATTTTTATCGGATATCATCTGCAAAAGCAGATCTCATTCCAGTTAAATCCGGTTAACTTTAACCTTCCCAACATTTATGGTAACTCACTGGTAACTCTGCGGCTTGAGTTGATGGGAACTGTAGACCCACAACATATGGATGATCACAACTGTCCTCCATGAATTTTAGAACTTGGAAAGTTCTTTTTGTTAGTACACCTCCAAGAATCAATCACTCAAAAAAAGTTACTCTTTCAAAGTCTGCCTGAGTTACATAACAGCTTTCCCTGGACCATGCGATACTAATTTTGAATGGGCTGTGAAAAGTACACATTTAAAGGGACCCTATACTCTGAGAATATACTGCTCTCGTGAGACAAGATAGCAAGTGGAAGAATTCACATGGAAATGTCTACTGATAGACAAAAGTGGAAAATCTCCATGATATGATCATACTGTATTTATGGCACCTACCTGCAGGCTTGTCCAGAAAGTAAGCAAGCAGACAGCGCATAACAGCTTGGTGACAGATTACAAGAACATTTTCCTGCCTTTCCAATTCCATAATTACTGGCTCCAATCTCTGAACAAGATCTTCATAGGACTGGAAATAGAAGGAGGGGGAGGGGGAATTAGAAATATATATAAATCATTTGAACTCTATTGAATCAGCCAGAGCAAGACATATATGCAGTTTCACTAGCACCAGAGGCAGTACATCAGCATGGTCCTAAATGTATTATGGACATAGGAGGAAGAATGGGATACACACACACTTTGGGTAGTACAGTGTTCGCTCACTTATTGCTGGGGTTGGGTTCAAGGACCACCCGCAATAAGTGAAAATCCGTGAAGTAGGGACACTATATTTATTTTAATATTTATACATTATTTTAGTAGTTATACACTATTTTAAGTCTTTATCAACCAATCCTGTGTTGATAAATCACCTCCTTCTCCTCCCGTTGCATATGTTCTGTATCTCAAAAACTAGAGCTGATAGGGGGAAACTGGTGCCATTTTTGGAATAAGCAGGTCAGAGATACCCAGAAATGGGTTTAACATTTAAGGCACTAAAATGTGAGTTGACCAGTGTAACCTGACAAATTGCATGCCTACTCTTTGTGGGCTCATTTAAGAATTAAGAAGTTGGCCATGTTTTTTATGTTTTAGGGAACATGTAATGCTTCTGTACAAATTAATCTCTCAAGAAGCAATTTTATCTAATCGGAAGCTCTGAACTCCGTCACATTTGGGGAAGCAGAACTAATCCCTCCTGCTAACAGGAACATGTGAACAGTGCATGAGTGGCGCAATTCCAGTGTGAGCCATTAAGAGAGGAAGTGCACCTATGTAGAGAGAAGCAAACACACACCCATTCTCTCCCTGAAAGGTTAGCAAACAACTCCAGAAAACTTTCCATCTTACTAAACAGCTGTTACGACATGACTTTTGACTTGTACAACAAACAAAAGCCATCTGTATCTCAGTATTGTTCTAGGCATTATGATCACACATCCAACTCATGGTAGCAGTAATGAATTAGCCAACACTACCACGGGTTGCACATTTCACAACTATAGCAACAGCTGTTTGAAATCAATGCTTTTCATTAATGCTTCACTTCTAATGTCACTATGTAAAAGGCCAAGGAGGTAGCACACCCTCAACCTCATGGCTTTTTTTCTAACCACCTCCAGAAATCAGCTGAAAAACATGAAGGGGAGAAGAGCACCAATGTGAACAGATTTACTCTTCAGACATGCCACTTAATGAATGAAGGTCCAAACTGGAAGCAGTGGTAATACGGCCAGGGGATCAGTACATGCATTCACAACATGTTTCTCTCACACATGTTCAAATGTGTGGAGAAAGCTTTTCTCTCTCCTTCAAAATCTGCAAAAATCAGCTTTTTAGTCCCATTCAGAATCCAAACCAAACAGCTTGGAATAGATAAGGAAATGGGATTACCACTACTATGAAATATCACTCCACAAATGAGAATGTGAGAATCATTTTCAATAATTTGGCAAGGTAACATGTGCAGAAACACTTTAATAGTATGCATAACTAGTGAGGAATAGCATTTTATGCCCTTTAACTCACAGGGACATTTTTTACCTTTATGTCCAGATAGCCTCACCTAACAAGTGTTTGTAAACACTTAGCTTAGGAGAAGAAAAAGTACATGAAACAAAAAACATACCTCTCCTTTCGGATATCTGTATCTGTATTTGTCCTGGTCTCTCAATGCAAATTCTAATGGGTAATTTTCCTGAATTTCTTCATATGTCATTTCTTCACATACTCCCTAGAGAAGCAGAGGAAACATGAGAACATCAGTGTACCTTAACAGTCAGAAGACCAGGAAAGACATTGCTATTCCCAGCTGAGATCGCTTCTCTGTCATGAACTCACTGGGACAATGTTCCATTCTTTCTCTTTCAAGCTGAGGCTCACATTTCCTCTATGGAGAGAAACCTTCCTTCTGCCTATAATTATTTACATTTTGATACTCCCAAATGGAATTCAAGAACATAATCAAAATATTGACAGGTGTTAATAAAGACACTAATAAAAAGCAAAGCTTTTTAATAGATTCAGAAGATCCTTCTCCAGAAGTTCCAGAAACCTCAAAGGCTTGTGTGCAAGTGGAAGGAGAGTTAGGATGGAGACATCCTAAACTCCCTAAGAAGGGAATACTACATCCTGGGAGTAACTGCTGAGAAAGACATTGCCTGCATTCTCACAAAATGTGCCTCTGGGTGGTGAGACCAAGAGACAGGCCTGTGATTATTACCTAAAGAAGACTAATATAAATCTACGGTATAGATTTCTTGATAAGGATAATTGAACATGAAAAATCTAGGTGTGCGCCATTCTGTTTTCTTTTTGAATTTCAGGTGCTCCCCATTCTATTTTCGGGAAGATTCCAGGAGACTAGGAGGGATGCCATTCAGATCTTCCTGAAAACAGAACTGGGGAAGGGCACCTGAAAACAGAACAGATTCTGTGCCGTTTCGCACAGCCCTATGCAAATGCTCATCATTATCAACATAACACTCTATTACTATAAGTTTACTAGATCCGAACACTACCTGCCAGAGTTTTTCTCATTGTGGACACATTGACTCATCAAAATTCTTGAATGATATCATAATGAAACTCGGGCTCATCTGCTTGGACTGCCATGTGATTCACTCACATGCAGTTGATAAAATATTGTTTCCCAAAAAAAGTCTGCTTCTATTACGAGCATTGTCATATCAGCCCAAATTGCTACACACAATATTCTTCTCATAAAAATAAAAAACCATAGTTTTGTCTTTATTTATTATTTCTATTTTAAACTTTTGAGAAGGTGAGCTACCAAATACTTCTGCTTTGAAAAAACATTTCTGAAATAAGCTGCACATCTGAAATGAGACATGTCAGATCTAACTGATAAAACGCTATTAAAATAAAGTAATGAAGAACTCCTCAAAGCCAACATTCCTTATTTTGTAATAATGCTTTTATATAATGCTATTTATTTACACATCTTCTTAGCAAGGTGCTGTACAACTTAAATGTTTTTTCAGCCCTTCAAGGCTTAATCTCTAAAAGATACAAAGCCCTCAGGAGTTCTATTATTGCGCCATGAAAGTAATTTCTCTTTCAATAATTAAAAAACCACACTTTATGTTTGCAACTAAGAGAGTATCTTACCGCATCAATTTCATTCAAAACTTTCCACTGCTCATAAGGCACTCCCAAGGCCTCTGCAGTCTGAATAGTCCTTTTCATCTGGCTTGTCCATACTTTCAAATCTTTGATGTTTTGCTCATTAATGAAATGTGCCAAGCTCTTTGCAAACTGCAAAGGATATGGAGAAGGAAAAGGAGTTACATGAGGATGACAATGCCCTAGTTCTTCAAAGTATGAGATGATGAGACTATCCTTGGGCTCAGATCCAACAGAACAAATCCACTCATGGACAAAAGGCCCTCAAACTAGGTTAAATTATCAATGCTGCATCCCTAATGTATCACATTTGAACAATTCTTGGGGGTCCCCTGACCAATACAAGTGGCTTCCCACCCACCGCAATGAGCATAACAAGACTCCATTATTTAAGGTTTGTCTGGTCACATGCCCCTGCCTTGATCTTCAATCTTGGGAGGTATGCAAAAGCAAGGTAAAGGTAAAGGTTTCCCCTGACGTTAAGTCCAGTCATGAGGGTTGGTGCTCATCTCCATTTCTAAGCCGAAGAGTCGGCGTTGTCCATAGACACCTCCAAGGTCATGTGGCCGGCATGACTGCATGGAGTGCCGTGTATGCAAAAGCAAACATGTTTTGAAATTTACTTTCTGAATTAAATCTAGTTGTGCAGTGGTTAAATATGAGAGAGAGAGAGAAATAAAAGTATACTAGACAAATAAGCCATACCTCTTTTCCTCTTGGAGACAACCCCGTATCTCCTCCTATTCTTCCCTTTAGATTTAGTTCACTTTCACCATGTCGGCAGAGGTAGATGGAACGAGGAGTGACGTGGATATTCATGAGGTAGTAAACAATCCGGCTCTGGATATGGTCGATTACTCGGTTTACAAGGTAACTCCTTCCAACATCCATTATTTTAATATAAGAAAGATCCCTGTTATGATAAGAGACAAAACTGCTTTTAAGAATTACAGTATGTACTCTAGTACTTTCACGTATACCTACAGAGATCAGGAATGAGTTTCCCTAAACACACAACAGAGTGTGTTTAGGATAATATTTTGCTTTAGAAAAACAAGTAACGATATTATTGGAAAACACTATTTCTTTATTTTATAAGGACAAGCGTTGCAATTTTGGGAGATCCTTGGTAGGTTTCTAGCTGGGTGAAAGTGCTGGCTTCATCCCATACCATTCCACCCAATTTCATGTTCCTATTTCCTTCCCAGAAGAGTATCTGCAGTTCTGCCTATCAAACTACTCAGTTCTCAGTGAGATGAACTTCTTTAGTTATTTCTGTTCATCTGCAAACTTCTTAGGACGTACAGAACTATGTGCCCAAACCACAGTTAATGGGAGATAGATATATTGCATGTTCATTGTGACAAACTCATCTCTGAAAACAGACACTCAGAACTGTTTTTCTCCATTTTGCTGAATCATTCTTTACGTCCCCGTTTACTGCAACATTAGTTTCAGTTTTGATACTTCTTTTCAGTTACTTTTCCATACCAGAAGAAGTGCCTACAGACAACTTAATGACAAAGATGTTGCAAAGTAAAAGGGAACTGGAATATTATTGTTTTCTTACCTACTTCTTTTCAGGCTAAATTTTTACAAAGCAGAAAAACAAGAGTTAGGTTGCTACTGAAGTGGAAGACTGTGCCAGTCCAAGAACACATGACGGCTTCTGTATGTAATTCTCCAATGGGGATTTGGGGGGGGGGGGGGGGTCTATTTTTCCACAGTCACAGAATCATTGCATATGGAAGAGAATTCAGTCAAGAAACCCCCCCATAAACATAAATTCCTAAGTAGGCACAAGCTCAGCATCCCTGTGACAAGTAGTTCCAGAGACTATTTAAGATTCTGAAGCTAAATGACATGCATAATATTAATATTTTACTGATCACGTACTTATCCATATTTTCATCTAGTGTCTCATATGAATTCTTGTAACATTCAATCCTTTTCATGAAGTCTTCTGTAGCTTCATCACTCCCACAGTCAACATAATCAGGACTTCCCAGTTTCACTTGCTAATTGAGGCAGAAAAGAAAAAAACAGAAATATTCCTCAGAAGCCTTAAGGTATGCAACACATGAGCAAAAAGTCTAATCATTTAATGTCAAATTTAAGAAAGATTCATGCTATCAACAGAACCAGAACTTCTTGATATAAATGTACAGAGACTCTAACTTCAAAATGTTTAAACAATTTGAAACTTCAATATAAGCTGGGAGGATAATGTGGCTCTTTAACTGTTATCCCCAGAAAATCCTTCCTTTTGTTTCACTTGCCAGAATGCTCTTGGCCTTTGACGGCATGTCCTGGGTCAGGCCAATATTCTTGTCACGTTTTACTTCCATTCATTTATATCCCTGGGTGACCCCAAAAGAATCTCGAAGAATGTTGTCTGAAACTGAACACTAGTTTGTTTTTCCCAGGAAAATGGAGAGAAACAACTACAATTAATTGGCAGAGCAGACCAATAACAGGAAAGGAGATTCCACCTGAACATTAGGAAGAACTTCCTGACCATAAGAGCTGTTCAGCAGTGGAACTCTCTGCCTTGGAAAGTGGTGGAGGCTCCTCCTTTGGAGACTTTTAAACAGAGCCTGGGTGTCAGCTCACTCCAGCCGCTCCCAAATGAACACAAGAGACTCACTCTGTTATCACTGAGAACTTTATTGTAGGATACCTTGACACTCATAAAGCCGAGATTGCTAGTCGGCTCACCAGGACTCCCTTATATACACTCCCACCACATTCAAAATAAAATTCCCGCCTAGAGAAAACCCCGCGCAATCCTTCCCGCCAAGCACACCATCCGTTTCTCTTCAGGGCCGAGAACCACAGGTGCCTTATCAGTCTGTGATGTCAGCGACCTCGATTTCTGGCGCCAGAGTACAGGCCCTGAAATCAGGGTCCTGACACCTGGGTGGCCATCTGTTGGGGTGATTTGATTGTGCTTTGCCTGCATAGCAGGGGATTGGACAGAATGGCCCTTGTGGTGCCTTATGGTTATAGATAGTTTATATCCATCATCTCTAACATCTTCAGAAAAAGGTATGTGTGGTTCCAGTTTGAAAACCTACACTCAGTAAATGTTCTGACTTGGTAAATAGCATTTCTTATATCTGTGATCACTGATTTGCATGTATTATACATGCAAATGCCCTAGTCCCCTTCTAATATGTTTGTTGTTGTTGTTGTTTTTATAAAAGGACTTTGCAACATTATGAAACAATGATTTTAGTTTTAAAAAGTTATATAAAGTTAAGTATGAGCGTCTGTCAACTTATTATACATTTCATGGGGCTTTCTTAGGCACAGAATATCATATGATGCTTTGCCATTTTCTCTTTCTCAAATACAGCCTACAGTTGGTTGCCTTTAAGCCGTATATTTAAAAAAATTAGAGTTCATTGAATAGTTAGTACTTTTTAAAAAGTGAAGTACAATCATTACTGAATTTCTTCCTAATCTTCAGTTTGGGTGGCAAAAAAAACCCACTTGTATGACCAATTATCAGAGCCGGCCCTAGGTATTTTTCAAGTGTAGGCAAACAGAATTTTGGTCCCCCCCCCCCCCCCCGAAAGCAATCACTAAAAAATAAAAGTGTTGGATAAGCGAAAATGTTGGATAATAAGGAGGGATTAAAGAAAAGCCTATTAAACATCAAATTACATTAAGATTTTATAACAGGAAGATCTCGATGAATCAGGTTTTTCTCTCCTCCTCCACAGTGGAGGGGAACAGAAGCCCAAGTATGAATAAACAGCATAGCAGTATAATGACACAAAAGAAGTTCTCTGCTACTTATACTGGTTTAACATTTTGAGGGCTTTTAATATCCCAAGTAAAACAACAACAACACATAATTGTCCAGTATATGAATTGCAAAAGGAGCCATCAAGAACAAAACTCCAGGATGCAATAGGGGAATGGACTTCCTTATGTGAATATCTGCAGGTAACGGGATTAAAAAGCAAGTGATATAAAATCCACAATGCCAAAATAGAATATGAAGGTAGGTAAGATTGCAAGGGAGGGGGGGCAGACAAGGGAAACAACGATATTGCATGTGTGGCTTTGGTGTGCATACAGAAAACAGAAACGTTTCCCTTCTTATGAATTAAAAAATGTATTTACTACTCACCACAATATTTGCAGCAATGACCTCTGGATCAACACATACTGATTCCACAAAAAAAGTCTTGCATCCAAATGGGAATTGACATTTATGAAAGACGAGAAAAAATGAAAACTGATTAATAAAACAAAATGAGTCATGATTCATTTGCATACTTATTTTTACCAGGTTTGTTTTGCTTTGAAATAGCCCCCTATAAGATATTAAATACCATCACACCATCACTCTTTAGACAGAAAACATATTGTATTTCCCAGTTACTCTGGGACACTTCTAGGCAGCAGTTTTTTAATGACACAATTACAAATGAAAGGAGCAGGTCATTTTGGGGAGCCAGAGGGCAAAACAACTTGGAGCCTTAAAGCCATAAGGAAGGCTCCTTCCACCATGACCAGATTCCTGATCAGAGCTTAGGAAGCAGTATTTATTTGGATTACAATTTCCAGCTCACCCTGGTCATTTCTGGCCAGCAATCATGTTGCCTGGGGGTTCTTGGATCTGAAAGAATAACTTTTCCAAGTTCTGTTCCTGATCAAAATGCATAACTGATATCCCCAATGACAGCGAAATGTTGAAAAGGGTACATTGACACCCCACTTCTTTGCAACAAAATCTGTTTTGATGAAACAATAACAAAATAGTACACCAGAAGTGGGTTTTGTTAAGCTATCTTTTTAAGGATGTATGATGAAACTAGGGGGCAGTGTAATATATTGGTTTGAGTGCTGGATTAGTACTGTGGGATTTGGGATGCAAATCCCCACTCAGCCATGAAAACCCACTGGATGACCCTGGGCGAGTCACACTCTCTCGGCCTTAGGGGAAGGCCAGGATAAGCGTCTTCTGAATAACTATCTCCAAGAAAACCCTAGGATACGATAATCATTAAGTTGGAGTCAGCTCAAAAACACATAACATTAAGAGACAAGAAAATGTTCCCCTCCTTTCAACATTTCCCTCCCCCTCCAGCTTTCATTTACAGAGAAGCTATGTGAACAAAGTGATTAAATTTAATAAGGCATCTATGACATGCTACATGAAAAGACGATTAGTTAAAAGCTGCTATTAGAAATTCTAAAAAGGGTATACATATTGCCACCAAAAACTCTTCTAATAGATCTGATGAAAGCATGAGTTACCACTAATAGTTACTACCAGTATATGGAGCTACTCATTAACAGCATGAGTACGTATTAGTACAATTCAATGGAGAAGAAGCTGTACAAGAATGTACAGAGCAAAAACATTTGTTAACTCACCTTATATCCATTTTCCTCACCAAATTTATAGATGGTTTCCCTACGTTCCCTTGTAGTGTTTGTTGCATCAAAAACCTACAAAAGGAAATTAAGGAAGAAATAAGGGAAATGTAGCTAAAACATGAAAGACATGCATCAGCAATCACGTGAAATAGCTTTGCCATGCATATCTTTGACAAACATTTTCCATACACATTTAACACTAAGAGCAAAGATCATTCTAAGCATACATTTGAGAGCCAAATAGTGTAATAGTTTGAGAGCTGGAGTATGATTATGGAGACCAGGGTTCAAATTCCTATTTAGCTATGGAAACTCAATGAGCAATTCACATTCTCTCAACTTAAGGGGAAGGCAAAACCCCTCCAAACATACTGGCCCTGGATATGATCAATTACTCAGTTTACAGGCTTCTAACTGGAGGTAGCTATAGGATGCACACGATGCCCCTACTTAAGTAGCCCCACTGGCTCCCCATAAGTTTCTGGTCTCAATTCAAAGTGCAGGTTATTACCTACAAAGCCCTCAATGGTTCAGGTCCTGCCTATATACGTGACCGCACTCCTCCCCCCATGAATCGGCAAGGGCTCTGAAATTGGATGGGGGGCCTCGTCTCTGTCCCGCTACTTTCTCAAGCGTAATTGGTGGGGACAAGGGAGAGGGCCTTCTCGGTCCCAGCTCTCCAGTTTTGAACCACCCTCCCCAGGGAGTGTCATGGAACCCAGTTACAGGGCTTTGGTAATTCAGCCCTGTAACTGGGAGTCATAACATAAACAATCCCAGGAGCACCTGGCAGAAGAAGATAGAATATGCCTGGGAACTTGGGGCCGAAAGTATAAACAATTATAATTGGTCTAGTGTGTGAAAATGGTAGTAATGTGATATTGGGGGTGGGACTTGATGATATTTACGTGTGGTGTTACGTAGCATCAAAAGTTATAAAAATAGTTGTATGTAAACATTGGGTCATTCCTGACTTTTCCAAAGTCATGTGTTCTTCAATAAAGATTGGATTTGAGAGCAGCCATCTCTGATCTGCGTTCAGACTGACCCTTTGAAGTGAGCAGGACAATTAAGTCAGGAATCCCGTTCTCACCCTCCTGCAAATTTGCAGTGAAGTGATAATGAGCAGGGAAGGAGATCAAAGCCATGACGGAGCAAAGGGGCCTCCGCTGGGAGCTCTGCCGTTGGCAGAAGAGACATTGCAAGCCATAGCTTCCTCTACGGGGTACCCCAAGCCGGACGGCGTGACCCAGAGGATTCCCAGAGGGGGAAGAGGCGTTCCGGCGGCGGCAGAAACCAGTTGGGGATCTGGAGGAAGCATGCCGGAGACCGTGGCCCTGCGGTTATCCATCCTGGAAACTCACTTATCCAGGCTGTCGGATAGCGTGGGGAGAATAGTGCCAATATTGGAAGAGAATCTCCAAAAAGAGCACATCCGATATGGCGCCGAGAGAGAGCCAAGCAAAGGAGGCGATTGGAGCCAGAGGGGACAGCGAGCTTCAACGCAGAGTCCCGCGGCGGCAAGGGACGAGGGAGACGAGGAATACTGGCAGGAGCTGGAGTTCCGAGACAGAATGGCGCGCGAAGTGGAGCGCCAGCGAGCTCTGGGAACTCTGAGGCCGCCATCCCCAACAGAGCTCCCAACCCCCCGAATGGGCGTCGGGGTGGAAAGGCCACTGGGGCCAGGGATCGGGTCCAGTGGATTTGCAGGCGAAGGCGGAGAGGAGCGGGGGATCCAGGAAGAGGAGGAGGATGTGCCGTACGACGAGGAAAGGCGAGATGAGGGGGCTACAGCGAGGCCAGTATGCGGATGGGCGGAAGGGCCGACAGCGGCGGCAGACTTTCGGGAGCCGCGCAGAATGACCACCGGAGTGGGGCGCGGCGTGTTCCAAGGAGCCGCCCGAGGAAACCTGATGCAACCCTTCCCCATGCCTCCCAGACAGCATCAACGGGCCGCAGAATGGATGCCAAGAAGAGAAGATCTCAAACTGGAATACGGAGGGGAATCAGATGAACTGAACTTTTTTCTAATTAGCATCAGAGGATACATGGAAGACAATGCACACACATTCCCCTCCGAAGCAAGCAGGGTTCGAGCCATCGGCAACACACTAAAGCGAGGAGCAGCCAGCTGGTACGTGCAACTCCATGCCAGACACGACCCATGCCTGAGGTCAGTGCCCCGCTTCCTCGCCGCACTGGAAAACCGATTCAGAGACCGGCTAGAGCAATTGAGGGCTCGAGACCAGCTGAAAGGAATAAAGCAGAGGGACAAAACAGTGCCCGAGTACGCAGAGGAATTCCTACACCTCGCGGAAAGGGTACCAGAGTGGTCTGAAGTGACCAAAGTGGAGTTATTTAAAGAGGGACTACGCCCCGAGATTTTCAGCTGGGCAGCGCACAGAGATGACCCCGAAACGCTCCAGGGATGGATTCAACTAGCGGGGCGCGTTGAATCCACCCTGGCCCAAGTAAAGCGCTTCAGGAGCAGCGGCGGCCAGCAAAGACCGGCG
The DNA here is from genome assembly GCF_035594765.1 of Anolis carolinensis. Classification (NCBI taxonomy): domain Eukaryota; kingdom Metazoa; phylum Chordata; class Lepidosauria; order Squamata; family Anolidae; genus Anolis; species Anolis carolinensis. The sequence continues at coordinate 77,352,996 of NC_085842.1, read as the reverse complement.
GCGAGAGGTCGAGGAGAAACGAGGAAGCAGGAAAGACCTGGAGGGAGGCCGGGGATTCCCTCCAGAGGAGACGACAACAAACCTAAACCGGGATGCTTTGTATGTGGGAAGACGGGCCATCGAGCAGCAGAATGCTGGGCACGGAAGGGGGAGCCGCCAAAACCCTCAAAGCCCAAGCCAGCAACCGGGAGGCGTGCGGAGGAGGAGGTGCAAGCCCCAGAATCTTCAGAAAAATTGGTGAGTCGGGACAAACGCATGATAGTAGTGCCAATCTGCCTCTCGGGGCTAGAGAATCGGGCCACCTGCAAGGCATTTGTGGATTGTGGTTGTTCCAGGAATATTATAACTCCAGAGTTAGCAGGAGCGTTGAAATGCCAGCAGATGGCGCTTGACTCCCCAATTGCATTTTCGCAGCTAGACGGATCAGTTGCTACTGGGGAAGTATCTACAAAGGAAATACGGGAGGTCCCATGTAAAATAGGCAAATGGGAAGGAAGAATATCCTTTGTGATAGCCCCTATTGCCACATACCACGTAATATTAGGGATACCATGGCTCGAACAGGCAAATCCCGAAGTAGATTGGAGAGGAAAGAGCCTAGCATTTAAAGAACAGCAGACGCAATGGGAGATAAGCAAGATTGCAGAAGAGGAGGACGAGGGAGATGAAGAAGGTGAAATAGACCCACTGCTATTGCCACCTGAATACAGAGACTTTGTGGATGTGTTCAATCAGAAAGAGGCAAGTAAATTACCTCCCAAAAGGAATATAGAAGTAGAAATTGAAATAACCCCCGGAGCAAACTTACCAAAACCAAAAGTGTATCCCATGTCTGTGCAGGAGAAGGAGGAATTGAGGAAATACATTGATAAAAACCTGGCGCGGGGCTTCATTAAGCCATCCAATTCTCCTCTCGGGGCCCCAGTGTTATTCAGGAGAAAGAAAGACAACTCCCTAAGATTGTGCATTGATTATCGAAATTTGAATGCAATTACTAAGGACAATAAATACCCTATGCCCTTAGTAAAGGATTTAATTACCGTATTGAAAAAAGGGAGCATATTTACTAAACTTGATTTAATTGAAGCATATCATAAATTAAGGATCAAACCGGAAGATACTTGGAAAACTGCATTTTCCTGCGCATTCGGCCATTTTGAATATAAAATTTTACCTTTCGGTTTAAAAAATGGAGGCGGGTGCTTTATGCAGCTTATAAATGAAATACTGCACCCATTGTTGTACAGAGGGGTATTCATATTTCTTGATGATATCTTGATTGTGACTGAAGATAAGGAAAAGCACGTGAAATTGGTCCGGGAAGTTTTGCAGAGACTAAGAGAAGCAAAGCTGTACGCAAAACTGTCCAAATGTGAATTTAATAAAACTCAAATTGACTTTCTGGGGTATCGGATATCTCCAGAAGGGTTAGCTATGGATCCAGCTAAAGTATCAGATGTAAAAGAATGGGGAGTGCCTCAAACAAGGAGGCAATTGCAATCGTTTCTGGGGTTTGCAAATTTTTATAGATCCTTCATAAAAGGCTTCGCGCAAATAACTGCACCCCTTACTGAACTTTTAAAAACAAAAGGGAAAGGAGAGACAGCGAAAGTAAAAGCTCCTGGCGCCAAACTAAGTTGGACGCCAGAATGCCAAAAGGCATTTGAAACCCTAAAAGAATGCTTCACAGAAGGACCCATTCTAAAACACCCCGATATCAGGAGCCCTTTCATAATCCATTGCGATGCCTCAGACTGTGCGTATGGGGCAGTACTATTGCAAAAGGATCAAAATGGGAACTTAAAACCCTGTGGATATTTGTCCCGGAAGTTCAGCGAAACTGAAAGATGTTGGCCGATATGGGAAAAAGAGGCACTAGCCATATTAAAAGCCTTAGAATGCTGGCGACACTTTCTCGAAGGAAGCGGAATCCCATTTGAAATTTGGTCTGACCATAAGAACCTCCAGTATTTAAAGTCCCCTCGAAAATTGTCCCCCAAACAGATTAGATGGGCACAATACTTCAGCAGGTTCGATTTCCAATTAAAGTTTTTTCAGGGGAAGCAGAATGTCTTGGCAGATGCTCTTTCACGCATGCCTCAACACGAAGGAATACCCACAGCAAAAGAGGGAACAATATTCTCTGACAAACAATGGGGTTTAGCTGTCAGAACAAGAGCACAAACCCAAAAGGAGAACACTGCTATGGTTGAACTCGACGGAAAAGATAATTGGGGAAACGAGCTGAAACAGTCTTATGAAGGAGACCAGTGGATCGCATCCAATGCAGAACAGGGGGAGCAGAAGGGGGGATTTTGGTTTGTGAACAAGAAACTGTATATCCCAGCAACATTAAGGATCAAGATTTTGCATCGTTTTCACAACAACCAAAGCGCTGGTCATACAGGAATTACAAAAACAACAAAAGCAATAGCAAAACATTGCTGGTGGCCAGGGATGAGGAAGGACATAAAAAATTATGTTGTTCAATGTGATGATTGTGCCAGAAATAAATCGAGAGGAGGGAAGCCACTGGGATTATTACAAACAGTAGCAGAACCTACCAGACCTTGGGAATGTGTAGCTATGGACTTTGTGGGGGAACTACCGGTTAGCAAAGGACATCGTTATATTTGGACAGTATTGGACCTGTTTTCTAAACAGGCCCACTTTATAGCACTGACGAAACTACCATCAGCCGAGAAACTAGCTGAATTGTACATAAACCACATTTACAAACTGCATGGATGTCCCAGTAGAGTGGTCAGTGACAGGGGAGTACAATTCACAGCAAAATTTTGGGAAAAATTCCTGGAATTGCTAGGAGCAGAAAGGAGTTTAAGTTCTGCTTTTCACCCCATGACAAATGGGGCGGTAGAACGTACTCAGCAGACACTTGGGCAGTTCCTTCGAATGTACTCTAACATGAGACAAAATGACTGGTCTCGGTGGTTGGCTTTTGCAGAACTAGCTTTTAATTCGACTATACATTCAGCAACAAATAAAACCCCCTTTGAAGTAGTTTACGGGTATGAACTACAGCCTCTGCCCCAGCTGCCGAGATGGACAGAGAATGAGGGAACAGAGGCAGGGAAATGGAAAGCGCAAATGATGGAATGCTGGAGTCAAGTGACTGCATCCTTAAAAGAAGCACATAAAAAGTATAAAGTATTCGCAGACAGAAAGAGGGTGGAAGGTGATAAATTGGAGAAAGGAGATTTAGTGTGGCTAAGTACCCAAAACATCAAACTGGGGCTACCTTCGAAAAAATTGGGCCCTAAATATATTGGACCATTTAGAATACAGGGTGTTATCAACGAGGTGACTTTCCAGTTGGCATTGCCAAAAAGCTTAGGGAAAATACACCCTGTATTCCATCGTAGCTTACTGAAAAAATATATGGGTACTTTGGACAAAATGGACACATAGAATTATTGTTTTGTTTCAGGCTTGTGATGAAAGAAGAACCGAAGAGGAGGACGAAGAAAAGGAGGGCACCATGTCATGGAACCCAGTTACAGGGCTTTGGTAATTCAGCCCTGTAACTGGGAGTCATAACATAAACAATCCCAGGAGCACCTGGCAGAAGAAGATAGAATATGCCTGGGAACTTGGGGCCGAAAGTATAAACAATTATAATTGGTCTAGTGTGTGAAAATGGTAGTAATGTGATATTGGGGGTGGGACTTGATGATGATATTTACGTGTGGTGTTACGTAGCATCAAAAGTTATAAAAATAGTTGTATGTAAACATTGGGTCATTCCTGACTTTTCCAAAGTCATGTGTTCTTCAATAAAGATTGGATTTGAGAGCAGCCATCTCTGATCTGCGTTCAGACTGATCCTTTGAAGTGAGCAGGACTAGGCAAGCCCTCACAATGTCCTACTTCAGAAGGGACCTGAAAGCCTGGCTATTCAAACAAGCTTTTAAAAAACACCTAGCCCCTAGTTGATCTATTTATTTATTATGTCAGAAGCAAACCGAGGGTACAGTTGTAATGTATTTAAAAACATAAACAGATTTAAAAACTTGGCATTATACTAAATGTCCTTTGACTTCTAGCTGGTCACTTGGAGTGCCTCTAGTGTTGCTATAAGAAGGTGTGCATGTGACAGAGGTCAGACTGCATTGTAATAGATGGTCTGTGGTTTGCTCTTCTCCACATTCACATGGCGTGGACTCCACGTTGATCTATGAATTTGTTATTCAGCCTTGCACTTTATCCCATGCCCTCATCCCATGGTTACAGCTCCATACTTATTCCCATTCCCTGTCCCTATTGTTTACAGCCTGGCTATGTTTACATTAGCTATTGCAACTGACGGATGAGCACTGTTTTATTCTGAGTTTTATGTAATTGCTACATGCTTATGTGTTTTATTCAATTGTATTTTATATTGTGTTGTATTTCTTCTTTTAGGCACCTTGTGCCTTGTGTAAGCCGCCCCGGGTCCCTTTGGGGAGATGGTGATGGGATACAAGAATAAAGTTGTTATTATATTATTATTATAAGTAGTACTCTACCATAAAGATAGATCACAGGAATCTTTGTACCACTGACAGCAGAATGCTCAGTGCCAAACATGGAAAAGTACACAAAATATTTTCTACATTGTGGTAATTTTGTTGTAAATCAAAACTAGTTCATGATCTCTTCACAATTTAAAAATAGGTATTCAGTTCTACTAAACTTCCATAACATAAGCAAATATGCACCAAAACATATATAGACAGAAGAACAAAAAATAGCCAAAAGTACAGTATTAGCTTATAAGACTCAGGAAGATTGTGATCTAAAATATCAGAGCTCAAACTGATTTTTTTTTTAAAAATGGAAGATCATCACAATATGAAACTTCTTTATATTTCAGAATTTAAAATATAAATGTACAAAAAGTAGAGAAAAATTATCAAGCCAAGAACAATCCTTTGGAACAGCAAAGGGAAAAGAATATAGGGATGAATGTTAACAATTCTAATACTGGAGCAATGATGCCAGAGCCCTACAAACTTACTAACTATCCTAGAAGAGCCAGTTGAGCTCTCCTGTCAGGGATTACAGATACAAGACCAGAGAGTAAATCCCACAGAAATCCAGGCTTGGTTCATAGTATGTGAAGAGTGGGTTCAAGCTTCCCAAAGGGCTATGATGTAGGTGGACTTGAATTAGTCATTTCTGAACAACAAGCAATGTTATATATAAAGTGTGGGAAGATTTTTTAAATTTCTTGGCAAGGAATTCCCTTCCACACATTCCAGACCCATTTCTGCCCTTTTGTAACACCAGGAACGAGAAGCAGAACAGCACATTTTCTAAAAGCCCTCTCTCTACAAAATCCAGCCCACAATCATTTGAAAGGACAGAAAACAGAGGATCTGAATTTAAAGTTTAAAACATTGAAAACAGGAAGTAGCAAATCATAAAAAATTACTAAATTGGAAAAGGCTACATAACAAGGCTCAAGGATAATTCCTTTGTTGTAATTTCCATGTCTTTATTCACACTATAAAGAGAGAAACTGCAGAGAGTTATGTTTTCTTCACTTTAAAGGAAGGAGATTAAGAAAACAATGAAAACATTCTGGTGAAAAATGTACAATACTGGCATATGAGTAAACAAGTATTTCAAACAAGAAATACTTCCAAAAGCATAATAAGCGTAATACGTGAGAATGGTGTTTGTGGCCTAACTAAATCAATCATTCTAACCTACATTCAGAGGTATATACAAGGTGAAGGCAAAAGGAATCTGTTTCCATGTAGAGAGAGATGGAAATATTGTTCTCTCTGCTCCTATGAGCCAAGAAAGGCATCCCAGATTGCAACAGGACACAATGCTTTATAGTGAGTTGGTAATGCGAGTCTGGCTGTTTGCAGGCAATTCATTTCCCTTAAGTTTAGGACATTTTTTCTTAAACAAATAACACTTACTGCTACATGCCCATTTTCTTCACCAAGATATCGCCGAACATCATTCAGTGCTGCTAAGGCACACTGTCTTAAAAGTAAAGAGACAATATAACAATTACACTTCTGAAAGCAATGAATTTTTAAACAAAGAAACCTGGCAGTTCACACTCAAAGCTATAATACAATGGTCAGAAATTAATTTCGCTCGCCAAGTCATACTTTATAAACACAGAACAAACTAAGTATCTTGCTGTACAGCCCACAGCCAATACAGCTGCCCTAAGGTACGAATCTGTATTACTTCTGTATCACGAAGCACAGGAAAGCAGTTCTTAAGAGTCAATGTACATTTTCTCTGGGAATCTGACATCTGACTTTCCCTTTCATTGACCAAAATGATAACTAGCTGGTTACAGCTGCATCCAATGCAGAGAACATAGAGACATGTAAATCAAAACAACACCATAAAGGGAAACAAACAAGGCATGTTACTAACTTACTTTCGGATTTTTAGGCCTTCTTCATTGTCTGGCAGGAAGAACTCAAAGGACTTGTACGTTTTTACCAAATCCCGACGATACTGACCAACGTTAAATTCTGTGTGGAAACATCAAGAACATCAATCTACGCTGAACCACTTGACATTGAACGTTTTCTCCTGCATTTCATTCATATGCTAACAAATGGCAGGAGTTGCCAACTAAATGCCGAACCCTGGTCTTGGTGTTCTGGAGTCAAGGGCCTAGTTTACAGTGCCATGGCTTCCAAAGGCTTATGGTTGTGATACAAAGGAGCATCATGTAGAATGGACATGCCCCAGAACAATTAAGTGACTCCCAATATTGGGATGTTTCTGCCATCAGCTTATGTTCTCCTTATTTGCCCAGAAATTGTAGTAATAGTAATAAACTTTATCTTCAACCTGCCCTCTCTCCCCAAAGGGTCTCAGGGTGGCTTTCAAAAATAAGAAATGGCAAACATTCAATGCCATGTGCAAATAACAAATTTAAACAACTATAGCAAACAGTTAACATTTGTAATTCAACTCTAGTTTTTAAGTTAAAAATATTAATGGATGCTATCATTTCATTATCTCTCCATACTTGTTTTATTGCATCTATTTTTATTGTAATAAAAAAATAAAAAAGAATAAAAAATGAAAAGCAGCATAAAGGTTATGCATCCCTAAATTCAACCATCAATGGCTTGAAAGTATTTGTTCAAAAATCCATAAAGCGAACTTGATTTTGGCATTTTATTTTATTATTGCTTATAACAGTAATCACATTTCCCATGAACTATTGAAGTGGTGCCAGACCAGACATTCTTTCTCAACTTCTATCGCCCCTCTCTCAGCTAATATTTGAGATAAAAATATTGCTGTTGTGTGCCTAAGTCATTTCTGACCTGTGGTGACTCCACAGCAACCCTAGGCTTGTTTTGAAGGGGGTGGGGGTGGGAAAGGATTTATTCAGAATCCTTTGCCTTCTTCTAAGGCCACCTAGTAAGTTTACATTGCTAATATTCAAATGTTAGCCTCCAGAGTCATAGATCAACACTCAAGCCACTACACCATACACATTTGTTATAAGAATTACAACCCTGAAAATCCAGTTTGAAATTGAGTTGTTATTATTAACTATAGTTCTACAGGGTTGACCAAAACAAGCAACAGTTAATTTAACAAGTGTAGCAATCACTTCTAAAATCTGCCATCATGAGGTGGGAATGCAAGCCAAAGGTTTGGTACAGGTCATTTGCATCATGATCTATCAGGGTTTGAAATCCAAACCAGTTTATTATAGAATCATCCCTGAAAGTACTATCACTTACACTCCTGAATAATTCCATCTCCTTTACTTCCTTCAAAGTCAAGCTCATCTATGGATCATGTGTTTCAAGTTCCTAGTTCTAACACCCTACTGCAATTAAGCCACAGGCAAAGCCTAAACACAAGGAACTCATGCAATGATCTCTTCCTTCCCTATAATCATGACTTTACCTTTCTTTGTTGTTTCACTTAAGCTAGAATGCTGAGGCAGAGAACCACCTTCTGTTCTTTGTAAAACACTATGCACATTTCTGGAACTGTATAAAGTTGCTACTGTTAATGATTTTTCAGCACGATTTCCCCCTGATCTGTTTATGCTGAGAGAGAAAAGGGTTTTCACCTTTTGTAGGCACGCCAATCCAGTTCAAGTACCGAGTCAATTTCTTTGAGATGTAAGTCTTTCCTCTTGCTGGGAGACCAACCATGACAATCAGTGTAGGGCAGTTGGTCATACATACTGAAAAAAAAGTTGAAGAATGGTTTGCATTTGTGTCAAACAAAAATTCAAGATATAATTAGTAATGTCTACACAATGTGATTGAAAAACATACAAGACATGAGCATGCTGTTTTTCTCACTGCAGTTCTGTCGACAGTGCTGATATTTTTCCAGCAAAAGCCTTGTCCAACTGAGTTATGTGAATTTTGCAAGATTTCATTTTAACCAACACTTCTAAAATCAACTCATTAACGTTTTGACAAGGATTTATAAATCTAAGAAATATATAAGCTTTGACATTAATTTTTTTCAAGATATCACAGATTTAGGGAGCCCCCGGTGGTGCAGTAGATTAAACTGCTGAGCTGCTGAATTTGCTGAGCGAAAGATCGGTGGTTTGAATCTGGGGAGCGGAGTAAGCTCCTGCTGTCAGCTCCAGCTTCTGCCAACCTAGCAGTTCGAAAACATGCAAATGTGAGTAGATCAATAGGTACCGCTCTGGCGGGAAGGTAATGACGCTCCATGCAGTCATGCTAATCACATGACCTTGGAGGTGACTACAGACAACGCTGGCTCTTCGTCTTAGAAATGGAGATGAGTACCAACCCGCAGAGTCGGACACAACTAGACTTAAAAGTCAGGGGAAAACCTTTACATTATCTCAGATTTGCTGATTTATTCCCTTTACTACAAAAACAAAAACAATTCCCAACTGAGAATAAACACATGATGGCATGAATTTACATGTGAGGGAAACAGAACTGAATAGTTTCATCATGTCCATATTCACATAACAGCTCTCATGATGCTACAACATACAGGTGTTTATTGCACAATACTAGTCAGTGGAATATGGCTGAGAGAGAGTGATCACCCAATGGGTTGCCATGGCTGAGAAAGGATTCAAATCTTTGTCTCTCCAAGTCTTAATCAAATACTCAAAAAAATTGCACCAGGCTAGCTCTCTACACCACATATATTGCATCAATAAGTATTACAACAACAGTGTCAGGAAGAGGACTATTATTTCTACATTTGGCTAAAAAGTGGTGCAAAAATAAACAAGTCAGTAGCTCAGGTTGAAAGACAGTGGCTTTCTGTTGTCCTAAGAAAAACAAATAACTGAATCAGAGACTGTAAAGACTGTCTTCCGAGCCAGAGCAACTCCAATGGTACAATATTCTAGATTGCAGATGCAATCCAAGAAAGATTCCTCTATTCTGCCTAAATAATACTCCACAGCTGATAAAGAACTCTAGTGCTTCTTACAGCTATTGCTTCATTAAGATATAAATTAAAACTAAGCCCTCAGCCTTGACATAATTTCCTGAAATGTCACAAAATACATATTAATCAACACCAACTCTAGTTTCACAATGGAAATATTGTATTAAATAATAAGATCCCCAAAAAGAATCAAGTTCTAAATTGCACACAGTGACCCCACTAACTTGGAATTTATTTGTACAAATGAGCTAGTTTCCAACAGCTCATTAATCACTTTTTATTTTCAACTGCTCTGTCATTTAATCTATTAATCAGTTGTGTTGTTTGAAAAAAAAGTATTCAACAACAGCACTCCAACAGGAAAAAAATTGTGAACTTATAACTGAAGCTGTTCTGCTTCACACTCATTATTTTAATTAATTAGATGCCAGATATATTGGATATATACCCTCAAGAAAACATTTTGGGAACCTACAAAGCTAATTCACAGAATTTCATAATCCACTGAAATGGTTTCTAGGCCAAGGGAATCGGAGGAAAACAAGAGAAACATAGGACGTGTTACTGCTATCCCCCTTTTTAAAAGAAAAGATAAGCTTCACTTGTTCACTTTTAACCATTCTTACTTTAAAACATTCAATTCATTGCTTTATTGCAGTAAACAGGGCAACATATAAATTAGTATAAAGAATTATATTTAAATTAAACCTTAACTTGAAACAAAGGCCATTGGTTTAATATAACTACCAGGACCAACCCCTAAATAAAGCAAGGCTTGAATTTTTAACCATCCAAGCAAGCTCTTGGTGAAGGCCAAAGTCATTAGAGGTAAGCAGTTTTACTTTAGTTATCATATCATAATGACAAATTACAAAAGCAAACTTCTATTTCAGTCTCAAGCATGCAATTAGGAAAGTGCCTGAATGTTATGCAACTTGGCTGTTTTGTGTAATATTAGTATGTGATAACAGACACATATGTTGAAGAAAAGAACAAAGAGCAAAAACATCAAAACACATCATGTTCTTAGATAAGTTCAGAGTCATTGATGTTAATCTTATTTTACTCTCACTCTGCTCATCTATTCAAAGGTAAGTGCCAGAAAGTTGAGTACAACTAACTCTTGGGTAAACGGCACACATAGAAAATACAACTTAGGTAAAACTGCAGTATAATCAACCTATAATATTGTTTATTTACCAAATATCTAGTTTTATATGGCTATTCAAATTAACTGAGTGGAAAAGGAATTTAAAAGAAGTTCTCAATTAATATTACAAAAACATAAATTCTGGGTCAGTACATTACTAGTAACAAAAAGATAAATAACCTAGCACAAGAAATCTCCCCATAGATCTCCAGTTCACCATCGCTGAAGCATGAGAAACTAGTTTACAACAGGTCTTTGGTTTAACACAGCAAGGGAGTGCTTCAGTTCTAACAAACCTTATACATCACTGCCATTAAAGATTGATACACCTGTGTCATCTGAAGCATGCAACTTGATCCAGGTTTTAAAGCTGAACTTCAATTGCCTTCCGCATGCTGTGAATTCAATCAACCTTTGAAAGCATCATCTTTATCCATGTTAACTGATAGGCAAGAAAGTACTTTGACCTTGTTTCGATGCAAGTTTCATCAGAAAGAAAATTAGTCAAACCAGAGAGCGAGTGCCAGTAAGGGTCACCTTATTGACCTTGTTTTCAGCCATATAAATTATCTCTACTCATAAAATGCTGCTTGAGTGATTCTTGACAGATTTCAACCCAGCATTATGAAAATAAATCAGGAAAGGTATCTCCTAGATTGTTATCTAATATTTCCTGTAAAATAAGTACAGCTCAACTAGAACTACTATCCAATCAAGTCGTATGCAGGGCACAAGCAGAAACTTGATAAGCAAGTTGGGCTGGCTCTCTCTTTGGTGTTTTTTGTGAGCAGGTGAAAACATTTTTACTCTGGCAAGCTAGCTGTTTTACAAAGGGGCTTCTTAAAAATATGTTGTATTGCTTTTCCTTCTTTTAATGGTGTTTTAAATAGTTTTAATTCTCTTGATAACTTAAGATACTTTTTATATGCTTTTAGCCACATGAATATTTATTTTCAATTTCTCTATTCTGTAAGCTGCCTTGAATCCAAGTTTGGGGAAAACACAAAGGATAAATAAAGTGTAGGATAGATGACATGCAGATATTTTCTCACTGTGAGCAAGCCACTATTCATTTCTAAGACTTACTTTCACTTGTGACTATCGGAGTTGAGTACCAGATATTTCAGAATATGAAAGTGCTCAATTTCCTTAATTTGATCTTGTAACTGGAAAAGATATGTCTCAATCCTAAATATTTGGGGCTAAAGTCAAATTACACCCTCAGTCTCATATTTAATCTTTTACTACAGAATTACACACCATGCAGAGCTAAGATGCTTCATATGCTCTAAATTCTATGTTTGATCTCAGCTAGAATAGACACAATGAGCCAATGTGATTTACATAACTGTTGGTTTACCATTCAGCAATTAATTCGGCTGTCTGTTCTACCTCTTCTTTTTCTTCTAAAGCACTTGTAGAAACAAATTATTTTGAAATAACTACATTAATCCAGTAGTGAATGCTAAAACAGTAGCATGTTAGACAGTGAAATTAACATGTACAGTAGAGTCTCACTTATCCAACATAAACGGGCCGGCAGAATATTGGATAAGCGAATATGTTGGATAATAAGGAGGGATTATGGAAAAGCCTATTAAACATCAAATTAGGTTATGATTTTACAAATTAAGCACCAAAACATCATGTTTTACAACAAATTTGATAGAAAAAGTAGTTCAATACGCAGTAATGCTATGTAGTAATTACTGTATTTATGAATTTAGCACCAAAATATTACGATATATTGAAAACATTGACTACAAAAATGCGTTGGATAATCCAGAACGTTGGATAAGCGAGTGTTGGATAAGTGAGACTCTACTGTAATTGAAAGTTGAAGAAATTACCTATTTTAAAGTTATATAGACTGCTGTCAATGTAGCTTTCACCACAGGATGAATGCATGTATTTCAGACATTCGGTAGTACTTTTTGTCTGTAATGCAGCAGATTGTCTGTGAAGAAACATTTAACCAATAAAACTATTACTTGGATAGGAGATGTTGATGCCTCTCTGACTAAACAAGCTCAGCAAGCTGCCAGGGTGCTTTAATCATCAACTCAGGCATGATTGATTCATTCAAGGCATTTACTGATCAGCCCTTGAACCAACTGGAGATAATGCGCAATCAATAAAGGGTTACATGCATCCATCCATCTGCCTCATTCAATGCACAATTGAGAAAATGAACCAAGAAAAGGCAAATATTTCTTTTGTGATACATGTAAGGAGATTTTTTTTCTAGTTAAATTTTTGAAGGTGAGTCCAGTGGTACTTTTGTTCCTTGATCTGTTCCGAACTAAATACATACAGCAGCAATGTTCTGGAAACAAGCAAGGAGATGGGTAGTATGGTTGACAGAGTTGCTGTATCTCATATATACAACCTCGGTCCCTTTTTGTACCAACTGACTCTCTTTACCTTCACATATTCCATTACTTATGACAGAACCACAGAAAGTACCTTTCACCAGTTCTTCTACAACTATTAAGAAGATGTGCTCCAGAAAAATAGTTCAGAGTCCACTGAATTCTAGTATGCTAGGAAGGGAGGGCTGCAGAGGGAGAAAGGATAGAGTTCATACTAGTGGCAACAAAACACAGAACTTTATAACTTCCTGCATTAAAATGCTTCATCAGCTTCTCAGAAATTGAAAGTCATTTTTGTGCCCCTGCCATTGAACTGTTTAGCTGCACAGTCAGTAAATGATAACGTCCTTGTTCACATCAGCGTAAACACTTGCCAAAGGGTTAGAGAAGTGAACTTCTTGTCCCTTCTTTTTCCAGGGAGTGCTTTTTTGTGAGACAGGCATGAGAAGATAGCAGCCCAAACAACATTGAAACAGAATGGCATCATTACCTGTATGTAGTCAGCCTTAAGTAATATACATTCAAGCAGTGAAGCTCTCAATGGGAAAACACAAAATGACACAATATCGTGTAATAGTTTGAATGATGGACTATTATTCTGGGAACCAGGGTTTGACCCCCCACTCAGCCCCAGAAACCCAAAGGGTTTCTCAGCCCCAGAAAATACTCTGAGAGGGTTGCTTTGGGATTACCATAAATGAGAAATGAAAGCAGACAACAATTTTCTGTGTGTAGCAGAGTGCTCAAAGCACTCACTGTATTATTATCTCAGTAAGTTGGTATAATTATCCTAATACTGCAGATTGTAGTGGGCTAATTAGCTAATGTGAGAAAACTCAGTGCTGTGCCCAGTGCATTTGTTTCAAAAGATCATAGGTCATAATGAACACAATGTCCCAAAGGAAATTCATCCTTGTGTTCAATTCAACCCCGTAAAACTTACAAAACCTAATGGTATATTCATATATAGTTCTCTAATTACAAAGCAGCCTTCTGTAAATAATTGAAATTGAGTCAATGTACCTTTGTTCAGTCCTTATCTTGTTTTGGCCAAGCATTGGATGTACTAAACATTGTGTTAGATTGCAAACTCTGCAAAATCATTTATGGACCAATTTTAATTAAGTTTTTTATTAGTGTTTTACTTAGTTATTTTGCAATATGTTGTAAGCACAGCAACCATATTATGTTGTACCTATCTCAAATCAAGGCTAAACATCTGACTTGTTCATATAGACATATAAAGAGTAAAATATCAATGTGCCCAACACTAAATAGTTCAAGAAGCTCTCTCAATAGTATTATCTACACAGATTACTCTGAATAATACCAAACTGAGATCTAATTGAAATACGAGTTTATGTTTTCAACCTAAGGCACAGAGATCACTTAAAGCTGCATAGATCTTAAAACAACTTGGAAGATCAAACACAAAAATAGCTTTAGGCTCAGCCAGTTAGAGGCTTGCCAAACTGCACTCCGTTTCAGCTTAGTACAAAATATCTCCAGATGGGATTATGGCAATAGTGATCTGATAGATAAGAAAGGTATCACCATTTTCATCTCCAGAAATGGTTCATTATCTCTCCAACTAGTCACAAACAAAATTCATTCCATTTAGTCATGCCAATGTCAGTTTTCAAAATCTCTCCCAGTTTTAGCATTATTTCTTCAGCCTTCAGTTTTTAATCCCTGTTTAAGCCATTTGGTATAAAACATGTATGTTCTAATAACTCCAGGAAACCTAAGATTTTTACAACAAACAAAATACTAAAGAAAAAGGAAGAATACTAAATGATAATTATTTACTCAAATTAGAGTTCTTTAAAAAAGAGAGCTACCCTAACTCCTCTAATGGAATCATTTAAATGCTGTTACTTTGAATTTTATGTCACAGTTTTACTATCCTAATCTCATATTTAAGATTATGCAACTATAACATTACCTAAAACCCGCTTAAGAGTTTGGTTGGTATTTTAAATTGTTAATTAAAGTAATGTTGTTATCTCATTGTAATGGTGCTAAAACATAAATAACCACTGGCTCTTCCAGGCTCAGCTAAAGATTTGAGAGTTCTTCCATAGAAAAAAGAAGTGTAGGCTTTGCATATAGCTGCTTGGGTTTTGCTGGCTGTTGTCAACTCCATGTTTCACTGTTTTGATGGAGAAAAGGTTGGAGCAAATTAGAGAGCTTCCAGGGGAGCCCTTTAAACTGAACTGCATTGTTGCCAGCTTCACTATTTGATGTGACTTCCTTGTCACATTCAACCACGGTTCAGTTCAACAGAAATTGTCTACAGCAGTGGTTACCAACCTTTGCTCCCCCAGATGTTTTGGACTTCAGCTCCCATAGTTCCTAACAGCTGGTAAAATGGCTGGGATTTCTGGGAGTTGAAGTCCAAAACACCTGGAGGTCGAAAGGATCTGAACCACTGGTTTACAGGTTCCCTTCCCCTTTCCCCTGGCATGGTTTTAAGTAGTAGATTGGAAACATTTCCTTGTTGAAGGTTATGGTCACAATCTAATTTTATTTATCTTATTTGATTTGTTTGAAATTTACTAGTTTCATAATCTACAGGCCAAAATTCAAGCCAACCATAGTTAGACTAATGCACACATTTTTGGATCTGGAGAAAACAGTGAGCCTACTATTACTTGAAAATAGCAATGGAAGCTTTCAAATACCTCCTTATGGCTACACCAGGGAGACCAGGGAGAAATTTACAATGCTAAAGCTTGCTGCCATGGTTTAGTCTCACAATGCTGAGCTACAACTGAGTACAGGCAGTCCCTGAGTTACAAACACTTGACTTACAAATGACACATAGCTAAGAACGAGAGTGAGACAAAAGGAAGTGAGAGAAATCGATCTCAGAAGGGAAATTCACTCCTGAAAGAGTTATCATGGGAAAAGGTGTTTCCACTGAAGCTTTCTCACAATCCTTATTTCCACAACAAACCAAATATTTTAAAATCCAATTATCACAAGGATAGAAAGTGAGGTGAAATCTTCTGAACAGCGGCACAGACAAAACAAACGTCACAGGGATGTTAACCCTTTCCTGTGCTATCCAAACATAGACAAATTTGGATGGAGTTACACTTAAAATGTACCTGTTCCAACTTACATACAAATTCGACTTAACAACAAACCTACAGAACCTATCTTGTTCGTAACTTAGGGTTTGTCTGTATTGACTCCAAACTGAGACACTATACAAGTATGTCTACTACAACCACTGGTGTTACCTATCAGTGTTGCTACAGGAAACATAAAATAACAGACAGTACCTGGGTCTACATTCTGATCGTGCACACACACAAATACACACTTTTAAAAATGAGAATCCCTACATGCCTAATATTCAATTTTTCATGTTTCCTATGCGAAATTTTAGTATAACATTACAATACACACAGATGTGTCTGCTATGTGAAATATGGCAGCATCCCAAGGTCTTACACATGCAAGCACTACAGTTTAATTTAACAATTCTACATTCCAATCAGATGAACCTATAATCCGAACAAGTTAACATTTTTGGTATGCAAGACATTTGTTCAAGGGCATAAGGGGCTCTAAAGTGTTTACTTTCTCACCTCTCTGACCTTCGATCAGCATCTTTTACCAGCATCTCTTTCTTACTGGCTGTTTGGCTCAATTTATTTGTTGAAGCAGTTGTATTTAGTGCATACTCCATGATATAGGGCTCCAGATTGGGCAAAAGTGGTGAAAGGATGCAGCAATTGTTGCAGCAGTTCTCAAAACATTTTGTAAATTTTCACAACAACATGTCTGGTATCCTTGGATATTTCCTGGCAATTTCTGACAATAAGTGGAACATTTTATTTTCAACCTGAAATAATTTGCAATTATGAGACATAGTTGAAAAAATATGTTCCCTTTTCTTCTCTTAAAGCAAATGAAGACTTAAAAGCACTGTAGTGTATCACTGCAATTGCACTTTTGCACTATATTGCTGAAAGAAATTCGGAAAGGAGAAAAAATGTCCTTCAAATGATGGAACCACCTCAGTAAACCACTCCCCCCTTTTAAATCCTGAGCCTCAGAATACGGGCAAAGAACAGGACGTGCTCTTGCACATCTTCCCACTGTCCTATAACACGGAAAGGTTCATGTTGGGGGTGCTCCACTGTTTAAAATCTAGGTTCGTGAGGGAGATTTTATTGCTGATTTTACTGTCAGCTGTCCAACCTGCATAATAACCACAAAAATGAAATCCATTTATAAACAGGATGCTAGCTTTTGTTTCATGCTGAGCTAGCAAGTATCTTATGCTGACCTAGCAATTATTTTTTAATACAGCAGGCCTGTTTATTAAGTGAGATCGTTGAACACAGTTTAATTTATACACAAAGAGATCTGAATGTCATACAATCGCTCCGGAGAACCTAGAGATGCCTAGAGAAGTATTCTCTCTAGGCCTCAAGTGCCATTTAAGGTCAACTTCTGCTGGAAGTTCCACTAGATTTGACCGTAGAATCGCACTGGATGCCTAGAAAGAACACTTCTCTAGGCATTTTCTAGGTACTTCAGAGTGATTACAGCAAATGCTCTGGTTGGAAGTCCCAGACATTGTTCATTTCAGATCAGAAATCTGAAAAATCTGTATCACCTCGCCCAGCTCTTTGAAAACTTTGGTCATGATTTGCATCTTCCTGCATCCTATTACAGTGCATCCCACACCCACAACTGTTTCAATTTGTTTTCTACCTGAGGCTTTAATATCATTCTGTACTACAGCCAAAGAAGCAGGTATATATTCACAAAAACTCATGCTAAAAGAATATCCAGTTAGTCTAAAACAGGCATTGGGCCAACTTCGGACCTCCAGGTATTTTGGACTTCAACTCCCATGATTCTTAATAGCCTGCCAGCTGCTAGGAATTGTGGAAGTTGAAGTCCAAAACACCTGGAGGGCTGAAGTTTGCCCATGCTTGGTCTAAAAGGTACTGCCACGTTGCTTATTTTTCTCCCCCTCCCTTTCTCCTTTTTATGATGGAAAGGCATTTTCTTTGAAAACTTTTACTTTCAAAGAGGAACCAAACCTAGATAAAATTTAGTCTATCGCTTGGTAAGTTGTTTTGAGAGTCTAGCTGTTTGAGTATTAGGACTGGTACTCCAGGAGACCATAGTACAAATACCGAACTGGCGACCTTGGTCAACTCACACACTCAGACTAAGACAACAATGCCAATGTAATAAATCTTACAAGGAAAAGTAAGAGTCAACTTCAATGTATATAACAAAAACAAACAAGTTGTGAAACCACTGCCATGCAAATTAAATGATGCTATTATCTTGACATCTTATTGCCTCTATTAGAAATGCAAATGACTACTTGCTTGCTGAGTTGGGATATGCAGCAGTTCACTTTCTCATTCTAAACACAGCAGAAACTCACAGAGCACAGCACTGTTCATAAGTGATACATCTGAATAGTAATATACTGAAACTATTTTCAATGGCCACGGCAAACAAGGGAGAGGATGCAGTTGCTATAATTTTTCAGTAAACATCTGGCAAAAAAGAATTACTAGAATGAACAAAAATATGTATGCAATTGCGCATTCTTAAGGGGAGAGCTCAGTATAGTAGCCACCTGAAACCACACATTCAATTAATGTGAATGCTACACATTGAATTAAATAGAGCCATTCTAAATTACACATTCAGTGGTTGCATTTATCATACCGAACCCACATTGGTCCCCTCCTGCCCACACAAACAAGGGGCATCCCTATTAGACAAAAAATGTGTCTTACTACTAAAAGATGGGTAATCTGGGGTCAAGATCCTTAACCATCTCCAATTGCTTGACTCAATATAAATCCAAAAGGAGGTATCCATGTATGTCCTTTAATGCATATGTAGGAGAGCCCCAGTCCTGAGAACAGTAAGAATAGGACCTCACACTATACCAGTGGTTCTCAACCTGTGGGTCCCCAAATGTTTTTGCCTTCAACTCCCAGAAATCCTAACAGCTGGTAAACTGGCTGGGATTTCTGGGAGTTGTAGGCCAAAACACCTGGGGACCGACAGGTTGAGAACCACTGATCTACACTAAAAGGCACAGTGACTGACACTCCCTTTTGCCCTCATGATATAGTGATAATATCACCTTTCAAGCAGCAGCCGTATCAAGAAGCCTCCCCTCGGTTCATCCAGTTTAGACCTCAGTGACAATCCAGCTGGAAATCAGGTGCCAAGCAGACAGGTCTAGTCCATTTCCAGAGTGGAAGGAAATGCCAGACATGCCAATAACCCCTACCTGCCTGTTCAACACAGCCTGTTTCTGTGTCTCCAGCAACTCCTGTTTGTGTACAGTTCACTACCCAAGCTCCAAAAAAAAAACCCCATATAAGTGCTTCTAAATGAAGTATAGTCAGAATATAGAGTTCACTATTATCCACACTTTCTAGCATCCATGGGGGGGGGGGGTGTCTTGGAACACATCGACCATGGATACAGGGATGATAGTGTTTTGTAAGGCAGAAAGAAACACCATGTAAGACTTTATCTTTGTGGCCCAAGGAGTTACATAGATACATTTCAGGCTACTGTATCTATTCCTCAAGAATTATTCTCTTTGTCTTCCAAATGGGTAATTTTTTCTGCACTGCACCAGAGATTATGCTACAAAAAGTCATTTATCATTAATGATTACCTCTGCACTTTTTTCAACAAGTAGCTACATACACTAAAGTGCCCTTTATCATCTAAGTAGCATTTAAATGATTCCATTACAGAATTGTCTTATGTATGCCCGTTCTGTCACAATTATGGAATTATAGAAGTTATAGTTTTACAAGATCTTTAGCATTCTCTGCCAAACAGTGCAAACTACAAATCCCAGGATTCCACAGCATTGAGTTAAAGTGGTTTCAAACTGTATTAATTCTACAGTGTAAACCAGGCATAGGTTAACTTCACCCCTCCTACTCCCACAATTCCTAACAGCCTACCAGTTATTAGGAATTGTGGGAGTTCAAGTCCAGAACACCTGGAGGCCCAAAGTTTGCCCATGCCTGGTGTAGATGCACCCTTAATAGTTTAACTAACTGGATGAAGTCAGGGTTTGGGGGCAATTGAAAGTCCAAATAAAAAGTTCAGTGAGTTCCTGTGAGTTTTCTGAGCTATATGGCCGTGTTCCAGAAGCTCTCTTTCCTGATGTTTTGGCCACATCTATGGCAGGCATCCTAAGAGGTTAACAACAGACCCCTCTACCTCTGAGCAAGCCTGCTATAGATGTCAGGAGAGAATGCTTCTGGAACATGGCCATATAGCCCGGAAAACTCACAGCAACCCAGTGATTCCGGCCATGAAAGCCTTAGACAACAAAAAATTCAGGGTCTTGGCAGGAGGACTGGCAATAAATAAAGCTCAGACATCTGCATTGGCTCGCAAATTCTCTGCAATGCTTTCCCTCAGAGATGATGTCAGAGAAGGCAGCCCTTGCCAAACTCTTTGAGACATCAGCTCACAGAAGCCTCAGCTGCCTTTGGCCAGAGATCAGGAAACTGAAGACCAAAACATTTCGGAGACTAGAGAGTTTGAGGAACACTGAAAGAAGTTTGAGAGCGGGAACGGTAGTCATATGTTTTAACTATTTGAAAGGATGTCACATTGGCCATCTATTGGGAGTATGTACCTTGATTGTGACAGAATGGGGTTGGACTGGATGGCCCTTGGAGACTCCTCCAACTCTAGGTTTCAATGAAGGCAACAGCACAAAGCATGAGTCAAACCCAGGCATGGGCAAACTTGGGCCCTCCAGGTATTTTGGAATTCAACTCCCACCATGCCTAACAGCCTACCAGCTATTAGGAATTGTGGTAGTTGAATTCCAAAACACCTGGAGGGCCCAAGTTTGCCCAATGCTGGTCAAACCTATACTAGGCTTCTTCTTTTTTTTACTCTATTCCACCCAAGGGTCACTAGTGGCCAATCCCGTGTGCATCCACACTGCAGAACTAATATAGCTTGTGTTGTCAAAGGCTTTCATGGCTGGAATCAATGGGTTGCTGTGAGTTTTCCAGGCTGTAAGACCATGTTCCAGAAGCATTCTCTCCAGAAACCATCAGGCCAGTTAACACCTCCCAACAAAGGATGCCCCAGGCAGGAAGCTGCCAGGCTCCTGGGCCATTAAATGCTAATCAAAGTGGTCAATTGCAGCATTCACACTTGCCTCGGGCAGACTAGACTTCTTTCTCCCATCCTGTGCATTCCACTGATATATAAACCCCGCTTGCCTAGTTTCCAACAGACCGCACAACCTACCATAGATGTGGGCGAAACATCAGGAGAGAATGCTTCTGGAACATGGCCATGCAGCCCGGAAAACTCACAGCAATCCAGAACTAATGTAGCATGACTCCAGTTGAACTACATTGGCTCAATGTTAAGGGCTCCTAGAAGTTTCGCAAGGTCCCTGGCCCAAGAGTGCTGGTTCCTCTCCAAACCACACCTCCCAGGATCCCATAGCCGCGAAAGTGGTGCCAAACTGCGTTAATCCCCCAGTGTAGACGTCCTTCCCGCGCCCCGGACCCTCATCGCTTCTTCCCCGGAGGCCTGGGCTCCCTCATTCTCCTCCCAAGGGTGCTCTCACCCTCCCACTCACCCCCGCGCTGGGCGCTGTGCTTGGCCGGGAGCCCATTGTTGTAAGGCACCCAGATCTTCTGCAAGGGGTTCTGCGTGAGCTCCCGGGACGCCACCGCCGGCGGAGAAGTCATCCTCGCTGCCCAGGCCTCCTTCTCCTTCTTCGCCGGCTTGTGCCCGGAAGAGGGAGGGAGAGAAGCCACTGGGAAGGCGGAAAGGGGGCGTGGCCTGCAAGAAGCCCCGCCCCCTCAGGCCAGCACAAGGAGCAAGTTGGCGCGGCCGGAGACGGAGAGGACACGCCCCTTTCAGAGCAGCGCCTAGGCCCCGCCCACTCTTAGCCCCGCCCCTCCCTCCCTCCCTCCCTCCCTCCCTTGCAAGGCCAAGCAGACAAAGGGAGGGGAGCGAAAGAGGGAAGAGAGAGGGTTCCCAAACACGAATCAAGGAACACGAAAGGCAATGCGGACTAACTCAACCAAAGAAGTCAGCCATAGCAGAGCACTTGGTGACTCAACCTGGACACAGCATATTATTGGAGAACACAGAAATGCTGGACCACTCTTAACCACTATGTCAGTCTACACAGAGAAGCCACTGAAATCCACAAGCATGTGGGCAATTCCAACAGAAAGGAGGAAACCATGAAAATGAACAAAATCTGGGTACCAGTATTTTAAAAACTCTAAAATCAGGACAGTAAATAAAGAACAACACTCTGAAAACAGGAGAACACAAATGCAGGACCACTCCAACAACCCACCATGTCAGACTACACAGAGAAATCCATTGAAATCCACACGCATGTGGACAATTCCAACAGAAAGGAGGAAACCATGAAAATGAACAAAAGATGGCTACCAGTATTTTAAAAACTCTAAAATCAAGACAGTAAATAAAGAACACCACTCCGAAAACAGGGTAATTCCAGACAAAAAACAATCAAGGCCAGCTAACACCTTCCAACAAAGGACTCCCTTGGGCAGGAAGCAGCCAGGCTTTGAAGCTGTAAGGCTATTCAATGCTAATCAAGGTGGCCAATTGCAATATTCACACCTGCCTCAAACAGACAAGAGTTCTTCCTTTCTCCCACCCTGGACCTTCCACAGATATATATAGACCTCACTAGCCTAGTTTCCAACAGACCTCACATCCCCTGAGGATGCCTGCCATAGATGTGGGTGAAATGTCAGGAGAGAATGCTTCTGGAACATGGCCAGAAAACTCACAGCAACCCAGGGTTCCCTTTGTTACACTTTCTTTGCACCTCATCCAAGGAGGAAGGCCCAGTGAAACTCCCTGCCTCTTTTCTCGGAAGTAAAGCACCCTCTGAGTTGTTGAAGCCTTTCATGGCTTGGATCACAGGGTTGTTGTGTGTTTTCCGGGCTGGATGGCCATGTTCCAGAAGGAAAGAATGCTTCTGGAACATAGCCATTCAGCCCGGAAAACTCACAGCAACCCAGTAATAACAGAATAATCATAATGTGAGACACCTGCAAGGAACTAGCTTACACAGAAGTGGGACCCTTGGTTGCTCTAGCAGTGAGAAAGGCCTACGGTTTAACTAGAAAACTGTCCTCTAAGTCAAAGCTGGCTGGAAGCCTTTAGCCAAACTTCAAGGCTTCCTGGTGTTCCACCCAGCATCGGCAACCTAGTGACTCAGTGCCACCTAGTGACTCAATTTGGCATTACAGGCTACAATCTGTTTTTGATGAATTAAAAGTTAATGCTTCAGGAAGAATATTGAGACACTTTTGCAGTCCTGTTAATATGTACACTGTTTGGAAGGGTTTAGATTTTGTCATTATGGTGCTATGACACAAACAAATGCACACACTTCAGTTAGCATTTTAAAAATGTATGGCAAATCTTTATAGAGTGGAGAGCAAAACAGTGCACAAACCCAGGCCCACACTGCTGAATAAAATCCCACATTATCTGCTTTGAATTGAAATATATGGCAGTGTGGACTCAGACAACCCAGTTCAAAGCAGATTTTGTGGGATTTTCTGCCTTGATATTCTGGGTTATATAACTGTGGGGAAGGGCCCCCAGCCAACAGATTAGGGAAGATTAAAGAGAGAAAACCCCATAGCCATTTAATGCAGATCAAACCAATGGAACAACTTGCATACCCTGATTCTTATCTGTTCTGAGCTTGTAAGAGTGAAATCCTGGAAACAAGCTGGAAGGATGCAAATATTTAAGCAGAATTGTGCAACAGACTAATAAAAGTTTAAAATATTCCTGGTATGAAGAAAACAAGAGGAGAGGTGGGGGTGCTGGATAGATGTAAAAAAGGAGCTCCTCTCTCAGAGGCTTTGTTAACTGAGTTAGGCCTGTATTTAAAATAAAGTCCACCTGAGAAATTGATTTGTCATTGGACATGAACACATGCTCAGTCATACAGATGCCCTCTATTTGTTAAATAATTAAATAATTGGGTTTCTGACACAAATTGAAGCCATGTGTTGCAATACTGACTGTGTGTGATGAATTGTTTTCATTCTCAAAGGGCCAGGTACACAAAGGAGACGTGGAGCAAATCAGGGACTGAAGTATGATTTCCCACTTCTTTCAGGTTGCATCAAGGACTCTTCAAGAACTACAAAACAGACTTAATGACATATAGAAACAAAAACAGCAAGGCTCTGGACAGATTTATTGTGGTCAAGTCACCCTAGTATGGAATGAACAATAAATAATGTGCAAATTAGAAAAAAAATCTTTTAAAAAATAAGATAAGGTTTTTATTTGATTGATTTCCTGACATGGGACACAATATATGATTAATAAAATTTAATCAGAAGAAGAAAGCAAAGTATGGATAAAGAATGGCTGTTTCTCACTTTATCTGGCAATAAAGGCAATTGCTAAGGTAAAGGTAAAGGTTTCCCCTGACGTTAAGTCCAGTCGTGACCGACTCTGGGGGTTGGTGCTCATCTCAATTTCTAAGCCGAAGACTCGGCGTTGTCCATAGACACCTCCAAGGTCATGTGGCTGGCATGACTGCATGAAGCGCCGTTACCTTCCCGCCGGAGCGGTACCTATTGATCTACTCACATTTGCAAGTTTTCAAACTGCTAAGTTGGCAGAAGTTGGAGCTAACAGCGGGTGCTCATTCCGCTCCCGGGATTTGAACCTGGGACCTTTTGGTCCTCAAGTTCAGCAGCTCAGCGTTTTAACACACTGTGCCACCAGGGGCCCCTAAAGGTAATTGCTACTGATAGTTAAAAGTAGAATTCCATTGATCTGCTTTTCAGCATAAAACGAAAACAACTTCGTTATCAGATGGCTTTTTCCCTATAATGTCATTTACAACTACACCCCAGGAATGTACACAAGCTAAATTCATCCCAAAATCTCAGGAGTCAAACAGAAGCATGTAGAACTGCAAATCTTTCCAGAATCAATCAATACAGTAAAAGTTTTCAATATTGATCATCTGCCACTGCAAAACAATTGCACTGCCTCAACTACTATAATTGTATTCCTCAAAATGTATTGTCCTCCTCCCTAGTGGCTGGGAGGACTTGAGGTTGTGGTGACACGCTTCATGGACTGTTGTAATCTTTGTGGAGGGGTTACAGTGCAATTCAGTATAAGGAGATGGGGTTCCCCTTCCCATTGCACTCACCACATCACCCTGAAGACCTGATTAGAAATCTGCCCATTGCTAACTTACTGCTGAATAAACAACAGACAACTATAAGCAACCGAAGTCTGCTGAATTTGAGATACAAATGTGCCTTAAAGCGTACATATTTGTTTAAAAGGAAAGTAGTGCATCTCTTTTCTTTTGCAGAATTGTTTGATCCATGGAGGCACAGTTGTCCCTCCAATGTGAATAATCCTGCCAGACTTCAAAGACGGGGAAGTTCTTGCAGTGAGGATGACATTCTGTGGGCAAGATGCAGTCTGTGGCAAATTCACCTGCTCTCCCCAATCTTCTTTTCTTATTCTTTCAAATACATTAATGAGATGAAGGTTATTTAAAGCCCAGAAAGCTGTTGTGCAGCTCTGCTTTGCGGCCAAGGTAGTTGTACTGCTTCATGGAATTAAGCTCTTCTGTGCATCTATGTAGGCATGTATAGAATCGAGCTGCACTATATGTATATATGCATGCATATGCATATAATGACCTCCAAGCCAGATGGAAGAACTGGATGAAGCCTTCCTTGACCAGACGACCAAACATGCAGAAAGAAGAGATATAGTAGTAATGGGGGACTTCAACTACACTGATAGGAGCCCCTGTTGCCGCAACGGGTTAAACCCTTATGCTGGCAGGACTGCTGACCAAAAGATCAGCAGTTCAAATTCGGGGAGTGGGGTGAGCTTCTGTCTGTCAGCTCTAGGTCCCCAGGCAGGGACATGAGAGAAGCCTCCCAAAGGGTGATAAAACATCAAACATCGGGGCATCCCCTGGGTAACGTCCTTGCAGACGGCCAATTCTCTCACACCAGAAGTGACTTGTAGTTTCTCAAGTCGCTTCTGACACAAAAAAACCTACTCTGATATTTGTTGGAAAACAAATTTTGCCAAGAGTACAACGTCTAACAAATTTCTCACTTGCCTTGCAGACTATTTTATTGTCCAGAAGGTAGAAAAGGCAACAAGGGGGTCAGCTATTCTGGATCTGATCCTAACCAACACTGAGGGATCTGATCAATGGAGTAAAAGTGGTGGGATCCTTAGGTGGGAGTGACCATCTGCTCCTGGAGTTTATGATACCACGGAATATAATGACTAGATCGAGGGAAGTCATGGTGCCTCTCTATTCTGGTTTGGTTAGAACTCAGCAGAAATACTTTGTCCAATTCTGGGCATCACAATTCAAAAGAGATAAGCTGGAAAGTGTCCAGAGGAGGGCAACTAAAATGATCAAGGGTCTGGAAAACAAGCCCTATGAGGAGTGGCTTAAAGAGCTGTGCATGTTTAGCCTGCAGAAGAGATGGCTGAGATGAGACATGATAGCCATGTATAAATATTGAAAGGATGTCATAAGGAAGAGGGAGCAGACTTGAAACTAGGACTAGGAACAATTGGTTCAAATTACAGGAAAAGAAATTCCACCTGAACATTAGGAAGAACTTCCTAACCATATGAGAGTTCAATACTGGAACTCTCTGCTTTTGGAGTGTGGTGGAAGCTCATTTCCTGGAAGCTTTTAAACAGAAGCTAGATGGCCATCTGTCAAGGATACTTTGATTGTGCTTTTCCTGCATGGCAGCGGGTTGGACTAGATGGCCCATGTGGTCTCTTCCAACTCTATGATTCTATGATGCTATAATGAAAAAATACCTAAATTCTAAGAACTCCAGTCCTGTCCATTTTGTTTCACTGTCACATGCCATTGGCCTGCTGTACTTCTGGAATGCAGCTTTCAGATCACCAAAGCTCCTACATACCCTAAAACAATTTTTAAAATGGTTAAATTTGTAGGCATTTTTCACCCCAATCCATCCAAAGGGCTCAAAACAACTGGAAATTGGAACGCCTCCAAGACTATCATGTGCCATTAAAACCTGCCAGATCACCATTCAGTTGTCTCCAAATCTGGTAACATTGAAACAGTGTAAATTATGGATTTGGTTTCAACTGATTTTGGGCTCCTATCAGGTTTTTAAATTGGCAGTGATCTAAAACTGCATAATTTTGATGCAGACTGCAGATGTGAAATCATTTGGATTTTTAAAAATGGAACGTCTGGGGAATCTGATGAGCTTGAAAAGCCACATTTTGGGGTCTTAAGGGAAACACACAGACTGCACTTAGCCCACTCCTGTTTTAGTTCAAAGAGCTTTTCGCTATCAGATACTATCATCAAATCATCAAAGAGAAAGGAGAAAGAATTATATTCACATAAAATACCAATTCTTTTTCTTGAAACATTTTGTGTAATACTATTCTTTGCAGTTTTATAGTAATTCTTTATTGATGACTTCTAAATTGTTTGTATTCACTGTTCATTTGGATGAATGAATTTATATAGTGCACTGCAGAGGTCTCTGGCATGATAAATACTAAATCTATTTGTAGTTCTTTTCCAACCCCATCTTGCTGGAACTGGAATTTTTATATTACTCAGAATCAATATTCTGCATTCTTCACAGATCTGACTGATCCAGATTTAAATCCCAGTTCAACCCCAACTCTTTTCTTACTGGGATTCCCATCTGTGAAATGGAAACCATAGCCTCTTTCACAAAGTCATTGTGAACACAAACATTATTAAGAATGCTGTGTCACAAAAACAGTAACTAAATTTACCAAGCAGAGTTGAGGTTTATAGAAAACATTGCACCACTATAATTACTTCATCAAGAAGAAACTGATATTTTCAATGAAAGGTCTTACACACACAAATCCTACTTACTGTAAAAGGAATTAGTGCAAAACAATTCTGGTTTTGTAAAAAAGATCCTTAATCCCCCTTTTCTTAACACCAGCACAAATCCCAATGAATATCTTTTGATAGGTCTTAAATCATGGACAAATACATATTTGCAAGACTAGTGAGTTAAATTATGCTCACGCAGAAGCAAAATTTTCAAACTCTCTCAATCATAGCTTATTAAGGAATAGAGGAAACCTGGTTTTAAAGTTCTATGTGTATGATTTTAACAAAATCATGGACACATTTATAGACCATAAACACACGATAGCATGAAGATTTTAAATGTTTTTCTCCACAATCCTATAAAAAGTTTGTTACCTAGCAGTTCAAAAAAATGCAAATGTGAGTAGATCAATAGGAACCGTTTTGGCAGGAAGGTAAGAGTACTCCATGCAGTCATGCCGGCCACATGACCTTGGGGGTGTCTATGGACAACACCAGCTCTTTGACTTAGAACTCGAAAGGAGCACCAACCCCCAGAGTCGGCCACGACTAGACTTAATGTTAGGGCAAAACCTTTACACATATAATGAGATGCCTTCTAATAAAAACTGAAGTGTGCAGTAGACTGTAATATAATCATATATTAGTTATTAACTATTAGAAATTAAATACAGTTTTTTACTGAGAGGATGTGAAATATTCAGAAATTTTATTTAAACTGAAAACTATCATTGCCAGTAGGTGGCACTCTTCTACCCTTTCTGATAACAAAAGCTGTGTATGAAAGATAATCTGGCACGAAGTTGCATTAAATTACTGTACATGCAAAAAGGTATGGGAGAAAACAGCAATTTAGGTTTCAGTGAACTCAGTGTTTCCACAACTCTAGCAGGAACTAGTTTTGTTTTTTCTTTGAAGTCTTTATTTTTGGTTGAGAACAGAACCACATCCACCTTACCAAGCAGGACGCTAGAATATGAAAGGTAAAAAACCGGACTGGCAGAATGGATTTAAGGACTGTACTCAGATTTTGTGTTCTGATTCTCACATTTTTCTCCAGGTAGCAAGAGCTGAAAAAGAATCAACATTAGCTTAAAATCTGTAAGGGGAAGTAATGTTAGAACTACATGGCCTTTCATAGATGTTAAATTGCCTCTCCCAGCCTTCTTCACTACTATTCGTGTTGGCTAGAACTACTGGGACTTGCAATCCAACAGCATCTTGAGAGTTGCAAGACTCCCAAACCAGTTTTGAATCAGTAAGTCTTCATACCCCCATGAGAACACATTTAAATGTTTTCTCGATCCAGAGAACTCACTCTTGTAGATCATTTTATTTCCCCGGTACCATACCACCTTTCCCCAAAGAGTCTAGTCAATGAATATTCAACTGTATTATAATTTTTGATAAAATATATAAATAGTTCAACTTAGAATTGGCAAGGAAGGAAAATTATTGAAAGTGAGATCTGCCTACAAAGACTCATGGAATTGGGGAGCTTGCAAGTCCCTGCTATCCTGAACATAGCGGTTAGTCTTATCTTATTTGTGGAAAATGGTACAAATCATACAAATGGTATGATTTGATTAGACAGGCATTAAAGCCATACACCAGAAATGCAGGTTGTAACTGTTATTTGTATATTTACCGTATACATAATGTGTCTCCAGATATAATTCATTCTGTAACACAGTGGCTTCTTGAACCATTGCTGGGAAAGTGTTTTACAAACAAATAATGAAACTGGAAAAATGTAGGTAGGTGAAATTTATCTATAAAAAAGTCCTGGTACATTAATTCCTACCAAAAATATGAAAAATCCCATCTTCCTTTGTTATTTTTATTAATCAGTTTCATTTACCAACTACAGCTACCTGAAACAACTTTCTTAATTTAAATAATACTAGATACAATGAACACATTAAGAAGTCACAAATAATAAAGAAGCTGATGATATGCAGTTCTATCCAATTTCTGTAAATGAGAAAACCACTATTCTACCTTCTGGTTCCTACTTTAGAAACTGACTGTATCTCAATGCTAAAGATAACTCTTTTCTGTCTTCCACAATGGCTCCACTTTTCTAACCTTCCACAATCTTTCCCAGTCTCTTTCATTTGCTCCCCGCCATTCCCTCTCTATAGTAGTATTTCAAGAGTCTTCCTATTTAGGAAGCAGAAAGAAGTAGAGTAGAGCCATAAACATTATTCTACCTCTGGAGAATATAGGGGAACACCATGTGGGTCAACCAAATGTTTCTTGGCCCATCACTGCCTTAGGTTAGTTGTTGTCACGGCTAACTCTGTTTATTATTGTTGTTGTGTACCTTCAAGCCATTTCAAGCATATGGTGAACCTATCATGGGGGTTTCTTGGCAAGATACATTCAGAGGGGGCTTGCCCCTGCCTGGCAACCAATCAAGCTGTTGGGACCGGGGGGGTGGGGGGGGGGGGTTGAATGATCCCTGTTATTAGCCCTGGTAGATGCAGCACTTTGTACCAACAACATTCATTCATCTATGTATCCAAACGGCTTTTGCATTTTGGTCTTTCTAGCCACTTCCCATTACAAAATCTTCAACACATAAGTTTAAAGAGGCAGGTAGTCACTGTTGTTGTTGTTGTTGTTGTTGTTATGTCTCTATCCAATATTGGTGAGAAACTACAGAGAACCAGGCTGAAGGATTTAAGGGGCCATGACAAAATATTAAAAAATTGTCAGAGTTGCTATTATAAGGCTATTTGAAGACTGAAATGATCTGAATGTGGAAGACCAGTTCAAGTCCCTCTTCCATTATGAAGTTAACTCAACAGTCTTAGGCAACTCACTTATATGCAAAAATGTTTCATAGTGCAGCTGTAAGAATAAAACATTGCTCTGCAGTAAAATAATATTGATAAATAAAAGCCCCAGCACTGAGCAACTAAGCAGCATGAGAGCAATGTTACTGACACAGGTACAAAGGGGTCTATAGCGATTCTGAATTGAATCCCTTTATGGATTCCATTTGATTCATTAACACTGTCAATGTTCTAACTCATCACTGAAAAAAGGTTTTATCATATTAGACTACATGGGTTTACTGAAAATGATACTTTAAAGTATGTGTCACAAGATGACTGAACATTGTTATCACTTACAATTGAGAAATAATGCCATGAGATTCAGCAGACAGCATGGCAAGGCATTATGTTGTTCTGACCAATTTGTTGTAAGCTCTGCCACAAGGTCAAACAGCGGGTAAATCCCTGCAGTGTCAACCAGACTCTGCTCAAGTTTAAAATGAGGTCAGTAGGCCTGCTGGCTTTATTTTTTCAACCCTAGACTGATGAGATGGAGTGTGGCAACAAGAATTAGGAATGAATACTCATTTACACACTTTGACATTCAAACACACCACCAAATAAGTACCAGACAATTCCATATGATTACAAAGAAGATCATAAAATTGTTCAGTTGTAGATGTGTTTCCCATTCCCTGCTGCAATCTAGTAAGTGAAAACAAGTCTTCAACTTGTGAAAACTATACAATTAACATGATATTTATTTTTAAATCTATATATATAAAAGAGTGATGGCATCATGGCGACCCACAAAACAACAAAACTACAGGCCCCCCAACCTCAAAATTTGACAACACAACCCATCATCCACACCTCTAGGTTGATACAACAAAAAGAAAAGAAAAATAAAGTCCTAATTAGAGAGAGAGGAATAATTGCTTTTATCCAATTGCTGCCAGTTAGAAGGCTAAGCTCCTCCAACTTGGTCTCCTAGCAACCCAATAAAATATAAAAACACTAAAAAATTAATACAATAAAATACTATAATAACAGAAAATAACTAAAAGTAATACAAGAAAATAATAAAATATAATAAATAAAAATATAACTTACAATAAAATTAATTAAAAAATACAAATAATGTCAAATAAAAATTACACAACAATTTTTAACCAATACCACCACTACTTTGCCACAGCAACGCGGGCACAGCTAGTACCATATATATTTAAAAAAGGGAAAGAGTGTGCAGATTTGCGTATATATAGAGAGAAAAATGTGCTATTAAATAAAATTAATAGAGGAATTCGAGGGCTTGCCTGAGAGCATAGCAGGTGGGCAAAATAATCTAGTCACATTCAAAGGCTGATACTAAAAGATGTACGTCATCTAATTTTTTAGTGTTTATATTGCTGAAAATTATATGTTGTGATTTTCTCCTGCTGAAACTGTTGCTGTATTTTACACTATGATTTTAATTACTGTAAAGTATCTTGTATAAAAATATAATCCAGCAAACACAAGAAAGTTTAATCACACTCGTATCTCTCGCTACTCATTCCATCCTTAAAATGGTTGTTCATAGAATGTGACAAATTTGGTTTTCTTTTTCATTGTCAGCATCCATGGGTGCCTTTAAAATATAAAACTACAGTAGAGTCTCACTTATCCAACATAAACGGGCCGGCAGAACATTGGATAAGCAAATATGTAGGATAATAAGGAGGGATTAAGAAAAAGCCTATTAAACATCAAATTAGGTCATGATTTTACAAATTAAGCACCAAAACATCATGTTTTACAACAAATTTGACAGAAAAAGTAGTTCAATACACAGTAATGCTATGTAGTAATTACTGTATTTATGAATTTAGCACCAAAAATCACAATGTATTGAAAACATTGACTACAAAAATGCGTTGGATAATCCAGAATGTTGGATAAGCGAGTGTTGGATAAGTGAGACTCTACTGTACCTTAAATTCTTGCGACAAATGTAAGTACAGTTCCAATGTTAAGACCTATTTTACAATAAGGTGCTTTGCTATTTGGAAAGAAGGGATGTTTTCGGCTTCAAAAAGCGTAGTTGAGAAATTTAAGGTAAATCCCAGAAATGCAGAAGGAGGAAACTCTAAAAATGACTCAATAGGTGATGTTATCCTTTGCATCCAGGAAATACTATTTTGTAACCACAAACCACACTCTGCTAGCTGGACTAGTATAGAATAGAAGGATACTCTAACCAACCAAGAGACCAACGTTCCTCATAATTTGCATCTACAGCCCTCCAAGAAACACCTAATAGCACAAGGAACCACCACTTTAAGCGAGTGTGGTAAAGTGGTTTAAGTATTAGACTGGGATTCTCGATTAGGGTATGAACCCTTGATCAGTCATAGTAACCTAATGGGTGATCTTGAACAGGTCACACACACACTCGGAAATGGCAAACCCACCTGAACAAGAAACCCTCATTATAGGGTTACTATAAGATGGAAGTGACTTAAACACATACAACATGTCTAGGCTGCCTGGAAAAAGAGCAGCAATAGATACCTTGTCTCCTCCATCCCTGCAACAAAAACACTTGACCTTTACATTTCAGCCTCATCTTTCAACAAGGGAGAGAGAAAAGCTTAGGAGATAGGATTCTAATTATTCTCATTACAGTCATTCTGCCACATTTGTGATTTGGACTCTTGCAAATGCTATTGTTCATTGATTTAATTTAAAATATTATCTCTAAGGATCTCTATGTATTCCAGTGTGGCTTTACAGTCAACTTCTTTCAGTAATGCTGGAGGACATAGGGATTTCTAGCGAGGACACCTCTTTAAGAATCTCTGGGTCCTCCAGTGCACGTCTGTGTCAGCTCCCAGAGAAAGGTGATCTTAGAGTCATGCTTAAAACCCTAAAATTCCTAGAAAAGTGGTAAAAAACAGCAATTTCTTTATTCACGGTTTTCCCTTTCACAGGGACCTATATGCCTAATTCAGGTGAATATGGAGAGCTGACTATGACTATGGTCAGGTCTTATGCAGGCCACCATGAGAACAATTTCACTGAAAACCAGGTAAGTTTTAAAACAAATATATGGCACAAGGAAAAATCTCTTTGTTTTTGCACAGTCACAGAAATATTTAAAATATTTGCACTAGTATTTAGAGTGGGGGAAAATGCCAGTCATTTTCAAAATAATTCTCGAACAAGCAGGAACTTTCATTTCCACCAATTTACAGTGTTAGAATGAAATAAAATAGTAAACCGGGGAGAATTTTTACTTTGTACCAATGCTCTTTAAGTCGAAAATAAAAGTGTTTTATATGTTTTATAACCGAGATATCTCTCATCTCAAGTATAGAGTCACAAATGTTCAAAGGAAAACAGAAAAGAGTTCTATGTTGTGTTTTAATACATCTTAAACAAGTGACTAGGAAAACGAGGATTTACAGAAAGTAAAATTTAACAAAGCTCATTCAAATGAACTGGAAAAACAATAAGATTCTTGGATTTTGTTCTAGTCCTTTCCATTTTTGCAAGGTCTTTGAAAACTAAGCTCCATTTTTCCCATTCTGAAATATCCCAAACCTTTCAATCCTACTCTCCTGTTCATTTTAAAGTAACCTAGTTTCTCCCAAAATGAAGTGTACCTTCATTTTGGGAAATACTGGTCGGGACGGATGGACGGACGGAGGGGGGAAAGCCATTCATCTTAAAATGGGTGGAGAATATAAAGCTGATTGGGAACAGAATGTCTCAGGGATTATCCAAAATGAGAGGAAAATGTCCCAGGAACTATAAAAAATGTCCAGTTTTTTTTTTAATTTTACCTACATATTTATGGTTTTGTACCCAAACTTGAGGCATCCCAGATTGTGTGTTCTGCCAACCCGTAAAGGGAAAGGGGGGCACTGCCACCCACTAAACCATCTTCTACATCAAGATTTGATTGTTCCAGGGCCCAGGGGGTTTTATTATTGTGTGACTTCAAGTCGTTTCTGACTCACAGCAATCCTAAGGTAAACCTTTCTGAGAATGTACGACTCCCTCAAGGTCCCCCAGTGGGCTTGCATGCCTGGGTGAGGAATTGAACCCTGGTCCCCCAGCATTTTAAGATCCCCTGAAGAATCCAGCCACAGATGGAGGTGAAACATCAGAAGAAAATACAGCTAGAACATGGTCATACAACCACACAACACCCCAGCGATCCCAGCCATGAAAGCTTTCGACAATACATCTTAAAATATTATAGTTCAGGGGAGGTTCAGCCAAAAAAACAGAGGTAGAAATTACTGATTACTGTTTGGCTACATGTTGAACAGGAAATCTCCTGTTCCGTTGTAATTTAGCCTATGACTAAACTTAAGCACATACAAATTCTCAAGTTTAGGTATGTCAGGTTCTTAAGGTTTTTTTCAGACTGGAGACCTGCTCTTGTGCATTTTTGTCCAAAGATATGCATGCTGACAATGCTAACATAGACACATAATAACATGATCAGGATTTTCTTCTGCACCATATTTTGTACTGCATATAACACAAAATGCAGAAGTAAAGATAAAAGCAAGCAAATCTGCATTCTTGGGAAACTAGGTACATATATCTCAAAGTGAAGAATGTAAGATGAATACACAAATTTACATAGAGATGAGCCCAAAGGCACATGAATGCAATTCACTCATGCAACAGTGCTTTCCTGGCTCCTTCCCAATGCAAACATCCCTGCATGTGTCCTGCAAAAGTAATGGACAGACATCTTAATTACTGAAGGGGAAACATTTGAAAGGCTATAGCACCACAGGAGAATCACAGTATTTATGGACAATATTTGCACAAGTGGGAAAAAAGCCTTCTTGCTGGAGCAAATCACAACAAAATCCAAACCATAAAGAACAGAAGTGGAAAACTCAAGCATTATTTTTTCCATCTTCCTATTCAAATGCTCTACATTTTTAGAAGCATTGGAAGTTTTGACTAGAAACAATAAATCTTGCTCAAGTGTCTGACAACTGAAAACACAATGTGTCTGGTCATACTTTTAAGAATGTGTTCAAAAGAGCTGAGAACACACCCATAGCTAGGCAGACATTGCGCAAGGCAGTACGTGCTGTTTCTCTAGCAACGCCAATGATTACTCCCAGAGCAAAGCACAGAGAGAGAGAGAGAGAGAGAGAGAGAGAGAGAGAGAGAGAGAGAGAGAGAGATCTCAAAATCCTTAACATCCTGTAAGGGGAGAATGGATATTTTCAGTGACACTGGTGTGTGTGTGTGTGTGTGTGTGTGTGTGTGTGTGTGTGTGTGTGTGTAAATATTAATTCATCTCAATGCTTGGAATACCTTCCTTATATACACATATACTAAATGCTATCCATAATAATTGTAAAACCTCTCACTTTTTCTTCTATCTTGTTTTTCTTCTATCTTTAAATGTGTAGGAATGTAGTTTCAACCTTCAGGCAGCAGGAAGTTAAGGGCTAAGGGCCTGGGAAAAAAGAAACATATCTGGCTTCTAATTCCAATTTGCATACACAGATCTTTTATCAGTCTCAATAGTCCTTACGGCACTAAAAGCATTTAAGGACTATAGCAATTTAACGTATTTGCCCTTCAGAATATATAGTGTTTTTGATATTTTTAGTACTTTGCGTTGTTGCAGTTCCAATTAACTGATTTTTGTTATAGTAGATAGCTTACAGCAGACAGGGATTTATACCATGGGATGTACCAGTTAATACATGCATCTACTCATGCAAGCTATTTATCATGTTTGTTGTGAAGCCAAGTACACAAGTTATCCACAGGGAAGAAGTAATGACCACTGTGGAACAAATTCCAATCAAATTACTTATGGGAAAGCCAGCCTAAGCTAAGTAAGATAAAATCAAAAGTCCCCTCCTTACAATTAAGCAAAACTGGACAGCCAAGAGGGTTCTTGGTTTGTGACATATGGATGCCTGATCTTTCACATTTTCTCTTCCCCTCCATACAAAAACCAGTTTTTTCCCTAAGTATGAAAAACAATAATTTAAAACCCACAGAACATTCAACAGCCAAAAATACGACATGGAATAATTGAAGACATCAAATCAACTACAGTAGAGTCTCACTTATCCAACATAAACGGGCCGGCAGAACGTTGGATAAGCGAATATGTTGGATAATAAGGAGAGATTAAGAAAAAGCCTATTAATCATCAAAATAGGTTATGATTTTACAAATTAAGCACCAAAACATCATGTTATACAACAAATTTGACAGAAAAAGTAGTTCATTACACATTAATGCTACGTAGTAATTACTGTATTTACAAATTTAGCACCAAAATATCACAATGAATTGAAAACATTGACTACAAAAATGTGTTGGATAATCCAGAACACTGGATAAGTGAATGCTGGATAAGTGAGACTCTACTGTACTAAGTGTTAGGCAACAGACGAAAGTTTTCACTGGATGCCTGAGACTCAAATGGAAGATGAAGGCCACACCAGATGCACATGAGCACACTTATAGTGAAGTGAGGTATGTATTCTGGAATTTTTTCTGATGCCTAAAACAGAGGTTTAGAGTTGTACATGCAATCACATGGGACTCAAGTGTGTGCCCCCCTGCCAATTTCACCTTTTTGTCCACAAAAAATGCCCTTCAAGCCTCCAGGGAGTGCAATTACGGTAGTAGTTTCTTCCCATTTCCACCCCCTTCTCAACTCTTTTGGCCTCTGAATGAAGTAAATTAGCTAATCATACATATGCATCCTAAGGCTTGGGGGCATTTTCTGATGGAAATTCAGATTGAGTATTCTTTATCCAAATGCCTGTGATCAAACTGACATCCAATTTAATATGTTGCATTAGTCAAGAAGATTGCCTTTAAAACATATTCCATGTGAAGTTTATGTGTAACAATTCACTCAATGGTTGTAAGTAGTTGAACTGAAATATCTGATCAGTACAAAATTAATATGTCAAGCGCATTCCATAAATATTATTTATATCTGAAATTAATTGCAATTTTGTAATTGCCTACATAACTTGTATTACATCAATATATTATGTTTCTAATTAATTTTTTAAAAATTAATATTCAATCCACATCTTTGTAGAGGGCTACAAACAGACTGGGGTTACCAAGAGCAAGACTGCAAGAGGTGTCATGACCTGCAAGTATATTGCTAAGAATTAAACAAGATAAAGTCCTCAAATTTTCCAGGATCTTATCTCCCACTGTTCTGGAGGAGTCCATTCATTCAAAACAAATTTGATTAAAGGAAATGGCATCAGGAAACACAGTTTCACCTCTATCCTCTACAACATTTTCATTATACCATTTGTTGACCAAAGCTGCTCTTTGTTCTGCAAATAACATCAAGAGGACAAACCTAAACTTCATGGTAGACGAAATCTTAAAATTATGCTTCAAGCTATCCAATGTGGTGAACTAGCCATGGAACCAGTGCCATTTTAAAGTCATTCTATTATTGTATTTTCATAGCTTGCTGGAAAAACAGTGCTGGTGAGCGGTCAATAGTTTACAGACAAGCACCAACCTCAGAGTAAAGAAAAACTATCGGATATCTGTAGGAAGTTCAATGTAACAAATTTTGGGGGAAAAATATGTTCCTGGTTTGAAAGTGTTATTTCCTGTTTAATTGTGTGGCACTTACTTTGAAAGTAGTTTTGGCTGCCACAAAATATGTTTAATTGGTTGGGACTACAAAATATCAGTTGAAAAACTATAGCAGGATGTCCCACAGAAACAATGTTTTTGCAGTTTAATAAACTTTTTCCATGTTTTTATGATGGAAGCAACTAGATAAATGACATTTATAATGACGTTATATAGTGTAATAGTCCTAGAACTTTATCCCTAAAAGCTACACTTTTATTATTTATTCCATTTATATCAAACCTTTCTCTCAATATGGAACCCAAGACATCTTACTGTATAAGATTAAAACCAACTACAATATGTGGCCTTCATAATTAATTTAGTTCCTTGAGATATTTGAAATACTGCGAATCCATGGTATGACTTTGGTTAATTAAATGATGATTGCCAGTGTAGTGGTTGAAGCATTGGGCTACAACAAACCCTGTCAGCCACTGGGCAAGTCATACTCTTAGTTTCAGAGGAAAGCAATGGCAAACCTCCTCTGAACAAATCTTGCCAAGAAACCCCTATGATAAACCAAAGTCAGAAATGATATGAAGGCACACAACAACAAGAAGCAAATGGTAAGAAACCAAATTATCACTGATTAAATGTATAAAGTGCTGTAGAATCATCCAACAGAATGTACAGACTGGAAATAAGTTTGTGAAGAAATATAAGATGAAAAAGAAATGAGTCAAAAGCAAGAAAAAACTTTTATGTTTTTTTTTAGCCAAAGTCATACCATGCATTTGCAGCACTTCAAATATCTCAAGGAACTGAATGTGAACAGTATCACATTTCCAATTACTAATTATAGAAAAAGCAGTCTATACTACCAAATCAGGACTTAAAACAGAAAAACACACTTTCCTTGTAAGACAACACCTTAAAACTGAAGTGTTAAAATAAAAGGAAAACAAAATCAATGCAGGTTAAACATTGAACTTGCACAACGTATGCTGAGTTAGACCATTTCACACACAAATATTTGTCCATTTGACAAATACAATATAGGCATCGTCTTGATTCTCATAGTGAGATCCAACACCTAAATCAAAAACAGTGCAAGGTAACATCATTATAAACTCATAAATTAAACAAGAAAATAAAATAATTAAATAATGATTCTGTTAACTGATCAAGATGTTAAATCACAATTGTGAAAACACAACTATAATATTCCTTCAGAAATTAATAAATAAACTTCAGCTCACTGGTTCATACAGACAACCACCTTGGCTTTTTATCTCCTATCTTTCTACAACCTGATAACATGTGATGCATATTTACTATAATGTTTTCAACCTTAATTTTTATATGGTCTAATACACAATTATTGACAGAAATATACATTCTCCTTAGAAGACTAGCAATTTCTGGTAAATTATTGTATTCCAGCTTCTATATACAGTAGAGTCTCCCTTATCCAAGCCTCGCTTATCCAAGCCATTTTTGTAGTCAATGTTTTCAATATATCGTGATAGTTTGGTGCTAAATTCGTAAATACAGTAATTACAACATAACATTACTGCGTATTGAACTACTTTTCCTGTCAAATTTGTTGTATAACATAATGTTTTGGTGCTTAATTTGTAAAATCATAACCTAATTTGATGTTTAATAGGCTTTTCCTTAATCCCTCCTTATTATCCAAGATATTCGCTTATCTAAGCTTCTGCCGGCCCATTTAGCTTGGATAAGTGAGACTCTACTGTAGTTCCAATAAAAACACAGTGATGTTTGCATGCACTTTCCCTTAGTTACAGGAATACTAAAATATAATATTGTCCTAAACTAAGATTATAGATTCAGTCCAGATATCATCATACTTAGAGCAGAGAACTTGCATATGTGAGACTTCAATAATGCATGGAGCCCCATTGGATTCAGTTGTGTGTCTACACCTAGTACAATCAAGTCTAGTCTGACCACATATAAATGAAGCTGAACACACTGTGTTTAAGTAAGGAAAATCTGTACTTCCTGAAGTTTTTGAAGTACAGTACATGGATTTTAGAAAATTCCAGAAACATTAAAGGAACACCACCATATCTTCCTCCTAAAGAGTGAGCCATTGGTATCCACTGCGTTTTGTTTCTAGGATTTCACCATGGATATAAAAATCTGTGCATGCTCAAGTTCTGTTACATACAATGGCATAGTATATAACCGTGCATAGAAGGTGTCCCTTCTATAAAACAACAAAATTTGCTAGTTTCCAGTTTGCTTTATTTTTATTTGATTTTTTTGCATGGGGTGGGGGGATATTTTCAAGCCAATGATGATTGAATCCATATATACAGAATCCATGGATACAGGGGACACTTTGTCTACTTAAATTTTTCAGGTTCAAACTTCCAAATGGCCTCCATGATTCAAAACAGTTTTTCACAATAATGTCAGAAGAGATGTTTCAAGCAGCCAGAATAGATAGATCAGATTCCAGTTTTGTAATTCACTCAATTCTCAAATAAACAAGCTAGTACTTAAAATTTAAAAATAAATTAGCACTACTTTACAAACCTTGGGCATGTCTGGTTTCATTCAGATCAGTTTTCAGCTCCCCAGTACTGGACAGAGGCACAGTGACCATTGTGATCCGTGGACAGCAGACTGGACTTCTAGATCAGTATGGTAATACTCTGCCTAGGTTACTGTGATGGCAATCCCAGTAGGAGTTTCCTCTGAAAAGGGGTTGGGAGCTGCAGCCAGGCTGCTCTGCAGAAGCCAGAATTCAGAGTAGCTCTGCTCATTCAGATGTCATCTCAGTACTCTACGAATACCTAATTCCATTGGCTGAATGT
Organism: Anolis carolinensis; assembly: GCF_035594765.1. Lineage (NCBI taxonomy): Eukaryota > Metazoa > Chordata > Lepidosauria > Squamata > Anolidae > Anolis > Anolis carolinensis. The sequence goes on along the minus strand of NC_085842.1, from coordinate 77,311,870 downwards.
ACACTTTTAAACTCTATTCAAACTTTTGTTTACTTTTAAACCTCTCTGTGACTTAGGAACTATCCACTAATATGTGAACAAGCACCTCTACCTGTATCAAGCTGCCCACGCAGTAAAGTCGCCAGCTCCATCAGAAGTTACCTTTGCTACAACAATAACGAGGAGATTTTCAATAGTGGCAGCCCAGCTATGGAACGCCCTTCTCAGAGAGATTATCTCTTGCTTCAACTTGCTAGGCAAATACTTTTTCAAAAAAATACCTGAGTATTTTAATTCCATTTTTTTTCTTTTTACCATCTTGAGCATTTTGAACTGCCAGTACTTTTTTTTCTAGTGGGGTTGCTTATTTGTTTAATTTTTGCAAACCACTTTAAGCTACTTGGGTGGGAAAAAACCATAGAATTTGCTTTACATAAGTAAATAAAAATATCATGAAAGCAAATTGTCTCAAAGAAACAAGTGCAACAAGACAGACAGCTGGTTAGATCCAGTTTGCTGGTACAGAAGCCATTTTGCATGGCCTTCAAAACATTTTGTTTTCCATAATTATGCAAGCACGGGTGGAGAAAGCAAGGCACTTGCAAGCCACTTTGAACTCCATTACCAAGAAAGAGGAAGGATGTAGATGATGACATTTTTAACACATTGTGTGGGGGTGGGTGAGTGAGTGTGTGTGGCCTTCAAGTTTCTGTCAAAGTATAGTGACCCCATTACTTTTTACAGGCTTTTCTTAGGCAATGAATTACCAACACTAAATAAACAATTATGATTATGTTGTTTGTTTTGTTAATCTAGTCAACTTTGACTTAATGTAAATCTATGAATGTGAGATCTAAACCACCCAGACATAAACAGGCCTGCTCTGGTCTTGCAAATATCTATTTAATTACAACTAACTCAATGCTCAATCATACCAGTCCTGTGAATTGCATGTAAACTACATCTCTAGTTCAGACAATGATAATTTCCCATTTGTATTTCTCCTCTTGCTTTTCCCATTTAGGTATCAGTATCAACCACCAAACGCACATTGTGTTAAATGAGAGTCAGCATAGTATAGTGCAAAGCTTTCCAAACATTTCATGTTGGTGACACACTTTTTAGACATGCATCATTTTGCGACATGGTAATTCAATTTTACTAGCAAAATGGAGGTTAAAACAATACCTTATAAGAGATACAGATACATACCTAAACTGTAATAACAAAAAGTATAGGGATGCAACTTCTCATGAAAATCTTTGATATTTTTAAAAATAGGAGTTGTAAGATACCCCTTCAATAACATACATTTCTAAGATTTTGGTATTTATGAGTATGTTCATTTGACATACCTACATACTGCAGCCAACACATTAACATGTCATCATACACAGTCTGGTATAGGGTTATAGTGTCACATTAATGCTCTGGGAGACCAGAGTTTGAATTCACACTCAACCAAGGAATACAAATTAACATTTGTATTAACATACAAATCACCTGCTACCTCTCCTGTTAGTAGTAATTCTATTTTGAGTAGGTCACTCTCTCAGCCTTAGAGGAAGGCAATGGCAAACCTAATCTGAATAAATCTTGCCAAGAAATCCTAAGATGATGACACAAGTTTTAAGCAACTTAAAAATACTACCGGTATCTCATATGTTTCTGCCAACATAAAGTAAAAAATGCATTCTGAGAAGGGATCTGTGACTGGCAAACGAATCCATGGAACAAAAAAGGTTAAAAGACCTTGTCTTAGAGCAGTGGTCCTTAACCTGTGGGTCCTTAGATGTTTTTGGCCTTCAACTCTCAGAAAACCTAACAGCTGGTAAAGTGGCTGGGATTTCTGGGAGCTGTAGGCCAAAACACCTGGGGACCCACAGAGCAACTGTCTTAAAGGAAGGCAGTGACAAACTTCATCTGAAGACATCTTACCAAGAAAACCCTAAGCTAGGGTGACTTGAATTTCTTTCTGACATGCTAGCTTTTTATGCAAAAACATCTCCTCATCTTTTAGGAAGCTTCTGAAATTGTACACCTCAGAAAAACATTTACCATGCAAACCAAAGGAATATCCACACTACAAGTTAATGCAATTTGATGTCACTTTTAACTGTTATGGCTCGACAATATAATCATGAAAGTTAGTTTCACAAGGTCTTTAGCCTTCTCTGCAAAAATAGTGATGTTGCACAAAACTACAAATCAAGGGCTACCATAGCTTTGAACCTTAGCAGTTAGTGGTTTTAAACTGCATTAATTTCACAGTGTAGATGCACCCTAGATATAAGGATACATCTACACAGGAGAATTAATGCAGTTTGATACCACTTTAACTGCCACGGCTCAATGTTATGCTAGAACTTGTGGCTGCATGAGGCACTAATGCTCTCTGGTATAGAATTATAAATATTTGATATTCTAAATATCAAAATGACCATTTCAACTAATTTTTTTTTCAAATGCATACTTCAAAGAGATATGTAAATATGAAAACATGCAAGTATAATTCTTTATTCCTAGAGATGATGCTTTGACCAATTATTGTAAAATAGTAGCAGATGTTAAGTGAAAACAACTGTAAGTGCAACGGAAACTACTTCATTCGGAGAAAGAGATATTTGGTAAGACATATTACCACAAAAGGTTGAAGTTACTTCCAAGGAACTCTAGGACCGCAATTTAAAAGTTCATAACCCTTTCAAAGTCTTAACAAGAAGAGCACTCACATTGGCAATGAAACTACACAACTATTTTAACTGACTCAATTTCTATGCAGGAGGAAGTTAAAGTAAACATTCCAAAGGGATACATGTGCAATTCACAAAACAAACCTTATTTTCTCATGAAGTTGTCTGATGGACTGTGTTTAATACTTCCTAAGTGACCTGAGTGTTTTATTTTTAACCTTGTTCTTCAGGAAATACTATCATTACTATTATTAAATCAAGCTACATAAAAGCTCAAGATAATCAACAATCTATATTTTTACCTGTATCTTCCCTAGCAAACCGTAGCAATGTATTCCTAGCTACTGAATGAAATGTAACATGTACAGATGTACTTTAAACTGAAAAAAAATTATGTTTTGGATTATTTTATTTTTTATATGGAGGGTTCAAAGGTTATACAGAGGACAGTTCAAACCAATAATTTTTTCAGTGGTTTGGGCATCTGAGCCTGATTTTAACTATTGTTTTAACACTAGAAAATGTCTGTATGTGGCCTGGGGGCCAGACTTCCCCCACTATATCAATGCAATTAATATCAAATGGTTTGTTGACATAATCTTTCTTGACAAGGCTACTACATTCAAAGGCAAGTTATATATTTAGATACAATGATAGAATTGGAAGAGACCTCATGGGCCATCCAGTCCAACCCCCTGCCAAGAAGCAGAAAAATCAGATTCAAAGCACCTCCGGCAAAAAAGATAATTTTTGTTTAATATTTCCAATAACATACTAGTGCCTGCTTTATAAGGAAAAGCAAATAATTTAGTCTTCTAGAAAATCATCCAGTATCACATAGACTGAAGTAACAACAATGCATGCAAACTAAACACATTAAAATGATTTAACTATGAAGCAAAATACAAAGCACCTTCCATTAAAGGTAGCTTGATCTAACCTTTTAGATTTCAGGACCTTTAAAAATACCTTGAGAGTGGCAAGATATTCAGGAGTAGCCATGTTGACTATACAGCAATGCAAAATCCACAATCCTCAAAATAGTGACAGCTTTATTGGCCAACCAAAATGCACAAAACACATCATGCATCTTCACCAGACAAAGGAGAAGAAAAGTGATGGTACTAGAGCCTCAGGAAGTCAGCAGAACCATCAGTAATTCAATATCAAGAATATCTTCATCCAAAGGATGCTCACTTCAGCTACTTATTTGCTTGGTGCATTGGTGCATTTGTGTGGTGGAAAGATGCAATACAAGTCTTCAATGGACACCAAAAAAAAGAGTACCATCAGAACAACTTATGCTTGGATGAAAGCTTCTTACTAATTCACAGTGGAGAATGTCTTGATGTAACCCATCATCATGATAAAGAAAATAAGAAAAAAGCAGAAGAAAACAAATAAACTTCTGCCAATTGCAGAAATTATTGTCCTTGGCCAACAAGAACTGGCTTTAAGAGGGAGCAAAGATTCTGGACCTATTACATGTGAAGAGCCTTTGCACAATCATGGTAATTTCAGGCCCTTGTTGAGATCTCATGCCAGATCAGGAGAAACTGACTTGAAAAGCCTTCTCAAAACTGCAGTTATTAATGCCCAGTATACTAGTCCTCAAATAGAGAATGAACTAATAGACATTTGTGGTGACAAGATAGTCCAAAAATTATTGGAATATGCAATGAATCTGTTTCTCCACTTTGGCAGATGAAACTATGGATATGGGCACCTCAGAACAGTTAGCTCTCTCTGTAAGGTACGTTGATGTTGAAGCTGCAGAGATAAGAGAAGACTTTATATTTATAGGGTTTGTGTACATAAGTGATATGACAGGTGGAGGACTCACAGAGATTTTGAAAACACTAGAAACATTGGTCTGAACTTGCAATACTTGTGTGGACAGGGTTATGATGGAGCTGCTAATATGAGTGGTCATATTAATGGTGCACAGACAATTATGTCACAGAAGTAGCCAATGGCTGTCTACATCCACTGCATTGCTCACTCACCAAATCTAGCCTTAGAAAGGACCTGCAGCATTCCACCTGTCAGAAACTGCCAAGGAACAATAATTAGTGTTTAATTTTTTTCAGAGCATCATCCGTCAGGCTGGGACTGTTGAAGAAAAATATTAAAAACTGTTTCCCTGAATCAAGGGCAAACAACCACTGAGCGACATGATGCAGTTTTACATGTTATTGAACTGTACATTGTGGTGGTGAGAACACTTGAACTAAAGGAGAGTCCTCTATACAACAGTGAGACTTTTTCCCAGGCTGGATACCTTTTAGCTGTTCTAAATGCTGAATTTGTAGTAACCATACACATCCTAAGAAAGCTTCTGTCACTGTCCCTTCAGCTTAGCAAAGCAATACAAAGAGCAAATATCGACATTTTCTGCAGTCTGCTGCAACATGTTGACAGTCCCTTAGAAAAAGCCAGGAAGATGGGCACAGAATCTGTGAAAATTTTCAGAAGATCTTTGACAGAGGTGGAGTCTATGGGTAGGTAAGTTAGAATTCCTCACATCTGTTCAAGGAAGACTTGTAAACGCAACATCCAGGCAATTTCACTAATGGAATATTATAGGCTAAATGCATATATCCCATTTCTGGACTTAAAGATTTACAAGGCACCGGGAAGTAGTTCAGGAACTGCAAATGTTCTTCCCTATTAATTGCAGTCATTTCAAACCCAACTTGAACAAAAGTGCACAGAAATGTACAATGAATACTATCAAGATACTGACACACTGCGGGTAGAGTTTGACCTCTGGTGTAGAAAATGGAAAAAGTCTGCACCTGTAGAAAAATCATCAAATGCACTGGAAGCATATCTTGTCTGTGATGGACAGTTTTTTCTGAATGTAAAGAAACTGCTTCAGATTTCTGCAACACTGTCAGTGTCAACAGCTACAAATGAAAGTTCGTTTTCATTCAAACATTTGAAAACACACATAAGATGCACAATGGGGCAAGAAAGACTGACTGGACTTGCACTCTTTAGTGTCCAATGAAGTTTATCAATTGATAAACTGATTTCTGTCAAAGTTTATTAACACAGTTTTCAAGGGTTTTTAACAGGTATTGTGGTATTCTTTAGTAACCCTTAAATTACAAATTAAAAAAAATCCTGAAAATGATTTTAGACTTGAAATTTTGTAGCTAAAATAGAAATTTGATTTAATTCAGTCTATATAAAAATATAGAATGGGTTATAGAATTTAAATTATTTTGTGTTATGGAACTACTCTTGATTTGTTTAAAAAATTATTTCAACCCCCCCCCCCCCCCTATTTTTTCTGGCTAGGGCAGGCATGGGCAAACTTTGGCCCTCCAGGTTGTTAGGCTGTTAGGAATTGTGGGAGTTAGAAGTCCAAAACACCTGGAGGACCCATCTTTACCCATGCCTGGGCTAGGGCCTGCTCAAGATACATCAGCAATTACTACATATTCATAACTACCAGCAAATATGAAGAGTTGTCCTATTCTCAGCATGACTATTTCTAGACAAGTCTTTTCACCTATATAGGTCTAGTGATACAACAAAGGATCAATTTGCTTGCACATAATGGCTCTGCAGAAGTGACATGTTGGAAAAAAGTTAACAAAGAACTACACAGATTACTTGTTTTGTTTTCAAATCAATCCTTAACAATTGAAACAGTACACTAAATTTAATGTCAGTCCCAGCCATCACTTACCCGTTTCTACTTTTGTATGATGGCATATCCATTTCAATAGGCCTGCTCTAGTAATTTAACTCAGGTGATGCACTATGTATCATTTAAACCACTGTCAAATAATGTTTTTTTCAGCAATCCTACCACTTTGTTTCCAATGGTGACATAATTTTTAAAAGGAGACAGACTGTCCATTACATTAAATATTCATATGCAGACTTAAGAACTATCTGGTCCTTGCAGCAGTTTGTTGTTGTTGTGTGCCTTCAAGTCATTTCCAACCTATGGCGATCATACATGAGAATCTATTGTATGGTTTTGTCAAGATTTATTCAGAAGAGATTGCCATTGTCTTCCTCTGAAGCTGAGAGACAGTGGTGGGGATTCAAACCTTGGTCTCCAGAATCATAGTCCAGTGTTCAAACCACTATACAATGCTGGCTCTTCTTAAAGCAGTAGTAGCAATTGAATGTCTGTTCATTGTTGATATGACACAGTTACTCCAAAAGTGCACATACATATGCACAGAGAACCAAGAAAATAAAGAAAACCGGCCTTAACACAGTTCAGTCACTACACACACAGAGATGTTGAAAGTGTACCACATGGTAAGTACATACTTCTCCATTTTTGCCTATTTTCATCTTAAAAAGTAGAAAGAAGACCCTTATGACATTATAATGATGCAAAGAGCCAAAGTCATGACTGTGACAAAAATGACAACTGAGTGACAAATATGTGCCTGACTGCTGTTTCCAGGTGATGCATGCAAGGAATATAAAGCAGCCTTTAAGGAAACATTTTATAAGCTTCTTTTAGAGAGTAGAAAATTACACTCATTCTCATATTGCATTCTCATATTGCAGAGTCCTAATGTATTGTACTTGTGTCAATTCCAACCTTCTAAGATATAAAACAAACATGTCTACAAAGATTTAAAGTCAGCTCCCACTCTAAAGCATTATGCATTAATATGTGTTAGGAAAAGAAGAAAAGTCCTATCCTTCATCCAGCATCAGAGAACATGGTTACTGAACAAGATAATATTAATTATTAATTACGCTTCTATCTTCCCTTTCCTACAATGAGCTCAGGCTAGATATCACAACAGTAGGGGCCACATATTATTTTCATACCAAACTGGTACTCAATGAAGCTAAGTGACCCGTTTTCATTCCTGTTCCCTGTATTGCCTTTCTATTACCACAACTCTGCCTCCCACTGCAAGCATCAATTTAAAATTAGCTCTCCAGAGGGGGAAATAGGAACATTTCCATCTTTTTTATTACATTCGCAGAGCTAGTATAAACATAAACAAGATCTCAGTTGTGACTTCAAGATCAAGGCATTAGGGAATAAGACTAATAGAATCCATATCTCCCCTTCTCAATCTGTCCTCTCAACCAAATCTAAGGGAGATAGATGGGTATAAAGAATGACTGAGATTAAAAATAACTAAATTATTTGCCTATATAAAGATTCTGATCTGGCTACAAACTTCAGTTGGTAATCCAGTTAGCCTTAAATACACATGGGAACATGAGAGAAGCCTCCCACAAGGATGGTAAAACATCAAACATCCGGGCATCTCCGGGGCAATATCCTTGCAGACAGCCAATTCTCTCACACCAGAAGCGACTTGCAGTTTCTCAATTCGCTCCTGACACGGAAAAAAAAAATCCTGTCAATGCCAACACATCACAAAGTTCCAGCTGAAGCTGCATAAAGTAGGGAGCAAAAGAGCACTAGTCCACTATAGCCCGGGTCTGTTAATCGTAATTTAATATTTTACTATATATACACTGGCTGTTAATTTGCCATCACGGATAGCCCACAGTTCATCCATAGTGCATGTGCTTTGTAGATAGAGGATCCAGGGTCGGCTTCTCAACATTTCCAAGTAGGGCTAAAAAGTCTTGCCTGAAACCTTGAATTGTTGCTACTATTCCAATGTGACAACACTGAGCTTGATTGGGTAAGTCCCCCCAAGCACACACAAAGCCTCCTTATATTGAGTAAGGACCACTGATCATTCATAGAACATAGCTTTTAAGTATGCACATAGCCACATTAAAAATACATTTGGTATTCCTGAGATTTCTATGGACATGCTGACTCAGACTTTTCCAGAGAAAAGCCCTGCCCTTATGAAAGACAACGTGCAAGGCATCTACCTAAGTCACAACTGCCTCTCCATATTTCCTGCAACTAGAAATTACTGTTAATGTACAGTAAGACCTAAACCATCCATGAGTGACTAGCCTTGTCATTGGATAAGGTGTAGGATATCATCAACAGCAGAAAGCAGCCACAGAGTAGGGGTGCAGTCAGCCATTAATATTAATAGCCCCATTTTGTTCTTCATATCTTCAATGCGCAAATGCCAAAACAAGGTGAAAATGACCAACATGAAAACAGATCCAAGATTTAGATAATATAAAGCTAAATGGATGTGAAATACATGGAAAATTGTATTTTGATCCAATCTGGCATGAATAACCTGGCATGAAGAACATATTGGGTAATGAATATTCATTTAGCTGGAACTTTGCCTTACGCTATTACAATTTTTATTACAAATTTCACTTGGCCAATTTCCTGCACTTAAAGTCACTTCTTTAAAATAATGGAGAAAATCAGAGGAACAGTCTCCTTCCCAAAAACCCATCTAATCCATCATCCTGTTCACCAATTGATTCTGGGAAACCCAGAATGAGGAGGTTCATCCATGAGACAGGACACATACATATATGTTGTTATTATTTGCATTCTGCTTTATCTCTCTAAAAAAAATAGACCACAGCAGCTAACAGTAAAAGCAATACCATACATAACTTAAAACTGAAAAAAGACACAAACATTAAAATAGAATTAAATATCAAAATGTTATGAATACATATCAGCAATTAAAACCAATAAAACCATTTAACAAATCTATATAAACACATGGACTCAAGGGCTTGAATTCTATCAGTAAAGCTGATCCACTAAATGTAATGGTGAATCAGCATTTATGGGTTTACATAAGTGCTGATTCACATTAAACAATTGACTGAATGGGTGTAGTCCCACTTGAACTATCAATAGCATTCAAGCAGTTGGTATACACAAAGATCCTGCCTTCAATACTTCAGGTCACTGTGACTAAGTAACAACTGACAACCTTATTCCTTCCATGCAGAGAGGTCACAGAAGCATTCTGGGTTTCTGAACTGGTGGCTCCAGGATTGCATATTTTTAAAAAACTCTTTCGCTACGATTACAACTTGTAAAAACCATCTCTAATTAAACAAAACACCAATTACATTTGAGTATGTGTGTATGTGTTTTCAAATCGCCTGTTCACTTATGGCAACCCTATGAATTGCCTAGGGTTTTCTCAGGAAATGAACACTCAAGACATGGTTTTGCTAGTTTATCCCCCTACAGCACCTGTTATTCACTAGAATCCTACATTAGAGAAAGGCAAGGGCAATCCCCATCCTGCCATGCAGGCACACACAATCAAAGCTCTCCCAACAGACAGCCATCCAACCTCTGTTTAAAAACCTCTAAAGGAGGGGACTCCACCACACTCTAAGGTAGCACATTACACTGCCAAACAGCTTTTACCATCAAAAGTTCTTCCGAACGTCTAGGTGGAATATTTTTTTCCTATAGTTTCAAAAGAATCAATTGCTTTGTGTATTGGACTCTGGAGCAGCAGAAAACAAGTTTCCTCCATCTTCAGGAAGACATCTTTTCAAATTCCAAGTGATGTCTAAACAAAGCAGAATACAGTGGGACTATGACTTCCCTCAATATAGACACTGTACTCCTATTGATGCCCCAATTTTGCTCAGTTCTCTAATTCATTAAGGACATTTTAGATTCTGATACTGTCCTGTGAGGCATTAGCTATCCCTCCTATTTGTTGCCAACTGCAAATTTGATAAGCGTGCTACCTTTTCCTTAACACTATGTAACACAATTTTTGTTCCTGGGTTATAAATGTCATTTTCTCATTGGTTCTATCATAAAAACATGGAAAAGGTTTATTAAACCACAAAGACTTTGTTTTTGCATTGAAAGGTTAAAAATTGCATATTTTCAATTAAGGAAAATTACAAACTTTTGGGTTTCTGCTGGTAATAGAAGGATAATAACAGTATTATATATCAAACCAACCATATATTTTAACCAAAATTCTACAAATGGATGAAAAGGAATCTAGAAATGTGTGGTTTTGTAAGATTTGTGTGGGTATGTTAGATGGCTTTCATGGGTTTGCCCCCAAATGTAGTCACCCATCAATTTTCCATTGTAGTTTCCCTGGTACTGATGTTCAAATTGTAGTATGTCTTGATGTAATCACTCTCCTTGCTTCTCTGAATGGGCACCCATATTCTCTTTAAATTTACCAAGATGAGCATCAAAGCTATGCAGACAAAAGAAGTTTCTAGAGTATAACAACTACTGTATTTACTCAAATCTTAATACTCAGCTTTTTTTTTCGCTAAATCACCTTGCCAAAATTAGGGTGTGCATTAGATTCACATAATATGGTAATCCAAGTGCTATGCCAAAGCAAGGGGAGATGTCATCTGTAATTTAATTGCCATAGCTCAATGCTGTGTAATCCTAGGATTTGTAGTTTGGTGAGGCATCTGCACTCTTTGGTAGAGAAGGCTCAAGACCTTGTGAAACTACAGCCCTCAAGATTCCATACATTGAACCAAGGCAGTTAAAGTGCACAGGTGCAGCCCAAGGTTTTCTTTTCCATTGCTGAAAGCTTTGGTACTTTAAACACTTCTGTTTTTAAAGATGAAATTCTAAGCAGGCAGCACCTGTAACGTCCATAATCCAAAGAGTGCACCTTTTGCTGCTGCACATTACATTCATCATACATACATACATACATAACTTTTTTTTTTGTTCCAGGGTTTTGAAAATTGAGGTGCGCATTAGATTCAATGGCACATTAGACTTGGGTAAATGAGGTACTTTCAAAGTAAGTACCACACAATTAAACAGTAAATAACACATTCAAACCAGGAACAAAAATTGTTTCTAATTTTGTTACATAGTGTAATCCAAGTCATTGATAAGTTATTGAATAACACTAGGCCCAGAACGCCACCCTGGTGCACTACACTGGTCACTTCTCTCCAAGATGAGGAGCCATTGGTTAGCACCCTTTGGGTTTAGCTAGTCAACCAGTTACAAATCCACCTAACAAAAACATTGTCTAGCCCACATTTTGTTACATTCTTCGAAAGAATATGAGGAACCTTTTCAACTGCATTAAGATATGCTACATCCATAGCATTCCAAACTACTCAAAAATTACACTGAAATAGCGATACTTTTACTTTCTTATAAGCTCAGTATACACAAACTTTGATACTGAGCAAATGCTACCAAAAGCAACTTACAATCGTTTCACAGGGTAGAAAATCACAAAAGTGGAAAAACAGGGAAAAAAACACTTTTAACCCAATAGAATGCCTCTTTAGGAATCTCTAGGTCCTCCACTAAAAGTTGACTACAGAATAATGCAAGGGACCTAAAAATTCCTAGACAACACATATTAATCAAATCTACAAACATTCACATCCGCAAATATTAAACCTGCAAATATGAGCCAACTGTACATGCCTACAGCAGGAACATACAACAACGCATAAGACGGAATCAGACTGCTTCCTACACTTCACTGTTTAAGTTACAACACATAGTCTGGAGCATGTTAAAACCACGCCTAATATATACAAAAGCTCATTAAGAAACGTCTGCCTGCCAGCTACTACTGTTTCCAGTTTAGCACTTAATTTCTAAATGAGAAATATACACAGGTTCATGAATGGGTCATGCTGCTGACTTTGTGCAGAACCAGATTTTGCCAATGGGCAAACCAGGAGAAAATTTTGCTGCCCTACTCAGATTATCCTTAGACTGCTATAAACCCTGCCTGAGAAGCAAACTATGTATTACTTTTCAGTAGTAAATCCTTAAGTGCTGTTTACTTCCTTGAAAACCCTGGGATCCAACCACTGTGTCACACAGTGCTGATAAACTGACTTACTTATTAAATTAGTGCTATTCAATGCAGTGGCCCCTGAGCCACTGATTACCCATCTCTGGCAGGATTTGGGAATAAATAATTATAGCCAACATATGTAGATATGTTGGAATGAATTTGCCTTCTAATCACCTGTCAATTTATGCTGATTCTCGTGAACTGCATACAATTTGCTTAAGCAAAAACTCCTCAAAGGTAATTGTCCAACTCCTTCCTTTGAAATATAACCTACAGCACCTGGTGTTCATTGACAGTTTCCCATCCAAGTACTAACCAGAGCTGACCCTGCTTAGCTTCCAAGATCAGATGGAATCTGGTACCTTTAGGATAATTTGGCTGGCTCTCCACACCAGTTTGCCTGCCACTGTCTTGGACTCAAATAATGGCACTTTTGGTTGATAACTCACAATATGGAAAGGGAAAAGTTTCCCACGAAGGTGGAATTTCTGCCTTGCCAACTAAGAGGCCTGAAACAGCAGCCACTCAAAGAAGAACTAGGGCAGGGGAATGTGAACCATTCCCAGCTATCTGAGGAATTCCTTCCCTGAAGCAGCCGATGCCTGGATTTCCTCCAGTGAAGCTCACACACTGTGGTTAAGGAGGATTCAGGTCGAAATCTGTCATTTGAGTCCTGAAATCTTTCAAAGTACATAAACTAAAAGTTTTCTTTATTCAGAACCCAGCTTCAAAAGAATGTTTCCCAGGTCAACATGTTATCCCTAAAAAGAGTGCACTGCAGCCAGATAGGACCTCTGAGTGAGAGATGTGGAGAGCGATATTGCTTTTCCAACATGTGAGGGACCAGTACCATACCACAGAGTCATAGATCTGGAAGAGACCCCAAGGCCATCCAGTCTTGTCATGCAGGAGCACACAATCAGAATACTCCCAAAAGATGGCCATCCAGCCTCTGCTTAAAAACCTCTAGAAAAAGGGAATCTAATCTACTACACTCGGAGGCAGCATTACTGCCCCCTGGCTGCAAATATTTCCTTCTTCCCTGAGAATTCACCGTGGAACCAAAACAGTCCAGGCACAAACACTCTGAGGAACATCATACCTCACCAAATAGGGGTGTAGTGTCCAGGGGAGTCATGCTACCTCTCTACTCTGCCTGGGTCAGGACACACCTAGAATACTGGTCCAAGTCTGTGCACCACAATTGAAGGGAGATGTTGACGAGATGGAATGTGTCCTGAGAAGGGCAACTAACATGATCAAGGGTCTGGAGAACAAGCCCTATCAGGAGTGGCTTAAAGAGCTTAGCATGTTTAGCCTGCAGAAGAGAAGGCTGGGAGGAGATATGATAGCCATGTACAAATATGTGAAGGGAAGTCATGAGGAGGGAGCAAGCTTGTTTTCTGCTGCCCTGGAGACTAGGACAGGGAACAGCCCTGGAGACTAGGACAGTCATAACTACAAGAAAGGAGATTCCACCTGAACATCAGGAAGAACTTTCTAACTGTGAGAGAGAGCTGTTCAGCAGTGGAACTCTCTGCCGCAGAGTGTGATGGAGGCTCCTTCTTTGAAGACTTTTAAACAGAGGCTGAATGGCCATCTGTTGGGGGTGCTTTGAGTGCAATGTTCGTGCTTCTTGGTAAGGAGTTGGACTGAATGGCCCACAAGGTCTCTTCCAACTCTAAGATTCTTATCTACCACACCCTGGGGCAGCATTAGTGCCCCCTGGCTACAAATCTTTCCTTCTTCCCTGGGAATTCAGTGTTTTGGTGGACCCAAAATAGTCCAGGGACTGTTGTGCATTTTCTGGACTGTATGGCCACGTTCCAGAAGCATTCTCTTCTGACGTTTCGCCCACATCTATGGCAGGCTTCCTCAGAAATTGTGAGGTATATATACCTCACATATAGTAAAGGTTTTCCCCCGACGTTAAGTCCAGTCGTGACGGACTCTGGGAGTTGGTGCTCATCTCCATTTCTAAGCCGAAGAGCCAGCGTTGTCCGTAGACACCTCCAAGGTCATGTGGCCGGCATGACTGCATGGACCTCACATATATACCTCACAACCTCTGAGGATGCCTGCCATAGATGTGGGCAAAAACGTCAGGAGAGAATGCTTCTGGAACATGGCCATAAAGCCCAGAAAATGCACAACCACCCAGTGATTCTGACCATAAAAAGCATTCGACAACAGAAAGTCCAGGGACTACCACTCTGAGGAACATCGTAACACACAAAATAGGGGTCCACAACAATGTGGGCTGAAGGCCACTCCACTGCTTGGTCCCATAAAGCTGCTGAGATGAGAAGCAAGGTGTGCCCAGCCTGCCCTCACTGCCTTCCTCCCTAAGAGCTTGAAAGGCGGTCTCTGTCGAGGTCAAGACCAGGGCGCCCCAGAGGCAGCCTCCCCGGAAGCGGGAGAGGAAAGGGCCCGAGAGAAATAGAAACGCGGGTGGAGGGGCTTGGAAGGGGGAGCTAAGGCAGGCACTCACCTCGCCAGTGGCGCCCCTGCCCTTGCCGCTCCGGGCTCTTCCTCTTCCTCTCCTCCTCGTCCTCCTTGCGGCGCCCAGAGAGCGACATCCCTGCCCTGCCGTGCTGTGTCCCTTCCTCGGGAAGGAAAGGAAGGAAGCCCCAAGCTCTCCTCTCTGCGCGGTCAGGAAGGCATGGCGGGTCTCCCCCGGGAGGGAGGGAGAAAGAGGGGCTTCTTCTCCGGCCCGGGAGGCGGGAAGGGTGGAGCCGCCCGAAGAAGAGAGATGCGACGCCGGGGAGAAAGGTGCCTGACAGCCCTTCCACGCCAGGCGGGGCCTTTTTATACCCGCGCCCCGTGCCTCCACACGTGAAGGCGCTTGCACACGTGACGCCTCCTCTCCCGGCCCCCTCCCTCCCCTCCCAACATCAGGCCCAAAGGGAAGCGAGGTTTTTGTTAAAGGCGCAGGTGCGCGCGTTTCCCCTCTCCCGCCTGGGAGGGACGTCCACGCGATTCTCTCGGGGAGTGTGCTGCACGTCTGGACGCGCCACTTCCGAGTGGACTTGCAGGCGGGGGTGACGTCACTGGATCCACGCACTGGGTCACGTGGACTTGTTTGGGTCGTCAAAGGAGCCAGGTTCACTCCTCCTCCTTGACGGAGAGAGGGTGAGGGAGGGGGAAAGGACTGCCTGAAGAATGCATATACAGTAGAGTCTCACTCATCCAAGCTAAACGGGCCGGCAGAAGCTTGGATAAGCGAATATCTTGGATAATAAGGAGGGATTAAGGAAAAGCCTATTAAACATCAAATTTGGTTATGATTTTACAAATTAAGCACCAAAACATGTTATACAACAAATTTGACAGAAAAAGTAGTTCAATACGCAGTAATGCTATGTAGTAATTACTGTATTTACGAATTTAGCACCAAAATATCACGATGCATTGAAAACATTGACTACAAAAATGCGTTGGATAATCCAGAACGTTGGATAAGTGAAACTCTGTGAGAATATTGTATGTATTTGGGCACCACTTTTACTGCTGGGACTCAATGCAGTGGAATAAAGGGAGTCCTGGTTTTAGGGCTCTTCCACATAACCATATAACCCAGAATATCAAGGCAGAACCACCCACAATATCAGCTTTGAACTGGGTTATCTGAGTCCACACTGCCATATATCCCAGTTCAAAGCAGATAATGTGGGATTTTATTCAGCGGTGTGGAAGGGCCCTTAAAAAGGCTTTGACCTCCTGCCTTACCAAGCTGCAGCTCCCAGGATTCTCTAGCATTGAGCTCTGGCTGTGAAAGTGAGGTAAAACTATATGCGTTTTGCAGTGTAGATGTAACCCAAGGCTCCTTGTACACTCCCATATAAAATCCATCTTATCTGCTTTGAACTGGATTATATGGCAGTGTAGAAGGGGCCTAAGCCACACAACAACTAGTTTGGGGGCAGAGGAGGCCTGCACCAGACCTCATGACCACAGCAACTTCAAATCATAGAGTTGGAAGAGTCCTTGTGGGCCATCCAGTCCAACTTCCTGCCGAGAAGCAGGAAATCGCATTCAAAGCACCCCCGACAGATGGCCATCCAGCCTCTGCTTAAAAGCCTCCAAAGAAGGAGCCTCCACCACAGTCCGGGGCAGAGTTCTACTGCTGAATAGCCCTCACAGTGAGGAAGTTCTTCCTGATGTTCAGGTGGAATCTCCTTTCCTGTAGTTTAAAGTCATTGCCCTGCATCCTAGTCTCCCGGGCAGCAAAAACAAGCTTGCTCCCTCCTCCCTATGACTTCCCCTCACATATTTATACAGAGCTATCATGTCTTTAAAAAGAACACTCTTTTGCATAAGATTGCATATGATAATATATACATTGTGATGTTATTGTTACGCCTTCATGTTGACTCTGGCTTTATTGCAATTGGATATGGCAAACCCTAGCATCCCACCCTCCTAATCCAGTGTTCAAACCACTACATCACACTTTCTCCTTGTTTCTGTGTACATACATCCTTAAAAAAGAACTGACGAATAGATAAATGTATCAGTTATGAAGATGATTCATAAATAGGACCACCATTGGAAAGGCCTTGTCTCCTTATGTGTTACCATAGAATCATAGAATTAGAAGAGACCCCGTGAGCCATCCGGTCCAACCCCCTGCCAAGAAGCAGGAAAATCGCATTCAAAGCACCCCCAACAGATGGCCATCCATAATAATGCAAGCACTGGACAAACCTCCATATGAAAAGTCCCCTGAAAGCAAGGCACCACAACTAAGAATTCTGTCTACACCAGGTGTCCCCAAACTAAGGCCATTTACCTGGCCCCTTCCCTCAGTTTTAGACTTAGGCTCGCCCAAAGTCTGAAATGACTTGAAGGCACACAGCAACAACAATCCTAATTGACTTAACTTGGCCAGAAGCAGGCCCACACTTCCCATTGAAATCCTGATAGGTTTATGTTGGTTAAAATTGTTTTTATTTTTAAATATTGTATTGTTCTTTCATTGTTGTTGCACTACAAATAAGACATGTGCAGTATGCATAGGAATTTGTTCGTATTTTTTTCAAATGATAATTCTGCCCCTCAACAGTCTGAAGGATTGTGGACCGGCCCTCTGCTTGAAAAGTTTGAGAACCCCTGATCAACACTATTGCCATGCATCATATTTCAGATATTTGAGGCATCTGGAGGAAGCATCAGGCAGGCAGACTGAGATGGGTGAAAAAAAATATCTAAATAGTATATGGAGCCATGTCATATTGAGCATTTAGTTAGCAATATCCTCATATAGAAAATAACATTTCGATAACCCATGGATAAGTTTTATTGCTCTAAAAATGTGTTTTATCCGACATGCTCAAAATGCACTAGGAATTATCTTTGCACTACTGATATACTTTATCTCCCTGTTCTCTGTTTCCAGTCTTAGGACATGGCTCTTTGACTATTCTTAGACAGAGGAATGCACAGCTTTGAGATGAGTATATTAATAACCCCTGCCAAGCCAAGAATGCATCCAAATGCTCTTTCTGCAAGGCTACTTTTCCCTGACAGTTGTGGCACAGTGCCCACTACTGGAATTGCATCTTGCTCTTCATCTTGTAAACATTGCTTTTTATAGTTTCCACCAAAACTGGAAAACATGTGGCCATCCTGATTTTGTTGGACACCAGTCCCATCAACTCCATCAAAGAAGGCAAATGGTCAGAAAACGTGTGAGTTGAGACCCAACAAGATTCAGAGGCCCACGGGTTTAATAGCCCTGATCTATGTAACTTATATTGCTACTGCTGTTGTATCATTTGCTCCCCAAAATAAGTTTAACCAGCTATGGAAAATAACAATTGTAAAGTTGTAATAGATGGATCCTCTGAAGGCACCAATATCAGGCAGGTATGCTTCATAAAACTTCAGCACACACCCCAAAAGCAAGAGACAATGTGATGAATGCAGGATCAGACCTACAGTTTTAAGCAAGAAAAGCTTGGCATTAATGCACTGAATTTAATAAAGCCCAAAAAGAGAGGGGAAATATAAATAAGTACGAGATTATTTGTGTATACTTGCATGTTCACAGTGTGATTAATAATAAAAATAATGCTATATACTAGGCATGGACAAACTTTGGCTGACCAGGTGTTTTGGACTCCAAGTCTCACAATTCCTAACAGCCTACTACTGGCTGTTAGGAATTATGGGAGTTGGAGTCCAAATCACCTGGAGGGCTAAAGTCTGCCCATGCTTGCTATATACAGTGGGTCTTTCGTATCCACTGAGGTTTGGTCTTAGGATATCCCATAGATAGCAAAATCCATGGATCTATTATATACACACACAAAACAGTAAATCAAAAAGAAGAGAGTGGAGATAGGATAAACAACAACATTAATATTAATGCATTAGTGTATTGTTTTTTAGCTTATACTTGGTTTAAGTTCTGTTGTTTATAAGCTATTTTTAGTTTATTTTATAGGAACCCCCGGTAGCGCAATGGGTTAAACCCTTGTGCCGGCTGAACTGCTGATTGGCAATTTGAATCTGGGAAGTGGGGTGAGCTCCCATCTGTCAGCTCTACCTTCCCATTCGGGGACATGAGAGAAGCCTCCCACAGGATGGTAAAACATCAAACATCCGGACATCCCCTGGGCAACATCCTTGCAAACGGCCAATTCTCGCACACCAGAAGCGACTTGCAGTTTCTCAAGTCGCTCCTGACATGAAAAAAAGTTTATTTCATGTTTCGTTATAATTGTGTTTATTTGCTCCTGGCATTTAATGTTTGCCTTTTTTGTTATACTTTGGAAACTGCCCTGAGTCCCTCCGGTGAGATAGGGCAGGGTATAAATAAAGTTTTATTATTATCATTTTTATACCCCAATAGAAAGTTTTTGCAAATCTTAAAAACTTGCAAAAATCAGGTAGGACTTCTAAAAAATCAAATTAGGAATGCTCCTCTATATCAGATTTGGGGGAAATGGTAGGTGGGGCAGAAGAAATCTGTGTGGTCTATGAGGAAGTCATTGTGAGAGCACTTTGTATACATTTCCTTGTACTTTCTACAAGGTGTATGTATTATTTTTGCTTGTCTTAAGAAGCAATTTGGAGTCACACAGCACAGGACGTTCTGTTCCAAAGCTAAGAGGGAAAGGGGGAAGAGAGAAAGCATTGCACTTTAATAACAGCCGAGAAAGTGAGATGATAGAGGATTAACTCAAGGCATCCCTGCCAAATTGAGACAGCTGGAGAATATGCTTCAGCCTTGCCTTATTTACAGCTGAATTTTATTTCAATCTGAATAAATGCCTCTTGCAATGTCTTACACCCACCATAACAAAGGAATGTATACTAATGTAGTAGAAGAGCCTGATAGTGAGCCCTACAACATTTGAGCCAAAAAAAAGCTACCTTTCAGGTCAATTTAAAGACATAACTGTTTTACTCTGGATCAGTATAGAAAGGAATCTTGAAACACCTTTGAAACTAATTGAAAAAAAAGAAGTTGGTAGCATAAGCTTCCATAGACTTAAATCTACTTCATCAACTGCATGGCGTGATGCCCTTCCCACAGAAAATAGGAATACAGCAAGAGGGATCAAATGTAGTTATGGAGGACACTGAAATATTAGATGACTTCAATTTCAGAACTCTCATCCAGAGAAACCAGTGATTCAGTTTAAAATAGCGTTTTGTCCTTATTGCCAGCCAGCACTTACTGCTAGTTCCCCTTTCTTTTCTAAGCAACCTTAGAAGACAGACCGATGCCCAGGGAGAGCTCGCCAGAGACAGACTCAGCCATTGAGGCATAATTCATCTGCTCCCAGAAATAGCACTGAATCCTTACCACCACCAGGCCACAATCCCTTTTCTGTTCAGAAAAAAACTAAAGGCTTAATTAGGGTCTTTCAACTCCTTTCCATCCCCTTTACCTAAGCTTCTTTTGTAGCCATCTGCCCTGCGCTATAGTACCAGTCTAATATAATAAAAGGGTGTGAATATATGTCAATGAGATGTGAGCCCTTCAGGGGACAAGACTATTAACATTTAGAGGGAAACTGCTGTAAGCCACTCTGTGCCTGTGGATTAAAGCAAGCTATAAATCAAATGAGAAAAATACATTACACATGAGGTGACAAAGGCCCTTTAAGAACTGTTCTTTTTCCTGGAATCCAGTGCCCATTCTTTTATGCAACATGAGTTCTGGATACCTAGCTCATTTATTCATGTTTGTCATAGGATCTCTAAATCGTATTGCTATTCACTTGTATCTATTACCACTTCTGGGATTTCAATGTTCACAGTTATTACAGTTCTAAGTTGCTGTGAGTTTTCCAGGCTGTATGGCCATGTTTCAGAAGCATTCTCTCCTGACATTTTTGCCCACATCTATGGCAGGCATCCTCAGAGGTTGTGAGGTCTGTTGGAAACTAGACAAGTGTGGTTTATGTATCTGTGGAATGTCCAGGGTGGGAGAAAGAACTCTCTGTTTGAGGCAAGTGTGAATGTTGCAATTGGACAGCTTGATTAACATTAAATAGCCTGGCAGCTTCAAAGCCTGGTTGTTTCCAGCCTGGGGATCTTTTATTGGGAGGTGTTAACTGGCTCTGATTGTTTCTTGCCTGGAATTCCTCTGTCTTCTCAGTGTTGCTCAAAGGATTCCCCCAGGCAGGAAGCAGCCAGGATTTGAAAAGGAAAGGCTACTCAATGCTAATCAAGCTGGCCAATTGCAACATTCACATTTGCCTCAGACAAGAGTTCTTTCTTCCACTCTGGACATAATTCCACAGATATATAAACCCTACATGCCTAGTTTCCAAGAGACCTCACAGCCTCTGAGGATGCCTGCCCTAGATGTGGGTGAAATGTCAAGAGAGAATGCTTCTGGAAATGACCTTACAGCCCAGAAAACTCACAGCAACCCAATGATTCTGGCCATGAAAGCCTTTGACAATGCAAGCTATATTAGTTCTGCAATGTGGACGCACAAGGGATTGGCCACTAGTGACCATTGGCTACCTTGATTAGCATTGAATGACCTTTCAGCTTCAAAGCCTGGCTGCTCCCTGCCTGGGGGGTGAGTATGGTTCTACTCATGAAATGCAGGAGGAGCCATTGTTTTTGAGCTTGCTTCTGTAGGGGAATCCACACTAGATACATTTATTTATTTATTTACCATATTATATCCCACCTTTCTCTACCCCTGGGGGTGACTCAATGGTATTATATAGTGCCTAAAACATGAAACATAAGATTAGGTTAAAATTGAACATACATAAAAACATAGTTAAAATATAATACAATGTTGAGACACGTCATCCAAAGGTGAGGTCTAAGGTTATTCCATGATCATTTGCTCCATATCCAGTAAAATTGTTGCACTGTACTGTTTCTCAAAGGCCTGCTCCCAAAGCCAAG
Organism: Anolis carolinensis; assembly: GCF_035594765.1. NCBI lineage: Eukaryota > Metazoa > Chordata > Lepidosauria > Squamata > Anolidae > Anolis > Anolis carolinensis. The sequence continues at coordinate 77,290,113 of NC_085842.1, read as the reverse complement.
TTTTAACTCTCTTTCTGAAGGCCAGAAGGGAGGGGCTGGGCTGTGGCTCAGGCTGATAAGCAGCTGCTGCAATAAATCACTCTGACCATGAGGTCATGAGTTTGAGGCCAGCCCGTGGCGGGATGAGCACCCGTCAATTAAAAATAAAATATAGCCCCTGCTCATTGCTGACCTAGCAACCCGAAAGATAATTGCATCTATCAAGTAGGAAATAAGGTACCACTTATAAAAAGTGGGGAGGCAAGATTAACTAATTTACAACGTTGGAATGAGGAAGTGCCATCAGAGTGGACGATGAAGCAGCTGCTCCCCCCTGTGGCCAGAATCGAACATCCCCTCAGGAGAAGGTTAAATTGCCTCTGCGTCTGTCTGTCTGTCTGTCTGGGTTTGATGTGTTTATGGGCATTGAATGTTTGCCCTATATGTATGTAATATGATCTGCCCTGAGTCCCCTTAGAGACTGGGTGAGAAGGGCGGAATATAAATACTGTAAATAAATATCACTTGGGAGGGAGCTCCATAACGGAGGGGCCACCACTGAGAAGGCCCCATCTCTCATCCCCACCAATCGCGCTTGCAAAGGAGGTTGGACCAAGAGCAGGGCCTCCCCAGACGATCTTAGTCTCCAAGGTGATTCATAAGAGGAGATACATTCAGACAGGCAGACTGGGCTGGAACCGTTTAGGGCTTTTTAGGCTAAAGCCAGAACTTTGAATTGTGCTCGGTAACAAACTGGCAGCCAGTGGAGCTAATGCAACAAGGGGGTGGTATGCTCCCTGGATGCTGCTCCAGTGAGCAGCCTGGCTGCCGCCCATTGGACCAACTGAAGCTTCCAAACAGTCTTCAAAGGCAGCCCCACATGGAGCTTCTCTTAACTGCAATACTCCCTTTAAAAAAATTATACTGCACCAATGTGTGTTAAATCATTGTCAGTATTCATATTAATTCTTGGAAAAGTTCATTTTGTTCCCATGACTTGTGGTCACACTAATTAAATTGTCCAGGATCTCCCAGTGTGTGAATGGTTGGGGGACACAAAAAACCCAAATGTCTGCCCATCTCTGCCTATATGCTCTCTCTTTTGCTGCAAAGGGACATGCATGCAGCTGCACACTCAACCCACTTCCCTGGCCTTTGTTTCCAGAGAAAGTGTGCACAGACTGGTCTTTTGGGTTTCTCAGCTTAGAGATCTGCTCTTGTGAAGTCATTATGCACTAACTTCATTCCCTCTCTGTGCCTTCCTTTGTGTTGGGGGAGGGCGATTAACTTTTCTATTCTGCTTTCTGGAAACCAGTTGGAGACCTCAGCTGCCTCTCCAAAGGAATCACTTACTCACAAAGAAATGGAAGATACAGGCAAGGGTTCCCAAACTTTGGTTCTCCAGGTGCATTGAACTTGAACCCCCAGAAATCCTAGTTAGTTTGGGCAATAGTCAGGAATTCTGAATTTTTGAGTTCAAAGATTGGAAACTGCTGGGTTCAAGCAAGACATCACCTGAGCCACAAATAACTTTTTATATTTATATTGATAATATATACTGAACACCAAATAGGAAAATCTGTAGTAAAGAAGCAATGCATAAAAATAAAGCAGTAATTTATAATCTAAAATTTATTAATTAAAAAATTAGCAGTCATTATCTTGTCTTCAACGACATTAGAAGCCTTTTGCATTTTAAATGTTCCTCATTTAAAACTGTTCCATATTCTCCAAGTCTTCTAGTAGATCTTTATTAGCATTTTGTATTAAAAGAGTAGTAGTTAACATTCTTAATCTCTTCTAATGTTGATTCAAAATATTTTAATCATCCCATTCTTCTCCATTGTCTAAGTCGGATTCTTCAGTATCTGTAAGGAAAAACAAAACATATGAATAGGAGTACTAAATGGAAGCAATACTGTAATTATTCTCTCAAATTATGTATTGCAGTAGAGTCTCGCTTATCCAACCTTCGCTTATCCAGTGTTCTGTATTATCCAATGCTATCTGCCTTTTAGTAGTCAATGTTTTTGTAGTCAATGTTTTCAATACATTGCAATGTTTTGGTGCTAAATTTGTAATTACAGTAATTACTAAATAACGTTACCATGTATTGAATAACTTTTTCTGTCAATTTGTTGTAAAACATGTTTTGGTGCTTAATTTGTAAAATCATAACGTATTTTGATGTTTAATAGGCTTTTCCTTAATCCCTCCTTATTATCCAACATTTTCACTTTTCCAATGTTCTGCTGGCCTGTTTATGTTGGATAAGCAAGACTCTACTGTACTTGGAAGTATTGACAACGTGTGTTATGAAGTGAACAGCACTACCCATGCATGTCTGAAAATATGCGCTGTTATATTTAATGAAGCCTACATGTCTGAGTATAAATTTGCCTGGATGGCCTGCAAAGAAGTTTTTTTGTTTTGTTTTGTTTTTTTGTGTGTCAGGAGCAACCGGAGTTGCTTCTGGAGTGAGAGAATTGGCCGTCTGCAAGGACATTGCCCAGGAGACGCCTGGATGTTTTTGATGTTTTGTGGGAGGCTTCTCTCATGTCCCCGCATGGAGCTGGAGCTGAAAGAGGGAGCTCATCCGCACTCTCCCCGGGTGGGATTCGAACCTGGCAGCTTTCAGGTTAGCAACCCAACCTTTAAGTCATGAGGCTTTTATCCCCTAGGCCATCGGAGGCTCCTTGCAAAGAAGTAAAAGCATGTGATTCATATATGAACTATATTCTAATTCTAATGGTGAATCAATTTAAAAAATCAGACATTGCAATCAGTGTCATTTGTATTTTTCTAGAGTTTTTTGAATTTTATTTTATAATAAGTAAAATTTACACCAAATTGGCCCCATCTACACTGACCATTTGATGCAGTTTCAAACTGGTATTGAAGAAAATGGGTTCACTGTGCAGATGATTACATAGGAAATCCTGGAACCAGTTTGAGGCTTAGATGGTGATTAAACCACAGACCACTAATATGTGTTAAGAGCTTTCTTTTGTGTGTTCTCCTGAGTGTTTGTTGTCTTGCCACTACAATTTGAAGCTATATTCAAACTACATTAAATGGTCAGCGTAGATGGGGCCTTGTATGCAGTCTCCTAACCAAAATGCTCGTGTGCACATGACAGCCAGACCCAATCTACACCAGAGTACTATAAAGCTTTTTTTAGGTACTGGGAAGCTAAGCAGGAGAAACAGTTAATTCTAGAACATCAGCAAATGGCTAGCTTGTGTAGCTTGGAGGCATTGTAAAATAAGGCAAGATAGCAACAAATGAAATTAAGGAACAAAAAATTAGATTAAGAACATTTTAAGAAGTAAAAAGCTCTAGGTTCACTACGGAAGAAATCGATAAACACCTGCTGTTACAGTAGAGTCTCACTTATCCAACATAAACAGGCCAGCAGAACGTTGGATAAGCAAATATGTTGGATAATAAGGAGGCATTAAGGAAAAGCCTATTAAAAATCAAATTAGTTTATGATTTTACAAATGAAGCACGAAAACATCATGTTATACAACAAATTTGACAGAAAAAGTAGTTCAATACGCAGTAATGCTATGTAGTAATTACTGTATTTACGAATTTAGCACCAAAATATCACGATGTATTGAAAACATTGACTACAAAAATGCGTTGGATAATCCAGAACGTTGAATAAGCGAGTGTTGGATAAGTGAGACTCTACTGTACTTGCATAGGTTCTAATTAACAAGAACCAAGAGCAATAAATATAATGAAATTAAAACATATTACTATAGAGATTAACTTTTTGTTGCCTATTAGCATGTAAATTGTGTTTAAATGGAACAGGTATAAATGAAATATTTCTAGGTTTTTTTAATCCTGTCAGAATAAATATGAGACTAGACACAGCTTCAGAGACCCGAGGGGTTCAACATGACGCTTTGAAAGAATTTAGGAGTTTAGATAAAGACCATTGATTTTTCCTTTTCTGACCTACTCAAGAGACCCTGAAGGAAACAAAATCTGCCTCTTCCAGCCTTTACAATAAGCCTTAGAATCCAAATAAGCTTCTTAGAAACTTTTGATACCAAACCATGGTTACCTTTAACAGCAAGTTCGCAAACATTTCAAATATTATTTATCCCTATAGCATTTAAAAGTAATTCAAGTTAAACATATTTCTTGCTAGCTTTATACAGTTGGCCAATAAAGGGATGCCCAAAGACTCCAAGAAAAGTGAAACACTAGCTGATCTCTCAGTTCTTACCAAATAAATGTTACTAAGCAAGACACTTTCTGGAAAGAATTGGAAACCAAGCCTGTTTTGTTTACTGGAAAGCAAGACTGGGGAGTCTGGAGTCACCTACCTGAGCCATGGATTGCCTTGTGCCTCTTCTCAATGATATCCTGAAGTTCTGCTATTATTCCTTCGTCACTTAGAGCTGTTGGATTCTGAGTCACCTATTTTCAGACACAGAGAATGGAACAGTAATGTAGTTCTTAGGAAGTCTCAAGTCTGTAATCTACTGTGGAACTAGCTATAAGTAAAGTAAGCACCGGGTTCTTGTTAAGAGTTATGTTAGGTCAGCATCAAATGGCTTGCAGACTGCTTCATGTCCTTACTTTCAGAATCCTCCATAGCTTTGCCCTGTCCCATTGTTCTGCTCTTGTACCCCAACACATCTCAACCTGAGATTTTCACTATCCAGTTCCCCTATCCCAGACTACTCAAGAAGTCTTCTGCGCTCAGTACAATCCAATAGATGTCTGATAAGGCTGGGAACTTTTCCTGGCTGGAAGCCTAGAAAGCACTGCCGATCAATGTGGACTGGTAGTCCAATGTAAACTTCTAGTCTAGTGATTAGGACCAGTGCTCTATCATATTGCTGACTTGTATGCTTGGGATTGCTGCCCAGAGTAATATATATTTCATCTCAGAAAATACCTTCTCTTTTATGCCTTTTGTATAAGGCTGCCTTCTTCCCCAAACTGTGCCTACATGCATGAAACAGTCATAGCCACATAATTCACCACCACCCTTTTCTGCCCCCAGCAACTTCTTAATCTATTGGTCTCTGTCATGATTGACACCAGGGACGGGAATTACGCAGTCCTCAAAAAGTTATTGGATTCTTTCCAGCAATCCTTACAATTTACTATGACTGGCTATCCCAACAACATCTGAAAGTCAGCCTGATTCCCATCTAAATTCTACATTGCAAACTAGGCAAGGTCCCCCAGATATTTTAGACTAGATGCTCTTCCAGATTGATCTAAAGAAATGTGACTTCTTATAATAAAGCTTTTGCTTGATTTTTCTGTTCTAAATCCAGTTATTTCATTTTTTGACATGGAGAGCCTGTTTGTCGCAGTTCCTTGGATTTTGCAAGGGCACTTGCAAATTTTTTTTAAAAAAATAGGGCATAGTTTGCCAAAGTGGTCCTATCTCTTGAAGGGTAAATTTTATTCCATTAATTTTATTTTAAAATCTTCTTAGATTTACAGTGCAAACAGTGTAATTTCACTGATGCAGTGATTTGCTATAGCACCATATCTAAAAAAAAATAATGAAAAGAGAAAGTAAACAATTCTGTTTTGTTCCAGAATGTCTCAGAATTTAAAAAGAAACCCACTTGATACTGTTAATAAACAATTGCATATTGTGCTGGAAAATTCCAGAAAATAATCCAGGACAACAACAGCAACATTTGGATTTTTTAAAAAAGTAACAGAATAGAGCAACAAATGCTGCAACTACCTGACATATTCCTCTCTCTAGATGGGCTTTATGATAATGTAATATTTGGCATGCTAGATGAGCTGATAAAGTTGTACATTAAGACATCTAGAGGACCAAAGGTTCTTTGGTCTTACTGGATGCTTTTGGGGGTAAGAAATTGTTCTCACATTGGATTACTGTGAGGTTTCTTGGCTGTATGGCCATGTTCCAGAAGCATTTTCTCCTGATGTTTTGCCCACATTTATGGCAGGCACCCTCAAAGGGTGTGAGATATATTGGAAACAAGGCAAGGGAGGTTTATATATCTATGGAAAGTCCAGGGTGGGAGAAAGAACTATTGTCTGTTGGAGTCAAGTGTGAATGTTACAATTAATTACCTCGATTAGCACTGAAAAACCTTGCAGCTTCAAAGCCTGGCTGATCCCTGCCTGGGTGAATTCTTTGTTGGGAGATGTTAGCTGGCCTTAATTGTTTCATGTTTTCAGAGTGTTGTTCTTTATTTATTGTCCTGATTTTCTCACTTTATTGAAAAAACTCATGCACATGGGCAGATACACAGGATTTGATCAAATATACGTATGTTAGAGATTTCATCAAGTAGTTATCTGCAGCTGTTATCCTCATATATTGCATCCTCAAAACCACTGAATAAGGAGATCAAAGACTTTTCATACAATGGACTTTGCAATGCAATGTGGAAAATTATCTCACAACATCTGTCATCGTCTCACGCTAAATCACACTTTTAAAAAAAGGAAGTATCCAGTTACATGACATCGATGCTAAAAACTTAGAATATTAGCAGCATTCCCCTTGTTTAAAAATATGGATAATTAAGAGATGCCAGGTTTTTAAAAAAGCAATGCAACTGAATTTTTAAAAAGAAAACAGATAATTCAGACATGATTAAAACAATTTGTAAGATAAACTGGGCTTTTATTTTCAGAGTCTGCCAGCTGTAACATTAGACTTTGAAACAAATGGTTTCTGATCATGCTAATACCCTCCCAACATGTCTGAAATAAATGATAAAAATAACAATCAACAGCTGATGGGTGGCAAAGCTTTCCCCCTCCATGGGAGCCCCAGGCACTCCGTTCTGCAAGATACTTCAACTCAATCAGCTTTCTTCTTCCTTTTACGAAAAGAGATTGAGGTAATTAGCCTGTCACTGGGGTTTAGGTCTGATTTTTATTTTATTTTTAAACATAAGAGATAAGAGATTAGAGTAAGCCTCTAGTGACTGAGACAGTTTTGCTTGTGCAACTGTAGCTTGTGCAACTACACAGTCAGCTTCCTCTCAGCCTCCCCTCCCCAACCCTTCTCTTACAAAACTTACAACAATTTCCTATAGTGAGAATGTAATTCCACCTTGTACTACAATCAACATAACTTTTGGGAGTTGGGGAAAATTTCTTGTTACTCTTTACATGTACCTAGAAGAGCTAGCTAGTACTGGCAGATACAAAATCAAAATCAATCTAAGGTCTTCTTCTGCGTAAAAGTCAAGTTTACCCAAAAATCACTGAGATGGTGTTATGTGCTTTCAAAATAACTGACCCAGTGGTTCTCAGTCTGTGGGTCCCCAGGTGTTTTGGCTCACAACTCGCAAAAATCCCAACCAGTTTACCGGCTGTTAAGCTTTCTGGGAGTTGAAGGTCAAAACATCTGGAGACCCACAGCTTGAGAACCACTGCACCTGTAGCAACCCTCTTTGGGGATTTACTCAGCAAGATTTTTCCAGAGGAGGCTGAGAGAGTGATTTGCCCTAGGTCAACCAATGTATTTCTATGACCTGCAGTCCTAGTCCAACACTCAAACCTCTACCACAGTGGTTCCCAACCTTTGGTCCTCCAGGTGTTTTGGACTTCAGCTCCCACAATTCCTAACAGCTGGTAAGATGGCTGGGATTTCTGAGAGTTGAAGTTCAAAATCTTTGAAGGACCAAAGGTTGGGAACCACTGCTCTACCCCATGTTGGCTCAGATCACTCTGACAAGGGCAGTTTTCCTGACTAAAACCTGCCTGACAAGTTGACAGAGTGATAAGTGTTAAAACACAAGATAGGTTATTCATCTCAAGATCCTATCTCACGATATGGATGGACGACTCATAAAACTACCCTGGCATACACAAATTTATATGTAGCTCCATCTTTCCTGTAATTTTAACATGTGAAGAATAGCTGTTGCTTGGACAGTTACTACTCAAGATGAAATATGGAGTTACATACTTTCAAAAGGAGTCTTGGGACTATGGAGCAGTGATTAAGAATTTTGAACTCCCAACTCAAAATCATCCACTGATCTTGGAAAATAATTTTTGCAGAAGAATGGATAAGATGTTATGCTGAAACCATCCATAAATGAGCAGCAGGTGGTAGGATGCTACAATGCTCAGAGCATCATTTCCCCCCTCAGCATTTATGGGTGGCTTCAGTATTCAGTATATTTATCCTCATTAAAACTAACTTTCTAAGCTCTGATCAGTTTCAGTTAGGATTCCTAATAAACGTATCATTATCATAGCTCAATTATATTAGAGAAAAGAGATTTACGATACCAAAATATTAGATTTTCCTCTGCTTAGAAAAACTGAAATGTCTCCCATCATGGTTCATCTCAAGCTTCCAAGCAATGCTCAAAGTCTCTATTAACCTAAAATGTGTGACCAATACACAAGGCTGTAGCCAAGGGCGGGGGGTTAGGGGTTCAACCCCCTCCCCCCATTTTCAGGTTTTAAAAGAAACCAGGTTCACTCACGAATTTTAACTGGTTAACCAAATCCCCATGAGTGTCCACTGAAGTTTATTTGTCCTGAGTGTCTACTGAAGTTTATCAATGTCGCCTGATTTAGCATTATGGAACTACTCTTCATGATTAACTAAAAAAAGTCCCCCCCCCCCCCCCGCACTGAATTCTTTTTCTGGCTATGACCCTGCCAATACATACTACATTTTCCATCAACTTTGGCTCCTATTTTACATTAGTTACCTGGTGGACCTTATACAACATCAATGCCAAAAATATGTATCTGAATTTTTAGAAATGTTGTTTCAATAGGTGACTCAAGAACAGCAGTCCTTAAAAATCTATCAGGTCAAAATTATTCAAGAATATAGGCACTAGAATAAAAATACTTGCTGTTTTCAGTTGTGCTCCTTTTCTGATCTGAGAGAGCAGCACATCTTGACTGAAAGGAGTTAATGGCCTGTCACTTTTTGCCCTTTTCATTTGCACTTCCTTTAAATCTCGGATCAAATTCTGTGGAGATGGCCTTTGGAAACAAGGCATGGAAGGTGCTGGAGGTGTGACAGCTGAATGGAGATTGTCATTTTTTAATATTGTGGAAGACACTGCTGGGATGTCACCCTGAAACTCAACCATCCTTGGAGTTTGGTATTCTAGTTCATTTTCAGTACTAGAAGTTGTGTCCGGCGCACTGGGCATTATGGAATAAAGCGAAGGATGATCAACTGATTTGGTCAGTAAACCTGAGGAAAAATGGGTATGTTGTATAAATAAGCTATTGAAATCTAAGTCTGATCAATTATAATTTTGGACTATTTCATCCAGAATTTTAGCAAGCCAGATACACAGACAAAAACAACACTTGGCTGTAACTGCACTGTTCGGTTATATCACTTTGATAGTACTTTTCTACTCATTATATCCCCTGGAGTAGTGGGATTGGTAGTTTAGTGAGGTACATAGGATTCTCTGGTAGAGAGATCACTTTCTTTGAATGGGGAAATTCTAAGTGCCTTACCAAACTACAAATCCTAGGATTCCATAGGATAAAGCCATGAGAGTTAAAATGGTGCCAAATTAGTATAATTATATAATAACAGATTTCACCTGTGAATATTAACTGTGTCCACTGATACAGCACTAAACTATTCTATCAGGCATGCATCTATGCACTGACATTTACAATCTGATACCACTTGGACTGTAAACATTCTTGTTATGCACTTGCTTCCAAGCTGGCTGAGTAGTTGGAATTAGATGTAAAAGAACAGAAACTGAAGAAAATTAACTCACATCGGCACACTGTTCCCTATAGCTGGTGCACTTTATTGTCTGAGGCAAGGGGCATACTGGTGGCTAGGTGGCATCTGGATGTATACATACCAGCTAGACCACCAACTGAAACTTATTTTAATGTTTGTGGATAAGACAGTATCCATCACCACATCTGAAAGTACAGATTATTTTTGGAACCCAGGACAGGCTGTCTCCCAACCTTTCTGGCACAAGTGCTCTTACTTAGCCTGATAGTAGGGCCAACCCTGCCAGCATCAATATTGTTACACAAACCTCTAAAGCAGCGGTTCTCAACCTGTGGCCCCCCAGGTGATTTGGCCCACAACTCCCTGAAATCCCAGCCAGTTTACCAGCTGTTAGGATTTCTGGGAGTTGAAGGCCAAAACATCTGGGGACCCACAGGTTAAGAACCACTGCTCTAAAGCCATATATTTTCCCATCTCCAATACTAATATGCTTTTCCCAACCGCCCCCCCCCCCCCAAATTCAAAAGCTTCATAGTATCCTCTGAAAGAAGGAACACTAAAAGCTAGCTTTTCTGTGGAATCAGTTTACAGACTAAGAATAAGATGATTTCTTCAAAACTCAGTTTCCCACACAGTCAATGCAAGATCCAACTTTCCTAATGCTCATTTTCTAAAACGTCTGACTATATTCCACTTAAGTCATAACTGATTGGGAAAAAGAAGTGTGATGACTTCAGAATACATTGTATATTAGGGAGTGCCCCAGTGCATTCCCAAAATACGGACAGTTGTTCCATGCGCACTGCTATGTATTAATTGACCATTGGTATCTGTTTTCTTATGGCTGCTAACATGATGACTTTGTCCCTCAGCCCAGAATAATTTTTAATGTAGTGTCACAGTTTTACAGTTACACAATCTAGAAATATCCAAACACTAGTGTGAAAATGATGACCTGAGGACTTACAGACTCGCTGCAGATGGCCAAAATGATTCTCTTAGGAGGATATGTATGTGTTTGAAAAGGCACATTCCAAATGTACACCATCCCTGCTTTCCTATCCCCTCACTTCCCATAGAGAACGTACTATAAATCTATAAAACAGGTAGGGGACCAGATCCACAATCCTTATCACTGGTCATGAGACTCCCAGGAGCTGAAGTCCAGAACATTTGAAGGACCTATATTTCCCTACCTCTCTTTATATGACATTTTAAATATAGTACAAAGGGAAGAAGTAACACCATTAGTTACTGATCTTGCACATTGCTATTCAATTGGTGCCTGCCAGCAGTCCTTGAAAATTCACATTCCATACTATGTGTACTTAGAGGAATTCATCTCAAGATGCCAGAAACTTTCAATCTTTGAATATCTGTTTCCATAACATGAATACAGAAACACTTGTTTTCACAATATACACAGTGTATTGAGTATTATACCTTTTGTCCTTGCTTCTTCTAGTACAGCTTCTATGCCTCCTCGTTTTTCTATTGTTTCAAAAATCTTCTTTGAAGTCCTTTTGTTCTGCAGATGAGCCTGTGTTATACCAGCTTGAGCAAAGATCATCTTTAGTTCAGGATGTAAGTTGGTCTATGAAACAATACAAAACAAAACAAAAAAATGTGAAAACTGGTTATTTTACTACTTTCTACCATAAAACTTGAGAACAAAGTTATAAATCCCACCAGGTTGAATAAAACTTGAAAGGCAGATGGGGGCTGGCACTCATTAATCCTACATAAAAATGAACCCCTCTTCCTAATTTTACAAAACTCTACATTTATCTTGTTTTTGTTGTATCCTTAGAGTCATTTCTGACATAAGGCAACCCTAAGGCAAACTTATGGGGTTCTCTGGAGCTGAGAGTATGTGACTCTCTCAAGGTCACCCAGTGGATTGCTATGGCCAAGCAGATTATTGAATCCTGGTTTCCAGAGTCACAGTCCAACGCTCAAAACACTACCCCATGCTGGTTCCCTCTCCAGCAAAATTATTTCCAACCCAGGTTCTCTTGCCATGTTTTGTTCAGAAGAAATTATGCTTTTGCCTTCCTCTAAGTCTGAGACTGTGATGTGACCCAAGTCACACTGTGGGTTTCCATGGCCAAGCAGAGATTCAAGTTGTACCCTTCAGCGTCATAGTCCAACAGTCAAACCAGGACAACACTTTAGCTCTAAGCTTTTTTTAATTACAAAAACTGGCTTTTTTGAGAAATTCAGAGGTTTAGTGTAGTGAAGATGTTCAGCTGAGCTCAGAGAGGAAAATGGAAGGAGCAAGCCTCAGAAAAATGCATGCAATGCACATTTACTCAAACATATACACACTTGCTCATCACTAAATGCCACTGTACTAAGTGGGAAATTATAATTGCTTTCTTAGGAAAGCAGATGAGTGCAGCATAAGGCTCAAACAATTTGGAGAGCATTTGTCAGATACCTAAAAGTGTATTTAAGTTCATGAGGAAATAAAATTGCTATTTGATTTAGTGGCAAATGTGTTAAATAACAATACATAATAAAAGCAGTCTTGTCTGAATAAGCTTTAGTCCACAGGAACCACTTACATCAAAACCAGTTTTGGGACTCCATTCAATGTGACACAGGTGTCTGAAAAATACATTGTTATTTTTAACATGCACAGTTAAGATCTGGAAGTCTAAAACACACACAACACTAACAATAGTACAAATCATCATTTATTTGAACATTTGTCTCTATTTGTTCCAAGATAAATAGAGTTGTATTCTGAGAACAGGCTCTTACATACACACACACACACACACACACAAAGCATAAAAAACCCTTACAGATTGTAGCATGATGGGTTACAGTCTTTAGAACATTTAATTAAAATTTATAATATTTATAATTCCGGACAGTGTCCCTGAAGCCTCTAGTACAGTCAATAGGGATAAGAACTTGAAGTAACTGCTTTATCGACAACATGGTTAAACCCAAATATTTGAAGCAGAAGGCAAAGGACCAGACTCCTTTGGGCAGTGTTCCTCGATCTTTCGTTAGCTTAAAAATGAGGAATTTCAGAAAGTAGAGCTTTATCTTGACACTCATCAAAAACAACTCTTCTATACAACTACAGTAGAGTCTCACTAATCCAAGCCCCACTTATCCAAGCCTCTGGATAATCCAAGCCATTTTTGTAGTCAATGTTTTCAATATATCGTGATATTTTGGTGCTAAATTCGTAAATACAGTAATTACAACATAACATTACTGCGTATTGAACTACTTTTTTAATCAAATTTGTTGTATAACATGATGTTTTGGTGCTTAATTTGTAAAATCATAACTTAATTTGATGTTTAATAGGCTTTTCCTTAATGCCTCCTTATTATCCAAGATATTCGCTTATCCAAGCTTCTGCCGGCCCGTTTAGCTTGGATAAGTGAGACTCTACTGTATCATAATTATAGGAGCCTTGCCCTCTTTAGTATCCGGTCATGGCAGAAACTGATAAACCCAGCTGAACTAAAATCCATTTTATGCACCTAGTTATTACATTCACGTGGGAATCAGGGAGAAAGATAAACAAGCCCATGTAAATATAGCCAGGGAGACAGATCTAACAAACACAGTATGGATTAGGTGCAACAGAGCGGTTATCATCTGATCCAAAATAGCCAGAGATGCTTCCTAGGAATTATCTGTATTTTGATCAATCTGCAAGTCTCCATTTGACAGCATGGAGTGAGTCATCTTTATCCATTACTTATCCCTGGAGATCAAGTTAAAATGTTGGCAACTACAATGATGCTCAGTTGGTTTAGAAGTGTTTGGAATCCAAATCGGGATATTGATGGCCACCCAAAGCACCAACTATGCAGAGAAAGACTTCTGCTCTGAGGTCGATTAAAGTGAGTAGTGATCGGCAGCAAGCAGTCTACATTGTAAGCCATATAATGTAACATTGTGGATATTTTTGTCTTTTTTTATTTTAGAGATGTCATTGTGTTTACATTGTTAAAAATTGTTCTCCTGCATCTCCAATTGTAACTTCAGGCAAGAATTTCAAGTTGCTTTGAATCTCATTTTGACGGAAAAGGTGGGACATACATTCAACCAATAAAGACATTCAAACAAAGGTCTGTCCTCTCTCAAATTAAAAACATGAAGCTGAAAATAAATTGTTCACACTTACTTGAAATTAAGGGGCTGCCCAATAAAATTTTTGCTGAGTTTATTTCTTCTGGGTTTTTGTTTCTGTCTTTTGTACAAAGTTTGAGAAAAACAGAATGAAGAGGGGGATGCTCTGCAGTCTGGAAAACTTGAATTTGGATGAGACTTGGGCAATGGACAGGATACTTCAGATACTGGAGCTGGAAGGCAAAAATACGGTTACATGAACAACAGCTTATTGTTTATGCAGTATCAAACAGGTTTAGGAATTGTTGGAAATTCTTGAATCCTAGAATCTGACTTTTCATATTGTTGTAACAAGCAGAACAAGTTGAGTTATTCTAGGGCACAAGAGCGTCAACATCACTAATAATAGACAGAGCTATTGGCATGATGAAAGACACTTCAACAAAGTGTGTACCATCCAAGAGATTAACATTTGGAAGAACAGAAGGTTTTAGTCTTTGTCACTCCCCTTTAAATTGAACTTGATGGAACATGTTCAAGCCATATAACAATCCATTACTGTAAATATTATTGACTCAAACTACTTCGCCAGCAAACATTAGAATAAAATAAGTTCCATAAATATGAATGAACTATGCTTCTAAATAATAAACATAAGATCACACAAGGGGAGAATATATCCCATATCATAGTTATATATTAAAAGGTAAATACTGTACTAAAAATAAAGAATGCAATCTTTAAAGCTTCTGTCTTAATTTTCAAAATAGAAAACAACTGATCTTTTAATTGCAAGTGGAATTACCAAGTGCAAGAACACTTCTGAACAATGCCATGGTACCACAGCTCTAACTTCACTCCTGTCTGCTACTTATAGCAATAGCTGTTATGTAGAGCATCTTAAAACAGATTAAATAAGAAAACAAGAACAGATACAGCTGTGAATTCACTGGCATGTTAACCTTATCTTCAGTTAACATTGATTCTTGCTAAATAGTGAATACTTACTCAATAGCACAACTCCAGTTCCACAGCTGAATGAAGACTGAGTGATTTCAAGACCTGAAGTCTTGTGTCCTACTGATGGTTGTGTGATCCTGCAGGCAGATAGTCAAATACTGCAGGGATCCTTACAGATTTATTTGGATTTATTTTGGAACATTAGATATCTGCCTTTCAGTCAAGATGAGAACTTATGGTAACTCAAAACAAAATTAATAACAGATAAAACAGACAAAAATGCGAAAACCTGTGAAACAAACTATGCTATTAAAATGGTATTCAGTTATTACATGGCAGGAAGTTGGAAGAGACTACAAAGGCCATCCAGTCGAACACCCTGCCATGAAGGAACAAACAATTAAAGCATGCTTAACAGATGGCCATCTAAGCTCTGATTAAAAACCTCTAGGGAAAATTCTCCACCACACTCTTAGGCACCATATTTCACTGTCAAGCAGCGCCAACTGCCATGAAGCTTTTCCTAATGTTTTGGTGGAATCCCTTTTCCTTCTATTTGAATCAATTGATCCATGTCCTGGTTTCTACGACAGCAAAAAAACAAGCTTGCCCCCTCCTCACTGTGTCATCCTTTCCAATATTTAAACATGGTTATCATGTCCCTGCTGAGACTTCTTTTCTCCAAAGTTAAACCTACCCTATTCCTTAAGCTGTTCTTCACAGGGCTTGCCTTCCAGACCTTCTCTCATTTTGGTCTCTTCTCTGGACACATTCCAGCTTGTCATGGGAGGCTGTGGTCCTGAGATAGTATGGAGAAACTTTTGAATATCAAACTTCTCAGAGGCCATCACTTTAATTAGATATTTACTATCTGGACTGAACTCTGTTTTGTTTTGGATCTTATCTGCTTTCAGTTTGGTTTCGATTCAAAATTTTCTGTTTGCTGAAATATGCAAGTGTTTTACATAAACTTAATGAAATTACCTTTCTTGCAAAGAATCCGAAAAGTGGACATGGACTAAATGTTTACCATGCAACAAGGTATGTCTGCTCAACCTAATGAGCTGTAACCACTTGTGCTATCTATGCTTGTTTCTGCTAAAGAATTGAAGCCTGAATTTCTCATCTAGAGTCGCTTACCCAACTCTTGGTAGCTGATGATCAACTAACTGAATAATTGAATGAATTATTATGTGAATAATAGGCTTTGCCTTTTGAATTTCAACTAGAAATCAGGAGAGCTTCTCAAATTTCCAATGCTAAATGGCTATTAGGTCTACTTCACTTGTTCAGTTTCTCGATATAGCTACTAGTAATTCTATACTTTGAATTGATTTGCAGTGAAGAGAGCTTCAGTTGCAATAAAACAAGGCAATGCTTTTTTTTGACTACACAAAGGATCAGGAGAAATTTAATGGGGTAATGGGCAGATAACAAATGTGTAGTGCTGGTAATGCTCAGAATGTTAGGTGGATTTTAACAATATGCATATTAGTTTGATTCACCATTTTGTGAATATTAAGTCACCCAATCCTATCTATTTTGGAAGCTAAGCAGAGTCAGGCCTGTTTAATAATTTGATGGGAGACCACCAAGAACTACCAGGTGCTCTAGGCTTTATTTCAGTATAAGGAACTGGCAAGTCATCTCTGAGGATTTCTTGCCCAAGAAAACCCTAGGAAATTCATGGGACATAAATCACAAAGTGATGTGAAGGAACATGATCAGTTTTATTTTATGTGTGATCATCATTACTGCTTGTGACTGTTGTACATTGACCTCTAGTGGTAGAGAACATGTGCACAACAAAAAGAATCAAAAATGCTATTACAGTAGATTCTCACTCATCCAACATTCACTTATCCAACATTCTGGTTTATCCAACACAGTCTTCCTTTTAGTAGTCAATGGTTTTGTAGTCAATGTTTTCAATACATTGTGATGTTTTGGTGCTAAATTTGTAAATACAGTAATTACTACATGTTACCGTGTATTAAACTGCTTTTTCTGTCAATTTGTTGTAAAATGTGATGTTTTGGTGCTTAATTTGTAAAATCATAATGTAATTTGACATTTAATAGGCTTTTCCTTAATCCCTCCTTATTATCCAACATTTTCGCTTATCCAACATTCTGCTGGCCCGTTTATGTTGGATAAGTGAGACTCTACTGTAATTTGTTTGCTGCATGTGGCCTTCTAAATGCAATGCATGTGGCCTGGAAAATGCAAGGAGCCTAAATACTATCAAGGCATCAGATCCTGTCTGACTCTGGAAGCTAAACAGGGTAAACTCTGCTTAGTATTTAGATGGGACACCATTAATGAATACAGCTTATACTTAAGCACGTTATTAGATACCTTATTCTTGTTTGCATCTCTTTTTTAGTGCAATTCATTTCAGTGAAAGTCATTATGTAGGACTCATTCTTATTTGTCATGGTTTTCTATATCATTTACAGCATGAACAATATGTGTGCAGGGTCAGCTCTAGTTATACTTGAACAAGTGTTGTGACTGCGCCTTCGGGGATTATGGTTGATGGTGGTGGGATTCGAAGAGGAAGAAAAAACCCTCGTGATGAGGGTTCACTGGAGGAGTTGCGCATGGAGACTTAGAGAGCTTAATGGGGGATCTTCTGAGGAAGATTCAGATGGGGAGTTTGGGGAAGAAATGGATGCTGAGGAACAGGTGGTGGCTGGGGAAGTGGGCACTGAGTGGGCACAGCCACCGGAGATGTCTGGGGATTTGGGGCCTATGGATACTGCTGAACCTGGGGTTTCTGCAGGAGCAGATCCCACTTGGGATGCTTGGAGAAGGGAGGATGGTTCTTCAAGTGTTCATGGGGCTAAGTGTGGGCAGGATGATTGGGACTCCGACGAACTGTTAGGCACTCCTGATCCAAGAGCCCTAGCTGTGTGGAGTTCGGACTCTGAGTAGATTTGGGACACCTGGTGTTTGGGTGTGAGTGTTTGGTCACCCAAGAGGAAGGGGAATAAAATGGGAATGTTTGGCCACTTCACTTTGCGTGTGGCAAGGTGTTGCTGAGGCGCCATTGAGATCTCTGTGCTTTTGTGAAGACTGGGACTGTTCTGCAGCGGAGGGATGGAATGTGTGGGTTTCCCTGGACTGCACTCTGATTACTATTTCTAGCTGCTGATACCATCGTTGCTTGGCTCTTTGTGCCTTTTCGTGGACCTGGTTTGGATGACTGCACCCTCTTCAGACCCTGGCTTGGAATTTGACCTGACTTCTGTCTTCGCCCTCTGACTGACGACTACTCCCGGCTTCTGACTACTGGTTTGCCCTTCGGAATTTGCTGCTGCCTCCTGACCTGACCTTAGATCCTCCTGACGACGGCTATTCATTATCCCTTTGAAGCTCTCGGCTTTATCTGCACCGTGGAAGCAGTTTACTGCACTTCTAGTTTGTTTTGTTTTCAAACCAGTTTAGTGTTTTTCTTTTGGGAACTGTCCCTTTAAATCCGCAGAGCCGGCTGGCTGTTTCAGAAACTGTTTGGAGCCAAAAGTGGCTTTTGCACTTTCAGCTATACTTTGCAGCTTCTGGAAGGTTTCAAGTCTTTGTTTTTTTTGCATATTTTGTAGCAGTCAATTCAATTTGTTCTCTAAAGCTGAACTGAAGCGTCTTTTAGTTTTTATTGAATGCCAGCGTGGAAAAATAGCTTGGCTTGTTTTTGAGTTATATTTTTGTCCGAACTACTCTTGAAACACTGATAAGTGAAGTGTTTCAAGGATATTCTCTGTGTTTATGTTACTTTTGGCTTATCTTCTGAATAAACTCTGTTTTGTTTGTTAACTGGTGTCTGACTCTTGACAACAAGAGATCACCAACAAATGCCTGGTGCTGTAGGCTACATTGCAAAGGAAGAAACTGACAAAATCATCTCTGAGTATTCCTAAGAAAACTGTTAAATGCATGGCGTCATCACAAGTTGACAGGCAACTTGAATGAACATATAGACATGCATTGTTACATGCATAATTTAAGTTGCAGCATATTTCTTTCTGCCACTTTATTATTACATTTATTTATCATCCCTCAACCCACCAGGACTACAAGGCAATAATTCAGCATGGGAAAATCCATATCATCATGAAAAAAATTAGAATAGGAGAAGAGAAACAATTTTATTGTGTTGGTTGCTATTGTTAATGTTATCAGAGCAGACCCCCTGAATGAAATTATTGCATGTATTGATTCATTCACTAGACAACAATAGGTTTATTGTAGTCAGGATTAACAGTATTCAGGCCAGATTTTGAAAAATTTGATTTGTTCTCCTACAAAAATCAAACAGCTGCACCTATCCTTTGACAATTCAAAACAGAGTAAGACTAAGTATCTCTAATTATACTGAACTGATGAAATATAGAGGAAAATAACCAAAAGGAGAAAGGAGTCACTATCAGCTAGTGACTCTTAATAATTAAAACAATTCAAAATTGTTTGAGTTTTTATTTGAATAACCGATCACCAAAAAGCAAGCTGATTAGGATTGTTGGTAGAACTATTAAGTTTTGGCAACAAAAGAGCAGCATTGTTGTTACTATCATTAACCAGGTGACATAGCTACGTAGGCAAGTACTAAAATAATGCACACTGTGCAAATGTTGTTGGATTGCAGCACCCAACATCTATAACCATTTGCTCTGCTGGATAGCACTGGTGGGAGTTGATGGGGGTGAGTGAGTGAGAAGTTGCTTTTCCTGGAGCCAAGGGGAGGAAGAAGGGATTCCTTCTCCTTTTCTCTTGCCCTTCCCTCTCCATGTTTTCTTTTTTTTCCTCTGCTCCTTCCCCTTGGATGCCCTCTTGCACATCTGACTTGTCTCAGGTCTTCAGTGGAAATGGATCTAATAAGTGACAATCTAATAAGCAAGGGAGAGAAGGTCAATAATTAGGGCTAGTATTAATCGCTGCTGAGAGAAAAAAGATGGTTCCAATCTTAATTTGGGCAGTGGAAATCAATACAATTTCAGTGAGAAATATCATGAGTCGGTGTAGGGTGCATTAGAGACAGAATACCCTGAATTGTAGCTGGATTATCTTGCCAATGTAGAAAACCGCTTGGATACAAGTAACATTGATTTTTAAAGGATCTCAGCCTTTATTTACATATACAACATTAGAGACCAGGCTTGTTGTTGTTTATTTGTTCAGTCGCTTCCAACTCTTTGACCTCTTGGACCAGCCCATGCCAGAGCTCCCTGTCCGCTTTGGCCACCCCAGCTCCTTCAAGGTCAAGCCAGTGACTTCAAGGATACCATCCATCCATCTTGCCCTTGGTCGGCCCTCTTCCTTTTTCCTTCCATTTTCCCCAGCATCATTATGTATGATATTAGACCAATCTAATGCCAGACTATTTATAATAGCGAAATCAAGTTCTTAAAAAAGAGTGGACAAGTTGGCTGTGGAAAGAGCTTGGATTGTTACTTCTTTAAAAGAACTAGTAATTTTACTCATGAGAGAAGCCTCCTAGGCGTCCCCTGGGCAATGTCTCTCTATACAACCAAATCTCTCACACCAGAAGTGAGTTGCAAGTCGCTTCTGACACAATAAATTTTTTTACTCATGACTGTGATCACCTAGCAGGACTACAGAGGTAACTAAGCAAGTAATGCATTACTAAGAAGTTATTATTTCTGTTTCTATAATACTGTTAAAAACTTATAGAGAAAATGTCCTATTCTCCCAAGCAGCCAATTCAGATATTAGAAATTATGAAAAAGCTTTTTGAAAGTTAGAAAGTAGCCCTTGTTGCCTGCAGTCCAGTAAAGAAGTAGCCATTCATGTGACACTTCTCCCTCCCTCTCCCATTGATTGGACTCAGTCTCCCAGGGAAATAGCACAAGGGGAAGAAAATTCCACATGTGGACCTCTCCTTTCTGCCAGTAATAAAAAATGAAATATTAATACGTTGTTATGTCTTCATGAACCCCCCCCCCCCCCCAGCCTGCTCCATGGCACAGCCACCTCCCTCTGCTTCTTGGTACATCCAGTCCTGGACAAAAGAAGGGATATGTCGTAAATTCCTTCTCATCAGTTTTTTATTTACCTCTTAGACAAAGTTTTTTTATAAGCTGTAATTTTATACCATTGAACACTTCAATTATTCATCTGTTCTGCTGCTTTAGAATTCAGGCATCCATTCAGTTCAGTTTCTATTCCAGATTCAGGAGGGGGGAAACCATTATAGGAAATCCAAAACCCCTCAAAATCTGAAATTTTCTACAGAGTGACATCTTTGCTTTCTAATTGTTCAGTGTACACAAACTTTGTTTCATGCACAATATTAAAAATATTTTGTATAAAGTTATTTTCAAGCTATATGGGTATAAAGTGACAGTCTGCTACCAAGTACAATTCAAAGTGCTGGCTTTAGCCTATAAAGCCTTAAACGGTTCCGGCCCAGCTTACCTATCCAAACGTATCTCTCTCTATGAACCATCTCAGAGGTTAAGATCATCTGAGGAGCCCTGCTCTTGGTCCCACCTCCTTCACAGGTGCGGTTGGTGGGGACAAGAGACAGGCCTTCTCAGTGGTGGCCCCACGGTTGTGGAACTCCCTCCCCATTGACATCAGATCAGCTCCCTCCCTCCTGACCGTTAGGAAAAAAATGAAAATGTAGATGTGGGACCAAGCTTTTGGTTAATCTATCAGTGCAATATGTGAATGTGGAATGGTGTAATGATAACTGGAATGGCCTGGACTACGATATTGGATTATGTGAATTTAATAATTTGAATGTTGGAATGTTTTTAGCTGTTGTTTTAATGTATATGTTTTATTTGCTGGATATTTGTTGTATGGCATCAAATTGTGCCTTTATGTGCACTGCTCTGAGTCCCCTTTGGGTGAGAAGGGTACAATATAAATATGACAAATAATAAATAATAAATAAATAAATAAATAAAGTGCATATGCAACTTTATATATATATATAATTTTCAAATACAGTGCACATTATAAAAACGGGGATAGGTGCAAGAAACAGGGGCAAAACAAAGGAAAAAAGAAGGGAAAAAAGAAGAAAGAAAAGGAAGTGTAGGGGACAGGGGAAAGTGCCTATGAAACTTAAGTGATCTTTTTTTTATATACTTGGGTCCCAAGTATAAATATTATTTATATATATGCAAATACAAGCATTCCCAAATTTTTAAAAATCAAAATTCAGAACACTTCTGGCCCCAAATATTTTGAATAAGGGATAATCAACTTGAACATAAAACTACTAAAAGGATTTTTTGTGTGAACAGAGACCTATTGTTGACCTCTGGAAAAAGGGATAAAACATTGTGGATATGCATGAATTAGCATACCATCACCTAATGTCTCTGAGGGCCCTTCCAGACAGGCCTTACATCCCAGGATCTGATCCCAGGTTTTCTGTTTATCCCAGATTATCTGGCAGTGCACACTCATATGATCCAGTTTAAAACAGAAAACCTGCGATCAGATCCTGGGATATAGGGCCTGTTTGGAAGGGCCCTGAAATGATATGGGGAAACCCATCTTTACCTTACTCATATCTGCATCCCTGAGACTAAGCAGGAAATACGCTAACCATACTTACTCAACCATGATCAGGAACCTAGAAGTATTAAAATTTGCATTACTACATATATGGGACTGATCTTTCCCTTTCATTCCCAATCCTTTACACTTCTCAGATGTCATGGCCTGGGTCCTGTTCTCCAATTCTTAGGGCAAGGGAGAGAAATCTCAGTCAGTTAGTAGTATAACATCAGCCTTATAATATAATTAGTACCCTATTTCTTTTATTCTGACACGCTTTTCCCCCATATAAACACCTCTAAAAATAGGGTGCGTCTTAGAATTGCATGTGCCTTTCTTATCTATAATTTTTTTTTTCCTGTTGGTGGTACTGAAATTATTGTGCATTTTACAATTGATGGCGCCTTAGAATTAATGAAATATAGTGTCTGCTATCACAAGGTGTTGCTCTGACCCTGAAATCTCAAGGCCTGAGATAATGCTTACCTGACAAACATACTACAGGATTGAAAACTATGATCCTTCAGAAAGATAGATATTGTCTCAGTTAGTTATAAAAATGTAAGAAAGGAGTGTTCTTGGGCACATGTTTAAATAATCTGCTATTAGCCACCTTCAGTCCCTATATCGGGAGAATTGTAGGATAAAAATGAAGTAAATAAATAAAAAATAAGAAGTAAATAAATAGTTGCCTGTAAATCTGCCCAGTAATTCAAGCCATTGAGAATTCTTTCTTCATGTGCAGAGTAATAGTGTCTCCTCTGTTCACTGATCATACACAATGGGCCACCTGGATCCATGATTTCAACTGACCATGGATTGTCACACTCCCATTTTATTAAACGGCAGTGAAGTGTGCATGTTCACCTTGCCACCCTTTTAGTAAATAAAGCATGATGATGTTTTTTCGCATCTGTGCAGGGTGTTGAAATCAAACCCTTATGGATTAGATGGGCACACTGTGTACCTTGAATATGGAATAAAGGACAAGATCACATTTTAATCCTAATAGCAGAGGAGGAATAGCTATTTTTTGAAAACAAATGGACACAAACAGTCATAAGAATTGCATTAAGAAACAGATTACAAATCACATCTAACTTGATTTTTTGTAATCTTGAAACTGTATCCTACTTCCTTAACACATTTAGGTCAGAAGTCTTCAAACTTTAACAGTGAAAGAGCAAACATTGCATTATTCTGATTCATTCTTTTGTCAAATGAATGAAATTATTTCTCAACAATGTGAGCTATAAAATTAAGCACTAAGCTGTAGTATTATCAAGCCATGGTAACCCCCCCCCCAAAGATTTACAGTTCACCAAGGGCTCAGAAAGAAATATATGATTTTTCCTTTTAAAAAAAAGACCCTTTCTGGACTTGCACAAGTTCAAGGCATCAGAAGATCAAGACTGAACCAGCAGCAGTTGTAAACCCCTAAACTCTATTGTAACTAACTCTTTAATAAATTGTATTTACTTTATGATTTTGTGTAACTTGCATCTTTCAACTGAGTACTGTATCTTTTTATATATGAAATGTATATAAACTTCTTCTTAGAAAAGTATCAAAATGTAATTTAGAAACAGTCACCCCTCTGTGACCCTGTTCAGACAATCTCCTGGGAATGGAAAAGGTTGGGCAAATCCCTCTGGCTATTTCCCAAGAAAAGATAATCATCAGATTCATTGTGTGTATGCAAAGAAAGGTGACTTTCTTTGCCTAAGCCCCAAATGTGCGTACAAATCACATAAAGCTGAGAGTCTACCACTCCTTCACGGAAATAGAAGCTTAGAGTATGTGCATCCATTAACTTTTATTCACAGCCAAGCCCTTGATTACCCAAATCAGCACCTTTGTCCCTGTTTCCTGGGGCCCCTTCTAAACTGTCCTTATATCCCAGTATTTGATCCCAGGTTATCTGCTTTGAACTGGATTATATGAGTCTACAGTACAAGATAATCTGAAATAAGTACTGGTAGATAATTTGGGATCAGATCCTGGGGTATAAGGCAGTGTAGAAGAGGCCTAAGATCCATCTTTGTTTGGCATGGAACTGGATATTTGAGCTCATCAACATATTTTTACCATTTGTTTTCTCCGGACTATGCCCTCCCAGGGAACATCTCTGCATCTGATTGGTCCTTCACTCTGACCAACTTCTGCTGCCATTTTCCCTTTCAGCCAGTCCCAGCACAGATTCTAGCCAGTCTCTTTTCTGGCCATTCAACGGAGGGAGAGGAAGTCTTAATGGCTGTCATAACTGTATAAGATGTCTTGTATTTGTCTGTATGTTTATCTTGTACATTTTGAAGCAAATTGTTGTACTTGCATCCTTTGTGGCCCAATCGTAATAAAGCTTTGTGGATTATCTTCAACCTGGTGAGTTGGTTTCTCTGTCCTGGCTTATCAGGTTTAGCATATGCTCGCCAGGCACAGACTCTCTAACCACGCTCCTTGCTAAATCACTACAGTAGCATAAAGGGAAACAATTTATCTCTGAATGAAGGTATAAGTTCTAGGACTTTAAAAACAAGTAAATAAAGTGAGTCAATATCCTTTTTTCACCTCCATTTTTTTTTTGTCCTTAGCTATAACAATTTATCCAATAGTTACTCACATTTAATAAAATGACAATGAAATATCTAAAATTACTTTTAAAGGCCCCTTTCATTGGATGAGGGGAGATAAAGTAATTTACCTTCACAGAGGGCCATGTTTTTATTTTATGTTTTATAGGATAATACAGTCTCAAATGTCACTCTGAAAATTTCTTTCATTTTTTTAAAAAAATGCTTTTATATATCAAAACAAAAATATTCAGAATATTAAATAAGAAATTTATCTTTTAATTTTTTTATCTCCCTTTCCCAAGGAAACGATACGTAGGTTTATCTTGAAGTTGCAGATGACCCTATCCTGCTGGTTGCATCAGTTTAGAATAATGGAATGATAGGGAGTCTCAAAGTAGTATCACTATTTATTACCTACAGTATTTATTACCTTGACCTCAAAAAAGTATTCATTTACAGAGAAGGCAACAAAGATATCAGAGCAAGACCAAAAACTTTGCAAATATAGTTCCCGTTAATAGTGTACCCTTGTACATATGATAACCAATGTGATTTGAGTACTGGACTATTTATTTAATTACTTTAATTTTACCCCCACTTTTCTCCTGAGTCAAGGAACTGATTTATGATATGGACATAAATAGCTTTATAGAAACTTGGTCCATATGTGCTTGCTATGCTAATCAATCAACAGATGCAAGAAGGCAAGCCCCAAGCATTCATGCATGTAAATGGAATGATCCACTTGGTTGAAATAGACATTACATCTGGAGATCAGATTAAATACAGTTCATTATATTAATACTGTGCGATGGTGTTTGTTTTGTAGCTTGTGTTTTTATGTTCAGTTTTCTCAATAAAGTTTTTTAAAAAACTAAGCAATAACTTCAATGATTTTGTACACGGGCTTCTTTGTGGTGGTTTCCTGTGTAACAAACTTTAAAATGCCCTCTGAGGCATGAATGATAAAAAAAGGAAAAACTTGCAGGCACTTCAACAACAAACTGTACACTTGCATCCATTAAGCTCTTGGGGATTTACTCCCAAGTCAACAGACATGTTGTCACGATTTTTTAAAGAAAAAACTCCAAACATAGAGAATTAATCGCAGTATTTAATTTGGCATTCTTCAGAATGGAGAAGAATCTGGAAAAAATAGTTTCCTAAAGTCCAGTTTTGTTTAAAGCACAGACACTTCAATAAACATCTATAATCTTCTGCATTTACATAAAACATTCGGGATTGGCTGTGAAAACGGCATGAAAACAGCCTTACCTCAAATAGAACCAAACTGCACTGCGCATATTCATAAGAAAAAAATCCCAGGTAGCAAGAAATTAACATAAAATTATGTGTGAATATGTTTACATAATATGGGGCCATGGTGGCACAATGGGTTAAACCCTTGTGTTGCTGAACTGCTGACCTGAAGGTCGGCAGTTCGAATCCACGAGAAGGGGTCAGCTCCTGTCTGTCAGCCCTAGTTCCTGACAACCTAGTAGTTCGAAAAATGCAAATGTGAGTAGATAAATAGGTACCGCTTCAGCAGGAAAAGGCAAAGAGAGGCTCCAAGCAATCTTGCCGGCCACATGACCAGGAGGTGACAGCGCAGACTCCTTAGCTTGAAAATGGAGAAAAGAACCTCCCAGAGCAAGAGATGAGCACCGTCTCCAGAAGTCAGAAATGAAAAGAGAAGCTTGTTTTTGTGTGTCTCATGAGACTGTAAAGGCATTAAATGTTTTCCTATGCATGTAAATACTGTAATCCACTCTGAGTCGCCTAGGGGAGAAGGGAGGAATATAAATAAAGTGTATTATTATTATTATTATTATTATTATTATTATTATTATTATTATTACGTAAGTGAAGCCCTTTCACCTAGATATTGTCCATCCCCCCCCCCCCCCCCCGCATGTGCGCAAGCACACAGTTCTGTGTTTTGAGCTACCAGTAGATTGTGCTGGTTTGAAATGCAAATGAATGTCTAAAAAGTATATTTTCTGCATGCCTCTTTGTCCTTTGGCCTTGGCTCACATTCCAGAAATATGCTTCTCTCTGTGTATGTATATATGCTTTCTATTCTTTGCAGTGGTTCTCAATCTTTCGTCTTCCAGGTGTTTTGGACTGTTACTCCCAGAAGTCCCAGCCAGCTTACCAGCTGTTAGGAAATGTGGGAGTCCAAAAAAACTGTGGAGGACCAAAGGTTGAGAACAACATCTCTAAGGTGGACCCCACATATACATTGGGAAGCAGCTTAACTTTTGCGCCTATGGGCACTGGTTGACATTTATCACTTTGGCATATTAAGTACTCAAATAAAACCTAACTGCAAAATAAGAAAGTGAAAATACGTGCAGCAATTAACTTTTTATAAGTAAGTTGTTGCTTGAATGACCTCTTCCTGTGGCAAGAGAAAAGCTTTAAGATGTATGAGGAGCAAAGTAGACTCACACAGGAAATGTAGCCACCCTGTTCCTTAAATAAAGCTTGTAGATTATTATAAACTCTCAGTCTGATGTCATAAAGGGCATTTCCTCCTATTCTTTTGTAATGAGACATTGCAGGGATGAAGTAAAAAGTGGGGCAAGCAACAAAGTATTCAAAAAGCGACACTGTAACACAAATATTGTTTTTCAATCACAGCAGAAAAGTTTTTGAAAGAGTCGGTTCTGACAAATAGATAAAAACAACTTACTTTTCTAGAAACAAAAATTTAAAGACCCTACATATCCAAGCACAATGAAGCTCACTGTACTTATAGGAAAACATGGTATTTTTGCTTTTTCTATACATTTTTTTTAGTGCTACTAGGTTACACAAACTAAAAGATTTATAAAAAGAAGGAAAATGTAGCTAAAAGGTTAATGCTATTATATTTAAGAACCACATCAAATCGATGTACAGATTTGATTGTGGCTGCAGCCCATTGAATACAGGGCGCATAAATATTGTAGTATTAATGGAGTTTTAAACCACTTTAATTGCCTTGACTCAATGCTGGGGAATTTCGGGGAGCTGTAGTTTGGCGAGACACTAGCACTACAACTCCTATGATCCCACACCATTGAACCAGGCAGTATAATAATAATAACAACAACAACAACAACAATAAATATTATATTTTTATTTCTTACCCACATCTCCTGAAGACTCGAATGGGTTACAGCAGTGCTAAAAACACATAATCATCTAAAACATTCTATAAAATACACATATTAAAACATATTTCTACAAAACACATATTAAAATAAACAGAACAAAGATTAAACATAAGACAAAAGTTTAAAATTCATGATTAAAACTGGCTGGGTATCAAACTGCATTCCATAGTGTAGATTTACTCACAGTTGATGGATTTTACATACTTGTCTAATTTCAGCTTTAATACTATTTTGTATCATTTCATTAAAGATTATTTCAAATTGAATGGGACTTACCCTCAGATAGGCAGGAAAAGAAATGCAACTGTATATAGCTCTACTCTGAAATCTGAGGAAATACATTTAGTGTAAATAATAATAATAATAATAATAATAATAATAATAATAATAATAATAATAATAATAATAATAATATTTTTATACCCCACTCCATCTCCCCGAAGGGACTCGGGGTGGCTTACATGGAGCAATAAAACAAATCAATCAGCAATAAAACAAGTCATAAAAAAATCACATACAAAAAATATAATGATAAAATCTTAGGTTGGATCCAGAGAAACTGGGCTGAAAGTGCAAGTTGTGTTGGTATTAATGGAGAATTAATTCAGTTTAACACCACTTTAAGTGTCATGGCTCAGTGTTATGGAATCTTGGGATTTGGATTTTTTTGGACTAGCAACACAGAATCTAGTTTCATCTTGACTAATGTAATTACAGTAGAGTTTCGCTTATCCAACGTAAACGGGCTGGCAGAACGTTGGATAAGCGAATGTTGGATAGTAAGGAGAGATTAAGGAAAAGCCTATTAAACATCAAATTAGGTTATGATTTTACAAATTAAGCACCAAAACATCATGTTATACAACAAGTTCGACAGAAAAAGTAGTTCAATATGCAGTAATGTTATGTAGTAATTACTGTATTTACGAATTTAGCACCAAAATATCACGATGTATTGAAAACATTGACTACAAAAGTGTTGGATAATCCAGAATGTTGGATAAGCAAGTGTTGGATAAGTGAGACTCTACTGTATATTAAACACAGAGGACTATAAAGTGGTATTCCCACCTCAAATGTTAAAGGTAAAGGTTTTCTCCTGACATTAAGTCCAGTCCTGTCCGACTCTGGGGGTTGGTGCCTATCTCAATTTCTAAGCCAAAGAGCAGGCATTGTCCGTAGACACCTCCAAGGTCATGTGGCTGGCATGACTGCATGGAGCGCCATTACCTTCCCACTGGAGCAGTACCTATTAATCTACTCACATTTGTATGTTTTCGAACTGCTAGGTTGGCAGAAGCTGGGGCTAACAGCAGGTGCTCACTGAGCTCCCCAGAGTCGAACCTGCAGCCTTTTGGTCTGCAAGTTGAGCAGCTCAGCACTTTAACATGCTGAGCCACCTTATAATAAGGTAAAAATGAGGGGAAATGTTCAATTTGCAGGAAAGCCTATAGTCTAATGCTAGACAGTGTGCTTCAGTCCTCACCATCTATTGACTAAATATTCTCATTAAAGCCTTGAGAAAGACCTCTGCCTGAAACACAGGGTGGTGGTGATGATTCCAACATGAACCAATTGTCTGCTTTTGCATAACAGAATTCTATATGTTGATTTTATTCAGGGTGTTACTTCTAGACCAAATCTATTTGAATAATGTGGAACATGAATAATGATTTTATTAATTTTAATTGAACGACTTTAAGTTTTGTCCCAATCCTTTATTTCCAAGTACAACAAATTCTTATCTATTTAAGTTTTACCTATTTAATGTAATATCTCTTTGTGGAAAAGTCAGTGAAAAAAGTCAAGATTTAACAATCACTGCCCAACAGCAGAATGCTGAACCAGAAACCTGAGACCTTGTGTGGTTGTGGTTGCTTCCAGTTAATGCTTAATTACAGACAAATCGTCTGTAGCTCGTAATCTTTCTATACTTGTATAAACTGGATTGCATTTGGTTTAAGCAAAATTAAAATTAATTCCGATTCCATTGACGAAGCATGGCTAAACACATACTGGGAGGTCAAGCCCTATTGGTTGAGAATCACTCTATACACAATACAGTATTGAGCTGGATGGAATCATAGAATCATAGAGTTGGAAGAGACCTCATGGGCCATCCAGTCCAACCCCCTGCCAAGAAGCAAGATAATTGCATTCAATTTGATTTGGTACTGTGTTTCCCCAAAAATAAGACAGTGTCTTATATTAATTTGTGCTCTGAAAGATGCGATAGATCTTATTTTCAGGGGATCTCTTATTTTTCCATCAAGAAGAATTCACATTTATTGTTGAACCAAAAAAATGAACATTTATTATATACAGTTCAGTAGTTGTCATCACAAACCAGCATAACGAGACAAACTGTGAATCCTATCAAGAATTTCTTGTTACTACCATTATTTCCATGTACAATACTCTATGGTGCATACATTTACCGATCCTGCATGCTCTGGTGTTCTGTTTGGCGGACATGCTTCCAAACAAAAACTTTGCTAGGTCTTACTTTTGGGGGAGGCCTTATATTTAGCAATTCAGCAAAACTTCCACTAGGTCTTATTTTCTGGGGATGTCTTATTTTAGGGGAAACAGGGTATGAGCCAGTTTCGTAAATTTGTATAAACCCCAAAAGCTTTAAGTTTGAATCCCAATCTTCAGACTTCTAGACAGAGAGAGTCAAATTACAGAGAGACAACAGAGTTGCTTCCAAGTAAACACAGTTTATTTTTATCGTGTCAGAAGTGACTTGAGAATATAATGCTAGTCACTTCTGGTATGAGAGAATTGGCTGTCTACAGACATGTTGCCCAGGGAACACCTGGATGTGTTTAGCTAGGAGGCTTCTCTCATATCCCCACAAGCTAGAGCTGACAGATGGGAGCTCACTCCATCTCGCCGATTCGAACGGGCAACCTTCAGGTCAAGAACCCAACCTTCAGGTCAGCAGTTCAGCTGGCACAAGGCTTTAACCTATTGAGCCACACAGATAAGACCTATTATTAACCACAAGTGTGTAGGGTGCATAAATTTCTGTAAAAGCGAGTCTATGGGCAAAGTGTCTAGAGTGTGATAAGTAATAGTCCCACTCTATTCTGCTTTGGTCAGGGCTCACCTGGAATGATACTGTGTCCAGATCTGGACACCACAATTCAAGAAAGATATTGACAAGCTGGAATGTGTCCAGAGAAGGGCAACCAAAATGGTCAAAGATCTGGAAACCAAGCCCAATGAGGAACGGAGGAAAAAACTGGGTATGTTCAGTTTGGAGAAAAGAAGACTGATTAGAAGAGACATGATAGCCACGTTTAAATATTCAAAAGGATGTCACACTGCAGAAGGAGCAAGGTTGTTTTCTGCTGCTCCAGAGACTAGAGCACAATGGATTGGAATTTGCAGGAAAAAAATCCAGTTAAACATTAGGAAGAACTTCCTGAAAGTAAGAGCTGTTTAACAGTGGAATATGCTGCTGCCTTGGAGAGTGGTGAAGTCTCCTTCTCTGGAGGTTTTTGAACAGAGGCTGGATGACTATATGTCTGGAGTGCTTGGATTATGGCAGAGTGGGGTTGGATTGCATGGCCCCTGTGGTGTACCCAAACTCTGATTCTATGGACATGTGTTATATGGATATGTGCTCCTGTTCACCAGAATGAGAGCCAGTGTGGAGGGGTGGTGTGAACATTAGGCTGGGACTTGGAAGATCTAAATTATAATCCCCACTAAGGCTTCTGGTTCTAGGGCAGCCTTGAGTCAGTCACTATTCCTGTTGACACCAAAGCAGAGAAAGCAGAATAGGGAGCAGCCATAATTGCAGTTTGCAATTCACTGGAATTAGATGGGATTACAAAAGATTACAATAATTTTAATTGACTTCCTGTTCACTTCTGAGTTTAAAAAAGGTTTCCCTTGTGTCTAAAGTAAACCTGGGGTAACCGCAAATGCAGAATATGTGTGTGTGTGTGTGGTATATATATATGTATATATACACACATACATATACATATACACACACACATACATACAATTGGCTTTCTGTATCCAAGTATTCAACCTTGCACATAATTCAACCAGAGAAGTCAGCCACAGCAGAGCACTTGTTGAACCAACTTGGGCACAGCATATTATTTGAGAACACAGCAATGTTGGACCACTCTAACAACCCCCATGTCAGACTACACAGAGAAGCCACTGAAATCCCAAAGCATGTGGACAATTCCAACAGAAAGGAGGAAACCATGAAAAAGAACAAAATCTGGCTACCAGTATTTTAAAAAAACTCTAAAATCAGGACAGTAGATAAAGAATAACATTAAAAAAAAACAGGAATTCCAGACAAGGGCCAGTTAATCACCTACCAACAAAAGATTCCCCCAGGTAGGAAACAGTCAGGCCTTGAAGCTGCAAGGCTATTCAGTGCTAATCAAGGTGATCAATTGCAGCATTCACACTTGCCTCCGACAGACAAGAGTTCTTTCTCCTATCTTGGACCTCCTGCAGATACTTAAACCTGAGGTCTAGTTTCCAACA
Organism: Anolis carolinensis; assembly: GCF_035594765.1. Lineage (NCBI taxonomy): Eukaryota > Metazoa > Chordata > Lepidosauria > Squamata > Anolidae > Anolis > Anolis carolinensis. The sequence goes on along the minus strand of NC_085842.1, from coordinate 77,257,552 downwards.
GACCTCACAACCTCTGAAGATGCCTGCTACAGATGTAGGTGAAATGCCAGAAGAGAATACTTCTGGAACATGGCTCTACAGCCTGGAAAACTCACAGCAACTCAGTGATTCTGGCCATGAAAGCCTTCGACAATACATTCAACCTTACACAGATTGAAACTATTTCAACCCCCTCCAAAAAAAAACATATTCCAAGAAGAAAACCAATTTCTGACATTTTATATAAGGAGCAACCACTGTATATAGGTGCATCTACACCGGCTGTTAGGAGTGGTGAGAGGTGGAGTCCAAAACACCTGGAGGGCTGAAGATCTACACCAGGGGTCCCCAAACCAAGGCCCGGGGGCCGGATGCGGCCCATCGAAGCTATTTATCCGGCCCCCACAGCACAAGGGCAAAAGGGGGTTAGGCTAAATGGCCCAAGGGGTCTCTTCTTCTCTTACAACCCTTATTATTATTATTATTATTATTATTATTATTATTATTATTATTAACATTGAAGCTGAGTGGCCATCTGCCAGGGATGCTTTGCTTGTGCTTTTGGTGCACAAAGGAAGAAGGAGTTGGACTAAATGGCCCAAGGGGTCTCTTCCAACCCTGATTATTACTATTATTATTATTATTATTATTATTATTATTAACATTGAGGCTGGGTGGCCATTTGTCAGGGGTGCTTTACTTGTGCTTTTGGTGCACAAGGGCAGAAGGGGATTGGACTAAATGGCCCAAGGGGTCTCTTCCAACCCTGATTATTATTATTATTATTATTATTATTATTATTATTATTATTAACATTGAGGCTGGGTGGCCATTTGTCAGGGGTGCTTTACTTGTGCTTTTGGTGCACAAGGGCAGAAGGGGATTGGACTAAATGGCCCAAGGGGTCTCTTCCAACCCTCTTTATTATTATTATTATTATTATTATTATTATTATTATTATTAACATTGAGGCTGGGTGGCCATTTGTCAGGGGTGCTTTACTTGTGCTTTTGGTGCACAAGGGCAGAAGGGGATTGGACTAAATGGCCCAAGGGGTCTCTTCCAACCCTCTTTATTATTATTATTATTATTATTATTATTATTATTATTATTATTATTAACATTGCGGCTGGGTGGCCATCTGTCAGGGTTGCTTTGCTTGTGCTATCGGTGCACAAGGGCAGAAGGGGATTGGACTAAATGGCCCAAGGGGTCTCTTCCAACCCTCTTTATTATTATTATTATTATTATTATTATTATTATTAACATTGAGGCTGGGTGGCCATTTGTCAGGGATGCTTTGCTTGTGCTTTCGGTGCACAAGGGCAGAAGGGGATTGGACTTAATGGCCCAAGGGGTCTCTTCCAACCCTCTTTATTATTATTATTATTATTATTATTATTATTATTATTATTATTATTAACATTGAGGCTGGGTGGCCATTTGTCAGGGGTGCTTTGCTTGTGCTATCGGTGCACAAGGGCAGAAGGGGATTGGACTAAATGGCCCAAAGGGTCTCTTCCAACCCTCTTTATTATTATTATTATTATTATTATTAACATTGCGGCTGGGTGGCCATCTGTCAGGGTTGCTTTGCTTGTGCTATCGGTGCACAAGGGCAGAAGGGGATTGGACTAAATGGCCCAAGGGGTCTCTTCCAACCCTCTTTATTATTATTATTATTATTAACATTGAGGCTGGGTGGCCATTTGTCAGGGGTGCTTTGCTTGTGCTTTCGGTGCACAAAGGCAAAAGGAGTTGGACTAAATGGCCCAAAGGGTCTCTTCCAACCCTCTTTATTATTATTGTTGTTGTTGTTGTTGTTAATTATTATTGCTCGGTGGCCAACTATAGTCCGGCCCTCCAATGGTCCGACGGATCGTGAACTGGCCTCCTGTTTAAAAAATTTGGGGACCCCTGATCTACACTGTAGTACAGGTATGGGCAAACTTCGGCCGCCTAGGTGTTTTGGACTTCAACTCCCACCATTCCTGGCCTCAGGCCCTTTCCTTTTCCCCCTCAGCCGCTTAAGCGGCTGAGGGGGAAAAGGAAGGGGCCTGAGGCTAGGAATGGTGGGAGTTGAAGTCCAAAACACCAGGAGGGCCGAAGTTTGCCCATACCTGCTGTAGTAGAACGAATGCAGTTTGACAACACCCGAACTCAATGCAATGCAACCCAGGGGACAAAACAGATTCCAAAGAGACACTCTGTGCGCGCTCTGAGGCTGGGCGAGAATGCCTTGCTTTCCCTCCCGGCCCTTCCCTGTCCCTTGGAGTTGCGGCCTCCTCTCTCCCTCTGCGGCGCTTGGAGGGCGCTGGAGAAAGAGAAAGTGCAGCAAGAGGAGGGCGGAGGAGGAGGGAGAGGCAGGAGGCGGGACCGTCCCAGCCCTTTCCTTTGCAGGCAAACACAGCCTGGCCGGGAGAGCCTCCAAAGGAGGAGGGACCCTTGCTGCGGCCGCGGGGCTTCCTCCAGCCCCCTCTTTTTCTTTCTTCTTCTTTTCCTTTTGCTTCCAAGGGGAAGAGGACGAGCATGGCCACCGTCGCCAGCCCTCTCCTGAGCCTCTGCGCCTTGCTCTTTGGGCTGCTGCCTCCCGGCGGTGAGTGAGGGGTCTCCACGGATCGATAGGGTGGGGGATAGCTCTCTCAACTCGATGCTTCCCCAAAGTCAGAGAAAGAGGAGGAGGAGGAGACTGACGAGGGGCCAGGCGACAGGGAGATCCCTCCTTGGGGAGGCTGACTCAACCCGAAGGCAGCCAGGCTCAGGGTTTCAGGGATGAAGAAATAACACCCTCCCTTTGGGTTTCAAAAAGGGGTAAAGGGCCCTAGGGTGCATCTACACCAGGCATGGGCAAACTTCGGCCCTCCAGGTGTTTTGGACTCCAACTCCCACAATTCCTAACAGCCGTTTAGGACTCTAAAATCCGGACAGTAAATAAAGAACAGTACTCAGAAGACAGAGGAATTCCAGACATGAAACAATCAGGGCCAGCTGATACCTCCCAACAATGGATTCCCCCAGGCAGGAAGCAGCCAGGCTTTGAAGCTGGTAGGCCATTCAGTGCTAATCAAGGTCAGGGCCATAACTAGTAAAAAAAATGGGGTGGGAGGTGAAACTTGTTTTTAGCAAATCATGAAAGTAGTTCCATAATGCAAAATACAGTAGAGTCTCACTTATCCAACATAAACGGCCCGGCAGAACGTTGGATAAGCAAATATGTTGGATAATAAGGAGAGATTAAGGAGAAGCCTATTACACATCAAATTAGGTTATGATTTTACAAATTAAGCACCAAAGCATTATGTCATACAACCAATTTGACAGAAAAAGTAGTTCAATACGCAGTAATGCTATGTAGTAATTGCTGTATTTATGAATTTAGCACCAAAATATCACAATGTATTGAAAACATTGACTACCAAAATGCGTTGGATAATCCAGAACGTTGGATAAGCGAGTGTTGGATAAGTGAGATTCTACTGTAATTTAGAAATCAGACTGCATCTATAAACCTCAGTGGACACTCAAGACAAATAAACTTCAGTGGACACTCATGGGGATTTGGTTAATCAATTAAAATTCATGAGTAAACCAGGGGTTTTTTTAAACTGAAAAAAAAATAGGGGGGGTTGAACCCCAACACCCCCCCACCCCTACAGCCTTGGCAAGGTAGCCAATTGCAACATTCACACTTGCCTCAAGCAGACAAGAGTTCTTTCTTCCACCCTGGACATTATTCCACAGATATATAAACCCCACTTGACTAGTTTCCGATATACCTCACAACTTCTGAGGATGCCTGCAATAGATGTGGGTGAAACGCCAGGAGAGAATGCTTCTGGAACATGGTCATACAGCCCAGAATACCCATAGGCTGTTAGGAATTGTGGGAGTTGGAGTCCAAAACACCATGTTGCCCATGCCTGTTCTACATGGTTGAATTAATTAATGGAGTTTAGCATCACTTTAATTGCTAGGGACTCCTGGGGCTTCTAGTTAACAGTATCTGTAGCTTTCCCTACCAAGGAGGGCTGGTGCCTCCCATTGAGTCTTGGTGGTTAAAAGGGTCTCAAACTGTGTTCATTCTACAGTGTAGAGGCCTCCAAAGCAAGCCAGGGCCTGCCTGCTGACCCAGGGTTTCAGGAATAAATGGTCACTCGAAGGGAACTGGTGTGGATTGGCAGCATGTGAGGAAAAGGTCTTAAGGTGCCTCTTTACCAGAACTTTCCCAACATTTCAACATTGCAGTCTACCTGTCCGAACATATCTCCCTCTATGAACCACCTTGGAGTTTAAGATCACCAAGGGAGGCCCTGCTCTCAATCCCACCTCCTTCTCAAGCCCGACTGCTGGGGACGAGAGACAGGGCCTTCCCAATGGTGGCCCCCTGGCTGTGGAACCCCCTCCCTAGCGATATCAGATCGGCCCCCTCCCTCCTAGCCTTTAGAAAGAGAGTAAAAATGTGGCTGTGGGAGCAGGCCTTTGATAAATAGTGCAGTGCAGTAATTTTATCTGGAAATCATGAAATGGATTATGAACAGCTTTAGACCTTGTCTTTGGATGTCTCATATTGGAATGTATTTTAATTATGTTTTTATGCCTGTTTTAATAATTTTATTCATGTCTGTGTTTTATGCCCAAGGGACTGCACGGATGCTGTTTGTAAGCCGCCTTGAGTCCACCTCAGGGTAGAGAAAGGCGGGATATAAATATTGCAAATAAATAAATAAACAAATTGCAGTGGCGCAATGGGTTAAACCCTTGTGTTGGCTGGGGTGATCTCCCATCTGTCAGCTCTAGCTTGCGGGGACATGAGAGAAGCCTCCCAGCAGGATGGGAGCACATCAGGGCATCCCCTAGGCAACGTCTCTGTAGATAGACAATTCTCTCACACCAGAATCACCTTGCAGTATGTTCTCAAAACTACTTTGGAGACTGGCATCATTTTGCAACACAGTTATTTAGTTTTACTAGCAAATTGGAGGTTAAACCAAAGCCTTATGAAAGACATGGACATGTACATAAATTGTAATAACAAATGTATGAGATACAGATGCCATTATCCAGGCGGAGGCCACCAGGGGGTGCTAGAGAGAGAGTCCATTTTATGGGGTGAAGGGTGCGTTGAAGGAGGAAAACCATTTCCCCCTGTTTTCCTATTATTCCCCCCACCCATGTCCCTGTCATGGAAACAACCGTAGTTTATAATATGAGAAGTGAGGAGGGGGAATAACCAGTAAAAATGGGGGAAATGATTAATTTCCTTTAACTCCGCCCCCCAAAAAATGGATGATTGTTCTCTCTCTAGCACCCCCTGTGGCCTCCACCCAGATAATGGAACAGTACCCATTAAAACTTTAGCCTCTTCTGCCAAAGGTTTCTGGTGCCTCACCAAACTCAACATCCCAGGATTCCATAGCATAGATCCATGGCAATTAAAGTGGCGTCAAACTGCATTAATTCTGCAGTGTAGTAGAACCAGCCTTAGTCTGTGTGCTGAGGTGCCTCCCCTTGTGGTTCCTCATCCTCAGATCCAGGGTGGAAACAGCTAAACGTTTTCCATCTTCCAATGCTGCTATTTTGAACTATTCTTACTATTCTTAGCCTCACCCAAACCAACCTCTCTGAGATTTGTGGGCAGGGGCTATGTGGGGAAAACTGTGGGCAAAAAAAATTGTGCCAAACCACATCCATGTTATTTCAGAGTGCCAACCTGTCTGCATCCCTAGCCTCAGAAACTGGTTTTACTGAAGCCGGGGAAAGTCGCCTGACTCATGGGTCTGCTTATAGATACAGTAGAGTCTCACTTATCTAACACTCGCTTATCCAACGTTCTGGATTATCCAACGCATTTTTGTAGTCAATGTTTTCAATACATTGTGATATTTTGGTGCTAAATTCATAAATACAGTAATTACTACATAGTATTACTGCGTATTGAACTACTTTTTCTGTCAAATTTGTTGTTAAACATGATGTTTTGGTGCTTAATTTGCAAAATCATAACCTAATTTGATGTGTAATAGGCTTTTCCTTAATCCCTCCTTATTATCCAACATATTCACTTATCCAACATTCTGCCGGCCTGTTTATGTTGGATAAGTGAGACTCTACTGTACATTTCAGTACTTACCTTTCTACTCTTCCAACTATTTCCTGATGATCTTTCATTTTCATGAGAGGAAGAAAAACTCAGATAGCTTAATTATTAAAATTTTATACCAATACCTCATTAGGGACATTTTTCCAAAGCTTTTCAGGGATGGGTCCTAAGAATATGACACTTGCATTTTCATAGCATGGTATAACTACAACTTGGGGATATTTCTCATCTCAAAGAAAGGCAGTTGAGATTTAAGTTGTTAATCTTAACTAAAACTGCAGTTAGACATCAAAAAGATCATTGCAAACATCCCCAGACTGGCACACGGAAATAGTCCAGGAAGAAGATGGGAGAGCAGGATGTCTTCATTTTGGTTATTGTGCCCAAGCCGTTATAATAGAGGTGGCAATGCTAGCAAATGTTGGAAACAAGGAGGTGCTATTCTGTCCTCCTTTCACATTTGTGGGTTTTTTGACTTCTACAGATTGAATTTCTTATGGCTTTGATAAAAATGTTATCTCTATAAAAATTTTAGGTCCTACAGTATGACTCTATAGTAAACATCTGCTAGAAGTTGACCATGGAATCATACTGGAGGACCTAGAGATAACCTTTATGTTCTTACCAAAGGGAATTTGGAAGGCTGACTATTCTATGGAATCTGCAGCCCAAAGCTGCCTACATCTTGCTTCTTTTTTATAAACCACTTATGTCTGTCTTATAACTTCAGCTCTTATAAAGGCAAGCAACTGCTTTTTATAAAGCCTTTTTATGCCCGATGGTGCAGCACGTTAAATCGCTGAGCTGCTGAACTTGCTGACCGAAAGGTCGGCGGTTTGAATCCGGGGAGCGGCGTGAGCTCCCACTGTTAGCCCTGGCTTCTGCTAACCTAGCAGTTTGAAAACATGCAAATTTGAGTAGATCAATAGGTACTGCTCCAGTGGGAAGGTAACAGCACTCCATGCAGTCATGCCGGCCACATGATCTTGGAAGTGTCTATTGACAACGCCGGCTCTTCAGCTTAGAAATGGAGATGAGTACCAACCCCCAGAGTCAGACATGGCTAGACTTAATGTCAAGGGGAAATCTTTACCTTTGCCTTTCTTATGCCCATAAAGTTCAATTTTTTCCTCCTCATCCCCTTTTTAGCTATACATTTTAGCAGCATTGGCATTGAGACTAAGGAACAGTTGGAGAAACGTAGGATGCAATAACCTGTAGAATTAATGTATTTCAAAACCACCTTAATTGTCAAGGCTCAATACTATGTAATCATGGCAATTGCAGTTTTACAGGGTTTTTAGGCTTTGCTGCCAAAGAGGGCTAGTGCCTCACCAAACTACAAATCCCAGGATTCCATAACATTGAAGCCTAGTAATTAAAATGGTGTCATACTGCATTTATTCTACAGTGTACTGTAAATGCATTCCTAGACTTTCACGTTGGATTGCAGCAACATCTCTGCAGTAAAACATGCAATGAAGCTTTAGATGAGATCCAATGGGATTCTTCTCTGATGGATCCTGTGTGGACCTGCCTGCAACAGGCAAAGCAAACAGCAGCTGTGCCAAGAATGCCTTACTGAGCCTGCATGAGCAGCAACAAGGGGAGAAAAGGGGAGATGAGATCATCCTGTCTTACTAGCTAGTCCCAACATATTAAAAAGTGTGGATCTGTACGTTTGGCTGCCAAAACGGAAACCATAAGAAAATCGGGGGGAAAATAATTCCAGGATGCATTTGGAAAACAAGTTTTGAAGGTTCAAAATGTTTCTATCAGTTTATACAAGGTTTACTAGACTTCAGTCTATCGTTTCACATGTGTGTACTTTTAGTTTTGGATAAAAGCTTGGAAACTTAACTCTATTCTTTCTGCCTCCAATACCAATGTATTAAAGAAGCAATATCCACGAATGCATCTACAGTAGAGTCTCACTTATCCAAGCCTCACTTATCCAAGCTTCTGGATTATCCAAGCCATTTTTGTAGTCAATGTTTTCAATATATCATGATATTTTGCTGCTAAATTCGTAAACACAGTAATTACAACATAACATTAACTGCGTATTGAACTACTTTTTCCGTCAAATTTGTTGTTTAACATGATGTTTTGGTGCTTAATTTGTAAAATCATAACCTAATTTGATGTTTAATAGGCTTTTCCTTAATCCCTCCTTATTATCCAAGATATTTGCTTATCCAAGCTTCTGCCAGCCCGTTTAGCTTGGATAAGTGAGACTCTACTGTACTTCCTTAACTGAGTTATACCTGTACAGCTGTTGCTATTCCTGAAGAGGTCAGAAACAACAATGATCATTTATTTTTATTCTAAAAGTAATATAAATTGAACTTATTTATTAATAATCTAATTCTGGCATAATGTGTCCCCCTCGACATAAATATAATGAATAAATAATGTAGCAACTTGTACCATCAAGTCATAGCTGTTGACCAAGATTCAGTGGTTTATTTCTGTTGAATCATGTAGCTTCTGATACCAAGTGCTCTTCCGTCTTACCTGAAAATATTCAAAAACTTGTTCTACACAAAACTAAAATGCTCAATGGAAGGGTTTGTTAAAATAATGGATATGGAAGTGCCCAATTAGAATTTGGTCATAGGTAGTGAGATAGTTGGTTTATTTAGTATTGAAAGAGGATTGGGAGCGGGATATAGATCTGAATTAGTTCAGAGATAGTAGAGAGAAGGGTATGGAACTGACAGTAAATAATAGGAAAGGGGTTAGAACAGCTTTCTTTCATTTTATGCTTTCCAGATGTGTTAGCTTACAAATCCGATCATCCAAGGCCAACATGGTCGTTGGACACAAGGTACCAACATACCCGGAAGCTAGAAAGCTGAAGAATGTGTGATGAAGGGTGGTCTGACAGTTGTGTGAGAGGCATAAAGCAAAGACAGAATGGTCTTTACTTTATCGCTTAAAAAAACAAGATCATGGAAAGAAGCATAAAGGGTTGAGTAAGGCTTAGAGAAGACGAGCTGCTTCATCCGAAACTTCCAATAGTTGCTGTATTAATTCATAATATCTATATATTATATTCCATGTTTTATACAAGCAGTAGGTAATTTGGGGTGTCAGATGTTTTAGGATCACAACTCCCACCATTCATCACTGTTATTCATGCTGCATAAGAAATCGAGGAAGCTGCAGTTTGTAACATCTAAGGTGCCTCAACTTCCCTGCTCCTGGTTTGCATAGTGCTTTACATAATAGTATGAGCCAATGTTAAGTAATCAACATGCATGATTGACATTACTTCCAGTGCAGGTTTTAATATGGAAACACAAAACTGCGCCCAGTGGCACAGTGGGTTAAGCCGCTGAGCTGCTGAACTTGCTGACTGAAGGGTTGGTGGTTTGAATCCGGGCAGCAGGGTGAGCTCCCACTATTAGCCCCAGCTTCTGCCAACCTAGCAATTTGAAAACATGCAAACGTGAGTAAATCAGTAGGTAATGCTTCAGTGGGAAGGTAATGGGGCTCCATGCAGTCATGCCAGTAGATATAGTAGAATAACTATATGGTCAATAGGTGAAGTACAACTACAATCTTAATTCACGTCAGGGTGAGTCCCTTTTAAGTCTTTGGGTCACTCTATTCTGCCTTGGTCAGACCACACCTGGAATACTGTGTCCAATTCTGGGCACCACAGTTGAAGGGAGATGTTGACAAGCTGGAAAGCGTCCAGAGGAGGGCGACTAAAATGATTAAGGGTCTGGAGAACAAGCCCTATGAGGAGCGGCTTAAAGAGCTTGGCATGTTTAGCCTGCAGAAGAGAAGGCTGAGAGGAGACATGATAGCCATGTACAAATACGTGAAGGGAAGTCATAGGGAGGAGGGAGCAAGCTTGTTTTCTGCTGCCCTGCAGACTAGGACACGGAACAATGGCTTCAAACTACAGGAAAGGAGATTCCACCTGAACATCAGGAAGAACTTCCTCACTGTGAGGGCTGTTCGGCAGTGGAATTCTCTCCCCCGGGCCGTGGTGGAGGCTCCTTCCTTGGAGGCTTTTAAGCAGAGGCTGGATGGCCATCTGTCGGGGGTTCTTTGAATGCGATTTCCTGCTTCTTGGCAGGGGGTTGGACTGGATGGCCCATGAGGTCTCTTCCAACTTTACTATTCTGTGATTCTATGATTCATAAGGTGATGTGCTTAGGATAGTACTAATACACAAAATCAAGACATAGTGTCTATTCTTGCTGTTTTTTTTTTAAAAGATACTAAGTTTTGAGTGTCAGTTTGATGTCATTGCTTAGCCTAGTAATTCGTGTATTGAATAATACTTTATGGAGCAAACAGGAGTACACTTCTTAGCCATTTTATCACTCCGTCTGTTGCTGCCCCTTAGCAATATACAGTCAGCCCTCCACATCCATGGGTTCTGCTCCCATGAAGTCAGCCAACTACAGCTTGAAAATATTTGGCAGGGAAAATCCTGAAAGCAAACTTTGATTTCATAGCATGTTAAGCATTTCACAGGCCTCCAGACTCTCTTTGGCACTCCCTTTAAATAGCAAACACTATTTTATTACCCCATAGTATATAATGGGATGAGCATCCACAGATTTTGAGATCCAAGAAGGGTCCTGGAACCAAACCCCACTAGATACTTAAACCCAATCTACTTGTCACTTAGCTACTTGATCTATATTGACTAATGTGGAGCAGGACTATCTGCTAATGAAAATGGAAAGGAAAACATGATAAAGTGTCCTTTTAAACAAACTAAATGGTGTCCTTTGAAAAGGTAAAGAGAACATTCAATATAAAGTTAAACTAAATTTAAATCTGCTTAGTAATTAAAGTATGTTTCTCTATTGTTACTACCGTAACCAGGAACATACAGATAGCTTATTATTGGAAACTAAATGCTTGTTTAGTCCCATGACATATTCATTATAGTAATTTTTCATTGCCCTGATGGGAGGCAGAAATGTACAAATAGTGGAAACTGTGCATGCAACACATGTGTTTATATCCTAATATACTAATGCTCTGTATCTGTTCTGCGTTTGATAAGATTCACTGTTCACTGTGTGAACAAGAAATACTACTGTATTTATTTTATATTATCTTTCTTCACATGGTCAGATGTTCCTGAGCCTCCCTGAGATTAGTACTGTTTATGGAAAGCAGCGGCAGAGCTGCATGTATTGTACATAATGGCTTGTATCTCCAAATAACTTCTCCCAGAGATTTCACATAAATGTTACTGTTACTGTTACCATGTTACTGTTCCCACAAGCCAAATGTGGTGAGTCAAAGCAGCAGTTTCCTCCGCACCATCCGCTGACACTGAACCTCTAGGTAGGATCAGAAGTATTACAGTATTTGTGTTGTTGAAGGCTTTCATGGCCAGAATCACTGGGTTTCTTTGAGTTTTTTGGGTTGTATGGCTATGTTCCAACTGTAACATGGCCATACAGCCTGAAAAACTCACAACAACCCATTACAGTATCTTTCTGGCCAGGTGATTCAGCAGCATATTATCATGGACAAATCAATATAGAAAAACAGAATGGTTTCCAGTTGACAAGGGAGTCAGAATTTCATTTCATCACCCTATTTAATTTATATGCCAGATATATCATAAAAGGAAAGTAAAATCAGAATCCTAGGAAGGATGTATGAAAATTAAAGGAAGAAGCAAACAAATATATGCAGGTGACACTATACTACTAACAGAAAGCACCAAAAGTTTGGAATAACTATTGAGGAAAGTCAAAGAAGAAAGTGTCAAAGCAGGTTTCAGCTGAACATTAAGAAAATAAAAATAATAACCACAGCTGACTTAGGGCCCATTTGACAGGCCCAAAAGGCTGGACCTGTCTCAGTTTTTACCTGAGGCATCCAAATGACGCCTCCAGTAAAAATGAATTAATTTGGAATAAACCAAGGTTTCCTTGGTTTATTCCAAATTAATGAAATACCTCATTAGATCTGGGCCTTCCTGAAAGGGCCTATGGGCCTATGAGGACTGACTTCTGGGGTGGCATCCCGCCACAACGGGGTTGAATCCCCACAGCCGTCCTGCACCTTTTGGGCTCCCACCCCCTCCTCCCAGCTCCCTACTTACTAAACTTACTAAAGTCCTCCTGGTGCCAGAAACTGATGTGTAAGGAGATTTGGGGGGGGGGGATTGATTTTTCCCAGGGTTTGGGTTGGTTGGGGACTAGAAGCGGCTTATTTTAACCCATTTTCATGTGAGTTTTAGTCATGTGTGGAAGGGCCCTTATAAACTTTAAAGTGGATGATGGAGACATTGAAATAAAATATTTCCTATACCTTGTCTCAATCATTAGTCAAAAAGAAGTCTACAGTAAAAAAAAAAAATCAAAACTCAGCTATGACTTGGAAAGGATGCCATGAAGGAACTATACAAAAAGTCTAAAAATGTTATTGATTACTAAAATTGGGATTTTCCAGGCCGTAGTATTTCAGATGTCTGGGCATGGCTGCGTAAGCCAGACATGAGAAACCAATAACTGTATGACAGTCATGCTCTAATAGGATTTGCCTGTTAATCTCCTCATAATCCAACGTAGATACAGTATTTAAGAGATAGGTACTGTAGTGCCTTAGGCTTTCAGTTACAATCTAGTAATGGCGTATACTCTGATGTTCCAGCTGTATGTAAATCAGATTTATTTTGATTTTTTTATTCAGGCCTGTGGCCATCCAGGTGTTTTGGACTCCAACTCCCAGAAGCACTAATGAACTTGTCCAATAGTAAGAAATTCTGAGAGCAGAGATCCAAAACACCTGGAGGACCACAGGTTGTGCCGACCTGGCAGAGGGGTAGGATGGAAAACTTTGGATGCTTTAATTTTTGTGCAAAATTTTCCAAACGACGTATGTGTGTGTGTATCCATAGTTGTCAGCACTGTTGTACTGCAATTTATCAGATGGGATATGTACATGATATTGACCTCTTCTAAACAAACAAGCATAGACAAACTCTACTTCTAAGAGGAATAGACTACTAAATATAAACATATTTCTCTCCTTGTTTCTATTTCCCAAAATCCTTTACTTCTGAGTCAGACCTACAGTCAAGAAAAATGTGCTCACAAATTCACATCCATCTTTTACTGAAATAAATATTCAACTATAAACATTCAGAGTTTTCTCAGCTTGAAATAGAACTGATAAACAATGCGGAGAGTGAATGAGATGAAGGTAAACAGTTAAAATGCAATAAAAGAACATTAAACTCATAACCTCTGAGGATGTGAAACATCAGGAGAGAATGTTTCTGGGACATGGCCATACAGCCTGGAAAACTCACAGCAACCCAGAACATTACACTCTTGATCAGTCCTTTTTAGGTTAATAACAAAGCTGTTATTTCAGGTAAAGTTGTTTTTTAATAAAATATAAAATAAGTATATGGCATTATTTACATTATGACAAATATTCCAATAATTTCCTCATAAATCTTTCTGTTTAACATTTAAATTTAAATCAGACATTATTTAAAGCATTTCCAGATCTACTTTTTAAAAGAAAACTCATATCTTTGTATCGTTTTAGGCTTTGTTCGGGCTCCATCCTTTATGAAATCTTGTCAAGAAACCCTACGTATTTTTGCCTTAGGGTCACTATAAATTGGAAATTACTTGAAGGCACAATAATCCTTCCTGTTATGCACAGCCAGGAGCCCATTTTCTGCTCAGCCCAAATCTATCAGGCCAAAGGCAATTACTAGTATCTCTCTAGCTGGTGTGTTATCACTCACTGAAAGCCCCTTTCCATTGTATAGATCTGCTGCTGAACAGCTGGGGAGCCAACCTCCCTTTTTTTTTCTCAGCAGGGACGAAACCTATTTTTGGACCAAAATTTCCATTATGTGAAAACCTGGACATTCTTGTTGTTTTTAATTGCTAGGAAGTCAGTTTCCATGTATAGTGACTCCATGAATGAGAGACCTCCAAGTCACTCTGTTATCAATAGCCCTGCAGTTTCTGTGTTGCAGTGTTAATTAACAAACTAAGATAATAAGGCAGCATTTTCAAGAACAGTTAAAGCCCCCAGCAAAGTCAATAGGATGTTTCTTGTTATCTTCTATACTTCGTTTTTTTTTTTTAAAAAATGCAGATACTTTATGTTTAAGCTGACTTTTATGAATATAATTTAGTGTCTCCAAACTGTGCAGACAGTTAGGATTCAAGAGATGCCATGAAACTCACTGGATGACTTTGGGCAAGACAGTCAAGTCAGGCCATGCTCCTCACATAGGTGTTGTAAGGATATAGTGGGCTGAAGGAGTCTGTGTTTGCCATCACCAGCCCATTGGAAGAAAAATGGCATATAAGTGTAACTAATACAGAAAAGAATAGATGTTGACTTTGCTCTTAGGTGTAGGCACATCTGAAACAACATGGGGCTTCAAGAGGAATATTTCTTACTCCCCCATTCCTGCAAGAGCCTCAAGGCTCCATGGGATGAAAGAGACCTTCTGTTTGTGGAAGTGTAACTCTGGTTCCAAGCCAAAATCATAACAAGTCATATCCTGTTTATCTATCCTCTACCTTCAGTAGCAGTAGGGAAAGGATCTGATCTGATTTGATGTCTCATGCAGTTGCTCCCAAGAGTCTGTTTGTTTATAAAGTTGTGAGCTTCTATCATAATTCATCTGTGGAATCACAGTAGTTTTGTCCCCAGTTCTGAGAAAACAAAGTGGGGAATACATTGTGGAGGTATATATTAGCAAAGAGAAAATAGATGCTGTATCTTCAGCACGTATTCTTTAGAGAAAAGTATAAAATATACATGGGGTGTTAACTGCTCTACTCTATTAATCAATGGCAGGAGGGGAGAACTGGGTGAATGATACAAGCAAGAAAAATAATTAGTAGGAACACTACAGTATAACCTCCAGAAGTGTGTGTTCATTATTCAAATCCAAAATAACATCTCTCTGGGCATTTCCCAAATTGTCCAGCACGTTTCTATAGTGTGCTTCTGCCAGAAATTGACCTTAGAGTTGTGGTGGAGGCCCTAGCAATACCTAGAGAGGTGTTGTCTTTAAGCATTTTCTCGGTCCTCTAGCACAGTTTTATGGTGTGCTTCAACTGGAAGTTGTCAGTTTCAATAAAGTATGCTACTAGAATGTGTCCCCTTAGAATATGGGGGTTGCATTGTACTGCTATTTCTGTTCGAACAATTACGCTATCTTTGTGTCTTAAAAAAGAAAGAGTCATTGTTTCAAATATTTAACTGTTATGAAGGCAGTTTCTTAACTGATGACTTAAAATAATTTCTTACAATAAGGTAGACTCTGCAGTTGTACTTCAATGGAGCAAATGGAAATTTAACCCTCTAAAAACTTCAGAATGAACAGCTGTGTAAAAAAGGACTCCTAACAAATGTATCCTTTTTCTGTCTTTTCATGGTTTTCAATATACCACTTCTTACAAAATTATTTCCTTCTGAAAAAGGCCATCTCCTTTTTATGGAATGATATACCAGTAAGTATTCAGTGGTCAAGAGATCCTATTTGTCAGTGTACAAGATTTTTGTCCAAGATATGAAAGGATGCAAATAGAGAAGTTACACTGATTTGTAGTGAATTGTTTTATTTGTGTGTTCGTGTTTTATAGTGTGACTTACATAGTTCAATAAGCTGATTGTCTTGATTTATTTTCAGGTTTCTGTGAGAGTTGTGAAACATACCAAGATTCTGATGGACATTTATATTTGGGAACAAGTTGTACAGATTTTTGCTGCGGAAGCTGCCTCAACCGATATTGCTGCTCAGACTTGTCGCAAAAATTGGATAAATATAACCAGCTTATGTGTAATTTGCAGCTGTTGGAAAGGTATGATTGGAAAGGAACTTGCTTGCTGGCTTTCTAGTGTTTTGCTGGACACTTTCTAGATAAAATTGCATGCATCTACTTTATATTGTGTGCCGCAGTGGAAACCAAATTCAGCAGTATATCTGTGAACTACATAAGGCTATTGAATTGACAAAATGGAGTTGCTTTTGCTAGGATGGATTGTTTTTTCTGCTATGGGATTTCAGTCTTTTCTTGATAGGAACCCTTCCCTCGAAAGCTGTGGCTTGTCTCAAATATGTCTTTCTAAACATAGTCTTGCTGATAGATGCTGTGGCTGGGATGGATAGTTGCTTTGCTCATTTTAGACTTGACGTGACTCGCTTCATATCTATATAGGCAAAATACGCACCACAAACTCACTGTGAGCAGTCTGTGTCTAGCTATTAATCAGTAACAGGAAAAACTGCAGGTTACCCTAGAGTTTCCGGAATGAATCCTGATGGTTTTGTCATGTAGACAGCTGGTTTTGGGTAGATCTGGGGCAATCCAGTGTCCACACATAACAAAGATTCACCCATGTTCCTTGCTGGCAATGTCACTTACTAGTGATCACGTGGCTGGGTGCCCTGTTGTGATCTCACCAGAAGTGATCACACCAGCAAGGCTCTGCCAGGGAGCTGCTTCTGGTTGGCCAAACAGTGGTGGCAGCTCCCAGGACAAGGCAGTGATGTTGATGTGCTGTTGGTCTGACTGGCCATTTGGACTACAAAGTAGCTTCAAGGTGCTCCCATATCAGTACATGTGGTGTATCCTGGGCACCTCCAGAGCATTTTGTCTGGTGTAGAACCAGCCTTGCTTCTGTTCCTGGAGATGTTGGATGTAGCCACAATAACAAATGTCTTGGTTATGTTGAGATTTATCTATGCAACTACCCAGAGGAGAGAAACATGATGTAGTGAGTTGAATATTGGACTAAGACTCTGGAGACCAGGGTTCAAATCCCCCCTCAGCCATGGAACTTCCCTGGATGGCCTTGGGTCTCAGAGGAAGGTAGTGGCAAAGCCCTTCTGAGTACAACTTGTCAAGCCCCATGATAACTTTAGGGTCACCATAAGTCAGAAATGACTCAAAGATACACAGCAGCAACTATTAAACAGAATGTCTTTGAAGAAATTGTAGCTTGTCCAGAATACAGCTGCTTAAACGTGGTCATGTTAGCATACTGTGTCCATTTTAGAGCATGGGCACTGGTTATTGGTAGATTTTCAAACAATATTTTGGCTATCACCTTTAAATGTCTTGGGGCACCTAAAATATCCCATCCTTCTGCCCATTCCCTCATCTGACCAATTGTCAGGACCCAGGCTGCGGAGCACCAATAACCATGCGCAGAGACCAGAATCTATCTAATATCTTTATTAAAGGAATATATAAAGCCAATAAAAACAAGTGTAGAATAAAGTTCAGAAGTAGACCTTTCAGGAAAGGTCAATTATAGTCCAGGAAATCAATGTCCAATATGAGATATTAGAGTCCAAAGTTATAATCCAATAACCGAAACACACACTTTGCCAAGCAAAGTGTGGGGAAAAGACAAGGTCCTTTAGTCCAATGGAGCTTGACAACAAGGCTGGAAAACAAACTAGATTCTTGGCTAACAAGACTTGATTCGAGGCAACAAGAAGCAAGAAACAAGAACTGGGTCCGTGGCGAGGTCCGGGGAACAAGGCAGGCTTGGAACAAGAACAAGGTCCTGGAAACAAGGAACAGGAGTAGCGTAGTCCACACACGATCTCACTCCCGAAGCTGACGAATTGACTCCACAAGGATCTCCTTGCGGGTAAACACCTATATAGGATCTTGTTTTCCCGCCAAGGAACACTTTCCCTGGGGAACTAGAAGTGAAACCCATACTGTGTCCAGATGCATGACTCCTTAAGATTTCCCAAGGGAAACAGGCTTAATCAGCTAATTGTCTGGCAGCGATTCTGGCGCTTCGGCGATTCGCCTCCCTAGCGCCTCTATCTCGATTATAATTATCCTTGCGAGAGAACGGGGGAGAATTCTGCTCAAGGCTTGTTTGGCTGACTTCTTGAGGGCAAACATCTTGCAGGTGCGGGGCCTCCGATTCTGGCTGAATCGGTGGGAAACCCAAGTTTTCCTCTTCGTCTGCCACAATAGTACTAGGAACGGGACTACATGGCCCATGAGACATCACACCAATAGTTCTTCTCTGTGTCCCCATGTGCAGGAATACTAAGATGGTTAGGACCAAGGCTGTAGCCAAGGGGGGGAGGTGATTAGGGGTTCAAACCTCCCCCCCCCCCATTTTCAGGTTTTTACTCATTAATTTTAACTGGTTAACCAAATCCCCATGAATGTCCACTGAAGTTTATAGATGGAGCCTGATTTCTAAATTATTTTGCGTTATGGAACTAGTACACTTCACACTAAAAAAAATGTTGTCCCCCCCCCCCCCCCGCCCCCGGAAATCTTTTTCTGGTTATGGCTCTGGTTAGGACATATGAGAAGGCCTTTTCTGTTGCTTATATTGTTTATTTATTGGGAGTAGAATTTATGGGTGTTACATGGTTGCTTTACAATCCTTCATGTTTGTTTTTCAGCAGGACATCTCCACCAGCCATGGGAGTGGCGATGAAATTCGAATCAGAATTCAGACAATTCCCTGGGTAAATAAATGGTTTGCATTACTTTGAATTCACAGTATGTATGATACATGCCAATTGTACTATACACAAAAATCCTTTGAATTTTACGATATGCTATACTCCATGATATATGTGAAAAGCAGAGTTCCAAGAGTGCAGATAATGATCTTTTTGTCTTAGTTGTAGTTACAGGTAGTTTCTGAAACTGAGCTTAGTTATTATCAAATACTCTATCTAAAATCATAGGAGTATCTTTTGAGGATAAACTGATGGGCATGAGCTTTCACAACCTAACAGGAAGGATTTCAGTCAGCCAATATTTGTTAACAAGTCCACAGATATTTTAGAATAGTTGTGGAGAAGGTGATGACATTTTTAAAGTCTTGTTTTTTGTAATAGGGATAAAGAAAGTAATCTTGCCTGAGCACGGAAAACATTTCAGAATTAATGTGCCATATTCTTAAATGTATTTTTAAAACAAGGAATATACATCCTCTATTACTTTATCTTTTGATGCAAGAACAAATTATTATTGTACAGAGAAAATATTTATTTGCAATTTTCTGATGCAGATTAGTAGAGCAGCAAGACTTTTGCAATTTTTTTCTTAGTGGTCAAATGTCTTGAAGTATCCTAAAGGAAGTATTCTGTGTAGAAAACATTTAATTTTTTTTAATCTACCTGCATTTCTCCCCAGAACAACTCTCCAAGGTTACTTTGGGATGTTTGAATTTTGAGGTGTGGGAAGGGAATGTGCAACAGTCTGTTGCTGTGAGCCTTCAAGTGGCTGCTGATTTATGGTGACCCTAAGGCGACATTATCACAGGGGTTTCTTGACAAAAATTGTTCAGAAAGTGGTTGGCCTTTGTCTTCCTCAAAGACTGAGAGAGTGTGACACCCCCATGGTCAGCCATTGCCAAGCAGAGACTCAAAACTTGGTCTCCGGAGGCATAGGCAAATTCTGAAACCACTACAGCATATTGGCTCTCAACAGTGGGATTTTTAACCGGCTGAAAACTATTTTTCAAATGTGAAATGAATACAGTTTTCCCTCACAACCTCGCGGTTCACTTTTCACGGATTCGCTGTTTTGCGGTTTTTCAATAAACTCTAAAAGACTATTATAAATTATAAAAAATTTATAGCCTAAGGAAGGGAGGAAGGAGAAGCAGAAGGGAGAGAAAAGGAGCCCAAGCGGCAATGGAGGAGGAGGCGATTTATTCACACACAACTGGTTGATAAAGACTTAAAATAGTGTATAACTCCTAAAATATGTCCAGGGTGGGAAAACGAACTCTTGTCTGCTTGAGGCAAGTGTGGATGTTGCAGTTGGCCACCTTGATTAGCTTTGAATGGCCTTGCAGCTTCAAAGCCTGGCTGCTTCCTGCCTGGGGGATCCTTTGTTGGGAGGTGTTAGCTGGCCCTGATTGTTTCATATCTGGAATTCCCTTGTTTTTGAGTGTTTTTTTTTACTGTCCTGATTTTATGTATTTATTTCCCATACTTGTGTCCTGCCCTTCTCACCCCAAAGGTTTGGGGGCGGGGCGCCAAAAATCTGTTTGC
Organism: Anolis carolinensis; assembly: GCF_035594765.1. Taxonomy (NCBI): domain Eukaryota; kingdom Metazoa; phylum Chordata; class Lepidosauria; order Squamata; family Anolidae; genus Anolis; species Anolis carolinensis. The sequence goes on along the minus strand of NC_085842.1, from coordinate 77,237,441 downwards.
CTACACTTGAAAATTACATTGGGCCAGCTCTGCCCCCAAGCAATGGTATTCAATTGGAAACACTTCTGAATAGATTGTACTGTGGAAAAATTACACAATCCTTCTGGAATGGCTCTATATCATCCTCTAAATTCCCAGATTTCATATGATCATAAAGAAACTCGCTTATCTTCTCCTCCTGACTGTTCATCAGTTGACTGCTGCTCTAGATCCTGGGAGTAAACAGGCTGAGGGGAGAAAGAGAGAAAGAGAGAGCTTCAACAAGATGAGAGACTTCCAAAATCAACAAAGCACCTTTATGGCCAGTCAGAAGGCACAAAACACATGTTGTAAACTTTTGAAACTCAGCTGGCTCCTTCATCAGGTCAAAGTGTTAAAAATAAGAAAGTTAACGTTGTTGCAATCACAAGCCTGCATTTTGTATTAGATGTTCTTAGATGTGGTCATTCTCACCTTTTTGGCCATGAAGGGACAGAGACATGGCCCAAATAGTTGAGTGTCTTTAGCTTGCGGGAGATCTCTCAACCGAGCAACTGGATTTTGGGTTTTGTTGTTTTGTCTTGCTGCGTGGTCAACAGGGCCACCCCAAATATGTTTCCATGGTGAGAGACAGGAGGAGCACAGCAAATCTGGCACCTCATTTTCTGGTTATCCTTCTTTGAAGAGAGAGACCACTTTTCCACTCCTTGTTCCTTTTGTAGTTAGAGAAGAGTAGGAGGAAGGAAGAAGAAAAAGAGGAAGAAGGTTGAAATCTTCTCTGGGCCCTTCCACATAGCCATATAATATCAAGACAGATAACTCACAATATCTATTTTGAACTGGATTATCTGAGTCCACACTGTCATAAAATCCAGTTCAATGTGGGTTTTGTACAGCTGTGTGGAAGGAGCCTCTCTTCCTGGCTATTTTGCAGACACAATTGTGGGAGTGGCGGGTGGACACAGTTAGGATCTTGCTCTCCTCCCAGGCTTGAAGACTCCCTCCTGCCTCATCTAGCAGACGTAGGCTGGATCTACACTGCCCTACATCCCAGGATCTGATCCCAGATTATCGGCTTTGAACTGGATTATACGAGCCTAGACTGCCAGATAATCTGAGATAAGCAGATAATCTGGGATAGATCCTGAGATATAGGGCAGTGTAGGACCAACCATAGTAGCAGTGGATGGGGGACAACTGAGATCTTTCTATCCCTCTTAACAAGATTTTTGAAGAGAGAAAAGACATATTTAAAAGGCAATCAGTCCAGTAATTTTAGTTTGTTCGTAATAAATTGCATGCTCAGCCTCTCAATTAATTTAGGAAGCTTATATCTCGAATAGATAACTATTAAATAATAAGTAAAATGATGTTGTGCATTCGGCCTGAGATCATATGATATTGGGTGAGATATTAAGCAATATTCTATTTACATTAAAATGCTATTTCACACATTTCTGCTCGGAGATCTGAAGACCATGGTTTGAATCCTCACTCAGTCATGTTAACCTATCAAGGGACCTTGGACAAGTCATATTCTCTCAGCCTCATAGGAAGGCAATAGCAAACTCCCTCTGAGCAAATCTTTTTTGGAAAACCAGAATTCCATAACCTTTTGGAGAAAAGTGACATTAACAACCATTTGAAAATCATAACTTTTTGTAGAAATATGATCTTCCAGAGAAGAGCCCAAAAACTCATTTGAGTACAAATCTTCTCTTCAGTGGTATATATCCACATGTAATTATGCAAGCCAATTTGGTTTTTAGTTGTTAGACTGATAACCTAGCTGTCTCTGATCTGTTAGGAACAGAGATTATCCCAATGCACAAAATATAGTCTGAGGCAGTTCTTCAGAAGTGTTCTTTTCAGTACCCCAAAACAGCTACTCTCCCATAAAACATCTTGTTCCTATATCATGCTCTCAAGAGACAAAAAATAGACTTGGTTAAAAATCACATATCTGGTTTACTCACAACCTTCAGGCATTCAGCATACAGGTACATAACTTGTCAATCCAGTTACAGATAGATTTGAAGTAGTTTCTCTGTGTGCATAACATAGGGCATCATTATAATCAAAAGCAACATGAGTTTGCTTTTAAAGTCCAAAGTCTAATAGTGTCTCTTGTCAGAACCCTGCTACTAGAGCCTGGATGTGGCTCTGAGTTTCAGGGTCACTGACATTGATAAGACACCTGCGTCTCAGGACTCGGAGAAGAAACGGCTGCTGGACTTGGCGGGGAATCTGCGCGGGGTTTTGCTGAGCGGGAAGAGACTTTTCAAATGAGGGGGAGGATATATAAAGGATGGTTGGCCGGAGCCTCCCATTCTTGGCTTTTCTGATGTCTATGTTTCCTGCAGTAAAGTTTCTGGTGATATCACAGAGAGTCTCGTGTGTTCATTCAGGAGCGGCTGTAGTGAGCTGACACTAAGCCAAGAATTACGGACACCATCCCGCTGTAGCGGTGAGGTGCAACATGCAAGTGGAGGATGAAGAGCTCTTGGGCGCAGGAGGAGGAAGGTCGGGAAGGGCCATTCCCGAGCCGGACGCTGAGTTCCACCAGCTGGCGGCCCTGGCGTCATCCACCGCTTATGCCCAGCCCAATGGGGTAACCCAGAGGCGTGGAGTGGTGCAGGGAGACAGCACCGGAGGAGAGGAAGATTTACCTTCCCCAGCCCCACAAAGGATGGTGTTTCTGGAGGAGAGGATGTCGGCGATGGAGACCACCCTGGCAGTAATGTCGAGGGCGATGGAGCGCCTGGCGTTTTTGGCGAAGCCAGAGAGAGGAAGGGAACTTCGGGCTGGCTCAATGTGGGACATGAGCGTGGGAAGCAGCCAGGGCTTTGCAGACCTCCCAGCACCGAAGGGAAGGGGAATGCGAAAGGAGCCCGGCGCCCGACCCAAGACCCAAACAAGCCTGACGCGGGTGGAGGAGAGTGACGACGAAGGGGAAAAGCCTCCGAGAATCCCGGCTACGCTCCCAGCTGAGACCCTAGTGCCCCTGGTGAATGCCGGGCGTGGCACAGGGCCAAGAGAAACAGCAGCGGGGCCCACTGGTCTGCAAGGGGGCTTGCGACGGGCGGAGGATTGGGGATTGCCGCCACAGGGACCCCTACCGAGACGAGAGGAACTAAGGATCGAGTTTGGGGGAGAGTCCTCTGAACTGGATTTTTTCCTTACCACGGTGAGGGGCTATATGGAGGACAATGCTCAAACTTTTAGAACGGAATCCAGCCGGATCCGGGCCATTGGTGCAGTGTTGAAGAGGGGAGCGGCTAGCTGGTATGTTCAGCTGCACGCGCGGCGCGACCCATGTCTGGGGTCAGTCCGACGCTTTATGGGGGCCCTGGAGACCCGTTTCCGAGATCCATTGGAGCAAATCCGGGCGAGGGAGAAGTTGAAGACCATCTCCCAGGGGCAGAGGTCGGTATCTGAGTATGCGGAGGAATTCCAATGCCTCACCGAAAAGGTGCCGGAATGGTCTGCAGTGACAAAGATGGAACTCTTCAAAGAGGGGCTCAGGCGGGAGATCCTCTCCTGGGCTGTGCACCGTGATGAGCCTGACACACTGCACGGATGGATTCAGCTGGCGGGGTGCGTCGAGACATCGCTGGCCCAGGCGAGGAGGCACCGAGGAGGGCTACAGCAACGGCCACAGATGAAAGAGGGGAGCCGGAAGGAGGCATCAACCCCAACTGGGAGGAGAGCGGAGCCGAGAGGGAACGTGAGCGCCAGCAGGAGTGGCTGCTTCGTGTGCGGCCGGTTGGGCCACAGGGCTGCCGAGTGCTGGCAGAGAAAAGGGGAAGGCGGAGGCCCGCCCAAACCAAGAGCCGTGGCAGGAAAACTCGCCGAGGAAGAACCACCGATGAAGAACCATTCAGGGGGGTTGGTAAGTCAGGACAAAGCTATGATAGTGGTCCCCATTCAGCTTGAAAATGGCAGCAAACAAGCAACATGCAAAGCGTTTGTGGATTGTGGATGTTCCAGGAACATCATTTCCCCTGAATTAGCCGGGGGATTGGGATGCGAAAGAACGAGCCTAGAATCCCCAATAGCATTTTCGCAGTTGGACGGATCCACAGCATCAGGATCGTTAGCTAGGCACAGTGCCGAAGATGTAAAGTGTGAGATAGGGAGTTGGGAAGGAAAGGTGTCATTTGTGATATCACAAATAGCCAACTATAATGTTATACTAGGCATGCCGTGGCTGGGGCAGGCCAACCCGCAAATCAACTGGGAGGATAAGAGTATGATTTTCGGGATGAGTTTGGAAGAAGGGAGCCAGGAAGTCGAGAGGGAGCCAGGAAAAAGGGGGGAGGAAGACTCTATCAGAATAGCAGAACTGGCAGATAAATTACCCCCAGAGTATCGTGATTTTGTGGACGTGTTTGACGAGAAGGAAGCAGACAATTTCCCACCGAAGCGGAGGGTTGAAGTGAAAATAGAGCTAGTCCCAGGAGCAGAGCTTCCCAAGGCAAAGATATACCCGATGTCGGCTAGGGAAAAGGAGGAACTGAGAAAGTACATTGATAAAAACCTAGCGAGGGGTTTCATAGAACCTTCGAATTCCCCTTTAGGGGCACCTGTGTTGTTTAGGCGGAAAAAGGACCAAACGCTGAGGCTCTGCATTGACTACAGAGGCCTGAATGCAATCAGTACTGTAAATAAATACCCTCTACCCTTAGTGAAGGACTTGATCGCCCAGTTATCGGAGGGACAGATATTCACTAAATTGGATTTAATTGAGGCTTACCATAAATTGCAGATCAACCCAGAGGACAGGTGGAAGACGGCCTTCTCCTGCGCCTTCGGATTATTCAATTATTGTGTGCTCCCATTCGGTTTATGCGGGGGAGGGGCCGCGTTCATGCAATTAATCAACGAAGTGTTGCATCCATTATTGTACAAGGGAGTTTTTATTTTTTTAGATGATATATTGATAATGTCTCGGACCAAAGAGCAACACGTAGAACTAGTCAGGGAAGTCCTACAAAAGTTGAGGGAAGCAAAACTGTATGCGAAACTTGCCAAGTGCGAGTTCAATAAAGACCAGATAGACTTTCTGGGGTATAGGATTTCCTCCCAGGGAGTGGCGATGGACCCTGCGAAGGTGGAAGACGTAAGGGGGTGGGAAGCCCCCAGAACACGGAAGCAGCTGCAATCCTTCCTGGGGTTCGCAAACTTCTATAGAACATTTATCAAGGACTTTGCACGCCTCACTTTGCCATTAACTGATTTGTTAAAGACTAAAGGCAGGGGAGAAACAGCCAAAGTGAAGGCCCCTGGGGCCAAACTGACCTGGACAATAGAATGCCAGGAAGCTTTTGAAGCCCTAAAAAAGCGTTTTACTGAGGAGCCTGTCCTACAGCACCCTGATATGTCTAAGACCTTTGTAATACATTGCGATGCGTCAGACCGGGCATATGGGGCAGTCCTGCTGCAGAAAGACGAGGGGGGGAACCTGAAGCCATGTGGCTATCTGTCGAAAAAGTTTAGCGATACAGAAAAAAACTGGCCGATTTGGGAGAGGGAAGCCTTAGCGATTCTGAAAGCACTAGAGTGCTGGAGACACTTTCTGGAAGGGAGTGGAATGCCGTTTGAGGTGTGGTCTGATCATAAAAATTTACAATATCTGAGATCCCCTCGCAAACTATCAGCGAAGCAGATTAGATGGGCCCAATATTTCAGCCGTTTTGATTTCAGACTCAAGTTCTTCTAGGGGAAACACAACATACTCGCTGACGCTCTCTCTCGGATGCCTCAGCACGGGGGAGGAATTCAGGAATCTGAGGGGAGCCTTTTCCTAGATAAGCAATGGGGCCTGGCAGTACTGACTCGAGCACAAGCGGCCAAAGAAAACAAACGTACTGCCATTTCCACGGGGGGAGGAGAAATATGGGAGGAAGAGTTGAAGCGAGCATATGGAATGGACGAATGGTTACAAACAAACAAAGACCAGGGAGAACTGTGTGGGGATTTGGTGTTTGTTAATAAGAAATTGTATATTCCTGAATGTTTGAGAAATGTTAAGGAAATGCCACGATAACAAGGGTGCAGGTCATCTAGGCCCTACCAGGACTATTAAACTGTTGGCCAAACAATGCTGGTGGCCCGGAATGAGGAAAGACGCCAGGGGGTACGTCACGCAGTGTGAATTATGTGCAGAGGGCAAAACACCACCTGGGAAGCCCCTGGGGCTATTGCAGAAGGTGGTGGAGCCCATGAGGCCATGGGAATGCGTGGCAATGGATTTTGTAGGCGAACTACCCCCCAGCAGAGGCCACAGATACATTTGGACAATATTGGACCTATTCTCAAAACAGGCGCACTTTGTGGCCCTGCCAAAACTCCCCTCGGCTGAAAAGCTCGCGGATTTGTATGTAAAGCATGTATATCGCCTACATGGGTGCCCCGACAAAATAATTAGCGACCGGGGAGTCCAATTCACTGCAAAATTTTGGGGAAAATTCTTACAGCTGTTAGGAGCAGACAGGAACCTGAGCTCGGCCTTTCATCCCGCGACCAACGGGGGGGTCGAACGTACCCAACAAACACTGTGCCAATTCTTGAGGATGTACACCAATTATAGACAGGACGATTGGTCAGACCTTCTGCCGTTTGCTGAGATGGCATTTAACGGGGCCGTACATTTGGCCACAGGTCGTGCCCCATTCGAAATAGTATACGGACAGGAAGTGGCACCTTTCCCCAGGCTACCCGAGTGGAAGGAAGGAGAGGGCCAGACCGACAAGGAATGGCCGGCTAAAATTAAGCAAGGGTGGCAGAACGTGGTGGAGGCATTGCGGGAAACGCAAAAGAAGTACAAGCTCTTTGCAGATCGTAGGCGCCGAGAGGGGGACAAATTGGGCGAAGGAGATCTGGTTTGGCTGAGCACAAAAAACCTGAAATTGGGGTTCCCATCTAAGAAATTGGCTCCACGCTATATAGGGCCGTTCAGGGTGGCGAAAAGAATAAACGAAGTGACCTATCAGCTGAGGCTACCCAAGGACCTAGGAAAGGTACACCCGGTATTCCATTGCAGCCTGTTAAAAAAGTATAAAGGAACTCTGGACAGCGGAGAACAATAGTTGTGTTAAATCTTTTCCTTCCAGGACGAAGGGGAGGAGGACGCCATGTCAGAACCCTGCTACTAGAGCCTGGATGTGGCTCTGAGTTTCAGGGTCACTGACATTGATAAGACACCTGCGTCTCAGGACTCGGAGAAGAAACGGCTGCTGGACTTGGCGGGGAATCTGCGTGGGGTTTTGCTGAGCGGGAAGAGACTTTTCAAATGAGGGGGAGGATATATAAAGGATGGTTGGCCGGAGCCTCCCATTCTTGGCTTTTCTGATGTCTATGTTTCCTGCAGTAAAGTTTCTGGTGATATCACAGAGAGTCTCGTGTGTTCATTCAGAGCGGCTGTAGTGAGCTGACAGTCTCTCTGATCTAAAATGAAGTCTGAGATCTCAGCAGTCCCAGATCTGATCATGTGTTCTGCAGCCCTTCCCACAACCTCAAAAAACCTAAAGGGAAAGCTGCATACCAAAACATACAGTACAGTAAGCCAGATATTTTTGGCCTACAACTCACAGAAATCCCAGCCAGTTTACCAGCTGTTAGGATTTCTGGGGTTGAAGGCCAAAAACATATGGGAACTCCAGGTTGAGAACCACTGCAGTAAGCAAATAGAATCGTATACAAAACAGGGTGGTTGTGTGTTTTCCGGGCTGTATGGCCATGTTCCAGAAGCATTCTCTCCTGACGTTTTGCCCACATCTATGGCAGGCAGCCTCAGAAGTTGTGAGGTAAATTGGAAAAAGCTAAGCAAGGAAGGTTTATATATCTGTGGAAGGCCCAGGGTAGGAGAAAGAACTGTAGTCTGTATACAAAACAAATTACTAGTGGAGGCTTGAAGAAGGTTGCTATTTCCAACAATCTTGCAAAGAAAAACATGTGATATGTTTGCCTAGGATTACTATAAATCAGAAACAAAGGCATATAACAATCCAACAACAGTTCATTCTTCAGAACAAATTGCAAAGACCTGCCTGTACACAACAAACCATTCCATTTATCAAATTGGGGTTTCCACCTTTTTTCCAGACTTCTCAAAATTCAGTACATTAATTCTAAGGTTTTGCTCCTTAAAGTAGTAGTTTTGTGTTCTTGTGATTGTAACTTTTGCCAGCTTTGCCTATGCTCAGTTGTTGCTCAGCCATACGTGTTCCTATGTGTGGTGTACCCGTCTGCTAAAGTTGGAGGATATGGGACTCTTTTTCTTTCTTTGCTTTTGTATGATTTGTGTACAGCTCCTTCATAGTATTTCGTTGCAGTGATGTTCTTTTGGACGGCTGTATTTGAAATTGTTCTATTTTAATTTATTGCATAAAGCTGAGGCTATTTGACAGTTCTTTTTCTCTGCGATCTGGCAGGGCTCTGTGCCTTTAAGGAGGCTTTTTCTCTGGGTTGAAAGAGGAGTGCCCAAGGAGGCTTTCTGTGTTTTCCTGTTGATGTCACCACAAACTGAGCAGCAGTGGAGGCTTTAGCACACCCCCAGAAATGCAATTAGTTTCGTTTCTTGGTAGAAAAGAGAGGTTTTTAGAGAGAGAGAAGAGTCGGGGTTGAAAGCTTTTCCGGGAATTGAAAATGGGGTAAGCTTTCCTTGTCTTGTTTGCTGCCATCTTTCCACTCACATTATAAACTACTGTATGAAGCTGGGGATTTACTACAGAGCTTTAGGTTGCTTAACTGTAAATATAGGTATTTCCTAGTTTGTTATTTTGACATGAAGCTCTGCCAAATACTGATATAAAACCAGACAATGGCCTTACGCATGCATGATAGCTCTTAAAAGAGAGGCACCATTCAATATGTAAAATCTTTAATCTACTTCATTAGACAGGTATAGGAAACCTACTAATTCAACAGATAAAAACAACTATTCATTGCTTAGTAACTAATCCCACTAAATCCACCTGGAAGTAATTATTTTTGGAGCTCTCTGTTGAAATCAACTTCACTAAAAATGTAAGGGATCTAAGGCTGGAAAAAAGGAGAATTTTATAATCCTTGAATAAAAAAATGTTGTTCAAAAAGCTTTATTACAAATTATAACTTTTCCACTGCTTTTGGGTTGTGCTTACTTTAAGCAAACATTTTCAAAGTATTAAATATATTTGTTGAAATAAGTGGTTTTAAATGGGAATATTTATATGCAATGTATTTTTCCTTGTTATATGCTTATTCTTAATAAAACAGATCAATGGCCATCCGCAACAGATTCCTAAACTAATTAATCTGGTAGGAACAGATCTCTGTGACAGTGAGTGTTAGGAATTCAAAGAGCTGTTGTGAATCCCTAAACCTTTGCCTTATTGTTTTTAATGAAAAATATGTATCATACTTAGGTAACAAGTGTGTATTTATCAGTTATATTTTCTCAGGTCTTGTTTTTAAGTTTTATTGATACTATAAACAGAGCCAGAACAAACAAAAAGGCAAACTAAAGTAAAGCAAATAGGCAGGTAGGGTGAGGACAGAGATGCACTCGCGTGAGTTTTGCTCATTTGCAGTTTGTGGGGATGTCATGAATAAATTACTTTTATATGCAGTTAGGTGTAGCATGGTATAAGGAGAACACATGTAATCCTCCACTGCCACTCCTATCAGTGGCTGAGCTGGCTGGATCAAATGGAAAGTACAGCAACACGTGAAAGTACAGTCCAGCAACACGTGGAAGGCCCTCAGCTCTGCCCTATGGGGTAGAATCACAATCTGAAGGATGTAGTTCAATCCTAGCAAAGGTAGGCCATTGGTGAAGTGTCTTCTAACATTAACATTTATGTGCTGCCAAAGGCTTCCATGGCCGGAATCATTGGGTTGCTGTGAGTCTTCCGGGCTGTCTGGCCATGTTCCAGAAACATACTCTCCTGACGTTTCACCCACATCTATGGCAGCCATCCTCAGAGGTTGTGAGGTCTGTTGGAAACTAGGCAAGTGAGGTTTATATATTTGTGGAAAGTTCAGGTTGGGAGAAAGAACTCTTGTCTGTTTGAGGCAAGTGTGAATTTCAGCAGAAAGGAGGAAACCATTAAAATGAACCGAATCTGGCTACCAATATTTAAAAAATCTCTAAAATCAGGATAATAAATAAAGAACAACATTAAGAAAACAGGGTAATTCCAGACAAAAACAATAAGGGCCAGCTAACACCTCCCAACAAAGGATTTCCTCAGGCAAGAAGGAGCTAGGCTTTGAATCTGCAAGGCCATTAAATGTTAATCAAGCTGGCCAACTGCAACATTCACACCTGCCTCAAACAGACAAGAGTTCTTTCTCCCACCCTGGACTTTTCACAGATATATAAACCCTACTTGCCTAGTTTCCAATAGACCTCACAACCTTTTAGCAAATCATGAAGAGTATTCCATAAGGCAAAATAATTTAGAAATCAGGCTCCATCGATAAACTTCAGTGAACACTCAAGACAGATAAACTTCAGTAGAAATTCATGGGGATTTGGTTAATCGGTTAAAATTCACAAGTAAACCAGGTTTTTTTTAACCTGAAATTTTTCGGGGGGGGGGGGTTGAACCCCTAACCCCCTCCCCCTTGGCTAAAAAAACCTGACAGCAACCCATTCACATTTATGGTAACCAAATGAATGCACCTACAGCCAGACCTCCACATTTGTAGGTTTAACTTTTGCAGTTCAGGGTGACTCTGTGGTCAACTTCTTCTGGATGTTGTGTATAGAATCAAGCTAGAGGATCTAGTGCTGTTTTGACAGTGAATTTTAGATTTGTTTTCAGAACCGTGTTCATATTGACAGTGATCTCTGTCCAGAATTGGCAAATAACCACACAGTTCTTTTTTGTATGTTTAGGCATCTCTTTTAACATTGCATAAGCTATTTTTGAAATTATCATCAAGAGGTAGGCATGGAAAAATAGTTGCATTACCCAAAGTGGTGTTAGTTTTACGAGGTTATCTAATTTGTAGTCTGGGAGACTATCAAAAGCATATACATGATAGAATTATTTCCTGCCATTGGGAGGAAACTGCATGCATCGCGTTCCTCCTATTTATATCCAATTTAATGTGCATATGCACAATTAGAAAATGTGCACTATCTTTTTTATGCGATGTGAAAACTCATAACAATTAATATATTAAAAAGAGATAACAAAATATGTACATTAAGAAAAGTGCCTACCATAATATGCAGACATTTCTATGCAGGAAGGGAAAAAAAAGTCTTGCAACCAGATATGAAATCAATAGGAAGTAATTAACAGTGGGCTTTGACAAATAACATCGAGGAGAATTTTCACATCAAATGAAACCTGTAGATCGATGTAGAATTGTCTGATACAAGCAATAAAATATTGTTTTTGATAAGAAAAAGCAATTTGTATTCAGGAAGCAATATAAGGAAGGATACCGAACCCTTTCCTGCCCAGCCACAATTTCTTCCCTGCAATGTTCTTATCCTCAACTACTTTTAACAAAAAATGCATCTAGTGTTACTGTATATACCAGGGGTCCCCAAACTTTTTAAACGGGGCCAGTTCACAGTCCCTCAGACCGTTGGAGGGCTGGACTATAGTTGAAAAAAAAAAACCCTCTAAAGAAATTCCTATGCACACTGCACATCTCTTATTTTGAAGTAAGAAAAAAAAAACGGGAAGAAACACAGCCACAATGTTAATCATAATCATAATAAAAATAATAAAGAAGGTTGGAAGAGACACCTTGGGCCATCTTGTCCAACCCCCTTCTACTTTTGTGCACCAAAAGCACAAGCAAAGCACCCCTGACAGATGGCCACCCAGCCTCAATGTTGTTAATAATAATCATAATCATCATCACCATCATCATCATACATCACAAAGTCCTAAATGCCGGGAAAGTGTTCAACTTGTGCTTTTGTGATACAAAACTTCATCAACTATCAACTATCTCTCAAAGTTTCTTGCTCTGTGGTGCAGGAAGTGGTTGGGGGGGTGTTATTGGTGTTGCTGCTTCCCTGCCCTCTTGAAGCCCCATGTTGAAGTCTTGGACTTTGGAAGGGCCGAGTACAACTGATGGCTCTTGCCAATTATTGTCCAAAATCCATGGGGCTGCTCTTTTTCTTTTCATGTCAGAGTGACTTGAGAGACTGCAAGTCACTTCTGGTGTGAGAGAATTGGCTGTCTGCTAGGACGTTGCCCAGAGGACACTCGGATGTTTGATGTTTTACCATCCTGTGGGAGGCTTCTCTCATGTCCCCGCATGGAGAGCTGGAGCTGACAGAGGGAGCTCATCTGCGCTCCCCCCAGATTTGAACCGACAACCTTCAGGTCAGCAGTCCTGCTGGCACAAGGGTTTAACCCATTGCGCCACCGGGGGCTCCTATGAGGCTGCTGTGTGAATGTGTATACAGTAGGACAGCAGCCCCAGGCTTTGGTAGGGGAGGGCAGCAGTTGTGATCAATCACCCCCTTCCTCCTAAAGCATGGGGCCGCTGTGTGAATCTTTATACCTTTGGAAAGCCCTCCACCCACCTGCTCTGCAACTCTGAGGAGCCCTCCAGGAAGACTTTCTCTTTTTTCCACTTAACCTCTATAAATGGGGGGAGGGGGAGGGCTGTATTTGGAAGATACTCTGATAGCTTTGTGACTAGAGTACAGGTATGCCACTAATGAAATAGATGTGTTCCTGGGGATGAATTCATGAACAGAGTGTTTGCTACCATAGGCAGAAATAACATGGCAAGAAGAGAAATAGGTTCCTGCATCACCAAAACAAGAGAAGCTTGAACATATTTTGGCAGACTGTTTATTCAGAAACTAAAGACATTGAAGAGCCTGACCTGCTTCACAGGGTTGTTGAGAGAACAAAGAGGACAGTTATAATTGGAGAAAATGTGGGATATAAACAAGCAGACGGACAAATAAATATTGTTATGACCTGACTTCCTGGCTGCTGATGCAGATAGGTAGTAGTGGTGGTTACAAGTATTGCTATTATCACCACCAGCTATTCACACAAACAGATAAAAGATTTGATAATAATGATCATTGAGAAGGAGAAGACTGTTTCCAATTAAAGTAGATAACACTTTATCCACCCATGTGTTGTTTTGGACCATCACTCCACTCTCTCATATCATTGACTATGCTGGCTGGGGCTTTCTGATCCAAAACCTCTGGATAGCATGCCACTCTGTAGCAGGCACCATTCCTGAGGATTTGGCTTCTGCCTGAAAAAGAAAAGGGAGTGCCTCTTTCAAGATTGTGCTTGCCCATGACAGTCTTTAAACAAATACTTTCAGGTGTAGTTTTTTTAATGTACATTATTAGCCTCATTACTTCTCAGATGTCTTTTTAATTGTGGCTGCAATCCTCTGCAGACTTCCTGGGAAGTAAACCTCATTGAACTCAATAGTGCTTTTTAAAACAGAAATGTTTAGGATCACCCTGGAAACATGTAATGAATTTATCTGGTTGATTTACAAGCTGAGTAATAATTTAATAACTTTCTAAACTGTGTTTTAAATTAGTTATGCTGAAGATTGATACTTTAAAAAATCTATGTGATCCCCAAGTCAGCTTGGGGGACTCTGTAGAATTGCCTACAGAGCTATCAACTCGTATTCTGGGGAGAAGGCAGCTAAGACAGATAAAGACCTTCTGTCGGTATTTGAAGTATGGCTGGTACTGTCTGTAGGGAAGTCTCTTGTTCCACAGGAAGTCTGCTGCTAGATCTGTTCATGAAACACAAACGGAAATGAGCAAGCATATTGTATCATGGTATGTTTAGATGTGTAGAAAGAACAAGAAAGATGCTTTTTGCATTATAAAGAATGCACTGACCCACGTATGTGGGAGCTATGTTTGCTGGACAGAGTCAGGTCCTGGGTGAGGTCATTTGAAAAATTAAGTTTTCCAGCTGTATATTGACACTTCCAAGCCTGCCTCTGTAATATCTTTGAGGGCCCTCTTCCCAGGCCTCATTAACTAGAGATGTCTAGTTATAAAGCCTTACCACATTTTTTTGGTGTCAGTTACCTTTCTCCAGCTTGAGCATCGGTCATGTTGGCTGTGAACATGGACAGTAGGTAGAGAAATGCTATCTTAGCCTCTAGAACAGAATTGGATGAAGTGTTACCCTCCAATTGCAGTTGTAATTCCAAGCAGGACCATCACAAGTTTTGAGGAGTGATGAGAGTTGCAGTTCAACATTGAAGAGCACATTTGCCCACTCTTTTTATAAAGCTAGGTCTAATTTAAAACAGAATGTGAAAACCTCCTGAAGACTGAGCACACCACAAGCAAACTTGCAATGGCCGTATTCAGGATTGGTACAAAACATGGCTTAGCTGCGAAGTACCTGATTATTTACCATATTAAAAGAAAATAACAGCCAGTAAATTCAAGCAATTTTGGAAAGAAATTTCCTTCTTCTAAACCTTGGTAACAACTTAAGGAATTATCCAGTAATAAAGCTGTCAGTTGGCTCACGACAGTCGTAAAAGACTTGCTAGGTACTTTATTACAGTGGTTCCTATTTTATTTTTGACCAGGGGACCACTTTGACAGGGATTACTCTCCAACATTAGTACCAAAAGGGTTACAAATCAGTTTTTGGTCAACTTTAGATTCGGTTTGGTTATTTGGGGTGCTGATTCAGAAAATTGCATTGAATAGACCACATCAGCTCTAGTTTCTGATACAGAACATATGAAATCCAGTAGTCTCCATCTGCTCACCTGCAGAAAATCATATTTAATAATCTAGAGCTGATGTGGTCTGTCCAATGCAATGGTCAGCTCTGTGGAAAGGAGCAGAAATAAAATAAATAAAATAAAAATAAATAAAGAGGAAAGAGATTAGTGGACCAGATTTTCGTTCTCGTGGCCCACTGCTGGGCCACGGGCCACGGGTTGAGAATCACTGCTTTATTTGGGTGGTTTCATTACAGTATTGGACAGCAGAGCTTTAAGTTGCCTCATTCTAGTTTAAACACTTGAAGGTAGCTACAAATTAACAGTCTGTTGCAACTGAAGTATTTCCACTGTAGAGTGAAGCAACTCTGTAGTGAAAATACCATGGTTGCAGCAGACTGTTAATTTGTAGTTTGTCTTCAGTGTATAAACTAAGCTGAATGTGGTAATTTGCTGAATGTCCCTGAATACATATTCTTTTAATGCCGCCCTGAGTCCCTTCGGTGAGAAGGGCGGGATATAAATGTTGGAAATAAATGTTGGAAATGTAACCATCAAGTCAAAAGCAACTGAAAACTGATACTGTTATGGAGTCCTCAAAGGCTTCATTTTGGTTAACTGTTTCTATTTTATGTTTCTAGAAATTATAGAGATGTTTTGAAACTTCATGTTTTATACTCACAAAATAAGTTGAGAATGGAAGGTTCATCATGTACTCTTTCTTGTAAAGCTCATCAGCTCTATTATCCTTCCCCAACCTGGTGCTGAATAGCTATTTTTGACTTCAGTGTCACCTTTGGTTATGCTACTTGGATCTTGCTGGGGTTTTGTCCCATGGAAACAATATTCTGTGGTTGTTCAACACCCCGTTATATTCAGTGGTGTAGTTAATTGGAGTCCCTTATATAAAGTGGCAAAATCAAGCTTTGCCTTTTGGAATATTTTAAAATTGTGTGTGCTTGAATTTGTAGATGGCGAATCCATGAATATGGAGGGCCAACTGTAGTTCCAAATAGCTGGAGGGAACCAGAATGAGAGAGGCTGAAATATAACAAGGTTTATATTTCAGTGAGAGAGGGACCAAAGGTTTTCCAACTATAGAAAGAGTGGAAGAATTTCTTTCAGTCAAAAATTAAAATTTAGTTTTGAAGACATTTTTCTGGAGGGGGGGTTGCATTCACATGTTGGTTAAAGCAAGAAACAAAAGGATGTTGTTGAAAATGCTGGATTGTTATAGTTTAAAGCTCCTGCTGCCAGAGAGGCATTTTACTCTTGCAAATAATCAACACCAATAAAAGCTTGGAAATCCCAAAGGGGACATGGGCTTCTGAGAAATCCTTAGTTTGCACACTTCTGTGCTATGCATAGGACACTGAACTTGCAAATCTCAGGATCTGGTCTTGAGTCTCTGAGCATATACCCTTGGCATTAGCTGTATCTATGCTGTAGAATTAATGCAGTTTGACCCCACTTAAGCTGTAATGGCTCAATACTACAAATCCCTTTTTATATCATGCTTGATAACTATGCTGGAAACACCCGTTCTTAATGTCAATTGTGCAGCATCACCAATGTTTCACCTTGAGTGGCAAAACAACAGATCAGTGTTAGGTTTTGGCCCCGAAAACTAGTCTGGCTATTTCTTACCTGGCAAAGCTAATAGGACAGTAAGCCTATGCCTATCTGGGCAATACCTTTTGAAATCTCATATGCAACCAAATTTATTGGTAAATCCTTAAGTTTGAGGAAACTTTTTCATAGGAAATTGAGCAAAGGTTTAATTTTATTTGGGTTCTTTTTAATGTACCTTCTGGCTTGTTTAGTTGGGTTCTCAAGAAATACCTCTTTAAGATAATTTCTCCATATAGATTAAATATGAGATCTCCTGTCATTTGTTAGATTTATTCTGCAGATATCCATCCCACATCTTGCCACATTTAAGCAGGACTAACACATATATCAACAAATACAGATTTGTTGCAAATGCAGAATGCTGGACCTTTGATTTCTAATATAACCCTGTTGCTTTGCCTGAGAGATGATAGACAATGGATTTAACATTAATATTAGATTATATTAAGAAGCTATACAGATTTGTATCAGAATTCTGTAGAAACCCATGAACTAAAGAATATGGTTTTTTTTTTTTTTAAATCAACAACAACAGCTGTCTTGCACTCTTGACAAAGCCAGTCTGCTTAACAAAATGTTTCTGGACCTCACTAACTTCTATGGTTCCTGCCCTCTGATATGTTGCATTTTGGAATAAAAAGGTTTCATAACATAATTCATTCCATTGTTTATAAATATGGTGTTAATGATTATAGATATTTTACCTGAAATAGAATTTAAATGAACCATGTTCCATTTTAGGATAATAACAGTAATTAATTCTAACTATATAATCTCAAAAATTAAGAGATATCTGAATTAGTAAAGAGACTTTGATTTGCTGTATTACATCATTATCTAAGTAGAAATCTGAGATCGACCTATTTTTAATTTTTTTAATTGACTGTATAATATAACATCATCCCTAACAAGCCTCCCAGAAAGGCAGTGATAAAGTTCCATTTTATATTAAAATATGCATCCATAAGATATAAATAAAAATGTCAAAGTGTTGCTTCACACCCCCCCAAATTATTTGAATATATTTGAAAGTTCAGCATTGTCGTTTTTCTGTCTATTTTTTAAAAGATACTTTTTCTATTTTATAGGTTCATAAAACGATTAAGTGCCACACAGTATTCTCTAGTCCAGTGATTCTGAACGCGTGGGTCCCCAGGTGTTTGGCCTACAACTCCCAGCCATTTACCAGCTGTTAGGATTTCTGGGAGGTGAAGACCAAAATATTTGGCGACCCACAGGTTGAGAACCACTGATGTAGGATATACAGTGTTCCCTCACTACTTTGCAGTTCACTCTTTGCGGATTCGCTGTTTTGCGGTTTTTCAATAAACTCTAAAAGAGTTTATTCAATAAATTCTAAAAGGCTCTATAATTTACAGCCTAAGGAAGGGAGGAAAGAGAAGCCAAAGGGAGAGAAAAGGAGCCCAAGCGGCAATGGGAGGAGAAGGAGGCAATTTATCAACACACAATTAGTTGATAAAGATGTAAAATAGTGTATAACTACTAAAAATAATGTATAAATATTAAAATAAATATAGTGTCCCTACCTTGCAGATTTTCACTTATTGCAGGTAGTCCTGTACCTAACCCCCACGATAAGTGAGGGAATACTGTAAGGTGCAAGAATAAAGCATGATCAGGTTGGGATATGAGAGACCCTTATGATTTTGGTGTGGAAAGTATCCCAAATTCACATAGGATTTTTCTTTTTTTTAAAAAGAGCTCTAAGGGGTTTGGAGGAGCAGGGGTTACAAAGGTTTGGGCGCTATTTGCAACCTGCAGGTTTTACTTTCCCCATCCTTGCTGTAGAGCAGCTTTGGGCAGCTGCGGGGGAGCGGAGCCTGTTTTCGTCACCACAACTTCGCTTGGCAGGCCACAACAAATCTTGCAGAGCTCCTATATATGTATAAGCGCACAGACACATGTATATGTATATACACAGACTCAATATATAGAAATGCATATATAGATAGATCTCCCTCCATGCCCCACATGTGTCAAAACTGCTGCAAAACCCAAAGACTGTGCTCACTCTGCCTCACCTACCTTAAAAAATCTATCAGTCCTCAAATGTTGGCCAGAAAAAGGCTGAAATTGAAACAGGAAGTTTCAATTTTGGGGCAGTGCCTGGCATTTTAAAAAACAGTTATGGGTAGGTTGAGGGAGCTCTAGTTTTTCTCCTCTCTCATACTTCTCAATTACTATAGTTCTAAGAACACTGGGTTTGAGCAATGCTCAGTACACTGTTGATATTAAATCATTATTAACTAGTTATGGTCTTCTGGCCCAGTCCAGTGATTCCTGCGACCAAACTGGAAAAACAGCAGATCTAAGGATTTGCCTTCAAAAATTCTTGGTACTTGCTCCTAAAGTTTGATGGCCACCAGAAGTGATGTGACCTTTGCAGATGGGAGCCAAGGCTGTGTACAGTCATGTACCATCCAGGGTAGCCAAACCTTTTAGCATATAAGAGATTGAAGTACACCCATCTATTTCTTAGAACAGCTGTGTATTACTGTGCATTTTCTGACTGTACTCTGTAGTTTTTCTTAGCAATGTGTATCCATACATTATGCCTTTTTATGAAGTACCTCTGGATCATAATTCTGAGATTTTCGCTCACCGGTCTGTCTTTTTAGTTCAGCTTTGCTCATTCATTGGCATTGGTCATGTTTAGTTATGTGTTTTTCACTAAGGTATCAAGTAGATCAAGTAATAGTAGGCATTTTGTGACATTTTCATACACTGACATTAATAAATGAAAATTTTCTCTCATTTTGTTGAAGACTGAATGATAAGCAGTGTTTTGCAATAACATATCACTGACCAACAAACATTTTGGTGCCTCAAATATTAGACCTGGGTATTTATTTATTTTATTTATTTATTTACAGCATTTATATTCCGCCCTTCTCACCCCGAAGGGGACTCAGGGCGGATCACATTACACATATAGGCAAACATTCAATGCCTTAACATAGAACAAAGACAAGACAAACATAGGCTCCGAGCGGGCCTCGAACTCATGACCTCCTGGTCAGAGTGATTCATTGCAGCTGGTTACAGCTGGCTTGCTCTCCAGCCTGCGCCACAGCAACCTACTGATTCTAAAAATGGCATCAGTTCCCCATTATCAGCTCTAGTTTTTGAGATATAAAACATGTGCCATCTAGTCGCCATATGATCACCCACTGAAAATCACAATAACCATATCGAAAATACAAGCTGATGCAGTCTATCCAATGCTAATTTCTGAATCAGTGCCTCAAATAATACCTAAGCCTAAAAACCAAGCCTAAAAACCAAGACACCAAGAAACTTTTTTTTGGTTTGGCTGTGTTATTTTCTTTATAATATTACATCATTAAAATATTGATTCTTAAATGTGTCTTTTTTTTCTCCCACAGTGTCACTTTTATAGTAATCGGAGTTACAGTTTTCATCCTGATTGTAACCCTTATTGTTGTCTGCTTCACATGCTCATGTTGCTGCCTGTACAAAGCATGCCGAGGGCAACCACGGCGTAAGTATCATTTAAAATTGTGTTTTGCAGTGTCCTGTCAGAGCAGAGGTGGGAGTTATAGTATCTGCCAGGTGAAGTGAGATGGGAAGCAGGACCACTGACACAAACACCACCAACTAGTCTAGCTGTGAAGATCTTTAGCAGAGGTCTTTCTTTAGAACCCTGAACCAGAGCCCTCGGTGGTGCAGTGGGTTAAGCCCTTGTGCCGGCAGGACTGCTGACTGACAGGTCAACAGTTCAAATCCAGGGAGAGCAGGTGAGCTCCCTCTGTCAGCTCCAGCTCCCCATGAGGGGACATGACAGAAGCCTCCCACAAAGATGGTAAAACTTCAAAACATCAGGGCATCACCTGGGCAACATCTTTGCAGATGGGCAATTCTCTCACACCAAAAGTGACTTGCAGTTTCTCAAGTTGCTCTTGACATGAAAAAAAAAAGAACCCAGAACTATTTTGGATGAGGTAGGATTGGGGTATCTTCTGTTGTGATGCTGCTTCTTAGGAACTCTATTTCAACTATTGCCAACTTTTTCTCTGCAATGCCTAGTGAGGCTTTCTTAATAGTGAGGACTGACTTGGTCCCACCACCCTGAAAATAGCTTTCTCAAGCTAGCTTTCTCAATGGCTCATCCTAAACTATGAGATTTCCTTCTAAAGGAGGCTTGGTTGGCACTCTCTTATCTGCAAATACTGTTTTATTTAGACATGCCAACCTGGTTGAGATCTAAGATTTGTTTCTATTGTTGGAGGAGCAGGTGAGGTTGCTTTATATATTTTACCCTACTTTTAAGTGTATTTTGCCTTATTGTTTAATGGATTTTAGTTATTTGTTGTATTACAAGTTTTTATAGTCCCAATCCTGTTGAGGAGAAAATGCTGCTCAATTCAACACTATACAACCTGAGTTGCACATGCTGGGGATTATGACTTTCTGAAGGGGGTGCATAAAACTGCAAAGGTTTGTTGTTTAGATACCTCATAGACAAAGACTCAGTGGATGTGAAGGTAGCATTTTGGATTTGATGCATGTCTGGAAAATGTGGGTTATATGCAGTTATGAGGCTGGCAAACACATGTTTTTTCTTATGCAGTGGTTAGCACCGTCTGGAGAGGAGGGATAAACTTCTTTGCCCAGGCATGTCAGGAAGGCTCTGAGTTTCTAAAACACAGTTTGCAGAGCCTCAAGGGGAAAAATACTATGTGAAAGAGATTTTTTGGGGGAGAGGGTTAACCTTTCTTTGTCTACTGATACTTCCTTGGTTCTCTCTTCTTGTGTATTTTTAGCTGTTGTGACCACAACTACAGCCACTACTGTGGTGCAAGTGCCATACCCTCAGCAGCCTGGTATGGCCACAGGTTACCCACCAGGTGTGTACCAAGGATATAGTCCTATCCCGGTGCAGCCGCAGCATGGGATGCCTGCCGCTCCCTACCCAACCCAGTACCCTCCACCTTACGTCGCACAGCCTTCAGGACCACCAGCATATCATGAAACAATGGCAGGTAAGAAGAGCCGACTGTCTTGAAGAAAATCACTCAAGTAATGAATTTTCTTGCTCTTTATTGGTTGGAAACAAAGGAAGGAAATCACATGTTGTGTTTTTAAAAATAGTGCAAGCTTCCCTTTCTTGACACATTCACTCAACTTCCTCTTAGAAATATGTTAGAGAAAAATAAGTATGTTGAAGTTTGGTGTCTTTAATTAGAGAGTTCCCATCCTCGTTAACATACACAGTATCTGTCTCTCAGCAAAATCATCAAAGTCTCAGTTTCTTAAGGGTGAATCCGTACTGTCAGATTAAACCAGTTTGACATCTCTTTGACTGTCATGACTCAATGCTATGGAATACTGGAATTGGTAGTTTGGTAAGGGCCAGCACTCTTTGACAGAGAAGGCTAACAGCCTTGTAAAACTTCAGTTCTCATGATTCCATAGTATTGAGCCATGACAGTTAAGGTGGTATTGAAGTGCAATCAATACTGTAGATCAGTGGTTCTCAATCTTCCTAATGCTGTGACCCCTTAATACAGTTCCTCATGTTGTAATGATCCCCAACCATTAAATAATTTTTGTTGCTGCTTCAAAACTTATTTTGCTACTGTTATGAATCATAATGTAAATATCTGATTTGCAGGATGTATTTTCATTCACTGGACCACATTTGGCACAAATACCCAATACACCCAAATTTGAATACTGGTGGGGTTGGGGAGGGATTAGTTTTGTCATTTGGGAGTTGTAATTGCTGGGATTTATAGTTAACCTAAAAATCAAAGAGCATTCTGAACTCCACCAACGATGGAATTGAACCAAACTTGGCACACAGAACTCCCATGATCAACGGAAAATACTGAAAGGGTTTGATGGGCATTGACCTTACGTTTTGAAATTGTAGTTCACCTACATCCAGAGAACACTGTGGACTCAAACAATGATGGATCTGGACCAAACTTGGCTTGAATACTCAAAATGCCCAAATGAGAACACTGATGGAGTTTGGGGGGAAATAGACCTTGCCATTTGGGAGTTGAAGTTGCTGGGATTTATAGTTCACCTACAATCAAACAGCATTCTGAACTCCACCAATGATGGAATTGAACCAATCTTGGCATACAGAACTCCCACGACCAACAGAAAATACTGGAGGGATTTGGGAGGAATAGACAGTCTTTGGTGACCTCTCTAATACCCCCCTCACGACCCCCCCCCCCCGGGGTCCTGACCCCCCGGGTTGAGAAACGCTATTGTAGATGCACCCAGATTGAGGAAAAGGCCCAATGCCACCCTGCCTCAAAATCTTTCTTAAAGATCTTAGCAGTCACCTCACTCTTTCCCCCAGAGACCCTGAGGTTTCCCATTTGAAATAATTAAACTTTTGAGTCGACTATGGTACTTTTGGTACATTGATCGTAGTGCTTTACCATGTTAATCTTTTAATTAAATAAGGATTGGAGAAACTGGAGGCAAGTACAAATGAAAAATAGCAAAACACTTTCAGCAGAACAGTGTCAGTAGCAACACTGCAGACTTTTCCACAATTCCTATATATTAGCTGAGAACACTTAAGTGAACAGCATAAACCACTTGCAAGAGCATATTATAAAATTGGTTCAGGTGAAAATGTACATGTATATTTTAAAATACTGTTCGTTTGTTTCTTGTTTTTTGCAGCTGGTGCTGGAGCTCCTGCAAGTCAGCCACCTTATAACCCTGCATATATGGATCACACAAAGTCATACTGAAGGAATTTACTCCTGTGTGGCGCCTATGCAGAAAACGCTTCAAACTGAATTTGTCTTGTGGCATACTTTCTTAAACTACTACTCTGATAAGTGGGAAAGGAGAGGGATAATCCACAAACAGTGATGTCTACAAAAATATTGTGTACTACAAGAGGAAAAAAATACCTTGATGTGGATTAATTTTTCCACACCTCAGGCAGCTGAAGTTGTTGAAAACTAAGGGGAGGGAAGAAAACAAAGGTAATGGCTGAAGCAAAAATATCACAGTGGGAATTGTGAATATCTTGTACAAAACTTTGAAGTTTGTTAGAAGAGAATGGCAGTTATGAGATGAGTAGCAACACCTACAACCATAATTTCCCCAAAGATTAATACTGACTAGAAAATGAGACGTATATTTAACACAACTGTGTAAAATTGAATATTGTATTTTCAGGTAGTTGTTAAGATGCAAAGTCTTTCATTTTCACAAATGAAGTGCACAATCTTAAGTAAAATATTATTGAGACTTTAGAAAGAAATAATGATGGTTGTTAAATTACATCTCAGTGTGTACCGTATTCATTGTGTACCGTACTCATAGTCCCATAGTCACTCACTTGATTGTAACCTTTCCCAGTTTTCATTTCCACCATACAGGTTTTATATATACTTCACAATATACCAAAAACAGAGTAGTTATATATCTACTACATGAGAACAGTTGTATTAGGTTATTAATAATCTTAAAAGAGGAGACCTGTGATGGGATGTTATAGTGTATTTGGAATTTTTAGTAGAAGGGTGACGTTTAAATAAAGTATTACTCTTATATTATTTTCATGTCCTAATAGGAGTAGTTCTGTTCAGGCAGCAGTTAGCAAGCTCAGGGTTCCCTAAACCAATGTGATAAAGCAAAATTGGGTTAAGGGGACAATTTCCTTTCCATCCTGGCCTCTGTTTTCAATTTTCCTTTTCCAGATTAAATCAACATTCCATGGACACTGAGCATGCTCACTTGTTGTTTGGATATGTTTATGTGGCCTTGCTCTCCTAGGATTTTTAACATTTTTGTATTTCTGCAGACCTCAAGATTTCCTTCATCAATGTGATTCTTCCCTCTTATTTTTAAGTGGTGTTGCTACATGAACAAATCATATCACTTGGTTGTGATAAGTAGTTTTACCTTGCAGTACAATGGCTGACCATTTTTCTTTTTAAAAATATTCCTTTTAAAAAAAAAAAAAGTATAAAAATTACATTTCAGTAGTCTCCTGTTCAAATTTGAGGGAAGAAGCCATGAAAGATAGTTGGAATTCTGCCCTGGAAAATTAAAATTATGCTTTATACACCTGGTGTTTTGTAATTTTTATACTAACCAGAAGCACATCAAGTGGCAAGAGGTGCAGCCTTGTTAAATGTGATATTACTAACATCATACATGAGAAAAACCTCTGAAAAATAATATCAAACCTTAAAATAGCCTCATGTGTCAATCAACAATATGCCAATGTGTTCAAAACTGAGATTAGAAAATTTGGCTGATCACAAGATAGGACAAAACTGCATTCTTGGCATTGAGAAAATTCATGACTTCTCATAAAATACATTTTTATTTTTACATAGCATTTTGTGATCATAATAATAGAAATGGTTAGTGAGGTATTTTCAACATTGAAGACTGTTGTGGCTTTTTATGTACACATTGGGAACTGTAAAGCAAGCTGAAATTATACATGCATTAAGAATGTCAATGTCTTGAGAAAAACTTTCAAGGCATAGCCTTCCTCTTGTTTTAAATGGTGCCAGAAGTATTCAGGTCTTAAATTCTGTGCTTGAATCTTTGTATACAATGCTGAGTAGCCAAACTCTTTCTTTTAAATGGTTTGATAGCACTGTCCTATACATGTCAGCTTAGTAGCAACACAAATTGAATTATATCAGGTTTACTTTCAGGTAAATGTTAATAAGATTACTCCTTAAGTAGATTAAACATTTGTTTCCAGCAACTGGGTCTATAGTTCACTGCATTTGCCGTCATTTCTATGTTGTAATTGCATCTTACTGAAACCTTAGCTCTCACGTTATAGCTTTAAAATGTCATTTAGTACATATAGTTATTCAAAGATGCTTCTCCTTGTTCCCTTCCTATATTGTATTAATATGCATAGTTTCCTATATTGCATATCTTGCTTTAAAAAACAATTGTGAAATCAGGAACGCAGAATAAATAAGCTTAAAGTGACCATGAAGTAATACCTTGCATAAATAGTTCTATGAAACCTACTACTAGTCTTAATTCTACTGCAGGTTTTCAGGACTATAGAATTGTGATTTTTGCTATCAGCTTGTGCATTTCTTTCATTTAATATAAAAAAAATGAAAATATAAGCAATCTTTATATTTCCCTTTTTTATATTTTAATGGTGGATTGTTTCTTTTGTTATAAGAGATTGTAATTCTTGTGTTTCTTTCTGTTTGAGCAACCTTTTTTTCAAAAGTGTTGCCTGTCTTAAAAGCCTTGCTGTTTACATTCCCCTTTTCTACAATTTGCCTGTAAAATGACAGAAGCCTTCAATCCACATGCTTGGCAGTAAACACGCCTTACTTCTGAGCAGACTTGCATAGGATTGTACTGTGATATATTTATGTAAGTGTGACCTTTTTTTCCTTCTAAAGATAAAGTACCTTATTTGAACATGTGGCCTACATTACCATAACATAAAATGAAAAGTTTCTGGAAATCATTAATATGTAAATATTTTCTCCACAATTTTTATGTCAATTGTGGGAAAAACATTCATGATGAATATGACATTTCTGAAGACATAGGAAACCAAAATGTTTGTTGACCTCCATGTTTTTGACAATACAGTAGAGTCTCACTTATCCAAGCTAAACAGGCAGGCAGAACCTTGGATAAGCGAATATCTTGGATAATAAGGAGGGATTAAGGAAAAGCCTATTAAACATCAAATTAGGTTATGATTTTACAAATTAAGCACCAAAACATCATGTTATACAACAAATTTGACAGAAAAAGTAGTTCAATACGCAGTAATGTAATGTTGTAATTACTGTATTTACGAATTTAGCACCAAAATATCATGATATATTGAAAACATTGATTACAAAAATGCCTTGGATAATCCAGAACCTTGGATAAGCGAGACTCTACTGTACTTTCATTTCTTGGTTTATAATTAAAAGCAAGCTGTTACAAATGTCTCCCCATCCCCTGCACCCATGAAATGCATCCAAGAAAACTTATTTCATCTAGGCCAGCAAGACTTGTGCTAGCGTAGCTGCATAAAGATATGGATGGGAAATATGTGACCTTCCAGCTGCTCTTGGACTGCAATCCCTAGCATCCTTCATTGGAGGAGCAACTCCCATGTGATAAATCCTGCTTTTATCCTGTTGCAATAGTGATCTACCTGTTTCAAGTGATCAGGCCCTAAGCTAATTAGTGTTACTGAGATCTGCAGTCGAACTTCATCTGGTGAGCCATGTGATTCTCACCTGTGACTTAAAGCCTGCTGTCTTGCTTTGCCTCTGCTCTTTGTTCCCAAAACTAGATGGACGTTTCTTTGTTTTTGGTGACCGATCCTAGTAAGATTCATATACAACCTGACCCATGCAATTGTAGTTCACACAGTCATCTGACTTGCAGAAATAGTGTTAATTGTACAACCAAGAAGAGAATGTGACAGTATTTATTTCTGTATAGAATGTATTTCTCTATTGGCAATCCTGCTGTTACACATGAGCCTGGTTACAATTGATAATGCTTGCATGCAATATAGGAAGGGAGAGATTCTATGAGTACGATGTATGTGACAGTTTAATTATTACTTTTATTCTGAGAATTTCAGCTTTAAACTACAGATTTTCAGTTTTTAATCTTTGTATCATGACCCCTAAAAGTGCCTTTTCCAGACTATTATTACATTGGTGGAGACAATGTATGTGCTGTGTATCAATGTACTGTGTGTTTCATGTTTGACATTCTTGTTTTTTTACAAAAAAATTGCTCTGTATTAGTTGCTCATAGTAAACAAATTACATTCAAAAAGAATGATATGTGTGGGGTTCTTTGTAGTAAAACATATTCACACTCGTTTTACATCCTTGGTTGAATGATCACTATATAACACAATTTTTGTTCCCGGGTTATAAATGTCATTTCCTAATTGTTTCTGTCATAAAAACATGGAAAACATTTGTTAAACTGAAAAAACTTTGTTTTTGCCAGACATCTTGCAGCACACTTTGCTATAGTTTTTCAGGGAAAATCTCCTAGAGTCTCAACCAAGTCCACATAGTTTATGGCAGCCGCAAAAACAAAGTTTCTGGAGTAAAACAATTACTTTCAAAGTAAGTACTGCACAATTAAACAGGAAATAACACTTTCAAACCGGGAACAGATTTTTTGTTGGGTGCTCATTTGACATAAACTGAGGTCCTGACCAAATATTAGTCATACTTGACTAATTTCACAGATTTCAGTGCATCTTTTATCATGTCCGCTGCTTGTTAGCAATAAAGTCTGATACATTATGCAAAACTGGCTGTTCTTTCTCTAGTTTCTGAGATTCCGAGGAAGTGTAAAATGGCCAACTCTTCATAAAAATAGAAGAGTTATGCCAATTTTATAGCCTTGAAATGGTCACTAACACTGCCAGCTCTAACAGCAGCTGGTTTCTCCCAGTGCTGAGTCAGTGGTGTAGTTTAGTCTAGAATGCCAAGAACTTTAAAAAAGATGCTCATGGCGCTGTTGAACCCTATACTCAAAATAGGATCCTTTCCACAGCAGCTTGTAACATTTTCCTTGCAAGTTCTTTATCCTTGCTTCCTTTTCCATACAAATTCTCACAGAGAATTTGAATCCTACAGAAAATTCTACAGGAAAAGTAGATTGAAGAGAATTGCAGTAGAAAAGACTCTGGGGGAACCAATTAATCTTGCTGTAGTTCGATATTTTGCAGCAGGTTTTCCCACTTTCACAGAGATCCTGTGCCTCAAACTTTTACAAATAAGGAGGGACTGGTGTATTTCTTTAAGAAAAAAAAAGTAAAATTCATTTGGTTTAAATGGAACCAGTCACAAAGCAGAGACATTTACTACACTTAAATATATTTATCAGAGGAAAAAATGTGGTAGAATGAAGTTATGACAGTTTAAAACGTTTAAGTAAAACAGGAAAATGTGGTTTGCTGTGGGAAATACATTAATGGTGCTACCCTCTCAAAAACATTTCTTATGTCTATTTCACCTATGAAACTGATATGAGAAGCACACATTTCTTAGGAGTTCTGTAATAGTGATGGATCCAGTCTAATGTTTGCAAGTAGTCTGCTGGAAACTGCCCCACATGAAAACGTAACAATTTCCAGTTTGTGGATGTATTGGAAATAGTTGCTTCTATAACCAGCATTGTGTAGTCACTTCAGCACTGGATTACAACTTTGGATTACAGTACTGGGTTCAACTATTGCCTTGGTTATGGAAACCTACCAGGTGACCTTCAACTAGTCACACTCGGCCTCAGAGGAACAAATCTGGCAAGAAACCCCCATAATAGGTTCACTTTAGAATCCCCATAAATTGGAAATGAAGACACACAACAACAGTGCAATGGACAGTTATTTCATTGTTATTTTTATACAAAATAATTGCCTATCCAAGTTTTGTACAAAATTATTAATTTTTACACATTTAAAACCAAAATACTTTTTCCATTGTCATCAGTGTCATTTTGGACTTAATGCAGGTGTGAAAAATGTTAAATAAGTTTGCATATACCTCTCCTGTTAGTAGCTATTGTTTACAAAATAGAAGTAAGATTTAAAGATCCAGGTGTCCATGTTTTTCTTAATTGTTTTTCTTAATTGTAGTAGTTGATGCAGAATACTGACTCTAGTTTGCAAGATGTATAATAGGGATGATTTTTAATGTAAAGTTGCTACTAGACGAGTTACAAAGCACAAATCTAGAGGGCACATTTCTTGTAGAAATGGAAACAACAGAGTGCTTTAAAAAGTAGCTTATTTGCTTGCTTATCTGTATATGGTGTGGGAAATATCCATGTTCAGGAGTGCTAATGAAAATATCCAAGGAACGATCAGAAATTATTCACATCCTTCATTGACATTATTATCTATCTATGGATATTATATGAAATCCATCTGCTACAGGAACTTTATTGGCAGCAGGCCACGTGGACTTTGCAGGACACTGGTGAGTTACCTGAGATTATGCAATCCAGTGTTGGCATATGTTAGCACATCAGCATCTGGCTGACACAAAAAACTGATATATTGCAGCCAGAGGGTTGAAGCAATTATAGGGCACCTTTCCCGAAGCTAGTTTTCTGCTTTTATAACATGTAAACAACCGAAATGGACCTAATAAAACACTGTATTCTTTTGCTACTTTTGGTCAGGTACATCAAAACCATGCTGAAAGAAAATGCAAAGACAGATAATAACTTTCTTTTAGATCAGAATTGCCTATTTTTTCATGTTTTACTGCTATTGTGACCACAACTGTAGCCACAGCTGTAGTGTACATGCCACATCCTGATACGGTTTCAAGTAACTCTGCAGGAAAATATCAACAATGTTGTTTGTACAATCATAGCCCAAAATGCTGGTAGCACTGAACACTACAGAGTGAGAGAAGTAGACTCCCTTTGGTGTCATAAGGGTTTGCCTTAGCGAAGTATCACATAAGTCCCAGTTTACTTTGAACCCTACATCTCTTACAAGTTTTTTGTTTTACTGTCATAAACTCTAACTTTCTAAATTTGGAATGTTGTGTAAGAATGAGAACAAAAGTCAACACCTTGAAATAATAATAATAATAGCACAGAGAAACACCAAATGAATTAGTAGCAATATGTACAATTCAGTTGAAAACAGTACTGGTATTTTGCAGGTTGCATTCCAAAATCCAAAATACTCAGAAACACAAAATCATCCACAGGTCTGGCTAAGGTAATGACACCTTTGCTTTCTGACAGTTCAGTGTACCCAAATTTTGTTTCATGGACACAATTATTAAAAATATTTCCTATAAAATTACTTTCAAGATATGGGTATACGGTGTAGATGAAAGATAATGTTTAGACTTGGCTCTCCAAGATATCTCATTATGTGTGTATATGAAAATACAAGCATTCCAACATTCTAAAATACTTGAAATCCAAAACTCTGGAAAAGGAAGACGCAAATCAAAGCACAAAGTATGATCTTGCAACTTTTGATGTACAGTGTTCAAAAGACACCCATATTCCTAGATTATATAGGAATTTCCGAATGCAATCCATGTGATTATTATTAACCCAAGAAACAGAAGCAACAAATTATTGATTTCATCAGGGCTGTCAGAAGTCCTAGGATGGAATGGACCCCAGTCGCGAGCCACTGGTTCAGTATCGCCATGACTGAATGAATATCGTCGTGTTACCTGTTGCCGTGACCTTATCTGTGAATGACTGGGACATATTTGTTGAATCTTCTCATGCGTTTGGAGAAAGTCAGGTAGTCTCTCACTGTCCTGATACATGGCTCTAGTGGTATTAAAAGGCCTTGCATTTGAATCCATCCACCACATAAGATCTGTGGCACTTTGTTGAAAGATATTGATTAGTGTAATGACGTCTCCTTCTGCACTGTGACTGTTCGGAGGGTATGCTTTGTAGAATCTGAAATACATGTCTTGAAGTCCATATTTCATCTTCTTGCCACATTGCTTAGATTCATATATAAACTGACTTAGCTGGATGTTCTCTTTGTCCAGGGCTTTCATGGCTTTTAAAGTGTCCGCACAATAGATTCCATCAAGGCCTGAAAGACCCAGTGCAGACAGTTCAGCTTTCAGCAACGGAAAATCATAGCTGCAGCCATTGTGGGCTACCAAACAGATTGGTGGGTGCTGACGAATGAAAAAAGCTGTCATCATGTGCAGAATGTCTAAGTTAAACTTTTGTTTTTTGTTCCATGAAAACATTTCATTAGTCAATCCTGTTATGGAACTTGCCATTGGGGTGAATGGCTTATCTGGATTAATACAGACACAGAGCTTATCTACCACCCGAGGGAAGAGAGGAATAGGTTTAGGATGAGAATTACGGTACTGAAGGTTCTCCAAAGCATGCCTAGTCACAGCAAACAAACACATTTCAGCAATTTTAGGTCGTGAGGGGGGTAAACCTGTTGCTTCCAGGTCCATGAAGACAAAAGTTTCAATTGGTCTGGAGGGAGATTCAGACACAGCATACATTTTGAGGCCTGTGAGAAAAAGCATTAAAAAGATTTGTAAAACGTGGGAGGGATTCATAGAATACAGATTTTGGATTCAGCCTATTAATTCCATTTCCCCAAAAATAAGACAGAGTCTTATATTATTTTTGCTCCAAAAGATGTGTTAGGGCTTGTTTTCAAGGGCAGGCTTATTTTTCCAATTCACTTTTTAATTGAACTATATCTAGCACTTATTTTTGAAATTGGGCTTCTATTTCGAGCATCCTCAGAAATGCTGAAAAATCATCCTAGGTCTTATTTTCAGGGTAGGTCTTATTTTGGGGGAAACAGGGTTGTTATTCACTTATGAACTGTCTTGGGGATATGTATGCACTCTATATATTTGGATCAAGTTAGGTGCACTGCACATAGCTGTGTCTGGGATTTGAAGATGCTTTATCCTTGTCTATCCATATATTGATAAATGTTTATCAATATAAATGTTTTTGCTGCTTTCAAAGCATAATCAATACATGAATGAACCAAGAAGCATAACTCACTTTGGGGTATTGTGCAAAAAGATCTCTACTACCTCCTTGTGTGGGTGTTTTATTCAGTGGCCTCCAAAGAAGGAGCCTCCACCATACTCCGCGGCAGAGAGTTCCACTGCCGAACAGCTCTCACAGTGAGGAAGTTCTTCCTGATGTTCAGGTGGAATCTCCTTTCCTATAGTTTAAAGCCATTGTTTCACGTTCTTGTCTCCAGGGCAGCAGAAAACAAGCTTGCTCCCTCCTCCCTATGACTTCCCCTCATATATTTATACATGGCTATCATGTCTCCTCTCAGCCTTCTCTTCTACAAGCTAAACATGCCCAGCTCTTTAAGCCGCTCTTCATAGGGCTTGTTCTCCAGACCCTTGATCATTTTCGTCGCCCTCCTCTAGACACATTCCAGCTTGTCAACATCTCCCTTCAATTGCGGTGCCCAGAATTGGACACAGCATTCCATGTGTGGTTTGACCAAGCTATTTTATTCCAGGTATGGAGACATGTTTTTATCACCTGTGCCTCTTGAAGAAGTATATGAAGCATTATACGCTAGTGTGATGCCTTTTATGCAATTTGGTTGATCCAGACAAAAGTACTACTATGGGCTGGATTTGGCGTCTTTGCTCGTTTTGTTTTACAGCCAACGCATCTGCAACTTTTCTTTCCCATAAGTGAACCATACATCTTTCATATGTAGAATATATTGTCTGTCTAGTCCGGGGTTCTCTTCCTCCTCCACGTCTTTCCCACATACTGAGGCTCTTTGTCTGGACACAGCGCAGAGGACAAGCTCCAGCAGGTCCTTTGCTACTCCGAATCAAGCAGGAGGTCAAAGGCACCTCAATAGGAGAAGCATTATACGTACCTCCTGGCACCTTAAACAATAGTTTGAAGTCAGAAAAAGACAACAAGTTGATTCATGAGAAATTAGTAATAAGCTTCAGGCAGAGGGCATGCAAAGGGATCTTGTGGCACCTTTGAAACTAACTTTATCTCGGTTTAAAGTGCATCTACACCAGGCATGGGCAAGCTTTGGCCCTACAGGTGTTTTGGACTTCAACTCCCACAATCCCTAACAGCCTATCAGCTGTTAGGAATTGTAGGGGTTGAAGTCCAAAACACCAGGAGGGCCAAAGTTTGCCCATGCATGATCTACACTATAGAATGATTGCAGCTCGATACCATTTTTACTGTCATGCCTCAATACTATGGATTCATGGGACATGCAGTTTTATAAGGTCTTCAGCCTCCTCTGCTAGAGACCACTGCAAACAAGTCTCCATTGCATGGTGACAATAAGAGTGGTGTCAAACCTTATTGATTCTATGGTATAGAGCAGGCCTAGGCAAACCTGGGCCCTCCAGGTGTTTTGGACTTCAATTCCCACAATTCTTAACAGCCGATAGGCTGTTAGGAATTGTGGGAGTTGAAGTCCAAAACACCTGGAGGGCCCAAGTTTGCCCACGTCTGGTGTAGATGCAACACCGGTTTCAAAAGTGACTTGCATTTCCCAAATTCTGGTCTTTTCTACAGCCTAAAGCACTGTCTCCTCCTCCACGGGGAGGAAAAAGGCCAGTCCCCCCCTCTCCCCCCGCAAGCTTTGTCATTCCTGGCCTCAGGCAATTAGCCTTCTTTTTTCTTGGCATTTGTTCCTGTTTGTAGATAAATATACTTACAGTACTTGGAAAGCAATGGAGTTGGTGGGAGCCTCAGTCTTTCAGAGTTATATCTTGTTCTGTAACATAGATCAATCCCAGCCCTTCAATTTCTCTTTTTGTCTGTGTGAATTGGTCATGAGTCATTGGAAAAGCAACGCCCAGCTCCTCACGAAACCGAAAGTGGGACTCATTTTTTCTCACTCACAGAGACGTGACTTGGAATGACAGTTGTATATGACTGTATACCTTTTAGATATAAAATATGCCAGACGCCATTTTACAAAACATAGTGAGGGGAAATGTCAAGGACTCCTTAGAATCATAGAACTATAGAGTTGGAAGAGACCTCATGGGCCATCCAGTCCAACCCCCTGCCAAGAGGCAGGAAATCGCATTCAAAGCACCCCCGACAGATGGCCATCCAGCCTCTGCTTAAAAGCTTCCAAAGAAGGAGCCTCCACCACAGTCCTGGGGAGAGAGTTCCACTGTCGAACAGCTCTCACAGTGAGGAAGTTCTTCCTGATGTTCAGGTGGAATCTCCTTTCCTGTAGTTTGAAGCCATTGTCCTAGTCTGCAGGGCAGCAGAAAACAAGCTTGCTCCCTCCTCCCTATGACTTCCCCTCACATATTTGTACATGGCTATCATGTCTCCTCTTAGCCTTCTCTTCTGCAGGCTAAACATGCCCAGTTCTTGAAGCCACTCCTCATAGGGCTTGTTCTCCAGACCTTTGATCATTTTAGTTGTCCTCCTCTGGACACATTCCAGCTTGTCAACATCTACCTTCAATTGCGGTGCCCAGAATTGGACACAGTATTCCAGGTGTGGTCTGACCAAGGCAGAATAGAGAGGTAGCATGACTTCCCTGGATCTAGACACTATACCCCTATTGATGCAGGCCAAAATCCCATTGGCTTTCTTAGCAGCCACATCACATTGCTGGCTCATGTTTAACTTGTTGCCCACAAGGACAACACGCCCCTTGCTTTAATACCTATGTCTAAAATAGAATGAAAGTCAGCTCAGCCCATGTTAAAATCTACTCTGCTCCTCAGTCATAACAATGCAGAATTTCTGAGGGACAAACACTGTTTTGGCTTTACGTGGTTTTCTCTCAGCTTGAACAACTGAGGTGCAAACTTTTGAACTAAACAGGAATCAGCTACACAAGTCTGACACAGATAAAACTATTTTTAGATGACAGTGTAAGGGAAAGAAGCACTTGTTAAAACAGATTTTCCCCAGCGTGTTGGAAATACCTTTGTGATGCAGACACCATCTGGTTAAGTATTTTTAGCCTACTGATTTCAAGGCTCAGTAAGGCATGTATGCATGTGTGTGTGTATATGTGTGTGCAATGAAGCAATGCAAGTTGTGTTTACCACTCTGAAGTACCTCTGAGAATGCCTGCCATAGATGTGGGCGAAACATCAGGAGACAATGCTTCTGGAACATGGCCATACAGGCCAGAAAACTCACAGCAACCCATAAATAATTCTGTTTGTTGTCCTCTTAGAGGTTTAAGGTTACGAGAAAATCAGAAGTAATGCAGACATCGTAACAGACAAACAAGCACTTACAACCCACAAAGTTATAACCTTGTAAAATGGGTCTATGTATGTAATGTTTTCATAATGCAAGTATAAGAAACCAAGAGAACACAAAAAAACCACCCAGATGTCGCTTTCAGGCACTTATGCCCTGTAATTAAAACACACATTTTAAGACCATGTTCTGTGATGTGAGCTCAGTATATTCCCAGAAAAAGACAACCTAACTACTAAAAGGTTTTATTTTTTAACAGATAGCATAGTTCTTAGGTGAATTGCCTTGCTGGCCAGCAACCGATCCAAAATGATAAAGACTCAGTCTTGAAATACCGCATATTCTAAATTAATCAGTGTGGATATGTAAAAAGCAGAAATATAAGAGCTAGTTCCTCAGGAGCAACAGAAGAAAGGTTCTGCGTTGTTGCTATAAGGTTTATATGAAAAAAGCTCAGATATGCCTTGTACCAGGGAAAGGAATTTACACCTCCTTATATGAAGCACCTGCATGAAAGAACGGCAGACCTAAAGTCTGAAAAGAACAGCAAATGATAGCCTTCATGGTGGCTGGGCCACAGAGGATCTCGGAGGTGGGGTGATGGAGAACGGAGCAGAAGCTTCATCTATATAATTACATCCCTTCCCTTTCTGCTCAGCTAGTAATTTTAAAACCTCAGTGCATGTGTAATGGTGCACCGTGGAGTGGGGAGGAATTCATGTTAAGATCCCAAAGCCTCCAACTGTGAACAGACTTCTGCTCTTGCTTCCCTGGTAGGATTCTGCATAAGATGGAAGAAGTATTGAAAGGCACACACTATTCAGACAGACAGAATGTATACAGAAGCTTCTGTGTGAAACAATTTATTTCCCATGATATTGTGATACAAAAAGACTCTGACCCAAAACAGAGGGAGATCTTCTCTATTTCGCAAACTTTCCTTAATATAGAATGAGATGGTTGGAGGGCCCAAAGTTGGAGAAGGCCTTGCCAAATGACACAAATTTGAGGTGCTGAGCTGTTTTCCTAATGGTTGTTGTTGTGTGTGCCTTCAAGTTATTGCTAATTTATAACAACCCTAAGGCAGCCCTATCACAGGGTTTTCTTGGCAGGATTTGCTCAGAAGGAATTTATCTTCTCTTGTGTGTGTGAGAGAGAGACTTGCTTAAGGTCACCCAGTGGGTTTCCATAGCTAAGGGGGGGGGGGGGGGTCTGAATCTTGGTTTGTAAAGTCATCGCCCAATGTTCAAATCATTACATCATACTGGTATCAGATACTGTATATCAGAGGTCACTATCAACATGAACATGGTTCTGAGAGCAGATCTAAAATTCACTGTCAAAACAGCACTACATCCTCTAGCTCAGGCATGAGCAAACTTCAGCCCTCCAGGTGTTTTGGACTT
Source organism: Anolis carolinensis (assembly GCF_035594765.1). NCBI lineage: Eukaryota > Metazoa > Chordata > Lepidosauria > Squamata > Anolidae > Anolis > Anolis carolinensis. The sequence goes on along the minus strand of NC_085842.1, from coordinate 77,200,977 downwards.
CAATTTCCACAATTCCTAATGGCCAGTAGGAATTGTGGAAGTTGAAATCCAAAACACCTAGAGGGCTGAAGCTTGCCCATGCCTGCTGTATATTATGTAATATACTTTCCTACTACATAAGAATGGTTACAAACTAAATTTGGACTTCATTACATGTTAGAGAACGGCTGCTCCATTTTTATGTAAGACAGTACTGAATCTTACAAAAGATAAATAATCTCATATGGAAAAAGTAGTTTATAAATGTAAAAACCTTTGAGGGATATATCTCCTTGGTGTACATTAACAAAACAATCCAATACATGTCTGGTAAATTTCACTGACTTTAAAAGAATTCCTTCCTAATTAAGTGAGGATATTACTGCAAAGTTGTGTTTTCCTAAAAGGAAAGTATTGCACATAAAAAGCATCACTCTTGCACTCCTGCATTAAACAACAGAAGCATGGGAAATATTTAAACATGTCAGAGTACACAAGGTATAGAAATATTTTCAATATGTAATTTTTAATATCACATTCTTCAGATATCAATGCTTTAATATTTTACATTATGCTGGGAAATCAATTTAATAAAACAGTAAAAAAAGAGTATTTTCCACTGTGATTGTTTCTTGTAACTGATTTTTGGCCTATTTTATATTTCAAACTATACGTTTAAGAATATTGTATTCAGTTAGTTTTAGAGAGTCCACATTTTCCAAAAATTAATCAATCAAATCATTAGTTGCATTCCATTTCTTGATCATCAACTTCTGGCTCCAAAGGATATGCTTCATCCAATGCAAGTTCTGAAACAGAGGGGATACATTTTATGAGTGCAAGAAATTTAGGAAAAAATAGGCATGTGTCAACTATTATTTAAGTATAGATCAAGCATGGGCAAGCTTTGGCCCTCCAGTTGTTTGGGACTTCAACTACCATAATTTCAACTTTAACTCACCTGGAGGGCTGAAGTTGGCTCATGCCTGATATAGATTATCCAAATCAAGGATGGGCAAACTGCGACACCTCCAGATATTCTTGGACTACAACTTTCAACATCCCTCAATACATGCTGTAGGGTTACAGAATTCCCATCTATTTCTGGAAAACCTATTAATCTATGAAACCAATGACTTGTGTTTCGAGGCTAAATAGACCTTATCAAGTGTCAGTTTTCTTTTATGTGTTTACTTACAAATTTCAGGACTGAAAACATTTAAATTTGATGGGTAATACAGAAATGAGAAAAATCTCAAGTATTTTCATAAAGAATACAGCTACGGCTACTTTTGCACTGATCAAAAGCTGCAGCTAAAAGCAGAGTGCATGTTTTGTGTAGAAAACCTAAGTGCAACAGACTTACATACATCCTTCACGTTCTGTCTTTCTGTTATTTCAAAAATTAAAGCAGTTCAAATATACAATAGTAGTAATAGTACTGCATTAAAATGTGTCAGTAAGGGTTAAATCCAGAATTAGTTCTATTGAAAGTAGATCCAGAAAAATTAATGGGATTTGTTGGTTATAGTTAATAGGTCCTGTTGACTTCCATGGGTCAGGCATCCTCAAACTGCAGCTCTCCAGCTGTTTGGGCCTCCAATTCCCAGAATTCCTGACCACTTAACACAGTGGTTCTCAACCTGTGGGTCCGCAGATATTTTGGCCTAACAGCCAGCAAAATGGCTGGGATTTCTGGCCAAAACACCAGGGGACCTACAGATTAAGAACCACTGATTAACAAGGTGGCTAAGACTTCTGAGGGTTGGAAGTCCAAACAGGTAGAAGTTGAGGATGCCTGGTCTATGTTCTAGGTGGATTTAGCTCAAAGATTCCCACTTTTCAGTAAGGGAGGCAAATCTCTTTTGAATAAATGTAGTAGCATGATAACAACCTGCACACTAAACAAATGTTACTGAAAAGACTAAGATAAAGTAAGATCCAGACTGCAAGTCTATATAGACCTACATCGCATTAAGTCCCATTTCGTTAAGTAATTGGCTGTACTTCTGAATAAACATGCACTGGACCTGGGCATTTTAATATTCACTAAAATAGAATTTTCACACAAGCAACTTCACCTTCACAGGCTTTCAGCTTTCCAGCTTTTCGGAGAATTGCCCTGACACCAGGCATGACATGGTCAAACTGATGGAGCACTTCCAGGCAATGTTCATGGAAGAGTTTATCCTTTTGAGACAGGCTGTGCAAGAGCAAAACAGTGTCCCGTAAAAACTGAATCACTTGCTTTCCACGCACATCAAACAAATTTCCTTCCACTTTTCTGACTGTTAGCCATTGCCTATGCAACATTACAATTAGAGCCTTCACTACCTGCAGGAGAAAACACAATACAATTCTCAAACACATTTTGCAGGAGACATGGGTTACAAACTTTGGTTACTGTGGTTTAGTAAGTGGCAGTACTGCAACAATCCAAAAACCCTTAAGGGTTAGACCGCTGAGCTGCTGAACTTACTGACCGAAAGGTCTCCGGTTTGAAACCGGGGAGCAGAGTGAGCTCCTGCTGTTAGCCCCAGCTTTTGCCAACCTAGCAGCTCGAAAACATGCAAATGTGAGTAGATTAATAGGTATCGTTCCAGCAGGAAGGTAACGGCTCTCCACGCAATCATGCTGGCCACATGACCTTGGAGGTGTCTATGGACAAAACTGGCTCTCTGACTTAGAAATGGAGATGAGCACCAACCTCCAGAGTTGGACACAACTAGACTTAATGTCAGGGGAAAACCTTTACCTTTTATGAAGCATTGAATCATAGAATTGGGAAGACCGCAAGGACCATCCAGTCCAGCCCCATTCTGCCATGCAGGAATATACAATCAAAGCACCTCTGACAGTTGGCCAATCCCGCCTTGGTTTAAAATCCTCCAGAGAAAATACTCCACCATCCTCCAAGGCAGGATATTCCACTGTTGAACAGTGCTGACTATCTGGGAGTTTTTCTTAATGATTAAGTGAAAATCACTTTTCCTTTAGTCTTTTCCATAGAATAAGAATGAGTTTGATGGCAACATGACAACAATAATGCAACTAGGCTGGGTTAATTTACAGATTTTAAATGATAGCTTCCTATGCATAATTAGGATCTAAAGTAACTAAAATGCCATGAGTCTTTTCATTTGACTGCCTTACCTCAGAGCTGCACTGGCATTGTGTTCCAACAAGTAAAACAGACTGGCTACAACACTGCACACATTTGGTCAGGAAGCGAACAGTCTACAGTCGATACAAAAACAAAACCCAGACACACAAGTTTGTATGTGAAAAGATAAAGCAATGAAAGTAGACTCACTCCACCACAAATGTTAAATCTGAGAAAAGTTGTGCAACATTGTACACACAATGGATCTTATTTCTGACTAAATGTGTATACTGTACGGTATGGCTTTAAACGGGAATATTTTGAGGGTGTTTTAAAAGTCCTCTGGCATATGCTCTATTCCAGGCGTCCCCAAACTTTTTAAACAGGGGGCCAGTTCACGATCCTTTGGACCGTTGGAGGGCCGGACTATAGTTGGCCACCGAGCAATAATAATAATTAACAACAACAACAACAACAAACAACAACAATAATAAAGAGGGTTGGAAGAGACCCCTTGGGCCATTTAGTCCAAGCACCCCTGACAGATGGCCACCCAGCCTCAATGTTGTTAATAATAATAATAATAATAATAATAATAATAATAATACAGGGTTTTGGAACACAATACTCCTGACCTCACAATTGTGTTAAAAAACAAAGTATGGATTGTCGATGTTGCAATCCCAGGTGACAAAAGGATTGAGAAGAAACAACTGGAAAAGCTGACACGATATGAGGATTTAAAGATTGAATTACAAAGACTCTGGCACAAGCCAGTCAAGGTGGTCCCAGTGGTGATCAGCACACTGGGTGCAGTGCCTAAAGACCTTGGCCTGCACTTAAACACAAATGGCGCTAACAAAATTACCATCTGCCAGCTACAGAAGGCCACCTTAATGGGATCTGCATGCGTTATTCGCCGATACATCACAGTCCTAGACACTTGGGAAGTGTCCGACGTATGATCCAATACAACAGCCAGCAGAGTGTCTGCTGTGGACTCATCTTGTTGTGTTAATAATAATAATAATAATAATAATAATAATAATAATAATAATAAACATTCAAAAGTATTGGAAAATAAGCACGCAAAGATACTGTGGGACTTCCGAATCCAGACTCACAAAGTTCTGGAACACAACACAGCAGACATCACAGTTGTGGAAAAGAAAAAGGTTTGGATCATTGATGTTGCCATCCCAGGTGACAGTCGCATTGACGAAAAACAACAGGAAAAACTCAGCCGCTATCAGGACCTCAAGATTGAACTTCGAAGACTGGCAGAAACCAGTGCAGGTGGTCCCGGTGGTGATGGGCACATTGGGTGCCGTGCCAAAAGATCTCAGCCGGCATTTGGAAACAATAGACATTGACAAAATCACAATCTGCCAACTGCAAAAGGCCACCGTACTAGGATCTGCACGCATCATCCAAAAATACATCACACAGTCCTAGACACTTGGGAAGTGTTCGACTTGTGATTTTTGTGATATGAAATCCAGCATATCTATCTTGTTTGCTGTGTCATAATAATAATAATAATAATAATAATAATAATAATAATAATAATAGCTTTAAGAGAAGAAGAGACCCTTGGGTCATTTAGCCCAACCCCCTTCTGCCCTTGTGCTGTGGGGGCCGGATAAATTGCTTCAATGGGCCGCATCCGGCCCCCGGGCCTTAGTTTGGGGACCCCTGCTCTATTCCAACTAAATCTACAATCTGAGCTGCATGCCTGGAGTCCTTTTAAAGGCATCAAGCTCCCCACTCACTGTTCTAATCCCCCATGAGTACAATTTCCACAGTGAGATATTAAAGGAAACTGAATTGCCCAATTCTGGCATTCTTTGTTAAATTTGAAGTGAACTAACATTCCATACTTTTTTAAAAAGACAGACAGCAGATTCTTAAACTCTTCTCTTTCTTACTCACTTTACCTCTTGTTCCAACTGTAGCCAAAGCATCCCAGATGCTGATTTATCTGGTCGTGATGTGATATACAAGTAGAGTGCCAAAAGGAGACAGGTTTCTGTAAAAGCAATTATACGAAGCATTAAAGTATAATTAAAAGTCATTTTGTATTTACTGAATATAGTATTTACTCATTCCCTGGATATAGTACTGGTTCTCTGGGCACTTAATTTTTTAAAAAATAACATTTCAAAACTACTTGAGAACTGTCCTCTAAAAGGAAAAGAGAAACCAGAAGGAAAAGGGAAGAAAACAATAGTAACTTTAGAATGCTGAAAAGAAATTCCCTCAATAAACTTGAAACAGTAGTATTTTAGGTAAAGATCCCACTTCAGTTACTCACCTGAACTTGAACAAAACTGACCAGCAAGCTCCTGGTGGTCAACAAGTAATGTTAACAGCTTAACCGTTAGATGGACGACAAACAAGGGGGCTTCAGGAGATATGCAGCGGAGCAAAGTCTGTGTTTGGCTATGCAACAAATGTTGGAAGCTTTTGAGAAAAAAAGAGAATAAAATAGAATTGACTGAATATTTTGGGGAGGGGTGATTTTCCAAGCAATTTACTGACAGTTTTTTCTCCAAATTATGTAGAACAATCCTATGCATATTAACACATAAATCCTACTTTGTTTAAATGGAATTTCTTCCACCCTAAGTGCATTTAGGATTGCAAGATTAATATCCTCACAAAGACAAATGTATTAAGAATCTGAATAGAGAAAATCACTGTAGCCTGAATTTTTTACCGGTACTCTTACTTGTTTAACACTTATGTAAATTTCACTGAATCAACATGTTTACTCCAGAGCTGAAACTGGGCTAGTACGTTTAGATATCTAACTATTCTGTCTACGCATTTACAGATACAGCAAATGTTCAGAAGTTTGTACACAGGCTTAAAATAATTTTACTTCAGTAGAAGAGATTTAGAATTAGATAATTTAGGAATATATTCTACACAACTACAGTGCAATTAATATGCAACAGCCCAGTTCCCTTTGCACATCATTCATTGACATCTTATTTTCATTTGCCTCTGTAATTCCTATGTTTTACACTAAGATAGGGATTTTATCACAAGTGCCTTGTAGGTGTAAATTTAACACCTTTAATTTAGTTCTTCTGTTCCAAGGTATATTCAAAATGTTTCCATTTACTGGGGTTAGAAGTGCATACTACCATGAAAGTGGGAAGCTGAAAATTAAAAACCCACCTTTTTTTACCGAAGAGAAAACCTTCCTAGGAATCTCTAGGTCCTTCAAAGTGACTTCCAATAGAATCATTCAGGAGGACCTATACATGGCTAGAAAAGTGTCTAAGAATCTCCAGGTCATCCAGCATGACTCTATCGTTAATTCCCATCTGAGTTGAAGAACCTGAATTGAAGAACTCCCATCTGAGTTGAAGAACCATTGAAGAACCGTGGGATTCCTGGAAGGACTATTTTTATCAAATCCACAAAAATGAAGCCTGTAAATGTGGAGGGGCAACTGTACATTCAAGCTATTTTTTACCTTAATAATAAGTCCGTTGTTGATCTTTCTGCCAACTTCACCAAAACTCTTAGGCACTGATTCATGATGCCATGTTTCAGGCACCCTGTTGATGTGGCACATGAAGTCATGAGCTGCAGCACCTTTTTAAACAAAGGATGTTGGGATTGGTCAACATCTGAAATATCTAGTTCTGGATTAGGTTCCTGAGGGTTGGATCTGAGCTGCTTATTGCACGTGACAGTCTTGTCCTTATTCTCCACCATTTCTGTGCATTCCAAACCACAATCTGGTTTCACATTGAGGGAGAGCAGCATGTAAATAACATCCAAGCTGTAAAATACCAAATAATAAAGAATGCCCAGAGACACAACTGCTAACTCTTCTAGAGTAAATAGGATATCATCTACACTTGATGTTCTACTTGAGGAGCTTCTGGAGGAAGAAGTGGATTGGTTTCCAGAAGAAGTACTTCCAGCTTTTGTCATTAACAAAAGGGCTTGGTGGTAGGCACTAATGTGATGTTCCAAAAGGGGAAGAAGGTGTACTGCCCCAGCAATTTTACAGCGCTTTGGGTGAGATATTAGTCTCCTGCTTTCTTCTGAGTTTTCTTCCAATGAACCTTCATCTATAGCAATTAAATTTAATCCTGTTAAGGCAAGTTTTTGAGCAATTTTTAATGACGACTCTTCTTCTTGAGAAGTTTTGGTTCCGTCACTGGAGCTTCTTGTAGAGCCACTATGTAAACAAGAGAAGAACATCAATACAATTTGCTTAATATCATGCATGCCTGTTGAAACTCTGAAAACAGGGCAACAAGTAAAAGTAACTGTCTTTCTGCTGATTCAGTTATAGTGTTTTAGTTATTATGATTAACTATACATGTTCTTAGTATGACCAGTAGTTTAAAAGTACGTACGTGTTGGAAGAATTAGGTGGCATAGCTGTACTAAGCTGAAACTCAAGATTATGACTAAGAAGATAGCAGAGCCCTAGTGATGATTCTGGAACAACCTGTTGCTTCATCAGTGTGTTTATCAAAATGGAACCTGCAACAAGGTATAAATCCAGTGTTCAAGATATATATCACAACAGAAATCAAATATTGGTACAGTACAAAAACTAACAGTATTAACATTTGCTATATATTTCATCACTGAATACCAGGTTTATTAATTCTGACTATACTTTAAAACATAACCTAGTTAATCTGTTTTAGTGCACAGCATGTGCCATTTTGTCTTGCTATTTGCTTACAAAATGCCAGACGTAGCACAGAACAGATGACTAATTGCAGGTCCTCATTACTACGTCTGCTGTAAGCACAATCAATCATAAACCGCAAAACAGAGTTGTTTTTAATGGCTATTTTGAGAATAATAATAATAATAATAACAACAATAACAATAATAATTGTACTACCCACCTCTCCCTGCGGCTCAAGGCAGAATACAACATCATTAAGACAAGACATAAAACACTATTAAAAGACATACAACATGATACACAGAGTTGAAATACAAGTTAAAAACCACTGATTAAATGAAGATAAAAATTCATAACTTTAAACTGAATGTTAATAGTTGCAGACACAGGTGAAGGATCTACAGTTGGACCTCCACACTTGCTGGGGTTCGGGGTACAGGGCCCCCAATGAAAGTGAAAAAACCATCAATAAATATGCTTTTACCCGAGAGAACACCTTTCTAAGAATCCCTAGGCTGGAAGTTGACCATAGGGTTGTGTTTGAGGACTAGAGATTCCTAGAGAGGTGTTTTCTCAAATATTTCCTAGGTCCTCCAGCATAACTCCACTCTCCACTTTTAATGGAGGTTGACCACAGGCTTCCTCTGGAAAACCTAGCAATTCCAAAATTGTTTCAAAATTAAGTCATTTCTTTCATAACATGGTTTTAGCATAATCATCTATTAATTTCCATGATACATGTAATGTGCTAGTTTAGAAATATTGAAACATTGCATTTGCTTTGATTGGTTTATTTTACTATTCTAACAATTAGAAATGTGGCTGGCTATTTGGGAAAGAGGGGCGCATTCAGGGACCTGTCACAGAATCTCCACTTTCCAACTAATTACAACTAGCAAAACTCGAAAAATTCTAGAACAAGGTGGGAAAGAAGATAGGTCAGCATCTCTGAGAAAATCTGAAGTACACCGAGAAGGACTTCGTAACAGCAATACAAGTCAACTTCCCCACAGCCTAAACTAGCAGAAGCTGGTACAGCAAATTTGAGTAAGCAAACCCAGCCGTAAACATTTCATTCAATAAGGATAACAGGCAACTGCATGGCTCAAAAACAAAGACATTGCATTCATGTATTAATCATGCCAACACACATTTATACCTTGCCTTATATGGAACAGAAACACACATTACATGCTTCTTATTATTACTAGTTACTAAAAAGTGACTCTGGGGGACTGTAAAAGCCAAGAGCACACTGTTTTGAAATCTAACCTATGCACAAGGCTGGTGATTATCTTACAGAATCAACCCCCACATTTTGGGGTTTGACTATTGAGGATTTGATTATTCATGGATCTGATTAAAATGTTCATTTCTAGGAGTCACCAGACAGTTCTACTCTTTTGTTTCCAAGGCAGAAGCAGGAGGCTGGCATTCTCCCCAGAGGCGGTGCACCTGCTGGCCAGGGCTTGCCTGCACTGCCTCCACTGCTGTTCCAATGCCATATTATAGTACTGATGTTTCCAAGGACACAAACTGTCTTCTTTGCATGACCTAAGAATGTGTGCCTCGAGGGTGAACTTTGCATGTGGAAAAGAGGCAGAAGCAGGCTGCTGGCAAGCTTCCTAGAGTTGGGATAACCCAAAGAGTACATACGTTATGGCAGTCTTGCCAGCTGGGGCTTGCAGCCACCTCTGCTGCTGTTACTATGCCATTTCATTAATAGCGACTTCATCATGCACACGTGGGGGTCCTGAAACTAAACCCCCACAGATACTACACATTGGTTGAGAAGTGTAAAGGCTGTTTGTGTAGCTATACTGTAGTCAAACAAAGCATGGTCCAGCAACAATTCGTAGTTGTGGGAGACCTAACTTGACCCCATGAACATTCACTTAACAATTGACACAGGCTGACAGCCAGCTTTCAGAGAAATCTGTGCTACGGCAGAATCTGCCACAAGCTGATTAGCCCAAATCCACAGTTTCAGAACTTTCAGTTAACGTGTATATCACATTGTAGTTAGTGCATTATGAGGGGAGCTCAAAGAAAAATACTAGTCCAGCAAGTCTAGGAGGGTCAAGAGCCACAGAAATTTCCTGAGGACATGTGTTCGCAGATGACCCCAAGGCTGCACTTTGCTTGCCCCTGTTCCATGGGAATATATTGTATGCTCTCTAATAGAGATTCCAAGCCTAACACTAATGAATGTAATTATAGGATTTCTCAGATGGAATTACCTTGCCTTTGAGCACAAACATAACTCATTTCTTGCTTCACAGGCTCAGTTTCAAGGTCAGGCATCTTACTGTCTGAAAAGAAAGGTTTGCAGTAATCCAAAAAGCAGTATTAAATCTGTTTTTGGCTTGGAGTCCAACTAGACTGCTAATATTCTTCTTGCTGACATTCATTTGCTATGCTTATTATTAGCAAACACAGATTCTACCAGGTTTCAAATGCATGGAGACAAAATGCAACCCAGGAGTACCCATAAAGACCATGAAATGGAAGTGGAGTACTCCTCCAAAGCATTCCTAAAGACAGGACTGGAGTCACAGTAACAACATGTCAAATTCTTTTTGGAGTGACTGCATAGATGGTCTGGCTCATCTTACTGTTCTAAGCACATTCTAAGGCTTGCTGAAGTCTCATACTAAGAGATTTCAACAAACTGTTTGGATCTTTGAACCTTCCGGAACAAACTGTTAAAACTGATCCACTATCTCTGCAAAGGCTGTGCATAGCCAACAGGTAAAACCGGATCAGATGATGTTTTTCCAAGACAACAAAACTATTTCTACCTCTATTATCCACAGGCTATTACCCATTAAATCAATACAGAAAATAAAGTCAAGTATACATTCAATGACATGCATAAGGTTAGATATTAACTCAGACATGCCCATATGTCATAGCAACCATGAAATCCAGAAACCTCCATACAAGGTGACTCTAGCATGTATACTGTAGTCCTCCCCATGTCATGAACAAAAGCAAATATTTTAAAGATATAGGACAGTGGTTCTCAACCTGTGGGTCCCCAGGTGTTTTGGCCTACAACTCCCAGAAATACCAGCCAGTTTACCATCTGGGGACCCACAGGTTGAGAACCACTGACGTAAGTGAAAGGTTTTCATGAGATACGTTGTGTTCCCAAATATTTTGTTACTACAATTTACATATGTGACTGTATCTCTTATAAGAGGTCAGTTTAACCTCCAGTTTGCTTGGAAACCCGAATTACTGTGTTGCAAAATTATGCACAGAGTTTTAATACAAGTATTAAATAAAATGAATATTTAATTTATATTATATTATATTTAAATTTAAATATTCAAAAAATGTGCCACCAACTTGAAATGTTTCGAAAGTTCTGTTCTGATTAATTCCATTTCAGAAAAATAAAGCTGGTGGATGCAACCAGAGTGGGGGAGCATTAGGGAGCAATTTACCCCTTCAACTCTCACCACAGCAATAGGACCTCACACTTGTCTGGCTAAGTCAGACCTGGCTATCTATTTCCTATTAATTCCTGTAACACTTGAACTTAAGCCCAATAATGTTGATTTCAACAAAATTTCTGTTTTCCATAAGATTTGCAAATGCTACATATATAATAAAATGCTGACTTACCCTTATTAAACCAGGGAGTCTGTCCTTGCAACTGTATTCTAGAGCAGGATGCTTTAAGTGGTATCTCAGATCCAAAAGAATCCTTTGTGGGATAACCTTTTTTTTCAATCTGAGTACATCCTTCAATTTTTAGCGGTTTTGGAGGAGTTTTCTTAGGACTAAACCAATAAATAAAATATTTTTATTAGATACATGGAAGTAGTTCATTCCAAACTATTCATCAAATTACATTACAAAAAATTGCACAAATCGTTTTGACAGCCTATACCATCAAAATGGTACATATAAATCACAACCTGAGGTTCAATGCAATACAGCTAGATAAATATCTGGTAGTCTGAATTATATATTGTTTTATTTGGTCTTCTAAGTAGCATATGAGCAAATTGGGAAATTTAAATGGTATTTACTAAATATTTGTTTGAAAATTAGAAAAAAAATTCCATGAATAATTGTATTCTTCATTGCTCTTCAATGTGCAAAGAGGAAACAATAGTGCCATTCATTCTATTCAGGTATTGAACCACAGGAGGCTGCATTCATGGCTGACCAAATGCCTGAAACATATGGTACCTGTATACTAAATAATTTACTTTTATTGATCACCTGGTATATGAAACTGAAGGGGTAACAGGTTTAATTCTTTCACAGTTCAAAAGCTTTATTCTCAGTTCATTCATTTCAGCATCTCTGAACTGTAGTTCAGACTGCAGGGACTGCAACTGAAAGAAAAAAAAGTCTAGATAGAAAAAAACTCAATTAAGACAACACAAACCTTTTCAGTAAAAGCCAGCTGTATATTGGTTCATTTTATTGATTGAATTATTATTCATATTTTCTACTATATTATACTCCAAGAAAAGACTGGAAGAGGAAATCTATATGCAATACAACTTTGATATAAGGAGCATAATATAATGAATAAAGTACAGTATTTTTCCATTCAGAAGATACGTTAAAACACCAAGGGTTTAATAGCAGGAATACCATGCCTCTTTATTTTCCAGAAAACCAACGAAAGTTCAAAAGCAGATACTAAAAAGTAAAATTATTACAATGGCAAGTCCCTGTTATTAAATCCAAATAGGAAATATTTAGGTTAATTCAGCAATCCAACTATAAAACTTTATTTGCAATAACTTGTGTGTTTGCGAGATGGCGTATTAAAAGCTTTGTGAATGAAAAATTGCATTGTGCTTATTTTACATTAGTAGGGAAAGCCTTTGTTCCTAATAGTAGTATAGAAATGTTTCAAATTCATTAAAATAAACCACAAGCAGAAATTCTTATTCTATTAAATAAGACGGGTCCTTCACCATTTGTATATCACAAGTCAGACTGAATATATTTTTTCTTCTCCGAAACTAAGCTGTTTTTGTAGAAACAATAGAAAAAGAGAAAAAGAATGGTACATATATGAACAATCTATTAAGAAGCTTCAGTTGATAATAACACATACCTGAGGATAATACATTTTCTTTCATTCAATTTTTTTTAAAAAGTGAATCTCTCAAATATAATGCCATCTTTTCAACACAGGGTTAAAGCTCACCAAAGGATGGAGGGAGATGTTTGGATGCAAATTTTATTTTTAATTCATTAAATACCTTTTTGGAAAACTCTTTTTCTTTTTCATTTAAAATTTGAGCTTTCTTATTTTCCAGTACCACAAAAGATTTCCGCTGTTCTTCCACAACAGATTCCATCTGCTGCATTGAGTCCCGCAGAACTTTGATTTCTCCATTTTTAATGAGGATTTCATTCTGCATTTCCTTCAGCTGCAAAGTTACAGAAATATTTCAACCACAATAAGGATTTATAAGATTTTAGACATCCTCAAAATAATTCCACTATTCTTATTACTAATATTTTAAGGGTACAATCTGTACACTTATTTGAACTCAGCGAGTGTCACCTCAGAGAGGATGTATATAGGTTTGCACCATTACATGCATAAAAAGAGCCATATCTAATCCAAGATCATATTTGCTAATAAATGAGTTATTTTTGGAAACCAACTAGCAGAGCAGGAGAGTAATCTTTTTTTCTGCTTTTGCTCCTCAGCAAGTGACATTCAGAACATGCTTCCATCACATACTGTATATAGCCATCATGACAAGTAACCATGGATAGTTTTATCCTCCATAAATGCATGTAATTCCTATTGTAGGGAATATGGCTTACCAAAATTAAAACAAACACAGCTGAAGGCACTTAGAAACATGTAAATGAAAGCAAATTATTTAACAAGTAATTGATAACATACAATCAAATAATCCATAGAATTAAAACCTTCTAAAAGACCAAAACATAAAAATCAGCAAAAACATAACAAAAAAACAACAACATTGGTAGAATACCAGTCAAAAAAGAAAACTTTTAACTTGCTGAAGGACCAACAATTTCTAGGGTGCATCTACATTGTCCTTCATTCCCAAAAGCTGGTTTAGGTCAATTCTGCTCCCAAAAGCTCATATCCATTGCCCTGGTCATTTCCTCATTCAAGAAGTCAACCAGAGAGGACCAAGTTAACCCTGCACAAGAAAATCCCCAAGAACCATGAGAAAACTATTCAGACCCGTCGTCAGCCCCCTCAAGACGTCTAAATTCCACCAAAAATGATCTGTCTGTAACAATGGAACTATTGAAAGCTCCTTCACTCCAATGTCACCATCTTATCACATTATAGCACAGTAAACAAGATCTAGAGCTGCATGACTCAGACCATACAACACTTATGGGTCACAGAAACCAAGTCTAAACAAATTATTTTGGCACCCAAGGCTGCAAATCCCGCAAGAACCCCTCCTTCCCTGTGGCAGCAAAAGTACAATAAATCATCTAAGAATTTGCTTTCCTTCCTTGGCTTCAATTATAGAGGAAGCGTGCTATGTTGACGCACATTTCATTGCTCTTTGAAAATCCAATGCTCAACTTAGCTTGAACATGTCAGAAAATGCAGATTTGCAAAAGTACGTGAGAACACTCCTGTATTCACAACACCCACTCTCTGTAAACACTGCATATTTATTGTGTCCTTAACATGTTTGCTGCTTCTGATATTTGTTAAATGCATTTTTTTCCGTTTCCAAACTGAAGGACCAACTGAGCAGAGCTTAGGAGAAACTCTCACCAAGATCAGTGGTGCTTTTTTTCCCAAGTAAACAAGCATTATATTAGGCTGTAACTAAGTTTTTTTAAATTCCAACTAAAGGGGTGGAAATAAGGCCCTATATACAGTGACCATTTAATGTACCGTGTATACTCAAAGATAAGCCGAGTTTTTCAGCCCTTTTTATGAGCTGAAAAAGCCTCCCACAGCTTATAATCGGGTCTAGGCTGGCAATGGAGCCTGCAGGCTATTGCTTGCAATATGTGATGTATTTCTCTCTTCTCCTTCCTTATCAGTGTGTTTTCTTTTGCAAAGCCTCCCTCGCTCTTAATCAAGGGAATGTTTTGAAAAGAGAAAGACACCCTTGCAAATCAGGAAGAAAAATATATATTCATTAATCTTATGAAAGCATTTCCCCCTGAAATATTTGTTAAACTCTCCTACAGATATATAGGCATTAACCCCTTGCAAGCTTTTGCAATCTCTATGTACCTTTATATTTGTATCTATCTATATACATTAATTTTATATATGAATTTTCCCCTCATATGTTTGCAGGTCTTTCAAAACCTTATATATATATATATATATATATATATATATATATATATATATATATATATAGATCCATGTACCTGTGTATCTGTAGCCATACATATACATTATTTTATATATGAATTTACCCTCATATGTTTACAAGTCTCTGCAAATCCTATATAAATATAATTATCTATATAAAGAGAGATGTTTGGATAGATATGAATATATTCTTAGCTACCTATATATAGGGCTTGCAAATATTACAGGGGGAAATGAACACACAAATATATATAGACATGTCTAGATATGTATGTATGTATGTGTATGTGTATGTGTATGTGTGTGTGTGTGTGTGTGTGTGTATATATATATGGCTTGCAAATATTGTAGGGAAATGAATGCACACACACACAGAGAGGGGGGGGAATTTGCAAAAGTTTCAGGGGGAAATGTGAAATTAGTATCTATAATTATAGATCTATATCTAGCTCTGCATTGAATGTTTGCCTGTTACTATGTTGGAAGCCGGCCTGAGTCCCCATGGGAAGATAGGGGGATCCAAATGAAGTTTTTATTATTTTATTGTATGACACAGCAAACAAGATAGACATGCTGGATTTCATATCACAAAATCACAAGTCGAACACTTCCCAAGTGTCTAGGACTGTGTGATGCATTTTCAGATGATGCGTGCAGATCCCAGTAGGGTGGCCTTTTGCAGTTGACAGATCATAACTTTGTCAATGTCTATTGTTTCCAAATGCCAGCTGAGATCTTTTGGCATGGCACCCAGTGTGCCCATCACCACCGGGACCACCTGCACTGGTTTATGCCAGATTCTTTGAAGTTCAATTTTGAGGTCCTGATAGCGGCTGAGTTTTTCCTGTTGTTTTTCATCAATGCGACTGTCACCTGGGATAGCAACATCAATGATCCAAACCTTTTTCTTTTCCACAACTGTGATGTCTGGTGTGTTGTGTTCCAGAACTTTGTCAGTCTGGATTCGGAAGTCCCACAGTATCTTTGCGTGTTCATTTTCCACGACCTTTGCAGGTTTGTGATCCCACCAGTTCTTTATTGCAGGGAGGTGGTACTTGAGGCACAAGTTCCAATGAATCATTTGGGCCACATAGTTGTGCCTCTGTTTGTAGTCTGTCTGTGTGATTTTCTTACAGCAGCTGAGGATATTATCAATGGTTTCGTCAGTTTCCTTGCACAGTCTGCATTTTGGGTCATCAGCTGATTTTTCGATCTTGGCCTTAAATGCATTTGTTCTGATGGCTTGCTCCTGGGATGCAAGGATCAGGCCTTCTGTCTCCCTCTTCAGTGTCCCATTCGTGAGCCAGAGCCAGGTCTTCTCCTTATCATCTTTTCCTTCAATGTTTTGTTGTGCCAGCTGTCAGTTCTTCTTCTTATTATTATTATTATTATTATTATTATTATTATTATTATTATTATTACTATTGTTAGGTTATTGTTAATAATAATAATAATAATAATAATAATAATAATAATAATAATAATAAAACTTTATTTATACCCCGCCACCATCTCCCCAACGGGGACTCGGGGCGGCTAACATGGGGCCATGCCCAGAGCAATACAATATAACAAAATATATAAAACAACATAACATAACATTGTTAATACCATATTATTTTTGTTGCCCCTGCTTTTCCACTTATAGAGCTAGTTTATTGTTTTTATTTGAAATACAGTAAATACTCAAAAACATTTAACCTTCTTATGCCTCGATTAATGATATTTTATTGGTATCTATTTTTCTTTTGAAATTTACCCGTAGCTGCTGCATTTCCCACCCTCGGTTTATTCTCAAGTCAATAAGTTATCCCAGTTTTTTGTGGTAAAATTAGGTGCCTCGGCTTACCCTGTTTCCCCTAAAATAAGACATCCCCAGAAAATAAGACCTAGTAGTAGTTTTGCTGAATTGCTAAATATAAGGCCTCCTCCAAAAGTATGACCTAGCAAAGGTTTTGTTTGGAAGCATGCCCACCGAACAGAACACCAGAGCATGCTGGATTGGTAAATGTACGTACCATAGAGTGTTTTACATGGAAATAATGGTAATAACAAGACATTCTTGATAGGATTCACAGTTTGTCTGGTTATGCTGGTTTGTGATGACAACTACTGTACAGTATATAATAAATATTCATTTTTTTTGTTCAACAATAAATATGAATTCTTTTTCATGGAAAAATAAGACACCCCCTGAAAATAAGACCTAGAGCCTCTTTGGGAGCAAAAATTAATATTAGACACTGTCTTATTTTCGGGAAAACACGGTATATTCAGGTCGGCTTATACTTGAATATATACGGTAGTTTCAAACTAGTATTGAAGAAAGTGGTTTTACTATGCAGAAGATTACACAGACCATCCTGAAACCAGTTTGAGGCCTGGAAAGTAATTACACAAACCAGAGAGAGCTGAGGCACATTCAGGGGCTTTTTGTGCACTTTTGTAGAAGTGTGTTGTTTGGCTATTGCAGTTTGAAGCTAGTTTCTAATTGCATTAAATGGTCAGTACAGATGGGATCTTAAGATATACCATCCTGAAAATTACATTGCATTTAGACAATCTCTCCTACTCATTTTTATCAACTCTCTGTATTTTCCAGGCAGATATTAATTTCACAGATTTACTTAACTCACTGAATGATGGGCTTTGCAACAAGCATTCTTTATCGAACAACCTGGCCTGAGATAGGCTTGGATTCAGCACACCTTTATTTCATTACTACAGTCAACTACATATTGTTATTTCCCTTTCCTAAGCAACAATCACTGCAGCCAAGCAACACATATGCATGCCATGTAAGAGTGGAACAGATTGCTGCCAAACTGAAATAGGAAAGAAGAAATACAGTAGTTGGAGAAAGGGGGATATGCAGTGAGTAAATGAGTTACAACAGGGAATCAGGGAGTGACCCTTAGGAGGTTAAAAACAGGAAAGAAGCTAATACAGAAAGTAATAAATAAAACTAATAATAAAACTTTATTGTATCCTGTCCTATCTCTTCAAGCAGTGTGCACCAAGAAAGTACTGTGCACCAAGCAAACACTTAAGTATTGCTCCATCTGTTTCTCCTTAGAAATACTCTCTCTCAAGCCAAGGCTTCCAAATACATAATGTGGCACAAAGCAAAGAAAAATTCAGAAGGAAAGATAAACGCCACCCTTTTGTCTGTTGTTCCTCCCATTCAATCTGCAATCTGCATTACGTATGTGTGTATGACTATTTTTAATTATTATTAATAATTCTGTTAGTCATTCATATGCCACATTTTCCCAGTGATGGAACTTAGGATGGGGTAGACATTATTAAAACTAGTACACCTCAAAAACTAACACAAAAAACATTAAACAGCATCTAAGTTATTTAAAAAAATAATTAATCTAGAGAAATAAGATTCAAGATTCATTCAAACATACAGAGAGAGAGAGAGAGAGAGAGAGAGAAGCAGTAGTCCAGTGTCTGCTGCCAATCATACAGTTTGTCCTTAAGACACAGAAAATGAAGCATTAAACTCACAGCAAGTATGGACATAAAAAACAGAAAACAGTGGGAGTTCAAGGAGGAATTAGGTATTGAGCATACAAATAAATGAACAGCTCATTATTGGATGCCTCATTCCTGTTCACATCTCTTTTTTAGTGTAATTCATTTCAATGAAGGTCCTCCAAAGTCGTCATGTATGACTCAGTTTTTATTTGTCATGGTTTTCTATATAATTTCTAGGGTGAATAATATGTGTGCAGGGTCTGCTCAAGTTAGCACTTGAATGAGAGATCGCCAACTAATACCTGATGCTGTAGGTTTTGTTTTTGAGGAAGAAACTGGCAAAACTACCTCTGAACATTCCTTGACTTAAAAAAGCTCTGTGAAATTCATGGGTCACCATAAGTCCACAGGGTACGCATACACACACGTTATTTCTTGTTTTAAGGACAAGGCTCAAAAAGTGCTTATCACACCATTAGCACTCCAACTGGCCTTTCTGTTTTTTAACATGAGGCTTACTTTTCAAAAGGCAAATTAATACAATTTTGTGAACAGCTTGCAAAATAAGTTTTTTAAAGCATCACAAAGAGCAGGGGTCCCCAAACTTTTTAAACAGGGGACCAGTTCACAATCTCTCAGACTGCTGGAGGGCTGGACCATAGTTAATAATAATAATAATAATAATAATAATAATAATAATAAAAAAGAGGTTGGAAGAGACACCTTGGGCCATCTAGTCCAACCCCCTTTTGCCTTTGTGTCGTGGGGGCCGGATAAATGGCTTCGATGGGCCACATGTGGCCCCTGGGCCGCAGTTTGGGGACCTCTGACAAAGAGGAAGCAATCTGCCTACCATCTATATTTACTGATTTTTCATAGTGGACACAAACAACATAAAAAGGTATTTTGAAATATTGGAAAACAGTCATTGCATTCCTACACTTCAGATACATTTTTCCCCAAGGGATCTGAGTCTTGGGCCCAAAACATCATTATGCCACATCCACAAGGCACCTGGCTATGTTCAATTCAAACATGCTTTTAAAAAAGGCTAACCTTTTTCTTAGCTTCCTCATATTGTTCTTGAAGTATTTCAAGTTGAAATTTGTCCTTAGTTTCTTCTGTACTATTTCCTGTTGACAGAAAGCGATTTGTATTTGAGAGAAGCGATTAATATTTTTGTGAACTCTACACTTATTTCTACTGTCAGGCCTTTGCTTCATTTGGACTAAAAAGGCCTTAGCACAATTACCTTAGCACAGAACCAATGTGCTGCAGTGTATCCTGGCTGAAAGAAAAAACACCACACAAAAGCCAATTTAAGCATAAAGGTTGGTTACCCATCTCTCATTCTATTTCTAAAAGGTATTGCCCATTCGGAAACCAAACATAATGAGCACTAGGAGCCCCTGTCATTTAAAAAGTATAAAAGTCTTTATAACAAGCAATTTTAAATAAAAAACCATTGGCTATGTATTGTGGCTGCATACTCTCATCCTGCTGCAAGCCATTAAGTTGCACTGATATCGCCAAGACTTCATAGAATCATAAGCTGAAAAAAGGGCTGAAATCTAACCTAAAGCAACAACAAACAAAAGAGAGTCAGAGTTTGTTTGCCACAGTGTGCATCTGCAACATCCCAAATGAAGGTGCAATGCAGCTGCAGAAGAAATCAAATTTCTGCCCATACTCCACCCATGAAGAAGAAAGGGGCTTATCCCAACCTCATGGGAACCATGCTATACTTCCAAGCTGACTCGCTAAGGCACAGCAAATGAACAAAACAAGAGCAGGGTACAGAGACTGTTAGCCAGAAATGGCCCTTGATTGAAAAAGCCTGCTGCATGAAATTACCTGTCAGTGGTTCTCAACCTGTGTGTCCCCAGATGTTTAAGCCTTCAACTCCAAGAAATCCTAACAGCTGGTAAACTGGCTGGGATTTCTGGGAGTTGTAGGCCAAAACACCTGGGGACCCACAGGTTGAGAACCACTGGCCTTAGCAGCCAAGTTGGTGGATATGAGAAAGGGGATTTGTCTACAGTAGCCCCACATCTTTGAACCATGCTGTTTAGCATCTACATGAAACCACTGAGAGAGATCATCTAGGAGGCATTGGATGGGTGCTATCACTATGCTGCTGACAACCAAATATCTATGCCTTCACAGTAATAGTTTGTTTCTCTCCTCTGAATGAATGCCTTGGGGAGATAATGGGTTGAATAAGGAAAAACACACTGAAATTGAATCCAGATAAGACAGAAGTGCTAACCTAGGTTTGGAGGTGTGTCAACCAGTTCTTGACAGGGCATCAAGAGCCTGGTTCCATTCCTCCAAAGGGCAGCCCAGATAGCTGACAGTCAGGAGTGCATACTATCAGCTCCAGCTGTTATCCTTCCTAAAACTGGAGAAACTGAAAATGGTAGTGCATGTGCTGGTGCCGATGTCCAAGGGCTGGACTTTAGCTATGCACTGTACATTGAGGAGCGGCCACATTTGCTGCTGTATGCCTTCAAGTCATTTACAACTTATAACAACCCTAAGGCAACGTTATCATAACGTTGGCAAGAGTTGTTCCAAGGGGTTGTTTTGCCTTTGTCTTCCTCTGAAGCTGAGAAAGTATGACATGTTCAAGGTTTCAATGGCTGAGCAGGGATTCAGACCTTGGTCTTCAGAGTGGTAAACTAATACTCAAACCATGACGCCAGGATATGAAAATCATTTCACTGACTGCCAAAGTACAAAATGTTGCCTATTGCCTTTAAAACTCTGCATGGTTTGGGTCCTGGTTACTTACAGGACTGCTTTCTTCAATGTAAACGGCACCATATACTCAAGTCCACTGGGAAGACATCTATTTCAGTCAGCTATAAGTAGGCTGACTGTTTCCCAAAGGACATTTTCTTCAGCTGCCACCAGACAGAGGAATGACCTGCCAGAAGATAATCTTCTGCTGGAAACACTGTCTGTATTTCAATCCACAGCAAGGATCAATCTCTACCAGCAGGTCTATTCATATTATCTTCACATTATAGTTTTTATTGATAGATTTTAAAATTTATTGATTTTGTATGTTCCTTTAACTGACATTTTGTGTTGTGCTGTATTTGATTATTTTAACCGTTTTATTTGTTTTAAGTATTTTAATGGATTTTAATTTGCTGGTTGGATTAATTCTATTTTAATATTTATATGTTGTGGATTTTAAACTGTACTGCTTTCTGATGTTGTGAGCTGCTTTGTCTCATTTGAGATGAATGTGGGATATAAATAAATAAAATAATAACAATTCCCAGCCTCAATACACAGATGGAAAACAAGTGTTCTTAGAGAACCAGAATAGAATCTGTATGTATGTATGCATGTATGTTCATGTATGATTAATGGTTTCAATGCTCCAATCCCCACTCTGCCACGGAAATCCACAGGATAATATTGGCAAAGTTGCATTCATTTCAGCCTAAGAGGAAGCCAACACCAGACATCCTCAGACAAAAACTTTACCCAGAAAACCATATTATAAGGCCTCCTATAAGTTAGAAACGACTGGAAAGCACAGCAAACCAACTAATGATGTTAAGCCCCATCAGTACTAATCTCCAAGAAAGTTCTCCAGAATCATTTGTTTTCTTTGACCTTATTATGTGCTGATTTCTTTTATACCATTTTTTTTTGTTTTAGCATTTTGTCAGGTGTAATGTTTAATTCGTGGTTGTCACAGGCTTTGATTAACCCTAGTGTTTTATTTTAGTATCTGCACTGCCTTAAGTCCTCTTAAGGCAGTTTGAACGCAAAAGGCAACCTCAACAGGTTTATTATTATTTTTTAAAACCAGTAATAACAGTGTAAATCATCAATTCTTATTGCTCCAGACTCCAATCTCACTGGGAATGAACATACCAAATAGTTGCTTAGATTTTGTCTCAGTTGCAAGATCGAAATTCCATTGCTTGATATGATCTGCTGTGTTGGTGATACTTTTTGACAGTGAAGACAGTTCTCTATTTTGCTCCGCTCTTGATGCAGTTGTGTTTACAGAAACATTTTCTGTCAATGCCTGGGAAGCAATAATATCCATCTCTTCCAAGTCATCTGCAGTGAAATCATCACTGTCCTGAAATGGATCTTCCATTTCTTTATGCCCACTTGTGGCAAGGGTTTTATAGCGCTTATTCGGTGGAAATCCATCTCCATGGTTTTCAGTGTTACTTTGGCTTGTAGGTCTCTGGAAGGATGAAGTTGAAGCAGTAACTCTGGCCTGATCCACACCGTATAATATAGAACTGTTTCTCTTCTTATTCCCAAATAAATGGTTCACTGACATTCTGTGTTTGCAATTATCCTAGCAAAAAGAAACCACAAAACAAGGTTAAGGTTGCCATGATCTTTCCTTTTTTATATACTTAAAACTGTGTATAACTTTATTATCTTTTTAAACCATTTTTATTGTTTCAACTTTACAATATCTTGCTTACACTTAGTTTCCATTGGTGCTCATATTTACACACACTTCATTTCCATGTAACATTGCTTTTACCTGCACCCTCTCTTTTTATACATCCTTCTCTTTTAAAAAAGGAAAAAATAAAAATAGGGGGGAGGGGGGGAAGATAGGTAACCTCCGGTCTATATCTAGTCACAAAGAAAGCCAATATCATATACTTCACCTTCTAGACCTCTCTATACTAACTCTTTTCTCATATTACAATATCAACAAAAAACCCTTTAATTTATTCTTCAAAACTCAGAATCGGCAAGCCCTTCTCTTTTTCATGAAAAAAAAGAATAAAAGGTTTCCAGTCTTTTTTTAAAAAAAACCTTTCAATGACCCTTCTATTAGTAGACATGTTAATTTGTCCATTTCGGCCAAGTCCATTGTTTTTATTATCCATTCCCCCGTTGTTGGTATTGTTGTACTCTTCCATTTCTACACGTATAGTAGTCTGGCTGCTGTGGTCATATATTGCCATAGTCTATCCTGGTTATTTTTATCACTTAGATCAAGTAGAAGAGTCTCCAGGTTTAGTTGGATGCTCCCTCCTAAACTTTTCTGGATCACTGTGTCTATTTGAATCCAATATTTCTTGGCATGTTTATATGTCCACCACATATGATAGAAGGACCCCACTTGTTGTTTACATTTCCAGAAAATGTTGGAGCTCTTTTTATATATCTTAGAGAGCTTTCAGGTGTCATATACCACCAGTACATCATTTTATAGAAATTATCTTTCAAATTATAACATAATGTGAATTGTAACCCTTTATTCCACATTTTCTTCCATTTTTCCAACATTATATTGTGCCCCACATTTTGTGCCGTGATCTTTCCAGATGACACACCCTCTATTTAAAATCAGTTATGAGTCCATCAGCCTCCTTTACTTCCTCAGCACTTTTAAATGTGTTATTGCAGCCAACAGTAAACACCTTTTCAAGGAAACGATCCTATGAGCAGGCCTTGCTCACAAATTATCATGAGCGAGACCACAACACACCTATTGGAAGGACAAGCCACAGGAACAAGAAGAATATAATGTTTGTAAATCAAGATGTCTCCTGACTTTAGTGGCATTTAGTAACCATCTGGATAGCCCTCATGAAGAAGAACATTTCTGGAAGTTTGGCAGAAGTATCACCACTACAAATATCCAAATCGTCCTCTGTAAATCAAGATGTTTACTGACTTTAGCGATATGATGCCCTAACAAGTTGACTCTTTGGCAATTTCTTGAATTTGCAGAGAACAAGCATTTAACTATGAAATCGCTCAGATAAAATACGTCTAAACCACAATGGACACCTAAGGCTCAGACATGGGCTTTTTGGTGTTTTGGACTTCAACTCCCACAATTCCTAACAGCCTACTATAGCTCCCAGAAGCCCCCAGCCCCAGCATTCGTAAGCTGGGGGTTTCTGGGAACTGTAGTAGGCTGTTAGGAATTGTGGGAGTTGAAGTCCAAAACACCCGGAGGGCCCAAGTTTGCCCATGCCTGATCTACACTGTAAAATTAATCCATTGATCTGTGGCTCCATGCTATGGGATCATGGGACTTGTAGTTCCACAATGTCTGCAATTCTCATGATTCCATAGGTGTAAGTAATGGCAGCTCAAGCGGTGCCAAACCACACTAATTCTACAGTGCAGATGCTCCCCACGTCCTCCATGCACTCTCTCTGAACTCACCCCGATTTTCCCGCGTCAGGAGAAGAGGCTCTGCAAAGAAGAGAAGCAGCATCTGCCTGCCCGGCATCGCTTCCCCATGCTCTGTCAACCAATAGGAAGCCAGCTCTCTCCCGATGACGTCCCGTCCTGTCCATGGGGGAGGGACGTGCAAAGAAAAGGTGACGCGCGAAATGGAAGGCGCTCACTCATTGGACGGGTGGGATTTCTTCTCACTGTCTTTAGCGCTCGTGACTAAACGCCAAGAATCCTTGGAAGCTCAAAGTGTGAGGGGGAAAGGGGGGGGCAGTTGTGTGTGTGTTTTTTATCTCGCTTACACTGTAGAATTATCCCGGTTTGGCACCCACTTTAAATGCTCTGGCTCAATGCTATGAAATCATGGGAGTTGTACTTTTTACAAGGCCTTTTTAGCATAGCCTTCTCTGCCAAATAGGCCTAGTGCAGTGGTTCTCAACCTGGAGTCCCCAGATGTTTTTGGACTACAACTCCCATAAATCCCAGCCAGTGTACCAGCTGTTAGAACATCTGGGAGTTGAAGGTCAAAAATATCAGGGTGCCCCAGGTTAAGAAACACTGGCCTAGTGCTTCACCGAAACCCTTGATCCTAAAGCATTCAGCCATGGCAACTAAAATGATATCTCACACTGCATTTTCTAGTGTAAATCAGGCATGGGCAAACTTGCCCCCCCCCAGGTGTTTTGCTCTTCAACTCCCACAATTCCTAAAATGTTTTTGATGTTTTACTATCTTTGTGGGAGGCTTCTCTTATGTCCCCGCATGGGGGGGCTGGAGCTAACAGAAGGAGCTCACCCACTCTTCCCGGATTCAAACCGCTGACCTGTCTGTCAACAATCCTGCCAGCACAAGGATTTAACCCAGTGGTTCTCAACCTGGGGTCCCCAGATGTTTTTGGCCTTCAACTCCCAGAAATCCCAACCGCTGGTAAACTGGCGGGGATTTCTGAGAGTTGTAGGTCAAAAATATCTGGGGACCCCAGGTTGAGAACCACCCAGGGGCACCTAGGCCATTAAATGCTAATCAAGGTGGCAAATGGCAACATTCACACCTGCCTCAAACAGGCAAGACTTCTTTCTCCCACCCTAGACATTCCACAGATATATAAACCCTATTTGCCTAGTTTCCAACAGACCTCACAACCTCTGAGGATGCCTGCCATAGATGTGGTTGAAACGTAAGGAGAAAATGCTTCTGGAACATGGCCATACAGCCCAGAAAACTCACAGCAACCCACCCCAAGATTACTAAGAATCCCTCCCTAGAATGCAAATCCAGGAACCATGGCAGATAAGAGTGGAAATGTAGTGCTATAATTGTGTGATGGCCAGGTTTTGTCTTTCATTGAATGCCAGTCATGCTGTCTCCAAAAGAGCCAGATTCACAGACACAAATAAGTCTGCAGTTGTGTCAAGCACTTTCTCTATCAGGATAAATGAAACCAGTGTTGTATGCTCACATTTCCTCACTGTCACAAACGAGATTAGTATAATATGTAAATATTATGCTCATTCATTTTTCTGTATTGATATGTATTGAAAGACGTGGTTTGTTTTGTCTTAAGTAACAGCCACAAATGCATAAGAACAAAATTAGTTATATGGCCCCTTCTGGAAAACATTTGCTTTTGCATAACCTACTGCCTTCCAATCTTTTGCCCTACAACAGTGGTTCTCAACCTGTGGGTCCCCGGGTGTTTTGGCCTACAACTCCCAGAAATCCCAGCCAGTTTACCTACCAGCTGTTAGGATTTCTGGGAGTTGAAGGCTAAAACATCTGGGGAACCACAGGTTGAGAACCACTGTCCTACAGGTTTGCGGATTTCAACTCCCAAAAGCCCCAATCAGCTTGGCCAACTGAAATGCACAAAAATTGTAATCTTCTGCCCACCTCTTTAGGAATATTGAACACACTGGGACTTATTTCTGAACAAAGTGCCAAGTACTGGACAGTTACTTGCTCTTCAACCATTTCAACATAGGGATTTTTAATGTGTGTTTCACAATATAACTATGCTTATCTGGAAATGACCCTTTGTGGTTTTACAAAGATAAGAGGATTGCAGCTTTGGGTCAGAAGATATGGGGAGGCGTGACAGCGTATCCTGCTACTTGGTGTTGCAAGATGCCTGAATTTAACAACCAAACATGGAGCAACAGTCAGGCTTGCCTCTTTAGATAACTTATCTGACTGAATTCTGAGTTATGTTATTCCCTCTGGCTGTTATAAGATTGGGACGGCAGTACAGGAAAACACAAGGATAGGCCTAACTCTTGCGGGACTACTTCATTCATCATCTCTGGCTATGAAGATCAATAAGATCTAGAGAGCCTTTTCTAATTACATCTTCAATAAAAATTGAGCGATCTGGTTCAAATATCTTGACACCTTATGTTAAGAATGCCCTCCAATAGTTCTACTTTTACAATTCCAGAATCTGTGAGGATACTGTGTTCCAGAAGCCAACAAAGCCCTGAGGTTTATTTATATGTGAAATCATCCAAGCAGGACAAGTATTTTTTGCCCCTGTGACCCAGGGGCCACATGGGCTGCCAAAGCCAAAATCCCCAATCATGGAAATTATCACAAATATATTTCTAGTTTTGAAAGCCAGGTTTATTTCATGCACAACTTTATTGGACTTCCTATATTGGGCTTCCTTTTCAAGATGAATTAATTAATAAATTTTATCACAAACCAGATGTATAAAACTTTTACAATATTAAAAACAAGAGTTTTTTTTTAAAAAAAGCATTAGCATTAAGACCAGAAAATTCACAACATTAAAAGTAGGAAGTCCATGATATGGAGCCAATCATCTACATATATGACACTTATAAAATCTGTGGGGATGGATAATAAAATGAGTAAGTTAAAACTTTACCTGCAAAAATCGTCCACAAACTGCTTCCTTATTTTTTATAGCTGCCACACAAAACATAGCCACTCTATAAGTGATCAATGGATCCCTATCCTCTATAACAGGCATGGGCAAACTTCGGACCTCCAGATGTTTTGGACTTCAACTTCCACAATTCCTAACAGCTGGTAGGCTGTTAGGAATTGTGGGAGTTGAGGTCCAAAACACCTGGAGGGCCCAAGTTTGCCCATGCCTACTCTATAAGATGTTTCAGATAATATTCTTCATTTCTGCCAGGGACCTTCTGCACAATGGAAGTAATAAAAACAGAGAAAATATCCTTTTAGAAGTGACATTGTAAAAGGGCATGCCTGGCAGTTTCCACTCCATACCGCATGGGCATACACACTCATGGGAGGGGATATCTGTAAACCTACCCTGCAGTAATGCTGATGGCAACATATTGAATCTGGCTAGAATGAAGGATCTTCTAAATCTGAGAATGTCTATCTTTGATAAGTAACTCACTGGAATGAACAACATCATACTGTTTTTAATTTTTTATTTAACTTTTAATGCATAACTGCACTGGGCTTGCTGCAGTCTACAATATTTAAAAGCTGAACTGCAATTCCTTTTCAAGGATGGTTCAAGAAGTCTGGAGGGGTGGACAGCTAAAAACAACCTTAAAAGATGCACCCACTCTTATATCCACACTTACAAGCTGTATCCCTAGGTCACACTTCATCTAACCTGTAATAGAGAGGCCATTATGTACGTCTCGCCTTCCTCATCTGTTATTACCCATGCAGTTTTAATTCATCAAGATCTAAAAGACCACATAGGTTTCTATGTATATATCTTCACTTTCTTCTCTTTCTCTTGCTGTCTGTTTGTTGTGCAGAAAACTGCTTCTGAGGAAAAGTGAATCTTTTACCTCAGAGAGCGGCAGATGGGAAGAGGGACAAATGGATGAGAATGAACTAATCGATTTCCTTGCCTGATTGGATGTTCCTTCCATTTATACACAGAGTAGTTTGGATACAAGCCACTGTTTCTTTAACTACAGCAAATATTCTAAACTATTTATTAGATTTTCACAAATCCCAAAGACAATGAGCAGTTTTTCCAGTTCTATCCCCAATCAGATACTTTAATCTGAAGTGCCAGTGGCATCGCCCAAACTACATAATGAATCTAGATAACTGCTTAATTTCTGAGGGTTGAATTTCTCCTTAAACTAGTCAAATGCATTAGTAGTATGGCCAATGCTCTCATACTGGCCATAATTGTTAAAAGTGACTCTTATGGGCTCAGAAATAATCTCATTCTTTCAAGAATTGTATGCACTTACTTGCTGCAGAAAAGACTAGCTCTGTCTCATCAGTCAAACTGACACAATGACCCAGTCTCTTTAGAACATCAATACTTTTTCTACTTTCAGTAATACTATTTTTAGCCATCCCAAGCTGGAGATCCTTTGCAGGCTCACCTCTTCCATTAGTAACTCAATATAACTGTCATGAATACATTAATTCATTCTCCTTTTTCTGACTTCAGAAAAGAGCAGCAGACAGAGAGATCTGGGTCGAAATCAGCTTGCATTCAATCATGTATCTCATAAATAAGTAAATGAACCTTTAACATGTGATCTTTCAGATTCTGGATTTCTTTCACCTCTCACCACTTGTAACACTAACTAGAATTAACAGAAGTTGCAGTTCAACATCTGGAGGGCCACATGTTCCATAACCCTGTCATCATGTAATAATTTAGTATTAATTTGTACACTAAGTAGAATAGGTTTCAGGCACTGATGCTTTGAGGACTATATTTTATATACTGGGATAAAATTCTATTCAAAACAGACCTTTCAATCATGTATACTATGACACAAACTATATTTTATTTCTTTGGGAAATGTCTGTTGTTACAGGATATACAGAAGCCAGTTTTCTCTCAGTACATACCAACTCATGTTGTAGATTGGTTGGAAAATAAATACTGTAACATATGCTGACAATTGTCATGGGATCCAGCAATATGCAGCTGAAAATACGTCAGCAAGCTGGTGATGTCACATAATCAGGCAATTTCAAGTTGAGTGATTTAGTACTAGTTTTTATTTTAATAGAAGATGCTGCTAAAATATTAGTCTCATCATATACAGTAGTGTAGTAAAATAATGTCCCTGATATAAAATGACAAAATCAAGATTTGCTATTTGGATTTTATTTCGGGAGTGGGGAAGAGATATTTACATGTCATTGATAGTTGAATCTGTGGATACAGAGGAGCAACTGTATATATGGGGAGAGTATACTGTATAGTCATTTTTGCTTCAATTCATGAATACATATATATAATGAATTCCTTCCCCACGTATCCTAGCTTTCACTATATAGTATATGTATCCATAAGGAATTCATGTAAAATGTCCAATCCTAGGGCTTTCCTTTTATAGTACTGCTAATGATGTCGTTCCAAATGCCGCTCTTAAAAAAAAAAGGCTAGAAATAAACACAGGGGAAACAGGCCCATCCCTGCTTCTCGTCTTCGAAGGTTGAAGGAGGAGTGGCTGAGGAAACTGGGTATGTTTAGCTTGGAGAATGCTGAGAGTGTTAGGATTTTTTAGGGAAAACACCCAAAAACAGCAGAGCATCCAAAAATATACAAAAGCAGGATACTTATAGTTGAGCATTCAGTTCACAGAAAGCAGAGCATGAAGTGTTGTGGCTGGAAACGAATTGAGATTTTAGGAAGCAAAGATGAAGAGTTCAATCTTTAAGGTTACAAAAGGTTTATTTACAAATTAATAACTACATTTCTTCATAGTAAATAACTGGGTCTGAACTACTCTAATTCCATCTCTCTAGAGTTCAAAAGAGAGGGAAAAAAATCTCCAAGCACACATTTCTCTTGACACAAGCAGAGAGGTTCAATACGCACAACACACACCAAGATACAAAAAAAGAAATCAAAGACAAAAGGCATGCACTCGCAAAGTATCAAATCTATTCTATACAACCAATCAGACTGAGAGCAGAAACAGAGAGGAGAGAATCTCTTTTCCTGCAATTTGAATCAATTGCTCAATTGTGTCCTAGTTTCGAGAGCATCAAAAAACAAACTTGTCCCCTCCTCAATGTGACATCCCTTCAAACATTTAAACATGGCTCTCGTGTCCCCTTCTGCTGGAATTCAACCACACATTGCCCAAGTCTGCAGTCCTCAATGAGGAGTGGTTATCTTGAAATAGGCTGAGTGAAATCCCTTCCCCTGATTCATGAATGACGGGTGGAATATATCTATTCCACCTAAACGTAAGGAAGAACTTCCTGATTACAAGAGCTATTCAGCAGTGGGATATGCTGCCTCTGAGGGTGGAGGGGTCATAGCGGTTTTTTGAGCAGAGGATAGATGGCCATCTATCAGGGATACTTTGTGTGCTCCTGCATGACTGAATGGGGCTGGACTGGATGGCCCTTGAGATCTCTCCCAACTCTATGATTCTTTGAAATATTTTGGGCATTGGGTTGCTGTGAGTCTTCTGGGCTATCTGTCCATGTTCCAGAAACATACTCTCCTAATATTTTGCCCACGTCTATGGCAGGCATCCCCAGAGGCTGTGAAGTCTGCTGGAAACTAGGCAAGTGGGGTTTATATATCTGTGGAATGTTCAGGATGTGAGACAGACAAGAGTTTTTAATGTTGAAAATTGACCACAAGTAGATTTCAATGGCTTCTCTGTGTAGTCTGAAAGGAGAAAACCATGAAAATGAAATTCTGGCTACCAGTAATAAAACTCTAAAACCAGGACATCTCCCATGAACTGGTGCGGGGTATAAAATGAAATTATTATTATTATTATAAATAAATAACTCTCAGAAAACAGGGGAATTCCAGACAGGAAAAAATCAGGACCAGCTAACACCTCCCAACAAAGGATTCTCCCAGGCAGGAAGCAGCCAGGCTTTGCAGCTGAAAGGCTATTCAATGCTAATCAAGATGGTCAGTTGCCACATTCACACTTTCCTCAAACAGGCAAAAGTTATTTCTCTCACCCTGGACATTCTGCAGATATATAAAACCCACTTGCCTACTTTCCAACAGACCACACAACCTCTGAGGATGCCTGTCATAGACGTTTCCTCTTTTCAGGAGAAAATACTTCTGGAACATGGCCATCCAGCCCGGAAAACTCACAGCAATCCAGTGATTCCGGCCATGAAAGCCTTCGACAACGTTTTGGGCATTGCTGATGTCATCCTTGTCTATTGCACAACTCCTGTTTCCTCACAATAACAGGGATGCATGAGGAAATGCATCGGGATGGTCATGTAAAATGTTCCAGCAGTTGAGACCTACAGATAATACTTTAGGGTGCATCTATACTGTAGAATTAATGCAGTTTGACCACTCTAACTGCTAAGGCACAATGCAATAGAATCCTGGGAGTTGTATTATTTATTGGGCTGTTAGGAATTGTGGGAGTTGAAGTCCAAAACACCTAAAGGGCCGAAGTTTGCCCAGGCCTGGTGTAAATGTACCTAACGATAATAATAATAGAAAACGAGAGAGGCCTGTGTTACCTGCAAGACCTAAGATTATATTCCCCCTTGGTCAGATGGATGAGGCGAAGGCCATGAGAACTCGTTTCAGGGCCTTGCTTCTCCCGCCCCGCGCGACCCCATTGTCTCCGTCCCCGGGGGCTGCAGCCCCACCCGCCCGCGCGACGGCTACGTCACCGCCAGATAGTAAACATTTCCCTCGCAGGGCAACTAAGCCACGCCCCCTCTCCGAACTCCCATTGGCTCCTTCCTTTCTCCTAGGCAACCCCTCCCTCTCCCCGCCAACCGCCGCAGCGACCAAATAAATAAACTGATTTGAGTGACTGACTCACTGGCTTGACTTGCCCCGCCTGTCTCCGAGTTCGAGCCCCTCATTGGTTGGCAACCCAGAAGCCTCGCCCTTTTTCTAACTTTTCTTCAGCACTATTGGAGGAAGGGCAAAGGAACGGAGGCAGGCGCGCGACAGAGTTTCCATCAACCGACGTTTTCAACCTTCCTTCCCCCCTCCCTTTTTCTTCTAACCAATGAGAAGGGCGGATGTCACTTGTGGCCCAATAGGGAGCGCCGTCCTGGCGTCCTCGAGACGGAACGCCTTGTTTCTATGATGCAGCGGCGGCAAGGTGCGGCGTCATTGGCTGCCGCTGGCCCCGCCCCGCCCCCGGTTGCTGCTGCTGCTGTGGTGGCGGTGGGCGGGGCGGGGGAACGGCCGCCTCTTGTCTGGTTCTGCCTGGATCTGTTTACTTGGTCTCGGCGGCGGGAGGAGGCGGAGCGGAGCGGAGGAGAAGGAACAGCGGCTCGCTCGGCCGGCCGCGGACGGGACGCCCCAGCGCTCCGGCTCTCCCCCCGCCGCCCCCGACCGGACGCCCCACGACACGACCCGCCGCCGGCCTGGGCGCCTCTCTCTCTCGCTCTCTCTGTCTGTCTCCGGCGCGCGCGAGGCCAGCACTGAGGGAAGGAGCAGCAGCAGCAGCAGCCCTGGCCATGAAGACGGAGATCTCCACGGCGGCGGGCTTCATCACCCGCCTCCTCCGGACGCCCGGCGGCATCGACGACGAGGAGCTGCGCTGCTTCAGCGAGTCCCTCCAGGAGGCGCTGCGAGGTGAAGGGAAGGAGGGAGGGAGGAGGGGACGGGAAGGAGGGCAAGGGAGGAAAACAGGAAGGAAAGGGGGAGGAAAGGAAGGAAAAGAGGAATGGAAAGGAGGAAAGAAAAGGAGGAAGAATGGGGAAGAAAGGAAGGAAAAGAGGGGAAGGAAGGAAGGAAAAGAGGGACGAAGGAAAGGAGGGGAAAGTGGAAGAAAGGAAGGGAAAGGGGGAAGGAGGGAGAAAAGGGAAAGGAAGGGAAACAAGGAGGAAAGGAGAAAGGAAGGAAAAGGGAAGGAGGAAGGAAGGAAAGGAGGGAGGGAGGAAAAAGGGGAAGAAAGGAAGGAAAAGAGGGGGACGGAGGAAGAAAAGGAGAAAAAGGAGGAAGGAAGAAAAGGGGAAGGAAGGCAGGCAGGGTGGAAGAAAAGGAGGAAAGGAAAAAAGAGCGAGAAAGGAAGGAAAAGGAGAGGGAGGAAAGGAAGGAGGGAAAGAGAGGAAGGAAGGAAGGCAAGGGGGAAGAAGTAACAAAGAATAGGGGTAAGGGAGAGAGGAAGTAAGGAGGAAGATAGAAAGGAGGGAGGAAGAGAGGAAGGAGAAGGAGGAAGTAAGGAAGAAAAGATGAGGTAGAGAGGGAGGAAAGGAAGAAGGAAGAAAAAGGGAGGGAGGAAAAAGGAAGGAAGAAAAGAGAGAGGAAGAAAAGTAACAAAGGAAAGTAAGGAAGTGAGGGGGAAGGAAGGGAAAGAGGGAGGAAGGGAGGGAGACAAGGAATTGAGAGTGGGAGCAAGTAGGGGAGGAAGAGAAGAGAGGAAGAGGATGAGAGGAGGAAGGAAAGGGGGGGAGAGGGAGAGAGGAAGGGAGCCCCTTCAGCACCCAAAGCCCTGCTCCCCTGCTGCCTCAGACACTCCCTGGAGGGGCTCCCCCAAAGAAGTTCATTTCCAACATCTTTCTGCCCCCTTGTTGTTTCTCTCTTGGACCCTATTTTCTGCCTCTGGTTCGCCTCAGCCCTGCTTGATCAAAGAGCCTTGAGGGGAATTAGAAGAAGTCCCCATTACGGAGGGGAGGATTCAGGGAGATCCTAAGGACACCTTTATAGTTGCTCCTAGGTTACCACAGATTCTGTAACCACAGATTAAATACTCCATGACTTGAAAGTACCCCCCCCCCCCCCATTCCAAAAGGCAGACTTTTGCCATTTTACATCAGGGACACCATTTTACCATGTGATTGTGTATAACAGGACTTGGGCATCCATGGATTTTCTGCTCTCTCTCTCTCTCTCCCCCCCCCCCCCCCCCCAGCTTGCCTCAGTTTCTGTAATGTTTTCCTGAACCCTCCTCCTCCTCTCCTTTGGTCAGTTGTGAGTCATAGAATTTGAGGATTTCAAGATGGTAATCCACATGCTGGTAACCTCAAGGTTGGACTTCTGCAATGTGTTTTACATTGAGCTACCTCTGCACCAAATTTGGAAACTCCAATTAGTTCAAAACATGGCAGCCAGATAGTTTATAGGAACACCTACGTAAGAGTGAGCATATTACACCCATATTAAAGTCACATGCTGACTGCCAATAAGTTTCCAGACAAAGCACAAAATGGTGGTTTTGATCTTTAAAGCCCTGCATGGTTTGGGTCCAGGTTACCGACAAAACTGCCTTCAACTGCACAATCCACCCTGTAGGCTACTTAGGTTTTCTGGCGGATGCTTACTCTCACCAGCCAAAACTCAAACAACGACCATCACTCGGGGACCTTTTCATTGGCCGCCCTGCAGCTGTGAAATGAACTGCCAGAAGAGCTCTTACAACTGAACAAGGTGTCAGAATTTAAAATCCAATTGAAGACCCATCTCTTCCAGCAGGCCTTCCCAGTCAGCTTTCAATCATGACTTTTGATTTACATTCTATTGCTACTATAGGTCAATTCTGCATCTGTATTTGGTGCAAGGTTTTTTATATTTTGTGTTTTTATCTATGTAATTTATTGTACATATTTTATATTCATATGTTTTTGACTTTGTTGTACCTCACCTCAAGTCATTAGGAGAGGCGAGTAATAAAATTAAAAAATATATTATTATTATTTTAGAATCATAGAATCCTATAGCTGGAATAGACTGCAAGGGCCATCCAGTCCAACCCCAGACTGCCATGCATAAACACACAATCCAAGCCCTCCCAATAAATGGCTATTCAGCCTCTGCTTAAAAACCTCCAGAGAATGGGACTTCACCACTCTGAGACAGAATATTCCATTGCTGAACAGCTCTTAACATCAGGATTTTTTTTCTTGATGTTTACGTGGAATTTCTTTTCCTGGAATTTGAATCAAATTTTTCTATGTCCTAGTCTCCAGAGCAGCAAAAACCAAGCTGGCTCCATCTTCAATATGACATACTTTCAAGTATTTAAACGTGGCTGTCATGGGCATGCTGTAGTGTGTGTTCCATGCAGGGTCTGTAATGCCTCCTGTCTCCCCCTCTCTCCCTCCCTTTTTTCCCCTTTGTAGACCATTATAAGCACCACTGGTTCCCCTTGATGCCCTCCAAAGGCTCGGGGTACCGCTGCATCCGGATCAATCACAAGATGGACCCATTGATAGGCAAAGCGGCGTGCATGATCGGACTCAGCCATGAGAGACTCTTCCAGCTCCTGCCAAGTGAATTAACTCTTTGGGTCGACCCCTTTGAAGTTTCCTATCGTATTGGGGAGGATGGGTCCATCTGTGTCCTCTATGAAGGCCCGCAGCAGCAGTCGGGAGCGAAGAACACCATAGCCCTGGAGAGCAGGAGCAGCTGTAAAGAAGAGTGGAGAATTGGGCGAGCTAGCCCTTCCAAGAGCTACAACATGATGACCGTGTCCAGTTAAAAAAAAAAAACACAATTCACAGGCCCTGTACAATGATGTATGTATGTATCCCACTTTGATAATGAAGTTAGATGATGTAATTGATATGCCGATTTTCACCCCATAGTCATTAAAGTTGTAGTAGTACTGCCAAATCCTTTGTTTTGTGGCCAAGGGCTAGTGTATAAAAACAAAAGTTCTTTAACTGTGTACCTTTTTCTGGATTGTATACTGTAAATGAAATTGTACAGTCAAAACGATTGTTTTACAGATTTCTATTTTGGAAAAAGAATCCTTGGCTATTTGTAATAAAAAGGAATTAACTTAAATCTTTTTTATTTTAATAATGACTTTTAGTTCACAGTAGCTCCCCACCCTGCACATATTGAGCAATAATTTGTGGGTGGGTATAGAGAGGGAAGGCGAGTGGGTGGGAATTAGACACGCTGACCAACTGGAATTTTTAAGCCTCTCCAGAGACTTGGCAGCACAGGCTGCTTCAGGGTCATAAACACAGCTGCATAGAACAAATATGATGTGTCCAATCTAAATATCCAGGCCAGGCTTCTTTCTTCCCAAACAGCTGTCAAGCATGGAAACAAATGTCTGGGAAGTAAAACTTAAAAAAAACTCTGTTTATAGCTTATTCCTTATATTCAAAAAAAACAACAACAAATGTTTTAATGTTACATTGATCAATACTGGATAAAAAAATATGCTGGTTAAAAGAAACATAATTGCTTATATAATTTGTCACTGGGAAAACTTCAGCTTTCAGAACATTTTATTAAAGCTGGAAAGTCCTGAGGCCAAACAACCTAATTGGATATAATCATATTCCGTTAATTTCACTGGGAATTATTTTCATGTGACATGGTTTCATATTTTTAAAAAGATTTGAAATAACAGATTCAGCAAACTCATTCTGCTTCTAATGTAAATGTTTGCTTTTCAACAATAGTTTTTTATTTTTGTTTTCAGACACAATTTTATATCCACTAAGTGCTTTAGGATCAAACAACTGCCTTAGGTGAATTCAAGGTCATGATGATGCCAAGTGGAATTCTGTATTTCATGAAAGAGGGCATTGTGGATTCTTTGTCCATTTGGCAAGGAACCAACAAACCTTGCTCTTTGTTACACTAATATGGTGAAAGGTAACAGTTAAGGGGCAAGTCTGGGCAAATTCAGAGTGGCTGAAAAGGTGATGAGAGGAAGTTGAACACCTAACCATTCCAAAATATCATTGATGTAGTCTGCTTTTGAATGGTACTCTTGATAACTTATTTTTAAAAGGTAAGTCTGATAAACATTCTATTAGTTGACACAAAACATCACTTTGGATGTTTGAACCACATGAATTCAATATAACTTCCTCTGAAATAAGATTTTTGAGATTTGTCAATAAATACTAGGTTAATGAGCTTAAGTTGGAAATCTTCCACTGACATTTTAGGATATACTATGTTTATAATGTGAAACATTACTTCCATTGCCTTTTGTTTGTCTTAAACAGGTATATTAACTTGGAAGAACCATGGTGAGCCCCTAAGTCAGCTTTCAAAAAAGAAATAGATTCTTACATATCAGATATTTTGGGAAGTTTAATATGAGAAAAATTCTGATTTTAGGAATCAAATTTCCTAACTTACTCCTACAGTGATACCTTTAGACATAATTTCTGATGTGAATTAGAAAGCCAAACCTATGTTAAGAATATAATGAAATCTGGTTATACCTAAATTATTATTTTTTTTTATTCATGTTATTTTTGACTGGTAATGTGAGCTGAGAATAATAATAAAATAATAATAAAACTTTATTTATATACCGCCCTATCTCCCGGATGGGACTCAGAGCGCGGTTTACAGTAATAAAAGCAACACAAGTCATAAAAGCAATACAACATTACATAACGACATAACACACATTATTAAACAAGGTAAAATAGTACAATTATAACGATAAATCACACTTACATGACCAGGTAAGGGGACGGGAACCATAAACCCAATATATTAAAATGTATCATTTTAGGATAGGGAAATCTTGTGCAATGTATTCAGGCTCAGAAATCGGTGGTAGTCCAATATAATTACTCAAAAACCTGCCGACACCACCAGGTATATATGAAATGATATGAAAGACAAATGAAATCTAGAGTCTAGCATCCAGAAGTCAGACACGTGTTTCCTTTACAAAATAAGTATAAATTGAATTAATCCTCCCATATTAATGTCCTCACAATTCTGTCTGCTTGGACACCCAAATGAAGTGGATTTTCAAAAACAGAACTGAAACACTGTTCTTTTGTAGATAAAGCAGATGGTGGAGATGAACTAGGATTATTGGAGCTTCTTTGCTTGTTAAAGAAAATACTCTTTCTTCTATTGCAGAAAACATCTGTTTTTTAAACTTTGATTTTTAAAGAAACATGCATTAGTAGCTGAATCATTTCAGCTGTTCGCAAACATTTTAAGATATTTGCAACAAAGGGTCTTTAAATGTGTTTGGTTGTAATGCTAATAAAATACATGGAAAATAGAAGCAAACTTGAAGAGGTTACTACTAACCTATTTCCCCAAAAATAAGACAGTGTCTTATATTAATTTTTGCTCCTAAAGATGCACTAGGCCCTATTTTCAGGGGATGTCTTATTTTTCCATGGAGAAGAATTCACATTTATTGTTGAACAAAAAAATGAACATTTATTATATACCGTACAGTAGTTGTCATCACAAACAAGCATCACCAAACTGAATCTTGTTACTACCATTATTTCCATGTACAACAATCTATGGTATGTACATTTAATGATCCTGCTTGCTCTGGTGTTCTGTTTGGCAGGCATGCTTCCAAACAAAAACTTTGCTATGTCTTACTTTCAGGGGAGGCCTTATATTTAGCAATTCAGCAAAACCTCTACTAGGTCTTATTTTCAGGGGATGTCTTATTTTCGGGGAAACAGGGTAGCCTTCGAAGATGTTAACAGCCTGCATTATAGAGGTGGAGGAAGGTGACCCCCTCAAGCAAATCCTTAGTTTCTTAGTGCACTAGATTTCACAATGTCCTACCTAATAGGCTGGTGCAGGTGAGGCAACTGCTGCATCATTCTGCCGGCCTTTTTTCTTTGTTTTTTTGGTTTTAAATTTTTAATAGGTTTTCCTTGTACATGAATTTAAAAAAGAAAAAGAATTCTAATGGATATTGGGGAGGATAACTGGGGGGGTTTTCTTATGGAGAAATTCTACTCATGATTTCAATTTCCAAGTAATAGGAAAAAACACATTTCAAAGAAGCAGAAACATAGGTAATAATAATTTAATAGGCCAACTCCATTTTGTTAAAAATCTACAGAGATTATTTATTTTGAAGACTGTATTTATTTTAAAACCATAGCATTTAATCTATTTTCTAATAATCACTCAATAAAGATGTTAATTGTGATAAAAAATGTGAAAACCAAAGTCTCTACAATGTAGTGTAAAGACTACATCCCAAATGAGAAGTAGCTTTAATTAAACTTTTTAATTAAAAAGAGTGGAGAAAATAATAAAATACAAATGTGAGAAGTAGAGCGGTCATTAGTATTAGAAGAGGGGAAACCCCTGGATAGAAGCAAAATACTACCATTATTGAAAAATTTACATGAAATGAGCTGAAGAGCTTACCTTTTGCACATAATGGAAAGTTACAATTCTGTTGAGAAACCAATACAAAATCCTTTTGCTTTCCATGTTGACCATTATACCAAGCACAGCTCCCTTGTATATTTGGTGCACCATGTTATTGGGGGGCAGGAACATATTTTGAGTGTTTTGCAGTGTAATTGGATGCTGTGGATCTTTATTCAGGCAAAGAAGCTCTTGAGCACAGGCTCAACATTACCAAGGATTACTCAGAAAAGATGTATGATGGATAAAGATTTAAAAATATGAAACCAGGAAGAGTGGGAACTAGATGTTCAACAGAGAGAATGAAATACTCTTTTCCACTTTTTATGAGACCTAATTATAGTTTCTGGAGTTCCATGTATGGTCTGTCCAATAAAAGTCCTGTCACACAAAGCCACTCCAGAAATCAAATGATATTAAGTTAGGGGTTTGGGTTTTTTAGTCATGGGATAGACTTTGTCCACATGTCATTAGTTTTGCTCTTATATTCCTAACACCTTCAAAAGCAGCTATAAAAATTGCTTGATGCTTCTGTTTGCTAAACTCTGCTTAACAAATCAAGTACTGTGATTCCTTGTGTTGTTGTTTTAAGGCTCAG
The DNA here is from genome assembly GCF_035594765.1 of Anolis carolinensis. Classification (NCBI taxonomy): domain Eukaryota; kingdom Metazoa; phylum Chordata; class Lepidosauria; order Squamata; family Anolidae; genus Anolis; species Anolis carolinensis. The sequence goes on along the minus strand of NC_085842.1, from coordinate 77,160,592 downwards.
AGACTGGGATGTCTGGGATGTCTGCTAATGACTTTTGCTGTCATTGCTACTTGCGCTTTAGCCATTTTGTATCTATATAACACATCAGAAATAAACACATTTGGTTGCATTGGAACAATATGCATGGGTTGTGGTGTGACAATGTGTGGATGGCATTGACTCTGCTGGAGCGTTAGTGGGATCATCCTGCACTTCAGACCTTATTTGGATCCAGCCGATGAATTCGTATTCCACAAAACGTTAGGAATCATTGTTTCTGATTAAATGTACTGCTTTCCATGAAAGCCGCGAACAAATGAAACCAGTTGGTCTTTAAGGTGCCACAAACTTCTACGGATGCGCAGTTCTGTTTCTATTCTTATGAATGTGATTTTATTATGGAGCATATATTGTACATTATTTTAATGTATGTTGTGATCTGCACAGGGAGTCTTTGGGCTGAAAAATATAACCAATTTGAAAAATTTAATAAGTAAGATGTATTGAAACAATTATGAAGTACGCTGATGAAGTAGAAATGTCTTTCAGTTTCAAAAGTGCTAGTCCCTTTGAATCAGACCAAAGACTTCTGTAACCCAGCATTTGGTTTCCTTTTTTTTATTATTAATTTTTATTTATTTATACTTAAAACTTATACATTCTTAAACAAATTTGCAATACAGAGTTATGTATATCAAGCTCATATAGTATTTTCACTCTCTATATTACATACTCATATTATTTACCTTTTATTACCTCTCACCTAGTGATATCCCTTCACCCCAGATCAGCCAATTACAATATTTATTTCCAAAATTCAATTGTTTCTTTTACAGGTTTTTTCCCCTTACCTTCTACATACACAAACTCTATACATTTTCCCCATATCTTCCCAAAATCATCCTTTTTTAATATCCCTCTTTTAATTTTAATCTTACATGTCAATTTATCATTTATCGCAATATCCCAAATCTCCTCATACCATTCTTCCATTTGGCACTCCTCACTATCTTTCCATTTTTTGGCTATTAACAATCTTGCTGCTGTTAGCAAATTGGCGATTAGTTCCTTTAACTCTTTTGATACTTGAATATTATCCATAAATGACAACAGTGCTATTTCAGGCGTTCCTATTATTTCTGTTTTGGTGATTCCCTTTATTTCTTTAAAAACGTTCTCCCAAAATTTTTGAACATATTTACAGGACCACCACATATGTATATATGTACCATTTTCCTGGCAGCCCCTCCAGCACTGCTTAGAGTATTTCTTATCAATTTGATTTAATCTAATTGGTGTGAGGTACCATCTCCAAAACACTTTATAATCTCTTTTATTCTTATAGACATGTTTTTTTAATATACGCATATTCCACATTTCTTTCCAGATTTGAGGGTATATTTCCTTATTGCAATCTAACTCCCACATTTCTTTAAGGTGATCCTGCTCCTGCTCTTTATCTATTAGCAATTTGTAAATATCACTTGTTATACCTTTGGTTCTTTCTTTTCCTTCCCTTCCCCCCCTTTGACTAATCATCTTCTCAAATTTTGTAAGTTCTCTATCTCCCTTATATTTCTTTCTTATTTCCCTTGCCCATCTTTCCAATTGTAGAACTTTATACCACCCAATACTCCCTGATAGTTGATTCCTTATTTCTCCTAGATTCTTCATTTTTGATTCCCAATCCTTTAATTTCATCATTCCTTTTTCTTTAAATGTTCTTTCTAACTCCCTTTTGAGATTCATTGGGAATTTTTTTGTAATTAACACCGGTGTTAATGGGGAGATCGGTGGTATTAGTTTTTCTTCATACTTGGCCCAAATTTCTAATATATTTTTTAAAAAGGGGTTCCCTATTTTATTATACCATTTCTTCTCCGAATTCCTGGTTTTCCCTATGAAGAAAATATTCTCTAATTTCATATCTATATCTTTACTCTCTTCTTCTAACCATTCTAAATCCTCTTGTCCTATAATCCCTTCAATAATATACCTTAATTGATTTGCCATATAGTATAGTTTTAAGTTTGGTATTCCCAGACCTCCATTCTTTTGTATTTTATACCATTTTTCCTTATTTATTCTAGCCCTTTTATTCCCATTACAGAAGGTATTTATTATATTCTGCCAATTTGTAATTTCACAGTTGAAATTTTGATAGGTAGCATTCTAAACAAAAAATTTATTTTGGGTAATATTTTCATTTTTATTAATGCAATTCTATCAAACCAAGACAATTTAAGCTTGGTAAATTTAGCCAGAGTGTCTTTAACATTTTTTCTTAATCTGATTATATTATCTCTTTCTAAATTGCCAATTTCTTTAGATATATTGATTCCTAAGTATTTTATTGACTTCTTTATTTTTATTCTACACAAACCCCCTTCTCTTATTCTCTCTTCCTCTTCTTTAGTGTAATTAAATAATAAAATTTCTGATTTGTTCCAATTAACTTGAAGGCCTGTGACTTCCCCAAACTCTGTTAAGTGTGTTTCTATTCTTTTTAATTGTTCTATTGGATTTTCAAGGGATAATAGCGTATCGTCTGCAAATAAACATATTTTGTATCTTCCTTCCCTCCCTATCCCCTTTATATTTGTATCCTCTCTTATCATATTTGCTAATATTTCTATAACTATTGCAAATAGGGTAGGTGAAAGGGGGCATCCCTGTCTTGTCCCTCGGGTTAATCTTATTTTCTCTGTTAGGCCATCGTTTACTTGAATTGCAGCATAATTAGTTGAGTATAATTTATCAATCAATCCTCTAAATCTCTCTCCTAATCCAAATTTTTCTAATATTTTTTTAATGCTGTCCATGAGACACAGTCAAATGCTTTGAATATATCTAGGGCCAATATCCCTGCCTTTGATTTTTTCCCCTTAATTTTATGAATTATATTTAGTACTCTTCCCACTAGATTTGACATATTTCTTCCAGGGATAAATCCACATTGATCTTTTTGAATATAATTATATATGAAGCTATTTATTCTCTTTGCCATTATTGCTGTCAATATTTTAGCATCTTGATTTATAAGGGAGATAGGTCTATATGAACCAGGATCTGTAGGATCTTTATTTGGTTTTAGAATTAATATGATCCTTGATTCTTGCCACGACGGTGGGATCTGTTCTCCTGCCAATATCCTATTATATAATTCTTTTAATTTTGGTACCAACATTAATTTAATTTTTTTATAATATTCCGGTCCCAACCCGTCCATTCCTGGGGTCTTCCCTCCTTTTAATTTATCTATAGCCTCTTCTATTTCCTTTTCTGAAACTAATTGCTCCATGTGCATTTGATTTCCTTTGATGGCCAAACAGTTTTTATTTGGCAAAACCCATCAGCAAGATATTAAGACAATACTACATTCATGTTGATGTCCTCAAACATTTTGAGCGGAGGGCTGGTTCACAGTTCCTGAGACTGTTGTGGGGCTGGACTATAGTTTGAAAAAAACAACATGAACAAATCCCTATAGACACTGCACATATCATGTTTCAAAGAACAATACAATATTTAAGATAATGAACAATTTTTACCAACATAAACTTACCAATATTTCAGTGGGAAGTGGGGCCCTACTTTTGGCTGATGAGAGAGTCAAGTTAATTAGGATTATTGTTGTTAGTCATTTCAGTCTCAAGTTTATGGCGGGGGCAGGGTAAATGACCTTGAAAAGCCGCACCCGGCCTGAAGGCCTTAGTTTGGGGATCCCTGTTCATTAACAACTCATATAATTGCAATACTAGCCGTATCAGCATGTTTCCAAAGAAACAGCATGGTGTAGTGCAGTGATGGCGAACCTATGACACGCGTGTCAACACGGGCGGGTGCGGCTGTATACAGAAAAGTATGAGGCCACATACTGAGAAGGATGTTTCATCCTCGGCTCTTGCACGGCCAGTGCGGATCTACAAAATTAAACGGAACCCTTGCATATAAAGTACCAGCATGTTTTAGGCTCGTTACTTGACCAGTTCAAGTGATAGATTTAATCAATTTAGAAGCCTAGAACAGACCATGAAAATAATTAAGTATCTTGATATAGTAGTCTACAGTAGTTTGGAATTACAGTAGAGTCTCGGTTATCCGAGATAATGGGGCGGGCCCTATTATCCCTCCCTGCAATCCGGTTTAGGGAAGCACCCGTGAGTGCTGCTGCCTAGCAACACTCACGGGCGCTTCTCCAGAGGCGAGTGGTTGCTGAGGAACGGGGCTCCATCCCTACGATGAGCACTTGGCCCAGAGAAGTGCCTGTGAGTGCTGCTGCCTAGCAACACTCACAGTCGCTTCACAAGAGGTGAGTGGTCGCTGAGGGACGGGGCTCCGTCCCTACGATGAGCACTCGGCCCAGGGAAGCGCCCGTGAGTGCTGCTGTCTAGCTGCGCTCATGGGGTGCTTCCCAAGGGGCGAGGGCTCGGCCCAGGGAAGCACCCCACGAGCGCTGCTGCAGCGATCGCGGGACGCTTCTCTGGGCTGAGCCCTCGCCAATCGCGGGGCGCTTCCTCCTCCCTCTTCTTCTCCTTCTCTTGAGCTCCCTTCGCTTGAGAGAAGGAGAGGGAGAGGGAGGGGTGCCCCCCGCGGCGCCTCGGACAGTACGGAGGCTCGGTTAACCAGGGCTCGGTTAACCGAGACTCTACTGTAAATGGTTTCCAATGGATGCAGATTGATGATTTGGAGATGCAACTTGCAGAATTTTAGCATCTGGGCTCAAGTGTTTATCGACTTGAGGTCAAAGCTTGAGAATCTGCTTTGGTGCTGCTTGGAGAATCAAGAGGAGTGCCACTACAAACAGGAACTGATTACCAGACACATTTAGCACCTTGAAAAATATAGCAGTGGCTTTACTCACAATTTTTCCCTCCACGTACTTTGGTGAGACCTTATTCTCAGCATTAAATAATATCAAAACCAACAAAAGAAACAGATTGACAGATGAAGTTAGTAGCGCTTGCTTGGGCTTGAAGTGTACAAAATACCAATTTTCAATTAAAGATTTAGCCAATGAAATTCAGCAACAAAAAAGTCACTAATAGGCAGGTTAGCTAAAGAATTCCCCCTTCTCCTCACTTATCTTAGTTCACGGCAGCCCACACAAGTTAAATCCTATCAAGACCAACAAAATAGCTCAACTGATGGGTGAACAAAGAAGTCACTAAGCAGGTAAGTTAAAGATTAGTTTTTTGTTTATTAAATACAGTTATATATTACAATTATACATTTCTGCTATTTAAACTATAAATATTGTGAAATTATTGTTTTTTTCTTGAAGTGTCACATCGCCCAAGTTATGACACACCAAGCTCAAAAGGTTGCCCATCACTGGTGTAGTGGTTTCTGTGCTGGATTACGAGCCCAGGGCTTAAATCTCCACTCAGCCACAGGCAAGTCACATTCTTGGGCAAGTCACATTCTCTCAACCTCAAGGGAAGCAATTATATACTTTCTCTTGCCAAGAAAACTCTATGATAGAGACACCATAAATCACAGTTGACAGCAACAGTATCAAACAGTCAAACAGCATATATTTAACAATTAGAATAGTGTTCTTGATTATTATGTCCCTTTCCTACACATAAATGGTGATTTCTTGCTGCCTGGGAAGATTGTGGACTGTTTTTTTCTGTTTCCTTTTGTGCTTGATAAACTTTTTTTCCCATTTTGAAAATTTCACCACGGACACCTTATTAAATCACTTCTAAACCAATTCTAAACATTTTTGCTAGGAGAAACCTTTCAGTGAGTCAAATGGGTTTCCTGCTGGTCAGGTGTAAGAATTACTGTATTTGCTCAAATCTAATGCTGACCTTTTTTGGCTAAATTGCCAAAATTGGCCTGTGCATTAAATTCACGTATTATGGTAATCTTAGTGCTGAGCCAAAGCAAAAGGGGAAGCTGCTTCAGGAGCACCTGGAGCTCCTGTTTGAGGGACGACGTCTCTAATTTAATGGCCAAGGCTCAATGTTAGGCAACGCTGGGATTTGTAGTTTGGTAAGACATCAGCATTCTTTGGCAGCCCCATGATCCCAAACTACAGGCCCCATGACCCCGTAGTATTGAGACAGGGCAGTTAAAGTGGATTCATTCTAGAGCATAAATGTACCCCAAGGTTTCTTTTTCATTGTTGGAAGCTTTGGTGTTCTAACGCTTGTTTTTACAGAAGGAATTCTAAGCAGGTAGCAACTGTAATGCACACCTTCTTTGGCCAAATTACAAAAGAGTGCACTTTTTGCCGCATCCGCCAACAAATACTTTTTTGGTTTTAGGGTTTTGAACATGGAGGTGCGCGTTAGATTTGCTTGTGCATTAAGCTTGAGTAAATATGATTATCAGGTAAGGATTGCAGACTTAGTGCATTCTAGAAAAACGAAAGCATTTTTGCAGTCTCAAGCCTTTCTTAACTCCTTTTTCTGGCACTCGACATGGATTATGTCATTATGGGTATATTATTACATGGGTGAAATTATACCAATTCAGCATCCTATTTGTAGGGGGAAAACATAGAACCTGAAAGAGCAAAAGACAACGCTGAAATTAAATGAGATACAGCAGTGTGGCAGCATACAAACACATTGAATAGTTGTGTTTTAAATACATGTAATTATTGCAAATTAAGATATCTTTCCTTCCTGCCTTGTTTCCTGCCTCATCCCATCCAAATCTGGTGAAACAGTAGTATGTTACAGGGAACATACAGCTCTTGCTTTCCAAATTATCCTCACCCAACACAATTTTAACTGCTATATTTATGGCATGTGAAATGTTGTTCTATATTATTGATTTACATATGTTAATAACTGTAAACAATTCAACTTCCAACCCAGTCACGCTGTTTACTAAAACTAGCAAAGGCATAAATAGGTCAGTCTTTAAGTGACAGTCTTGTAGCATCTTCAAAACTAACAAATGTCTTACAGTATAAGCTTTCATAAATTACAGTTTATTTCTTCAGATGCATTAAATATTTCCTAAGTTAGTGGTATTGTGCACATAGGGTGGATATTAACAGGATGATCGGGAGGATTTAAATGCAGAAATGACAACTATTACCACAACACCTGTAATTCACATAGCAATTGTTTTGACATAAATCAGAATATATGTCACAATGCAAAAGTGAGCTGATTGTCTAATACAGTTTAAATTAAAAGGGAAAAAATATCATTGTACTAGTTCTAGATAGTTTATTCATGGGTTTGATTAAAATGTTCTCATTAGGAATCTCTAGGTTCTCCAGCACAAATCTGTGGTCCACTTCTACTGGATATTAACCACAAAATCACACTGGAGGATTTACAAATCCTTAAGGAGCCCCCGGTGGTGCAGCAGATTAAATCACTGAGCTGCTGAACTTGCTGACCGAAATGGTGGTTCAAATCCAGGGAGCAGGGTGAGCTCCTGCTGTTAGCCCCAGCTTCTGCCAACCTAGCAGTTCAAAAACATGCCAATGTGAGTAGATCAATCGGTACCGCTCTGATGGGTAGGTAAGGGAGCTCCATGCAGTCATGCCGGCCACATGATCTTGGAGGTGTCTCTGGATAATGCCACCTCTTTGGCTTAGAAATGGAGATGAGCACCAACCCCCAGAGTTGGACATGACTGGATTTAAGGTCAGGGGAAAACCTTTACCTTTAAGGAGAATACCTTTCTATGAACCTCTAGGTATTCCTGAACATTAGTAAGAACTACCTCATTGTGAGAGCTGTTCGGCAGTGGAACTCTCTGCCCCGGAGTGTGGTGGAGGCTCCTTCTTTGGAGGTTTTTAAGCAGAGGCTGGATGGCCATCTGTCGGGGGTGCTTTGAATGTGATTTTCCTGCTTCTTGGCAGGGGGTAGACTGGATGGCCCATGAGGTCTCATCCAAGTCTATGATTCTATGATCCCAATTCAATTCTATGGCCAACTTCTAGTTCCTAAAGAAGGCATCTGGCAAAATCTCTACGTCTCTCATGCTGGAGACCCAGAGATTCCTAAATAGGCATTCTCTCAGGTTAAAAAAAGTTTTTAAATTTGCATTTTTCCACTTAAGTGGGGGTCTTGCTCCCCTAGTCCCAGCAAATATGGAATGCAGACTGTAAAACCTTTGAGAAAAATATGTACACTACAGCCAAGAAAATAATTCTTGGTTTTGTTAAGGATGACATACTTTTCAGTGCAACATCTAGATTTTTCATAACATTTATAACTGGCCTGAATTTATGAGTGTCGACAGCAGTACTACAATGTGTTCTAGGAAAAGAGCTGCCTTTTGTATCTCACAGTTTCTAATGGGTTGTGACTTTCCGTTTTTCTTTTGATGCGCTTTTCTCTAATTCAATCGCATCTGTCCCTGGGCTGATGAAATATTACTGGAACAGCAGTGAGCCCAATTCCTTTCTACAGATGCTGTGCTCAGTGATTGCTCTATTCGAGATAATCACACACACTTTGCCCATTACTAGACTATATTGAACCTGTCTTTGTTGAACTTCACTAGCCTGGTGTCCTAAATAAAAGTTCTTATACAACTGACCCCCTTCAGTTTTTCAACTTCCCCTTGATTATTTTCAAAATCTGATTATGAAATGTGGGACTGCCCATGTGACGGCGCGAGTGGCGCCATCTATATGTCAAACTATAAGTTTCAAGATCTGAATTGTTGTATCATGCCTGATTTTGCCCTTACCCTGTAAATGTAGTTGGATTGGTTATTTATATCTGTCAATCAATGTTGTTTGTACCTGTTATATTGCTCACTCAGCAAAACTGTTTGGCTCCACCTCTTCCTGGAGTAGGACTGTGTTTCCTCCTTTTCATTCCATCAGCAAGTTCTCTATCGGATGGACGTGAAAGAGAGGCTTGGCTCAAAAAGCCCTTCAAAAGTTACCTCTCAGCACCAATTCTGAGGTTCTTACCCTTGGGACTCACACTTCATGTTCAGGGCCAACCTGAACAACGTTGAGGAGTCTCAAGCGCCTTCAAATCAGTCCTTTGGCAACAGAGGAAGACTCTTGTCTTCAGATATAGGTCATTGGACTGAGGTTGAGTTTGCTCTGGCATTCACAGCCAGAGAAAGAGGGATCTGGACAAGCTTCATGGACTTAAACAATCAAAGACTGTAATGTATATTTTCTTTTACCCCCTTTGTGAAGAATAAACCCAGTTTTTGAGTTAACTACAGTGTTTTGGTCCTTGGGAGTTCCAGTTTCCTTAAAGGAGGGCAAGAAGCAATCCCCTGGGGAAAGATGTCACGTCCATGCCTCTTTCACTAAGAGTTTACAGCCCCAGGCGCGACGGCACAGTGCTGAGAGAAGCCTTCTTTTCCAGAAGTACTGCGAGAGGAGCCTTCTTTTCCAGAACTGCTGAAAGAAGCCTTCCAGAAGTGCTAAGAAGGGGAAAGAAGGAGTGGAAGGGCCTTAAATTTGCCAAGCCCATAGTCTCCTAAAGATAAAGAAGTCAAAGGAAGCCCAGCCTTCAAAAAATTGAGACATTTACAAGCTTTCCCGCCTTTTTGCATCTCAAGCCACCAGCAAATCCCTACATCCAGCTCTTGCAGCTGCAGCAAGTTCAAGCCTTCTGCAAAGTGGATACATTTGCTAGAAGCCTAGCCTTTGCAAAATTGAGACATTTACAAGCTTTCCCGCCTTTTTTTGCATCTCAAGCAGCAAATTGATACATCCAGCTCTTGCAGCTGCAGCAAGTTCAAGCCTTCTGCAAAGTGGATACATTTTGCTAGAAGCCTAGCCTTTGCAAAATTGAAACATTTGCTAAGCTTCCCGCCTTTTCTGTTTCCCAAGCTAGCCAGCTAATTGCTACATTCAGCTCTTCAACTGCACAAGATCAAGCTTTTTGCAAAGTAGATACATTTCGCCAGAAGTCAGCCTTTGCAGACCAACCAAGCCTCTTCCAGAAACCAGATTGCAAAGCAATAAATTTCCAACCTTCTGCAGTTCCTGCCATTTCTGCAGAGCCTGCTGCAAGTTTATGAAAGCCCAGGCTTAACTTCCCAGTTAAGCAGCTGTTTTAATTGTCTTGTTTAAAATATTGCATTGCCCTTTTGTGTGCCTTTAATTGTATAGTTATATAGTATTGCATTTTTGTACTGTTTGAAACTTGGGATAAGTTTCCTTTTGAATTACAGAATGTCAAGTCATAGCAATGAGATTTTGCAAACAAGGGTCAAATCCCCCCGCCCAGTCAGAGAAAGGCACCCCACAGAGAAAACAATGCTCTGCCTTTTGCAGCAGGAAGGCCAGCTTAGGCAGAGGTTTAACAGAGCTTGGCAAAATCTGCCAACCATAGCTGATGCAATAAAGGCATCCTTTTGCCCAAAGGAAAAGGAAATTCTTAGGCAATAATTTGTAAAGGCCTTCAATAATGGGAGTGCTATTGCAGAAGAAATAATCTATGTACTGAACAAAATTAGCACTCCAGAGTCTTTAGATAGGGCTAAGGAAATTTCTTTTAGCCTACAAGAAGAGAGGAGGCGTTACAGCGCGGTTCTATCTGAACCAGAGCCCAGTTCCTTATTCAAAGGTGCAGAAGAAAGGGTTCAAGGCTCCCCATGTGTAAGCCTTAGATCTAGTCTGCTCAAGATTCCATCTAATGATGCTAGCCATAAATCCAAGCATTCATCTAGGCATAGCAGTTCCTCCCAATCCATACATTCATTCATCAGTACTTCTTCCAAAGCAGCCCACTACAACAGAGAGGCTGTCCGTTTGAAAATTAGAAAAGAGGTTTTAGAAGCACAGGCGTCTGCAGAAATGGCTAAGCAAGACCTTTCCTTCAATGAAGAGGAACTCCTCCTTCAACAGGCTAAAGCCAAGCAGAAACTGCTTCTAGCGCAGGCTAGGGCCCAGCAAGAAGCTGATCTAGCGCAGGCTAGGGCCCAGCAAGAAGCTGATCTAGCGCAGGCTAGGGCCCAACAAGAAGCTGACCTAGCACAGGCCAGGGCCCAGAGAGAAATAGAGCTTGCAATGGCTGAAGCCAAGCAAGATGAGCTGCAACGGGATCTAGATCTGCTTCAAGTAAAAAGAGACACAGCACAAAAGATAGTCAGAGCTAACGTTCTAGCCAAAGCCCTATCACAGGAACTAACACAAGAAAACCTTAGTTTCCTGCCAACACAAGAGCCTACAGCAAAGGTTTCAGCACATCTGCAACTGGAATCACCTGTAGTGCAGAGTCATATCTCCTTTTGCCACCTTGAAGATCGCTCACCTGTTCCAGTGTTCGCAACTTCAAGGCCAGCCCATTCCTCAGAAGTACAGCAAAGCACGGCCGGGAGAGTGCCATCATCTCTGTCAGAGTCCATCCCTGTACTTAGGCCTCAGAGATACCACTTGTCTACTTGGGAACAAAAGGATGACGTCTTTCAACAACATCCAGATGTCCATTCAGATTGGCAAGGCATGGCCGGGAGTGAACCACCACATTCATCCCTGCATACCAAGTCAATTCTCCCATCGCTGAAGATGAAGGCTTCAGAGGTGCTGCCTGCCAGCAATCTGCTGAACCCAGCATCGCCTACCATCGAGACAAGATGTGTTCAACCGAAGAACATTGACTTCGTCGGGCCACATCACACTCCTCAGATGTACCCTTACACACTGGAGTCTCAATTGGGTTCCCTCTTGAGAAATCCAAGAAGAGACATCAGAGACAAAGGCGTCCAGAAATTCACTGACCGACCAGATGACTACCTTCTGTGGAAAATCACCTTCATGAGGGCCATTCGAGATTTCAAGCTAGAAGCAGATGAAGAACTGTCCCTTCTTATGGCGTGGCTTGGACCCAGCTCAGCCGAGCAAGTAAAAAGACTTTATGCTGCTCATGTAGCAGACCCCCAAAGAGCATTGTCCACAGCGTGGTCTCGCTTGGACCAGCGCTTCGGTGCGAGCACTGAGATAGAAGCATCCCTCATGGATCGACTCAACAGGTTCCCATCACTGAAGATGAAAGATTGCAAACAGCTTTGGGACTTTAGTGATCTTTTACTAGAGCTAGCTTCAGCCAAAGGAAATCCAGAGCTGCCAGGTTTAGCATGTCTGGATCAGCACACGTCGCAGAGTGCCATTCTCTGCAAACTTCCTTTTCCTCTTCGAGAAGCTTGGGGGAAACAAGTGTTCAAGTACAAAGAGGAGAATGCAAATGTATACCCGCCCTTCACTTTTTTGGTGGATTTCGTCACTAGAGCAGCCCGTGAGAGGAATGACCCTCAGACAGGTCTTCTCGCTTTGTACCAAGACCTAAAGCCTGAAAAGACCTCCAAAGAAGACAAAGCCCAGGGCAAAGATCTTAGAAAGAACCTAAGTGTCAAGATGACAGACGCAACTTCTGCAACTTCTGCTCAACCAGTCAGCAACAACACCATATCCTGTCCCATTCATCAGAGGCCACACAGCCTAGCTGAATGCAGAGAGTTCGCAAAGAAGCCTTACAAAGAACGACTCCAAATAGTTCAAAAGGCCAAGGTGTGCTTTAGATGCTGCGGCGCCACTATTCACTTCTCCAAAGACTGCAAAGAAAAGGTTAAATGCCAACACTGCAACAGCATCAAGCATTGCTCTGCAATGCACAACTTCGATTCCCCTCAATTCAAAACAAAGTCAAATTCTCCTACCAAAGAAGAAACCAAAGAAGACCAAAAGCCTACAGAACCTTAGGTAGCCCTCAAGGCTCCTGCGGTTGCCTGCACCAAGCTTTGTCAAAATAGCCACAAGCCCAGGATTTGCCACCCAATCTGCCTGGCAGAGGTGTATCCAGACAAGCAGCCATGGAATAAGAAAAGGGTCTACGTCGCTTTGGATGCCCAAAGTGACGCATCTCTTGCAACCCCAGAGTTCTTCAACATGTTCAACCTTCATACCGAGACAATAGATTACACCATATCCACTTGTTCTGGAAAGAATAAGATGAATGGCAGAGTTGCAACAAAGTTCAAAATCTCGCCTGTCAGACAAAAGGTCAGGTACGATCTTCCTGACCTTATAGAATGCAGCCTGATTCCCAGGAACAAAGAACAGATAGCCACGAAGGAGGTGGTACAAGCCCATCCTCATCTCAAAGGTATTCAAGATCTAATTCCAGCTTTGGACTTGGAAACAGACATCGTCATGCTTATCGGTGCAGATTGTCCCACACTGTTCCGTGTTAGCAACCAGATTGAAGGTCCTAAGGGATCACCCATGGCCCAGCAGTTGCCTTTAGGATGGACGGTGTTAGGCCCAGTCTGCCTGAACAAGATGTTCCAGCCTGTCACTAAAAGGCCTTCACTAATGCAAGGATGTGCCAGCCACATCTCAGTTTGCTGCCAGGGAGTAATGCCAGATTACTCTCCCATCATCGAAGTCACAGAGAGAGATGAGCAAACAGCCTTTTCTAAAAATGAACAGAAGTTCCTTGAGATGATGAACAGCCAAGTCACTCAAGTCTCTGAAGGTAATTGGATAGCACCTTTACCTTTCAAGCCGGAAAGACCATCTCTACCCAACAACAGAGATGTTGCCCTTCGTCGTCTCCTGTCCTTAAGAAGAAGGATGCTAAAGGATCCGAAGATAAAGACCCAGATCACCCAGTTTGTGGAAGACCTCTTCAGAAGCAACTACGCTGAATCAGCCAGCGTGTGTGCGGAGGGAGAAGAGCAGTGGCATTACATATCCACTTCAGAAAATCCGGCAGATGTGACATCCCGAGGAACATCAGCCGCAAAGTTGTCCAAGTCATCCTGGATCACTGGACCCAAATGTCTTCAAAATCCTTCCTTTCCAGAAAGCATTTCCGTGCTCAAAGACACTGAGTTGCCAGAAATTCGGTCCTGCAAATCTACCATCTATGGCCAAGACTTATCAAGGCAAGGTTTAAATCCAGCCAAGTTTGAAAGATTTTCAAAATGGACTAGACTTCAGGCAGCCATTGCCAGGCTCATACATTACATCACTACAAAAAACAGTGGTGCAATTCAGCCCCAAGATCTTTCGAAAGCCTCAACAGTCATCCTGAGATCCACTCAAAGACAGTGTTTTTCAGAAGAAATAGCTTGTCTAGAAAGAAAAGCATCCTTGCCCAAAAATAGTTGTTTAAAGGACTTGAACCCCTTCCTGGACAATGAGGGTCTCCTTAGGGTTGGAGGTAGACTAAAAAGAGCAAAGATTAGATCCTGTGTTAAAAATCCTGTTATTTTGCCACACCATAACCACATAGCTCTGCTGTTGACACAGCATTTCCTCGCAAAGGTCAAACACCATGGAAGGTCATTTACTGAGTCTGCCCTAAGAAACTATGGGTTTTGGTTTGTTAATGCTCGTAAAGGTTGGGGATTTGGTGTTACTTAAACAAAAGATGCTCCTAGATACCAATGGGCTAAGGGTATTGTGTCAAAATTATATCTTAGCTCTGACAATAGAGTGTGTAAGGCCCAGGTTAAGGTTGTTTCTAACAAAAGGTTTCTTTATTTGACAGGCCTATTAGCGACATGGTTATGTTATTTTCACAAGACATACAGTCTTAGAGTTATTAGAGTTAAAGGTATTTAACTCCATTTTGTTTAGATTTCCGAAAGTCCAGAAATCTAGGCCGGGAGTGTGACGGCGCGAGTGGCGCCATCTATATGTCAAACTATAAGTTTCAAGATCTGAATTGTTGTATCATGCCTGATTTTGCCCTTACCCTGTAAATGTAGTTGGATTGGTTATTTATATCTGTCAATCAATGTTGTTTGTACCTGTTATATTGCTCACTCAGCAAAACTGTTTGGCTCCACCTCTTCCTGGAGTAGGACTGTGTTTCCTCCTTTTCATTCCATCAGCAAGTTCTCTATCGGATGGACGTGAAAGAGAGGCTTGGCTCAAAAAGCCCTTCAAAAGTTACCTCTCAGCATCAATTCTGAGGTTCTTACCCTTGGGACTCACACTTCATGTTCAGGGCCAACCTGAACAACGTTGAGGAGTCTCAAGCGCCTTCACATCAGTCCTTTGGCAACAGAGGAAGACTCTTGTCTTCAGATATAGGTCATTGGACTGAGGTTGAGTTTGCTCTGGCATTCACAGCCAGAGAAAGAGGGATCTGGACAAGCTTCATGGACTTAAACAATCAAAGACTGTAATGTATATTTTCTTTTACCCCCTTTGTGAAGAATAAACCCAGTTTTTGAGTTAACTACAGTGTTTTGGTCCTTGGGAGTTCCAGTTTCCTTAAAGGAGGGCAAGAAGCAATCCCCTGGGGAAAGATGTCACGTCCATGCCTCTTTCACTAAGAGTTTACAGCCCCAGGCGCGACGGCACAGCCCACATTGCACAAGCAGTCTTATATTTGTATAATTGAATTTCCCTTCCTAGATCAGGGGTCCCCAAACTATAGGCTGTGGGCTGGATGTGGCCCTCCAAGGTCATTTACTCAGCCTCTGCCCTAAACTTTAGACTTAGGGTCACCCTAAGCCTGAAATGACTTGAAGGCACACAACAACAACCCTACCTAACTTGACTAAGCAGTCTCACATTTCCCATTGAAATACTGGTGAGTTTACTGGTTAAAATTGTCCTTCATTTTAAGAATTGTATTGTTCTTTCATGGGGGGTTATTTTGCACTACAAATAAGATATATGCAGTGTGCATAGGATTTGTTAATTAATTTATTTTTTCAAATGATAGTCCGGCCCGCCAAAAGGCTGAGGGACCACGAACAGGCCCTTTGCTTAAAATGTTTGCGGACCCCTGATACAGATAGTCCCTCAAAACAGATTTTGGGGGCAGAGGTGGGCAAATCCACTCCACTAACCAATGCTATTGTGCTGGTGCGCGTTCTTGGACCCTAACTTTATTTATTGTCCTTCTAAGGAAAATTATCTTGTTAATGAAGGATCTACTAATATATGTGACATTGCCATCCTGAAAGCCTTTTCAGAAGCAGTAAGCCATATGTTCTTTCTTGCTTATGTTAACTCCCATTTTATTTTTAGAAATCAACTTATTATTTTAACTTCTGCCGTTTCCTGTTATATCTCAATAGGCATTTTGAGTGAACAGAGGGAAGGGATAACTCATTTTCACAAATAACATGACCAAAACTTTTTCCAGTATGCTTCAACCATCTTTTTAGACTTGTATTCAATAAGCACTAAATATGATGGTTCCTAATGTTTGAAAAATGTTGTACTATGAAAGAAGTCAAGGGACCATACTTATTCATGTGTAGCAAATGTGAAAATCAGCATTTACTATATTGTGCGAAATGGACTGAGCAGAAATAAATTAGTTTCATTTCTGGAAATGTAATATGGAAATTGGCACCTTCTTTTATATGTGGTGGAATTGTAATATGGCAAAAAATATTGGAGATTGATACATGAGAAAATTCAGAAGATTCTACAGATAAAATTACAATTGAAACTGGAATAATTTCTTTTAGGCATCATCGATATTAGGTTAGAGAGAAACAAAGATATTTTATTTAGTAATTTAACGACTGCAGCAAGAATTGTTTATGCAAGGTACTGGAGGACAAATGAAATTCATTCCACTAAGGAATAGTTGACAAAAACCATTTTCCATTTTCACTTTTTAAAATTTATTTATTTTATCTGATTTTCTTGGAAATTTTTTAATAAAAATTATTTTTAAAAAGAACAGTATGCACATACAAAATATGACTGAACATTTTAAAAAACCAAGTTGAAATAAAACAATTTAATCAGAGTTTTATCAAAAGATGGAAAAACTCAACAATAATAGGTGCTTTCTTGGTATTTCTATTCAGGTGATAATTCCTACCAAAGAAGCATTTAAGATTTCAGTCTAAGCAGCACACGAAAATTAAAGCATTTTAAAATCAGCATGAAGAGAAACACAATAATAAACAGCAAAAGGTCAATGGGAATTATGTCACAGCAAGAGCTTTCAGCATTTAGCAATCACTGCTTTCTGAATCACTCTTGATTACTGACACACAAACATTTTTTTTCATTAACAGCATTTTGAAAGAAGGTGGTAAATCAAGACGTTAGTTCTTGTCACCTGTTTTAACAAATGGAAAGGATAACATTTTGATTTTCTTGGAAGCTGATAGTGACTTCCATTGAAATTGCTCTTTATGAAGAGAGCAATTCTCTGATTCATCTGTGATGTGTCACTGGAATAAAATGAAGCACCTCATTCTGCCAGAAACCTCTTTCTTCTCTTAGGAAAGTCTCATAAAGCAACGCATGTATTTTGATTATGTGTATGTGTTCATTTGCATTGGTTTTAAAATATGAGCTGCAGGAAAATTAACCACTAGTATCCCATATATCCACAATCATTATTAGTTTTCTGCAAGAAGATTTTATCTTTGTCCACGTGATTCCCCTCCCCCCTATACTTTTTAAATTGTTTCGAAAGTAATGAGTGTTTGGGGAAAGAAAGCAGTTGTGGCAAAAATATTAGTGATATCATATTTATCATTTTGTGACAGACATTCAGGCTAAAATGTGAAAAATGTGGGCAAATATAATGGTCCCAAATAATTAACATAAATTCACTCATTTGTCCACTGCAGCAAGACAGAAGAACCTGGTGCCATTTTTAAAAGTTCAGGATTCCAGGATCCAGATTCCACGTCAATTGATGCTTTATGAAGAGTTGCTTAAGTTGGCAGGAAAATGTATAGACATATTCACAAAGTGTGTTGATGATAACACAAATATCCTGGCTTTGATCATATAGCTAAGCCATACAGAGTGATTAAAAACCCATTGTTTGGCATCTCTTCTAGATCCTTTTCACACTGTACAATTATACTGGGATGATTCCACTTTAACTACCATGGCTCTACCATGTGAAATCCTGGGACTTGCAGACTGGTGAGGCACTAGAGGTGCTCCCAGGATTTGAATTCTAAGGATCCATTCCTAAACTGCATATCATTGGATCCTTTATTTATTTATTTACAGTATTTATATTCTACCCTTCTCACACCAAAGGGGACTCAGGGCGGATCACAGAACACACATACAGCAAACATTTGATGCTGATTATAACAATGACAAGACAGACAACAGATAGAGGTATATATAGGCTTTCCCACCTTTCGGCACCTATGGAGGCTGTGCTCAGTTCCGGCCACTGGGGGGTGTTGTTGCTCCATCTCCCTGCCAAAGAGCTTTCTTTGTTTGTAAACTTTAATGCAGTTCCTATTTATCTATTCACATTTGTTTTCGAACTGCTAGATAGGCAGAAGCTGGGCTAAAGTTCAGGAGCTCATCCTGACCCGGGCTTCAAACTCTCAACCTTTAGGTTGGCAAGATTTATTGCAGCTTGGTGATTGATCATGTTGCAGCCAGAGCAACATGGCGGACATGGAGCAAGGGGCCCGCCGGTGCTTGCAGGAAAGGCTTCACTCTTCCCTGGGCTTATAAGGGGGAGAAAGGCCACCTAACTATTAAAATAATGTTTAAATATTAAAATAAAAGTAGTGCCGCTACTTCGCGGATTTTCACTAATGGTGGTCCTGGAACGTAATCCCCGCAATCAGTGAGGGAACATTGTACTGTTATTATGTAATCAGCAAATCCTTTCTAGAGCCAATAAAATGCCTTTTCCTGCTTGAGGCAAAGGATACACTAGTGCTTCCTCTCCTCACACATTCAAATTGTACAGCTAGTGAGGTGCGACTCCCATCAGCCCAAGACCTTGCCAAGCTTCAATTCTCATCAGATCCAAATCCGACCAGCTGTAACTCCCATTCCCCCAGATCTGGTGGGGTACACTTCCCATCAGATCAGATCTGTCTGCTCTTGAACTTCCATTAACCCTAGATCTAGATGAGTGAAAGTCGAGGGTCTACTTTTAAATGATCAAACAGGTTATTGGGGGTGCAACTACCACCATCCCCAGGCTGTGTAGTAAAGGGTAAGAATGCCGGGAGATGCAAACTGGTAAATAAGGTGAGATGAGTGATTGGTTAGGAGGATAGGAACCCCTTCAGTTGTGGGTGGGACAACCCACCTTTTTTGGACTGGATGGCCCTTGGGGTTTTTTTCAACGATGATTCTCAGTCTCTCTCTTTCTCTCTGTATGTATGTATGTATATGTGTGTGTGTGTGAGTGCATATATGTGTGTGTATCTATATCTATATATCAGCCTTTTGCATGGACAGCCTTCTTCTGTTGTAATATATCAGATATAACTGATTTTAATGTTTAATGTTTTTAATGTTTTAATGTTTGTGTATATTTATAATTATTTTATATCCCGGCATGGAATGCTTGCCATATCTATGTTGTACTCTGCCCTGAGTCCCCATTGTGGTGAGAAGGGCGGAATATAAATGTTTTAAATAAATAATGACAACCCCATTGCTAATGCAAATTCACTAGACACATGTAGTTTTCCTAGATACATTCATGCTCTCCCTTTCCACGGAGGGGATCAAGGCTGTCCTTTGCTGAATTCTCAGAAAGACCTTGCAGAGAAAGCAACATAAAAAAAGAGATTGTCTCAAAGTTCTTCAGCAAGTTCCTGGGCTCAGTGGGGAACTGAAGATGTGTCTCACAAGTCCTAGTCTGATGTTCTCAGCTGTAGAACGGTCAAATAAGACACAGATATGAACGTATCCTAGATAGAAAACTGCAGATACGATCACATTAACTATCAAAAAGGTTGCTGTAAGTTTTCCGAGCTGCATGGCCATGTTCCAGAAGCTTTCTTTCCTGATGTTTCACCCACATCTTCCTCAGAGATTGAGTTTTTTTGGAAACTAGGCAAGTGGTGTTTATATATCTGTGGAATGTCCAGGGTGGGGGAAAGAACTCTTGTCTGGCTGAGGCAATTGTGAATGTTGCAGTTGATCACCTTGATTAGCACTGAATGGCCTTGTAGTTGGAAAGCTTGTCTGCTTCCTGCCTGGGTGGAATCCTTTGTTGAGAGGTGTTATCTGCCCCTGATTGTTTCCTGTCCGGAATTCCCCTGTTTTTGAGTGCTGTTCTTTATTTACTCTCCTGATTTTAGAGTATTTTAATACTGGTAGCCAGATTTTGTTCATTTTCATGCTTTCCTCCTTTCTGTTGAAATTGACCACATGCTTGCGGATTTCAGTGGCTTCTCTTTGTAGTCTGACATGGTAGTTATTAGATTGGTCCAGCATTTCTGTGTTCTCAAATAACCAACCTGGACACAGCATATTATTTGAGAACACCGAAATGCTGAACCACTCTAAAAACCACCTTCAATTACTGGAATATTAAAAAATAACACAATTAATCTTAAACACATCCAGGTTTTTAAGGAA
This sequence comes from Anolis carolinensis, assembly GCF_035594765.1. NCBI lineage: Eukaryota > Metazoa > Chordata > Lepidosauria > Squamata > Anolidae > Anolis > Anolis carolinensis. Next base: position 77,140,359 of record NC_085842.1, on the reverse strand, counting down.
AATGCCTATATATTCACTAGGAAAGTATTAACTTCCAAAGGCCACACAGAAACATCTTGCAGTGTTTCCAAGTGGCAGGCCTTCCTCAGAAAAGAAAGTCTCAAAACTATGGCAGAATATGTCTTGAGTTTTCCTACATGCTTTTCTAGCTCCTAAAATTGTAAAACCCCAAAGATGCCTGGACAAAGCTTACTCTAAAATATGCATAATTCTTAGTTTTATTTAATTTTATTTTTAAAATATTAAAAATATGTACAGTATATGTACAGCTTTATTAGCAGACAGGGTGAGCACTTAGCATCTTGTAGTGAAAAAGGCAAATAACTTCCAAGCAGCGCTTTCTGCTGCTTGGAACTTATTTGCCTCAGCCCTATCTCCTATAGGTATCCCCCCCCCCCTCTTATTATTAATCTGTACATTGCTCTGGAAGTCTTTTAGTTCAAGAGCAAAGGAACAAAGCTGTCAATAAACAGACAAAGTTCAATATATTCTAATCATTTCTGCCGGAGAAAAAACTTCAAATAACTGACATGTTAGTTGCACAGTGATGTGCACACACACCCTTTTGCTGGAAGGTGTTAGCTGGCCTGATTGTTTCCTTCTGGAAATTTCCCTGTTTTTGAGTGTTGTTTTTTATTTACTGTCCTGATTTTAGAGATTTTTTTATACTGCTAGCCAGATTTTGTTCATTTTCATGGTTTCCTCCTTTCTGTTCCAGACATGAAACAATCAGGGCCAGCGAACACCTCCCAACAAAGGATTCCCTCAGGCAGGAAGCAGCCAGGCTTTGAATCTGCAAGGCCATTAATGCTAATCAAGGTGCCTCAAACAGACAAGGGTATTTTTCTCCCAACCTTAACTTTCCACAGGTATATAAACTGCACTTGCCTAGTTTCCAACAGATCTCACAACTTCTGAGGATGCCTACCATAGATGTGGGTGAAATGTCAGGAGATAATGCTTCTGGAATATGGCCATATAGCAACCCAATCCATTTTTAAAAGTTTTTATTCAGCTTCATACCTTGACTTTAAAATCACATGCCTTAAGCAATAAAAAAAACTGAACAACCTGTATTATTATTTCGGCCACTGGGTGGAGTTGTTTTATATTAAATCTGTATCTTGGACAAGCCCTTTAGCAAGTATTTCCTTTAGAGAATCGTTATTTCCACATTTTTTACAGGACATTCACAAGTTGGTACCTGTGTTGATGTTATTTTATTGCTGATTTGAATAAAACAAAACTTTTACAGCATTTACAATTAATTTTTACATGGCATTTAATATAAAAAGAGACACTAACCAGAAATCAAGAAAATTTGAGCGTCAGTCCCAAACTTGCCAAAAATGCTGATGTTGTCAGCCAAAGTGTAAATATCAAGTCTGACCCAAATAGGCTCATTCTCAAGCCAAAAAGTAACAGTGTGACGCAGAGCCCAAAAAGCCAAAGCAATTTTCAGCTGCATGAATAGGTGCACGATGTTCACATGAAGAGAACTAGTAATACCCCGCGAGCTATTCTGCTTTCGTCAGAACCTACCTGGAATAAGACTGTGTTCAGTTTCTGGGCAACACGATTCAAGAAGGATATTGACAGACTGAAACATGTCCAGGGGCAGGGGGCCACAATGATCCAAGGTCTAGAAACCAAGCCTTATGAAGAAACATTTAGGCTGGTGATATCTTGAAATTCCTAATGATTAAATTAATTAAAAAGAATAATGCCAAGCTAATGAAGCAGGATTCTGGGAGAGAAATGTCAATGCTTGGTAGGAGAGTGCCTAACCTATTACTCCATGTCACTGAAGTGATTTAAAACAGGCAAATTTCACAGATCCCATGTTTCCCCACCACCACCACCACCACTTTTTCCAGTTTCCATGTACATTGGGAGCTCAGAAGACGCGTTCTAACTGGCTCCAATTCTCCCCATTTTCCTACACTTCAGAGACACTTCACAGACAAAGCAGCACAGGCGAGAGGCAGAAGTCACTTTGTGTTGTATGATGTGTTGCTTGTGTTGCTTTGTCTATGAACTGTTTTAGAAGTTAGTGGAAATGGGCAGTGTGTGCGTTGGGGGGGGGGGGGCTGCATGTGATGAAGTTCTTTGAGATTTGGGTATATTTAACCCAGAGAAGAGAACACTGAAAAGTGACATGATAGTCAATTTTAAATATCTGAAGGCATATCCTGTAGGAAAAGGCACACACTAGTTTTCAGCTCCTCCACTCTTGATGGTTGCCTTCTATCTACATGGGGGGCCTACTTTATTATTGTTCCAAGATAGATAAGGTCAACAAGTGCAAACTGGGTGGGGAATAATGTTGCAGCAGAGAAGCACTGAAAGCAAACAGAGTAGTGAGAAGAAATGTGAGAACAACTCCTTGGGCGCATGTAGAATTAATTCAGTTTTATACCTCTTTAACTACCATGGCTCAATGTTACGTCATCCCGAGGTTTGGTTTGGTAATGCACCAGCATTCTATGGCAGAGAAGGCTAAAGACCTTGCCAAACTACGACTCCCATGATACCATAGCATTGAGACATGGCAGTTAAAGTGGTGTAAGACTGCATTAATTTTACAGTGTAGATGCACCTCTTGATATCAGTTCAGACATAATGTTTAGATGGACAGAGTAGAGCAGAAAAGTGAAGAAATTGATATGATGTAATTATAATAGTCAAACGAGAATTTTAAAATGTTTTTACATTCTGAACTGACGTTATGCAGGAAAATATATGTTAAAGAAAGTCAAGAAGGAAGTTAACAGAAGATATGAGAGATGACTATATTGTGGGCAAGAATAGAGCGAAGAAACATAGTACAAAAGGTCACTCCAGCAGATTTTAGCGCATGATATAATATGAGTCATCAGCTAGTTCAATGTGGGAGGATAAGGAAAGTGGACGTTAAGAGAACTACGTCCAAGAGCCAAGAAAGAGTAAAAAGTCAAGGATGTGAGAAACAGAACAGATCTTTCATACTAAATAATTTCCATTTGGGATGTCAGGATTTTAATACAGTACTAGCCATACTTGCTATAGGTGTTATCACATAAAGTCAGTATTCCATGGTAGTCGTGTAGTCACCACTAGTGGCTACATACCAGCATGAACACTCTTGCTAGCACACCTCTCTCCATTCACACAAATGCACCGATTTGCCCATTTGTGGTCTCAAGCCTGTACTTCCACATACTCTTGTTACTTCACCTTCCCATACTTCCTTATTATTATTTTCCTTATTTTAAGCAAATTCATGTTCTAACATTTTTGTAAAGCCAATGGCCCCATCACATAAGGTAGGCATGTCTCCATTGTGGAAAGAAAAGGTAGGGTATAAATAACACCACCAGCTGAAGGAAATGGTTCAGGGCTGGCAACTGTTAAATGATTCTGCCCATCTATAGAGGGGAATGGTTTAATTGTGGGGAGCAGGCAAACTGGGAGCTGGATGCACATGGCATTCTGTGAAAGAGTGGAGGTAATTTTATACAGTATTTTAAATAATTTTGGGCATGAAACAAAATTTCTGTGCACCGAACCATGAGAAAGTGAAAATGTCGTAATCTCAGCCACCCATGTGGATAATTTTGGATTATTTCAGATTTTGAGATTCTGGGTTGGAGTGCTCAACCTGTCTAGCAAATAACTGGTTTGATAGCAAACTCACAACTCACAACCTCTGAGGATGCCTGCCATAGATGTGGGCGAAACGTCAGGAGACAATAGTTTTAGAAAATGGCCATACAGCCCGGAAAATATACAACAACCCTGTGATCCCGGCCATGAAAGCCTTCGACAACACAAACTCACAACTGTTAGTTTTCAGTACCTGTTACTCAGAAATTTTATTCTTAGCCCCCTATATTGTTCAAATCCATTCGTACTTTAAAGACTTTATTGCACAATGCAGGAAAATCAGCATTGAGAAGATTGTAATGATAGAAGTGTACAGATACAAAAACACAAGTAACACGATGATTCTGTTAGAAATCATTTAATAGAAATGGAGAAAAATGTTTTGGAAGTGGCAAAATTACACTTCAAAGTGGTGTATGAACATCTACACACTTTAAGCAAGCAAACGGAGAATATCATTTAACATCCTCAGATATACCATTAGATGATATTTCAAATTACATTCCTAATCCTTTAAATTTGACTGCAGAAAACTTGGAAAGATTACTCTTAGCATTACAACTCCAAAAACCTCTCAGGCCACAGAGCCAAAAGTAAGATTTCCAAACTCTGTTTGGTGCAACCATGGGCTGTTAAGAATACTGTTTGGTGAGGTGAACAGTCATGTGGAAGCCAAAAAATCACAATGGATAATGTCAACATACTTGGTCATTTTCTTGCTCAGTGAGGTGTGCTGACTTTCTCTACGTATAAACTGAAAATGTCATACTGACTGATAAAATGACTCATTCTTTTATGGCAGGATGGAGAATCAAGGGTTTTTTTTTTTTTACTGATCACACGAAAATGTTATAGGGATGAAAGACAAACATGAAAGTAATAGACTTCAGTTGATAAGCATTTTACCCTCCTTTATTACAAAGACACTTAAGTTATAACTTGGGATTAGATAGTCTTTAGTCATATAATATTATATGGCTCCTATGGAAACCACACTACACATTTTGTCAACTTGCACTCTGTGGCTCTTCTGTTGCAAATTAAGTGTTTATGACATTTTTTTTCAAATAGAGTGAAGATTGAGTAATATTTTATTGTTTTTTCATTTCTTGATTACCAGAACTGAAAATTTCTATTTCTCAAAGACTTATCTTTAAGGCTTAATGGTTTTCATGCCTATGAAAGCTCAAGACTTTGGGTTGGATTATTGACTCTTTTTAGATTCTATTTACTCTCCTTGATGTAACCTATGACATATTCCTCTTGCAAGGAACAATATGGAACGACAACTTAGCTATGTATGCTACAGAAACCATTTAGAGAAAAGGATTTAGTACAAATAGTTTCATTTAATGTCAAGGACGTATAAAAGGTCGCTGAGCTCAATACTAAAACAAGCCAGAGGGGGACTGGCAGAGTGGGAGAAGGTCAATGGAGGTCAATGCCTCCGCAGAGCAAGGCAAAGTTCCAGCTTGCCTAAAGAAGGCAGTTGTGAGACCTGTATTTTTAAAAGCCCCCCGAACCCTTCTATGATGGATAATTATCTGCCAGTGTCCAACTTCTCCTTTCTGAGTAAGATCAGGAATTTCTGGATGGGATGGATTATCTAGATTCATTTCAATCTTGTTTCAGGCCTGGCCATGGAACAGAGACAGCTTTGGTTGCCTTGGTGGATGACCTCCACAGAGAGCTAGATGGAGGGAGTGTATTCCTGTTGGTTCTCCTGGACCTCTCAGTGGCTTTTGATACCATTGACAATGGTATCCTTCTGGGTTGTCTTGCTGGGATGGGACTGGGAGGCACTGTTTTACAATGGCTCTGTTCCTTCCTGGAGGGCCCTACCCAAAAGGTGGTGCTGGGGGACTCCTGTTTGAACCCCTGGCCATTGTCCTGTGGGGTTCCTATGGGTTCCATTTCATCCCTCATGCTGTTTAACATATACATGAAACTGCTGGGAGAGGTCATCCAGAGTTTTGGAGTGTGGTGCCACAGATATGCAGATGACACCCAACTCTACTACTCCTTTCCACCTAATGTCAAGGAAGCTGTTCAGACCCTAAACCATCAGTAATGGACTGGATGAGGGCAAACAAATTGAAACATAATCCAGACAAGACAGAGCTACTCCTTTATCTATTCCCTAGGCAGACTAGGGAATAGGGATCCAGCTTGTGCTGGATGAGGTTACACTCCCCCTGAATACACAGGCCTACAGTTTGGGGGTCCTCCTGGACTCAGTGTTGAACCTGGAGGCCCAGATATCTGTGGTGGCCAGGGGGGCCTTTGCACAATTAAAACGTGTGTTTCAACTGTGCCCATTCCTTGAGAAGCCAGATCTGGCCATGGTGGTACAAGCCTTAGTTACATTCCGTCTAGATTACTGTAATGCGCTCTACATGGGGCTGCCTCTGAAGAGTGCTCAGAAACTTCAGCTGGTCCAAAGAGCTGCAGCCAGGTTGCTAACTGGAGCTGGCTACAGGGAGCAGACAAGCCCTCTTAAAGCAGCTCCACTGGCTGCCAGTCTGTTTTCAGGCGCAATTCAAAGTGTTGGTTATGACCTTTAAGGCCCTAGATGGTTCAGGATCAGACTATTTGGCAACCACATCCCCTTGTATAAACCTGCCTGGGCCCAGAGATCTTCAAGAGAGGCCCTTCTCTCGGTCCCCCTCCATCTCAAGCTTGGTTGGTGGGAACGAGAGAGAGGGCCATCTCTGTGGCTGCCCCTCAACTCTGGAACTCCCTGCCCAGGGAAGCCAGAATGGCTCCTTCCCTCTTGTCCTTCTGGCAGCAGGCTAAAATCTTTATTCAAATATGCATTTAAAGATGGTGTTTAAGATCTAGTCAGGAGATGCTATGGTTTTTAACTTTGAATATGTACAGTAGAGTTTCACTTAACCAAAATAAACGGGTTGGCAGAATGTTGGATAAGCAAAAATGTTGGATAATAAGGAGGGATTAAGGAAAAGCCTATTAAATGTCAAATTCTGTTATGATTTTACAAATTAAGCACCAAAACATCATGCTTTACAACAAATTGACAGAAAAAGCAGTTCAGTACATGATAACGTTATGTAATAATTACTGTATTTACAAATTTAGCACCAAAACTTCGCAATATATTGAAAAATTGACTACAAAAACTCTGACTACTAAAAGGCAAACTGCGTTGGATAATACAGGACGTTGGATAAGCGAGACTCTACTGTATGGATTTTTAACTGAATGTTTTAATATTGTTTGTGTTTAAATCTGTTTTAATTTTTGTATATTTGCATATTTAAAATTAGATACTAATGCTTTTATGTCAAGTCCCCTTTAGGGAGATGAAGCGGGGTATAAATAAATACAATAATGATAATAATAATAATAATAATAATAATAATAATAATAATAATAAACCCCAAGGTTCAATGATCTTTAATAAAACAACAGCAACCAAGTCCTTTTGAGTCAGAACAACAAAGTCAATTTGTATTTTTTAGGCTTTAAGGACATATTATTTCAGATCTGTTTTCTCCTCCATACCAACCTCAAATTTGGAATACAAATTGTACGTATTATGTAAATTAGATCAGCTATGTAAATTGGGAAAGCATATGTGTTGTATATAATTCATGTAGGTGTCCTCTCTCCGCATTTCTATAATCCAAGAGGCCAGAGAGAAGGTGGAAAAAGAGCACTGTGAATCCTTTCTTGTAATTTCTCATGACAGAGGAGGCTGTCAGCTTGCTGATCTTATACGAAAGCATAGAAATATATTATTAGAATGTTGGTTGGATATGACAGCTGCTCTTATAGTCTTACCCTCCTCCTTTACTTTGGTCTGCTACTCAGAAGTGACATCAAATCTTTGCTCGCTGTTATTAGTGGTTTTAACTATAGGATTATATGCATTCTCATAAAAAATAGAGCAATGGATGGAGTCTATATGAGAGAGTCAGACAGAAACTGAAATACATCTGATTTTACCTAGTGATGACATTACTTTTAAGAACTCCTTCCTTAGCTTTTTTTGGTTTATGAATCTTTTTGAGAATCTGATGGGTGTCTATGGTCTTCTCTCTTTGGGGGGGGAGGTTAAATACAATTTTCCAATTATTATTACCACCATACTTTTGTCCCATGATTGAGACCCAAAGTGGCTGGTGATAACCTAAAAACCAACATGATAAAAAACAAAAAATATATTAAAATCTAAAGCAAGGTAGGAAAAAGATCCCAATTCTGTTGCCTCCTAAACTCTCGTGTTTTGAAGTTTTGGGGTAATATTTTTGGCAATTTTTGCCTGAAGCCCACATCCAAATCCCCCTCCTCAACTGCGAAAACATTTCCACCCACACAGTCAAATATCCCCTCTCTCAGAAATATGTGAATCAAAATAGCAACTAGAAGTGACACAGTGTAATTTCTGGTTGCCATTTTTGCTAGGATTTGACTCAAAATGTAGGTATTTTTACACAGATTGGGAGGATGGGGAGGGAAGAGAGACTGGCTCTTATCCCCTCCCAGGAAGTTGCCCATCTTTGGTCTAAAGCAGAGCTTTCTAACCTGTGTGTCACAACATGTTCGTGTGTCAGCTGCATGTTGTGACAAACGTAACAAAAAGCTCTGAGGCTATGTGAAATAAGCAATAAATGTTGATTGTTCAATAATTCATTTTTTAAAAAAAACAAACAAACAAACAAACAACAAATACAGACAATTTCTAGGAATGGAGGACCTATTAAAATTATTTACCCAGGATGCTGATGGACCTGGATGGTTTCCTGGTCAGACCTTGGAAATATCGCTACTAACTCAAGAGGAAATTCTGTCAAATACTGATTGATCTCTGCAATGTAGAAACAGTTTGGAATAGAATGTGATAGCTCTTTAACATCATTTCTTATGAAGTGGAACCAAACCAGCTTCTTGGTTTTCCAGGAAGCTGTTGATAACTAAATGAACAAAACAGGGGGGGTCGAGTGATGTTGGAGGAAAAGTGCAAGTGAGCTTGATTGAATATGGGTAAGAGTTTGTCTATCCCTATGGCAATGTAGGCAGTAAAGAAACAATTCTTATCTACCATCACTGTATTATTAAAGACCTGTACAGATAACCTTTTCCAAGGGTTGCATCCTTGTCCATAAGATGAGAATCCAGAGCAATCAAAAGCTTGTTGTGATAAATAAGCAAAGCAGTTTGCAAATAAAAGCACTGGTTTTGGTGAAGTGGTTGATGTGTCGGGCGAAGACTCTGAGAGACCAGGGTTCAAATTTTTGCTCAGGCATGGAAACTCATTTGGTGCACTTAGGCAAGTCACACTGTATCAGCCTCTGGCAACGCAAACTCTCCGTAAATCAATCTTACCAAGAAACTCTGTGATACTTAGGGCCACTATGTCGGAAATAAGAGATATACACCAGTGGATTGTTAAGTGTCACTCCACCTTCTCAATAATTGGATTATTTCCAATTTGAAAAGTTTGAAGATATGGACAGGATCTTTCCAGAGATGAGAGTAACCAGCTGCATGCGTGATTCTTCCCCCTTCTGGCTTACTGAACAGGCCAGAGTGAATGAAGGAAATGATCAATGCCTCTTTATAATTGCAAAATGGCTAAAGGAAACTAAGCATTGCTGGAAAAGCTTTTCCTCAACTTCACCATAGTGGATAATTGTTGATCAGTAGCCAATATTCCTTTTTGGGAAAAGTACTAAAACATGTGGTGGCATTCAAGCTCTGGGGTATATTCCTAGATGAGTGACTATCTAGATTCATTTCAATCTGGTTTTAGGTTTTGTTATAGGACAGAAATTGCTTGGAGGAAAGATCTTCTCTGAATCCTGGACAAGGAAGTATCCACTGGCATCCTCACAGATTTTAACAATGAATGCTATGATATTTTTAAACTGGATTTGGCGCACTGTTTCAAAGCTCATGCATTCCTTTCTGGAGACGGGAGCTTGGAAGGTCATACTGGTGGAGTCTTGATCAGCTTCTTAACTTTTGGTTTGTGGGGTCTCTCGGGGCTCTGTTTTGTCTTTCCATGCAGAACACTCGACTTTTATGTGACAGGGCACCTCTGCTCCTATAAGGTGGCAATATGTGCAGCAAATAAAACTTTTTTTCTCTGCACGCATTGCGTCTACAGATTCATGCCCAGCTGAGCTGTTCATAGTCATGAGAGGCATAACTCAGGTACCCTCCCCTCTGAACCCATTATTCAAACCTTAGTAGCTCACTGTGATGCCTTTAACAATAATTGCCCTCCACCTCTAGGCACACACACTTCCTTAACACATTTCAAACCTGCTTCAGAGCAAGATACGGAGTTGAGACTGCTATGGTCGCCTTAGTGGATGATCTCCGTCTCAACATCGACAAGGGGCATGTCCGTGTTGATGCTTCTAGACCTCTCAGCGGCCTTCGATACTATCGACCATGGTATCCTTCAGGAATGCCTGGGGAGTGGTTCAAGTCTTACCTCTCAGGCAGGTTCCAGATGGTGGTGCTTGGGGATAGCTGCTACCCAAAAAAAGGGCTGTTACATGGCATCCCACAAGGTGCCATTCTATCTCCACTGCTTTTTAATATTTACATGAAACCACTGGGAGGCATGGGGCAGGCCATTATCAGTATTCTGATGATACCCAAATATATTTCTCCACGCCTTCAAAAAAACAGCTTCAGATATGGATAGTGCCTGGAAGAGGTAATGTGCTGGAAGAGGAAAATCAAACTGAAACTGAATCCAGACAAAACAGAAGTGTTTGCCATCAAGGGTCCTAATCTGGGGATGGAGGTGTGTCAACCAGTTCTGGAGGGGGTTACACTCCCCTGAAAGACTGTGTTTGCAGCTTGGGATTGCTTCTGGATCCGTCTCTCCAAATGTCAGCCCAGGTAGATGTAACAGTCAGGAGTGCTTACTATCAGCTTGGTTAATACAACAGCTGCGCCCCTTTCCAGATTTGGAGGACCTAAAGATGGTGGTGCATGAGCTCGTAACCTCAAGGTTGGACTTCTGCAATGCACTTTACATTGGGCTACCTTTGTACCAAGTTCAGGAGCATGGCAGCAGATTGGTTACAGGAACATCTAGGAGTGAGCATATTACATCCATATTAAAGTAACTCCAGTGTTTGCCAATTAATTTCTGGGCAAAGTACAAATGTTGGTTTTGATTTTCAAAGCCCTACATGGTTTGGGTCCAGGTTACCTACAGGATTGCCTTCTCCTGCACAATCTCCCTTTAGGAGACTGAGGTCCTCTGAGGAGTGGCTACTCCAGCCTGCCAGAACCCGACTAGCAACTGTCACGCAGAGGACCTTTTCATAGGCCGCCCCGCAGCTGTGAAACGAACTGCCGGAAGAACGATGAAGCTAAACAAGGTGTTGGAATTTAAAATGCAATTGAAGCCGGCAGGCCTACCCAGTCAACCTTCAATCGTGAGTTTTGATTTCCATTCTATTGGCTCTATATATCAATTCTGTATCTGCGTTTGGTATAAGTTTGTGTGTGTGTGTGTTCATCTATGTAATTTATTGTACTTCATTTAGAGCCATCAAGAGAGGCTAGTAATAAATAAAATGTGGTATTATCATTATTATTATTATTACCTAGCTTCTAGGTTTCTGCTCTAGTCAGCAGTTCATTTGCACAATTAAAGCTGGTTAGCTGACCGCACCCGTTCCTGCAGATGTCAGATGTGTCTGGTGATACACATCCTAGCTATGTCTTACTTGGAAATGGTTCCAGTGGCTACCAGGTGCCCCCCCCCCCCGCATTTGACTTATAAAGCCCTATGCAACTTAAATTCAGCCAATCCAATGGATCAGATTCTCTCACAGAAATGTATCTATTTCCTGAGATCTTTTTTCTCTATCCCAGAGTCACATCTTGTGTGCATATAACAGAAGATGTTTTGGTGGCTCCATCCAGGCTCCAGAACTCCTTTCTGAGATGATATTCTTCCCCTAGGGGAGACGGGTGGGATATAAGGACAGGTTGCTTACCTGTAACCATGTTTCTTCGAGTGTACTCTGTGAATTCACACTAATGGAGAAGCTGCGCCTGCGCAGGTTCCGACGGAAACTCTTCCAAGCTGAAGTTCAAATTTTGGCGGTAACCACGCCCCCCTTCCCAAGGGGCATATAAGGCAGCCCCAGGCGTCCGCTCTCCAGTTCCTACGCCGCCAAGGCAACGAGAAAGGGAGAGGTTTGCCAGAGGGGAAGGAAGGGCGGGTTTGTGTGAATTCACAGAGTACACTCGAAGAAACATGGTTACAGGTAAGCAACCTGTCCTTTTTCTTCGTGTACTCTGTGAATGCACACTAATGGAGACTGACACGCTAAGGTCCCGGATGGTGGGACAAGGCAAACTCGACAACCAGTGAATGTCCAAACATAAGTTTATTAGGACACATTGAGATAACAGTCCCAAGAGACCAGTGCAATAAGTTGTCCGAAAGGACCAGCAATGCCAGCATAAGCATAGTACAAGAAAACAGAACATATTAGGAAATACTGAATAAACGTAATAGAAACACGTAAATTGAGTACAGTGCATATAAACGCTCTCCCAAGGGAAGAGGGGAAAAACATCACACAACTTGACACACCCATCAGGGTCAATAAAGTGTTACAGAGCAACTGCCCAACACAATCGGGGAAAAACATATCCCCAGAGGTAGGTATGGGGAGAAAAACTGGCCCATAACTTGAAGGAGAGGTATAGAGAGTCACCTGCGGGTGAGTATAGGGAGAAGAAGGACGTTTGAGAGTCAGGATAGGCAAGATGAGAGTACTGATCTTGCGAAGGCCGAGTCTTTTAGGGCTTTATTGTCTAGCCTGTAGTGAGAGACAAATGTAAGAGGGTTCGACCAGATTGCCGCTTTACATATGGAGTCAAGCGGAATACCTCTAAGGAAGGCGGTCGAAGCCGAGAGGCCCCTAGTTGATCTCGGACGGATGGATGGAGGAGGAGGGCGTTTGGCTAGTTCGTAGGCCAACTCAATGGCCTGAGCAATCCAATGGGACAACCTTTGGGAAGAGATGGGGTTACCCAACTTGTCCGGGGCATAGGCGACAAAGAGTCTCTGAGTCTTACGGATGTCCTTGGTACGGTCCCTGTAGAAGAGGAGTGCCCTGCGAACGTCGAGAAGGTGCAGTTTTTGCTCGAGAGGAGAGGAGGGGTTAGAGAAGAAAGCTGGTAGGACAATGTCCTGATTGAGGTGGAAAGCTGACACCACCTTAGGGAGAAAGGTAATGTCCGGGCGGAGAACAGCGCGGTCGTGGTGGAAACGTAGGTAAGGCTCATCGACCCTGAGAGCAGCAAGCTCAGATGGCCGTCGTGCCGACGTGATTGCCACTAGAAAGGCCAGCTTCCACGAAAGCAATCGGAGATCGGTCGAGGCAAGCGGTTCGAAGGGAGCAGAAGTGAGTTGAGAGAGTACGAGTTCGAGGTTCCAGCCCGGCGTAGGTGGTAGCGACGGTGGGCAGATGTTGTTGTAGCCTCGGAGAAAAGTTTTGATCAAGTGGTGAGAGAAGAGAGATGGCTGACCATGGCGTTGAAAAGACCAGGAAAGAGCTGCGAGATAAGCCTTAATAGAAGCGAGAGAGAGTTTCTTCTCGACGAGGGTCATGAGGAAGTCGAGGACCACCGATACCGAGGTTGGAAAGGTGTCGACATTACGGGATCGAAGGAAGGCGTGAAAGCGAGAGAGTTTGTAGGTATAAGCCTTGGTAGTAGACGGCTTATGTGCTGCCCGAAGAACATCTTGCAGATTCTGTGGAAGGGAGGCTAGGTAAGAATCCTCCATGCAGTGAGATGAAGGGAAGGAAGGTCCGGGTGAAGAATTTGACCGTCCTCTCTCTCGAGAGAAGGTGCGGCGAGGGAGGTAGAGGGCAAAACGTTCCTCTGGAGAGACGAAGAAGGGCTGGATACCACGGTTGGCGGGGCCAGGCCGGAGCTATGAGAATCGCTGTGACCGAGATCGAGAGGAGTCTTTCGAGAACTTTCGGTATGAGGGGAATCGGTGGAAAAAGATAAAGCATCTCCGCTGACCAGTCCAGCAGAAAGGCGTCCCCTAGGCAGCCGGGGAAGGAGTTCGGGGGAAGTCTCGCTCCGTAGCGGGGTAGCTGAGCGTTCTGGGGAGACGCGAAGAGATCCAGAGTAGGCCGTCCCCAGTGAAGGAACAGATTGTCGAGGATCTCGGGATCGAGCTTCCACTCGTGAGAGGAAGATGTCATCCTGCTGAGGGCATCCGCCAAGTCGTTTTGGGCACCCGGAAGGTGAGTCGCGGAGACCTGTACGTCGTGGGCTATGCACCAAAACCAGAGACGGGAGGAGAGGTGCATCAACTTCCTCGAGCCCGTACCGCCCTGTTTGTTGATGTAGAATACTGCTACCAGATTGTCCGATTGAATGAGGATGGACTTGTGACAGATGAGGCGGGAAAAAGCTTTCAGGGCTTTGAGAATGGCGAGAAGCTCGAGGAAGTTTATGTGGTTGGCCCTCTCGGATGGGGACCAAAGATCTTGGACCGTTAGACCGCTCATGTGGGCTCCCCAAGCGTAGGTGGAGGAGTCCGTGGTTATGGTTAGCGAAGGCAGGGTTGGATGAAATGGAAGGCCCCTGCACACGTTCCGGTGAGACGTCCACCATGAAAGGGACTGGCGGACGATCGATGGTACCGACAAGTACTTGGAGTTGTGGTGGTAGAACGGCTTGAAAGTGTCTATAAACCACCTTTGTAGGACCCGAAGATGCAGCCTGGCAAAGGGGGTCGTGAGAACCGTGGAGGCCATGTGGCCTAGAAGGACTTGAATGGCACGGGCTCTGACCCTCCGGGCGGATCGACATAGGGCGATCTGGTGGCGGAGAGCTAGGAATCTGTCGAGCGGTAGTGAAACAGTCTCTATGACGGAGTCGAAGAGGGCTCCGATGAACCGGATTTGGGTCGACGGGGAGAGATTTGACTTCTCGGTGTTGAGTTGAAGGCCGAGAGATTTTAGAAGACGCAGCGTGAAGGAGACGTGGCTTTCGAGAAGAACAGGGTCGGGCCCGACCAGAAGCCAGTCGTCCAGATAAGGAAAGACCGTGATGCCATGTAGTCTGAGGTGGGCCGCTATGGCGGCGACGACCTTGGTAAAGACCCTTGGAGCCGTGACAAGACCGAAGGGTAAAACGGTAAATTGGTAGGTTTGGTCGAGAACTTTGAAACAGAGGAACCGTCTGTGAGCCTCCCGTATCGCCACGTGGAAGTAGGCGTCTCGTAAGTCTATGAAGGCAAAGTAGTCTCCCCGCTGCAGCATCGGGAGGATAGAGGCAATAGAGACCATCCTGAATTTGGAAGGGCGAATGAATATATTGAGGGCCCTTAGGTCCAGAATGGGGCGTAGCCCGCCTCCCCTTTTCGGGACTGTAAAGTATCTGGAGAAGAAACTTAGAGGATCCAGTTCGGGAGGGGAGGGACGGATGGCCCCTTTGGCCAGTAAGGCATCGATTTCGGCCAGTATCTCTGGAGAAGGAGTTGAAGAGAGAATGCGACCTATAGGTGGGAGCTCTGTGAACTCTAAGGCGTAGCCGTCTTGGACAATGCGAAGAACCCATGCATCTGAAGTAATGGATTCCCACTGACTGTAAAAGGGGGCCAGGCGGTCGGCGAAGGCACAGGAGGGTCGAGGTAGCGTGGGCTCTACATCGGTAGCGGACGAGGAGCTTTGGTAGGGGATGGCGTTAGGCACGCCGGTTAGCCTGCGGAGGAGCGGGGGTGGTTCGACCGCGTTGCTTTTGCGGATGAGGTCCCCGACGAGGTTGGTGATGGCTTTGATTGTTCGAGCCCGAGGGCCGCTTGAAAGAATGGTGCCGGAAAGATTGTGGCGGGAAGCGGCGGAAGCGGTGAGGGAACCAGCGGGTGCGCTGTGGTTGCGGTTGGTCGCCACATTTAGACGCAAGAATTTTAAAGTCATGATTAGACTTGAGCTTGTCATCGGTACCGGAGTTAAATAGTCCGAGTGCATCAAAGGGAAGGTCCTCAATGACATGTCTGGAAGATGAGGAGAGACCTGAAGACCTCAGCCAGGCGTGACGATGGATGGATATCGCGTGAGCAATCATCTTGCCCGCTGTATCGCCTGTATGCTTCGCCATCTGTATTTGATGGTGGGCAAGCGAGTCAGCTTCCTGTTGGAGGGTAGTAAGGACGGAGCGGTCTTCGTCCGACAGCTTAGTGAAGAAGGGCTGTGCCTTCTCCCAGATAATTTGTTGGTAGGCGCCCATGCAGGCTGCATAGTTTGCCATCCGGCAAAGCAAAAGGGCTCCAGAGTAAAGTTTTCGACCCACAGCGTCGAAGCGCTTCCCTTCTCTGTCGGCCGGAGTGTTCGACTGGCGACCTGAGGATTGAGAGGCCTTGACGACCAGGGAGTTGGGGTCGGGGTGGTGTTTCAGCCACTCCAAGGTATCATCGTCGGTACGGTACCAAGTCTCGATCCTCTTCGAGGTTGGAGGAATGGAGGAAGGGGTTTTCCAGGAGGCCTGGATAACATCCAAGAGATAAGGCAGGAAAGGGAGTAGCGTGGCCGGCGGAGCTTGGGCCTGCACCCTTTTGAAAACTGGATCAGACACTGCTTTGGAAGTCTGCTTGATCTCCAAACCCAGGGCGTTGGCCATTCTGACCATTTGATCAGAGAAAGCACGAATATTGTCAGTAGGAGAAGGCGGGTCCGCCTCATACGCATCGTGAGGAGGAGAGAGGTCGAGACCGAGAGAGACTACCGAAGCGGAGAGAACAGAGTCTGGGCGGTCAATGTCAGCATCCTCCTCCTCAGGCCCTTGGGGGGACTGAGGGGGAGAAGAAAGCACAGTCTCGGGGGGAGGCATGGCCTCGCGAGAAGAGAGTGCCGGGAGCCGAGGATCTTTAGAGGCTGAGGCCTGGGCCGCCCGAGCCAGGCGACCCGTTTGTCTACCACGCTCCGGTGTCGAGGTGGGAGGGAAGAGCTGTTGGCGCGAAGAGTGAGGCGGCGCAGGCGGCTCCGGTACCGGCACCCTGACCACCGTTTGGGTAGAGTGGTGGGGTGAGTCCTGCAGCTCCCCGTCGGATAGGGGGTGCAACGGAGATTGAGAAACATCTCTAGGCCTCTGGGCTGGCACAATTGGAGAAGACCTTCTCGAGGAGGTTGCCGAGGAGGACAGCGGGTCTCTCCTTGAGGAGGCCGAGGAGGAGGAGCGCTGAGTCAGCCGTTTTTTTTGTCGGCGGTTGCTTGGATGCAACCCTCAAGGACTTGCCAGGTGTGGGAGGAACCACAGCTGAGTCAGACTGCGCTCGACGAGACTCCTCGTGAGCCCTCTTAAAGGCTATCTTAATAGCAGAGGAGGAAGGCGGGGAGCCGATACGAGAGCGGATCGAGGTCACCGAAGCGAGAGAGCTCGACGTCGAGGAAGGCCCCACCTTCCCGGAGCGGGTCGATACAGTAGCCGTCGTCACGGTACACGGCGGTTTGGCCGGTTTAGCAGCCCTGGAAGTCCTGGACGCCCTGGACGAGACCGAGGAGGCTTTAGTTGTCGGAGGCTTGGCTGGTGGCGCCGACATTGCTCTCAGAGCTGAAGACGACGACGCACCCGACGTCGACGGAGTCGGTTCTGGCGCGAGAGATCTTTCGTAGAGCGCCGCTCTGAGCCTAACGGCTCTGTTCTTTCTGGCCTGAGCTGTGAGAGCTAGGCAGAAACGGCAGGTACCAACCACATGAGCCTCGCCAAGACAGAAGAGGCACTTGGCGTGGCCGTCCGAATCAGGAATTTTAGCAGCACACTGCGTGCAGCGTTTGAAACGAGTAGTAGACATGCGAAGAGTCCGAAGTGAACCTTGCGGCGGAAAAAAAGGAACTGGAGAGCGGACGCCTGGGGCTGCCTTATATGCCCCTTGAGAAGGGGGGCGTGGTTACCGCCAAAATTTGAACTTCAGCTTGGAAGAGTTTCCGTCGGAACCTGCGCAGGCGCAGCTTCTCCATTAGTGTGCATTCACAGAGTACACGAAGAAAAAATAAAATTGTATTATTATTTATTATTATGGTCTTCCAATAGCATTCTTATTCCAACAGGCTTTTGGGAACTGTTTTCAAAGAGCTTTTCCCACTTCACTATGCTGTTTTGAATTATGCAGTTTTGACTGCTTTTTATACTGTTAACTTTGTTTTCACTTATTTTGAATGTGATATTTTACTAACATTTCAATAATTTTGGTACATTTTGTGTATTAGTTATATTATTTCTGTTTTAAATTGTAACCTGGCTTAAATCTTGTGAGACATTATATATATTAAACAAATATAACTAGTGGCACAATTCTGGACATTTTATACAAGGTATACAGGTAATATTATAAATAATACATATTCCATGTACAATAATTGGTATCCATTTTGATTTTTCTTTCCTTTTTCCTGATTTTAATGAAGTTTCTATATTTATACACAAAAAGAGATTGCATAAGAGCCTAAATATTCTGAAGATACCAGATTCCATCTGATCTTGGATGCTAAGCAGAGTTAGCCATGGTTAATACTTGGATGGGAGACAACAAATAAATATTAAATCATAGAATCAGAGTTGGAAGAGACTGCATGGCCATCCAGTCCAACCCCATTCTGCCATGCAGGAAAAGCACAATCAAAGCACCCCCGACAGATGGCCATCAAGCCTCTGCTTAAAAGTCCCCAAAGAAGGAGCATCCACCATACTCCGAAGGCAGAGAGTTACACTGTTGAACAGCTCTTAAAATCAGGAAGTTCTTCCTAATGTTGAGGTGGAATCTCCTTTCTTGCAATTTGAAGCCATTGCTCTGAGTCCAGGTGGGCTTCCAGATAGCACAAAAATGCATGTTTTAAATGGAGGACAAAAAAAACCCAGGACCTGAGAATATGTCCCCACACAGACCTGTGGGTCCCAGGATTTCTTCCCCCGCTGTCTTCACAGGCTTATTCTGTATTGGAACAGGATGGAGGGTGGATGGGGGACATCCGGCGGAAGGTTTTTAAAAATCACTCCAGTATGCACTGGACCATATATGCGCACATGCAAATATTTTAATATTAATACAAGCAGCTTCGCATGTGCGCATATGAGGTTCAGCACATCACAAAGGGATTTTTTTTTTTAAAAAAAACCTTTCCTCGGATTTCTCTGTTCTCCCCATTGTTTATCCAATCTCTGTTTAATATTATAATGTTTAAAATAAAGAGTTTCCAAGAGTTCTAATTGCTCTCTATTCATGCTTCCTTTAAATCAGCTGTATGTCTGTTTGACAGCCCAATCAGCTGATCAGCTGTTTTGAGCTTTTTAAAATCGGACATGTGCTGGAGCAGACATTTTCTTTAACAAAATGAACAGCTTAGTACACAATTTATGTCACACTATTCTTGCAAACTACATATAATGTATTAAACAACTACAAAAAGACTACTTCAAGTCAAAAAATTCTGATGACATTCTGGTGTCTCTTGTATATGGAGAGTGCTATTGCATATTTCCTAATCAGCCCAGGTTTAAATGTGAATGACTGAACAAATAATGAACCTCCCAGATATGTTTTTGTGTTTTATTATTGCGTGCAAATGAAACAAGACCTGTTCCTTGGGGTTATCTCTCATGACAAACTAGGGAAGTAAAAAGAGTACAAACCATGGCTTGTTTGCGGGAGAGACTAGCCATAGTACAAGGTCCTATGGTAATAAACAAAATATGGATAAAACCTTCAATTTTGCTTGCTTGTAGTAGGAAAAATCAGCCAACATTTGCTAGCCTTCACTGGCTGGTTTAGAAATGGTAAAATCCTCAAGAATTCAGATGCATTCATATCTTAACTGTTTCAACATTATTTTCCATCCAAGGAAATGAGTCACAGCATGCATGGATGTTTAGTTTTAAGAAAAGGGTAAGAGTTGGGTAACATTTCACCTCAGAGTAAATAAAATACTTAAATTTATTTTTGCCCAAGGTCCAAGCTTGAACAGGTTTAGCTGCTGAGGGATCTGGAAGGAAAATCACTGTGTCAATAGTCTTTGAGCTGAAGCCCAATGGTTTCAATTAAGCTTTTGGCTGAAAGGAATTCAGACTAATTATTGCACACGAAAAACCTATATCGAGACTGCATTCTCGTCACTTAGTAGGCTCTAGGCTAGGATCCTTTGTTTTCTCAGGTAGACACCAGTGCACCACCATTTCACCTGCACAATTAAATTTAGCTGGAACTAATTAGGTGCCACTAATGTGGAGTAATAGAGCTCTCTTCCTCTTATGGCACTAAATCCAAGAGTCACCAAGTTAATGTTTGACATAAATACTGCATAGTTCAACTCTGGAATTTGCTGCCTCAATATAACATTTCTGTTCAGATTATCTGATCAACTATACAACTCCATAATGGAGAATCTCAGGCTGAATCCAGCCTTCCTAGAGTCCCAACAACACGATTCCATAGATGGTCACAGCCCTTTCCCCATGAGGCCATTGCTTCATGCTTCCTGTTTTTTATATGATGTTTTCCCCATTCCAAAAAATCTTTGAAATATCTTAGCTAAGACTTAGTTACAACGAATAAAAGCTTTATGAAGAAATCTGATAGTATTTTGGTCCTACCCTTTTGTGTTTAGTCTCATTCCTTTTGAAACTTCACTGAAATTGTATTCAGCCTTCAAACTAAAAGTAGATTCTTATCCTCCATATATATGTTGTTGAACATGGCACCCCAACTCATGGGATTCATAGTTTCCTCAAAGACAGACTGCCAAGGTGAAATGGGACAGAGTCCTTCCCTTAAGATGAACTTTTGCTCAAACAGGCCCAGGCAAACAGTAGCCCAAACTCCTTCCAACAACTACTACCCGAAATCTATAACTCCTTTTGGTGCAAACCCTGAGATGTGCACTGATTCGAACCAGCGCATATCTTCAACCTCTCAGAAGCAGCCCATTTATCGTTCCTCACTCTTTAGCAACTAAGTATCCAGTACCTTGAAAAATTGTATTTTTCTACCCTAAAAGTATTATTTTTAGGTGAACAGTAGGAAAAAAGGATAATAAAAAATAGCTCAGCTCTTCACTTGAAATTTGCGACTAAATCTTTAATGTTTCCATTTTGGAGAATCTACACTGTGGAATTAATGTAGTTTGGGACCACTTTAGCTGCCATGGCTCGATGTTTTGGAATCCTAAGAGCTGTAGTTTGGTTCACAGTTCCCCAGACTGTTGGGGGTCAAGATATAGTTTGAAGAAAACATGAACTAATTTCTATGCACGTATGAAAACATGAAAGAACAATACAATATTTAAAATGAAGAACAATTTTAACCAACATAAGCTTAACTTAAGCACTGCAGACTAACTCAGCCAAAGAAATCAGCCATAGCAGAGCACTTGATGAACCAACCTGGACACAGTATATTATTTGAGAACACAGAAATGCTCGACCACTCCAACAACTATCTTGTCAGACTACACAGAGAAGCCATTGAAATCCACAAGCATGTATACAACTTCAACAGAAAGGAGGAAACCATGAAAATTAACAAAATCTGCCTACCAGTATTAAAAAAACTCCAACATCAGAACAGTAAATAAGGAGGAACACTCTGAAAACAGAAGGATTCCACACATGAATCAATCAGGGGCAGCTAACAACTCTGAACAAAGGATTTCCCCAGGCCAGGAGGTGAATCTGGGAAGGCCATTTAATGCTAATCAAGGTGATTAATTACAACATTCACACTGGCCGACAAGAGTTCTTTTCTCCACCCAGGAACTTTTACAGATATATAAATCTTCCTGCTTAGTTTCTCCATATACAGTACCTCACAACCTCTGAGGATGCCTGTCATAGATGTGGGCGAAACGTCAGGAGAGAATACTTCTGGAACATGGCCATACTGCCCGGAAAACACACAACAATCCCATAAGCTTAACAATATTTCAATGGGAAGTGTGGGAACTGCAGCCCAGCATAGAGAGAGGACTGGCTTCAGACTCTCTGCTGAGAATGTGAGTGATGAATTTCTGCATAATATCCCATTATAAAGAAATAATACCACTAACACACCTTCTCAAAAGACTCCACCAAGTGTTTTAAAAACATGTTTCAATGTGTTTTATGATTCCTGGACGTGAGCAGAACACCTATACAGGCTGAGGCCCCATGTAAACTGCCATATAATTCACTTTCTGAATGCAGATTTAACTTTTTAAAATTGTGTCAGAAGCGACTTGAGAACTTACTGCAAGTCGTTTTTGGTGTAAAGAACTGGCTGTCTACAGAGACGTTACCCAGGGTACATTCGGATGTGTTAGCTGAGAGGCTTCTCTCATGTCCCTGCAAGCTAGAGCTGACAGAAGGGAGCTCACTCCGCCTTGTAAAGTCAAACCGGCAACCTTCAGGTCAGCAGTTCAGCCAGCACAATGGTTTAACCTATTGCACCCCTGCGGCTTCTGCAGATTCAAATGCAGACTTACCTGATTTGAACTAGATTATATTAAAGTGTAGACTCCTATAATCCAGTTCAAAGCAGTTATTGTGGATTATCTGCCTTGATATTCTGGGTTATATGGCTGTGTGGAAGGGCCCGGTGGCCACATCGCTTGAAGATAATTTTATACACAATATTTTTGTTCGTGAAACAAAGTTTCAACTTCCAAAGACTATAATTAGCGCTCAATTGTATTTAGGATGAGGCGTGACTACGTGTAGATGGCCACAGGTGACGTTATTTCGGGGGAGGCAAGCGAAATCCACACTTCCAGGTAACAACGTCGAGTCACAAACCGGATTTGCTGCTCCTTTCCCTCACTGACCTCAGCAGACAGACGCTTTCCCAAGCCACTCGCGCATGCTCAGTGAATTTTTTCCGTCCTTCCGAGAACAGGTAGAACCCAGCCGGCCATGGAGAAATATGGCCGCTGACGCTACTTTACCCATATTAAAGATGGCTTATTGCGGAAGTCCCGTTCCCTTACGTCACGTACTCTGCAGAAATGGCGTCTCGCAGATTCTATGCCAAATAGCCCGGAAAAGGGGGAAAAATGGCCGCCGAAGCTAAGTTACCCACAGTAAAGATGGCATATTACGGAAGTCCCGCCTCCTTGCGTCACGTATTCCTTGTCTTGGGTTTGCCCTTTGGCGGAAGGGAGGCGGAACTTCCTTTTCTGCCCTGAGAGAAAGAGGGAAGGGAGGGAGGCAGTGTGTGTATATATATGTGTGTGTATGAGATTCGGAAAAGTACCCAAACGTGGGAGCGGCGAGCGAGAGTGCGTGCCTCCGCCCGCCAAGGCTGCGCGCGCAACCCAGCCGGTGGCAAGCGGAGAGGGAGGCGAGGAGGCGCGAGCGGGGCAGGCAGCTCTGAGCGGAAGAAGGGCCTCGGGCTGGGGATGGAAGCGGAGAAGATGGACGAGAATGAATGGCGCTACCACGGGGAGGGCAACAAGAGCCTCGTCGTCTCCCACAGACAGGTGAGGAACCGGGGTGGGCCGCCTTTCCCCCCACTCAGGCGCTGAAGGAGCCGCCATTCTGTCAGGAAAAGGCCGAGGGAGAAAGAAAGAAAGAAACCGCCTTCGTTTCTCTTCTGGCTTTTCCTGTCCCCTTCACTTTCGTCTCCTTCTGGGAGGGAAAGTGGCCTGTTTCAATGCCCCCCCCCCTTTGAGGTAAGATACAATGTTGTGTTGTAGTTTGAGCACTAGACTATGGGCCCTTCCACACAGCCCTATATCCCATAATATCAAGGCAGAAAGTCCTATATTATCTGAGTGTGGACTCAGGCCCCTTCCACACAGCTGAATAAAATCCCACATTATCTCCTTCGAACTGGAATATATGGCAGTGTGGACTCAACCCAGTTCAAAGCCGATATTGTGGGATTTTCTGCCTTGATATTCTGGGTTATGTGGCTGTGTGGAAAGGCTCTTGGTTTGGGGAAACGTTTATTTTGTTCATTACTAGCTTGGGTACCTTGCATCGTCACTGGAGGTCACAGTTTACCTGGTTGTGGGTGAACTACAACTCCCAGAAAGGAAGGTCCGTTTGCCCCAAACCCCTCCAGCAATCACATTTTGGCATATCAGTTATATATGCCAAGTTTGGTCCAGATCCATCCGTGCTTGGGTTCACCGTGCTCTCTGGATGTAGATGAACTACAACTCCCCCAAATCAAGGTGAGGTTCCCCCAAAGATCTGTATTTTTGAATGTTCATGGCAGCTCTCTGTGCCAAGTTTGGTCCAATTCCATCTTTGGTGGAGTTCAAGAGTGCTCATTGATTTCAGGTGAAATATAAATCCCATTACCTACCTACTCCAAAATGTCCAGGCCAATTCCCCTCAAAACCCACCAGTATTCAAATTTGGGCATATCGGGTATACATGCCAAGTTTGGTCCAGATCCATCATTGTTTGGGTTCATAGTCCACACTGGATGTAGGTGAACTACAACTCCTAAAAATCCCCCCAAAGACCTTCGGTATTTTTTGTTGGTCATGGGGCTCTGTGTTCCAAGTTAGTTCCAGGTCCATCGTTGGTAGGGGTTCAGAGTGATCTTAGATTTCAGGTGAACTATATATCTCAGTACCAACAACTCCTATAAATCATGGTGAATTCTCCCCAAACCCCTCTAGCATGTTCAGTTGCTGATCAATTCCTCTGTTTGCTGTGCATCATAGAAAATAATAAGAAAGGGTTATGGGAGAGGCAGTGGGCAGGTTCATGCAAATTCCACACCAATGGAGAGAGTAAGAAACACTGGGATGTCTGTGGTGGAGGAAACAAAAACAATCTAGGATGAAATGGTCCCCGTATAAACGTCTTCACTTGGGTGGGGGGCAGTTTGGTGTTTGTGGAAGATATTGGCAGGGCTCTTGTACATGTTCATGGCGCTCACTACAATCTGCAATGTCATTGAAGGTAGGGCCAATTGTGTCTCCTGAGTAGGGGGAGCTACAGCTGTTTGTAGCAGCAGGAGCTTGTCAGTGTAAGTGGGCACCTCAGCCACACACATACATATTTTCACTTTTATTATGTGTACAGATTTCTATCCTGCTTTTTTCCTAATTTGGGACTCAAAACGGCAAAAAACATTACCTACCAAAAATAAACATAATTTCCAAACCGCAACATATCAAATGAAAATGATAAAACCCGCAATATGCATAATAAATAAAGTACTAAGATACAGTTTAAACATTCAATAGACTAAAATGCTATCTAATGTCAATTCCTTTAGGCTGTAGTCAAGTCCAATTGCTAATTCGCACATTGCACACATGAAACTGCTGCTTACAATACTACTATTCTCCTTTAGGGTTCCTAAAAGAAAACGAGGGAGTAGTTCTAACCTCTTTAGGACGGGAGTTCCAGAGCTGCGGGGCCATCACCAAAAACGCCTCCCCTCTTGTTCCCACCAACTGCACTTGAGATAATGGTGGGATTGAGAGCAGGGCCTCTCCTGAAGACCTCGTTTGCGGGCTCATAGGAGGAGATGCGGTCCACAAAGTAGGTTGGGCACAAACCGTTTAGGGCTGTATAGGCTAATGCCAGCACCTTACATTGCACCCAGAAACAGACTGGTAATCAGTGCAGTTGTTTTAACAGAGGTTGTTCATTCTCGATATCTATGCCACCGTTTTTTTTAACCTTAAAAACTGTGGCATAGACATTGAAAGCTGAGAAGTCCCAGCCCTTGAGTGCTCTTAACTGGAGATCAGCTGTGACCAGCAGTGCTGTGGAATTTGAAGAGGTAGAAATGGAGGGTGAAAAGGAGAAATGTGCCAAGAGGATGGCATGTCAGGTCAACCCTGACTGGGACCGCCTTTCACCTGGAAACCAATGCCCTCACTGTGGAAGAATATGCGGGTCAAGAATAGGGCTCCACAGTCATCAAGACACTACACTTGGAAGGCCATCATACTCTGACCACGAGGGATCGTCTAAAGTAAAGTTTGTTCCCTATACCCAACTCCTGTAAAGAGTCTGGCAGCTGATCTTTGAACCAGTTGAAGCTTCCAAATGCTCTTCTGGGGCAGCCCCACATAAAGCGGGTTACAGTAGTCTAATCTATTTCCTTTATTTAGAACTCTAGAGTTGAAGGAGACCCTGAGGATCATCCAGCCCCACCACATTCTGCCATGTAAGAACACACAATCAAAACACCCCCCACAGATGGCCATCCTGCCTTTGCTTAAAAACCTCCAGAGAAAGAGATCCCACCACCCTCCCAGGCAGAAGCCTATTCCACTGCTGAACAGCTTGTACAGGCAGGAAGTTTTTCCTAATATTAACACATTGGAATAATAGAATCCTAGAGTTGGAGGAGTCCCACCCCATTCTGCTGTGCAGGAGCACACAGACAAAGCATACCCAACAGATGTCTACCCAGTCTTCTGCTAAAAAGCCTCCAGAGTAGGAGACTCCACCACACTCTGAGGCAGAGAGTTCCACTGCCGAAGTTCTTCCTAATGTTCAAGTGGACTCTGTTTTCCTGCAATTTACTTTATTCTTACTCCACTTTTCTCCCAATATGGGGACTCAAGGTGGCAAATAGCAGACATGACACCATATAATTAAAATCAGAGCAAATGGATTGAAGTTTGAATATGAAAAAAAAATGTGTCATGGAACATAAAATCATTACATTTTAAGTGGCATAATCCACCCCAAATCACACTCACAGCACCCACCCCCAACAGCTTGCCTCTCTATAGGTGTGTTTTCAGACCCACTAGACAGACCACATTCTGTAATGAGTCATTATTTGCGTTGTTTGTGTGACTTCAAGGAGCTTTGACGACCCCAGCACAGGATTTCCTGGGGCTCAGAGAATGTGACTCACCCAAGGGCATTCAGTAGATTTCCATGGGCATTTGCAGATTTGAACTCTGGTCTCTGTATGCATATTCCAATGCTCAAACCACTACACATGCTGGCTCTCTAGTCTTTGAGCACATTTACTCCATTTTAAACTATGAATTTTAAACTGGCCTTTTATTATTTGATGAATAATTTAATCTTATTTTTAATATATGCATTTTAATTTGGTTTTAAAAATGTTTTTATCTGTACATTTTAACTTGTTGTACCCCACCTCAAACCTTGAGGCGAGGTAGGTAAGAAATAATATTATTATTATTGAATCAGTCAGATTTAATGAAATCTTGCTCTCCATTCAACAGTGAATTAATGGGAATTCTATAGTCTATCTGACAGGATGCTGAATACTTACTGTCTAGAATAACTATAAATAGGTCGGGTTTTCTTATTTCCCTCACCATTCAACATTGAATTAATGTGAATACGCTAGTCGGAACTAACCAGCAGGATGCCAGATACTGACTTTTGCAAGTAACTAAACAAACTGCTTTTCATCAGAAATATTTCTTTGACATCCAGATTTGCATTTGAAATGCAAAATGAACTTAATAAAGTATCATCAATGGGGAAGAGAATCTGAAATCTGGCAGGAGCGCAAACCTTTGAATTTTGGAAATGTTAAATCTCAAAAATACAGAAAGGCAGAGTGAAACATTGCTCTTTCTCTGTGAAATATAGATTACAAGCATATGCCCTACCAAAATAAGTACCTCCTTCATTGTGCCTTTGGATTTATCACTTTATTTTTGGTCTGTGTCACTCTGCTGTCAAGGATAGTATTGGGTAACTTCCCAGGCTGCTGGAAAGAGTGGGTGCGGAGAAAGGGAGAGTGTTAAGAGCAAGTGGTTTTAATGCAGATCATAAAGAGTTCAAGTCATAGTTTTAGGACAGTTATACTTGTTACGATGCCCTAGTCATAACACTATCACTGCATAGTGATAAGGAAAAATCCATTATAGTGCATGTCAGTATTTTTTTCAAGGATCCTGTTGTTACTCATAGTAATCTTGTCACTGTTTCAAAGAAGTAAATTTTAACATCAAATTACAAATCTTCCAAAGAATATAATATTTGATGTTTAGGCACTTAATGCTGTATTCCAACAGAAGAATATGCGTACATTGAATCTCTGTACAGCTAAAAAGTTCGCTGGGTGTGATTTTGACCAGCCCTTTTTACAACCTATCATAGATTACTTCACAAGATCCTTGTGAGGTTAAAATGAAAAGAGCATGAATATCAATCTTAGCTACTTAGTTCCACCTGGAATTTTTCAGGGAAGGAAAATGTGCAAATGTTATATATAGTAATATGGCACATTATTGCATATATGCCATAAAGTGATGTGGGTTTTGGGACAATTGTGAATTGAAGTGGTTTTGAAAATTCTTGTAATGTTCTAAAATCTAGGACCTAAAATACGCAATACAGATTTTCCCCAAGTTACACACAAGATAAATTCTGTAGGTTTGTTCTTAAGTTGAATTTGTTTATGAGTCGGAATAGGTACATTTTAAAGTGTAACTCCAGCCACATATTTATTTATAAGCCTTGGATAGCATAGGGAAGGGTTAACCCCCCCCCCCCCCCCCCCGCCGCCCCCGGTGGTGTTTGTTTTGTTATCTGTGCCCCTATTAAGAAGATTTCACCTTACTTTGTGTCCCTGTGATAACTGGATTTTGAAACATTTCGCTTGTTGTGGAAACAAGGATTGGTAGAAAGCTTCAGTGGAAACACCTTTTCCCCATGATAACTCGTCCAGGTATATATTTCCCTTCTTAAGGGTAGATTTTGTTCACTTCCTGTTGTCTCACCCCCATTTGTAACTGAGTTGTTTGTAAGTTGGGGACTGCCAGTAATCCTATTTATATATATTTGGCTTATAGTTACTTGGAGAGAACTTTTGAATATTCCAACAAATATGTGTCTTTTGCAAGTTCTCCTCCTTACCTGCCATTAAAGAGTTGGCAGCTGAATGGGAGAATTGGATACATTAACTGACACCATCAGAAACCTTTCAACTGATGAGAGCTTATAAGGTCTTAGAATTCAGAAGTTCTGTGAACTCTCCTTTTGCTTCAGTTGATATAGTTTTGCTAGACCATGCAGTTCCATGTTCATTTGCCTTGCAGCACTTTGTGCTTTTCCTGCACGGCAGGGGGCTGGACTAGATGGCCCATGTGATCTCTTCCAACTCTATTCTTCTATGAAAGGCTGATATCAATCAATGTGCTATGATTTCATATCAGGTTAAATTTATAACTTAATATTAGTTTGTATTTGTTTTCGTTCCTTCTCATTTTTAGACTAATTAAACATATGTGTATGTGGACATTCTTATTAGAGACAGTCACCTGAAAGACATAACAACTGCCAGTTATGCTAGCATCTATTCATTATTGCTAATAAATTTTACAAAATAATTGTTTCCTAGACTAGAAAGCATTAAGTATAAAAAATCTCCAGAAATGTTGACATGTTACACATTTGGACTTTCTTGCCCTCTGACTCTGCAGTCCTATGATAGAACTTAGCAGTTTGGGGGAAGGGTAATTTCCTAGATCAGTGATTCCCAAATTCTAGCTTCCCAGGTATGTTGAATTTCAACTCCCAGAAGCCTCAGCTACGGGATTTTGGAGCTGAAGTCCAAAACTAAACTTTGAGGAACACTGTTCTAGATTAACTTTCATCAGAGGTCCTTTGCAAGGAATTCCTTTTACATTCAGATAATTACGATTTCACCCATCAGCACTCAAATAATTAACTTTCTATGTCTCAGACACAATCCAATTTTGAATTTTTTAACCTGTGATATAAAAATACTTACTGTAAAGCTTAAGTTCTCTATTACTATGTAATACACAAATGTTTACTGGAAAGCTTAAATTCTCTTGTTAACCTGTAATATATAAATGTTTGCTAGAGTTTTATGTTCTGGAACCCTGGACAAATGTTGTGCATGCCTTCAGCAAAGAGATATAGGCATCTCCTCCCTTAGATGCCCATCGTTTCTTATTACACATAGTTTGATCCAAGTAAGCATTCTTTTAGAAATAAAAAGCTTATGTCAGAAGAAAACATATGTGTGTCATAATTTGTAAAATGTAATAAAAAGTGTGTGTGTGTGTCCTTTTAAATGCATTGTGATTTCCCTATCCCAGAGTCTCAACCTGTGGGTCCCCAGGTGTTTTGACCTATAACTCCCAGAAATCCCAGCCAGTTTACCAGCTTTTAGGATTACAGGTTGAGAACCACTGACTTATAAGATGCATCATAGTTGTAGTCCACCACTGCCCTACCCTGTAGCATCCCCAGTAAGTATCAAAATGATAATCACGTTTGCATGCCTTGCGTAGCCATAATCATAAATTGTACTTCATATGAAACAAGCCTCAGTTTATTTTCTCCGTTTCTACTCCTCCTCCTTTTGTCAGTTTCTGTTTTGCGGTGGGCAGTTCAGGAGAAAAAGGAGGGAAACGTTAAAGGTTCTTTCTAGGTTTAAATGTAATAAAAAGGCATGCATTAAGTAAGTTGTGGAGTTGAACAAGCCGTGCTTTTCATTGTTAAAAGTAAAAAAAAAACTAGCTATGACTTATTTGCAGAGAAGAATTCAGGTGATGGTTAGGTGTCTTAAAGTTGATTACAACCTATGGTGACTCTAAGGGTTTTCATGGCAAAATTGGTTCAGAGGAAGGTTTGCTTTTGGCTTCCCATTAGGCTTTCCCAAAATTATCCAGTGGCTGAGCAGGGATTTGATGTAGTGGTTTGAGTGTTACATTCCAACTCAACCTCTACACCATTCTGGCTCTCTGGATTCAGAAAAAAAAATCTGAGTCAAAATTGAAAAATGCACAACTTGGTTTCCTGTTTCATGCAAACCTATCTTGTAGAAAGCACACCTAATCTGACTTTCATGTATTTTAACTTTGCTTTTTCTGACACAAAAAACAACATTAGGAGCTTTCAAATACAACTCATATTTTTGTAATTATGGTGCTGCAAAAGAGACAGGAATTTTGCTTTATATCCCAAGATTACACCCTTGCATGGATTTAGATTAGTTTTAATTTGAATAGAAGCTTCTGGGTAGAATACACAGATAAGGATCAGCTCTGTTGTAGTAAGAAATGTATAGAACATGAGTGGTTCTCAATCTGTGGGTCTCCAGGTGTTTTGGTCTACAACTCCCAGAAATCCCAGACAGTTTACCAGCTGTTAGGATTTCTGGGAGTTGAAGGCCAAAACATCTGGGGACCCCCAGGTTGTGAATCACTGGTCTAGTCAGATGGTGGGATGGGATTTGATGAGTCTACTATTTTTAAAATAGGGCAGTATTCCATTTATACTTTGTCTTGGATGGAATCGTTCAAAATAAGATGTAGAAGAAAGTTTGGTATTGATTAATCTGTTAAATCTACCGTATGTGTGGTTGCACATACACACAAAGAGATAGGCATTTTAGTCTTTTTCAGAATAAAAGGGAAACAAAGAGTGTGGAAAGAATCTAGGAACACCTATTAGACTTATTTAGTTTTAGCCTCAGCTTTCATGGATGTGTATTTCGTAATGAATGAAAGACTCTGTCTCCTGTTCCAAGATGTCATTCTCCTAGCTGGAATACAAGAATGCATTTGCAAGACTAATTCCTCTGACTGGCAAATGTGTTAAGATGAAAAACAAATTTGTTAGTTACCACATGAGCTACTTTATTCCAAGTTATTTAAGTAGAAGTAAACACCAATTGTTCATTGTACCCATATTAATCATGCTGTGGAAATAGCCGTTTTGTGACATTTTTGTGAAGACTTATGCAGTGCTTCCAAGTACTTTCTATGAATGTTAAGACTTATCTAAAGCAAGATCAACAAATCACAAGCGATTGCTGGTAAACCAAGTGTAGCTGTGATAGGGAGACTTTGTGAGCCGGCTAGCATGCTGGCAATGTTTACATTCATCTTACTTCAAACAATACAATGGCGGGGTGGGGGGGGGGATGATGAAAGTATTGCTCCCCATAATAAAAATTCTGCTTTCTGAATGAAATTTTCCTTCACACCACCAATTTCTAGCATTGCAGAGCCACTGAAAATCATTCACACACAGAACTTTCTCTTTGCTACACTTGCATTTCCTTGGTCATTTTTGTGCCCCTTTTCTTTGCATTCATAAATTGTATTTCTTATGCCCTTTCTACATTGCCATACAATCCAGGTTATCAAATTAAATAATCCACATTATCTGCTTTGAACTGGATTATGAGAGTCTACACTGCCATATAATAAAGTTCAAATCAGATAATATGGATTTTATATGGCAGTGTAGTAGGAGCATGAATGTCAACTAAAAGTTTGAATTAGTGCAGTGCTAAAAACTTAGAGACAGAAAGGAAACTTCGTTTTCAGGGCAGCTATCTCTTCATTCCCCTCTTTTCTGGCAACTAGATTTTAGGACATAATGTATGCCACAACTTAGGACTGAGTCCCTTTAGGGAGAGAAGGTGAATTATAAATAACATTTTATTATTATTGTTATTATTATTATTATTATTATTATATTGCTGTTCAATTAATCTTGAAGGCATAGAGATACATGCATGTTCCATTATGACTGAAGATGTACTTGGATAACATAAAATGTCATATACTGATTCGCATAATTCTCAACCTTGGTGCTAAAATGCTGGATAATTAGAAATAAGATTCATCTAAATTGAAAATCTAGTATTTGGCACCTACAGCTTCAAGTTTCATATTTTAGCAATAGGTTTCACATTGCATCAACGCTGCAAACCAATAAGAGTTCAACTCTGTTCTCAGCATCAATGTCCCAGATTTTTTTTTTTCGTGTCAGGAGCAACCGGAGTTGCTTCTGGAGTGAGAGAATTGACCGTCTGCAAGGACGTTGCCCAGGGGACGCCCGGATGTTTTGATGTTTTTACCATCCTTGTGGGAGGCTTCTCTCATGTCCCCGCATGGAGCTGGAGCTGATAGAGGGAGCTCATCCACACTCTCCCCAGGTGGGATTCGAACCTGGCAGCTTTCAGGTCAGCAACCCAACCTTCAAGTCACTTAGTCCACTACGCCATCTGGGGGCTCCTGTCCCAGATGAGCGCCACAGATCATACACAAAGGGTTGGGTGGGAATTGCACTGTGCAGCTCAATAAACTTTGAGCAAACAGGAAAGCAGCTTAACCTGCTTTAAACTCCAGGGTGCCAGTTCTCTAAATGTAAAGGTGGAGAACAGGATCTGCAAGGGCCATTCACAGGATGCCATGTAAAGGCAGAATTCTCCACATATTTGTTTGTTTTTGCTATCCCTACCAGTCAAAGTAAATGCAGTTCTAGCTAATTTCTCCCACATTTTTGCAAGAGCATATGAAATAAATCTTAGTAAAGATAGCAAAGTTCCATATATACTCAAGCGTAAGACCTGTATAAGCCGAAGGCATGTTTTGCAGCCAAATTTATGGATATTTAAGGTAATTCCACTGAGAGAGGAAAAGGTTGCTTCTGTCTCAAGATACTGTTGCCCCTGGCTGCTGCTGCTTTCCCATCCAGGGATTCAAATAGGGCAGAAATAGCATTGCACTGGAGAAGATCAGTGCTTCAGATGCTACAGATGCACAGTAGTGTTGACTAAGAATTTGTTTCCCAATTAGTTTGGAATGCCAGATGTGTGGTGTGGTTTTGGTATACAACAAACCAATGCTTATGCAGATCATCTCATAAGCCTTCTTTCCAAAAATTTCAAGAAGCTCTCTCTATATCTTCAGTAGCATGTAGTAGTTTTGGGGATTAGCTTTGTTTCCACCTTGTTCCTACCATTGCTTAAGAAAATATTTAAGGATTAAGTAAGGGGAAAAATTAAGTTGGTTGTGAGCAGAACTACAATGACAGTAAGTTGGAGCAAAGACACAAAGCAACAGTCAGATAGTGAAATTGACCTTTTGATAACTGGAGTCAGACACAGTATGCATTACTTTATATACTTGCGTATAAGTCGATATCATGTATAAGTAAAGCAAAGGTTTTGGCGGCAAAGCTATGGATTTTGGTATGACCTATGAATAGGTTGAGAGTAAGACTTTTGAGAACAGTGGCTTTGGATCAATTGATAGGCCCCGATAAACACTTTGCAATGGTGCAGTTAATCTTGGATACATTATGACACTATTTGTAGCATCTTTTGGTGTCTGGATGTGGACAACCAATCATTTCTGCTGTATTAAAACTAATCATATCCTCAGAGAAAATGAAACAAAGTCCAGTTTATAAATGTGTGTTGGAGAACACTACACATAATGTTAATTTAGAATTTGAATGGAATATAATTTGTTATATTAAATAAGCCACCGAGAAAGTGGCTTTAAAACTCTTTAAAACTCCTTTAGACCTAAAAGTACATTTGGTTCAAAAATAATTTTGGGAATATTGCACACATTTCTACTCTTCTAAAAATAAGTTGTTTGCTTCAACTAAATGTTGGTGATATAATTTGGACAATACTTTCTTATGAAGGGCCATGCAGCGTTTATGCATGGCATTATGTTCATTTTGTATTAGAGGAATCTTTGACATTGTAGGATGTGCATATCCAAATAAATGAGATCTCTGTGGTGGGGAATTTAACTGATAGTTTGATTGGATCCTGTATGCTTTTATTATTGTAGACTTAGCTACTGCTACACTGCAAAGGTAAGCTTTCGCTATTCACACTATAAAGATAAACATTCACTATTTATTCATTGATGGTCAGATGGTGTTACTGCTTTGAGAACATTTGAATGTGTATTTTATACAGACAATTTCAAAATAATATGTAGACATATAACTAGCATACATTACCTAATGAATTTGTTAGCTCCATGTTGATATTCTATATACCGTACTTCTCCCAATCCCTTCTCTTTGAATTTATATTCTAAAACCCTGTTCTTGTAAAACCAGTTCCCCTTGTTATTTAAAGAAAGTTTTGTATTTACACTTTTCCTTTAAATATTTGAATTTAAAATGGTATTGTTTCATTCTTTAAAAGGTCATTTTGCCACATGGGTGTAAGTGCCATTCATAATATAAAATTGGAGTTCCCAGCAATTGATGTTGAAATTTGTGGCCATAGTTTGTAAAATAAAAGAAACTTGAATTCTTGAATGAAATCATTATCTCTGTTTCATAAGTTGAAGCTGACATTGAATACATTCAACATCCTCATTGATCTTATCCTATGTCAAGACTTTCTGATGAAATTATTCATCATTGAACAAGTTTATTTGAAGTATTTCAGAATTATGCTCCTACATTAAGGGGAAAAAAACCTGATGGTGATATTTAGACAATTACCTTTACTCCCTTTGCAGTTGTTCTGTTCTGGGGGGGATCTCAATGCAGACAGACACCACTCTTCTTCTTGACCATGTATGGACTGAGGCATAGGACAGTAAAATGTAAACTCCATTAGCAGTAGTAAAGTAACTTGTTTTGGGGTCCAGGTTATCTATGTCCTTTGTGAAGCCACAGGCCCTAGCTACAAACTTCCCTTTGTTCACACAACGAAAACAAGTTGGATGGAGAATTTCATTGCCTTATCACTCACTGCCCAAACTCCAGTTTTGTAAATTAAAGTGCCATCTTTATTAGATAACTATGCTTGTTTTTCTGGAAAATTCAGTGGGAAAAATGGTTTTTCAGAGTTGTTCAGCAACAATAAATATATAGAGCTTCACTTCAGTGTAGTACTGTACTAGCTAAATGAAAATCCATGTTTCAAGCATTTATGTTGGATTACATTGTTGGTTACATAACAAAACTACTGTCATTGTGCATACTCTAAAAGTGTACAACTAATAGCATAATGGCCTTGTACTAGCAGGAGACGTGTTTGGAGACAGGCCCATATCTCTTCATCTACATGAACACAATTAGCCCTATAATTCTTGAGAAAGAAGTCATACTTCGTATTGCATTTTCAGCATCAATTTAACCTGAAAAAAGCCAGTGAATTCAAAAGCTGAACAATATGCATAACTGTGTTAGCCAAGATTTGAAAAAAAAGATTTCTCATTAACAATACCTCACAACCTCTGAGGATACCTGCCATAGATGTGGGCGAAACGTCAGGAGAGAATACTTCTGGAGCATGGCCACACAGCCCGAAAGACATACAACAACCCAATACACACAGCTCTGAAAAATCTCCACTAAATTTCTTGGGTTTAAGTGTGGTTATTGAAACATCCTATTTACTAAGAAAAAAATATTTAATAATATAAATTATTGAAAAGAAATTTAGTGTTACAAATTTATTTTTAAAAATGTAGATTTGGCTTCTAACTTGGCATAATCAGTGCCACAATATGTATGTGGAACTATATTGCGAACAAAGTGAGGAAATGTTTGCTTCCTGTAGTTTTTGGGGAAGTATTACATATACACAAGCAAGGAACTGAAGATAAACCAGAAATGTGCAAATCAAATTAATTTGAAAGTGCCAAGAGATGACTTTGAATTTATTAGCTCTTCTTCAAGTTAAAACCTGTGTGTGCACCCACAATTAACAGTCTAAAGCAATGTATCCTGCAGTGGCATCAGTCAGTACTGACAGTTTTTTTTAAATTCAGTAGGTAGTTGTGAGCAAAGGGCAGAGCTCGTAGGCCATATCAGATTTTGCTGTTTGTACAGGTGGTTCCTGATACTCTCCTGGCTCTTGGCACATGGCAGGAAAGATTCAACAGTGTGGCTTGGCTTGAAAACTGTTCATTCATTCTCTGTCTCCAGTTAATCACTTCATTTCTTGCTGGATTTCACCCAGATCTGCTACAACAATGGGTTCTTTGCCCCATCCAAAAAACATTATGAGCTTTGCTTAATGAGAGAATAAGGTTTGGTTCACACTGAGAAGCAGGTGTGACAGAAACTTTCATGCAGGCTGAAGAAGATGCTAGATAGACTTGGCTTGAATGTGAGGGTTGTGAGAAAATGGAATATATCAAAAGGCAGAGATATGGCTCTGTGAGATTCAGACAGGGTTTGAACTGGCACTAACAGGATTGAAGATGACACCACAGATTTTGAGCTGATAGATACAGGATTTTGGATTTGAGGGAGAAACTCCTAAAAACCCTACCACTCATCATATTCTTATTCCCCAATTATTGCCTTGCTGGATTGGATTACTATCTCTTAAATGTGGACTTGTGAATTGTATTGTTTCTTCAGTTTGGTATGTGTGGCCTAACTCCAGTTGAGGCTTGGTAGAAAGCTGGAATTAGTTTTAAATATCAAGAAGAATAGATTTATCGAATACAGTAGAACGATGGAATAGTCTCTGATATTCATTTCTTATAGCTGCCCAAAACCATAGATAGTTCTCACTTCTTGAAATCCAAAATCAATTTCAAAATGTATCTGAATCTCATAGCATTTTGATACATTCTGTTTCCCCACAGCCCCACATCATAGCCTCTCTAAACCATGGTTGGCTGCCTCTGAGGCAATTTATGTATTTATTTATTTACAACATATATACTCCACCCTTCTCACCCAAAGGGACTCAGGGAGGCTTACAAAAATTGGCAAAATTTAATGCCCAAAGAATACAATCATAAAAGCAAAACAATACATATAGACCCGTTGATAACATTGTTAAAATCTATATATATAAAAGGGTAATGAAATTTCAGCCTAGGACAAAACAACAAAACTACACATCCCAGAAACACTAAACTTGGCAGCACAACCCCTCATCCATGCCTCTATGTTCATACAACAAAAAGAAAAGAAAAATAAAGTCCTAATTAGAGGGAGAGGAATAATTATTTTTATCCAATTGCTGCCAGTTAGAAGGCTATTCTCTGCCCACTTGGTCTCCTAGCAATCCACTCAGCCCAGGGGACAGGCAGAGTTAGGCCTCACTTAGGCCTCTTCTACACTGTCTATAAAATACAGATTACCTGATTTGAACTGGATTATATGGCAGTGTAAAAGGGGCCCCTGGTGGCACAGTGTGTTAAAGCACTGAGCTGCTGAACTTGTGGACCAAAAGGTCCCAGGTTCAAATCCTGGGAGCGGAGTGAGCACCCGCTGTTAGCCCCAGCTCCTGCCAACCTAGCAGTTCAAAAACATGTCAGTGTGAGTAGATCAATAGGTACCGCTCCGGTGGGAAGGTAACGGCGCTCTATGCAGTCATGCCAATGGCCACATGACCTTGGAGGTGTCTATGGACAACGCTGGCTCTTCTGCTTAGAAATGGAGATGAGCACTTAATGTCAGGGGAAAACCTTTACCCTTTACCTTAACTACCACCAATTCCTCAATACTTTATTTCCTATACCACCAGACTTTGCCACAGCAACGCGTGGCCGGGCACAGCTAGTACATTATAGAAACCTTAAAAACATATATATAATTACTGTAATTCCATTCGTCCAAGATCCTCATGCTTCATCCTATAATAATAATAATAATAATAATAATAATAATAATAATAATAATAATAATAACTTTATTTTTATACCCCGCCCCATCTCCCCAATGGGGACTCGGAGCGGCTTACATGGGGACCAAGCCCGAAAACATACAACAATAAAATGATAAAACAATTATACCAACAATAAAACATCAATATCAATAAAACCATCATAGTAATCAACATATAGCATAAAATATTAAAAGCAGAAGAGTAAAACAAGGATCTGGGCCAAAGTGCAAAGTATATCAAATAGGAGAGGTAGTTTCTCAATAAAGTGCAGAATAGTAGTGGCAGAAAAGACCTGTAGTTGGATGGGCAGATAGTTCAACCTAATAGTTAATCGTCGAAGGCTTTTTTGAAGAGCCAGGTTTTTAGGCTCTTCCGGAAGGAGAGGAGGGTAGGGGCCTGCCTGATCTCCCTGGGGAGCGAGTTCCAAAGTCGGGGGGCCACGACGGAGAAGGCCCTCTCTCTCGTCCCCACCAACCGCGACTGCGAAGGTGGTGGAAGCGAGAGGAGGGCCTCCCCCGATGAGCGAAGAGAACGTGTGGGTTCATAGAGGGAGATGCGGTCTCTAAGGTAGGTGGGTCCCAAACCGTTTAGGGCTTTGTAGGTAATAACCTGCACCTTGCATTGGGCCCGGAAAGTAAACGGCAGCCAGGGCATGTTGTCTTATTGCCTCCTTCGTTGAAGGGAGAGTTGTGAAACGTGTTTGTGTATTTGCCTTCATGTTGCCTGCTGACATATGGTGACCCCATGAATTAACTTTTATTATCTACCTATTCCTCAAAGTATTAAGGCAACTAAAAATAATTGGTTAGCATATATTTATGTCAAAAGCAACATTTTAAATTTGGAAAAAGAGAAAAGAGTTTTGTTAGGTTCATCTTTTTTGCTAGAAGATTAGGTTGACCAAATTGAAAAACTCTGCTAATAAGTGCACATTTTCTTGCATTTCAGCGTTGTGTGGTGCTACGCTTTTTGAAGTTTCTTCCAAACAGAAATAAGGTGAGACAAATAAATCTTGCTTGTTTTCTCTTTTGTGTGTGTGCAAAGATCCACAGTTATACTGCAATGAATGTGGCTTCTGAATAACCATGGTTGCTATAAGGTATGCTAAATCAGGAGGTTGTAGTAATGGAGTTCTTATAACAACAAAAACCCCTTTGTGCATACTTGGTGCATGTGATACTTTGGTGTCCTGTTTTTTTGGTTGAGTAGGAAGAACTGCTGCAGCACATTTTAGATCTACTTTTAGGAAAACAGATCAGGCCAAATTAATTAAGTTACTCAGATAATCTTTGAAGGTTTATTAGTACAGATATAAAGACTAAGACAGTTTAAGTCTAATATTTCTGTGGCAATCAAAATTGGCAGTTGAGCCAGTTGTCTAACTCTTAGTTTCCTCTTATTAGATACTGAATTACTAATTCGTGGGAAATTTATAGTGAAGTGTAATTTGTATTGTCTTTTTTGTTATAGTTTCAATGTACTGGTTATGGACATGAAATATTTTAACTTGTTTCTCACTCACCTCTCCTTGTGGCTCAAAGCAGGTTGTAACATAGTTAAAACACATAATCACTGTAAAGATTCTATAAGAACACATATTAAAATACAGTAGAGTCTCACTTATCCAAGCTAAACAGGCCGGCAGAAGCTTGGATAAGCGAATATGTTGGATAATAAGGAGGGATTAAGGAAAAGCCTATTAAACATCAAATTGGGTTATGATTTTACAAATTAAGCACCAAAACATCATGTTTTACAACAAATTTGACAGAAAAAGTAGTTCAATACGCAGTAATGTTATGTTGTAATTATTGTATTTACGAATTTAGCACCAAAATATCACGATATATTGAAAACATTGACAACAAAAATGGCTTGGATAATCCAGAAACTTGGATAAGCGAGACTTGGATAAGTGAGACTCTACTGTAATAGTAAAATATGCCGGAATTTGATACATCAAATTTTCCTTTAGTTCTATTAATTTAATAGATCAAATTGGGACTAACAATTGAATTTTGGCCTATGTACTTCAATTTATGAAGTGAAGTATTTCTCTTTTGTTGTTGTTTTGCCTGCTGGAATTTTGAATCTGTAGAAAACAGACTGAGGTGAAACCAGTCTTTTACTTGTAATAATTAGCATATGCAGGTTATTTCCATTTGTTTCTTCTAATAGTTTAAAATAAAATTATATTGGCTTTTCAGTTCAAACTGTAGCTGTGTGCTTTCAATTTATGGAGTTCCTACGGCAAACCTGTCATAGCATTTTCTTCACAATGTTCAGAACTGATTTACCGTTACTTTCCTCTGAGACTGAGAGTGTGACTTACCTAAGATCACTCAGTGGGTTTTCATGGCTGAAGGGCACTTCAGACCCTAATGGCCTAGAGTGCTAGTACAATACTCAAACCAATAGGCCACACTTGAAGTGAACCTATGTACAAAAGAAAGTGTGTGTAACATCATGGAAAATTACCTTCAGACTGAGTTGCTTTATAAAATGAAGCATACAATTCTAGATTACTCTTTAATACCACACATTGGCTATGCACCATATGTGGGTTGCTATTTAAATTTTCATCAGTCCTGTTGGATTTTAAATTACTGATCCCAAGTCCTAAAATGGCATGCTTAATATGCAGCATGCCTATTTGAAATAACAATTTCTTGTTTTAATGAGACATGTTTGAGGGAATGTGAATTTAGGCACCATTGGCACAGGATTGCAAACTAAAATGCTTCACTACAATCATAACTTTCTTCTGTTGGCTGCATAAGTTGCCTCTGAAAAAATACATAAAATCTGTATTTTCACCTAGTTATTTTTTTGTATATGGAGACTTTTTAAAATCTCTTTTCTGTTTGCTCCTTGATCATGTTTTAAAGTGTGTGTGTGTGTGGGGGGGGGGCATGGTCTTTTTTTGTGCCCCCATGACCTCTTGGAGGGCAAATTTATTCTATTTTTTGCACTAAAATGCTTCCAATTAACTTCTAGGGGCCTGCAGGTTACTTCAACGACACTTTAAGCAATGGAGACCATGAATAAACTTTTAAACAGTTTATTCTTTAAACATTAATTCTTACTTCCTGTTGTTTAAATGAAGGTTTCTGTGGGTTCAAAAGCTATCTATGAGGACACAAAACATGATGTAAATACCCCTGTGCCCTTTAATCCAAATAATTCTGCTATGTAACTTAAAGCAAGGATGGACAACAGTGGGACTTTTGCAAATAAATATCAGAAGGGCTTTTCCTTCAAACAATCATTAAAAGGTATAAGGGCATTTTCATCATGTTTTTGTCCTCATAGATAATTTTCAGCCCTTCTTGACAATCTTTTTGCAGAAGTGGGTAAAATGAGCAGTGCAGCCTCCTGGGGAACCAGCATCCCATCGTTTCCCACACTTGCTTTAGGTTACATGGCACAATGATTTGGATAGCATAATAGAATCATAGAATTTGGAAGAGGCCTCAAGGGTCATCCAGTCCAACCCCGTGCCATGCAGGAACACACAATCAAAGTGCCCCCAACAGATGGCTATCTAGCCCTTCTTTAAAACTTCCAGAAAAGGAGGCTCCACCACACCTTGAGGCAGCAGCGTATTCCACTGCGGAACGACTCTTACCGTAAGGACATTTTTGTAATATTTTTGTAATTTGAATTCATTGCTCTGTGTCCTAGGGCCCATCTAGACAGCCCCTTTAACGCGGGAGTTCCCGCAGTTAAAAGAGGGCCGTCCAGATGACATCCCAGATAAACATGAATTAATTTGCCACAAACCAGGTTTGTGACGAATTAATTTGTTAGTGGGTTTATTCCAGGGATAAACGCACTACTTCCTCTGTCTCTGATTTTCCTCCTCCCCACCCTTTTTCCTGGTGTGTCATTCCTACATACCAGGAGAGCTGCAGCATCACTCTAATGGAGGTCGGGTAAGTTATTTTAGTTTTTAAAGGGGCTTTGAGGAAGGAGTTTGCGTGTCCGGGTGTTCTTCGGGAAAGATCCAGGAGTATATCTGGACACCTGCCCCAGAAAGTACATGCTTTCTGGGGCATGTGTAGATTAGGAACTGATAACATTCGCGTTTTTAAAATATGAATGGTCCTGGGTTATTGGGCTGTCTCAAACCGCCCCTAGTCTCCAGAGCAGTAGAAAACAAGCTTTCCTCTTCCTCAGTGTGAGAAGCGGGCACAGTAGTGATGGAATTTCATGAAAGCAGCGGTTCTCAAAGTGTGCTCCACAAAGCAGCTTGAGGGGCTCCATACTTGGGGTCTCTGTTGTTGTTGTTGTTACAAAGACTGGGTGGCCATCTGTTGGGGGTGCTTTGATTGAGCTTTTCCTGCATGGCAGAAGAGGGTTGGACTGTATCGCCCCTGGGGTCTTCCACTGATATACTGTTCAGTTTATGTTGCTTAAATTGGTCTTCATTTAAAATATTATATTGTTCTTTTTAATCTTTTTTTGCGTTACAAATGAGATATGTGCTGGTGTGCATAGGATTGCTCATGGTTTTTTTTCAATTAGTTCACACAAATAGTCTCACTAGTCCAGCCCATCTGTCAAATGTTAAATCACAATGCATCAAAAAGTTTGTCCATGTCTGGTATATATACATTATACAGTATATAATATTTTTGGTGCTCCATGAGAAACGTTTGCCTCAAAAGAGCTCCAGAGCTGATAAGGTTTGAGAACTCCTGTCCTAAAGAATTGAGTAATAATGCAAATAGTCTCATTTGCTAATAGATACTATTGTATGGTTTTATGTATTGCTTGAAGGTTTATTGAGGTGTTTGTGGACTCTGCACACTTTAAGTAAACTTCTTTTGCAGTGGTTGACAACGCTGTGTTTGCAAAGCAGTTTGTTATCTGCTAGGTGTTGTATAATATGTTCTACAAACAATTTATAATTTTCTTTTCAGACACCTGAAGAAATCTTTCATCATCTTCAGAATATAGTTTACTTTGGCAAACACATAATGAAGCAGTTTTTTGGAGAAAAATACATCCATCATGGGGTAACT
This sequence comes from Anolis carolinensis, assembly GCF_035594765.1. NCBI lineage: Eukaryota > Metazoa > Chordata > Lepidosauria > Squamata > Anolidae > Anolis > Anolis carolinensis. The sequence continues at coordinate 77,097,336 of NC_085842.1, read as the reverse complement.
CTTTTGTTTTATTTTTGATATACATCACATCTTTGTAAAATTATCTAGTCAGATGGGGTGATTTGGATTTCGCTAAATGAACAAGTGTTATCTAACTTGTCTTCAGGATACACATATGGAAAATAGAGTGGTGTGTAAAGTTTCTATTATAATCTGTGTTTGAATTTGCAGCACAGAGCTGTAGAGTAGTACTAATCAGGAGAGTAAAAGTTTCCCTACCCTTAACCTGAATGTGTGTTATTAGAAGTTGAAACAATCAATTTTCTACAGATTATTCTTTAGTGGGGAGGAAAAGTGTAGAAGGAGGTAGTAAACCATAAGTAGTTTATTAAAACACACTGTTCTTGTGTTGGTTTTTAAAGTGTGTTGTTAACAGAATTGGGTGGGAGGTGAGGAAGAACCTATTAAGATGTAGGCAGGCACTGCTGACATGCAGTCTAAATTGAATAGTGTACTTGTGAAAACATTATGGACCAGGAAGCACTGAATTCAAAAGAGAAACCAAAGGGACAGACTAACCTGATGTTATCTCTTACATAAGGGTAACGATTATGTGAACGAGAATATTCTGGCTACTTAATGTAGAAGGCAAGGTCTTTGGATTTAAATATCACAAAACTATTCTGTTCAATTTTAGATATTTTACAGTTTCTTTTCTTTATCATGTGTAAAGCAAAGGAAAAATTCATTTGAGCTCCTGAGTATTTTCACCAGTTTTCATTATGTAAATCTAAACAGGAAACAATTGCTGAAAGCTTGCACAAATATTCAGCAATAATCCGAAATGTCATAAGATGTGTTCACCGTTGCCTAAGAAGACCATCTCCTTTACTGGAAAGCATTCATAGTTTTGTTTAAGAACAAGAACTCGTATATGGGAGCCTTCTCTTCTAATCTTGTTCTTGATACGAAATGTTGGATTTCATGATTCATGGTGCTGCCTGCTCTAGACTGATAAACTTAAGGATAAACATGTGTTTTCAATTTCATATTCAGTTGCATAAGATATATGGTTCCTGAAAATAAGAACTGGAGATAAATAGAATAATTGGATCAGATCACTGGGAATGTGGCATAATACTTACAGTGTCACAAACATTTCATAAAATGATTAAAGGCTTTTCGTGGAAGAATTAGAAGATTGTCATCCAAACGTTGTGTCCATCTCTCCCCTCTCTCTCCCCCCCCCCCCCCCCAGTTTATTGTTGTGTCAGTCTCATTTTTTAGTCAGTTTTACACTTTTATCGCATGTTTTCACACAGGTAGGTCTTCATAGTTGCTTTATTTCTAATCAAAGATCTTTGACTTCATTGAAAATAGTAATTGCTGAGTCTATATGTAGCTGTTTATTTTGTGTTTTTAGGAGGTTGTACAGCTATCCTTGGACTTCGTGAAACAGCTTTGTTTAAAGATCCAGTCAGAGCGACCAGGTAAGAACTAAACTAAAGGTATGGTAACTTTGCTAAACTAGTTTGGGGGAGGGGGAGGCAGGACAGCCACCTTCTTTAGGACAGTATTGAAAATCACCATGGAGAGACTAAAATTTTGTCCAAGCGCACAGGCAAAATAACCGTGTGTCTAGTCTTGAAGGCCATGTGAAAAGAGTTTTTACTTTACTTTGCTTGAACAGAAAATAGAATTTTAATTCTTGTAATTCTAAAGACTGCTCATAGAACCCTACACCTTGTAAGTATGAGAGAAATTGCTGTACTGCATGCCTCCAGCATGGTGTTTTATCTGGAGTGTACAGTACTGACTGTTTCTCTCTTTCTTGGAAGAAGAAGAACACATGCCATGCGCTGCTTGCAAAATAGGGCTCTGTTTTTAAACAGGACTCTAGGTTTTGGCTCTATACTCCTCCACCTATTTATTTATTTATTTATTTATTTTTGCAAATGCACTAATAAAGACACTTATCTGCACATACAGAAGCTTTTCAAAGAAGCGGTTATTGTCTGTAGGTCATCTGCATTCCAAGTTGTCTATATTACCTTCCCACCCAAAATTATTATTCTACTTGATTATGAAATGCTTGGCGTTCAGTTTTTCTTGGGTTCAAAATGTGACTGTATGATTCTTTATATATTTTTAAAGAAGAGTAGTAATTATAATTTTCTTATGTAGTGGAGATTTTTGGTTAATAGTTCAAGATAGCATTTCTGGGAAGTTAGTCAAGCTTATGCAATGAGGTTATGTCATCAAGAAGGTAGAGAATATACTTTTTTCAAAATAAATTTGTCCTAATTTAAACTTGACCTCATTAAGGGTTTAAAGAGTAGCAGTACAATGGCCTGTTGTTCAGTGACTAAAACTGGCTCTATTTGTATTTGTATGAAAATTAATAGGAAGCCCCAAGCTTTTCTGAAGAAGGAAAACATATGATTAATATTTGAATGTCCTGTCACTCAGTACTAGCATAGTTATAATTTCTGTGATTAATGGAATTTAATTTGTGTTTATAATTGGTAAATGCTTTACTTCTCCTAAACTGAGTATTGAGAAAGGTTGCTGGCACAGATACATTTGTTTCTAGATTTCTCTTCTGTTAAGTTGATTCTTTTCTGCATAATGGTGTGGATATATTCTTGAGCTGTAAAACTGATTAGCTTTACCAGGTCTTCTTCACAGACCATGCCATCTTTCCATTTATCCACCTCTCTATGTAGTTGAACTCATTGTACTTCAAGACCAATGGAAAACTTAAAGGGTAGGGTTTTTCAGGGAACAATTTCAGAGCCAATTCACAAGAAGGCAGCTTTTTAAAAATAAAAGGTTGGTGTGAAGATGCTGGTATACTTGGCACATCATTGCACTAAATCAAGTCATGTTTGTTTGGTGAGGATTTGTAACACAAAAGCTAAAACGTAATAAAACATTCTGTACAGAAAAACTTTAGCTGGACCTTCTTTATGGTTTTTTATGTGGTGTCTTGAGTAAAGACACAACAAAGTTATCAGTCTTGAATAGTGAATAACATGGTGGTTTTATGTGTGTTCACACAATAGTGTTTCTGCATTTGTATTCCACCCTTCCTTCCTCCCTCCAAAGAAATTGGAGCAGCATTTGTAACTTTACAACAATTCCTCTGAAGTAGGTTAGGCTGAGTATGCTGCATAATGAGCAGAGAACATGTAGGTTTACCATTCAGGTTAAAGGAAGATCAGTCAAGTTGCGACCACTTCTTAGTTAATTAAAAGAAATTGCTCTTGAGGTTCCTTATCCAATGTTCTGCTGGCCCGTTTATGTTGGATAAGTGAGACTCTACTGCAGGGGTCCCCAAACTAAGGCCCGGGGGCCGGATGCGGCCCTCCGAGGTCATTTACCTGGCCCCCGCCCTCAGTTTTATAGTATAATATATTGTATATACATATAATATTGATAATAATATTATAATGTAATACAATATAATACTAATAATAATAACATATAATGATATTAATTATATGTTCTATAGTACATATAATATTACTAATAATATTACAGTATAGTGGTATAGTTCAATATAGTAATATATAATGCTAATATTGTGCTATGCTAATAATATAATATATTGTATGTACATATAATTTGTAAGCCACTCTGAGTCCCCTTTGGGGTGAGAAGGGTGTGTTACAAATGTAGTAAACAAATGCAGTAAATAAATAAATAATAAATAAATACATTTTAGACTTAGGCTCGCCCAAAGTCTGAAATGACTTGAAGGCACACAACAACAACAATCCTAATTAACTTGACTATCTCATTGGCCAGAAGCAGACCCACACTTCCCATTGAAATCCTGATCAATGTATGTTGGTTAAAAAATTTTTTATTTTTAAATATTGTATTGTTCTTTCATTTTTCTTGCTGTTGCTGTTGTTGTTGTTGTTGTTGTTGTATTTGCACTACAAATAAGACATATGCAGTGTGCATCGGAATTGGGTTTTTTTTTTCCAAATGATAATCCGGCCCCTCAACAGTCTGAAGGATTGTGGACCAGCCCTCGGCTTAAAAAGTTTGGGGACCCCTGCTCTACTGTATATCTCACTTTTCTTCCAACATGGGGCCCAAGGTGACTTTAACTTTTGATCACATCTTAACCTTTTGAGAGTGGGGATTGGTTGTTTCCAATTTTACTTTTAACATCCATGATGTTGCAATGTCAGCATGAATGAAAGCAATTATTTTTTCCTTTTATTTCCTTGCAGAGTCTCGTTGTGATAAAAATATGGATGCTCTTAGTGGTTATGCTATGTGCCTTCCTAACCTCACTAGGCTACATTTTGTTGAACATCGCCCAATACTTTGTATAGAGATTAAGGTAGGTTTGCTAGGAGCTTTTAGAATGTTTTAAGTGTAACCATTAACATATTGGCATTGTAGTTGTTCTGTGTCTCTGATCTCGTTTACCAAATAAACAGCTGGGTTAAAACAAAAATATGAAAGTATTTGTTGTTGTCCATGCCTTCAACTTACCTATGACTCATAGAGACCCAAAGATGGTCCTCTCATGGGGGTTTCTTGGCAAGGCTTGTTCAGAGGGGGTTTGCCATTGCTTTACTCTGAGGTGGAGAGAATGTGACTTGCCCAAGGTCCCCTGGTGGGTTTCTGTGGCTGAGCAGGGATTTGAATCCTGGTTTCCAGAGCTGTAGGATCAGTCATCCCACTATGCCACACTGACTTTCATTTGTAAATCATTAGATTCCATAATAGGACTGTTCTTCCCTCTGTGTTGTCACTACCAGTTTTCAAAACTGCAAGAGAAAATTCTAATTGCCCTTGTTTCTTTCTCTAATCAAGATTTTGGCTCTCAAATGATCAGTGCAGATGGTTAGAGCAAAACCAGAACATAGTGCTTATCATGCCCACATGCCTTGCTGCTGTGATTAAAAACAAAAGAAACAGGAAACAGCAGGTCTACAAACAGTAATTTTGAGCCAGAACACAATACTCTTGCTGAGTGGTGCAATGTTTGTAAGGGAGACTCCCCTGAATTCTGCTCATTACTGATATTTGTACATTTCTGTTTACTATCCAAACCTGAAAATTGAGCAACTAAAAATAATTAGATTAGATTTATTACATTAGTTTTAACTTGGGGTACCATTCCAGGACCACCCGCGAAAAGTGAAAATCTGCGAAGTAGGGACGCTTTATTTTAATATTTTCATAATAATAATATTTGTACATTATTTTAATAGTTAGGTGGCTTTTCACCTGTCCCAGGGAGCCAGTGAAGCCTTTCCTATCTGCAGCCAAGAAAGAAGGAACGCCGCTCCGGCCTGGTGAGTGAGTGAACAAGGGAGGGTGGGTGAGAGAGAGTGAATGTGGGCAGCAAAGGCTGGCCAGGCTCCTGCTTCTGCCGCCGCTCCAGATGGGCCACGCTGAGAATTGGGGAGGAGTGGCAGCGGAAGCAGGAACCTGGCCAGCCGGGCCACACCAGGAAACATGGAGGACTCGGAAGAGGGGACCCCCCCCGTTTCTGAGTCCTCCATATTTCCCAGCGTGGCCCAGCTGGAGCGGCATCAGAAGCAGGAGCCTGACCAACCTTTGCTGCCCACCCTCAAACTCTCTCATCCCCCCTCCCTTGCTTGCTCACTCACCGGGCCGGAGCGACGGTCCTTCTTCCATGGCTGCAGGAGCAGAGGCAGCCAGAGTAACATGGCGGGCACAGAGCAAGGGGCCCGCCGGCGCTGGTAGGAAAGGCTTCACTGGCTCCTTGGGATGGGAGAAAGTCCATACCTCAGTTGCTTAGTGTTTTCTCACGAAACAGTGAGTCCGCGATAAGCAAACCGCAAAGTAGCGAGGGAACGCTGTATATCAAATGCCATGAGATGTATAAGAGTTTACTATAATAATCCTAAAGCAGGAATAGAAAAAGGTCTATTATTTATGTGTACGTCAGTGGTGAAAGCAAAAGATTTAGCACAAAAACCAAATACGTTAGGTTTATGTCTTGAACTCTCATGCAAAGGCTGAAACACTGGAGTCATAGAATTAGATTGAAAATGTAGGCATTATGTGGCATTGTGACTTGCGTAGTTGTAGTTCATGTTTCTAAGGGTCCTTCCACACTGTCCTTTATCCCTGGATTTGATCCCAGATTATCTGCTTTAAACTAGAATATGTGAGTCCCCACTGCCCATAACCTGGGATAAACACATAATCTTGGATTAGATCCTGGGATAAAGGGGCAGTGTGGAAAGGCCCTAAGTGTCAGCCTCTTGCCAAGCCTGAAGTTTTTTTTAAACAAACAAGGTCCTGGTGTGTGAGAGCTAAATGTATTATATTAAATATATAAGACATAGTTTATACATTTCTTTACTTATTTCTTCCTACAGCCCAAATGTGGGTTTCTCCCTTTTTCAAGCCATGTTTCCCAAGAGATAAAATACAAAGTATGTCGTTATTGCATGCATCAGCATCTAAAGGTAATGTCCTGTCAACTGTATGATGTGTGTATTTTGTTTGTAGTGCACCAGGGTAGAATTAATGCTTCATCTTGGCTACAATTCAAAAAACAACTGATCAATTAAAAACTTTTAGAATTGTGCTTCCTTGCTTTAACGAAACAACACTTGCTTATAATGTTATAAATAACTTTTTTCATTAAAATCCGCTGTACTTTATGAAAAATATTTTTATTGAACATTTTGTTTGGTAAATTATATTCATTAGTCTCTTTCTGAAACTCATTACAATAAAATAAAACTTTGCAGTGGATTTCTTTCAAGTGGTCAGGGATCTGTTACAATCTTTTCCAAAGGAGAGTGATCTTAAGAGAGGACCTTATAACTAGAAACTGTATTTAATCGTAATCTTAGATTATGTAATGTACTTATATGCTTGATGTCTATAAAAATTTGGAAATCACTTGAACTAGTAATAGAATTGTTCTAGAAATAAATGGGTGTATAGTGGGACTTTCCCTTGAACTCATTTATAATTATTGTGTGTTCACAGGTAGCAAAAGGAAAGTGGAAACGGCTCAGTAAATATTGTCCTCTAGATCTCTTCTCAGGGTAAGAATCTGTTCAAAAACAACCTTGTGCATATTTTATATTGAACTTTTATTTCCACAGTTTAGCACTATTTAATATCATTATTGAAGGTTATTGTAGTGAAAGCCGTTATAGATCTTATTTAACACCTGTTTTTTATACCTTGAAATTTTTCCATCTTTTAGAAAGGTTAGCTGCATGGTGGGTCTGCCACATAATATGAAAATGAAGAAAAAGTGTGCAGTTAGAAGGACAGTTATGACTGGCTGGGATGGCTTCGGTACTGGGTTTGTAAAGAAGTGATTGTGGAGATGGAAATTAGGGACATAGATCTGGATATCAGTAGACCAAAGGGAATATATTAGCATTCAGGTAGTGATATTTTTCAGATTTAAATATTCCAGTATATTTTTCTTTTTCAGAAATAAACAGCGAATGCACTTTGCCTTGGGAAGCCTATTACAGGAGGCACAGAATAACTTAAAAATATTTAAGGTAAGTTGCACTGAAAGTTACCTTTTTTGTCACCTTGCTGGTCCCACCACATATATTTTTCTGTTCAGCCATGCAGTAGAGTTTATCTTCTGCCAGTCAGACAAACTTGAATACATCTGACACTTAATTGAAATCTTCAGTTTTCATTGGAGAAATATTGCATAGTAGTAATGCTGGTAGAAATGTTTAAATTTTTATAATTGTGCATGTTTTTTGTCTATTATTGTGTTTTATATTGCTATTGTTTTTATTCAGGCTTGGCCTCATGTAAGCCGCCCTGAGTCCCCTTTGGGGAGATAGAGGCGGGGTATAAAAATAAAGTTATTATTATTATTATTATTATTATTATTATTATTATTAAATGTGCCTCTATTTCATTCATTGAAGATACTGTATTTCTTTGATTCTAAGACACAATAATAATAATAATAATAATAATAATAATAATAATAATTGTGCGGTTTTCTGGCATTGTGTATTTCTGCCGCTTCTGTGACTGTTCATTTGGGGTTTGATGATTCCGTAGCCCACTTGTCAATGGATGTCCAGAATCAGCAGCATCCACCGCGGTCCTTTTTATCCTGGGCGACGACCGAGCCAGTATAGACTTCGTTTGGGTTTGATTCTCCATAATGCTAATGGGTTAGGTGCTCTTAGTTCTGCTCCTCAGCTGAGGCCTCTCTGGCTTGGTTGGACCTACCGGTAGTTACACTACCGCCAGCACAGCCCTCAGTCATCATTGGAGCAGGTAAGCCCCCCCACCACGTCAAGGTGGCACCTGCGGAGGGGTGTAGCACCAGGAAACTACAGGCCAATAACGTGTCTGCCCACTATGTTTAAACTACTGACTGGCATCATAGCTGACAGAATTCAAGACTATCTTGAAGAAAAAAACATCTTGCCAGATGAACAGAAAGGCAACAAACGGAAAAGCAGGGGCACAAAAGACCAGTTATTGATTGACAAAATGATTCTGGAGAACTGTAAGAGCCGAAAAGCTAATCTTCACATGACGTGGATTGACTACAAAAAGGCCTTTGACTCACTCCCACACAGCTGGATCATCAAGTGCCTGGACGCCATCGGGATTAGTAAAAACGTTGGCACCTTCATTGAAAACATGATGGAGCACTGGAAAACTGAACTGTTTGTTGGAAATGAAAGTTATGGACTTGTCAACATCAGGAGAGGAATTTTCCAGGGAGACTCATTGTCCCCTCTGCTTTTCATTATTGCCATGATCCCTCTGTCAACAATCTTACAAAAAACAAATCTCGGCTACCAAACATCTAAGAATTCTCACAAAATTTCACATTTGATGTACATGGATGACCTGAAGCTATATGGGAAAACGGAAACTGAAATCCAATCTCTGACCAACACTGTCCGAATTTTTAGCACTGATATAAACATGGAGTTTGGTTTGGACAAATGTTCGACAGTGGCATTGAAGAAGGGAAAATAATTGAAAGTGAGGGCATCAATATGCCCAATGGCCAAACAATAAAGTGTCACCAGCCAGAGGCCTATAAATATCTGGGCATATTACAGCTGGACAACATCAAGCATGAACATGTGAAGATTGTGGTCAATAAAGAATACACACAAAGGGTCAGAAAAATTCTCAAAAGCAAGCTCAATGGAGGCAACACCATCAAGGCCATAAACACCTGGGCCATACCTGTCATAAGATATACTGCTGGCATTATAAATTGGACACAGGCGGAACTGGACAATTTGGACAGAAAAACAAGAAAACTCATGACCATTCATCATTCACTGCACCCTCGCAGTGATGTTGACCGGCTATATCTGCCTAGAAGATCAGGGGGCAGAGGACTCTTACAAGTAAAACAAGCAGTCAAAGAAGAAGAACATGCCCTGGCAGAATATGTCAAGCAAAGTGAAGAACCTGCTTTGATTGAAGTCAAAAATCAGAAACTCCTCAAAGCACAGCAGACAAAAAAACAGTACAAGAAAACCGCACTACAAACTAGAGCTGACAGCTGGCACAACAAAACACTGCATGGAAAGTTCCTTGACAAAATTGAAGGAAAAGCTGATAAAGAGAAGACCTGGCTCTGGCTCACGAATGGGACCCTGAAGAAGGAGACAGAAGCCATCAGAACAAATGCAATCAAGGCCAAGATCGAAAAATCAGCTGATGACCCAAAGTGCAGACTGTGCAAGGAAACCGATGAAACCATTGATCATATCCTCAGCTGCTGTAAGAAAATTGCACAGACAGACTACAAACAGAGGCACAACTATGTGGCCCAAATGATTCATTGGAACCTATGCCTCAAGTATCACCTCCCTGCAGTTAAGAACTGGTGGGATCACAAACCTGCAAAGGTTGTGGAAAATGAACACGCAAAGATACTGTGGGACTTCCGAATCCAGACTGACAAAGTTCTGGAACACAACACACCAGACATCACAGTTGTGGAAAAGAACAAGGTTTGGATCATTGATGTTGCCATCCCAGGTGACAGTCGCATTGAAGAAAAACAACAGGAAAAACTCAGCCGCTATCAGGACCTCAAGATTGAACTTCAAAGACTCTGGCAGAAACCAGTGCAGGTGGTCCCGGTGGTGATGGGCACACTGGGTGCCGTGCCAAAAGATCTCAGCCGGCATTTGGAAACAATAGACATTGACAAAATTACGATCTGCCAACTGCAAAAGGCCACCTTACTGGGATCTGCATGCATCATCCGAAAATACATCACACAGTCCTAGACACTTGGGAAGTGTTCGACTTGTGATTTTGTGAAACGAAATCCAGCATATCTATCTTGTTTGCTGTGTCATACAACGTCGTTGTGTCAATAATAATAATAATAAATAATTAAGGCCAAGATCGAAAAATCAGCTGATGACCCAAAATGCAGACTGTGCAAGGAAACCGACGAAACCATTGATCATCTCCTCAGCTGCTGTAAGAAAATCACACAGACAGACTACAAACAGAGGCACAACTATGTGGCCAAAATGATTCATTAGAACTTATGCCTCAAGTACCACCTCTCAGCAGCAAAGAACTGGTGGGATCACAAACCTGCAAAAGTATTGGAAAATGAGCACGCAAAGATACTGTGGGACTTCTGAATCCAGACTGACAAGTTCTGGAACACAACACACCAGACATCACAGTTGTGGAGAAGAAAAAGGTTTGGATCATTGATGTTGCCATCCCAGGTGACAGTCGCATTGATGAAAAACAACAGGAAATACTCAGCCGCTATCAGGACCTCAAGATTAAACTTCAAAGACTCTGGCAGAAACCAGTGCAGGTGGTCCCGGTGTTGATTGGCACATTGGGTGCCATGCCAAAAGATCTCAGCCGGCATTTAAAAACAATAGACATTGACAAAATTACGATCTGCCAACTGCAAAAGGCCACCCTACTGGGATCTGCACGCATCATCCGAAAATACATCACACAGTCCTAGACACTTGGGAAGTGTTCGACTTGTGATTTTGTGATATGAAATCCAGCATGTCTATCTTGTTTGCTATATCATACAATAAAATAATAATAATAATCATCATCATCATCATAAATTGTCATGTCCTTGTAGTCATGGGACTAACAAATATGTAACCCAATTTTTGTTCCTGGGTTACAAACGTCATTTCCTAATTGGTTCTATCATGAAAACATCATTAAACTGCAAAGATGTTATTTTTGGGGGACATCCTGCAGCACATTTTGCTATAGTTTTTCATGAATATCTCACTGAGTCTCAACCAATTCAACATAGTTTTTGGACACAAAAACAAAGTTTCTGGAGTATTACAACTATGTTCAAAGTAAGTACTACACAATTAAACAGGGCATAACATTTTCGAACCAGGAACAGTTTTTTTTTCAAATTTTGCTATATAGTGTATCTTTCTTTTCAGTGTTTCCTAAAATGAGCATGAATATTGCTTATTGTGAAAGAGGAGCCTCTGGTGGCACAGGGGATTGAACTGCTGACCTTGCTGACCGACTGAAAGGTTGGCGGTTCGAATCCGGGGAGCGGGGTGAGCTCCTGCGGTTAGCCCCAGCTTCTGCCAACCTAGCAGTTCAAAAACATGCAAGTGTGAATAGATCAGTAGGTAACACTCCGGCGGGAAGGTAATAGTGCTCTATATAGTCATGTTGGCCACATGACCTTGGAGGTGTCTACGGATAACGCTGGCTCTTCGCCTTAGAAATGGAGATGAGTACCAACCCCCAGAGTCGGACACGACTAGACTTAATGTCAGGGGGAATCCTTTACCTTTACCTGTTATGAAAGAGAGCTGAACATTCTCTGACCCCTTATATATCCTTCAGAATGCTAATTTTCTTGGAAAAAACATAAAAATATGAGATTTTGCCAGACTATTTTATGGTAGTTTGACAAGGGGTTTTATGCAGATGTATAAAAACACACACTAAGTACTTGTAGTAAATCCTCTTTAATACAATAACGTGAATAAAATATTCATAAGAAGTTTATGGTTTTACAAAGGATTTACAGCAGGCGTGGGCAAACTTCAGCCCTCCAGGTGGTTTGGACACCTACTGTTAGGAATTGTGGGAGTTGAACTCCAAAACACCTGGGGGGCCAAAGTTTGCCCATGCTTGATTCACAGTAATAGAAAATAACATGTTATATATTAATCAAAACCAAAGCTCAGCATTTAAGTGGCTGAGCAGGCTGTAATGCTTAGGTTTCTCCATTTAAATCAGTGGTTCACAACCTGTGGGTCCCCAGATGTTTTGGCCTTCTTCTCCCATAAATCCTAACAGCTGGTAAACTGGCTGGGATTTCTGAGAGTTGTAGGCCAAAGCACCTGGGGACCCACAAGTTGAGAACCACTGATTTAAATCAACCTTCCTTACACCATAAGCCATTAAAAATACAATGCTTGGTACTCAAGCAGTAAATTGAAATAGGGTATTAATAGAATGACTTTTTTCTCTCTTTTTGTTGTTGTAGAATGGTGAATTAATTTATGGTTGTAAAGATAATGAGGACTCGCTGTCTGACCTGAATGAACTCGCTCACCACCTGAAGCCTTTCTTCTTCCCCTCCAATGGCCTGGTCAGTGGACCACATTGTACAAGGACAGTCCTGAAGGAGTTGATCCACGTCATCACCCTGGCTCTGCTGAGTAGTACAGACCTCTGCAAAGCAGGCGACATGAAGATTGTCCCCTCGTCACAAGGAAGGAGCTACTGTGAAGCCAGTGCTTTCAGTAAAGAGCTAGTAAGGAATGGTAAGAACCTTCTGGCCTTGCTCTACTTTACCTAGAAATCAAGTACAGTAGAGTCTCGCTTATCCAACACTCGCTTATCCAACGTTCTGGATTATCCAACACATTTTTGTAGTCAATGTTTTCAATATATCGTGATATTTTGGTGCTAAATTCATAAATACAGTAATTACTACATAGCATTACTGCATATTGAACTACTTTTTCTGCCAAATTTGTTGTCTAACATGATGTTTTGGTGCTTCATTTGTAAAATCATAACCTAATTTGATGTTTAATAGGCTTTTCCTTAATGCCTCCTTATTATCCAACATATTCGCTTATCCAACATTCTGCCGTCCCGTTTATGTTGGATAAGTGAGACTCTACTGTATAATGTGATATGAATGTCTGTTCATGAACGTATTTGGGGTCAACAGTGGGTTGCAAACCATCCCTGCATTGTTCCGGGCTGTGCTCAAATCCACAAATGTGAAACTCGCAAACTGTAGTGAACTTTTTTTTAATGCTATGACCTTACATTTGCTTTTACTCATTAAAAAAGCCTGTGTGCTGTATAACCCCATTATTACCCCTTGGAGAGGCGAGACCGACCACATGCATCCTAGACCCCTGCCCATCCTGGCTGGTGAGAGAAGCCAGAGGGGGTTTGGCCGAGTGGGTGAAGGTGGTGGTGAATGTCTCCCTTCGGGAGGGCAAGTTTCCAGCGAGCCTAAAAATGGCTGTGATCAAGCCGCTGTTGAAAAAGCCATCATTGGATCCCACTCAATTCGGAAACTTTCGGCCTATTTCCAATCTCCCCTATTTGGGCAAGGTCTTGGAACATGTGGTTGCCTCGCAGCTCCAAGGATTCTTGGTGGACACTGATTTTCTGGATCCGGCACAGTCTGGCTTCAGGCCGGGGCATGGTACCGAGACAGCCTTGGTCGCCTTAGTCGATGATCTTCGCCGGGAACTGGACAGGGGGAGTGTGTCCCTGCTGGTTCTGCTGGACCTCTCAGCGGCCTTCGATACCGTCGATCACGGTATCCTTCTGGGACGCCTCGCGGGAATGGGACTTGGAGGTACTGTCCTGCAGTGGCTCCACTCATTCCTGGAGGGTCGGTCCCAGATGGTGTCATTGGGGGACGCCTGCTCGGCCCCACAACCGTTGACTTGTGGGGTCCCGCAGGGCTCTGTATTGTCTCCCATGTTGTTTAACATCTACATGAAGCCGCTGGGAGAGATCATCAGGAGTTTCGGGGTCCGGTGTCATCTGTACGCAGATGATGTCCAGCTCTGTCACTCCTTCCCACCTGTCACTAAGGAGGCTGTTCAGGTCCTGAACCGGTGCTTGGCCGCTGTGTCGGACTGGATGAGGGCCAACAAATTGAAATTGAATCCAGACAAGACAGAGGTCCTCCTGGTCAGTCGGAAGGCCGAACAGGGTATAGAGTTACAGCCTGTGCTGGATGGGGTCACACTCCCCCTGAAGGCGCAGGTGCGCAGTCTGGGGGTGATCCTGGACTCATTGTTGAGCCTGGAGCCCCAGGTCTCAGCGGTGGCTAGGGGAGCCTTCACACAATTAAAACTTGTGCGCCAGCTGCGACCGTACCTTGGGAAGCCAGACTTGGCCACGGTGGTCCACGCCCTTGTTACATCCCGTTTAGACTACTGCAATGCACTCTACGTGGGGCTGCCTTTGAAGACTGTTCGGAAGCTTCAGTTAGTCCAACGGGAGGCTGCCAGGTTAATAACTGGAGCGGCGTACAGGGAGCGTACCACTCCTCTGTTACGTCAGCTCCACTGGCTGCCAATTAGCTACCGAGCACAATTCAAGGTGCTGGCTTTAGCCTATAAAGCTCTAAACGGTTCCGGCCCAGCTTATCTGTCCGAACGTGTCTCCCGCTATGACCCACCTCGAAGCTTAAGATCGTCGGATGAGGCCCTGCTCGCGGTCCCGTCAGCCTCACAGGTGCGGCTGGCGGGGACGAGAGATGGCCTTTTCAGTAGTGGCTCCCCGCCTATGGAACGCCCTCCCCATTGAAAGGCAGGCTCCCTCCCTCCTATCCTTCCGTAGGAAGGTAAAAACTTGGTTGTGGGGCCAGGCTTTCGAATAAGAATCAGCAGCATTAATTACTATTATGTATGCTGGAACTCAATTGACAGACCCAGTCCTTTTAAACTTGTACACGCCTATCTGTATTTTATAAATGCATTTTATGAATGTTATATGCAAATTAATTTTTTAATTGATTTATATTGTATTGTACTGTTTTTATATGTCTGTTTTATTGTAAGCCGCCCTGAGTCCCCTGTTGGGTGAGAAGGGCGGGATATAAATATTGTAATAAATAAATAAATAAATAAATAAATAACCTTTTTAAAAACAGTGTTTATCATACAGATATAGTGCAAATCTTATCTGCACAGATGCATAAGTGCATATTACTGAATCAATAAAAATAGCAAAAACAAATTCTTATGCTGCTGGAATAACAGTATGTGAGAAATCATATATGTCCAAAACCTGCTAAAGTAATAGGGCCTATAGGAATCCAGTAACACCTTTGAGACTAGTTTGGGGGAAAAATTTATTGAGTAAATTTTGTGGACTAAACTCTGCTTGCAACTGACAAATACTATGGTTAACTTCAGTTTATGCTATTGAGTTATTTTATGTCTTTTTTAATTCTAAAACAGAGTAAATTATGCTTCTCCGATTGGAATGGTTACCATAGATCTTCCTCTGGTATAGGGAACACTGAAAGTTCTAACATCACTTTTTTGTCCCACCTTTCAAACTAGAGTTGAGCATTGACTTACAGTGCATCTTCATATAACTCTATTTACTGCTTTGAGATGTATATTATGGAAAGGGGGATTCAGATTGTAATTCTTTCGTTATTTTTTTATCAGATTTTCATGTGTTTTGTAAGAACAGGCTTGAAATATATATATTTTCCTTTTAGGTAAAAATAAGATGGAGACTTCTGGCTTGCCAAGGGGGTGTCTCCTCTACAAAACGCTTCAGGCTCAGATGCTGGATATGCTGGATATTGAAGGTGTATATCCCTTGTACAACAGAGTAGAGCAATACTTGGAAGAGTTTCCCAGTGAAAGGTAACATTGCATTGTCTGTTTTCAGAGAGAGTAGCTGATAACTCTTCAATGGAGTTCTACCGAGTATCCTGGAGCATTACTTGAGCCTGGTATTAAAAAGGCAGCATTGAATCCCCATCTATAATGGACAAATATCGGCCAGTGTCCCACCTTTCTGTTTGGGGACAAGATATTGAAGCATATGGTGGCTTCTCAACAGCAGTGATTCCTGGATGAGGTGGATTATCTAGATTAGGCATGGCCAAACCTTGGCGCTTCAGGTGTTTTGGACTTCAACTTCACCATTCCTAACAGCAGAGAGCTAGACAGGGGGAGTGTGTCCCTTTTGGTTCTCCTGGACCTCTCACTGGCTTCTGATGTCATCGACCATGGTATCTTCCTGGGCCGTCTCACTGGAATGGGACTGGGAGGCACTGTTTTACAGTAGCTCTGGTCCTTCCTGGAAGGCCGCACTCAGAAGGTGGCGCTGCGGAACTCCTGATTGAACCCTTGGCTATTGTCTTGTGGGGTTCCTCAGGGTTCTACTTTGTCCTCCATGCTGTTTAACATATACATGAAACCACTGGGTGAGTTCATCCGGAGTTTTGGAATGTGGCGCCACCTATATGCAAATGACACCCAACTCCACTACTTCCCACCTAAAGCCAAGGAAGGTGTCCTGACCTTAAACCGGTGTCTCTCATCAGTTATGGACTCGATGAGGGCAAACAAAATGAAACCTAATCCAATGAGACTTGCTGTCTTTTCAATAAGTCACATCACTAATGCTTAGGTTCTGTTTGTTTACTATATTTCATATAGTAAGAAGACAGACGTTGCTGTGAAGAATTCCTTTTATGCCATCAGTAGATATATAATTCTTGCTGTCCATCATTTATATAATCAAAATGTCAGACCCAAGAGTCTTGAGGGCAAACCTTCAAAATAGCTAATTGAGGAAAGAGTGTGCTCAGTGAACCTGGAATTGTGACTGGCTGGTTGGGGAAGGAACAAATGGAACAGAACATTGCACATGCAATGGTTGGGTGATTGGAATTGTAAATGAGAGCATTTTGCTTTCTTTTGTAGAAAACCCCAGTTGTCCTTTTAAGTATCAAAAGCTAGAGTTTTATTTTGGATGAATTGCCGATTGCAATTTTAAACTATTGCCACCAGAGGGGAGAGTAGTCTTAGTTGTAAAAAAATGTTCCTCGAACAGCAGGATGTAAAGACCTGGAAACAAATATGTCAGAATTGTTTCATAATGTACTTGATATGTTTTCTTTATTTTTATTACATAAATATTTTGCTTTTTTTTAGGAATATGCTACAAACCGATGGGCCATATAATGAATCATTTTATGAGAAGCTACTAGACCTCTCAACTGAAGATGATGGAGCAGTAGGGTATGCTTTAACAAAGGTATCTATTTTTAATAAAAACTAAAGTTACTTTATAACCATGAAGTCTTCTATAGGCTTTGTAAATTCTAAAAAATTAAGATCTTGCCAAAGGAAATGTAGAGCTATGGCCTAGTATGAAGCAGAAAGTTCCACATTTCAGATTTTTTAACTTTCCTAGATAGACTACAGGAAGGAAAAAGGAAGTGCAGTAGATGTAGACACATTCCCCTGTGAGACATCTCCCTGTATAGTGATAGTTGGCTCAGGCATCTTTTAGTGGCCCAGGCAGGGCACACTTGTTCAAGCAGCAGTCTGGTGGTTGAAAAAAGGACTGGTATCACAGCACAGATTCTCTAGTTTGAATTATAATGGTGACAATGTGGTCACATTGATAATCAGATACTGACTACTTTTATAGTTAGACTGATGTTTTATGGAGCCCTAGTAGATTGCCCTCTAATAACCATATTAAGAGTTTTGTTAAAGAAAGCCCTGCATACCTAAAAACGTTTTCTATCAGTAATTGCCCCTTCCATACAGGCTTGATTGTCTGTATTAGCAAAGGGCACAGCAAGGCAGGTTTCCTGTCTCTGAACAGTCCTGGTATTCTTGGCAGTGAGGGCACATCCTCAGAGTTGTGGGCACAGGTTTCTGTGCAAATGGGAAGCCCAACTGTAAGGGTTCTGCAGACAGATTCTCTCTCATCAGATTCCATGATTAATGTGTGGACATAAAAAAGGAGGGTTGAGAACAGGTTTCACCTGTGCGATAAGGCTAGCAGTATGGTTCCTTTATCATATAGAGCACGCACGGGCAAACTTAGACCCTCTAGGTGTTTTGGACTTCCAGCTCCCACAATTCCTAACAGCCAGAAGGGTAGCTGGGCTTTCTGGGAGTTGAAGTCCAAAACACCTGGAGGGCCGAAGTTTGCCCACGCCTGCTGTAAATCCTTTGTAAAACCATAAACTTCTTATGAAAACGTTCTTCTAGCTATTATATTAAGGTAGATTTATTATAGGTATTTAATGTGTTTTTATATATTTGCATAAAACCCCTTTGTTAAACTACCATAAAATAGTCTGGAAAAATTTCATATTTATATGTTTTCTAAGAAAATTAACATTCCAAAGGATATACAAGAGGTCAGAAAATGTTCAGGAAACACTGGAAAGAAAGATAATCTGCTGGTCCCATCAGTACAAGGACATGACATTTTATATGCTAAATTCATATTGGCTTGTGAATTATTAATGTGGTATGGTTTCCTGGCAAGCATGGTATAGTGCAGTTCCTAACCTTTTTTTTTGACCAGGGACCACTCTCCAACATTAGTACCAAAAGGGTTACAAATCAATTTTAACTTTAGATTCGGTTTGGTTATTTGGGGTGCTGATTCAGAAAATTGCATTGGCTGGATCACATCAGCTCTAGTTTCTGATACAGAACACATGCCATTCAGTAATCACCACCTGCTTGTCCACAGAAAACCATATCTAGAACTAATATGGTCTATCCAATGCAATTTTCTGAATTAGCACCCTAAATAACCCTAGGAGCAGGTCTAAAAACAAAGCTCTGCGGAAAAGAGATAAATAAAATAAAATAAATAAATTAAGAGGAAAGAGGTTTGTGGACTTTATTTTTGTTCTTGCAGCCGACAGCTGGGCTCTGGCCCACGGGTTGGGAACCACTGGTATAGTGGGATTAGAGCCCTTGACAATGGCTCTGGAGATCAGGGTTCGAATCTTCACTCAATCATGAAAATACACCGGGCAACTTGGGCAAGTCATGCTTTCTCAGTTTCAGAGGATGGTAAAGGCAAACCTCCTTTGAAGAAATCTTGGCAAGAAAACACCATAATTTGCCTTAGAGTTTCTATAGCTCAAAGATAACTTGGAAGGTATATAAGAAAAATTGATACGTGTCACCATATATTATCAATTACCCCCTTTACTCTCTGCCCAGATAATGGAACAGTACCATCAATTATATTATCCCCCTTATCTTCATAAGTTACACCAGATTTTTTTTATTCTTTTGGAACTATGCTATAGTAAAACATTACTTCCAGCCCAACTCAGTATCTTCCCAATCATTATTTTTAACCTTTTAATCCAATGTACAGACCCACTTATACATTTTCACATAATTCTTTTTTCCTGATGTCTGTACAAATCCTAACTTTTCCAACTTCACCTCAATATAATCAATACCGAACTACTATATTTATATACAGCCTGATATACAGTTTCCTTCTCACACATACACAGAAAGTGCACCTATGGTGGTCGCTGAATAGCAAAAATATTGTGATAGTGTGCTAAGCCCTGAAAGCCCTTACATGTGTATTTGAGTCAGTTGCAGTTTACACTGTAGTATTTACACATGATCTATTTGCACAGGGTCAAATCTGGATGGCAATAATCAGAGGCTGACTTATCTTTGTGAACTACCTGAGGCAGCTTTACAGCCTCATGCATTAGATCAGGGGTCCTCAAACTTTTAAAGCAGAGGGCCGGTCCACAATCCTTCATACTGTGGAGGGGCCAAATTATCATTTGGAAAAAAACCCGAACAAATTCCTATGCACACTGCACATGTCTTATTTGTAGTGCAAAACAACAACAACAATGAAAGAACAATACAATATTTAAAAATGAAAACAATTGTAACCAACATAAACCTATCAGGATTTCAATGGGAAGTGTGGGCCTGCTTCTGGCCAATGAGATAGTCGTTAATTAATTGTTGCTGTTGTGTGCCTTCAAGTCATTTCAGATTTTGGGCGAGCCTAAGTCTAAAATTATTTATTTATTCATTTACTACATTTATTTATTACATTTATATCCTGCCCTTCTCACCCCGAAGGGGACTCAGAGCAGCTGTATGTACATACAATATATTATATTATTAGCAGAGCACAATATTAACATTATATATTGAACTATACCACTATACTGTAATATTGTATGTAATATATATCATATAATTAATATTATTATATGGTATTATTAATATTATATTGTATAACATTATAATATTTTTATCAATATTATATGTATATATAATATATTATTTAAAATGATATAAAAATATATTATAAAACTGAGGGCGGGGGCCAGGTAAATGACCTTGGAGGGCCGCATCCGGCCCCCGGGCCTTAGTTTGGGGACCCCTGCATTAGATGAACTGTGTGTTGATTTTGTTACAGGTTCAGCAGTACAGAGTTGCAATGACGGCAAAGGACTGTTCCATCATGGTTGCCCTTTCTCCTTGTCAACAGGATGAATGGTACGATTCTCCAGACCTTTAACAGATTTTTATACAGAAAGGGCAGTATTGTTGTTTCATATTTACTAGACAAGGCTGTGTTTAGATGAATAAGAATAATAATTAGTGTAATAATCAGATACATTATATTCTGCCTCTGGTACCAACTGCTTGGATTTGCAGTCCATTTTTCTGCTTGGTGAAACTGCACCCCAAGAATTCCTCAAATGAAAATAAATAAACGTGATATATACAGTAAACCTAGAATATGTTATTTGAGCTCTTTTAATGGTAAATGTAGGAGCCTCGGTGGTGAAGTGTGTTAAAGCACTGAGCTGCTGAACTTGCAGACTGAAAGGTCCCAGGTTCAAATCCCGGGAGCAGTGTGAGCGGCCGCTGTTAGCTCCAGCTTCTGCCAACCTAGCAGTTCGAAAACATGCCAATGTGAGTAGATCAATAGGTACCGCTCTGGTGGGAAGGTAACGGCACTCCATGCAGTCATGCCGGTCACATGACCTTGGAAGTGTCTACGGACAATGCCGGCTCTTCGGCTTAGAAATGGAGATGAGCACCAACCCCCAGAGTCGGTCACAACTGGACTTAATATCAGGGGAAAACCTTTACCTTTTAATGGTAAATGTATCTTTGGTGCCAGACGCAGAAGTAAGATGCAATAAATAGGAATAAGGTCCTAACCACAAAAATAGTTCAATGTGTTTCAGCAAACTTTGCATCCCAAACTCTGTTCAGCTACAGAGATACATTAATTGGAGGGACATGGCCTCTTCTTTCTCCTTTTCTTTAATGGAATATAGCTAAATTTTATCCAAATACCATTCAAGAAATGTCACCATACTAGGTAGTTTCATAACATTGTGTTTTTAAATTAAACACTGACTTACTGTAACATAAATGCTGAGTTTAGTAATCTGAAAAACATGTAAACTAGAGATTCTTCGAAAAATTCTCACACTACCTATCAGGGAGAAAACATCACCTCACATTCAAGAATTAATTTCCTTTTGGATGATTAATTTTGCATCATACTTTGTGCTCTCTCCGATGTAAGAATATATGTAAAGTCTTTCTCCTTTGAGGAGATGGCCCAGCTTTGTGGGTTGCAGTCAAATGGCTACTATACCTCCTAGGGATTTGTCATTAATATTGCCATTTTGAGCTGCATTCGCAGAGGCATTCCAGTGAGGCGGCAGCAGCAGAATAAATGACATGATGCTAGAGTTGTAATTTGTAAAGCTGATAGAAAGTTACATAACAGTACATGTTGCTTTGTATCTGTGTTCAGTTTAGCATCTTGACTAAAGAGATGTTCCTGTTTTCTAAATTATAGCATGAAAGTTGATGAAACATGTTACTTTGAGTAACATTACTTAAACAGATGACCAAACTCTCAATGTAGTTCATTTACATGGCAGTTTGGGTGGTTTAATAATTTAGGGAGATTTGGCATAAATAGAGGAAACTTGTAGGAACATGATCTCCTAAATTCCTTTTTCAACACATTTTGTACTGGAAAAGCTTAAAACCACAGCTACTTGAGAAGTGCAGCGTCAGCTCTAGTTTGCTGTGATTCGGTAATGGCCGGGCTTATGAGAGAGAGAGAGAGAGAGAGAGAGAGAGAGAGAGAGAGAGAGGGAGAGAGAGGGAGCGAGCGGAGGGCTACCCAAACTCCACTGATGCCTGGTTCCGTTGTTTTTCTATGGGGGGCAAGAGGTAATCGCTTCTGTTCTTACTCACATTGCAGTTCGGAGCAGAGACCAGTGCTTCTCACTTCAAAATCAAGATTCACATTTTCACTGTCAGTTCTGGACTTAGACCTTAAGCCCTACGAAAGCATTCAGCATCAGTACAAACTGGATGAGAAGATCGTCAACTACTATTTGAAGAACACGCAGGCCAAAGATGACTCAGTGATGTGCAGTCTTTTGAAAGGAAACGAAGACTGCACACTCGTCCTCCATAAGATGTAACTGGCTAGATATTTATTGAACACAGGGAAGGGGGATAATTAAGTTATGTTGTTTTCTTCTTTTTCTTTCAATTGTGCTTTAAATTTATATGCCTTTCAGAGACATGGATTTACCACTCAGACCACCTTGACAGAATGAACTTACTATAAAACTAGTGTGCATTGAGCCTATGGCCAATAGCAAAGTGGTTGCTGTGAAAGTGGTTAAGTTTGAATCAAGTGATTGCTCTATAAATTTTTAAAAAGAAGTGCTTGCATTGAAGCCTTTTCAGTGAAGGAAGCAGCATTCACCACAAGGTCTGCAAAGAGATGCAATTCTGTGAACAATGTGAATTCTTGCCAATGAAGGGTAAAACGCGAACTGGCTCACATTTAAAACCTTTCATTGATAAAGTACTGCTTGTGTAGCAGCTTTAATGTGAACAGAAACGTATTTTTCATCATCTCATGAAAAGGCTACACTTTGGTTGCTTCTAAAGAGTGGTGTTGCTCTTCAAATTGGTCAGAGAATTGCAAGTAAACATTTAAAACACTTAAGACTATAGAGAAAAAATGCCTTCTGTCAATTACTGATTATTAAAGCTATCAAAAGATATTAATTCTTTCTTAAAATAGGAACCGCTTAAAAAGAAATCTGTAGGTTAATTCAGTCCCAGACAAACCCTTTCTAACAATCAAGTGCTAGACCCATTATGCTCAGTTGTTTTTCAGTAACATGTAGGTTTCATAGAAAAGTTCTCCATTGTGCCTCGCTGGTATTGGGATACCTTTCTATATAAGCAATCTATTTGAAAACTTAACTGGAGGCAGCTTCTCAATCTAAAATTACTTGCTTTAAATTTTCCTGATGGGTAGGTTTTATTTTTCTATTCATATTTTGGTTAATTCCCCTTCAGGCAGTTTTACTTTATAAGGCTTGCAAATGTAATAGCGATTGAGGTTTTCCAACTTGAACTCTCTGAATTAGAAACTTGCCTCTCATTTACCTTGGTATTATCTTCAGCCAAGGGGCATTTTCCTTAGAAGTGCCTATGTGTGGTTTGTTACTACCCTTTGCCATGCCTTGTATACAAAAATAGGACAATAGCAAAAAATATGCCTTAGGTTTGGCACAACCTTTTCATTAACTTGTACCATGGCAGTGGGTTTAACTTGTGGAGCTGCAGGAATGTCTCTGCTTCTGCAGGCAGTACAATGATGTCTCTGGATTTGAAACTCTGAGGATACTTACTCTTATTGCAGAAACGGTCCTATGGGCTGTCTGGTGGCATGACATCCATTACATGAGCCTCATACAGAAGCAGGGGAAGGCCTCAGATGTGAGGTGGAGACACTTCAGATTAAAGCTGCTTCATTCAGAAATGACGAGCATGAATCCAGAGCTGAGTTTCTTCCCAGACGGCAGGCTCCCATCTGGCTACAGCCCCAGATTGGCACATTGCTTCAGCTGCCTCAAGAGTGGCTTTGGGGGAAAAACAGTGAGGAAAGGAAGCTAGGAAAACCCCATTACAGGAATGGAGCTCAGCTTCTGCATTTCAGGATCCAAACCAGATCTCAGCACTTAGTGGCATTTTCTTCTAATCAACGTATTTTGTGTCAACAGTGGGAGAATATAGGTGTTTTTTAAAAAAGCACCAAACCTAAGAGTCTACATCAAGCCTTTTCCACCTGCAGCCCTCCAGGTGTTTTGGACTTCAGCTCTCAGAATTCCTGACCATTGGAAAAGCTGTCTAGGGCTTCTGGGAGTTGGAGTCCCAAACACCTGTAGGGCTGCATGCGGAAGAGACCTAGTTCACACAGTCATTCTCTTGCCACTCCAACTAAGCTGCTACAGTAAGTATGGGCCAATGCTGGGCTGTTAGAAATTGTGAGAGTTAAAATCCAAATCACCAGGAGGGCCAAAGCTGGCCCATGCCTGTGCTACAGTAACTCTAACTGTAAGATTATTAACATATATTGCTTTAATATTTATTCTCACTTAAGTTACAATCAAATTCTTTATTTTATGGGAATCTCTTAATTACTTTTCTGCCTCGTTCGTATTCTAAAACAGTTTGGTGGCATCTGTCCTGAGTTTGAATGTGTGGCCACAGGGAAGTTTAAAGTCACAAGGTGTCAGGTAGTCCAAGCGTTGGTCTCTGAAATAAGACTTGATTATTCTTGGTAGTTTACAGAATTACAGATTTCGATTTACAGAATTTCTTAAACTTTGTATGCCTATTGATTGATCACATTTGTTCTTAAATGAGTAAGCAAATGAGAAAGTTGCTGTGGTGCTGCTGTGGTGTTCAGGGTTATTATTTTCCTTTAAGACTGAAGCTTTGGCAGGAAGGACTGCCAGTTCCAGTGCTCCTTAAGCAATACAAGGCAATGGAACAAACAACAGCAGTAAAGAGAATTTCTGGGTTGGCTTACTTCTGAATAAGTCAAATTCTACATCATCTATAACTATGGATAGAAAGGAATTCAAAAATAGCCTAAAATACTTCCTCGGTTTGGGAATTGGTACCCGCCTTTATAAAATAGTGATGAACTTTGTGTTCTATGAAGATTGCTGGTGCACTTCAAATCAACTTTTGTGTCAACAGTGGGATAATCTAGGTATTACCTATATTTTGAGAGTTTTGATACAGCTACTTATGTGCTAGAAGTGTAGTTAGAAAAAAACTTAATCCCTACAGATCTAAATCTGGGAAGGAAATGCATACAATAACCCAACACCTGGATTAAGCTTTTAATTAGGTCATTGCCCTTTCTTGCAGTTTTTTTAATACACTTTTTAAAGCCCAAACCCTCAACATCTTGCATTTGTACACTGTACTTTGTTTTGATCCACCACAAATTAAAATATCACAATTCAGTTTTACGAGGAAAGTGTAATAGATCTGGTTTTGCCTTCAGTCACTGGTTGTGGAAGAAGTAGTAGGTGTGCTACTGTTGGGATATTTTGTATCTCAAACTTTATTTCATTACACTTCTGGGTACCATTGTTTTAAAAAACCATTTGCATATACAGCTGTGAACAAAAACTGCCACTTTTTGCAAACTTGAATTTATCGGGTTGGTCTGTAGAACTCCTAAGAAATGCTGCAGAGGGGTAAAACCACTTTGACTGTGAGGAAGTTAGTTTTTAAATGAAATTCACCCAACTTGTACCTTATTATTTAGCATTTTGTATTTAAATGGCTGTATTTATTTGTCTGACAATTTATATATATGTGCCATAATTGTACAGATAGCATGTTTTATGGATATAGTTTGTAAATGGAAAATAATTTAATGTTTATATTCATTAAAGCTACAGATGCATAACATAGCGTCTTCTTGCTCATTTGCCATTGCAAAATGCCATGATGAGGGTTTCTATGGCGTCGTTGATCCCAAGGACATGCAGGAGGCTCCTGAAGCCACTTGGCGCATCTAAGGCAAATCTGTTCACCTTCTCAACTGTAAGAGGAGAAAAAGCAGGGAGTTCAGTCCAATTCACTTCAAATAGGAATTATGTAGCAATGCCAAGAGCATAGTAGTATGAGATTTCAGCTAGTAATGAAGTCCAGTGGTGAATTTAGAAATTTTAGATATTCAGAGATATGCTTGCCATCTTGTTTGTGAATTAAAACATAATGTCAGGTGCACACCATTGCAACTAATTTTTATAGATGTTGTAGATGCTGAAAACACAAAATTCCTCCTAGCTGTTTGTGCCATCTCTCACCTCTCCAACAACATGGGCATTTACATGTTGGAAAGGTGAGAGACAGCACATATAGCTAATTCCTATAGCAGGACAAGAATGTCATCTGAATGCAGAGGTCTGCAAATATGTCCCCACCAGCTGGATTGGATGGCCTTCACTGCTTACGAAGTGAGATTTTTTGGGTAACACCAGAAGCCATAGCTGTGGAGATGGAGTTACATAATCTACATACATCTAGTGCAGGATTCTTAGTCAAACTATTTCCAACTCTATTATTAAAGCAAATTAGCATTACAAATATGATGCCCACATGGTACCATCACCCAACTTACTCTGGCCTGTCCCCAAAAGCCAGGCTGTGGGCTTAATTCTGCAAAAAGAAAAGCTCCCTTTTAGTTATTTTTGGGGTAGAGAGGGGGAGACTTTGTGATTCAAGACTGGTAAAAGAGACTGAAGTACCCCCCTCCCCTGCCCATAATATACAATAGCTGGGATGTTTATGGAATCTCTTTCACCTGCTAGATTGGGAAGTAAAGTGGGATAAGAACACAGCTCACAAAGGTTTCACTTAATGAAAAAGAACTGACTGGTGGAAATATTTTTCAGCAAAAGGACTGAAAGCTTTGTAAGAGCCAGTTCTGCTCTTACAGCAATTCGGCTTTATTTCCCCAAGGTACAATGAGTGGTGAAGAAGTCTCTGTCCTCTTAGGGAAATCCAATACAATGTTAAGTGGTTGTGCACAGAGATTGAGCCAGCGGTGTATTTCACAGGCTTCTGAGTTAAAATACCAGGAGAGAATATTGGACATACGGGGTTGGGAAGAAGCTGGAAATTTGGAAGACGTCATAGTTAGTGAGGCCATCTGCTATGAGATCTGCAAGGACAACAAACCACGATTTACGTAAATTGTAGCTTATCATACTTGCATGAATGCACTGAATACATAAGCGTACCTGACACTGGTATTTTGTGTAGGAGATCCAAAGCTGGTGTAACATTTCCTTCTTCATCTACACGTATCTTCCAAACAATCATTAGTTCAAGCCTATAGAAGGCAAAGAATATCACATGTTGAAGAGCTAATAGAGCATTCATCAGAGGCAAGTGCTGTGAAGTTGGCTACACCAATGATTTTATCCTATACTCGTCTCAGTACTATTGAATCAATATGTTTGTACACATGCAGTCCTCTCACGCAAGCACATTTCCCAGCTGTTTTGAATGCATGTGCCCGAAATAGCTTCCTGACATCTAGCAGTTAAAAAAAGGTTAAGTAAGCATTAAAAAAATCACAGTGATATCTGACAAAACAGAATATGGGACCAGACTATTATATCAATTGCAGTTCACTTAAGGATAAGGCTATGTAAGTTACTAGAATAGCCAGGATATTGCAATGTTTTTGATTAAAGGGAAGAGACAGCTACCAGATGAGAGTCCCAAGCATCTAGACTTTTGGTACACAAACCTACTTTAACCAATGGCATATTCTGCATTCTTATTCCTTGAGGAAAATAGTTTGCTGGAGACAATGTTGTCTAAAGAGAACCAATGTAAAAGGAAAAGATGGCATCTGTTCTGAACTGTAAAGAGTCTGTGTAATGCCTTTGGAAAAAATGTGGCCTGGGCTGTGCTCTACCCAAGAGGACCTGAATTTGGCAAGCCAACTGAATTAGATCAAGAAAACACATTTGCTTTGAGCACAAAAGCCTCCTTCCCGAACCCCTGGGAAACATATTCACAAAAGGGGGAATTACATCATTTATTTCTTTACAAGACTTCTGTATCACCAGCTTTGCTGCCAGTGTGGTCTACAAAACAAAACCACTATTCCTAGCCTACATATAGTATCCCAGAAAAGAGATATTTTCAGGACATGCAGATATCAAAATACATCACAAAAACTGTTTTACCCAGGAAGCTGCTTGTTTCTTAGGAGCATGTAATTGCCAGAAGATCCTTCAGGAAGTACAACTTCGGGATACTTGCTCTGCCAAAAACAAAAACAATATTTGGATCTGTCTCCAAAGTAATATATATATATCAGATTAAATAAATTTATGTTAATATACTACTACTACTTGGGTCAGATAATTATTCTATTTTTTCCTCCGCTCTTGGACTCCAGGCGGCTTACAAACAAATTAAATTTCTATCTCATTAATACACACAAAACTTAAAATAGATATTAATTGTAAATACATCTGGAAGACATTTTAAAATATAACCACTAAGACCAGCAACAGCAACAAAACCAGACAATATATCAGTTTCCTTCTCATCAAGGTTCATGGAATAGGTCTTTGCTGAAGATCTCAAGATATTGTCAGATTCATTGCCCATTCACTTGAAACCCTTTTTTATGAAGCCAGGTTTTCCATGTATATTGATTAGTAACACTCTTTTGTTAAGTAATTTGTATAGTTCTTATCTGCTATATTTTGCTGAAACTAGTGTCAGAGAAACCAAGAGCACATTCACTTGTGGATCCTGCTAAAGGAGATTGAGTTAACTGATTCAGTCTTCATCTTGCCCAGAAAAGGGTCTAATATGCTGGGAATCTACCCCAATCCAACAATTTTAAATTAATATTATTTTATTAGAATCAAATGTAAACATTTGAAATTATACTCAAGTGTTTTTCTGTAATTAGTTTTCATTATGATTAGAATCAAGTTTGGTCCCACAGGGAGAACGGAAGGGGTAGAATAAATAAGATAACAAACAAGGGGAGAGGAACTCAAACCCACATTCAAGTACAACAAAAAAATCTTTCAATTTTCAATTTTTTCCTTTAAATTATGAACCAATTTGGCCCTAGCAATATTAAGTATGAAAAGGAAGAAAATCCTTCATGAGTATCACTACAGAAGGTATGTTAAATAAAATAAATTCAAAGACCTCTCTCTGTCCATGATCAGTGCCTTTGCCACAGAGAAAGACACTATCGTCCTAAAATTAACACTAGTTGCCATGGTAATTTTGGGATCTATAGGGAATGATCCATCAATAAGCACATACAAACTGCTGTACTGGGTTGCTGTGAGTTTTCTGGGCTATATGGCCATGTTCCAGAAGCCTCTCCTGATGTTTCTGAGAATGCTTCCGGAACATGGCCATACAGCCCGGAAAACTCACAGCAACCCAGTGATTACAGCCATGAAAGCCTTCGGCAACAAACTGTAGTACTGTTATCTTTGCTTGGTTGTGCGTCCTGAGATTGAACAGAAAGAAATAGGAACTAAGTTAATAGCAACTCTTACTGATTTCACCATAGATTAGATTTTAATCATACATATGACTGAAAGTCTTGGATAACCTGGGGCCTCAATTTCCATATAACTTGTTCCAGGAATACGGTTTATCTGACTTGAAAATCCTCTAACTAACATTATCGAATCCTATAAGAATATTAGCTGGGATCTTGTATTAGGTAATTTATTGAAGGGGGAAGGGGAGTTACAATAAATTGAATGAAGTGATACATTACAATAATGGCAGTTGTGTCAAAATCTTGACCAAGGAACAAATGTGAATATAAAGCAGTTACTTAAATTTACTCACCTGTAACTGTTTTGTGTTCACAATCTCTATTTAGTTAAGATTTTGACACTGTTGCAACAATCATAACTCCCCATCACAACCAGCCAATGATGAGGGGTTGAAAGAGGAAGCCCAGTGAATATATGTTGTCTAAACCTTATGCTCTATTGAAAGGTTACGGGATTGTGACCAGATTATGGTTTGCAATATAAAGTGAGAAGACCCCAAATGTTAGGGAGACTGAGGTCCATTCCGCTAGTGATTGAAGCACAGTTGAATGGCATTTCCATCACATTTGTGGAAGTTAGACCAGGAGAAGTTACTTAGTTAAGTGTTCTTAAGTGAAGAGCTGATTCAGCATTCTGGCCATGTTACATTCTTTTCTTGGCAGAGTAAATCCATGTGCTTTGCATTAGCTGTTTTTTTTAAAAAAAATAGGAAAGCTTATAAAATATGAAAACAGTTTCACTTAAATCACTGTTCCCATATCAAAGCAGTAAAAGGTGAAAACGTATTGAGGGTGTTTTCTTTGAAATGCACAGGAGACACATTATTCTGCAAAATTCCAGCTACATCTGGAGTACAGAAATGGCTACCACATGGCGCTACGTATTCTTGTGGCTTGGAGATACAAAGCGAAAGAAACAGATGCTGTTTAAGAATTCGGGCTCAACAAAGAAAAAAGTGAGAGTGTTGCTGGAAGATACCATATGAGCAAGGGATGCAACAAACCTTATGTCCTAGCAATAAGATATTTCTTCTTACTACAAAAACCAGATATTGAGGACTGGCATGGCATCCTACTGGAGTAAGAGAAGTATAGAGAATGGGTTCTTACTGTATAGAACTTTTGGAACTGTGGCATCAAGATGAACAGTATGTTCTGGCTAATGCTATTTTTCCCTCCCCTTGATCTAATTAAAATGCAGAAAGGCGCTTTTCCAGTTTTAATTATGTCAGTAAGGACATAAAACACCTGTGGTATAGTTGATAGCTTTTTAGGATACCTGGCGTAGGGGAATGGTTATAATTCCCCCCAGTGTACTGACTGACACAATATTTGCACCCATTAAGTGCAATAGTTTCTTTCTTTCCTGAAAAGTTGTCAGAGACTGGCAGCCAATGACTCAAGTTCGAGCACCAGTCCATGGGGCACTACTTTGAGTAGCACTGATGTCTTTAGTTTGAGGGTTGGATAGGGACACCGGGAGACAAGGAAGGTGGGGTATAAATAAAGTAAATTAAAAAAAATTCCGACTCAGTCATGGAAAATTACTGGGTGATCATGAGGAAGACACACTTTCTCAGCCTTATGGGATCTGATCTCACCCAGTATGAGATGGGAAAAAGTTAGGAATGCCAAAGCACATAATGAACTCAGGCTTGCTAGAGAAGTTAAAAACAATACAAAGGGCTTTTGGACAAAGAAAAGAATGAACTACTCAACATATTCTTTGCATCAGTCTCCAAAAATGTTACCAGTGCTCCACTTGGGGGGATGGAGCAGAGGATCCAGTAGGGGAAATGCAGCACAGAATAGGTAAAGGGGCAATACAAGAGTATCTGGCTAATCTAAATGAATTCAAATCACCAGGACTGGATGAACTGCATCAAAGGATATTAAAAGAACTGGCAGAATCTTTGAGAATTTCTGGAGAACAGAAGAAGTTCCAGCATACTGGAAGAAGGCAAATGTTGTCCCCATTACTGCCTAGTCAGCCTGCGATCAATACCAGGAAAATTTCTGGAGCAGATCATTAAAGAGACAATCTGTAAGCACCTAGAAAGTATGACATGCCCATAAAAGGCAAGGGCAAACCTTTAAATACATCTTATCAAGAAAAATCTGTAGTAGGGTGGCATAACTTGGAGTTAATATGTATGGAGTTGGAGTTGAAGGTATGTAACAAGCACAAAACATATCAGAGACTAGAGCAAGTACTGCATTTGTTTCTTGAGTTTAGTTTTAGCTGGCTCTTCTTAGATATCTCACCAGACTGAGATTGAATGGGAATTGGGTGTTTGGAGGGAGAGTTGCTTCTCAGTGAGCAACGGTTCTTGATATGCAGGCTATTTTTGCTTTGTTTGGAAAAGATTTCTCAAAGGACTTCCTAAACAAAAGATGTAAAACAAAACTCAGAAAAATTTTCTGCGAGGTTCCATTGTGCACACAAATAACAGCCACAGACATTAATTGAAAGTTGTAAAAATATGAATGGAAATACAATGAATCATCATTGAGCAACTCCATTGGGTAGTGGCCATGCTAACAAAGGAGGGCAAATGGAGGAGATCCCACAGCCACTCACTGGTTTCTGATGTGCTCTGCCATCTGTCGGGGTGCTTTGAATGCGATTTCCTGCTTCTTAGTGGGGGGTTGGACTGGATGGCCCATGAGGTCTCTTCCAACTCTACTATTCTATGATTCTATGATTCTGCTAACATTCTAAACACACTGGAGGCACCAGATCCTGTCTGATCTCAAAAGCTAAGCAAGGTAAGGCTGGTTAGTTCTTGAAAATGAGATCACCATGGAATATCAACATTATGTTCAGGGGAAGGTAACAGCAAACCATTTCTTGAGCTTTCAGTGTCTAATATTTCACTGCTTGTTACATTCATGGGGACATTATAAAGTGATAGACAATTTGAAAGCACATCTTGCTTCTGTTCCCAGAATAAGTTTTATTCTAGCATAGAATAAACTCTGGGAAAGGAAGGAAGGAAGGAAGTAAGTGTTGTTTTTCTTTATTTTACAATTCAGATGTGGGTCAATTGCACACAATCTGATAAACTATGAGTGTGTATTTGTATTCAACCTGTCTATTTACTTATGCCGATCCCATGGATTTCACAGCTTTTTCTTAGGCAATGAATCTTCAGAAGTGGTTTTGTCAGTTTTTCTCTGAAATACTTATAGACTGCAGCCCAGTTATTCAATGGTAATTCTCCCATCTAAGCACTAACTAGGATTGATCCTGCTTAGTTTCCATGATCAGATGAGAGTTGGTGCTTTTAGGACATTTAGCTAAATCCCATAAAGCATGCCCAACTAAAAAAATCAAAATTCATCTTAAGGGACTAGTTATTTCAGATGCAATTCACAATTTTCCAAAAATGTTCAGTATTTTTCTTAGACTGAGGAAATTGATTTTTCAATGTCTTCAAGACTATAATATCTTCAAGAGACTTTTCTACACAGAGACTTAGATATATATGATGGGATCCACTGAACCTGTCTGTTTTTAGTATCATATTGATATTTCTTGATGGGAATGGAAAAACTTGCATAATCATGGTGCAAACCTATCATTTATCTTTGAATGTTTTCATACCTTAGGGAGACTTCAAGAAAGATCTTCAGTCCACATTGGACAGACCAGGGGAGAAGATTTCCAGTAATACAAAACACATGTTTCAGTTTAGTATACAAATAAACCCAGATGTTGTGTTAAGCATTTTTCATAATTGTTCTGCACATTTGAAGTTGGATATCACTGCCAGACATAAACTATATATATATGCTCTTAAGTTTAGCATATAAGGGAGACATCTGTTAAGTCCAGATCATCCTTGTTGCTGGAGACCTATACTTGAAAGAATCCTTCTTTCCACATTCAAGGAAAGATTCTGCAAGGGGACACCTCAGACACTGCAACAGCAAAGCTGGATAAAACAATAGTTATCAAGTCCTTCCTCCTGAATGTGCATTTTCTAACAGATAAGAGAATGTTCCAAAATTTGGGCAACAATAATTTATTTACGATCTTTTGTGCTTGTGCTTCGTTTCTTGTGTCCTTTTCAAAAGATCAAAATAGAGCACAAAGGAACATATAGGCTGGAGCACAAAATGGTCTGTAGAAAAAAGTATATTGTTGTGACTTCTCCATTTCTTCCCTTCGCACTGCAGCTAGCCTGCTGTTGAGACTCCATTATCCTATAGAGCTATCAATCACTTTCTGTTGTTTTCACTCATTATGAGTAAGACTATGAAATTCCTCAATGATCCAAGAAACACCTTATCCAAAAAACAATAGAATATGAACATTTTGTTATTTCTGGAGAAAACATTATAAGATGATGTATATTATTATTTGTTTTTCTTGAACCTAGGACAGTTTAATAAAAGAAGTCCTAGGAAGAATTCAGTGGCAACAAGGACAGTCTACAGTTAGCTTGATGAAAACGTTGATCCTTCATCTGGCTGCTGGCTGCTGTCATCCAGTGACGCAGAAGTGGGAGATTTGGGACAGATGAAATGAAGTGTTCCTTAAATGGGTAGTTAAACTATGGAATTCACTACTGCAGGATATAGAAGTGCCACTAGGACAGCAATGAAAAAGGTTTAGATAAATCCAACAAGGATTCCTGTTAGCTTGTATGCTTAACGTATCACACATAAAGTAGGATTAGGCTCTTAGATGTGAAAAGGAGGAAGGAACATCAACAATTTAAGATAATGCAGATGCCACCAAACTACCAGCAAAAATATCAAAGAGTTGGAATGGTTACTGAAAAAAGTCAAGGAACAAAGTTCAAAGGCAAGATCATATTTCCAATTTCTGTGTTTGATTGTGAAGGCTGGATAGTGAAGAAAGGTGATGGGAAGAAAATCAACTCATTTGAAATGTGGTCCTGCTGAATTACCGTGGACTGCTAACAAGACAAATAAATGGGTCTTAGAGGAAATCAAGGTTAGACTTTCCTTAGAAGCCAAGATGACTAAATTGAGACTTTTGTACTTGGCCACATCATCAAAAAACATCTCACTGGAAAAGACAATGGAAAAGAGGAAGACTGCATTACAAAGGGACAGACTTAATCAAGGAGGTCATGTCCCTGCGTCTGCAAGACATGAACTGCTGTTGATGGTAGTCTTGCTTATAGATTTTCCAGAAGCATCTTGTTGGCTACTATGTGAGCACAAAGGCAGACTAGAAAGGACGTTTGTCAGATCCAGCATAATTCCTCCTATATTCTTAAAGAAAAACATTAAGACTATAAAGTTTTTCTATAAAAATATAAAGAATGGCGAATGGGGTAATGTAAGGAGAATGGGGGCAACCACAGGCTGTTCTATTACCTAGGATGTTTGAGGGAGGACACTTCCACTTCCGTTCCTGCCTCTTTTCCCCTTTTCCTCCCATCCTCCTTCTCCTTGTCTTGCCTTTTTCATTTATTGAGAATGGAGAGAGAGCTGGGGAGCATTCTTTAATTGAAGGGGAAATGATGGTGGAAAAGGGGCATCGGATAAGAGTGTTGGATAAGATGGAAGGTCGGATAAGCGAAACTCTACTGTAGTTACAAGCTTCATATAAAGATAGCCCATTTCCTTCATATAGTTTAACCTAGTAACGCAAATGATCATGGAATCTATGTACTCACTCATGTACCTGTATGCTTTTGAAAAGCCCTGTTAGTTGATAGGGCAGGGCAGATGGCTGGCCTATCCATTGCTTACATTAGTGTACTAAATGGTCACTTGGTGAACTATCACCTACTATTCACTCACTAAGCCCAAGAGCAATTGCCAAAAGGGAGATGTAGAAGAGACAGCATTCCAGTTTTGACCCCTGACTGTGCTGTCATTTGTTTCTCAAGGCATACAGGCCTCTGTTGAACTAATTTCTTTCCAAGTAAAGAAGATCCTTTTGCTAATCCCTTTCAAACACATTTCTTTGACAAAAGGGAGTCTTTCCATTTCATTAATTTGTAATCATGCCAAACAGAAGAGAATTGGGAAGTGATGCTTTAAAAACACCAGCACCATCAATACTTCAATAAAAATATGTTTGCCTAATTCCAATGCCAATATTTGTAAAGTTTTAGTTACTTTTGAAATGAATGGGGGAAGTCCAACCAGATTTCTGAGATGACAGAAAAGCAGCAAAGAAGGGCAAAGCAATGAATTCATCCTAGTGCTTGGCTGGCCTAGAAAAAAGGGCTTGTCAGACACCCCAGAATAGACAACATATTGTTACTGGAAGCACTGAGGAAATGGAAAGTATGTTTGGTTGGAGCTGCACTCAGCTTCATTTGAAAATGCCTCATTTTTCCAGGGGCTGCTTATATTGTGGCAAGTTGAGAGTTGAAATGGATGTTTCTCAGATTTTAGAAACATTAAGTAATTGCCATGTCTGGGATTGTTTTCCAAGTCCCTCAGAAGCACTGAACAGTCAGCTATGGTATCTGCCAAAACTAACTTGAAGGGAACAAGAACATATCCACTTTGGTCTGAAATTGCCATCTAAAACACTTTTTATTTGCTAGTGCTTTTCCCCTCGCACGTGGGTTATACAAAAAACAACAGTTATGCATTTTGGAAAACAACTACTGGACGAGCATATCTGCTTTCACAGCACATTGTCTTAAAAATCCTCTTTAGCATCCTAATACAATTTAGTGAATGAAATACGTGCCATTTAGAGATTGCAAACCAGCAAATGAACTATAGAAGGGAAATTAGAATTGCTTCAGTGTAGCAAATTGTGGTATCACATCACCGCAGACTGCCTTGGGGCAGAGACCAGAGAGTAAAAAAACAGAACAACAGAGGCGGTGGTTTTTGTTGGAACAGGATCAAAATTTTAAAAAGACAAATTAAATGCAGAGAAACAGCTCTGAGATGTTTTTATCTACTAATTTAATGCAGCAACACCCCCGTAACACTATGTAACACAATTTCTGTCCCTGGGTTATAAATGTCATTTAAAAACATGGAAAAAGCTTTTAAATTGTTATTTACTAATACTTAAGGTATTTTAAATTGTACTAATTAATCATTTTTATTGTTAATGTTGTTTTATTATGTACTGCCTATATTTTTTGTACTTGTTGCTTGCTTCAAGCCACCCTCCTCCCTCCTCCTCCTCCTCCTCCTTCTTATCTATATATATAAATTTGTTCTGACCATTTCTACTTTAATCAAAACAGCGAAACTACACACCCCAAACCCATGAAACTTGGCCACAAAAGACATGGTCTTCCCCGCTGTGTTTAGACAGCAAAATGAAAAAAAAAAAAAATCAAACTGCAAGTCCCTCAAAATCCCCAAAAAACAGGAAAACTCCATGTGCACATGCGCCAAGAAGCCCCTATTCTTGGAAAACAGACTTGCATGCAAGGGAGCTGCGCGTGACCATCCCAACCGTCGGGAGAGCTGGACAGCGTGACACAAGGGAGGACAATATTTTCAAGCTTTAAAAACATTTCCATCAGGAACATGGCAAAAAGGACATAGGGAGGTAGGGTGGACAACAACTCCCACAATCCCTAATGGGACTAGAATTGGATTGTGGGAGTCATACTACAAATACCTCTAGAAACCGCCTCGCAGCCCTTCTGGGGTTGTCTGAGGAGAAAAATGATGCATTTATACAGTAATGGGGGCCTGGGCTCAAACACACAGAGGCATTTAGGTGGTAATGGCGCAGATTGGCAAATAATGGCAGCGGGGCTTCGACAAACCCCTCTTCCGCCCTCACACCTTTCTCCCTCCTCTCTCTTCCTCCTACCTCCTTCTCAGAAACTCCGCGTAAAGGCGGCGTGACTTTTAACCACCTGAGGCATTTAGGCAGTCATCATGGCGGCGGGGCTTCTACAAACCCCTCTCTTCCGCCCTTCCTCATTCCTACCTCCTCCTAACTAACAGAGAGAGGTCTGGGGAGAATTTACCATGATTTATAGGAGTTTCAGGGACTGGGATTTATAGTTCACCAGCAATCAAAGAGCACTCTGAACTGCACCAATAGTGGACCTGGAACTCACTTGCAACAAAGACCCAACATGGCCAAATTAACATACTGGTGGGGCTTGGGGGTGATTGACCTTGACATTCAGGAGTTATAGTTCACCTATATTCAGAGAACACTGAGCCCATTTGGACCAAACATACCACACAAATTTAACATGGCCAACTGGGAATAATGGAGGTTTTAGGTGGCCATTGACTTTTAACACTGGGAGTTACAGTTCACCTAGAACTTGGAACACAGACCCAACATGACCAACTGTGAATATTGGGAGAGTATTAGGGGGATTGACCCCACATTTTTGGGGAATTGTAGTCCACCCACATCCTTCATATTCTTAATGAATATCATTGCTATTGCTTACAGCAGCCTGGCGGACAGGCCTTCCACTGAGCCCTGTCTTCTGCTGGTCCCTCTTCAACTCCCTGGACAGGAAGAGAGGGGCTTCAATCAGGCCATGTAACACATACCCTCTGCACCCCACCAAGGACAGATCTGGACCAAACTTGCCACAAAGATCCAACACGGCCAACTTGGTATAGTAGCGGGGTTTAGGGGTGGTTGAATTTCCTATCCGGAAGTTGTAGTTACCCGTATCCAGAGAGCACTGAGGGTAGCCAACGTCAGATCAGGACCAAACTTGGCACAAAGATTCAACATGCCCAACTGTGAATACTGGCACGGTTTTGGGGTCTGGGAATTGTAGTTCACCTGTATTCAGAGAACACTGAACCCAGCAAGTAATGGATCTAGACCAAACTTGGCACACAGACCCAACATGGCCAGCTGGGAATATTGGGGGAGTTTTGGGGGGATTGACCCAAGATTTTTTGAGAATTGTAGTACACCCACATCCTTCATATTATTACTGAATATCATTGCTACTGATTACAGCAACCTGGGGGAGGGGCCTGCCACTGAGCCCTGTCTTTTGCTGGTCCTTCTTCAACTCCCTGGACAGGAAGGGAGGGGGTTCAATCAGGGCCAGCTAACACCTCCAAACAAAGGATTCCACCAGGGAGGAGGCAGCCAGGCTTTCAAGCTGCAAGGCCATTACATGTTAATCAAGGTGACTAATAACAGCATGCATACTTGCCACACCGAGACTATTCAGTGTATTCCACCTCACCAAACTAGGATTCCATTAGGAAGAAAACGGCCAGGCTTTGCGACTGCAAGGCTATTCACTGCTAATCCACCTGGCCAAGAAACGAACACAAAAAGCTACAGCAACGTGTGGCCGGGCAAAGCTAGTTATTATATAAACATTAATTAAACACAAAGGTAAAAAATGGCACATTGAAAGGTTTAAAATGGCAGCCACAAAAACAAAGTTTCTGGAGTATAACAACAACTTTCAAAGTAAGTACCACACAATTAAACAGGAAATAACACTTTTAAACCAGGAACAGAACATTTTTTTATTTTTTTTGTTACATTGCATAATCAGAAATGATTCTAAAAAGTTACAGGTACATCCTACAAGCAAGTGGTGTGAGATGAGAAGTCAGCTTGATCAAATAAAAAGTTTTGAAGTTACCTCTAATTAAGTTATTGTTGGAATGTGACTTAGTTATATCTTTATTATTGGAGGAAAGGTATTACCGGTATATAACTAGATAATTGTAACTAGTTTTATAACTATTTGCAATTACTTTTAGGCTTTAAAAGCATGTCACCAGAAATTCACAGCAAAACTTAAATACTGATATAAAATGCTAAATGACTCCAAATTCCTGAAAAGTCATGCAATGAAAGAAGCTGGGATGCTTTGGGTTATGCCTTCTTATAATATAGCATTCTGTAATCAAAACATTGCTGTGTTATCATCTGAAATGCAAATATTGCTGCCTAGTCATTAAACATTAGATTCAAAGGAAACAAATCTGAAATCTGACTGTGTAAAGTGTGTGCCACAACTTCCTATTTAACATATCTTAACAAATGGAGCTACTGAACCAGCAATACGAAGTAGGAAACAAATATCACTCAGAGGGTTTGTGTGTTTTTGTTACTGGAAAAAGTGATAGATTAAGACTCAAACCTCAAGGGCTTTTAAATTAAAACCATCTGAATAAAGAATGTAAATTAAGACTCATTAATCCTATATCTTAAATGCAATTAACATAGTCAGCAACTTTACCTAGAATGGAGTCGAGGATTGTTTGGTATACAGCACATGGA
The DNA here is from genome assembly GCF_035594765.1 of Anolis carolinensis. Lineage (NCBI taxonomy): Eukaryota > Metazoa > Chordata > Lepidosauria > Squamata > Anolidae > Anolis > Anolis carolinensis. The sequence continues at coordinate 77,057,690 of NC_085842.1, read as the reverse complement.
AAATATTAAATGCAGACATTCTACCACCACCGTCAAGAATTTTACAAGCTACAAAAAACAACCCCTTGTAGTTCAATGACACACTTTCTTTAACAGAAACCAAAAGTATGGAATCCAAGTACCCAATATTTTAAAACTGCTGTTTCCTCAGCTTTTAAGGACACTGTTTCGATTCCTCTATGGGATTTATGTGTGAGCTGAGCACTGTAGCTACAATGTTACCAGTGAATCTCATCCCAATCTCTATTTGCCACGCAGCAGCAGCTGCGATTGACAAGAGTCTGTCCTTCTGTTGTTTGGGAAGCACCTAACTGCCATTTCCAATTGCTCCTGGAAGCGGGAGCAGGGTTCCTGTAGCAATGTTTCCTGATTGATAGGGGAAGAGAGATCCGACAATTACAATGGCTGTTTCCCTGTAAGCGAGGATTAGTCACTAAACTAGGGGCTATACAGCATTTGTAAATATGATTATCCACTTGAGACTATATATCCGTAACTTTTATAAAGGTTTCTGATTCGTGTCGGTAGTTGGTAACCCTACTTAGTAGTGACAGGAAATAGGTACAGAGCCTTTTCCTTGTTTCACCTAGAAGGTTACCCTTTGGTATGTACTGGAACAAATGAAAAAAATAACTGCATGTATTCGGGGTAGGCCCCACTGCACAAATTAAAAACTAAAATGAAAAAAATAATTATTATGTTTGTATTTAATTGACTGCCCCACATTTAATGTTCTTATATTCTTATAGGATCTTGTTGCATATACTAGATCTGTGTTCAACTAGATCAGTGATTCTCAACCTGTGGGTCCCCAGGTGTTTTGGCCTACAACTTCTAGAAATCCCAGCCAGTTTACCAGCTGTTAGGATTTCTGGGAGTTGAAGGCCAAAACATCTGGGGACCCATAGGTTAAGATCCACTGCACTAGATCAACATATTCCTTGCAGGTAGCTGTGATGAACCAAAAGACAATTAGAGAAGGACAATAAATTATGGTGCAATACAGCAGTCTTTGATTGATAGGACAACAAGGTATATATAGTATGACTGCAATACTACCCAGTTCTGCTTTTTAAATAATTACATAACTATTGATTGTATTAGTATAACTACCACAATGCCAAGTAGCTGTAGGAAAACATAGCAGAATTGTGGGCTATGTTATAGATCCAATACATAGCATAATAACATTTATAGTGTTAAAAATGGAATTTGGAATCTTTCCAGTCTTTTCCCCCAGATCTTCAAGTCAAAACCAATAATTTACTAAATATTGTTCACTACCTCAAAAATGCCTTCATAGTAATTTGGGCTTTTGCTGGTTTGTTTTATTGTTTTTCAAATCATTAGATACAAAGTATGATCAGGGCCACTAGTGGGTTTTTAAAATACTTTTTGTATGACTTTATGTAGGCATGTTCAGCAATGTGCTCACTTCAACATTACTCATAATGACTTATGAAACTGAAGGTGGAAATGCTGAAATACAAATGAAATACAACAGACAAAATGAAAAGGGAGTACTTAAAAAGCTAAAGCTGCAGTTCCAATTATACTGACAATCTAAAAGGCTTCCAGAATGTTTTAAGTCACCTCTGGAAGCTCTCAAAAATTCTGTTCATGCACATTATGGGCAGGGAATTAAAAGAACATGAGATGCCATCCCAAAGAAGTCTTAAGAACTAGTTCTCCTTACTTGTGCAGTGTTTGTATGGGTGTAAATTAGACTTACAAATATTCTTTTTATACAAGTCAGGGGGTGCTATGATTTTTAGCTTTGAATATGGTTTAATGGATTTTAACTAAATTTTAATACTGTTACTGTATGTTTAATTCTGTTTTAATGTTTGCCTATTTATATATTTTAAATTATGTGGTCATACTTTTAATTGTAAGCTGCTTTGAGTCTCTTCCGGGAGAGATAAGGTGTGGTATAAATAAACATAAGAAGACTGAAGAATGATGAAAACCATTTGCAATCTCAGCCAATGCATTTTTTTAAACTAGTATTTTTTAAAAATTACATTGGCCATGTCATATAATGAAATGTCTACTAGTTTGTTTTTTGTTTTTAAAGGCTGTTTTGAGATGTTAGCTCCAATTCATGCATTGAGTCCTTGTGATAGATCTCCTTCCCAGGCTCACCCCACATTTCTAACCCTTGGGCTCCTGTCACTCATCCTAGCCTTTTCCCCCACTTCATGCATTCATAGATTGGGAAACTGGGCCTTGGGCTGATCCCTGATATGTGGGTCTCTGTATATGTTGTTGTGGTGGGTTCACTGTGCTTAGCATGATTAGCCTACACTACATTTAATATGAGCAGACAGTGACAGTGGTAAAAACAAACAAGTGCAAGTTTATTAAGATGCTTGTAATCAATATTAGTATTTAGCATTTGAAGCTTTGATCTATCAGTCAGTCACAGTTACTTTTCCTAACCCTCTGAACACCTTGTCTCTATACCATCTGGTCCTTATCTCGTTCAAATCTCTATGTGGTTTCTGACAGAGACAAGCCTTTGGCCTTTTAAAAATTTCTCTCTCACCTCAAAGTTTCTCATCTATGTTCTTTATTGTAAACAAATATGTTTTTTCTCTGGTGTGTGTAGAATGCAGCTGGAGTGTCTATTGTTTTATTACAGAAGCACATGACTTCAATTACTCTTTGCCAGTGTAAATGATTCTTTGGTATGTGAAGTCAGGGTTTTAATAAACTGACAGGTTTTTTCTGAAGTGAAAGAAACCAAGACCAGATCATTACAACTCTCTGCCTTCATTAAACAGTTATAATAATAAATTACCCATGGTTGACATAGAAGGCAAAGTTGGGTTACCACAGGTTGACTATGACAACAGCCTGGAGAATATTTTTGATGCAAAATATACAAGAACGTGAGAGGAATCGTGATGTATTATATCTATTTAGCCCAGCAATCTGTTCATAAAAGCATCATGTGAGGAAAGCCCACAAGCAGGACATGAGCACTCTTTCAGTTCGGCTCCCTAGCAAATGTTATACAGAGTCATACTAACTCTGCTAAGGGCAAGACAAGAATAATGCCGCTGGACCCAACAGCGACTGGTAGTCCTATTTTCCATAAATCTGTGCATTTCATTTTGAAACCATTTATGTTCTCCGCTGTCATTTAATATTCTAGTTACAGCCTTATTTAAAGGATGATTTGTATGAAGAAGAACAATTCCTTATTATTTGTCTGGGATCTTCCATTATACAACTTTAATCAATAGGATTCAGTTCTAGCATCAAGTCCATGCTTAATTTTGCACACTTCTATCATGCTTTCCTTCATATTTTTTCTAAGCAAAATATCCTTAAATGCTGTAATCTTTATCACTGTGTTTGCTCTCTTCATTGGATATGTGAAGACAATGGTTTTTGTTGCTATTGTTTGACAAAATATGTTTGATTATGGGCACCGAACATCATTTGCCGTATTAATATTGATTCTCCTGTTGTTAATGTTGCTGAGATCATTTTGCAGCTCTTTATAATACATTTCTGTTCACACTAAGTGATTTTGTGAAAACATCAAACTTGGCTAGTACACTGTTGCCTATAATTTAGGTAATTTATCAAGTTAAAAACCACTAGCCCCAAGGGATTTCACATTATCTCTCATTCTGTGTTTTTAAGATTTTTTTTTCTTTAAAGATATTTTAAAGATGTTTTTAAATTGTTAGATTTTAGCCTTTCTTGTAAGCCGCCCCGAGCCCTAGGAGAGTGGCGGCATATAAGTTTAAATAATAAATAAATAAATAAATAAAATTCTGCAATGGTAACATCAATACAATTTCTCTTTGGGTTACTTATGAGGGGTTGATATTAAACATCTGATTAAATATTTTAAAGGATGTTGTTCCACAGTATGATAAGACATGTACCCATTTATGTTTGAAATAATATAATTAGTTGGGTTTTTCTGCAACCTCGGCAAAACATTCCTGAAAGCAAGATAAAGCTTGTTTGGAATGTATTACGGAATGCATTATGTCAATGCACTCTTGTGGAGTCATTGCACTATTGCCCAATTTCATATCATCACCATGAAAAAATGGAAATGTGCTCAAACTAAATAAGTCAGGGAAGGCCTGGCAAAACAGACAAGGCAAGGAACTATTGAATGAGTTTTACTTAAACCTTATAAAACACAAAACAAATGAGATTACTTCTTCCTAATAATATGGTACTATATATAGTCAACACCAGACAGATGTTACTTCTATCTGTCATAGCAGTAAAGACAACTACTGCTCCTTTCCCTATCTGATGTGATGTCTGATCATATAATATATATTGTAAAACTCTATTAAAAGCCTATGTATTTATTACAAAGGGCAATTAGAGGTAGGGAAAATCTCCAAAGAGATTGTATTGTATCTATGGAGCAAATAACTTTGAGATATGACACGGTATTCTTTTTTCTCTTCTAGTTTTCTTAGTGTAGTCTTTCACTATGTTGAGGGTGGAGATAATACTGCTCATTGTCTTGGTATATAAAACCTTCTGAAGGCTTAATCGAACTATATTAAGGAAATAAAACAAACAAACAAGAGACTACAGTCTACAATTAAAAGTGGCAGACATGTCATGATAGATTTACTTAGAACTTTGCACTACAACAAGCACTGAAATTTAAGACTCTATGGCAAGGAACATTGCTCTATTTTTATAGTAATACATTCAACACTTTAGAAAAGAACTGGCAGATGGAAAATAATTCAGATTAGTGCTATACCAATGAAAAAAAGGAAAGACACACAAGAGAAACCTGAAGGAGCAGGATATATTTAGCCTAAAGAACAGGGCAACCTAAAGCCTCTAAGATATGCTTAAAGCCTTTTAAAAATGCATAAAGGTTTTTCAGAAAAAAGATGCGAGGCGATTTTGAGATCATAAGGCAATTATGTTTGCCGTTACTTGTTGGAAACTGCTCTGAGTCCCCTTGGGGAGATAGAGTAGGATATAAATAAAGATTATTATTATTATTTTATTGTATGACACAGCAAACAGGATAGATATGCTGGATTTCATATCACAAAATCACAATTCGAACACTTCCCAAATGTCTAGGACTGTGTGATGTATTTTCAGATGATGCGCGCAGATCCCAGTAGGGTGGCCTTTTGCAGTTGGCAGATCGTAATTTTGTCAATGTCTATTGTTTTTAAATGCCGGCTGAGATCTTTTGGCATGGCACCCAATGTGCCAATCACCACCGGGACCACCTGCACTGGTTTCTGCCAGGGTCTTTGAAGTTTAATCTTGAGGTCATGATAGCGGCTGAGTATTTCCTGTTATTTTTCAGCAATGCGACTGTCACCTGGGATGGCAACATCAATGATCCAAACCTTTTTCTTTTCCACAACTGTGATGTCTGGTGTGTTATGTTCCAGAACTTTGTCAGTCTGGATTCAGAAGTCCCACAGTATGTTTGCGTGCTCATTTTCCAATACTTTTGCAGGTTTGTGATCCCACCAGTTCTTTGCTGCTGGGAGGTGGTACTTGAGGCATAAGTTCCAATGAATCATTTGGGCCACATACTTGTGCCTCTGTTTGTAGTCTGTCTGTGCAATTTTCATACAGCAGCTGAGGATGTGATCAATGGTTTTGTCAGTTTCCTTGCACAGTCTGCATTTTGGATCATCTGCTGATTTTTCGATCTTGGCCTTAATTGCATTTGTTCTGATGGCTTGCTCCTGGGCTGCAAGGATCAGGCCTTCTGTCTCCTTCTTCAGTGTCCCATTCGTGAGCCATAGCCAGGTCTTCTCCTTGTCAGCTTTTCCTACAATTTTGTCAACGAACTTTCCATGCAATGTTTTGTAGTGCCAGCTGTCAGCTCTAGTTCGTAGTGTGGTTTTCTTGTATTGGTTTTTTGTCTGCTGTGCTTTGAGGAGTTTCTGATTTTTGACTTCAATTAAAGCAGGTTCTTCACTTTGCTTTACATATTCTGCCAGGGCATGTTCTTCTTCTTTGACTGCTTGTTTTACTTGCAAGTGTCCTCTGCCACCAGATCTTCTAGGCAGATATAGCCGGTCAACATCACTGTGAGGGGGCAGTGAATGATGAATGGTAATGAGCTTTCTTGTTTTTCTGTCCAAATTGTCCAGTTCTGCCTGTGTCCAGTTTATAATGCCAGCAGTATATCTTATGACAGGTATGGCCCAGGTGTTTATAGCCTTGATGGTGTTGCCTCCATTGAGCTTGCTTTTGAGAATTTTTCTGACCCTTTGTGTGTATAATAATAATTACTAGTGACACAAAGACATAGTATGACACAGCAAACAAGATATATATGCTGGATTTCGTATCACAAAAGCAAGTGTTTAGGACTGTGTGATGTATTATTATTATTATTATTATTATTATTATTATTATTATTGATCCTAAGTCTTTTAACCCTTTTCTCACTGTGAAGCCACTCGGTTGTCTTCATATCACATTCAACAATGTCTGGTTATCATGGTTAACCCAATTTAGCTCCACATTAAGGTAAGTTGGAGGATCATCCAGAGTTTAGCTAAAACTCTGGCGCAACCCCACAGTGTGGACAAGATGGCTGAATGTAATTTGGGCCAGTTTGCTGTTCATATAGGCAACTCACACCACCCCCTTTTCTCTATGCTGTTCACACAGGCATCATGCGTAGTAAGCCCACAAGCAGGGCATGAGCACATCAGTGGCCACTGCGGGTGTCTAATGTTGACAACAGCAAAGGTGCCTGAGGAACCAGGTAGAAGGCCACACGGCACCTTTGGTAATTTAAGCAGACGGTACCCGCAATGACCAGGAGCTCTCAGGAAGCGGTGGAGGTGACAGGGACAGTAGAGGGATGGTTCAGCAGAGCTGCCTGGACACCACCCCATGGCATGTTGGAAATGGCTGCCTCCGGGTCCAGCATTACTGCTATGGATTAAGTGGCCAGTGTAGATAAACCCCATGTCACGTCTTTTGAATCTTCACTCCATTCCAAAATGGGCACTCTTTGCGAAGTACAGGCCTAATGGAGGATTGTTGTTTGATTGAGGTAGGCATGCATAGTTTAAAAGTTGGCAGCTGGCCACTTCTGCTTTTGTTTTCTATCTTCTTGACTAATTCGGGTGATCAGCATTATATTTCAAAAGACAATGTAAGTATTTACTGGGTAAGCTTTCTACTGTTGATACATAATGTTTAAGGACAACTGAGTTGCCTATTTAAGTATTAATGTACCCTAATGTTGGAGGGAATTCAATGCATGTTTGCCATCTCTAACTTCAGTCAAATCTCACTGCACTTCTGAATATCATATGTAATGCAATACTATCATTTTTTCTTATGAAAGAGTAGGGTAAATTCACTCAAATCGTATTTTATTTTTGTTTTATCATTCCTTTATGCACTAGATAGCTAAAAAGTGCAATGTAACACTAACATTATTGCTATCAAGAAATAAAATGTGTTTAAGAACTTAGTCTCAGGAATGCAATCCATTTTCTGTGATATGAAAATTTCATTACTTCTTTTCTTCCTCAAGCAAATGAAAGCAAACGAATAAATCCCAGTGCTCCCTCCTTTTCTTTTAAAACTGAGATTATTCATTTGGCAATCTGATATCATAGACACACCATTTCATGTATCTGCTTTTTTAAATACAGCGGAAGGTAATGAAAGTGTTTTTCTTTGTATGTGCTAGAGCTAATTATCGTATAAAGGTATGCAAGGCACTCCTATGAACTAATGTTGTGGGTATTACTGACATTTTTTGTAGGATGTTAGAGATACCTGGTAGAAATAGAAATAGAATTATTGTGGGGAAACCATCTTATGTACACACATTAGAAACTGTGCTTTACACTTTGCAAGCTGTCGATGGACACTCTGAATTTGCTCAAAGTGAACATGTTGACTTTTGTCTTGTATAGCAAATTTTATAGTGGCAGTGTCAATTGTTATTTTGTGGGTATAACTTTTAGACTTCTAATCTTTCTTTGGATGTGCAGTTACTGGCTAGGATTAGGAATATTTTCACTTTTATCTCAAAAAAGGTTAAGTCAATCAGTAGAGTCTGGCGATTGTTTTGAAAGTGAGTTTGCTCTAATGGTGGATGGAAGGGACAGTAGCTTGGCAGTGTATACTAGGTAGATGTGTGTGTGTGTGTGTGTGTGTGGGAGAAAATGGGGTGTCCCACCAAGCTCTCCACAACTCTAGAATTTTCTGAACAGAGTCTCTCCACAGGAACTTAAACCCATTTGTGTGAGGCACAAAAATCATGAAGAGAATATCCAGGTGTAAAGATGCATATGTATAAGGAACATGAAGCTTTGTACAGATTATCACATATTCTCTTTCTCTCGTATTTCACTTTATAGACATACAAATTTAATAATAATAATAATAATAATAATTCTTTTCCATTTCTGCTCATGACTCGAGGTGGGTTATAACATAGGTAAAATACATAATCATCATAAACATTATATAAAATACACATATTAAAATGTATTTCTACAAAATACATATATTAAAATACACAGAACAAAGATTCAAATATAGTGAACACAATATGCAAGTTAAGGACTAAATAACCACATCTTTAAGAAGCCGTAATAACTTATTACAGATCAATTATGACATCACCATGATATCCTTCCTGTCCTAGTGCTTTGTTTTGTGCATCTGGTTATTTTCTTCTTAAAGTTGGAACTCTAAACTTTTCTAGAGTTTACTCTTTTCCACTCCTAGCATAAAAGTGAGGATAATTAAGGCAAACAATTGAAATGGGAAAGAAGAAGAGAGAGAGAGAAATTGAGAGTGAAACATCTGTACCATTTGCAAGCACCTTTGCCCTCATGTTCTTTTCTTTTTTATTAAAAACAGCCAGGTTCAATTTTGCTCTTTTCTTATAGCTTACAATATTTTGTCACAAAGACTTCAAATATAGAGAGCCTTGGTTTTAAAACTTGTTATGAAAGAGGAAATACAAGTATTTGAGAAGCTTAGTGAACAAAGCTGAGGGCAGGTTATATGAAGTTTTCTGAGCTCCCTTGTTCAGATAACCATGCAGAATTGCTTTGTGTAAAAATCAAAAAGCCATAAACATCTTATTTGTGAGAAACATCTGCTTGAATTTTGCACCTCTTCTTTAGTTTTTGTAAGAGAAACAAATAATTCCTTATTTGTTAATGCTTTTGTTTCAACACTCTTAGCTTACAATTACAGTGCCTAGTGTTCCTTTCTCTCTCCATTGGTGTGGAATTTGCATGACCCCGCCCACTGCCTCTCCCTTAACCTTTTCCTATTCTTTTCTATGGCACACAGCAACTGAACATACTAGAAGAGAGTCGGGAGAAATTCACCATGATTTATAGAAGTTGTAAGGGTTTTGATCAGTGGAACTCTCAGCTGCAGGTCAGATTAGGTTGAATGCAGATGGTCGATTTTGATCGACCACAAAGATTGCTATTTTACCACCAGGAAGCAAAGGTTCAGGAATAGATGGCATGCAGAGATAAGCAACAGAGAGAAGCCACATGCTTCCCTATCCCTGTATTTACATCCTGCCTATCTCCCAGATTGAGACTAATCTCCTACATTTGGTGGTTTTCATAAAATAAATATGCCAAGACATACCACAATTTTATCCCCCCCCCCCCCAATGGGTTTATTGTAAATGGGATGTATATCCACTTGCAAAGCACTCTGAACCCCACCAACAATGGACCTGGAACTAATTTGGCACACAAACCCAACATGGCCAAGTTTGCATACTGGCAGGGTTTGGGGGTGATTGACCTTTAACTCTGGGACCAAACTGATATTAACTAACATCCAATAACAAACAATGTCCTTTTCAAATAACCCAGGCATTGCCGGGTACCCAAGCTAGTATACAATACAGAAGACATAAATGATTTCTCTCTTGAGAGGCTGCTACAAGATTAGTATTAGATTGGGGGAAATCCAACCCCAAATAGGGAAACAAGTTGTCCAGGAACACCTGACCACTCTAAATGAATTCAAGTCGCCAGGGCCAGATCAGCTACATCCAAGAGTATTGAAGGAACTAGCGGAAGTTATTTCAGAACCACTGGCAATCATCTTCGAGAGTTCTTGGAGAACAGGATAAGTCCCAGCAGATTGGAGGAGGGCGAATGTGGTCCCTATCTTCAAGAAGGGAAAAAAGAACGACCCAAACAATTACCGTCCGGTCAGCCTCACATCAATACCAGGCAAGATTCTGGAAAAGATCATTAAGGAAGTGGTCTGCAAACACTTAGAAACAAATGCGGTCATTGCTAATAGTCAACACGGATTTACCAAAAACAAGTCATGCCAGACTAATCTGATCTCTTTTTTCGATAGAGTTACGAGTTGGGTCGATACAGGGAATGCTGTGGATGTAGCGTACCTGGATTTCAGTAAGGCCTTCGACAAAGTCCCCCATGACCTTTTGGCAAACAAAGTAGTAAAATGTGGGCTAGACAAGACTACGGTTAGGTGGATCTATAATTGGCTAAGCGAACGAACCCAAAGGGTGCTCACCAATGCGTCGTCTTCATCATGGAAAGAAGTGACAAGTGGAGTGCCGCAGGGTTCCGTCCTGGGCCCGGTTCTGTTCAACATCTTTATTAACGACTTAGACGAAGGGTTAGAAGGCACGATCATCAAGTTTGCAGATGACACCAAACTCGGAGGGATAGCTAACACTCCAGAAGACAGGAGCAGAATTCAAAACGATCTTGACAGACTAGAGAGATGGGCCAAAACTAACAAAATGAAGTTCAACAGGGACAAATGCAAGATACTTCACTTCGGCAGAAAAAATGGAAATCAAAGATACAGAATGGGGGACGCCTGGCTTGACAGCAGTGTGTGTGAAAAAGACCTTGGAGTCCTCGTGGACAACAAGTTAAACATGAGCCTACAATGTGATGCGGCAGCTAAAAAAGCCAATGGGATTCTGACCTGCATCAATAGGGGAATAGCATCTAGATCCAGAGAAGTCATGCTCCCCCTCTACTCTGCCTTGGTCAGACCACACCTGGAATACTGTGTCCAATTTTGGACACCACAGATGAAGGGAGATGTTGACAAGCTGGAAAGCGTCCAGAGGAGGGCGACTAAAATGATTAAGGGTCTGGAGAACAAGCCCTATGAGGAGAGGCTTAAAGAGCTGGGCATGTTTAGCCTGCAGAAGAGAAGGCTGAGAGGAGACATGATAGCCATGTACAAATACGTGAGGGGAAGTCATAGGGAGGAGGGAGCAAGCTTATTTTCTGCTGCCCTGCAGACTAGGACACGGAACAATGGCTTCAAACTACAGGAAAGGAGATTCCACCTGAACATCAGGAAGAACTTCCTCACTGTGAGAGCTGTTCGGCAGTGGAACTCTCTCCCCCAGACTGTGGTGGAGGCTCCTTCTTTGGAAGCTTTTAAGCAGAGGCTGGATGGCCATCTGTCGGGGGTGCTTTGAATGCGATTTCCTGCTTCTTAGCTGGGGGTTGGACTAGATGGCCCATGAGGTCTCTTCCAACTCTACTATTCTATGATTCTATGCAGGAATGAAATATATCAGAACAAACCTGTTCATTTATGAGCAAAGTTTAGGAGGGATGACTCAACCTGTATTGCTATTTCAGTAAGAGCAAATTCTCCCAAGAAAAATATTTTCAACAGCTCCTTCTTATGGACCTACAAGGGTATAGCAGTGAAACGTGAAATGTTAAAAATATTTTAAGTTTTCCAAAACTGCTCTCACACACAGACCTATTCTGTGCAATCCTATACAAATTTACTCAAAAGTAATCTGAACCAAAAAGAATGTTTTTTTCCCCAAAAGTTAACTTTATGTCCTATTTCTGCTGTTTCCAAGGCCATCTAGTTGTTTATTATGAGAAACAGGCCTTCGGCTTGGTCCAGCCAAGTTTTTCTTTATATACAATGATTTGTAGACTGATGTTGTCTTATTTATTACTCTTTGTTCCCCAAACTAAAGGGACTTGACTCTTAGTAGATGTATATAAGATAGTGCTATAATGATGTTTAAAGCACAGAGGCAGAAATGAATTTTTAAAAATATGTATATCTGTTCAAATATACAGGATAGTAGAAATACATCTGGAATTGTTGGCTGGGTATCCATGAGGCAAGTAACAGAAGATCAAGCAAGGGCTTACACCTTTCATTACAGTGAATGGCCCCTAAATAATTTGATTTAGGTCTTTGTGTCTGTTCTGTGATGAAAATGAAGCTTGGGGACCTCCTGCTGCTTAAGGAAGTCCCACCCAATGCTGACAACTGAGGAACCCCTGAAACAGAATTACACGTGGTGTGAGAGATGTAATGGGAAGAGCTAAATAGCAGAACTTCCACATTTCATGTCAGAACAGCAATTTTTTCTAGATAATTACCCTAAGATTAAAAAAAAATATTGAATCTACTGAAATTATGGAGGAAACATTGGAGCATCGGTTTTAAGTATGCTCCTTGGAAGCATACTGAGAGGCTCTGCACTTCCCTCCTCCTTTCCCTCCAAGCACATGCAGCAGGGGATTTCCTTCCTCTTTGCTCCCCCTTCAAGTGCACATGGAGGGAGCAAGGGAAAGAATGCGGATTTGGAAAGGAAGGCATCCCGCAAAGAGAAGGGGGCCCTGCTGAGGCAGAAGGTAAGGCCTCTCTCGGTCTTGGTCTCCATGGCCTTTTTCTGCGCCCCCTTGCCGCCCAAACCCCTTCCCTCATGCCCCCTAGAAGAGGAAGGAAATCCAAAGTTTCACATTATATTAGAAGTCCCTCCTATTGAGCTCCAAGCATGCCTAGCAGGCATGGAAAGTTGACTGGAGAAATGGAATAGTGTATCCTAAAAGAGAGCGCAACTGACTAGCTGGCATCCTAAATACAAGCACCATATAATGCTGTATTTCCCTTCATTTCTGACTTTGATTAGAAGTAAACCCTTTTTTAGGGTGCCCTTTTTAACAACTTTCTCTAGTAAAAATCTTTATGAACTCTACTGTTATAAAAAAGGTTTCTGGTGTAGGTTGGTTTCCATACTCAAGAGTAGAGCCCTTGTTTGAGACCCTCCCTTTGTAATGGGTTTTCTTCATAATATGATGTTCTACCATGTTCTTCAATAAGCAAAGCAGACAATAATGGTGGTTCAATCCCCTATCACAGTGCTCTGTATCTTTCAAATTTTCTTCAAAGGGTTAAGGGATCTCCCACAGCGGGTTAGGGAGAGGGGTGAAAGGGAAAGGAAGGGAAAATGGTTCTGTGAACATAACTCTTTCCAACAGTTTCTTTGCATAAGATTCTGAAAGGAATCTAAATTTGACTTATTCCAAGATGTGTTTGAGGTCAGACAAAATATAAAAGATAAAGCAGTACAATTTTAAAACCGATAGACAAAAACAGTATGTGAACAAAATGGACGTGTACGTATGTGCCTTCAAGTTACTTGCTGACTTACGGTGACTCCATGAATTTCATAAATGTTCTAAGGCAAGGAATACTTAGAGATTGTTTTGCCAGTTCCTCTAAAATATAACCTACAGCACCCCGTATTCATTGGCCACCTCCCATCCAGTATAACCAGAACTGGCCCTGTATAACTTCCAAGATCAGATGGGATCTGATGCTTTCAGGTTATCTAGGGACAATCGGACAACATAATCTTTTTGCTTACGTTGGTAGAAAAAGGAAGAAAAAGGAGGCGATAGGGCCATTGCAAGGAGAAGATGGGGTGATGGCGACAGGGGACAGGGAAAAGGCAGAACTACTTAATGCCTTCTTTGCCTCGGTCTTCTCACAAAAAGAAAGCCATCTTCAACCTCAGCAACATGGAATGGACGAAGGATTGGGGGAAATCCAACCCCAAATAGGGAAACAAGTTGTCCAGGAACACCTGGCCACTCTAAACGAATTCAAGTCCCCAGGGCCAGACCAGCTACATCCAAGAGTACTGAAGGAACTAGCGGAAGTTATTTCAGAACCACTGGCAATTATCTTCGAGAGTTCTTGGAGAACGGGAGAAGTCCCAGCAGATTGGAGGAGGGCGAATGTGGTCCCTATCTTCAAGAAGGGAAAAAAGAACGACCCAAACAATTACCGTCCGGTCAGCCTCACATCAATACCAGGCAAAATTCTGGAAAAGATCATTAAGGAAGTGGTCTGCGAACACTTAGAAACAAATGCGGTCATTGCTAATAGTCAACACGGATTTACCAAAAACAAGTCATGCCAGACTAATCTGATCTCTTTTTTCGATAGAGTTACGAGTTGGGTCGATACAGGGAATGCTGTGGATGTAGCGTACCTGGATTTCAGTAAGGCCTTCGACAAAGTCCCCCACGACCTTCTGGCAAACAAACTAGTAAAATGTGGGCTAGACAAAACTACGGTTAGGTGGATCTCTAATTGGCTAAGCGAACGAACCCAAAGGGTGCTCACCAATGCGTCGTCTTCATCATGGAAAGAAGTGACAAGTGGAGTGCCGCAGGGCTCCGTCCTGGGCCCGGTTCTGTTCAACATCTTTATTAACGACTTAGACGAAGGGTTAGAAGGCACGATCATCAAGTTTGCAGACGACACAAAACTGGGAGGGATAGCTAACACTCCAGAAGACAGGAGCAGAATTCAAAACGATCTTGACAGACTAGAGAGATGGGCCGAAACTAACAAAATGAAGTTCAACAGGGACAAATGCAAGATACTTCACTTCGGCAGAAAAAATGGAAATCAAAGATACAGAATGGGGGACGCCTGGCTTGACAGCAGTGTGTGCGAAAAAGACCTTGGAGTCCTTGTGGACAACAAGTTAAACATGAGCCAACAATGTGATGCGGCTGCTAAAAAAGCCAATGGGATTCTGGCCTGCATCAATAGGGGAATAGCGTCTAGATCCAGGGATGTTATGCTCCCCCTCTATTCTGCCTTGGTCAGACCACACCTGGAATACTGTGTCCAATTTTGGGCACCACAGTTGAAGGGAGATGTTGACAAGCTGGAAAGCGTCCAGAGGAGGGCAACTAAAATGATTAAGGGTCTGGAGAACAAGCCCTATGAGGAGCGGCTTAAAGAGCTGGGCATGTTTAGCCTGCAGAAGAGAAGGCTGAGAGGAGACATGATAGCCATGTACAAATACGTGAAGGGAAGTCAAAGGGAGGAGGGAGCAAGCTTGTTTTCTGCTGCCCTGCAGACTAGGACACGGAACAATGGCTTCAAACTACAGGAAAGGAGATTCCACTTGAACATCAGGAAGAACTTCCTCACTGTGAGAGCTGTTCGACAGTGGAACTCTCTCCCCGGGGCCGTGGTGGAGGCTCCTTCTTTGGAGGCTTTTAAGCAGAGGCTGGATGGCCATCTGTCGGGGGTGTTTTGAATGCGATTTCCTGCTTCTTAGCAGGGGGTTGGACTGGATGGCCCATGTGGTCTCTTCCAACTCTACTATTCTATGATTCTATGAAAATAACACAGATTCTTCCTTGAAGCTTTTTTATTCATTTAGAAAACTGAGTCATCTAAATTCAGAGAGAAAATGGATCAACTGATGTCTGCCTAAGCAGTACTCTAATCCAACTGTTTTCTGTTTATTTCACTTGAACCATGGAACGCTATTTGAAGACTTTTAAATGAGTGTCTGCACAATCACATTCCACTTTCTCTTGGTAAGTCAGTAGAGAACGTCTTGTCTGTAGATGAAATACAACCAAGAAATGATTCACAGCAAGCTGAAATGCATCCTGTCCAGCATAAACAGATTCATTATTGCTTTAGAAACCACATTAATTTTGAAACATAATTCTGGGTCCCCCTGGGGGAGAAGAGCGGTATATAAAATAAATAAATAAATAAATAAATAAATAACTTGATCTAAATAGCATAAATAAAGAATTGTAATTACGATTCTTTATGCACAAATGGCACCACATATATAGTTAAAGGAAGTCTTTATTTGCATACAAATAATACCTTCATGTGTATAGGATATTTTAGTTACAATTTTAAACCAAAGTATCTTAGTTATTGTTTTAAACTGTAATGGAGGCAAAACAAAATAGATTCTAGCCATGACAACACATTTCTAAAATACAACAAAAGGGCATAAAATATAACATTGTGCTTGGTTGATCTTACTGTTTATGGAAATTAAAAAGAAATACAACAAGACAGACAGGTCTTCATGGAACTTTTGATGATCCATGAATCAATCCCACAAGCCACAGGGGTGACTCAGGTTGTGTAATCCAGCACAAAGACAGCAACACTAACACAAGGAAGGCTTAATTTCTCTAAGTGGTATTTATTCTGTACCAGATACGTGGCATGAATGAAACAGTGAAAAACGAGAAGTGTGCACACAGAATTTTTTTTTGTTAACCATCGAATAAATAAAGCCAGTCCCTTGCTATTGGACAGTATGGAATAAAATATCTAGCAAGAGACATCTGAACACCTTCAATCCATAGGTAGTGGAGTAACGTAGAGCTGTGGGCCTCTTATCTCAAACCAGCTAATATTTATTGAAGAATGTCAACTCATTTCAAACCAAAGCTCTTCTTCACCAAAATTCACTGCATTTTCCCCAGTTATAAATCACCTGTTTTTTTAAAATGAAAAATATCTTTTGATATTTAAAAAATCCCAAATAGTGGAAGCCAACATTCATTCTTGGATCCTGAATTAATATTGCCTTTCACTATCTTTAATATCTCATTTTTGTCTTTATATTTAAATCTAACTGCAACCTCTAAAAACAGTTTTCTTCATACCTGATGTGCCACTGTTGTGTACTCATGCCATGTACAAAACAAAGATTTGATGCTTTGAGCCCCCCCCCCCCCCATTTTTTTCTCCTTTGGCTCAGGGAAGGTACAATGGCCAGCAAAGACATACATGACTGGTGAGAGCAGCACCTTTTAGCCCAGGCAGAGGAACATATTTGCATGGCATGGCATTTTGTATCTGGGGACAGCTGTGGGGCTAGAGAAGAGTTCTATATATATTGTGGACCAGGGCCGTAGCCAGAAAAAAATTTCGGGAGGGGTTTTGAAAATTTCGGGGGGGGGGGGGGTTGAACCCCTGACCCACCCGCCCCCCGGGTTCAGACCTGTCAATATCTGCTTGAAATAGTGCCTGGAGGGACTCTTAATGTTTTACGTCTCATAGACTTAGCATGGGGATTTGGTTAACCAGTTAAAATTCATGAGTAAACCAGGTTTTTTTTTTAACCTGAAAAATTTCGGGGGGGGGGGGGGTTGAACCCCTAACACCCCCCCACCCTTGCTACAGGCCTGTTGTGGACCAAAAAGAGCAAATCAACTCTACCTAGAAGCCATGTCATGACAAGATGTCACTCACTAGAAAAGACAATAATGTTTGGAAAGGTAGAGGGAAAGGAAGAGGCCCACATTACAGGTGGATGAAGTCAATCAAAGAAGTCATATCTCTGTATCTGCAGGACTGTTGAGGCTAGGGTAATGTGAAAGTATCTCATTCATAGGGTTGCCACAAGTCAAAGTTGAATTGATGGTAGTTAAAAACAACTAACAGGTGTGCGATTTTTCATACTTGTTTTCTTATATTTTCAAGTTATTAGGTAAAAATATAGGTCCAACAGTTGCTGAGACTTACAACTGAGTCTGATAAAAGCTACACAACAGACAGCATATATTGACGAGGATAATCATGCTGTCTTTCTGCTTTCCAACAGCTCACCACTTAAAAATGCCACTGAGGACTAAAGAAGGAACAGTGTTTAAAGGGTTGTTTATTTGCCTTTGGACAATTACTTCATTTCTCTTGGAAGGAAACTTTTTTGTAAAGAGAGCAGGGCGTAAGCAAGCATGGCACAAATTCCAAGATAACAAATAAATGGTGCTATTGGTGTCAGCTGATCAGAAATAGCTGGAGGCCAATGAATGTCGAAATATTCTCTCTTTTCTGAACAGATGAGATGTTAGTCAATTAACATTCAGTACTTTAGTTTTAAAAGAAAATTGATATTTTGGGATCATTTAAGAATAGAAACTCAATTGCTTCTTTCCACCCATCCATACCTCCCCACCTAAGGACAGGGGATTCAACTATTCTTTATCTCTTCTCCTTTCAACTGTTTGTGAAAACTTATAAGAAATGTCCAAAACTATAAAAAATGGAACGAAGAAAGGAAAAAACAACTTCATATTTTGTATTTAACATAACATGGGTTGGATTTGTTAATTTCCTCATAAAATGAAGAGTTTTGACTTGTATGGCCTTATCTCCAGTGAGCGATTGATGACGGGAGGGACTACTGTACAGACTGGCAAGGTTTGCATCATTCAGGAGCTCAGATTTACAGACTGTCATTGGTTGTTTTTTTTTAAAAAAAAAAAAAGCTGTAATGCATTAGGCTAAATCAACTTGCTTTATGAAAGCTGTAGGCTATTTTACCATCACAAAGAGAACCAAATTGCATTGCATGTCTAAAGAAATACTTGAATGTACAGAATCAACTGTGGCTTACCTACACATTTAGAGCCAGAAAACAAAATGTGGGATAAAAGGAAAACAGACCCAGATAATACAATAAAACATACTTCTCATGTTTTGTGAGGGTGTTCTTGGCTTCTATGAGTCTTCTCAATGGAAAAAAAAATCTATTTCTCATGAATAGGGCCAACTTGCAGAATATGCTATTTCTGTTTCAATGCATCATTATTTGCTAATGATGGTATGGGACATTCCCAGGATGTTCTTTTGGCTCAGACAAACAAACAAACAAACAAACAAACAAACAAAAAGATATCCCAATGACAAAGAGACAGGAAAACATTCTCCCAGAATTCACAAAGTTTCTGGCACTCCATTTTATAAACTTTCTTCACATTTTCCCAACCACTCTTTCCCCCTCCTCTGTCCATCAGAAAGGTTCTTAATAGCACTAGCACTGAGAGATGGCAAAGGAAGGCTAGAGAAACACAGACTTTTGGAGTTAGGTTGCAACAGTTGGTGAAAGAAAAAGTCATTCTTGGATAAACTGGACAGGATTTCTGGGAGTTGTAGGCCAAAAACATCTGGGGACCCCAGGTTGAGAACTGCTGGTTTAGAAGAAACCTTCAAATGGTCTCTAGGAAGTTCAAAATGTTTTTGTTTAATTAGGGAATTAATTCTTTTTTGTGGTGTAGGAATCTATCTCTATTGCTTTCACATTGTTTCTGCCTCTGGTACCAGATTTTCAGTTAAAACTGTAGCTCCCAGGAACCCAACTGCAGGCAATCCCCAGCTTACAAACAAGCTAGGTTCTGTAGGTTTGTTCTTAAGTTAAATTTATATGTAAGTCGGAACAGGTACCTTTTTTAAAGTGAAACTCCAGCTCTCTGTCTCTGTCTTGCTATATATATCAGGTTGGTTTGGATAGCACAAGGAAGGGTTAACACCCCTGTGGTGTTTGTTTTGCCATCTGTGTGAGGTGAGAAGATTTCACCTCTTTCCATCTTTGTGATAATTGGATTTTGAAAAAAATAGGCTTGTTGTGGAAACAAGGATTGGTGAGAAAACTTCAGTGGAGATCCCTTTTTCTTATGATAACTCTTTCAGGAGTGAATTTTCCTTTTGAGAGACAGATTTCTCTCACTTGTTGTTGTCTCACCCCCATTTGAGTGGTTTGTAACTCGGATATTTGTAACTCAAGATCTGCCTGTTCTTGATTAACTAATGTATACTGGAATATGTATGTTTCCAATATGTAGTGCAACCTTATGTGTTCCCGTTCTGTGTTGATGTAGCTTTCAGTGTGTTTCATGGTAAATATACTTGCATGCTGAGCATACATGAGTATCAGGCTCAGTCCAGGCATTGCCAGATAGAAGCCTTCTGTCTGAATCCCTTGAAACAGAATTATCCCATTATTATTCAGATGATGCTGGTAACTATTTGAGCACCATCAAAGCAATAGCAAAATAATGATAATATAGAATACTTCCATTTCCTGAGAGGGCTCAACTACATAAGTCTTAGTGGTCCAATTTTGACAGAACTATTCAGGGAGGATCAGCCTATGTTTGAGAGAACTTGAATCCCCTCTGCCCCGTTCTGTTTCTATCTCTTGACGTTATTTGCAAGGCTGAAATTGCCACAATCAAATAAAGCTACAAGTGAACACTGCTGGGAAGCATATATGCAACTAGAGTCTTCTTTGACATTTTCACTGTCTCAGATTGTGTTGCTTAAAGGGTAAGCAACATTTAATTGGAAAAGGAATTCGACTCTATAATAGTGTGTGCAGCTTATGTAAAATAAAACAAAACAAAACACATCACACATCACTCTTCTATATGTGCCGTTCATTTTGCAGTTGTTAAAAGTAACTTTACTGAGAGCAGATTAATATATCAGTTGTAACTTAAATTTCTGAGGAAGTTCAAAATTGAAAAAAGAACTATTTTAAACAGAAAGTGATTATGGTTAGCATATAACAGAGAAACTGCACAAATCTGTACAAAGCTCAAAACTTAAAAGAATATTCTAGGCATAAGCAGAATCTGAGGTGCACCAGTAATAGACAAGATATTTTCCCACAAGTCAAAAGCCAAGAACAATGAACAGCACTATTATGTGGCTTTACAGTAAGTACATATATGAAAAGAAAAGAAATTATAAGGGAGAGGGAATGGGCTAATTTTCATTGTAATTAAAATAGTTCCAAGCTTTTTCAATTCTAACCACACTGTTATGAAGAGAGAGACCGCTAAGTGACTCTTTGTACCATCACAGGCAAATGGGATCAGACAAATGGGATCCAGAGATTCCAGCATATTCCAGTTTTCCCAATGCTATCATTCTCACAATTGATTTGGAGTCAAGTCATGGCTCCAGATATTTTACCAATACATAGAATAAAAGAGTTGGAAGAGACCACACGGGCCATCCAGTCCAATCCTCTGCCATGCAGGAAAAGCACAAAGTACCCCTGACAGATGGCCATTGGGCCTCAGTGTAAAAGCCTCCAAGGAAGGAGGTTCCACCACACTCCGAGGCAGAGCATTCCACTGTTGCAATTCCACCTCTGTCCTTCCAGGTAAAGTTACTTGATGGATACTGCTAGCTCTCTTTTTATGAGATCAGGAGCCCCCAAATCACTATGCAATCCATTCTATCACTGTGCCCAGTCGGAAAGGAGGAGATAAGTAATATTTAGAGGAGACAACCCCATGGATTGATGGTTCCTAGGTCTATGAATTAGATGTTGGAAATAGCAACCTCCCAAGCCTCTCACTATTTGTTTGTTAATATATATATTTGCTAACCTGTATTCTATGTGTATGTTGATTTGCTAGTTTGACTTACCTCGTTGGTGTGGGAGGGGTTATAGACATGTGATTGTACTGAGCATGTGCAGACTCAGGACTCCATTTTGTATTCAATATGTGTTTGGTCTTTAATGAAAGCAGGTGTATGTGTCTGCTTTAGACCTCAGTGGAGGTGGATGCATGTTCGCTTATGGACTTCAGTGAGTACAAATATACTTAAAGACTATGGGCTATTGATACCGTGTGTACTCAACACAGAGAAGCTACATCCTATCTGTAACTGAACTTCAATAGGAAATGTGCCTGTATGGTGAATTAATACAAGATGTTTATGAGTAAACAAGATACTGGCGTACTTATTTCTGGCGTATAAGATTACTTTTTAACCCAGGAAACTCTTCTCAAAAGTTGAGGGTTGTCTTATACGCCAGGTGTCATTTTATAGGGTGGGTGCTGAAACTTCTGAGCCAGACTGGAGAATCTGTGGTCGCCGCATATGGTGGGGGGAGCTCAACAACGGCTGTGGCTGCATCCTCTCCATATACGGCAACTGTATGAAAGCAGCAAAGGCAGTGCTGTACAAGTACGGTAGAAGAAAACCCACTCACCAGGATTCGTGGAAAGAAGTGACTTAACATGGTCCGATAACAAGGTGAGGGGGAGCCTCACCGGGAAGATATAAGTGAAGGAGTCCTCGTGGACAACAAGTTAAACATGAGCCAACAATGTGATGCGGCAGCTAAAAAAGCCAACGGGATTCTGGCCTGCATCAATAGGGGTATAGCGTCTAGATCCAGGGAAGTCATGCTCCCCCTCTATTCTGCCTTGGTCAGACCACACCTGGAATACTGTGTCCAATTTTGGGCATCGCAGTTGAAGGGAGATGTTGACAAGCTGGAAAGCGTCCAGAGGAGGGAGACTAAAATGATTAAGGGTCTGGAGAACAAGCCCTATGAGGAGCGGCTTAAAGAACTGGGCATGTTTAGCCTGCAGAAGAGAAGGCTGAGAGGAGACATGATAGCCATGTACAAATACATGAAGGGAAGTCATAGGGAGGAGGGAGCAAGCTTGTTTTCTGCTGCCCTGCAGATCAGGACACGGAACAATGGCTTCAAACTACAGGAAAGGAGATTCCACCTGAACATCAGGAAGAACTTCCTCACTGTGAGAGCTGTTCGACAGTGGAACTCTCTCCCCCGGGCCGTGGTGGAGGCTCCTTCTTTGGAGGCTTTTAAACAGAGGCTGGATGGCCATCTGTCGGGGGTGCTTTGAATGCGATTTCCTGCTTCTTAGCAGGGGGTTGGACTGGATGGCCCATGAGGTCTCTTCCAACTCTACTATTCTATGATTCTATGATTCTAAGGGTGGAGCAAGCTGCAGGTGTCCGGGACGCCTGGGGTATGGAAAAAAGAGATAGAGCAGCGCTGTGCCCAGAAAAACAGGCCTCTTTCACCCGTCTGGCCCGCCCTTGTATTCTATTACAGATCTCGTTCCTGAGGATAGCAGTGAAGTGGTGTAGGTGCACATGTGAGAGATCTGAGAGGCAGAGAAGGAGGTACGGTAATAGGATACAAGGGTGGGCCAGACAGGTGAAAAAGGCGTGTTTGAGCTACTGTTCTGATAGTCTTGGAAACAAGGAGGGCTGGGCAGGCAGGGAGACAGTTTTCCTGATAAGTACCTGCATTTCATAAGCATTTTAATTAAAATTACCATATTGAAATCAAATCTGATGGTTTTTTAAATTTTTTATTTGGAAGAGGGGTAGTCTTATACGGCAAATATATCCCAAACTCTATATTTTAACTGGAAAGGGGGGGTCATCTTATACACCCAATCATTTTATACACTGGAAAATGTTATTTTTCAAAGATTTTGTTTTTATCTCTGACTGAATATTTTAAACTATAAGATTTTTAAAGGGAGTGTATATGTTTTGGGAAAATGCACTACAATTTCAACTTTAAAGAAACAACCATCCTCTGCTAACCAAATATTCTTTTGTAGCGGCATGTCTTTGTCCATGGCAGTTCAAAGACATGGTTCTTCAGTTTAACAGCTGAGTTACCTGTCTGCCATTACATGAATGCTTGTGAATATCACTTGTTCAAAGAGTTGACTTCTAACAAGGTCATGCTTTTCTTGACTAGTGGTTTTCAAAAGGTTGTCACCACATATTCATGTAAATTCACATTTGCCGAAAAGTCAACTGATCCATGTGGATTTAGCTTTCTTTGAAAGACCAGATACTTTACTACTAAATTTAATTAATTGGGACTACTACTAAAATAGTATTTATCACTGGAGCTTTTAATAGCCTTGGCAAAACAAAATGCATTCAACCAACTTCTATTGGCACACCAACTATGCCGTCACACCCAGGCACCTTTTAAAGTTGGTAGGGCTTCTTCCAGTGGCAAAGAAATCCGGAGATGTTCTCTGCCCCAGTGCCAAGCTACTATTTTTAGAAAGAGCAGGTCTTTCCCTATTTATGCTCAGCGCTGGTTTTAAAAGCAGGTCAGTACTTACGATGGCTTTGTCAGAGTTGGCCTGGCCTGGCCACACAAGCACATCTAAGTTGATTCTTCTTCAGTCTAGAAGGCAAGAGGCTTCTCAAAATGGAGCCTTCTTTCCCCAGGAAAAGGGGCGGTCTCCAGAACAATAAGATACATTTGCAGGCTGCCAGCAGCAAAGCTTTGCAAACAGGCTACAAACTCTGCTAATGGCTAAATTATCAAGTTGCTGCAGAATCTGCAACAGCCCTGGAAGTAATGCAAAGAGGTGCTATTCCTGCAACTATGAAAAAATGCAAACCAAGCCTCTGGGGGACGGAACATCAACTATAACCATTTCTGGGCAGTCCCTTCTATACTACTGCAGCATTCTCTACATCAGTTTGCTCTTGCTACATTGCTGTCAGGAAAAGGATGTAGAAAATATTTACAGTGATTTGAAAAGAAATGACAATGGCTGCCAGTAAGCTTTTGGTCTGAGTTCAAGGAGTTAGTGATGATACCTAAAGTCCTAAATAGTTTGTAACCTTGATAATGAGTGGCATCTGTCTCTGTACAATGTACATCTGCCTCAGAATGCAGGTTGAGGAGGTTTTCTACTTTTCCCAGTTAGATGCTATATGTTCTTGGCTCAGGTATCCCACTGATATAATGATGACACTGCAATATTGTGTCTGTGGAAAACCTATTGTCGCATCTGACAGCTGCCAGTCTATCTGTACAGGTGGAAGGGTTTACTCCGGAGCAAAGAAATGGAATGTCCCAATGTGATCTCCTTGTGTCGTATTAGGAAGAACGGAACTTAATATGCACTATGTCTCTGCCATTGGAAAAGTATCTGAATGTATACACTGAACTTATAAAATACAGCAAGATTTAATTTCAGAAGGTTATAATAGCAGCCTTGTTCTGATCTCATTTGTATTTATATAATATTATTTTAAAGCCAATAGGCAAGAAAGGTATTTTTGACCTAAGCACCAGTCAATGAGAATACAATATGAACGGTTGGCTTGGTGTTGTGTTATAACTTGGGGAGGATGATGTCAGAATACAAAGCTGTCTAATAGAGATTGCAGTTCTAAAGTAAATTTCTTCCTGATGTGGTCTATTAAAATGGATGGAGAGTATATTAAAATGAGTCATTTTCCTTTCCCTTTAAATTAGCCTTTCTTTTTTGTGTGTGAATTCAGAAGTAGCATATGTTTTTAGGCTGGGTATGTACAAAGGATGACAGAAGTCCAATATTTTGGTTTCTTCTCTGTTTTTAAGACTTGTTGGCAAAATAATTATCTCTTCATCTAGTTATCTGGTAGAATAGTTGAATGGCGTGAAGAAGTACTTACAACACATTATTTGCTTACAACATATTATAGTACTAAAAGAAAGTGGAAGTTTTTTTAGCAGCTTATGAAAAAAAAACTAGAAATGCAACAACGTTAAAAAGAAGAAAGAAGAAATAATTTGAAGAAGTATAATAAGCATAGTCTCAGCATTTTGCTTACTGGCGGATCAAGTATCTAAACCAAGAGTTATCTGAGAGTATCAAAAAGGATAGCAAGTCCTAGAGAATAGCCTGTTAGTTTCATCTCCGGAGTTAAGTAATTCTTGGTCTGGAGGGGAAATGGTCAGGAGTTCCTTAGGAAAAGGGCAAAAATACAAATACAACAATTTTTTTCCATTACTTAACTTTCATTCTTCCTTTCGGTCAGGAAGCCTATGTTTCCTCCTTGTTTGACCTGGAGAATGAATACTCATTGTATCTGTTCTCTAACAGATGTTTTTGACCTAGACTTTACCTCGTTCCTTGCCTAACATCCAAATTTCATTGCCAGATTAACACATTGAGTCTTTTTGTACTCAATATGCTGTTAGCCACTGTTATATAAATTTGAACTGTGATGTTCAACAGTCCAACTGAACCTTTATTGCATGTGTTCAGTCATATAAAAATATTTATAGGACTCAAGCTATTGAGGTTCACTTAAAATGTAGCCACTTTTCAGGATTTTGTGGTAAGAGTTGCTGGCTAAACACTGACTATCACTGTGTTTGATCCAAACTTCATACCTGACATAATGATAACATTAGTCATGGATAAATGTCATTAAATTGATCTATATGTCTCTAAAAGGTTTATCTGTACTATATAATTACATTAGTTTCATACCATTTTAATACCATCATAATTTGCGGGAAGAACAGGGCCTGCCGTATGCCATCACATGATGCATGACAGGCCCCGCCCACATTCCTCCCAAAGTGGAAGAGAAGCAAAGAAAGGCACTTCCTCCACCATTATGAGGAAGAAAATGTATCTTGGGTCGCTTCAATGGAGCGACCCGCACTTTCCCCCCCTTTTCGCCGTATGATGGGGACAGGGTGCCAAAGCACCCTGTACCATCCTCACTATATGATGGGGGAAGGATGGAGGGCATGTGGGGCGCTACGAGCCGCCCTGTGTGCCTTCCCTTTTGCTGGCGACTGCTGGAGAAACGGCACTGCCCAAAAGGGTCATGTGAAGAGGTCACATGTTAGTTTAAGTCAAGTGATAGATCGTATAGGTCAGGACTTCTTAACCTTTTTCCGCTCGTGACCCCTTTCCACCTGAGAAATGTTTACGTGACCTGGGTATATAGGTATATAAACCATGTATAAAAATCAAACATTTATTGATAAAAATCAGCATTTCCAAGGGTGATTTTCCTTTTTATGAAGTACATCTGAAGCATGCTCTGCAGAGTTTACTTAAACACTGCAAGTTGTTGCTAACAGATTTGTGTAAATAGGGACAATCAGAAACCTTATTTGGAGGCTTTTAAGCAGAGGCTGGATGGCCATCTGTCGGGGGTGCTTTGAATGCGATTTCCTGCTTCTTGGCAGCGGGTTGGTCTCTTCCAACTCTACTATTCTATGATTCTATGATCAAACTAAGGGCTGGAGTCCAGGAACTGAATGACCTTTGACAAAAGATTTTATTGACTTTCATTGGATTGGTAACCTTGGCTGCCTTCCTATTATTGCATCATTTTTAGCTTCTTTGGAAAAAAGCTTAGAGAAAATGGCAGCTCTGTTCTAATGAGAGTTACCCATGTTAAGAAGCTAGTGCATCATCTAAAACTAGTATTGAACAAATAATACAAAACACATAATTTTTGGAGGGGATGTAAGAGGCTTCAAACAATTGTGCATGAGAATTTTGGCACACTAACAGAATGCTTTGAAGTTGGAAGATTATAGACAGCATGAGTTCAGAAACAGTACAAAAGATACATACAACATCTGCAAACTAGGGAATTCTGAAGGAAGTTTGACTTAGATGAATGTTGTCTGATATACTGTGTTAAGTTGAAGCAAGTCCAGTGTTCAGACAAAGAAATTTCATTATTGTTACTTTTATTTAAAAAAACAACAACCACATAGTCCTTCTCCACAGCTTCTTGGTGTTCTTTGGAGACTATGGAAAGCATCTTGTTCCAAATGACTGAGTCTGTGTGGTAAATTGTGATTTTAAAAAATCATCTCAGTCTGGACATAGCAGCAAAAGCAAGGGTCCAAATTTACATATTTTGTAACCTATTATACTCTACCTCACTCCCACAACTGTGTGACTATGCTTTAAAACCTGTGGCTGTAATATCACAATAT
Organism: Anolis carolinensis; assembly: GCF_035594765.1. Lineage (NCBI taxonomy): Eukaryota > Metazoa > Chordata > Lepidosauria > Squamata > Anolidae > Anolis > Anolis carolinensis. Next base: position 77,030,242 of record NC_085842.1, on the reverse strand, counting down.
AAGGGCACCTGAAGAGCTTGATAAATATCCATGACATTTCATGGTAAAATAGATCAGGTATTCTTAAATGTGTTCCTAAATTCCTCTTCCCACTTTCCCCACTTGTTATTCTATACTATAATTACAAAACGAATATACTACTATAATACATTATTGTTTACTATAGCCAAGGAAGAACTTGTGCAGATGCTTGGCATAAATGGTTCACCTTTCTCTGACCATGCTTATCCAGAAGAGATATTGGATATTTTACCGCCCCTTGTTCACAACGTAGTACAGTGGATATAGAATATTCCTATGCAAGTGCATTGCCGGAGTGATCTTATGACTGCACTTGTGCCAAGATGCAAGTATGAGGCACATCTATCTCTAAAGCAGGGTTTTTACAGCTTTGTAGACATGCATGACTAACTAGTTGTTTGCACTTATGTAGAACCAGAACGAACAATTCAAAATCACAAATAGAAGAAATATAAATATAGGTTTTTAAAGCTCTGAGACACAAGCCTGGGCCTGATGTAAAACTACTTGTGATTACAACCAAAGGAGGAAGTCTCCTTCTTGGGAGGCTTTTAAACAGAGGCTGGATGGCCATCTGTGAAGAGTACTTTAAATGTGCTTTTCCTGCATGGCAGGGAATTGGACTGGATGGCCCACACAGTCTCTACTAACTCTATTATTCTGATTCTAGGGGGAAAGCCCTGAATAACTTTCTCTTCCAGTCTTAGTACAGGAGAATACTTGATATTATGTCAGTGTGTTCAAAAGTTTCCCCATTCTTGCCTCTCACATATAGTTTCATAGTCCAGTGTTAATATTATTTAGAAGTAACAAACATCATATTGAAATTTGCTACCTTTCTCCAATGCTCTCTTCTTCATGAAGTTTATTCATGAAAACCTTGGATGGAATAAGACTTTTAACTGAGGATGGGTTTTAAAAAATGGAAAAGAGTAAAAAAAAAAACCCAGCATATCTGCAGAACAAACATTTTCTTAATGTAGTAAGGTTTGGCATTACACCAACCCTAAAGACTTTGGAGCCAGAACTCATGCACCATTACCTCAGAGCTTTGGAACACATAATCAAAGTGAAAAATATTATTACTGGACCAACAAAATTGATCATTTTATCTATTCTATTTTTCATTTTTCAGAGATCATCTCAATCTACAAATACAACTACTGAGGCAACTGTGGGACTTACATTATTATTATTATTATTATTATTATTATTATTATTATTATTATCCCACTTTTTCTCTCCTTACTGACTCAAAGCGGCTCACAACTAAAAGTATTGCGGTACAACTTAAAATATACAAATATACAAGTATTAAACGTCATTAAAAGCATATAAAATCACAGCAGCCCCTGACAATCTTAATAGCATTCTTCTTTAAAAGCCAGTCTGAATAAAAAGGCTTTAACCTGCCCCCGGAAGGACGGCAGGGAGGGGGCCATTCTGGCTTCTCTGGGCAGGGAGTTCCAGAGTTGAGAGGCAGCCACCAAGATGGAAGGCTCGCTCTCCCGTTCCAATCAATTGAGCTTGAGATGGAGGTGGGACTGAGACAAGGGTCTTTCCTGAAGATCTCAGGGCCTGGGCAGGTTTGTACAAGGTGTCCAAATAGCCTGGACTTGAATAACTTAGGGCTTTAAAAAGGCAACAACAACAAATGGTCTAAAAGAATGACCAGGACATTCCTCTAGATCCCACAATACCTTTGTTAGCTTTATTAACATTTCCTTTACTGAGCAAACTTGTTTTTTTAACCAGGCAGTCTGGAAATCAAGGTTGAGGACTTACTAGATATTGGTGGAATGTAAAGTTTTTCCAGTATACATAGGAGCCAGAAGGATGAGAGGTTGCTCCTTTGCTTCCAGGTGAATGGCAATGAAGTACACTCCTGCAGCCCATCAATTGACCATGTGGATCAGGAATAGAGCTGTGCAACCTGTGTTGTATAGTTGGTGGGAGGACGTTGCACAAGGAGGGCGGGGGGGGGGGGGCGGCTTTTTCTCAGTTCCACCAACTTTAAAAGTGCAGCTAGAGAAGAAGCCTTCCCTATGGCTGCTCCCAGACTGCAGAACTTTGTTCTATGGGAAGACCACCAGACCTCCTCCCTGCTCTTTTTGCCAGCTAGTGAAAGCATTTTTATTTAGGCATGCACAATTAGTTTGCTAGTTTTATTTTTTATTATATATTTTAAATATTTTGAACTATGAGGTTGATGTTTTAAAAATATCAATTTGGAATCATAGAATAATAGAGCTGGAAGAGCCCACATGGGCCATCTAGTCTAACCCCCCCCCCCCACATAGGAAAAGCACATTCAAAGTACCCCATACAGATACCTCTGTTTAAAACCTTCCAAGGAAGAAGCTTCCACCACACTCAGAGGCAGAGAGTTCCATTGCTGAACAGCTCTTACAGTCAGGAAGTTCTTCCTAATGTTAAGGCAGAATCTTCTTTCCTGTAATGGCCATCATGTCTCTACTCAACCTTCTCTTCCACAGGCTAAACATACCAGCTCTTTAAGACACTCCTCATAGGGCATGGTCTCCAGATCTTTGATCATTTTAGTTGCCATCCTCTGGACACTTTCCAGCTTGTTAATCTCTCTTTTAATTTCATCTCAACCTTTAATGTTTTAACTTTATTCTTTTTAAATTATTGTAAGCTGTCTTGGATCTCATACAGAGAAACGAAATACATTAAACAAACAAACAAACAAACAAACCTGAAAGCCTATAACTCTCAATATGAGCCTACATATGTTTCAGAATGTTTCGTGATCTTTGAGGTGTGCTTTCTCTTGGCCTCACAGCGGATAGGTTTGGTGAAGAAGAAAGCAACATCTATATCTGCAGGAAGAAATATTTTGTTTCCACACTTTCTCACATGGCAGTCTTAGTTGACTCTCTTTTCAAAGACCACGTTAGACAGAATTTTGGGTTTAATTGGTTGTGACAGTCACATCTTTCAATGGGGTTGTTAGACTCTTACCTAGATATATTAAATAGGTTTTAAAATTAATTTTAATAAGATTGTTTATTTAATGAGTTTTGAAAATGTTATTTTAATATAGACAGTCCTAAATGTATTTTACATAGAGATACAGCTTTGCATCTTGAAGGCTTTGAGAGTCACATTCATGTTCTCTGAACATTTGCATTTAGAACATCTGTTTCTAATATCACAGAGTACTCCCCCCTCCGCCACCCTACAACTCTTCTATATATTTTGTTGTAAAGGTTTAGAGACCACTCATTAAACAAAAGAATGTAATTCCTCTAGGTTTCATATGTAGTTTCCTGTGCCAAGCTACTTCTTATTTGTGCATTTTGCTGACTCTTACAAACTTCCAATTGCTTTTGGGTTTGTAGTCCCGCTACAGAGGAATGGATTATTTTACAACAAGAAACTTCTTGTCCTATTGTATTTAAACATTGTGTGTTTGTATGTATATATAAAACCATGATCTTGTTCTAACTTGAGGCTGAATTAGCTTTCATCTGTTAATGATAATTCCTACTAACCCACTTAGTATCGGCAGCACATGCCTCTGCTTCCTATTAAGATCTGGGGGAAAGGAATGAAATAAAATTCCAGAAACTGTCAATATCTGGACATATCTGTCTCTTTATTTGTTTATTTACTGTACTTATACCCCACCCTTCTCAACCCCAAAGGGGGACTCAGGAAGTATGATTGCAACTGTGGCTGTGTTTCCCAAACATTAGCATGACATGCAGGCCTATGGATACATCAGAAAAATTGGAAAAGATCCGTTAGCCTCCAAACTTTGAGAAGTTAATTTGTTGGAAATGACGTGGAGGCACATAACAGCAATACAAATAGGTAAGTTTACTTGGCTTGAGATAAGAGCAATAGGTGGCCTAGATTATACTGAATTTGTAGCAGACACAGAAATTGCTATATGGAAGAATGGCAAGAGTACTTCCCCTCTCCTTGCAGATTGCTTCCCATGAGATAGGAGGCCGGATTCGCACAATTTCTTCCCCGCCTCAGTTATTTGAGGAAAATAGTTGTGACTGGTCTTGAGACAGGATGGGGATTGGTCTCAGGGACTGCTCACATTCATCTACTATACTGTTTCGGGGCTGGACTAAGTTTCCATAAAATTGGTCAGTAGCTGAAAGTACACTTAGATGCTCCTTTTTCCTATGCCCAGAAATAAAACAAACAAACATATTTTTATTCAAAATACCAGGAAAACATTTCAACAGTAAGCACTAGATCATTTTGAATACCTTTCCCATTTGGCAATTACTATAAAACAAGTAGAACAAATAGTAGGATGGATGAAAATAATAATTTCATGTTCACTACATACTGAAGTCTAAAAGTAGACCTCAGTGGGACAGTTCTGAAAACATGGTGATTATTATAATGTTTATACCCCACTTTTTTTCTCTCTACAAGGAGACTCATGTTACCCTATAGCAAATTTAAACATATTTACAATAATACCTGAAATGCCAAATTGGTTTGGCTAAAAGACACATTTTCCTGGACCTAGGGACACAGCGTAACTTCTTTTATTTATATAAGAGTAACATAATATTTTTACTAAATGCAGGCATTTGCTGAGTGAATGTCATGTTGAGTAGTATCTTGACTACTTGGTCATAAATAGACATTCAAATTACTGGGAAGCCCCTTACTTCAAAGTCATTAAACCAGTCAATCAATGGAGTCGCTATGAGTTTTATCTTGCATTTCCATCTAATGTTCTTTGGGAAAGTGATGCATGCATGAAGTGTGAGGATTAAGAGAAAAGTAAACTATGACAATGGACTTGGGTACAATGGTGGATAAAAACAGGTAAGGGTATGTTTTAAACATATGACATGTAATAAATGCAGTAAAATGGACCCATGTACACATGAAACCTCTTTACATGCTGGTGTGCTGAACAAGTCTTTTCTTCTACAGTTAACTATCTTTCATTTAAGTATGCTAGGTCTCAACCCTTCTGAAATACCATCTTGAAGAAAGATTAAAACTTTATTCACTTGTGTATTGCAAGGTGTTACTGAATTCTCAGAGCACCATTTCTGAAAAGCTTTCCATGTGCTATCATAAATGCATGGAGTTGATTGTCTACTTGATGCCAATTTTCTTTGTTTGTTTACCAACTCTTTGCTGCAAAAGGCCCCTCTCCTCTGCTCTATCTCCAAACAGTCAGCTGTAACCATTGAGGATTTGAATAGCAAATTGGTTTGTTCACTGTCATACTCTTCAGAAGAGGAAGCCATGGCCTGCGAGGTCAATATGGCCTCCCATGCAACTTGAATTCTCTGCTACCTTATTTTCTTAAGGACTGTTTGTAATATCAACAAACCCTATTTCCCCGAAAATAAGACATCCCCTGAAAATAAGACCTAGTAGAGGTTTTGTTGAATTGCTAAATATAAGTCCTCCCCTGAAAGTAACACCTAGCAAAATTTTTGTTTGGAAGCATGCCCGCTGAACAGAACACCAGAGCATGCAGGATCGATAAATGTACGTACCATAGATTGTTGTACATGGAAATAGTGGTAGTAACAAGACATTCTTGATAGGATTCACAGTTCGTCTGGTCATGCTGGTTTTTGATGACAACTACTGAACTGTATATAATAAATGTTCATTTTTTTGGTTCAACAATAAATGTGAATTCTTCTTCATGGAAAAATAAGACATCCCCTGAAAATAAGATCTAGCGCATCTTTCAGAGCAAAAATTAATATAAGACACTGTCTTATTTTTGGGGAAACAGGGTAGGGGGAAAAGTGTATCATCGGTGGCGACGGAAACCCGACGAGGTGTCACTGTCCGCTTTCAAGGCTTTTCGCAGGTCCTACGAATCAGCCATCAAGGATGCTAAAAAATCTTACAATTCCTCCTTAATAGCCTCTGCTAGATCACGCCCAGCTCAAGTATTCAAAATCGTTCATGCTTTGACCAATCCGGCTCCCTTAGTCCAAAACCCAGCAACCACGGCTCTTACAGCAGAGGCATTCCAGAAGTTTTTCACTGATAAAATCACCGTGCTTCGGCAGGAACTGCTCCCTACAGTTGATACCTTAAGTGAGCTTGAGACTTTGTGGCCGCTTAGTGGGCCTATCTTTGACCAATTTACTCCGCTTGACAAGGAAGATGTCGCTAGAATCCTAGCTGCTGCAAAACCAACCACCTGTTCCCTTGATCCGTGTCCCTCCTGGCTGGTGAAGAGCTGCCTGGAAGGTCTACTCGATCCATTGAGTAATATCATCAATGGCTCTCTTGAACAGGGGTCTTCCCGGACAACCTAAAAGAGGCAAGAGTTCGTCCCTTGCTAAAGAAGCCTAGCTTGGATCCCATGATCCTTGCCAACTATCGTCCTGTCTCCAACCTCCCATTCTTGGGTAAGATGATAGAGCGGGCTGTACTGGGACAATTGCAACAATTTCTGGGGGATACAGCCGGCCTGGACCCTTTCCAGTCAGGCTTCCGCCCTGGCCATGGGACGGAGACAGTCCTGGTTGCCATTACAGATGAACTTCGTCGCCAGTCTGATAGCGGCGGATCAGCGCTACTGGTACTTCTCGACCTTACCGCAGCGTTTGACACCGTTGACTACGATCTAATGATTCACCGTCTCGCCATGTCCGGAGTTCGCGGTCAGGCCCTCAATTGGTTCAACTCATTTCTGCGAAACCGGAGCCAATGCGTGGAGTATATGGGTCAAGTCTCTGACAGATCTCCCCTCCTATGTGGGGTACCCCAAGGTGCAATTCTCTCCCCTCTTCTCTTCAACATCTACGTTAGACCCCTTGCTAGTTTGGCTCGGAGTTTTGGCCTAGATTGCTATCAATATGCAGATGACACCCAACTCCTTCTGCGCTTGGAGCCTGGAGCAACGTCAATACCAGACAATTTCACCTTATGTCTGGAGGCTCTGTCGAACTGGCTACGTGCTAGTAGATTGAAGGTGAACCCGGCGAAGACTGAGATTCTCTGGCATGGCCACTCGACTGGTCTGACCCACTTGCTACCCACCTTCGATGGTGCTGCCCTATCTCCTTCGCCTTCCGTTAAGAGCCTGGGTGTCGTTTTAGATTCGCAGCTGACAATGGAAGCTCAGGTTGCTGCTGCCAGCAAACAGGTCTTTTTCCACCTACGACAAGCGAGGCAATTGGCACCCTATCTATCTGATGAGGCTCTGGCAACAGTCATCCATGCCACGGTCACATCTAGGCTGGACTATTGCAACGCCCTGTATGTTGGCCTTCCGATGTCCACGACCCGGAAGCTCCGTATTGTTCAGAATGCGGCAGCCAGGCTACTCACAAGAACACTCATGAAATGCCACATAACACCAGTGCTGCAGCATCTGCATTGACTTCCAACTGATTACCGTGGTCTATATAAAATGCTAGTCCTGACTTTTAAAACTCTTTACGGCCAGGGCCCATCGTATCTTAGGGACCGTCTCTCCTTCTCCCATCATCGGAGGTCACAACGACCATCCCAACGAGACTTACTCTATGTACCGAGTCCTAGAGAAGTGCACTTGGAGAGGACCAGGCACAGAGCTTTTTCTGTTTCTGCCCCTGTCTTATGGAATGCCTTGCCGCTCTATATGAGAGCCATGCGTGAGTTAGGGCCTTTTACCCTAGCACTCAAGACATGGCTCTTTACTAGAGCTTTTAATCTATTTTAATTTTTATCAATATTTGTATGTATGTATTTTTATCCTTTACAATTTTATCTTGTAAATCGTCTAGAGCATCGTGGATGGAGGGCGATTAATAAGTAATTTAAATGATGATGATGATGATGATGATATCATAGACTTTTAGGGCATGTCATCACAAGAGCATCATGTCCTTCTCAACTGACATGTTCATCTATCAAAATAAATCTTTGAACAGTGATACCTTGACTTAAGAGTTGAATTCATTCCGTGACTGAGCTCTTAGCTCAAAGTGACTTTTCCAATTGAAATGCATTGAAATGCTATTAATTTGTTCCGGCCCCCCAAATCTCCTCCTCCCATTTTTTGTTACAAGTATTTAAATAAGAAAATGTACTTTAAAATGGCAAAAGCACAAAGTTGTGGCAAGGAAGCACAAAGCGAAGAGGCAGAAACATGATTTTCTTCGTACTGTACTCTCTCCCTCTCTCTCTTCATGAACCCAAACATACCAGAAATATAAACCACACAAAATCAACTAACCCAATATTCCTCAAAGCAGACAAGAGTAAAGGGGACAGCAATCTCCCAAAGCAGACAAGAGCATGAGGCACGGAGGTTGCTCCCTTGAAACTCCCTTGAAGCCCTGTACTCTGCAAATATACAGAAAAATCACTACAAGGTCCTTGTAAATCTACAGAAAACCCATACAACAGTCTTCTAACAATTCGAAAACCTGACTCCACTCTCGAGGCATGATCATGTACCTGCTTAGAAAACCTGCTTTCTCATTCAAGTAGCCTTTCAAATAAACCATTGTTAACAAATTCCCTTGGACCATCTCAAAATCTTTTCTGATTCTTTTATCAGGCAGCTAGAATGTGAACCTTTTTGGCTCAAAAGAAACATTTTCATTGATATAGTGTCTGTGTTGACCTGACACTGTGACGTTCTGTCATTGGAGCAAACTGAAACAAAGCAAACCTCACTGTTCTCATTTGCAACAGAGTAATGCTTAGCTCTTTTTCTGACTTTAACTGTTCTTCTTGGAATAGTTTGGCTACAACTATTCATCCAAATAGGCTTGCACATGTCATCCCTATTATTGTCCTATCAGGCCTTTTTCTAACACTTTCTTGGTTATCTGCCATCTCAATTTTTCCTTTACCTAGTCTGGTAGTCAGAATGTAATGATACTTCCTTAAAATTTTCTTTTGGCGAGGTCCTAAAAATATGTTTGAAACTGATCCCAATGTTGATATTAACATTCTCAATATCTGCAGTAGATGGATCAAGTCTGATTACCTTCCTGAAGGAATTCTATTACTGTTACTTTTATTTTCTATTTCTTTTATTTGAAAGAAGTTTTTGTGTTTATTTCTGCACCTACACGAGTCAATAAACTTGAGTGTTTTTGAAAATTATTAATAAATCATGGCATTTTAACATCATCAAGCATTCTGACTTTGCTTTGCTTTTGCTCTGAACTGGAATGTTGTCACTAGAATGTTGTCCAAATAGGGAAATAGATGCATTTCCTGCTGCATTAGATATGCTATTACACAAGCCAACACTTTAATAAATATCTTGTCAGCTGATGCAAATCCATAAAGCTCTGAACTGGAATGTTGACTGATGAAGTAAAATCTTAGAAATTTTCTGCAACTTGGATCCATTGGCATATGTAAATAAGCCTCCTTTAAATATATTGATAGATGATCATCACCCACTCCCAAATTCTTTAATATAGTCTGCAAGGTTTCCGTTTTGAATTTCTGATATTGCACAAATCCATTAAAGTACTTAAAATCTAGAAGTAGTCTGCATTCTCCATTATATTTGGGCACAGTGAAGACAATCAAACACATTTCTTGGGGTACATGTTTGATAGTTCTCATTTGCAGCAAATATTGAATACCTTTTTGTACTAATTCTCAGTTTGGAATAAAATACGGAAGATAATTTCCTTTCTGTCTTTTTAAAAATCAAATATTGTAAGCTCCAATTACTACATTTAGAACTTATTTGAAATAAATTGAAACTGAATCCAGACAAGACAGAGGTGCTCCTGATCAGTCGAAAGACATATCTGGGAATAGGAATCCAGTCTGTGTTAGATGGTGTCTCACTTGCTCTGAAAATGCAGGTTTGCAGTTTGGGAGTACTCCTGGATTCAGATCTGAACCTAGAGGCCCAGGCATGAGCAGTGAGCAGGAGAACTTTTGTATAATTAAAGCTTATGCGCCAGCTGCCCTGTTCCTGGAGAAGCCGGACCTGGCCATACTAGCACATGTCTTGGTTGCAATGCAGTTGCACTACTGTAATGCGCACTATGTGGGGCTGCCTTTGAAAAGTGCTCGAAACTTCATCTGGTCCAAAGAGCAGCAGGCAGGTTATTAGCTGGGGCTGGCTACAGGGAGCATACAACTCCCCTGCTGAAGCAACTCCACTGGCTGCCAACACATTTCCGGGCACAATTCAAAATGCTGGTTTTGCCCTAAAAATCCCCACATGGCTCTGGTTCAGGTTATCTGAAGGACAGTATCTCTTTCTATGAACCTGGTAGGCATCTACAATCTACTGAAGACAGCCTTCTCTCTGTCCCATCACCCGCTCAAGTGCATTTGATGGGAACACGGGAGAAGGCTTTTTTGATGGCTGCTCCCAGACTGTGGTACTCCTCCCTAGAGAGACTAGGAGGGCCTCATCCCTGCTGGCTTTCCGCAGGGAGATCAAGATCTTCTTCTGCCAGCAGGCATTTGAAGAAGGATAAGGGGCATGCTGCTGGGGACGTGTGGGTGGGATTCGGGGTGTGTGTGTGTGACTTTTAAATGCTATTTTAACTGTATTTATTATATTTTACTCTGGGTTTTTTTACCTTAATTCACACTGTATTATTTCATTGTTTTTTAATTTTTGTACTGTACTTTTTAAACTATTATCTAAGTGTGGGATTGTTAGCTACCTTGAGTCCCCACGGGGAGAAAGACGGGGTATAAATAAAGTAAATAAAAAACATTTAAGAGGATAGACTAATGATATTTGATGCCTATTAGAACTAACAAGGGGCCCCTGGTGGCACAGTGTGTTAAAGCGCTGAGCTGCTGAACTTGTGGACCAAAAGGTCCCAGGTTCAAATCCCAGGAGCGGAATGAGTGCCCGCTGTTAGCCCCAGCTCCTGCCAACCTAGCAGTTCAAAAACATGCAAATGTGAGTAGATCAATAGGTACCGCTCTGGCGGGAAGGTAACGGCGCTCCATGCAGTCATGTCGGCCACATGACCTTAGAGGTGTCTATGGACAACGCCGGCTCTTTGGCTTAGAAATGGAGATGAGCACCAACCCCCAGAGTCGGTCACGACTGGACTTAACGTCAGGAGAAACCTTTACCTTTACCTTAGAACTAACAAAAGATAGAAAGAGAATATAGATAACCAACTGACCAGGCAGAAAAACTGAACCAAAAGTGAGTGGGGACTAAACAGACTTAATTGGAATTTTGGATCTCTTGCTTTGATCACTTTTGTGAAGAATAACCCACTTGTGTGGATTGTTCCTTCAGCCAGCCTGAGAATATTTGTTACACATTAATGATATTCATGTGTATAAAAGTTTTAGTGTGCATAGAACCATAAAGATATTATAATATATGAAACTTAGTATAAAGATGTATGGATTTCTCTTTCTCACTACAAAGGCCATGCTCCTTTTGCTATGATTCACATTTGCTGTTTTAACGCATTTAATTATATTTAATTTAATTATATTTAATCATAGGAGAATAACGATCTTTTCATTTGTTGATGTTTGCTTAGTTAAATAAACTTCATTTAACCCTTGAGTGTGCAACTAGCAAATACAGAATTAGAATGAAGGATAAATGATTGTATAAAACAGAACAAAAGTGAAGCATAAACTGCATAAAGTTATGGGGTAATATGTTTTTCCTGCTAGGTCACTGCCTTTCAAGTTCTAAACATTTATTATAGCAAGTTGAACAGTGTGGCTTCACACAAGAGAGTTCTCAAAAACTTTTTTCTGTTATATATAGCATTTCTGTGAAACTTAGCAAATCCATAGAATGATGAAACTGTGACACTCAATGGAAACATAAGCCAGGCAATGAAAAACTTCATCCCTCTGGCATAAAGACAACGTGTGGGTAATGTATACTCTCCTTTTTTTGTAACCAAGCCAGCATATTTTCTGCAGAGCTATGCATGAGTGTCATATTTCAAGTCCTTGTTACACATGTGTAAGAAGACAAACTGAAATGCTGCAGTCGTTTTGTATTCAAACTGCACAGATTTCATTTGCGACTAAATCCTTCACTTCAAAAAGACAAAGGCTGTTAAATCCTGCATGGAGCCTACAGCATAGAGAGAGAATCAGGATAAATAAAGTGCTACCAGACAAACTTGGTCAATAAGAAAGGAAATAATGACTTTTGGATTCCTTTTTCTGAAAGCTTAGCTAGGTATGTAACCTTTAACATACAGTAAACCTACAGTGAATTTATACTAAACATATGGGAAATGTTTATAAGAAAATGAAGATTAAGCTGACTGCAAATAATTCCCAAGTTTTTATTAAAACACTCCTGTTTTCTTTTACTTATGTAAGCATATTGTGTAAAGAAATCATCCAGCTGTGCCTTGTCAGCCCAAGGACCTAAGCATTGTGCTGCTTTCTAGTTTTTCTGAGTGAAGTTTGTCATATTCTCAATAGCTATATTAGCAGAATCGCTACACACAGGACCGAACAGCGCCTTATCCCCAGGGAAAGGAACTATTTCAGACTTAACAAGTTTTCTAGCACATTTCAGCATAATTCTCCTGCATACATTTCTCTCTTTTGCAGCTGGACATTAATGACATCAAAGCAGAATCTACTGTTAGATTAGATTACCAGGTAAAATATTACATTTACTTTTTAACTTACTGCTTAATGTATGATAGACTAATTCTTGTGTTTACCTATTGTACAAACTCAGTTGTGGTGATAAGTTTAAAATATGATATTTATATATGTTAGAGACTATATGTAAAATGTACTTGCAGAATTTATTATACTAATAATGCTAAATGTATGATTGATTTTTAATTACTGTGAACAGCAGAAGCAACAGATCAGTGTTATAGTGACAAAATGTATTGGGGAGCAGGATTCATTTTTAATCAGGATAGCTTCATGCTGTACAGAATTACTATGTAGCTAAATTCACTTCTGATATGAAATAAATAAAGACTGTGGCATACTGTTAAAAAAATCAGGTCCCCATTCATGAACACGTCATGAAGAAGTGACTTTTATTCTTTGTAAAGTAGTCCACTAGAACAGGAAAATTGATTTAACAGGGACAATACTAAATAAGAGACTAAGGACTTCAAATTAAAGAATTGGAATGTTTATCCATTTCCAATGACTTTCTGGAAAATCAGTATTATGTACTTGGGACAGTATGCTGTTTCCACAAATATTGCATTTGGTGTATATATACACACAGATGTGGGGGATATTTGTGCAACATAGACCAGGTCAGAGGTTACTTCCTGGATAAGGTAGAGTGAACAAATCTCACTCTCACTAGGCAACCAGTCACTCTTGCTCATCCTATCCCTTTCTCCTGGGCAGAAAGTAAGGTTTGACTCAGGAGATCACATTCCTCTCTGTGACTCAGATATGATTTAATGCCCAACAGCATAATGAGGAATTGTTATTGTTTGTCATACAGATTTCAAAGTAGTGAATATAACATTTCTCAGGATACAAGAGCCTTGTTAGCTCCAACTATTATCTTGTTCAGGTACTGTCTATCCAGGTACTTTAGATGAGTGCTTCTTAAACTGTGTGTCCCGATCCCAAATGAAGTTTCCTTAGCTCAATGCTGGGGTCACAAAAATTGGCAACAATAAAAGGTTTCTAAATGCCACTCATTTACAAAAATCTGTAGGCAACAATGTGCACTGTTTACAGTGGACCCTGCTGAAAATGCTTCAGCTGTACGCCATGAAAAAAAATCAGCCTGTTTAGCAAGCCTTGCAAATTCTGATTTGTTATCAGTAAATGTATGATTTTATACCTATTTCATATACCTATATACCCAGAGTCACATAAAAACTTATCAAGTGGAAAGGCGTCACAAGCGGGAAAAGTTTAAGATACCCTGGTGTAGACAATACAATATGGATAAATCCAGAGAGGCAAGGATTCATTTCACTTTTAACTTCAAAGTTAAGTGAAATTTCAAAGTGGAGTCCACGACATGCGAGTGTGGAGACGAGCAAAGCACAAACCACCTATTAAAATGCAGTCTCAGCCCTGCCACATGCACAATGGAGGACCTTCTTATAGTAACACCAGAGGCACTCCAAGTGGCCAGCTACTGGTCAAAGGACATTTGGTATAATGCCAAGTTTTAAACTTTGTCTGTGTTTTTAAATATATTACAACTGTATCCTCGGTTCACGTCTAACACAATAAATACATAAAATTCAAAGTTGTAAAAAAACCTTTAACTTTTCCCCTAGTGGCAAGATTCCCCTAGTGGCAAATTTGGACATGACATTGTAGCATTGTCAGAGGTGGATGGAAGTACAACACATGCTAAGATGTGCAGGCAAAAAATTAAATGTACTGGGATAATGTACTGAGAATATTGCAAAAGTTGTAACTCATGTAAACATCTATTTTTACATACAGTAGAGTCTCACCTATCCAACACTCACTTATCCAACGTTCTGGATTATCCAACGCATTTTTGTAGTCAATGTTTTCAATACATCATGATATTTTGGTGCTAAATTTGTAAGTACAGTAATTACTACACAGCATTAATGCGTATTGAACTACTTTTTCTGTCAAATTTGTTGTATAACATGATGTTTTGGTGCTTAATTTGTAAAATCATAACCTAATTTGATGTTTAACAGACTTTTCCTTAATCCCTCCTTATTATCCAACATATTCGCTTATCGAACATTCTGCCGGCCCGTTTATGTTGGATAAGTGAGACTCTACTGTATTATGATTAACAGAATAAACACAATACAGTAACATACAAAAATGTACATTATATAATTTAAGAACTAAAAATATCATCAACAGAAATAAGCTAATTCAGCTTCCAGCTCGTTGAAAAATGAATATTTTCACTTTTTCTGAAAAGAATTTGCAATTTTAAGGAAACCACAAAAAAAGCGTTTAGTCCTTATAGATGGCAGCTAAACATCCAAAAAGATTGACGCTCACAGCAGGGTCTCATTTGTTAATTAATGTGTTAAGTTGGGAGAAGTCAATCTGAAGAGTTTCAAGGTGTTCTTCAAAACAGTTGTTCTGTTGTTTAAAATAAAGGCTGAAAGGATTTTTCCTGTTGCAGTACCTCTAATGAGATCTGCTATCCCTTCCAAACATTTGTATTGATTCTATTTATTTTATTTTACTTGCTCATATATGCAATCTTTCTGGAAGAAAGCCCATTTTACATTTCCTCTAGTGCTAGAAAGGAATAAATGCTAATCGTCTGTGATTGTTTGAAGTCACTTTGAGAATGTGACATTCAATTTAGCATTTTATGTAATATTTTACATCTGAAAAAAGGATGATAACATCTTCATAGGGACTAAAGAGTACAGTAGAGTCTCACTTATCCAACACTCGCTTATCCAACGTTCTGGATTATCCAATGCATTTTTGGAGTCAATGTTTTCAATATATCGTGATATTTTGGTGCTAAATTCATGAATATAGTAATTACTACATAGCATTACTGTGTATTGAACTATGTTTTTTTGCCACATTTGTAGTCTAACATGATGTTTTGGTGTTTCATTTGTAAAATCATAACCTAATTTGATGTTTAATAGGCTTTTCCTTAATGCCTCCTTATTATCCAACATATTCGCTTATCCAACATTCTGCCGGCCCGTTTATGTTGGATAAGTGAGACTCTACTGTACTTTAATTTTCTTGTCCACATAGTTTCTTGACATGTTGGAACAACCTGACAGGAAAATAGTCAAATTGTTGGGGTTGTTTTTGTGTGTGTGTGCATTTTGGGACTTTTTGTGTGTGTCAAAAATGTGTTTATACAAAAAAATGTCCCCCAAGCAATTTTGGGCAATAGCACTGTTTTCTGTACGAAAGCATTTTTGGAGAAGCAAAAATAAGTCTTTCTTTGTGCAAATGAATGTTTCAGTTCTGAAATGCAAAAAAACTCACTGAAAATTAAGAACAATTATGAGGCACCATTCAAATATTTGAGATTATTAAAATTCAGAGCGCTGTGTTTATCAGCATGTTTTGCTATCTAACTAGTCCAAAGAGTTTACAGTACTTTACTTAAAGCTCATCCTAGATATGCAGTTTGCATAGGTTTTTTTTTCCTCTCCTGTTGTCAGGCTAAGTTGTTTGAAATAAAAAAAAAACATATTCTTGGTTTAAAGATGGAAAAACTCCTCCACTTAAAGTGTAGAAAGCTCCCATTTCAGACCATGAACTCAAGGGGCAGGTTACTCCAGGGTGGTTGTGCCCCAGATCCAGAACATGCCTGCAGAATTTGTGACCATGTCTCCAGATGGTCCAACTTGCCTCTGTGACGGCCTGTCCCCTTGCCACCACTCCCACTCCCCTGGAGTTCCCTGAGGGCACTTGGTCATCACCTCTCACATCTGCTGATGTCAGAATGGGGTCTCATTCAATCACGGTAGAGTGACCCCCCCCCCGTGACGTTTGAGGGCATTAATAAGCGGCAGTGTGTCAATTTGAACAGTAGACTGGGCCAAAACAGACAGGATCCAGCTGTCCAAATGGCTTTGAAGCTCCAGGATACTCTGGAATTTTCTGCAGACTCAGAGTATACCCCAACTTTTCTTAAAATGGAGCAGTCAGACTTAAGGACAGAAAACCTGGGATACTCACTAGAAGTTGCCATGTGTTGTATAGATCATTCATTCATAAACTGTGGTCTCATCCCCAAATTGGACCCTCTTAGCTCAGTGTTGGGATCCTGAAAAATTTATCCACAGTAAAAAATTTCGGAATGTTACCCAGTGGTTGTTTTAGACATTTACACGTATCTGTTGTGCAGTGTTTACAGTGGTCTCTGCAGAAAGTGCTTCAGCTCTACTTCCTAAAAAGGAACATCAGTTTGTTTAGAAAGTTTTGCAAATGCTAATTTGTTATCAGTAAATGTTTGATTTTTGCACTTATTTTATATGTGTATGTAACCTGGGGTTACGTAAAAAAATTCTCAGGTGAAAAGGGGTTGTGACTGGAAAAGTTTAAAAAGCCTTGGTGTAGACTACCAGTGCTGGATTTAAGGAGAGTCCAGGATTTGTATTTTTGTAGATAAGTCCATAAAGTGGTCTATGTAATGCCCTAAAAGAAGTAAACATTTACTGCTTTTGCCAAAAACTGAGAACAAACGACTTTAACAAGGATAATGAATGTCACCCTGCCATTTTATACAATACTCTATTTCACATTAGCCTGAGAGACAAATCTCAATTTTTTCCCTTCCACATTTTGCTACAGGACATAGCCTCAGAAGGTGAAAATGCAAAAAGCAGTGCTGCTTTATATTCTTCTACTTATTTCTCTGGGTATTGCTCTTGCTCAGAATGAAAACAATGGAATGCAAAGGAGAGCAAGGAGGAGAATGCGCCATAGAGGATTAAGGAAGGGCTCCATGATATATCGTAGAATAAACAAGAAGCCACAAGTGATTCGTCCAATTCCTACTACTCCAGTACCAATAATCCCACTTATTGATAATTATGGCGATATTACAGGAATAATTGATTCCCTTGTTGGTTTGGATGGACAAGAATCCAGTTACAACATTTTGCCAGGTAAGCTCAGAAAATATAAGTTTTGTTTTCCTAACGAACCATCCTTGTGAGATGGATTGTCTTCCAAGCACATGAAATAATTACCATTTTTTGGAGTAGAGAGAAGTGTCTGTAAGTTAGCAATCGATCCAATGTTCTTTTGTGTCTACAGAAATATTGAGGTAATGATTTGTAAAATGTTCTTTAAATTGAGAACCTTACAGTCCACATATTGAAGTATACCATAGGTTCTGCTACACAAAAAGGATAATCAGCAAGCGTAACTACAGGTTGAGAACCACTGTTCTAACCAAAAGTGTTTTTCTGATCTTCAGTTATCACAAGTGACATTTCCCTAAGAACATCCAACCTTACTGAGCAGCATAAATTAGTATAGAAGGCCTTGTAAAATCTCCCTGTGCAGCAAGGGATATGAATCTTGGTCTCCCAGAGTCCTAACCCAACACTCAAAAAGCAGTACCATGCTACTGTCTTCCAACAATGCTGACTTTTAAAACGGACAATTCATGTTTTGTAAATAGAGCCACCTGGCACTGAAATAGATGGGAAGCCTTTGCTCATGCAAAGGGCTCCTACAGAGTTTTCTATGAGGTTGACGATGTGCAAAACCATACTATCAAGTATTACCACTGTTACACATTTTTAAAATTGATCTTGTGCTTGGTTTCTTTCATTAGAAAAACAAGGACGCTGTTTTGCAAATGGGATGATTATGTATGAGAATGCTGTGTGGTCTCCTAAACCTTGCATTACATGCCTCTGCTCAAAAGGGAAGGTGTTGTGTGATGAAACGTTGTGTCATCCTCTGACATGTGACAACCCTAAGATACCTGAAGGAGAGTGTTGCCCTGTGTGTACAAATATTGGTACAGTATAGTAATTTCTTATATACCTGAAACATATTTTACAATGGACATTTACATGTAAATAATGTAACTCATGCAAATACTAAAGAAAAGATAGATAGATAGATAGATAGATAGATAGATAGATAGATAGATAGATAGATAGATTTAGCTGACATTTGCCATTCCTTTAAAATATTGCTTTGGACCATAGTTCTATAGGAACTATTTATATGCAAATTGAAGTTGTGTTGGGAATTGTGAGATAAATCCAAAGTTAGTCCTACCTAGAGGAGACCTAGAGAAAAATGATTGGGACTATTTATTCACAACTGAGGGCTCATCTATACAGGCATGAAAGCCCAGATTCAACCTGAATTGGTTCATGGCTGTCTTCATGATGTCCCTCCTCTTCTGGGTTTTCTGGAAACTCTGGAATATTCCATGGCTTTGAGGCAGTGGAGACAGCTGGTTCAGATCCAATTTGCACTGGTCCACCCTCACACAGAATATCATCACCATCATCTTTTCTTGTTGCTCATCAATGCAGGGAAAATTGGGTGGATCATGCCTGAGTAGCTGCTGTTGCTACTCCCAACTGATCACAGAGCTTTGTGAAATCTCCTGGTTGTTGCAGGTACCCAGTTCTGAAATCAAGAGAAGTGCCAGGAATAAGGAGAATGGGTGTTGCTGCACCTCAACTTTTAGCATTTTTTATTATTGGTTAACTGGCTAGGGCTACTGGATCTTTCAGTTAAATAGCATCTGGAGATGGAGCAAACACTTCATAAGTCCTTATGAGTCATATTTTTCTCAGTTGTCTAAACCTCAAGCACATTGAGGGGGGGGGGAGCAACTATATTTCTTCAAGAGGAGAATTCCATAGTTAGCCCATAGCCACCAACATGATAGGTAATGTCTAATGAGAAATTTAGGACCAATCTTGAAACATGGTTGCTTGAAATTAGGAGAGAGATTATTTTAAATACAGTCAGCCTTCCACACTGCAGATTTTTGACCTTTGCAGATTTTATTATTCACTGATCTGATTAATACGGTTTCTCCAAGAATCTCAAGGTCCTCCAGTGTGACTCTATGGCCATCTTTAGCTGGAAGACATTCCCAATGAGGTGTAAATAATAATGTTTTTATTTGTGGGGTTTTTTTCAATTTCACAGGAGTTCTGAACCCCTAATCCCAGTGAATGTGGAGGGCTGACTATAATTGGATACTAGATCATTTCAATTAGTGTAAGTGGTAGTCCATGGATTGTCAGTCCTTGGCACATTAAAAAAAAATGTGGATCCCAACGTAAGACATCATGAGAAACACCAATTTAAATGTTTATACTTGAGTACAAACACTTTTAATTGGGCCTAGTAGCTAATTGACACCCTGCACTGTGCAGTCATATTGGTGTTACATGACTCCACGTAGCTGTCCCTTCAAGTGTAGCAGTCAATTCTGCATAAATTGCAGCTTCAAGGATAGCTTCAAATATACTTCTTTGCATTGATCCAATTATTACATAAAATAGATTATAGAAATCCTGCATGTGAAAGCAATAATACATAGTAATTTATAATTTGGTAAACAGTAGGAAGATTGTCATAAAACTAGTTACAATACTAATGAAAAGAGCCTACAAACCCTAACAAAGCATGCTAACTTGTTCAATAATACTGCATATGCTGAATTACATAAGCAAGAAATATATAATCCTGAAAATCAATAATTGGAAATGTATGTTAAGCTATCACTTAAAGTGAGCAAAATGATTTTCTCTTTTTTGCATGTAGTTGTTATAATACATTGTGATTTAATGTTATTAAATCTTATTAAATCACAATGTAGTATGCTATCTGGCAAATGCCACGTTACTGCAATTACAAGTCTTGGTTAAAATATAGCAATTTCTTTGTGGGTTTTATTTATTTTCACAGGGATTTTGTGTCCCAAACCCCAATGAATGTGAAAGGCTGACTGTATTTGTGTAAATATGCATACATAAACCCACAAACTGAAACCTATTGGTAACTCTAACTATAGTACAATCATTTCATCAATGGGAATGACCTAGCTGTTGACTCACAATTCAGCAACAGATATAATGGATATATTCTGCTTGGGACTAACCTATAGGATTCAGGACTATGCTCACTATCAATGACGCCACTAAATACGAGGGAAAACCTTATAACGTTATATGCATCATTTGGAAAAATTATTTTCTATTACATAATTGTGATTATTCCATTTATTGACACTTATAAGTATAATCTGTATCATCATTTATATCTTTATATTGCTGTCAACTGTTTCCTTCATTATCATGGCTTCCTTACATTTAGGATCAAGTACTATTTCACTAGGTGATGCATCTGAATATTCTGGTGACTCTCCAAAACCCAATGACCATAGTAATCCAGTTCAACATGATCGACAAAAACAAGTTCAAAGGAATGAAAAAGAAGGGGAAGTACTTGTAAAAACAGAAATGCATATAAAAAAGCAAGGAAGCATCAAAAGGAAAAGAATAAAAATCCACAAACAGAGAAGAAAACAGGGAGACACAAATGTTCAAATGGAAAAAGAGGAGAACTTGAGAGCAGAGGAAGAAAAAAGGAAAGCATATGAAGAAGAAGAGTTAAGAATTGAAAAGCAACTCAAAAAAGAGGAAGAACAAAATGAAATCCAAGAGAGTGAAAGAAGTGAGGAGGAGGAGGAGGAAATAGAAGAAGATGATATTTTGCGTGGTGATGTATTTAGAATGCCCCCTCGTTTCCCAATTCCTGTACCTTCAACTGAAATGCCTCCTTTGCCAACTGGATGCTCTGTCCTGGACAACACAGTAAGCTGCATTAATGCCAAACTTACACAAATACCACCCATCATGGAGGAAGAGATTACAAGCATAGAACTTGTGGGTAAGGAATGTCTTCAAATAAAATATTTTAAATATTTTAACCTGCTCTTTCTACCCAAGTGTTGTTTATAATGCCAATGCAAATATAATTATGATTTAAAAACCCCAACAAGTGGAACAACTGAGAGGCAGATAAAATTATGAAGACCACAGAGGCATGTAAAATACCTTGGCAAACCAACAAAGGTATTCATCAGTTAGCATCAATCTTTTGGGAAGGCATTCCAAGTTTGTGATGCCATTACAGGAAAGGTTGTTTTTTCATATTCCCTAGGGAACTCAAAAACCGAGAAATTTGAGAATGCAATCTGAGGAGAGCTTTAATAAAATATCTACAAACGCTGACATTTGTTGATCTGAGTAGTTTGATCCTGGTATTATGTTAGTCTTGCTATTTACATTGTTCTGTAAAAATTATGGGAAGGAATGAGTTAATATGATGCCATTTTGGTATTTCCCATTTCTTTATATTAAGTTCCTCCTTTTGCTGGGAATTAAAGGAGCCATATTTATACTTTCTGTACAAGGAATTAGATCAAATGCTCCTTACATTTCTCTTTTATCACTGATAATATCTGTCATTATGCCATAATTAAGAATTATAAAAGGGGAAATGATAAACAAATAGAGCTAATTTTAAAAATATTTGTATTGACAATATGTTTTTTTCCTTAGGAAATGCCATCACAACCATTCCAGGTGCAGCTTTCAATGGGATTCCTAATTTGGAAAGGATTGATCTTCGTAAAAATAATATCACCTCATCTGGCATAGAGCCAGATGCATTTAAAGTAAGGAAATTGAAGTTGTAATGAGCAGTCCCAGCACTATAAGAAATGTAACATTGCAAGAAATCCTACTGGATATTGTAGGATTCAAAATTATTTTCAATCAATGTCATTTAAATTATTTGTAGCAATGCAGATCAGTATGGGAATATAGGCAGTAGTATCCGTTTTATAAATTATTTCTACATCTAATTTGATGCAGAAGTGTATTCATGGTACAGGAAATAGAGAATGTCCAGGACATTTCAATAGCACTAGCCCGAATTTTTGGTGGAGTAGACCCTCTAGGTATTGGTGGAGGGACCCTTTGAACTTTTGGAACGTAACTATATCCACCGTATTTTCCTTCTAGGGAGCCTGATATATATGAGTGTTTGACTACAACTATGATGCATCCTATAAGTCAGTAGTTCTCAACCTGTGGGTCCTCAGATGTTTTGGCCTTCAACTCCCAGAAATCCTAACAGCTGGTAAACTGGCTGGGTTTTCTGGGAGTGGTAGGCCAAAACACCTGGGGACCCACAGGTTGAGAACCACTGCTATAAGAGTACATGTTACTTTTGTGCCTTACATGTAGAATTCCATTTGTCTCTGTTGAATTTCATTTGATTAGAGCCAGCCCAATTTTCAATTCTAGCACAATCTTCCAGTGTGTTAGCTACTCCTCCCAGTTTAGTTTCATCTGCATACTTGGTAAGGACTATATCTATACTATAGAATCAATGCAGTTTGGAAGCACTTTAACGGACATGGCTCAATGTTATCAAATCATGAAAATTGTAGTTTTACAGGGTCTTTAGACTTCTCTGCCAGAGTGCTGGTTCCTCACTCAGAATTCCATAGCATTCAGCCTGGCAGTTAAAGTTGTGTCAAACGGCATTCAATCTACAGTATAGATCAGCGGTTCCCAACCCTTTTTGACCAGGACCACTTTGACCAGTGACCACTCTCCAACATTACTACCAAAACAGTTACAAATCAGTTTTTGGTCAACTTTAGATTCGGTTTGGTTATCTGGGGTGCTGATTCAGAAAATTGCATTGGATAGACCACATCAGCTCTAGTTTCTGATACATCCAGTAATCACCATCTGCTCATCCACAGAGAACAGTATTTAATAATCTAAAGCTGATGTGGTCTATCCAATGCATTAGCACCCCAAATAAACCCAGGAACAGGCCTAAAAACGAAGACACCAATGCACCCCCGTTTCCAGGTGCCACATGGAAAGGTTTCGCTCAGAGGGAGGAGGAGTAGAAGCAGCAGTCAGGAGGTTTGTTGTCGCACCTTTCGTGGTAGTCAGCTTCTTTCCTCCCGACATCCCCGTTGCCTCGGCACTATACAAACGTATTGCGAGACCAGTTGCTCTCATTGCAATAGTAATGGTGAGGCCACAGACCATATTTTAGTTCTTGGTGACCACAGGTTGAGAACCACTGGTATAGATGGACCCAAGCTCCATTTAACCCATCAACTAAGTCACTGATAAAAATATTGAAGACTAATGGCCCCAGGACAGAATCTTGCTGTACCTCCTCTCAAAAGTTCCCTCCAGTCTGAAGCATAGGCTTTGAGAATAGTTTTACAACCAATTATGGATCCATCTGATGGGTTTCCCAACTACAGTAGAGTCTCACTTATCCAACACTCGCTTATCCAACATTCTGGGTTATCCAACACATTTTTGTAGTCAATGTTTTCAATACATAGTGATATTTTGCTGCTAAATTCATAAATACAGTAATTACTACATAGCATTACTGAGTATTGAACCACATTTTCTGTCAAATTTGTTGTATAACATGATGTTTTGGTGCTTAATTTGTAAAATCATAACCTAATTTGATGTTTAATAGGCTTTTCCTTAATCTCTCCTTATTATCCAACATATTCGCTTATCCAACATTCAGCTGGCCTGTTTATGTTGGATAAGCGAGACTCTACTGTATTTCATATTTAATCAGTTTGCTAATCAAAATGTCATGCCAGGACATCATCAAATGCTTTGCTGAAATTCCAATAAATAATATTGGCTGCATTCCTCACCACCTGCTATATATATATTGACCCAATTAGGTTTTGACAAACTCATGATTTCTACTAATCACTGCATTGTCATCTAAATACCCAGATTCCTTTATAATGTTTTAATATTTTTTTCTGGTATTGAGATTACACCAACTGGCCTATATTTCCCTGAATCTTCTATTTTGCCCTTTTGGAAGAGAGGAACAATTTGTTCTGGGTCTCTTAGCAGTTCTCTGGGGGGTGGGGGTGAAGTAAAATAAGTATTGAACAGATCTGCATTTCCATTATAGTCTGTAAGCATTTTACTATCCCTACTTTGCAGCAACCCAACTGTTTCCTTGGTCATTCTCTTGCTTTGAATGTACCTGAAAACTCTCTTTTTGTTGCTTGTCTGACCAGTTTGTTGCTTGTTTAATAAGTGTAAGCTCATTCTGAGTTTTAGCCTTTATACTGTTCCTGCCAGCTTGGGCTACACATCTGTTCTCTTCCTTGGCGATTCATCCTTCCTTTCATTCTTTACATATGCTTTTTTATTTCTAATTCTTGAGCTTGCCATGCAGCCACATTGCCTTTTAAGAAGTTTCCCATTTTCCATGGGATTGTTCGCAACTGTATTTTTTGCAGTTCCTCTTTCAAGAAATCCCATGCTTTCCGGGTGTTTATTTTCTTTAGTACAGGCAGTCCCCAAGTTACAAACAAGATAGATTCTGTAGGGTTGTTCTTAAGTTGAATTTGTATGTAAGTCCGAACAGGTACATCTTAAAGTGTAACTCCAGCCAAACACATATATTTATTTAGCTTTGGATGGAATAGGAAAGGATTAACACCTTTGTGATGTTTGTTTTGTTGTCTGTGCCCCTTTTCAAAAGATTTCACCTCATTTTCTATCCCTGTGGTTTTGAAAAAATTGGCTTGTTGTGGAAACAAGGATTAGTGATAAATCTTCAGTTGAGACATCTTTTCCCCATGATAAGTGTATTTTTCTTTCTGGGGATAAATTTATCTCAGTTCCTGTTGTCTTACTACCATTTGTACATGTGAGTCATTTGTAAGTCAGATGTTTGTAACTTGGGGACTGCCTTTATCCCTAGTCATGAAATCCCACTCAATATTTTCTTGAGTTTGTTAAAATCAGCTCCCCTGAAATCCAAGGTCTGTATTTGACTATACTCTTCTGTGCCTAGTCCCACAACTGTGAATTCTAGCATGACATGGACACTCCCCCCTACTTTGATTCCATTGGCCAACTACTCTATTGGTTAGGATCAAGTCTAGGATTGCTGATCCCCTTGCTCCTTCCAGTATTTTTTGAAAGAGGAAACTATCCACAAAGCACATCAGGAATTTGCTGATCCTTACCAGAGTTAGTCTCCTGGGAGATATCAGCTTAACTGAAGTCCCATATAACTACTAATTCTTTGAGACTTTTGAGATTTGTTTCTGCAAGCATCAACAACAACCTATAATAAACCCTTACCACAATGTCGCTTTTATTTCTTTTCCCCTTTCTTTTTACCCAAATGCTCTCACAGATTGTCCATTCTGATAACGCTCATGGATGTCTTTACAAGTCAATTTGTCTTTGGCATATAAAGCTATTACTCCTTTTTCCTGCCTGAGGACATTTTAGTCAGTGTAGACCATTTATAAAAATAATAAAGGAAATGTTAGCACAAAGCAAAGAGTGTTGGAAAACACACACTGAGGAATGTTAAGTGGGTTGGCAATTCAAATTCTCATATTTTGTAACTGACTTTTTCTGTTGATTCAGAACCTGAAGAATCTACAGCGTTTATATATGGATGGAAATGTACTAGTTCATGTTCCAGTTGGTTTGCCATCAACTTTAGAAGAACTTAAAATAAACGAAAATCAACTACATGCAATTGATGAAAATAGTTTTCAAGGTATTTTGTCAATAAACAATTCAGATGATTTAGGTAACAAGAGCTTTCAGATTAATGGTGAGAAAAAGCTGATATTAAAGGTGAAGAAGTTTCTTATTAATATGAAGATGTCTATTTTCCCTACATATGATTCTACCAATAAGAATATCTTATACCAGCTACAATTGCTTAAAAGCATTCTTACACTTAAGGAAAGCTCATACATTACAGAACTCTCCATGTAAGAGCCATGTTGAAAACCATGTTGTGTAAGCAAAATCTCTCTTCTTCTTCTTAATTTGCGCAGTCGTTTCCGACTCTTTGTGACCAGTCCACGCCAGAGCTCCCTGTCGGCCGCCCCCAGTTCCCTCAAGGTCAAGCCAGTCACTTCACAGATACCATCCATCCATCTTGCCCTTGGTCGGCCTCTCTTCCTTTTTCCTTCCATTTTCCCCAGCATCATGATCTTTTCCAAGCTTTCCTGCCTTCTCATGATGTGGCCAAAATACTTAATCTTTGCATCTAATATCCTTCCCCCCAGTGAGCAAAATCTCTCAAACACAATTATGGGACCTACTAGCAGGAATGCATCCACTAGAATGCATTCCATAGGATTTTTTTTCGTGTTATGAGCGACTTGAGAAACTGCAAGTCACTTCTGGTGTGAGAGAATTGGCTGTCTGCAAGGAGGTTGCCCGGGGGACACCTGGATGTTTTGATGTTTTACCATCTTTGTGGGAGGCTTCTCTCATGTCCCCACATGGGGAGCTGGAGCTGACAGAGGGAACTCATCTGCACTCTCCCTGGATTCGAACTGGCAATCTTCAGGTCAACAACCCAACCTTCAAGTCAGCAGTCCTGATGGCACACGGGTTTAACCCATTTCGCCACCAGGGGCTCCTATTCCATAGGATAATGGTAGTAAATATAAACTGGCTGCTAAGAAATTATATAGTAATGCCACTAAATCCTCTAGTTACTTTGGACTACAATTTGCACTTTCAACTTACCAGGCTTATAATGCTCAAAAGCGATACAAACTAAACATTCCTTCCTTATTTTTATAATCGTTTGGAATGCAAAGCAAGCTCACAATGCTCTTGATAATGGGAAAATTGGCTTCCAATAGTAGGAAATCTCTAGTCATCCAGATGTTTTCACCTACAACTCCCAGCAGCCTCACCTTTCATGGCCAAAACATCTAGTCAAAGTTTCCCCATTGCTGATCTAAAATCCCTTCATTTTTAGACTAAATGTCAGTTGCTTAACCCAGCAAATTATGTAAATTCCCACAAAGTGTTCTTTCAAGTGTCCACAGACCAGAGGATAACTCAGTGTTGCTTTCAAGCTCCAGAACAAAAGAGATTATGCATATTCAGTGGTTGTTTAGCAAAACTCATGAATGCTTATAACCCATATTAGCCACTGAAAGCTTAGACATCATCCTTTGTGGATGTCTAGTTCTATGTAACTGGTGCTGGGGACCTTGACTAAAATAGTTTAAAATAGTGCCATGACTTATGAGTCAAAATAGTTTCCCAGGAATATTCTGGAAAATATGTATTATTTAGTGACTCATTCTAGAATAAAAATGTTGGGAGTTTACCCATAACCAAAAATGCTTTGTGGTCATTGTTTTGCTCACAAACCCAGCAATTGTAAGACTTTGAATTCTATGATCATTACATTGATTGAAACTGGAGTGCACAAAAATTGTAAGAAAAGATTGTTGGAGGCAAAATGCAACTTGATTACAGCACAACATAGTGGGAGTAACATGCATCCTTTTGAGAGACATTCCCCGTCCCAAATGTTGTGGTCCAATAGAAGCAGTAGCTAAAAACAGATGTCATAACTCATCTCAGAGAGTCTGGAATACAGGATGAAGGTCAGTTAGATAGAGAAAGGTTTTACCTCAGATGATGGCTCCCCCTGAATCCAAATAGGTAGTGGCTAATGCAACTGATGATAAAATTTTGCAGTGAAAGCCCTACCTCAGCTGTAATTGAAAGACACGGAGAAGATAATTCCATGATTTCTGGGATGTCATAATGACAAGAAAAACTGGAAGAGGAGCCAACATCTCTTGACAATGAAAAGCTGTTGTTTATCAATACTGCTGGCTTCTCATGACAGACTCTATAACAGCTGAAACCTTGCTCCACACTTTCCTTTCGCCTCAGGAAACTTCCTTGAATAACTATGTGTAGAACAAGGGCTGCCTTGATTTATCCATAATAGATTCTCTGTACCACTACCTGTTTATCTTGGCACTTGTTGCCTGTAGGCATAGGAAAATATCCTTAAATCAAAGTGCATGGGGATTTTGAATCACACTCCCAGAGCTACCAGGAAGTGAAAAGTCTCTTTTAGAACATGACACGCTTCCACGAACCACTGCATAGTAGCATGTGTTCACACAGGCTGCCTGTGGCACAGTAAGTTGGTTGAATGTTTCCAAATGTGAACACTCTTGCAATGTACTCTGAAGCCGCTGTCACATCCAACTATTATTCATTATAAACTTGAAACCCAAGTTCTCCTTCTTATCTATGATCTACCTAGTCTTTAGAAATTGGAAGATCACTGTACAGAATATTTAATAATATTGATAATATTTCATATCACATTTTATTACTGTGTGTTTTATTTATAATTATTTTTAAAACTTGTGAAATGTCTCAAGTTTTTAAGGAGAAAGATGGGATATAAATGGAATAACTAAATCAAGTTTAATTTTTTTCTTATCGAGTCAGCCTCCTGACTCTATAAAATGTACTTATTTTTCCTCAGTGTGCTTTGATCCTAGGTTTTATCAACAGCCTATGTATCTGCAGAAGCTTGATGTCAGGCAGTTGTGTCAATTTTTTAAAAATTGTGTCATACAATAAAATGCCATAACTAATTTCAATGAACAATTTTTATAGCCACATCTATGTCTTATGAACCCGTAACTAGTTAGCACCGGAGACAAACTGCATGCAAGCAAACTTTAAGCAAATTCTGCTTTTGTTAAAGAACATTAACATAAAAATGCCCCTTCAAATATTTTAGGAATGCATTGGGTGAGAATGCTGAAAAACAGTCTTCTGGTCATCACTAAGCTATGACTGTCACTGAATGAGATGAGGCAAGTCACCATTGTTAAGTGAAGACAGTAAATATTATTTTAAAATATTTTAATATTATGATTTTTTTACAATTACTTCATTTCCTGAAGGTTTAAAAAAGTTGGTGACCCTGGAATTAGAAGGAAACAAACTGAGTGAAGCAAATGTCAGCCCTTTAGCTTTCCAGCCTTTGAAGAGCTTGTCCTATTTGCGCCTTGCACGAAATAGGTTTCGGATTATTCCACAGGGGCTTCCCCATTCCATTGAGGTAAAATATCATTTTTAAATGAATGAGTTTCTTTCTTCTTCTTTTGTATGCTCCAAGGTACCTTTATTCTTTGGTAAAGACCAGTGAGTTCAAGAATACTATGTTATACTTAACTATTTAAAAAATTAAAATTCAAGTGTAATCATGATATATAACAGGGGGATTTCTTTTTTTCTTTTCAGTTAAGCATATTTACAAGTGAACATGGAAAACATTGGCTTTCTTTGGCATTTCACCTGAAAACATTTTTTAAATGTCCTAATAACATTTTCCTTGTATTTCCTTTTCTTGCTATGTGTTTAAACAGGAACTATATCTTGAAAATAATGAAATTGAAGAAATCACAGACATTTGCTTTAACCATACTAAAAATCTAAATACAATTGTTCTAAGGCACAACAAATTAGAAGAAGGCAGAATAGCCCCTTTGGCATGGATCAATCATGAGTAAGTTTCTCTTATTTTGCTTTTTTTTTGTATTTAATGATAGAATTTTAAAAACGGTACTGTATAGAACACAAAGATTCCAGGAAATGTCTTTTGGCACAGTAGTTGTGGACTGCCTCACTCCTCAAATATAGGGCAAAGAACATGGGCAGGAGAGAGTGTGCTCTTCCCACTGTGCAGGATTTTACAGAAGACAAAAAAGAGTGACTTGTAGTACTTCTGTGTCTGACAAATATCTCAATGCAAAGTCTCCCATCCCTCCTCCCCCATACTCAAACTCCTTTATTACAGGCTGTGTATCTCTTATCTGAAATGCTTGACATGAGAGAGATAGGAACCAAATCTAAACACAAGATTCATTTATGTTTCATAGAGTCATAGATACACATAGTCTGAAGACAATTTTATACACTATAGTTATTAATAACTATATCGCCAACTGCAGACGAGAAATGGGAGGCAAGAAAAGGTACAGCAAGCACATTCAAAAATGGAACGGATGAGGGCATTTTTCCTTTCTGCAGTGGCAAAGTTGAGAAGAAAAATCCCATCCAGTCCTAGACAAATGCCAGAAAACTGCAGTGTGGGATTCATCCTGATACATTTTCTGCAATAAAGATATAAAACCCTTTCACTGATAGACTCCAGCACAAAGTGTATTTGAGAGAAAGTTTTTCTTCAGGTCTCTCTGTAGTCAGTAAATCACTGGCCAATACACATTTTGGTGCTTTAAATATTAGACCTGTTTCTGGGTATATTTGACCTGCTGATTCAAAAAATGGCACCAGTTTTCTTCTATCAGATGTCACTTCTGAGATACAGAACATCTGCTCACCCATACAAAACCGTGATAACCATATCTAAGAAACTAGAGCTGATGCGGTCTATCCAAGGCAATTTTCTGAATCTGTGCCCCAAGTAACCTCAGGAACAGGCCTAGACACCAAGAAAAAAAACCTTGTTGGGCTGTGTAATTTGACAGAGGTGGGTAGTTGTTATGATAACATGGCAAATGAATTTTTGGTTTTCTGCTGGCAACATTCATAAATAATAACTCTCATATACTAGACAAACATGACTATTTTGATATTCTTCCACTTATCATCATACTGATATTTAATCAGAACAAAGGCCAGAAGTCAAAAGGCATACAATAAACAGCAAAAAGCACCTTCTGCCAAAGGGATCACAATCCTAAATACTTGGGTTAGGATGTTACTAGAATAATTTATGAACAAGTTACACAGTATTCCAGTAAATTCACTGAATATTGAAAAATACTGAAACACTGAAAAGTACTGAAATAAGACATCTAGTTATATCATGAATGGTGCACATCTTTTACCTTCAAAATAGAGAGAAAACCTAAGAAACCACACACGGTTATAATCATGGGTGATAGAAGTATAATAGTGCAATAAACCCTTCACTTTTGCAGAGTTTAGGAGCACAGAATTGTTGAAAAGGTTTTTTAAAATACACAAATAAACACACCATTTTTTAATTTGAAAGAACATCTCTCTAGGAATCTCTAGAGTGACTCCATGGTCTACTTCTAGAAGACCTAGAAATTCCTAGAGTGTACTTATTAAAAAATCCTTGAATAATTACATCTACACAAGTTAAACCAGCGGATGTGAAAGGCTGACTGTATTTCTTTTGAAGTGAAAGGCTTCTAACATTTGGGATTTATGATAGTTCAAGTAATCTAAGATATAAAAATTAAAGTAATTAAAAATCTGATGAGTGGGAAGAGGATGTGGTTTAATACTAAAGTAGAGTCTCACTTATCCAACACTCGCTTATCCAACGTTCTGGATTATCCAATGCATTTTTGTAGTCAATGTTTTCAATACATCGTGATATTTTGGTGCTAAATTCGTAAATACAGTAATTGCTACATAGCATTACTACGTATTGAACTACTTTTTCTGTCGAACTTGTTGTATAACATGATGTTTTGGTGCTTAATTTGTAAAATCATAACCTAATTTGATGTTTAATAGGTTTTTCCTTAATCCCTCCTTACTATCCAACATATTTGCTTATCCAACGTTCTGCCAGCCCGTTTATGTTGGATAAGTGAGACTCTACTGTACTTTAGCTCAGATGCCCTAACTAAATGGGTATGGGGGGGGGGGGAAATAAAAAATAGTTGGACCGATGAATATGATCAAAGTTCTTCCTCTTTTTCTGAAGAATTTGTCAGGTCCTAGAAACTGACAGTTATTATGTAAAATATTTGGGCAATAGCTATGGGAAAGGTGTAGGGGTAGGAAAAAAGTTATTTTAATGGAAAAATGAGATGTTTCTTAAGGACAAATGGTCTGCTGATACTTTTTGTCCTATAGCCGTGACTCTTTGTTAATTAGTCCAAAATAGTATCATTTGAAAGGCTTCAAAATTTCATTTGCTTATGGCATAAAAATATTTCTGTGCAACCAAATGAGTTCACCATTTTTCTTTATAGTAGTAAAGAGCTAGTAGCTCTTTACATTTAAAAGGCTACATGCCAGAACTCTTATTTTTCTTTTTGCTAGATGGGAAAAAGAAACAGAGTATATGCTGCAGCTTATGTACTAAGAGTGTCCTGAACACACTAGTACCCTCTTTGTTTCTCAGTTCTGAACCATCAAGGGGTCATCAAGATGTCTGGCCATTTTCTCACCCCTCGACAAAGAATGGTACATCCAAATATCCCACTACACGTGCTGCAATTATCTTCTGTTCTTTAGAATGGATTAAAAAACATTTCAAAATTCACATGGAATTGACACTTTATAGATTTACTCTTGAATTCAGTGTTGACATTCCAAATACGCATAACATTCAAGAATTCCTGTTTTAATTTCCTTTTTCCATGCTCACAAGTAAAAGGGGGAATGTGTTTCATGAACTTGCACTAAGGGCACTTTATGACTATGCTACCATAGTTTTACCTTCTGGCAATAGAAGGCATGGAGAGAGATAAGAAGTAACCATGGCTCTCCCTGGTTGTCTCTATCCTATCAGGATGTGAGCTTTTCCCTTATTGAAATTTCACTCATGCTTTTCAAATATGTATGATCAGTAAAGTGGAAGGGAAGGAAGAAGCAAGGAAGGAAGTGGAGATGAACTTCAATGCAATCTTCTGCAATAATTTGTGATGTGTATCAATTGCAAATAATAATAATAATAATAATAATAATAATAATAATAATAATAATAATGTCATAAGATATACTGCTGTCATCATAAATTGGACACAGGCGGAACTGGACAATTTGGACAGAAAAACAAGAAAGCTCATGACCATTCATCATTCACTGCACCCTCGCAGTGATGTTGACCGGCTATATCTGCCTAGAAGATCTGGTGGCAGAGGACACTTGCAAGTAAAACAAGCAGTCAAAGAAGAAGAACATGCCCTGGCAGAATATGTAAAGCAAAGTGAAGAACCTGCTTTGATTGAAGTCAAAAATCAGAAACTCCTCAAAACACAGAAGACAAAAAACCAGTACAAGAAAATCGCACTACAAACTAGAGCTGACAGCTGGCACAACAAAACATTGCATGGAAAGTTCCTTGACAAAATTGAAGGAAAAGCTGATAAGGAGAAGACCTGGCTATGGCTTACGAATGGGACACTGAAGAAGGAGACAGAAGGCCTGATCCTTGCAGCCCAGGAGCAAGCCATCAGAACAAATGCAATTAAGGCCAAGATTGAAAAATCAGCAGATGACCCAAAATGCAGACTGTGCAAGGAAACCAGTGAAACCATTGATCATATCCTCAGCTGCTGTAAGAAAATTGCACAGACAGACTACAAACAGAGGCACAACTATGTGGCCCAGATGATTCATTGGAACTTATGCCTCAAGTACCACCTCCCTGCAGTAAAGAACTGGTGAGATCACAAACCTGCAAAGGTTGTGGAAAATGAACACGCAAAGATACTGTGGGACTTCCGAATACAGACTGACAAAGTTCTGGAACACAACACACCAGACATCACAGTTGTGGAAAAGAAAAAGGTTTGGATCATTGATGTTGCTATCCCAGGTGACAGTCGCATTGACGAAAAACAACAGGAAAAACTCAGCCGCTATCAGGACCTCAAGATTGAACTTCAAAGACTCTGGCAGAAACCAGTGCAGGTGATGGGCACACTGGGTGCCGTGCCAAAAGATCTCTTCCGGCACTTGGAAACAACAGACATTGACAAAATTACGATCTGCCAACTGCAAAAGGCCACCCTACTGGGATCTGCACGCATTATCCGAAAATACATCACACAGTCCAAGACACTTGGGAAGTGTTCGACTTGTGATTTTGTGTCACGAAATCCAGTATGTCTATCTTGTTCGTTGTGTCATATAATAAAATAACAACAACAACAACAACAACAACAACAACAACACTTTTATTTCTTACCCACCTCTCCTCATGGTTCGAGGCGGGTCACAACACAGTCAAAAGCACACAAATACTATAAAAATTCTACAAACAATGCAGTTCCACAGCAAAGCATTTCTATAAAATACACATTAATCACACAGGACAGAGACCAAAACACAAGACATGAATTTAAAATTCATGCTTTCAACTAGCTGGATACACTCTTTGTATTAAGAAATACAAAACTATGTCCCAAATGTTGTTGGAACAAAATATAAGACTTATTCTTTTTGACAGATATGACCACATGCTTCAGTGTTGCTTGACATTTGTCTCAGGGTATGTTGTTTTGCATTAATCACGTACTCTTATCTTTGTATATCTTCCCCTTTTCTTTATTTTAGGAACCTGGAATCCATTGATCTTTCTTACAATAAGTTGTACCATGTTCCCTCCTATCTGCCAAAGTCATTAGTGCACCTTGTACTTATAGGAAACCAAATTGACAGAATTCCAGGATTTGTATTTGGACACATGAGGCCTGGTCTGGAGTACCTCTACCTTTCATTTAACAAACTTGATGATGATGGAATTGACCCTGTGTCATTCTATGGGGCATATCACTCTCTCAGAGAAGTGTTTTTGGATCACAACCAGTTGAAATCTGTGCCACTTGGAATTGCAGAAATGAGATCACTAAATTTTCTCAGGCTCAACAACAACAAAATAAGGTAATAAAATGGCTAAGTATAAATATTGTATAACACTGGATGGATTAATATCTTTCTTCTCAAAATATTTCACTATACTGTTGGCCTTCCATATCCAGTGAGTTTGCATCCACAGATTCAACCATTCATGACTTGAAAGTATTTTAAAAAATTCAGAAAAGCAAACCTTTATTTTGCCAGTTTATATAAGGAGAACCATTTTCTACGCCATCATCTATACTGGATCTTGAACAGCCACAGATTTTGGTATCCTTGAGAGTGGTGGTGGTGTCATGGACCCAAATCCCAATGGATACTGAGGGCTCATTGTATATCAATGTTTGATGAATACTGGCTTAATTTTGACTGAACTTTTGGAATTTTTTGTTAAGTTTTAGAGGTCATAAATAACAATAACTTTCAGTTCAATGGTTTTTGTTTAATTTATATGCCAGTGAATGCATGTATCCATAATGATTCTGGCATCCTAAAGACAACTGGCAGCTGTGGCTTAAAATTCTTTAGTAGTCCACAGGTAATGGAACTGAAGTATCATAAGGAAATATGTTATGCAGAAAAGATTGAGGAAAAGAAGTCTAGATTTTATTACACCTTTGTTTTCTTCCCCACAACCCCAAAATCTATCCACAATGACCCCCAGCAAAAAAGACACTGATCCATGTAAATATTGTCAGAGTAATTGCAGCGCAGCAGTAGTTGGATGGAGTCAGTGGAACGCAGAACGAAGAGACATCAGAGACGTTGGTAAAACTATATACAAAGTTTTAGTGACTTCAGTAATAATCAAGACAAATAGACTTGAAGACAATGGACACAGGACTTGACTTCTCAGCAGACAGCACTCGACTCAACTCAGAACTGAACTGAACTGATGCAATCAGCAATGCACACACACTTGTGTCTGGATACTCCCCAGCTTCAGCCACACATCAAGGTCATCACAGCTTCTTAGTAATTAACTCTTTCCAGACTATAGCACACTCTGGATGATGCAATCAGTATGCAATACAGGAAAGACACAAATTTCATTTAAACACTACCAATACACAAATCCCACATTAACGAATATTTCCAGGGGCATTTTCCCATAAGGTAGTTTCTAATTTTTATGGATATGGAAAGTGCACCCAAAATATATTACAGTAGACATTCGCTTATCCAACGTTCTGGATTATCCAACTCATTTTTGTAGTCAATGTTGTCAATATATCGTGATATTTTGGTGCTAAATTCGTAAATACAGTAATTACTACATAGCATTACTGCATATTGAACTACTTTTTCTGTCAAATTTGTTGTATAACATGATGTTTTGGTGCTTAATTTGTAAAATCATCTAATTTGATATTTAATAGGCTTCTCCTTAATCTCTCCTTATTATCCAACATATTCGCTTATCCAACATTTTGCCAGCCCATTTATGTTGGATAAGTGAGACTCTACTGTATTTTGAAAATTTGACAGGCTGTAGTTAAACAAAATTCAGGCACAGATACATATCACATATGTGAAAGCAGTTTTAGAAAAAGAATATTACTTGAACAGCATCTACTGTAACTATCATTTCATTAAAATAAGCCAGAAAGAAAACTATCTTCCATAATCACAATTAAATAGAAAAAAGGGTTGGGAAACATGTCCTAAAACCATGACAATGTAAGGACCATCCCTTCCAGTATTATTGTACCTTTTCACTCAAGTCTCCATTTGAAGCTCTGCTGTCTGTCGCTCTCCCATAGAATATTGTAATACAGGTTATGTTTCTAATTATGTTATCAAGCTCTGAAAAAGCCAATAGATTTAATCATCCCTGTTTTTAGTATGCTGTGAAATCATTTCTGTTACAGAATTGTCTGGGACTTCGGTAAAATAAGTATCTCCTGATACTTGTTAATTGTTTCTTTTTGTTAAATCTGCTTTAAAAACATTGTGTTGTTTACTAATATCCCTTACAATTGTTTAAAAACACAGTTCTGTGGTTGGATAAGACTTAATCATACTTAAATTCTGGCATTGCATTCTGGATTTTACAATGTTATTAGCTTAATCTGTAGAGATTACCCTCTCCCTTTCATATTAGAACTCAGTCATTCAAGTACAGTAGGGTCTCACTTATCCAAGCTCCGCTTATCCAAGGTTCTGTATTATCCAACAGTTTGCCTTTTAGTAGTCAATGTTTTTGTAGTCAATTTTTCAATAAATTGGGAAATTTGGTGCTAAATTCATAAATATAGTAATTATTACATAACATTATTGTGTACTGAACTGCTTTTTCTATCCATTTGTTGTAAAGCATGATGTTTTGGTGCTTAATTTGTAAAATCATAACATAATTTGATGTTTAATAGGCTTTTCCTTAATCCCTCCTTATTATCCAACATTTTCGCTTATCCAATGTTCTGCCGGCCCCTTTATGTTGGATAAGTGAGACTCTACTGTACATGAATTGTTGTTGCTATTCTGCAACACAGTGTTGCAGTATGCTCACATCATCAAAGATAAGAGGTTGAGGCTGGTGCTGCTTTTAGGTTCTCCTGGGATGAATCTTAATTCTTGATTTTCTTAATTCTCTTGATTTTCACAACTGTACTCAGAAAAGGAGAGGATTCAAGTTTTGAAAGAGTTAAGATACAGTATTTACACAGATCTGTAGATAAGTTGATCCAGTTTTGGGGGGTTGTTTTTTTTTTACTAATATTTCTCCACGTGCACCCATACACACACAGAGTATATCATTTCTTCCCCTGTTGTGTTATACAGTACTAGAAGTTTTCCAAAACCAGTCTGAGGGTTTTATAATATAACTATATAAGAGGATAGTAGTGGTATGGAAAACAGGAAAGGTGATCTTTTCCCTTTCTTTCACACTATAATCTCGCAGCATGCATCCAACACACTTGAATTTCCCTGTCTGTTTCATATTATATGCGGTTTCATATATCTGCCTTTAGTTTTCTGAGTTCCTTATTAAAATAAATTATTAGGTGGATTCATGAAGCTTTTATAAACAGCTGTTTGGCAGCTATTAAAGAAAATAGCTAAATAATAAGGACAAGCATTGTGGAAAACCAATAACATCCCTTTCCCGGGTTTTGTACTACTCCAAACAACTTTCTGCTATAAATGGGGCTTTTTCTAATCTAAGAAGGCTTTCCCCTTCTTCAAACATGACCAAGAGACTATGATAAATCTTAAAGAGCAAATAATTTGAACTCAGATTTAGCACCTTAGTTCCAATGGCATTGGTAAGATCTGTTAGGTCCTCAAGTTTGCCAATTTAAATCTTTGGTCACTTCTAATGTGGTTCCCTCTTATTGGTGCTTCTTCTTCTTCTCATATTATGACAAAAGTAGTCTTTGCCAGAATATCTCCATACAAGATATGTGCAAGTCAGTTTAATTCCTTCATCAGTATGGTGATATGCTGCAGAATCTACCATGTTTGTTTCACAACCAACTTAGAATTGGGTTTTAAATCTAGTTTGCTATTAATTGCTGGAGTCTTATCTACAGTGATGTGAGAATAAAGCTCACTGCATTAATTGGAGCTTTCTTTTTTTTATGCTGTTGTTTTGTGACTGAAACTAGCTAGTGGGGCCTGATGTGTGGTAAAAAACCTTATCTTGCAAGTCTGGAGCCCATCCATTCCTGATTTAAAACATACATCTATTTAATGATATTTTCAGTCCTTTTTACAAATGTTTCACTGTGTTCTATATGATCTTTACAGAGCAGTTCCCACAGAGCGCATCTGTAGAATTAGAAGGGATAATGAGGATGATGAGGAAGAAGATGACAGTGAAGAAGATCATGACTATGAAGATTCACAACTGGAACATCTTCACCTTGAATATAATTATATAAATACCAGAGATCTTTCTCCGTATGCTTTTTCATGTGTTAGATCATACTCTAGTGTGATTCTGAAACCTCAGAAAATCAAATAAATGAGCCGGTTTCTATCACAAAACAGATTTTTATATGTAAATAAAATACTTATATTAGCTCATCATCAATGAGTGAAACCAAATAAAATGCTTGAGCACCATTATTACTCAATATTATTTATTCTTAATGAAAGGTGAGGTGTAAGTGTAGGAATGCTTATAGGAAAGTGACACTGCTTAAATACCAGAAATATAAGAGTAGCATCCTGGTTCTCATTCTAAGTCACACAAACTGCTTAGACGAATATTTGTTTTTGAATGTCATAAGGAAGCACAATATAAGTGGATTTTATTGGTATTCTGATTAACATTAAAGACTTAATTTGATCAAGACAAATTCAGCAGCTGTGGCTGGTCCTGGAGATGCCTCATTTGAAGCTGCAACCACATGGCTGAGTAGGGCTAATTACAGGGAGTTCATGACTCCCTTGTGACATCAGCTTCACTGGTTATTGGTTTGTTCCGTGGCACAACTCAAAATGCTAGTTATGACCTATAAAACCCTATATGGCTTAGGTTCAGGCTGTTTGAAGGAAGGTATTTCCCCACATGAGTTTGTCCAGAGAGATCTTTGGGGGAAGCCCTTCTCTGGCCCAACACTCTCATGAGCACATCTGGTGGAAACACAGATTGCTCCAGTGTTATGAAACTTCATTCCTAGGAGTTTTATTAATGGGTTGCTGTGAGTTTTCTGGGCTGTATGGCCATGATCCAGAAACATTCTTTCCATACAGCCTGGAAAACTCAAAGCAACCCAGTGATTCTGGCCATGAAAGCCTTCTACAACACAATTTTATTATTGTTATTCTTCTATCAGCAGATAGAGATTTTTTTTGTTATTCTAACAAGCTTTGAGAATAATTTAGAAAGAATGAGCTTTTAATACTGTGTAATGCTAACTTAATTCCTATGAAACTGTTTGTATGTTTTTGCTTATATGTGCTTATATGTGTTTTTATTGTATCGGTTTTAACTTTTTAATGCCACCATGAATACAAGTTCTGGAGGAAAAGGTGGAAATAAATAAATGAATATGATAATGATGTTTCCTGTAGCAATTTCAGTGGAAACAAGCTAAACCAGAAAATCAATCTTCTAACCAACATGCATTAACTCAGGTGATAGGAAGAATGAATTACATTACTCTGATCTAGCAAAAGGATGGCTTTTTCCAGTAATCCACATTCCAGATTCCTGAGACAACGGAAAGCAGCCAAAAGATGAAACAGTTGTTCCCATGTAAACACTTTAATTCCAACTGAGGAAGCTTCTGTTGAAATAATTATATGTGCATGTTCTAAAAAGATTTTGTTTGATGTAATTTTCTACCAAATATGTTTGTTCTATCTTCATGAGTCTTGTTATGGTGGTGGTTACTGAGGAAGAACTACAAGTGGCCCCAGAAGCCTCTGAAGAACTGTATATCATGTAGCCTCCCTCCCTCCCATAATACAGCCTTACCATTCAAAGAGCAGTCAGAAGTCGAGGGAAATTAAATGGCCAGGAATGTTGGTGAATCACCTAGAATTTTTATTTAAGCATCACCAAATGACATTTTGGGTGGCAAAATGGGCCAGACAATCATTTTGGTGGCAAAATGGGCCAGACAGTTAAATAGGTTGTCTGGCTCATTTTGCAGCTGGAATACTTTGACAGGCTCCATGGTACCTGACCTTTTGCTACAAACAAAACATCTAAAACATAGCATCCGCATTTAAAACATAGCAACTGGCCACGAACACAAGATATTGCTCACTTCAACAATGGGACAATTTACAAAAGAGGAAATAATGGCAAGCACTAATGTTTAGTTCATAGAGTTTGTGCCCTCTTTTCCTCATATGCCCTCCTTGCACACAGTATTTGGTTTATAAGAACTGTGGCTTTGAAGAAGATTCTGTTCTTCCTTTGCAATACTAGTACAACATATTTTGATAGTCAAGCACTGGAAACACCAATGGCTTATGAGGTAGTACTAGTCAAATATAGGATGAAAACAGTTTCTAAACATATTGCTAAAATTGTAGTATCCGTTTTGTTTATCAATGCAGAGGAAACATAGAAATACCCTGTTTCCCTGAAAATAAGACATCCCCAAAAAATAAGACCTAGTAGAAGTTTTGCTGAATTGCTAAATATAAGGCCTCCCCCGAAAGTAAGACCTAGCAAAGTTTTTGTTTGGAAGCGTGCCCATTGAACAGAACACCAGAGCATGCAGGATTGGTAAATGTAAACAATAATAATAATAATAATAATAATAATAATAATAATAATAATAATAATAATAATAAATCACACAGTCCTAAACGCTTGGGAAGTGTTCGACTTGTGATTTTGTGATACGAAATCCAGCATGTCTATCTTGTTTGCTGTGTCATACAATAAAATAATAATAATAATAATAATAATAATAATAATAATAATAATAATAATTTTATATCCCGCTTCCATCTCCCCAGAGGGACTCGGGGAGGCTTACATACCAGTTGTATATGGAAATAATGATAGTAACAAGAAATTCTTGACAGGAGTCACAGTTTGTCTGGTTTAGTTATGTTGGTTTGTGATGACAACTACTGTACAGTATAGAATAAATTTTCATTTTTTTTTGTTCAACAATAAATATGAATTCTTCTTCATGGAAAAATAAGACATCCCCTGAAAATAAGACCTAATGCATCTTTGAGAGTAAAAAATAATATAAGACACTGTCTTATTTTCGGGGAAACACGGTATTCTAGTAGAGATTATGAAAGAAATATTTGTCCCTGCCTAACACTTATGGTCTTTCTTTCCTCTCAATTCTTTTTAATACTCTTCCCACTGTCAAGCTATAGGATTTCTGGGCACAGGATGCTTCCTCTTAAAATAGATAGTTGTCGGGTTCTCTTCTCCCAGTTGTGCTGTGGGTCCGTCTTCCAAAGAAAGCACCAAGACACACGCGGGTAGATTCCAACAAGTTTTATTGTACTGAATACCAGAACCTTCTTTTGTGCCACATATATAGGGACTCTTACATACCAGAGGGTCATTGATGTTTTATGGCCGGCCTGCTTTATGGCTGGCATCTGTTCTTTGTCCGCTGAGCAGAGATGTCAAGGATTGGAGATCCTGACAATAGTTTGAAATTGTATAGCAACGTGATAAGGGATTAATTCATTTGAATGTGGAAAGACATGATTGAAACTCAGTCTATATGACTTCACTTAAGGAAAACAATATGGTTTCTAATTGCTTAAGTGTGAAGTCTCAATTTATCTTAAATGTCCTAGATCATAGGCAGAGGCCAACAGAAGTTACACTACAAATTTTATTTTGGGAGCCAATAAGGAGATCATGGAATAGACCATTTAGGTAACTGATGTGTCACAGAAATCAATATATCTATTATATTTAATTTTAAATATGATATATCAAAGAAGACTTTCATGCTGTTGCTGCTCCATGTATTAAAATTTATGTACATCAATTCACAAGCACAAAACATAGTGAAACGGGTGTAGTCATGTGCAATGATGAGTCAGAAGGGACACAAATATGATTCACTATTTGTTAATATGTAATTTCAATGAGAAATGCCTGGATGATTATCACATTTGTCTCATCAGATTATATATTAGATGCTTGATGCTTTGTGCTAAAAGCAATGTGAAGTTGATTAAAATATGAATTTGATAACAAGATCTAAAGGACAATCAAACATGCATTGGTATGTATGCATGATCACTGTATAATTGTAATGTTGTGATGTTATCAAAATTTTAGTTTAATTTATTATACTTTGCCTTTTTCTTTGATTAGCACTATGATCACACGCTGGCAAAATGTTCTGTAAATATAGGATGTTTCAGATATTATATAACTGTCAAAGACAGAACGCCACAAGATAAAACATAACAAAGTTTATTGGAGTTACAGAACCAAAAATGCCCGTAAAAGACAAGGGCTAGGCAAACACTGGCCTTAAAAGTAAAAAGAGACAAGAAAAACGTTCAAAAGATAAACCGGATTAAACCGGAGTTTAATCCGGGTTAAATCAAAACAGCTTGCTTCAGCCTGGGAATAAACAAACAGAAGCTGGTGAACAAAAAGTTCAAAGGAATGCAACTAATTGGCAGCAGATGCTTCTCTGCTGCCAAGAGCTATGTTTGAGTAACTTAGAGGTTACTCCTCCACACAGCAGGCAATTTCCCGATACAAACACAGCAGACGAGGGCAGAAGCAGTCAGCGAAGTCCCAATCCGTTCCGAAGGTCGTAAGGCAGATGCAGACGTTTGTAGTTCA
This sequence comes from Anolis carolinensis, assembly GCF_035594765.1. Classification (NCBI taxonomy): domain Eukaryota; kingdom Metazoa; phylum Chordata; class Lepidosauria; order Squamata; family Anolidae; genus Anolis; species Anolis carolinensis. The sequence goes on along the minus strand of NC_085842.1, from coordinate 76,987,072 downwards.
CCAGTTCCAACGATAGACACAGGTAGGAGAATCCAAGGCCGTAGTCAGTCAGTCCGTAAGTCCAGAGTAAGCAGATGGCGTCCGTCAAGAAGACGACGGAAGGTCAAAGGTAGTCAGCAAACGAATCACACCCGTCTTCAGGAAAACTTCCCACACAGATCCCAAGCGTTCGTCCAGATTACCTTGCCCAACGCAATTTGCTATTGCTCCCAAACCCCATTTTATGCCAGTTACAAGTCCTCATCGCTATCAGCTGTTCTCCTTAGCCCGGGCGTTTCCTCATCCCTTTCCTCATCAGAACTGGAACACCTTTGACTACGCCCCACAGCATCCCCAGCTGTGGATCCCGTCCCATCCCTCCAGCTTGTCCACGGGTCTAATCCTGAAGGTCCCCAATCGCCTTCCATACTATCATTGCCAGTGGCACCCAAATCCTCCCTTACACGAGTCCATTCCATGTCATCCTCTTCCGAGCTAACCATCTCTTCCTCCATTCTCTCAGTAAACCCCTCAAAAGAATCCTCGTCAGATGGTTCTGCAAAGATATCTCGCAGCCGCTTCCTTTCTCGCTCCTCGAGCGTATCTGACTCTCGAGGAGTCTTACGCCCACGTCTCCCAGTAGTAGAGCCATGAGGCTCAACCATAACAATAACAGCATGCATGTATTAGCTGCTGGATAGAGAGTATAGCCAGCCCCCCTGCATTCATGGAGTACAATAAACACCTGTGTGTGTTTCACACTAGTAAAGTTTAAGTTGTGCATGTTAAAAAAGCTTAAGTAGTAAAGCACAGCAGACCTCCGTGTTTATAACTCCATAACAATTAATTTAACAGCATATGCTTAATAAATACATAAAAACCAGAACGAGAATGAGGAAGCAATTCTTGCAATTGAGGGATGAAAGATGTGGGGTCTCCCAAGATTCTATATTGGAGCATGTATAATTTTTCTGAAGTGAGCGGAACATTAGCAAAGTCTGTAGATGTCATCAAATTGCAGAGAAGCACTGGTAGTCAGTGTGTGCTGACTATGAGACAACCCTCTCACCCCAATACAAAGTCTCTCCTGAAATGAATAGCCCAAGGATTGCCAAAAAAATCAAGTAAACGAAGTGCAGTGAGCAGAGAATGAACGAAGAGGAGAAAAGGGCAAATAACAGCTATCTTCAAAGAGCTGAAAAGTTGTTACTTTGTGTTTGTTTTCTTAACAGAGTAGGACTAAAAGCAATAGATTCTGTTTATAAGATGGGAAATTCTGACTAAACATTTAAAAGAAACAAACTACCGTAATTCATTGTGTAATAGTTGCCAGCACATAATAACTCCCCTTTTCGGGAAGGCAAAATGAGACTTTTGCCTTTCCCTGCATAATAGTCGCACCTTTAGTTTATTCACCTGGGTGAGCGAACTTAAGGGTGTGAATGCTCTTTTGGCACTGTGGGACTTGACTGATCTCTCAGCTTTCCCACAGTGCCAAAAGGGAAAGAAAAAAGGTGGGCAGGGAGTGAATTCACTCTCCCACGCCTGCCTTCTTTCCCTTTTCACAAGGAGGCAGCCACGCAAGCGGATAAACTATCACCTACCTGCATGGCTGCCCCTTTGATTGCCACTTCCCTGTGCAGCAGCCTCTTTGAAGGAGCCCCTAGTCCTGGAAGCAAGTTAATCATCACCCACCCACACAGGTGCTTCCTTTGAGGGTACAACCCACCCGCATGGCTGCACCTTCATATTGATTAAAATGGGGCTTTTTTCACCATCTAATAGTCTCCAGAAAGTGGCAGACAACTATCTGATTGTGCCTCTAGCAATTCAGACGTGAATGACTTAAGAGGTGGTTAAAATAAGAATAGGAACTGTGAATAAACAGATAGTTCTTGCAATAAAAGGATGAAACAAGAGGGTTTTCTAGTGATCTATTTTGGGAATCTATTTTGTAACCTTTAAAAACGTGATCAGTAATCATGAGGGAGGAAAAAATAAGCCAAAACTGCAGAAGACATCGAAAAACCAAAACCAAAGTAGATTATAAAGAGCTGCTATAGAATGTTTCCAACAGTTAGAAACAACATAAAAAATATGGTTTTATATAGGGATTAACATGAGAACGTTGTGGCTAAAACAGCAACAGCATTGACAGTTCTATCTACATGTGTACAAAGAGGGAGTTTAAACTAGCCATGACTAATCAGGAAAAGATATATTCAAGATGGATAATTAAGGAAAATCAACCAAGTTTTGAAAGGCAGTATTTGTTGGAAGTGAAGAAGCCATTAGGGAAAAAGGAAACTCTGTGCCTGTAGTGTCTGCCTGTCATCTTGTTTTTATCTCTGTTTCCTAGATCTACACAGCTCAAGTTGTTTTAGCTTCCTGTCTGCCTGTAGTGGTCATTCCCCTTCATCCCAAAAGTTTTGACAGGCAGTCCCCAAGTTACAAACATCCGCTGTACAAATGACTCCTAGTTAAGAACAGGGGTGAGACAACAGGAGGTGAGAGAAATCTATCCCTTGTAAGGGAAATTCATTCCTGGACAAGTTATCATGGGGAAAAGATGTCTCCACTGAAGCTTATCATCTATCCTTGTTCCCACAACCAGCTATTTTTTTTTTTTTTGCAAGATCCAATTGACACGGGCAGAAAGGGAGGTGAAATTATCTGGCAAGTCTCTCTTGTATATTTCTTTGAAATATTAGCGGAAATTCCTAAGAGGGGTTTTTCTATGTAGAACTTCCTGCTTCTTTCTTACTTCAATAGTGTTCCACTGGCCTGATCTACACTGCCCTTTATCCCAGGATCTGATCTCAGATGATTGGCTTTGAACTGGATTATATGAATTTACACTGCTAGATAATCTGAGATAACTACATAATCTGGGATCAGATCCTGGGGCACAGGGCAGTGTAGAAGGGGTCACTATCATTTTAAAAATCTGCTTTCCCAAATTTGTTCTAAATTTCAAAAACCAAATCAAAGAATGACTAGATTAAGAATACATACGTATAAATCCCAGAAATTACACTCAATGTTTTGCGTCCTTGCATATTGTATTCTGAATGGGATTGACTGCACCTATAATTATATTTGGTAAGTCCCCACATGAGCATAAATATTTGCAAAACTGGTGAGGGAACAAATGCAGAAGACAGTATTTTTAGTAAATTACTATATAAAAATTATATATCTCCTAGCCAAATTATATTCAACATTTCATTTCATAGGAGGCGATTAGATGGTCTATAATGTAAGCATGATTATGCTACAGCCTAAATAAATGTCCTTTACAATAAACTTCATAACTTCAGTAAGATACTGAAGTTCAAAAATAGTATTATTTTCTTAGTTCATGTATGTAATATCTATGGTTATTGGCCAATATCCTCAACGGCTTAGCCTTTATGCTGGCCTGCAAAAAAGGAAACTATAATGGAAGTAACATAATCGTTCTTTCGAAGAGCCATATAATTGTTAGACTGTGTGTTTTAGTCTTCTAAAGTATCAGTAGGTTTATTTTCCAAGCTACACAAGCATAAAATATAACTAAGTGACCTCTTTTAAATTACAGGAATGCTGCCCCAAAATATTTTCAAGTACCCACAATATGTGATGCTCCGGATAAGGGAATGGGATAGGGCATGACAAAATCAACTATGAATATGGTAGTGAAGGCATAATCATGAGCAGAAAGTGTAAAATTTTAGTAAATGTCAAATAAATCCACCAATACTAAATGCTGCCACATAATGCAGACATGGACAAAACACCTTGGCCTTCCTGAACATCCTTTATAGGCTCATTGTTCAAAATATTAATCCCTGTCAAAATAGGCCCATCCCTTTCATACTTTCATAATTTCCTTGACCAATAAATTGTATCACTGTTATAGGGAACCATCTGCCTTTGTTGATTATCTGGCCAATGTGGCTCAATCTCAAATAAGTTTCACTTTTGTAAAAAGTCATATAAAAACTCTGATCCCAAGTCTATCACATGAATTTCATAGACGATTTCATAGATCTCTTTCGTTCTGGTGCAAGATATTATTTCACCAAGGAATTAAAGAGGAGAAAGGTACCCAAAGTGCAGTACAGGGATCTATTACTAAAGCCCCTGGGAGGTGGCTCCATTTCAAAATTCTGAATGAAGGAGAGCCCATCACCTTCTAAGGTACTCCATTCTATTGTAAGAAAACTCTTAATGTGATAAGGTTCTTCCTAAAAGTTTAGTTTGAATATTTTTCTTATTCATTGCATCTATTGACTTTCTAAGGTCACATATAATGGTTTGCTATTCAAAATTCTGTGCAGTTCTAGAACCAGACACAAACTAAGTCTATGCCACCTAGAGGACTCCCTGTTCCCTTTATGGTGAGGCTGGGGGTCCTCCAGCCAGAGCATTAAATGAAAGAAGGCCAAGAGCCCTCCTTCTCTCCTGGGTGTCCTGACAGAGATGCTGCCTTAGGATCCCAGAGGAAGTGTGGTGAAATGAAAATGGTTGTAAGTGTCAGCAACAATGGGGGACCCTTTTCTCCCTATAGTTTTGAGGGGATAGAGCGGTGATTATCATCCAGTGGGTCCCCAGGTGTTTTGGCCTACAATTCCCAGAAATCACAGTCAGTTAGGATTTCTGGGAATTGAAGGCCAAAACATCTGGGGACCAGGGTGAGAACCACTGGGCTAGGGGCTCTGCTGGCTTTACTAAGTTCAGAATGGAACAGCCACCGCATGGGGAAAGCACTCTACTATTTTTCAGAGGTTTTTATTTATTTATCATGTCAGAAGCAAATTGATAATACAGTTATAATGTATTAAAAAAAACAAAAGCCAAGTTAAAAACTTGGCATTGTACTAAATTTCCTTTGACTAGAAGCTGGCCACTTCGAGTGCTTCTGGTGTCAACATAAGAAGGTCCTCCATTGCGCATGAGGCAGGGCTCAGACTGTATTGTAGTAGGTGGCCTGTGGTTTGCTCTTCTCTGCACTCGCATGTCCTGAACTCCACCTTGTTGCCCCATTTCTTAAGATTGGCTCTGCATCTTGTGGTGCCAGAGAGCAGTCTGTTCAGCGTCTTCCAAGTTGCCCAGTCTTCTATGTGCCCAGGGGGGAAGTTTCTCATCCATTATCAGCCATGGATTGAGGTTCTGGGTTTTAACCTGCCACTGTTGGACTCTCACTTGCTGAGGTGTTCCTGAAAGTATCTCTGTAGGTCTTAGGAAGATATTTCTTGATTTAAGGTGTTAATTTGCTGGCTGATAACCGAACAGAGGATGGGCCAGAGATGTCATTGCCTTGGTCTTTTCATTACTGGCTGCTACTTCCTGACAAATGTCAGGTGGTGCAATACCGGCTAAGCAGTATAATTTCTCCAGCGGTGTAGGGTGCAGGCATCCTGTGAGGCATGTCTCCTGTGCAGGCATGTCTCATTAAAAGCCACATCCACTGTTTTAATGTGGTGAAATGTGTTCCACACTGGGCATGGGTATTCAGTAGCAAAGCGCAAGGGCAGATGTCTTCATGGTATCTGGTTGTAATCCCCAGGCTGTGCCAGTCAGCTTTCATATCCTATGATTTCTAGCACCCACTTTTTGCTTGATATTCAAGCAGTGCTTCTTATAAGTCAGAGCATGGTCCAGAGTAACTCCCAGGTATTATAGTGTGCAGCAATGCTCCAGTGGGATTCCTTCCTAGGTAATTCTCAGCGCTTGAGATGCTTGTCTGTTCTTAAGGTGAAAAGCACACATCTGTGTTTTAGATGGATTAGGAATCAGCTGGTTTTCCCTGTTATAGATGGTAAGAGCACCTAGAGCTTTGGAGAGTTTCAAAGCTCCCTGCTTGTACGGTGATGGCACAACCATCAGCGTTGATGAAACCCTCTGTCCCTTCTGGCAGTGGCTGATCATTTGTTTGGGTGTGCACCTGGAACAATTTTGATTTGCAAATGACAAACTTGGATATACTTCCATGAGAAAATGTAAGAAGTGGTGTTAACTACCACTCCACATATAGCAAGATTACAGAGAGACTTTCAACATTGGAAAATTAACTTTTAGCTTTACATTCTAAACACAACTAATGGAAACTTTGTTGGAAGACAATAATAATGTAGCACTTATTTGAAACCACATTCCACCATAAGATGATTAAATGGTATTGCAAGTGTCAGAGCATTCCTTTCTTAAGTAACATTATTTCCCTCTGTGTATTTGAATAATACTTAGAATTACATCACATTTTCCCTATTAAAACATTTCTCTCACAGCTAAGAATTCATTGCCTCAGGGTAAGAAAATGTAAAAGAGACATGATTATGCCCAAGAGCATTCATGCCAGCAGAATGCAGTCAGGGTCTGGTTAGCCCAATGTTGCCTCTTTGCATGGGTCACACAGTTTGATCACAAATTTAGTGGTAACTGTTGGTTACATGGCTCTTTCAAACCAATTCAATGTTTATTTTATGTCTTCTGAGAGTGGCCCCAAGACAGACTACCTAGATGTGAGATGTGAAGTTTGTTCTGAAGACACCTCCCATATTTTCCTGTACTTAAATCATGAAGAGTAGCTATACAAAACTACCAATCATAACAGCTAACTAAAACCTCTACAATTAGGAACTGTGTACTTCTGCATGACAAGGGGTTGGACTGGATGGCCCTTGTGGTCTCTTCCAACTAAGATACATCTCTGATATTGAGGCAAAAACAACAAAATAGTTCTAATCATCAGTAGCTATAAATATTGTGAGAATGCCAGACATATGTAAATACCTACTTATGTGGATAGAATCATGGACTAAACTGATTCTTGATCTGGTTCAGCAAGGCAGTAGTCATACTGTATGAAGCAATAATCACTGGGATTGCACTGTGAGGCATAGGGAAAAGGACAGACTAGCAGCCTTGTCACAGGATGATTTTTGCTTATTATGGCAAAAGGTTCCTTTTTGAAACATGACTACTATCCAAACTCCAATCCTACACGAGAACAGACATTTGGGTAGTATCATATAATGGTGTATCACAAAATTCATCCAAATTGTACTATGGAACTACAGGTTGCATCCAGATTGCCTTGAATTATATCCAGATTTCTCATTAAGTGTATACCAGACAACCTAGAGCAGTAAAGCTTGCTTTTATAACATGTAAAATATCTGTATTTACCATCTGGAAGTAGGATTTTGAGGAGGCAAATATTTTATGATTGAATTTACAGCTCTTACTCTGATGTTCTAAAACAAAAATATTTCTATGCAACAATAATACTTTATTCTTTTGACATTTATACAAGTGTAGAATTTATGGTGCATATAGAGATGAAAAGGTAATAATATATGAGTCATATGTTCTAAAAAAGGTGTAAGTGTATCTAAATATCTTTATGAACAAAACTCAACAAAGTTTCTATTCAGTATTTATTCTTCTTTGTCAAATAATGGTTGGGGATCAAAAATAACAACAGAACTGAAATAGTAAAGTATCCATAATTAAGCAATTCAACGATATATCTGTTATTCATCCTGGAAAGAAGTCACAAGTGGAGTGCTGCAGGGTTCCGTCCTGGGCCCGGTTCTGTTTAACATCTTTATTAATGACTTAGATGAAGGGCTAGAAGGCATGATCATCAAGTTTGCAGATGACACCAAACTGGGAGGGATAGCTAATACTCCAGAAAACAGGAGCAGCATCCAAAACGATCTTAACAGATTAGAGAGATGGGTTAAAACTAACAAATTGAAGTTCAACAGGGACAAATGCAAAATACTTCACTTAGGCAGAAAAAATGAAATGCAAAGATACAGGAGATCTTGGACAAGTTAAACATGAGCCTACAATGTGATGCAGCGGGGGGGGGGGGGGGGAGGCAATAGGATTTTGGCCTGCATAAATAGGAGTACAGTGTCTAGATCCAGGAAAGTCTTGCTACCCCTTTATTCTGCCTTGGTCAGACCACACCTAGAATCATAGAGTTGGAAGAGACCTCATGGACCATCCAGTCCAACCTGGAATACTGTGTCAGTTCTGGGCACCACAATTGTGATGTGAGATGCTGACAAGCTGGAAAGTGTCCAGAGAAGGGTTACTGGAGAACGAACCCTATGAGGAGCGGCTTAAAGAGCTGGGCATGTTTAGCCTGCAGAAGAGAAGGCTGAGAGGAGTCATGATAGCCATGTATAAATATGTGAGGGGGAAGTCATAGGGAGGCAGGCGCAAGCTTGTTTTCTGCTGCCCTGGAGGCTAGGACGCAGAACAATGGCTTCAAACTACAGGAAAGGATATTCCACCTGAACATTAGGAAGAACTTCCTAACTGTGAGAGCTGTTCGGCACTGGAACTCTCTGCCCCAGAGTGTGGTTGAGGCTCCTTCTTTGGAGGCTTTTAAGTAGAGCCTGGATGGCCATCTGTCAGGGGTGCTTTGAATGTCATCTTCCTGCTTCTTGGCAGGGGGTTGGCCTGGATAGCCCATGAGGTCTCTTCCAACTCTATGATTCTATGAAAGAAATGCGAGTGAATTAAAGCCAACACAAGCTACTAGAAGACTCTGTCATATATCAAAACTTTATGGTTTATCTGAGTAGTTCTCAACCTGTAGATCCCCAAACAACAACAACAACAACAACAACAACAACAACTTGTGGCGCAGGCTGGAGAGCAGCTATAATCAATCACTGCAATGAATCACTCTGACCAGGAGGTCATGAGTTCGAGGCCCACTCGAAGCCTATGTTTGTTTGTCTTTGTTCTATGTTAAAAGGCATTGAATGTTTGCCTATATGTGTAATGTGATCCGCCCTGAGTCCCCTTCGGGGTGAGAAAGGCGGAATATAAATGCTGTAAATAAACAAATAAAAATAAATAAACAACAACAACAACAACAACAACAACAACTTTATTTTTGTATCCCGCCCCATCTCCCCGAGGCGACTCGGGGCAGCTCACATGGGGACTAAGCCCAACAACATACAATAAAATAATGCGGTATAAAATACACAATATAAACTACAACAATATAAAATGTATAATTATCACAACAATTTAATATATCAACTCTACAACACAGCTTCACAGAGTAAAAGCATGGTCATTGAACAGGGTGATATCATGACACTTCAGTCCACGGTCTTGGAGGAGAGGAATAAAATTATAATTGTGTAATTGTGATGTCTCATGGGCCATGTAGTCCTGTTCCTAGTATTATTGTGACAGATGAAGAGGAAAACTTGGATTTCCCACCGTTTCAGCCAGAATTGGAGCCCTTGCACCTGCAGGATATTTGCCCTCCAGAAGCCAGCCAAACAAGCCTTGAGCAGAAATCTCCCCCATTTTCTCGCCGAGATTATTATAGTCAACAAAGAGGCGCTCGCGAGGCGACTTGCCGGAGCGCTAGGATAGCTGCCAGACATTTAGCTGATTAAGTCTGTTTCCCTTGGGAAACTTTAAGGAGTCAAGCATCTGGACACAGAATGGTTTTCGTTTCTTGTTCCCCAGAGAAAATGTTCTTTGGCGGGAAAACAAGATCCTATTTAGGTGTTTGCTTTCTAAGAAACCTTGCGGAGTCAATTCGTCAGCTCGTGGAGTGAGATCGTGTGTGGACTTCGTACTCCAGTTCCCAGCTCCTGAATCAAGTTCCCAGCCCTGCCTTGTTCCACGGATTTCTATGGACTCAGTTCTTGTTCCACGATTGCCTTGTTTCAAGTTGGACCTTGTCAAGTCTCAAGTCTTGCCTTGCCTTGCGTTTTAAACCACGGACCCTGCTTCTCGGATTCCAGACTTGTTTTCCTTTCCTTCGGATTTACCTTAAGCCTCAAAGTCTATGGACAGTTCCCCACACTATTGCTTGCCAAATAGTGTGTGTTTCGGTGAAGTGGATTATAACTTTGGACTTTAATATCTTATATTGGACATTGTTTTCCTGGACTATATTTGACCTTTCCTGAAAGGTCTACTTCTGAACTATATTCTACACCTGTTTTTATTGACTTTATATATTTCTTTAATAAAGATATTAGATAGATTCTGGCTTCTGCGTATGGTTATTGGTGCTCTGCAGCCTGGGTCCTGACAGTAATGTCTTAGGGGAACTCATCACAAACATCCGTGATAAGGTGCAGAAGACTAGGATGTTGGGACAGGTAGGGACTCAGTCAACTGAGTCCCCAGATGTTTTGGCCTTCAACTCCCAGAAATCGTAAAAGCTGGTAAACTGGCTTGGATTTCTGGGAGTTGTAGGCCAAAACACCTGGGGACCCACAAGTAGAGAACCACTGGTTTATCTCTAAAAACAGAGAATCTGTACTTTCAGGTCATAGTACATTCACAAACCCCATTACAATAGAAGTCAGTGAAAAATGTATTCATACAGAAGTATCCTTTTAGAAATGGAATGGAAATATTAGGGTGTTTAAATAAAAGGAATGAAAACATACTTAAGAGGTATAATGATGTACAACAGTACTAGCTATACTGGCCTAGTGATCTTAGCTTGGTTTAACTAGTGCCTCCTATTCTATCCAAAATGGAAATTGAACCCAAACAGGTAAATGTTAATAATTAACCAGGATTTTGAATGAGGTTGTTTCTGAAGCTGGAAACATTACAAACTGGGCCATATTGTCAAATGTGTTAAAGTTGTGTTATTTTTATGCACTGATTTACATCAATTACATTTATTCTGGTTTTTATGCTGAATCCGAAACATATATTATTTCATCTAGAATCCAGACCGTAAGCAGCTGTTAATATAGGTTTGCCATAAACAAGGAAGTTTGCCCATCTTTGCTAGTCCAGCTATTGCCTTGCCACGACTGTGCTCTTCCTCTTAGCTTTTTCCATGAAAAAGTACTGATACTAAAATTTTGAAAAATATTTTGGTTGTACCCATTGCCTTTTGGTGGTATTGCATTTCGATTATAACAGAGGAGTTTTTAAAAGTTACATGTTTTCTATGTGAATATTGCCAGAACAAACAAAAATTCTATTTCTTTATGAAATGTGGTGTAAAATATCTAAAGATGAGCACAGGCAGTCTCTGAGTTACAAACAAGATTGATTATGTAGGTTTGTTCATAAGCTGAATTTGTATGAAAGTCAGAACAGGTAGTCCCCTGCGGGGTGAGAAAGGCAGGGTATACATGAAGTAAATAAATACATCTTTAAGTGTAATTTCAGCCCATTTTTAAAGTTTTGAATACCATAGGGAAGGGTTAATGCTCCTGTAACCTTTGTTTTGCTGTCTGTGCTCTTGTTCAGATGATTTCACCTTACTTTTTGTCCATGTAACAATTGGATTTTGAAAATTTTGAGTTATTACAGAAACAAGGATTGATGGAAAAGCTTCAGTGGTTAACCTTTCCCCCATGATAACTCTTATAGGTCTAGATTCCCCTTCCTAGTGGTAGAGTTCCTCTAACTTCCTGTTGTCTTCCCCCTGTTCTTAATTAGGAGTCAGATGTCTGTACCTTCGGGACTTCTTGTATCTCTTAAATTTTCAAACTTATAAAATCCCTATGTTATCAGTTCCAGGAACAATTTATTGTCAAGGATGTCCATATCTCTATTTTGCATCAGTTTATGATACAAACTACCTGTTCATAAAATAGGCTGTGAAGTGATAGGCAGCTGCAGCAGAATCGTATTGAGGTAAAAAGGGCACAGATACTGCAATCATCGGACTGGATGGGCAATTTTCTTTGCTGGCAAAGTATGCATGCTTTTTGACCACCAACTTCCCAGGCACTACTATGACCAGTCAGAAAAGTATCTTACACTAGCATAACAGGACATTATACCTGCATAAGTACCAAGAAATTTTTGATACCTATCTGTTATGTAATGACATAGGCAATGAAGTTCTGCACTATCTATATATATAAAAGAGCGATGGAATCGCGGCGCCGGACAAAACAACAAAACTAAAGGCCCCCTCGAAATTTGACAACACAACCCATCATCCACGCCTCTAGGTCGATACAACAAAACATCACGTCACAAACCTCCACGGGGCCTAAAAAAACCCCAAAAACCGGAACAATCCAACTGCGTCTGCACCAAAGGCCACCCTGCCCACAGACAAAACAACCCCCACCCCCTCCCTCAACTGCCGGCTGAGAGGGAAAAGGAAAGGGCCTGATGCCACCAGGCATGCCAGGAGATGGGAGTCCAAACACATCTGGACAGGCCTAGCCTGCCTTACCTCCTTCCACCCCTGCTACTTCAGGCTCCATTTAACAGCCTGGAGGGAGGTGTGGGCCTTGCAGATGTCCGCACTAATGGCGCCGAGACAGGAGGGAGCACCGGGGCCTGCACAGAGCCCCCGGCCGCCACCGTCGCCCTCCACTGAGGCCTGGCCGAGAGCGGGGCCAGGGGAGGCAGCGAGGAGCAAGAAGAGGCGAAGGACGCACCACCCGGTCGGTCGCCCCTTCTTCCCAGGAGGAGGAGGGAAAAGAAGGGAAGACAGATCCCCGCCTGCCCCTCTCCCTCACAAGACAAGGCAGCAAAGTTGTGCCCAGGTCGCTCTGTTACTTTCTTTTCTCGCCCTCCTTGGCGTCTCCTTCCGGGTGACAAGAAAATAGCTCCCTCCAAGGCCTTTCTCCCTTCACCAGGCGTGGACCCAACCACCCCTGACACCCCAGGGAAGGAGGCGGAAGGGCACCGACTCTCCCTCCTGAAAGGTCCCCTGCCTCCGTTTTAGCAGGAGGAACAACCAGGGTTTATCTACAACAGCCATGGGGAACTTGGTCCCTCCCTCCAGGTGTTTTGGACTCCAACTCCCACAATTCCCAACAGCCTCAAACCCAGGGGGGAAGGAAGGCTGTTGAGCCTATTAGGAATTGGGGGAGTTGAAGTCCAAAACACCGGGAGGGCCCAAAACAGGCATTCCACACAAGAAACATTCACAACCAACTAACACCTCCCAAAAAAAAGCTTCTTCAAGGTAGTAACCACCCAGACCTTAAAGCTCTAAGGATATTCAATACTAATCAGGCAACTCCATGGCAATATGCAAACCTGCCTCAAGCAGACAACAGATCTTTCTACCACCATGGACATTCCAGAGATACGTACATCAACCCCTTTGTAGCCCACCTTAATTAAGACTGAACAGCCTTGCAGCTTTAAACCCAGGCTGCCTCCTAGGCCACAGCAAAAAATATAATCCACTTCAGTGTGCATTTTAAACAGTTGTGTACAAGGGACCTCATAGAATCCTATTCTAACCAGATAATATATGATTATACATATAATATGTAATAATTACTGTGGTCTAATAAGAATACAGAACAATATAATCTCTACAATCAGGACACTAAATAACACTCAGAAGACAGGGGAATTCCAGACAGGAAACTATCAGGCCCAGCTAACACCTCCCAACAAAGGATTCCCTCAGGCAGGAACCACCCAGCCTTGGAAGCTGCAAGGCCATTCAATGTTAATTAAGGTAACTAAGTGCAGCATTCATACTTGCTACACTGACACTATTCATTGCTATTCGACCTGACCAACCAAGAATTCCACAAGGTAGAAAGTGCCCAGGCTTGAAACCAGCAAGGCTATTCGGTGCTGTTCAATCTGGCCAACCAAGATTTCCCCTAGATGGAAAACTCTCAGGTTTTGAAGCCATCAGGCCATTCCATCCTATTCAACCACCGGCCAGACTTTGAAACAGCAAGGCTATTCAGTGCAGTCCCAATTGGCCACAGCAACGCGTGGCAGGGCACAGCTAGTGACATATATAAGACTGAAAAACTATAATAGGAGAACATTGTAAAGTCAAACAAACAAGACTAAACCTTTAGTCAATTTTACATATGTTCATTCTTAAGTCTACTATTCCCATTGACATAAAATTGAAAAATGTGATTTTAGCTTTGCATATGTTTTAACGGATTTTAACTGTGAATTTTTAATACTGTTATGTTAAATTCTGTTTTAATGTTTACATATCTGCATATTTTAAATTGTGTGGTCATACTATTACAACCTCACTGTTTTTAAATTCTATGTTTTTAATAAGTATTTTTTATTCTTTTTGGTTAATGTGCAAATATTACAATTGGTGCATGTTATTGGGCTGTGGAACTCCTTGCCAAGGGAGATTAGGGAAGCCCCCTCACTCATGTCTTTTAGGAAGCAGCTGAAGACCTGGATGTGGGACCAAGCTTTTGGCCCATCCTAAGATACGGTTGATATAATCTGATGTATTCGCTGGATTAATGTGTAATTGAATACAGACTGGCTCTGACTTTTGGCCCAATGCTACTGGCCCTGTTGTAATGGCCACACAGTGTTTTATTGTTTTAAATGGGGTATGATATTGGATTTTAAGTGTGTTTTTACGATCGTTCGTTTTACTATATTTTGTATTATATGTGGCATTAATCTTGCCATTATGTAAGACCGCTCTGGGTCCCCCTGGGGAAGAAGAGCGGTATATAAATTAAATAAATAAATAAATAATTGTTTATTGATGTATTGTATTTATTTATTTATTTGCAGCATTTATATTCCGCCCTTCTCACCCCGAAGGGGACACAGGGCGGATCACATTACACATATAGGCAAACATTCAATGCCTTTTAACATAGAACAAAGACAAGACAAACATAGGCTCCGAGTGGGCCTCGAACTCATGACCTCCTGGCCAGAGTGATTCATTGCAGTTAAGTGCAGCTGGCTTGCTCTCCCGCCTGCATTTGATATTTCTGTGAGCCGCCCCGAGTCCCCTCCGGGGGAGATGGTGGCAGGATACAAATAAAATTATTATTATTATTATTATTATTATTATTATTATTATTATTATTATTATTATTTTAATGTAGGCCGCTTTGAGTCTCCCTCGAGAGAGATAAAGCAGGGTATTAATAATAATAATAATAATAATAATAATAATAATAATAATAATAATAGGCACAACAAAACATTGCATAGAAAGTTCCTTGACAAAATTGAAGGAAAAGCTGATAAGGAGAAGACCTGGCTATGGCTCACAAATGGGACGCTGAAGAAGGAGACAGAAGGCCTGATCCTTGCAGCCCAGGAGCAAGCCATCAAAACAAATGCAATTAAGGCCAAGATCGAAAAATCAGCTGATGACCCAAAATGCAGACTGTGTAAGGAAGCTGCTGTAAGAAAATCGCACAGACAGACGACAAACAGAGGCACAACTATGTGGCCCAAATGATTCATTGGAACTTATGCCTCAAGTACCACCTCCCAGCAGTAAAGAACTGGTAGGATCACAAACCTGCAAAAGTATTAGAAAATGAGTATGCAAAGATACTGTGGGACTTCCGAATCCAGACTGACAAAGTTCTGGAACACAACACAAGCTATGTGGTTGGACTGGATGGCCCATGAGGTCTCTTCCAACTCTACTATTCTATGATTCTATGACCTATGATTCTACACCAGAAATCACAGTTGTGGAAAAGAAAAAGGTTTGGATCATTGATGTTGCCATCCCAGGTGACAGTCGCATTGACGAAAAACAACAGGAAAACTCAGCCGCTACCAGGACCTCAAGATTGAACTTCAAAGACTCTGGCAGAAACCAGTGCAGGTGGTCCCGGTGGTGATCGGCACATTGGGTGCCGTGCCAAAAGACCTCAGCCGGCATTTGGAAACAATAGACATTGACAAAATTACGATCTGCCAACTGCAAAAGGCTGGGATCTGCATGCATCATCCGAAAATACATCACACAGTCCTAGACACTTGGGAAGTGTTCGACTTGTGATTTTGTGATATGAAATCCAGCATATCTATCTTGTTTGCTGTGTCATAATATAATAATAATAATAATAATACATCACACAGTCCTAGACACTTGGGAAGTGTTCAACTTGTGATTTTGTGATACGAAATCCAGCATATCTATCTTGTTTGCTGTGTCATACAATAATAAGTATTTAAATGTGTAATAATAATAATAATAATATAATAACTTTATTTTTATACCCCGCCTCCATCTCCCCAAAAGGACTTGGGGTGGCTTACATGGGTTCGAGCCCGGGTAAAAACAGTAACAAAATAAAACACATCAAATGAAAAAACATGCAAAATTATAAAATTTTAAGCACTAACATGTAAAGATAAAATAGCAAGCTTAATAAAACATGATTTAAACACGAAAATGGATTTCGTGTACTTTAATGGATTTTCTCTCAGTGTGAATTTTTAGACATGTATGTATTTTATATCAATGTTAGTACAGTAGAGTCTCACTTATCCAACACTCGCTTATCCAACGTTCTGGATTATCCAACGCATTTTTGTAGTCAATGTTTTCAATACATCGTGATATTTTGGTGCTAAATTTGTAAATACAGTAATTACTATATAGCATTACTGCGTATTGAACTACTTTTTCTGTCAAATTTGTTGTATAACATGATGTTTTGGTGCTTAATTTGTAAAATCATAACCTAATTTGATGTTTAATAGGCTTTTCCTTAATGTCTCCTTATTATCCAACATATTCGCTTATCCAACATTCTGCCGGCCCGTTTATGTTGGATAAGTGAGACTCTACTGTACTTCGTTTGTAGAACTGCAAAATTTGGATAAGTGCAAGCACCAAAGGATAATTGAGTCTAGGAGGCATGGATCTGGGTTTCTCACCTCAAATGCAGAACAAACACAACCTTGAGCATCCTTACTGGTAGAAAAATGTTCCATCATATCCACAGTATTAAAGTGTGTATTAAGCATCACCCATTTCCCCTTTGTTTCCTTCTCTCCGCGTCTACATTATTCGACCTCTGTTTTAATATCCTATAGCCTTGAACCAGATTTACAGAAAAGCATATCCATGTCCTGGGGCAACCTAAGTGGAATTATTTCAGCAGAAGACCTCCCCTTCCCCACTCTAATATATTACAATTTCCTTTTGGAGATTGCTCAGATATTTGCCATGCAATGTGTGTGTTTTTGACATTTCAGAAATATAAAATGAAGCTTCTTGCCACATACAAAACCAGTAAACCAATTCATAGGATCATGCCCAGAATTTTTTTTCATCTTGAAACCTTGTTTGTTATAATCCCCTGTAACCCTACTGCTATTCCCTTAAGCAGTATTTCTATTTGGAATAAGGTGTCTATTATTAGGTTGTTTTTCTTAAATGTGGGCATGTTTCTTCATTTATGTAAGAAACTGCAAACTGCAGATTTTTAAAAATAAGTGTGTCATTTCATATCAGAAATGGACTTGAATGAACCATATGGGGCTTGTTCTGGCTTTGTGCCATTCACTATTAGGCTTCAGATTTAACCACATCTTTTGCTTAGACGTCTAGAGCTAAGCTAGAAGTTTTGGCTGAGATACAAGGAGTGATGAAAAACACATGAGCAGTAACAAGTTTCTTAACATCATTCTTCAGTACTCAGATAGACTAATCCACAGAAGCAGTTTATTCAAGTAGCACCCAGACTGCCAGGAGCAACAGGAACTTTAAAGTAATTTTTAGAAACCATTTTACTATTTACTGCTAATTTTATACGGACTTGAATTTGAATTCCATATAGCAAAGAACTGGAATATTTTTCTCAGGTGGAATATTGTTTTAGAAGGACTTGACAGTCTTGAAAGGTATGATTTTTTTAAAAACTTTTAATAACCACCATTCTAACTTAGCAGCATGTTTTGTCATTGATAACATAATCTAATTAACTGTAATGTTTTGAAGTAAATATTAGGAGGATATATCAGCAATGTCATTAATATTTTATATTGTGGACAACAAAGGAAATACAAATATGTTCCTTTTAAACCAGTCTAGCATAGGACGGTTATTTTTTTCTGTGGGGGGAAAAAGCCTATCCTGTTTTTGGATGCTTGTGCTACAATCCTATGTATGGCTACTATTAAGTAAGCCATACTAAATACAATAGAAGTTACTTCCAGTAGACTGCATATTACTGCAAACTTGATTATTTTTGTTTCGTTGTGTTTTCAGATATTGATAACTTAATTGCTACCATACAAAGTAAAACAAAGTTTAATAAAGGAAAACAGTTCATTGACCAGCAGAAGTTCATAAAAGCATGGACTCAGTTAAAAGTACATGATCTCTGATGTTTTGATCAGAGGAAATCAACTAATTCTTCTCCAAAACAAAACAGCATTCTGAATTAAAACATGTTTAAATTTGCAATGTTATAAATTATGATTTCTGTAAGTCTATTCTCCTTTGTGTCTTGGAAGCTTACATTATTTTCTCAAAAGATGCAAGCACAAAAAGACTTAAAAGTTTGAGGAAAGAGTATGAATAGCAGGTGCCGAAGTAATGCATTGATTAAGATTCTTATTTCTTTCTATGGATTCAGTGCTGAGTAGACACTTGGAGTTACTAATGACATAAGGATTTCCCATGCTTCTCCAAAAGGAAATCAGTAGCTCATTGCTTGCCAAGTTGAATTCTTCATATACCAGACTGGCTGCCTACTGCTTCTGACTGGTATTAACAGAAGCCCCTTTAAAACATCCTTTTGTAACAATATATGATGCTTTCTTTGTGAAAATACTTCAGGGTTGTCTCTATCATGATTTTTTCCCTCCATATGTTGTAGTATGCATCCAATGGTCCACTTCCAGGAGCGGAAGGAGTTTCTCTGTTTGTAGAAGAGCTGTGTAGCCAGCAGGGGGCTTTACTAATAGAAAAGCCAGTGATTTTGTACCATTTCTTCCTCTTCCTGAAGCTCCCAGTGCCAACTTCCATAGGTTTTTGGAAGGTCTGCGAACCTTCTGGAGCAGACTGCAGGGCACATGTGGATGTGAATCACATGGGAGTGTTTCTCAGAATGAAAATCTCTATCAGTTGGATTCATTTCTTTGTAGTTAGAATATGAACATTAAGTAAATGTGTGATATTATTGCAGATATACAATCTGAACAGGCAACATGTTGAGAATACCTTAAAAGAGCAGCAGTGTAGAGTATGTGTCTGTCTACTCAATGAAAACAATGAAACACTCTAGAATTTTTAAAAAGATAGTGTTGCATCTTGCCATATTTAGGTTTACAAAGTTTGGTTTATGATTTTTTGCTTTGTGAAAATCATTAAGGCTGCCTTAAAGTATGTTCCAATGAATTAAATAGAGACTTGTGTTGCAAGTTTTGAAACAAGAATATATTACATATAAGCATTATTTGTCAAAGGTTAATCAGAAGGGAACTTTAGAGCTCTGCTTTATTCTCAAAGTAAATTATAGAACTTGGCATTATAAGAGTTCTAGCCAAGTTGGCAGCATGCACTAAAATCCCCTTTTTTCCATCGGTATCATGATTTCCTGTACCAAAGTCAGGTTTTTCAGAAGTTTTTTCCATAGAGCCAGTGGGCTTAATAAAGCCACTGTTAAGACACTATATCAACAGCACATTTTAATAACATGCAGAAACTCTGTGCACATGGGAGATTTTTCCTTGTTAGAAAAGTTAAGAAATTAAGTAAGTTTCAATATGATTCAGCTTACTGATGACATGATTTAAGACAAAGTGTTGATGTCTTAGAATATTTGGCAGTTTTAAAGAACAAGATCAGAGTTTATCAGATAGAGACTTATAGTAGACTACAGTTCTAGATTGTGAAACAGAATATACTTGAAAAACTGAAATAATTTCCCTAAAAATAATGTGCTTGCAAGCACATATAAGTGGTTCACTCATCAGAGAGTCATGATATTTGCATAAGCATTACCTGTAAAATACCAGTAGGGCTGATGGAAAGGCATCATTGTCTTAGGGAGAAAACTAAGCAATAATAATAGAGTCAACAGAATGTAACTATCAAGGGAGGAAGAATCACTTATTTTTCAGGTACAGACAGATTCCCGTTTTATGCATTATATGGGTGAAACCACTGTAGTTAAGATTATACAGCTTTCCCTTCCCTATATGTGTATATTAAATGTGGATTAAATATGAATTTCTCAGTAAGCTAACTGTAAGTATCTCCTTTCACAAAATCATGGTCAGGGGAATGGAATGGCCATGACCTCACTGCTCTTTGATGACAGGGTGGCGCCTTCATTCATAAAATATATAAAGGGAATTAAAAAGAAGTCTTCCCTGCTCAGCTAATTCTGTAGACACTGAAATAGTTAAATGGGTTGTCTAGGCAACAGACCAAAAGTGTGCCATTTAATTTAAAACAAAAGTCTACATGCTTTTTCAGACAGTCAAGCCACTTTAGATGTTCATACTAACTTGTTTAGCTGTTGAAAGGAATCAAAGAGGAAACTAAACACACTAAAATATTTGTTTTATACATTCTGGAAGGCCTTTCTGCTAAAGCATTTAGAGCCTCACAGAATAGCTCAAAGGTTTCTTCAGTGAAGGAGGGAGTAGAAATGCAGCTTCAGGTTAGATAAGGACTCAGTATCACTTAACAGAAATCTTTGAAGAGTTTGAATTTGAATATGAATGTAATCTTAGGGAGTTGTGACCATGAAGGCTTGAACTACAACACATTTCAAACACAATATTTTGTTCAACCAAAACTTTGCATGCCATTAGAAATTTAATACAATCAAACAATCACATACCTGTTTTTTATCAGCATGCTGGTGAGACACTAAATACATGAATAGATCTAGCCACCCACTTCTGCTTTCAGTATTACCTTTTAAAGGGACATACTCATATTTCAAATATGCCATCATATTTCCTGTTCCTATGTATAATTGTCAAAACTCATAGGAAGAAAATCAACACATTTGAAATGTGATATTGGGGAAGAGTACTATGGATACCATGAACTACTACAAAGACACATATTAGAACAAATCCAACATGAAGTCTCCCTAGAAACAAAGTTGACTAAACTGAGACAGTAGTATTGTGGTCATATCATGAGAAGGCATAATTTACTAGAAAATACAAAAATGATTGGTAGAGCAGAAAACATTAGAAAAAGAGAAAGAATGCATTCCAGATAGATAAGATGCAACCAAGGAAGCCACATCTGGAATCTAAAGATGCATCTACACTGCAAAATTAATGCAGTTTCACATTGTCTTAACTGTCATGGCTCAATGCTATGAAATCATGGAGGTTGTTGTTTGGTAAGTCACAAGCACTATTTAGTAGAAAAGATCAAAGCCTGTGTAAAACTACAACTCCCATGCAATGAGGGTTTATTAGAGTTGGAGGACCTATGGTTTTGCCATTCCTTTACGGGATTCATAGTGACAGATTCATTTATCATGCAAAAGGATGGAGAGTTTAGGTGCTCTGACCTCAGATATAGCAAGATCTATTTTATGTGTTTTATGTTTCATTTTGATAGCTATGATTTCCCAATGCAATATGTCTCCTCTTACATTCTTTTGGAAGACAGCTAAAAGTCATTATATTTTTCATGACCCCAGTGTTCACACTATTGTTCCTGGAAATAAGAAAGTAATTTTAAGTCATCTTGCATACTCAGGTCACTGGCTGAATGAAGAGTCCCTTCAGCATAGTTAACTGGGACTGGTGTGTTCAGTAGCTGTCCAGAGTGTTAACTACCTCCAAAATTTCAGCTCCTGATAGATAGGCATTATAGAAGCAGTCTGCTTTGCGTGATTCCATGTGATCTGCAAATATGGCTTGTGCAGCTCTGGTCCATGAGGCCACAAAGAGTCGGAAACAACTGTGTGAATGAAGAAGAAGAAGCAGCTCTGTACAAATTACTCTAAGCCCCTTCCCATACATATGGGAAAGAATCCAGACTCGTCACAGGTTTGTTGCATTTGATCTCTGATGTTGTGCATCAGTCAGCAGAAGATCAGGATGCCAATTCAGTTGTTGGGGAGGGATCCTCCCAATTACTGCCGCGACCACTAGTCTTCTCAGCTAGTGTGATGATGTTGTCATTGGCTGTCTTTCTTTCTTTCATACCTTTCTTTCCTATCTCCTCACTTACTCTTTTTTCCCCATTTGTTCTGCGGTCTTGGACAGCTGGGTTTTACAAAACAATAACTGCTGAAGGGCAGTTATTACATTCTACATTGGGAAAATAGACCTGTGTCTATGCCAGGTGATAAATGGAAAGATAGAAGAACCAACTGCAGAAAGCTTCAGTCTTCCTTGGTACTCCATTTCTGATCTAAGAATAGCTGTTGTTAACAAAAAAAAAAAAAAAAACGATAAAGAAAGATTGGAAAGGGAAACAGCAAAATTGGGATTTACCCATAAACTCTGGTGTACTGACACTGGGTTGAACAGAAACAATGGTTTCCTGGTACACTACACATATTCTAACACAAGTTAATACCCCAATGTCATGAAAGATTCCTTGGCCAGTTTATTACATCTGCTTTCAATTCCCACAATACATTCCAATATTTCCCTTCACCATTCATCATATGATCATCTAGACATCCTGGATTTAGGCAACATCTTGGTCCCTCAACGACCATTGTTAATATAGAACTTCTCATCACCATATTCACAAGTTTTGCATTTCTGTGGCTATTCACATAAACTCTCTGCCTATAAAGATCTGTTCCTAGACATCTGAGGAAGCAAAGTGTTTGTAAAAGCTTATGCTTCCAACTTTGTTCTCTCAGTCTCTAATATGGTACAAGATCCCATTGCATGCTGAAGGGCTGTATTAATCTCACATTGGCATTAAAAAAGTGTAAACAAATAATTTCTAACAAACAAACCAGATCTCCATAATTAAGTTAATATAAACATCCAACACATTCATATACAGCAATGGTTCCCAACCTTCAGGCCTCCAGGTGTTTTGGACTTCAGCTCCCGATGTTCCTAACAATTGGTAAGCTGGCTGGGATTTCAGGGAGTTAAAGTCCAAAACACCTGGAGGCCCAAAGGTTGGGAATCACTGATATATAGCAACATGCCAAATTTTAAACTATTTAAATTACAGATAGTTTCTATTGTGCATTTACAAAATTTGTATTTTGTTTTAGGACTCTGTATCCTGAAGACATGAATGAATGTGTGCTTTTCCTTCTGTTGGCTTTATGTTCTGCTAAGCCTTTCATAAGTCCTTCACACTTCAACTTTAAGAATGTAATGCTAATGGATATGGAAGACCTTGACGACGATGATGACGATGACGACGATGACAAGGATGATGACAAGGATGATGACAATTCTCTTTTTCCAACTGGACCGTCCATAATACCTTTCGACTTATTTCCAGTATGTCCTTTTGGATGTCAGTGCTACTCCAGAGTTGTCCACTGTTCTGATTTGGGTAAGACCAATAATCTACAATATTGTTGTGTGTTTTCCGGGCTGTATAGTCATGTTCCAGAAGTATTATCTCCTTATGTTTCACCCACATCTATTGCAGGCATTCTTAGAGGTTGTGAAGGTACCTCACAACCTCTGAGGATGCCTGCAATAGATGTGGGTGAAACATCATAACCCTGTGATCCCGGCCATGAAAGCCTTCAACAACAAATCTACAATATATTGTCAATGACCATTTTTGTTCAAATACAGGGATCACATGCTTATTTCTGAGACTATGTAATATACTTGTAAAACTATTTGGCAATGTTAAGAGTTTTGCCTAACAATTTTTGAGTTCCATGGGTTAATTTGCAAATCAGTCTCAATCAGTTCATTACGTTACATAATATGCGTGTAAAGACTATTTCAGTAGCCTCCACCCCCTTAGATTTCCTGGAATACCACAAAAAAACAAACATTAGTCTTGTCAAGAGATAGAAGATTCTATAGTGAAGCTCTCCATTGCATGTATATGCACATTCATACAAAAATAAACACACACAATCTATTCCAACTGTATCTGTGTATATATATATATGCACACATAACCATGAATGCTTTCATATATTTTTAAATAAAATCTCATGTTATTTTATTGGAATCAATTTTAAAAATAAATTAAAATACAGAGTTCTAAACTATTTCAATTTTTCAGAAAATGATATGTGAGATCAACTCAGTGAGCACAATAGTCTGGTCTGCCTATGTAAGAACTAGGTAGGCACATGTATATCAATCACTTTTAATTTCCCTTCGTATTTTTAAATACTGAATTCTTTTCATCATGGATGTGAAATATGGAAATAGTAGTGAATTTTGTCATATTCTTTTAAACAGAAAATCTCATGCATTTGCATCAGATACCAGTGTCCTTGGTGGCTCCAATATCTGCCAGGCAATGAATCTGCTCTGGCATTGAAAGAAATCTTTAAAAGGCTATCTGATGTGCAAAATCTATTTTGAGGTTAGCTTCACGCATGTTCACTACTTCAACTGACATGAACCCAATAGCTGAATATGTACATGCACAAAAGTCTTTGGGGTTCTTAAATTTTATATCGTCTTTATATTTGTTTTCTTGCTCTGCAAAAACAGACAGATTAGTTTCATCTTCGAAAAAGTAGAATATAATTTGGTGCACATAGAAGAATATTTAAAAATAGAGTTCTGGCATGAACAACAGGAGAGTCAATTTTTCCAATTGATATATTTTTTAGAAATTAAAGTTTGGGTTTTTTCTTTGGAACATGGACTCTTGCCAAAATTGGAACATGAACTCTTGCAGACTGAAATTATTTGTTGTTAAGAGATGCACATTTTCAGTTTTATATTTTATTCCTCATAAATAGGTCTGACTTCAATACCAAAGAATATTCCATATGACACTCGCATGATAGACCTTCAAAACAACAAAATAAAAGAAGTCAAAGAAAATGATCTCAAAGGACTCACATCATTATATGTAAGTTTGTTTTCTAACATTCATAGCATTCCTTTCAATGAAAGACTATGACAATATGTCACACTTCAGATACACTGCTGTAATATGTATAACTTGATACACATGCAGAAAGACATAGAACTGAAACATGAGGTGAAATTTATATTACACAATCAAATTTAATTGAATTTGTTTGCTTCCATGTCAATGGGATAGCAAATAAATCAGTGGAGGTATCCAAGGTGTTCAATCCCATCAGCACCTTGGATTGCGCCATTAAAGTTAAGGTTAAATCAGAGACTGCTCAACTAGTATGGGAGTCACCAGCAGTTACTGGCCTATTCATATTCTTAAAAATACTTTCCAATGATTAAATATATAAATATACCTTTTTGAAAACTTCATATGATTATAAAGCCTTGAATCTTCTGTAGGAAAGACAGAAAAAATGTGTGTGAGAGAACAAGAGTGAGACAGAAAGAGATGTGATGAAAACAAATAAATTATCAAGTGTGAAGAAAGCTCTGTTTAGATTTCTTAGATTGCATACTGACTGCATTAGACTGAGAAAAGATCTAGCTAAGAATTGGATTTACACAATACTGCTCACTCATTTAGGCAAAAGAAATGGACCAAAAATGTTGGAGCCCAAGTTCTTTCTCATATCTAGCAACAATAATTCTGTTCAGTCCCAGGTGATTTAAATAATATATCTATTCCAAAATAGGTAAAAGGAAATACTTCCCTTCATTGGTAAATTGAAGGGAAGTAAATTGACAAAATGTGTGGGAAAAGAAAAATCTAGTGAGTGGTCTGAGATAATTTGATGCCGCTGAATTGTTAAAACTGAGGAGACATAATCAGACTCTTGCCAACTGAGATTTCTGTATAAGAGTAGGATGTAAATATATCATGTGTACTTAGTTTAAAACAAAGATTACGGAATATTGGGTTGTTGTGTGTTTTCCGGGCTGTATAGTCATGTTCCAGAAGTATTCTCTCCTGACGTTTCGCCCACATCTATGGCAGGCATCCTCAGAGGTTGTGAGGTATACTCATTACGGAATACTGCTATTTTTTAAAAAAATGAAAAGCAGTATTTCCAAATTTTCAATCAATCAAGAGTATTTATTTATTTACTCTAAGCACAAACATTGCAGACCATATCATTGTGTTTTACCTCTATATAATAAAACTGGGAAAACATAGCTAGTTTTGGATTGCACAAGGCATTTAAAAAGACTCGGATTACACAGAATCAAAAAACGGTAGAGCTTGAAGGAACACCAAGGCTCATCTAGTTCAAGCTCATCAGTGTTGTTGTCCTTGTGTGCATTCAAGTCACTTCCTTTTTATGGTAACCCTAATGTGACCTTCTTGTGAGATTTCTTGGCAAGAGGGGATTTGCTTTTGCCTTCTTCTGAGGCTGAGAGATTGTGACTTGCCCCAGGTCACTCATGGCTAAATGGGGATTCAAACCATGGTCTTCAGAGTCATGGTACAATGCTGAAACCACAATACTACACTGGCTCATCAGTGTATGAATCAGAATTAAAGCCTATCAGAGAGATGGCCACCTATCCTCTCCTTAAAAACATTCAATGAAGGGAAGTATTTCCTTTTTACCTATTCTGAAATCCACAACCTGTTATCCATAGAATTCTAAAATCTTTTACACACACACAAACCAAACTGTAAGTACTTACTTTTAAAAAAAGAATATTCCTCTCCTGACCAAGGATCTTAAAAAATACATGTTCTATTTTTATGTTATCTCATTAACACTAGGCACTTGCACTGAACAACAACAAGATAACCAAGATCCACCCCAAAGCCTTTCAATCAACAAAGAAGTTGCGGCGCCTCTACTTATCTCATAATCATTTAACTGAAATTCCAGCCAATCTGCCAAAAAGTTTAGCTGAGATAAGAATTCATGATAATAAGGTTAAAAAAATACACAAAGAAGCATTTAAAGGAATGAAGTCTTTACATGTTTTGGGTAAGTATGGTATGTATGTCAAGTTGCTGTATAAAAACTGATATTTCACCCATCAGCAATGCAATGGAAATTAAAACTTAAATAAGCTCTTGATGAAGAGGAAGTAATTTTATAGCTATCTGCCAAGCGACTAGGCAGAAATTTCAAGACAGCAAGCAGCTAAATGGTGGAGCAATTCAGATCTGGAAATAGGCAATGATTATGTAATTAATAAAGTACAAATTATTTGGCAGTGCCTCTAATACTAGACCATAAACAATGTTTTACAATTAAAGAACAAAAAAGCCTAAGCCATTATACTATACTAATGTATAATAAAATGAGCATTCATCAGCTTTGTTATGAAAACTTTCTTGTTCTATTATATAGAGCATGTGACATAACTGTATCTTTAAGTTCAAGACCATCCTAGCCAGGACAGACACATTATTGCAATTCTGACAAGAGTGCATAACATGAATTTAAGTAACCCAGTATATGTATGATTACATATTTTTCTAAGAGGGTAAGGTAGGCTATTAACCAGCACAGATGGGCACAAGCCAATAAGTACCCTGTATGCTCATATGTAGGTCTAGACATGTTAGTAAAAAAAAATCAGCCCAAAATACCTACTTAGACATATCCATAAATCAATATGACTACTGTACCTTAACTCTTGGGGGGGGGGGGAGGATCCACTCCCTACTCTGAATAGATAAGATGTTACTCCATCCTGGGAGAACTGAAAAGAAGCATTGATTTCCTCTACTTTCTCCATTGTGGTGCTGCTTCTGGCCTTTTTGAATACCCGAAGCAGTATTGGTGCTTTCTCCTCTCTACAGAATGACCTTCATCTTATCCATGGGCCACGTCAAAACCCATAATTTTGGTCCACAATCCTGCCCTTGAGTTATACATGAGGTTGACTTATACATAAGTATATAAGGCAATAGTTTAACATAGGCAATTCTGGTCACATTTTGTTATTAAAATGCAAAAATCCATGTATAGTTCACCATTCTTATTTTCAAAATAAAAGAGTGCTTTCCCAGTTTTCATTCTTTTATAAGCAATTTTCACAAACAAGCTGACAGCATAGATGAGTCAACGCCATCAGGAAAGTATTAATTTGTTCAGATCAGGCATTACTCAATAAGCCAAATACATTCTTTAACAAAAGCTTAGCATGGAGGTTCAGTTTTTAAAAGAACTTGTCTAGTTTAGATGTGGGGAATCTGTGACTCTTTTCTGTCACTGAACACAAACTAGTTGAAAACTGTCAAACATTAATACATTGATATTAGCACAAAACTGCTTTTATTTATCCTTCCATAGCTAGAATAGAATTACCTCATTTTTCCATTGTTGTGGACAAAGAAAACTCTGGAAAGGCTCTGGAATATGTATATTAATAATGGGGTGCCCGCAAACTTTCAGCTACCTAAAAAGTTCTGAATAGTGTCTTTATACAAGCACATATATGCAAAGGGACCGCTGCAAAGGATAAGCAGAATCAGGAGATAAATAATACCCACCCACCTACTGGAAGCTGTCTAGAAGGATCAGACTATGGGGATAAACAGGGTTCTGGCTCATGTGGAGAGCCTCAGTGGAGATGAATCCCCCCCCTTCTCACTATGACACTTTCAATTATTTGGGATAGGGCTAGCATACCCCCTTCCTCACAAGTGCACTGCACAATCTTACCAAACAACTGAAGTGCATAAGCCTTTGGGTACTCTCCTTTTAGAGCCCTTTAAACTAGTAGCCTCTTCACATCTTGGGCAAATTACTTCTCTCAGACTTAGGGAACTGTTTGTTTTTTGAAAGGCTGGCTGAAGCTTTTGAAAGAACTGCATGCAACAAAAAGCAAGTGTTCCCTGACATTTTAGAAACTTCGATGCATCTTCATGTTTTGAATTTTGGTATTTAGGCTGTGACTTAAAAATGAATGAACTTTTAAAATGGCCTAATTGTTATATAAATAACGGAGCTCAACTTTTGTCATTAAAGCTCTCTTAGGCCCCATCTGCACTGACCATTTAATGCCGTTTCAAACTGGTATTGAAGAAAGTGGTTTTGTTGTGCAGATGATTTACACAGAAAATCCTGGAACCAGTTTGAGGCCCAGATGCTGATGACACAAACCAGAATGCTGATGATATTAAGGGATTTCTTTCACACACTTTTTGGGGAGTTTGTTGTTTGGCTGCTGCAAGTTGGATGCTAGCTTCAAATGCATTAAATGGTCAGTACAGAGGGGGTCCAAGATATGGACCATTTACTTCTACCCAGAAGTATATAGAAAGTAGTGCTTCCAAAAAAATAAAATCATGGCACATTGTGCATTTTTTTTAAACCATGTATTTAATTTTTAAAAACCCATGTCTGCACATATCATACCATGAGAAAGAAGAAGCCCTAAAAACTTCAGATATGTGAACCATCAATATTATAAAATACTTTATTTTGGCAGAAATGAGTGCAAACCCTCTTGATAATGAAGGAATAGAACCTGGAGCTTTTGAAGGTGTGACAGCATTTCACATAAGAATTGCCGAAGCTAAATTAACATCTATTCCTAAAGGTATAGTATCTTTTTTATTTTTTTAAATCAAATGTTTTAAACATTTTTTATCATACTGCTTTTCATTATGGTCATTATGTTGATGAATTCAAGATCAATGTGATCTATTTGTGAAATAACACATACAAATTTAATGCAAACATTAATGTCTTGTAATTCAGATACGCAAGCCAGTGACTATACCACAAACTGGCAAAAACATATGTAGATGGGCAGACAGTAATAGGGGGAACAGATTTACACATTTACCTTATTCATCATTATTATTATTATTATTATTATTATTATTATTATTATTATTATTATACTCCACTTTATCTCTCCCAAGGCACAGTTAAAGTTAAGGCACAGTTAAAGTTAGTGTAACAACTGCGCTTCTTCCTGTAGAAGTTGGATTTTACCATGGTGGTGTATGCCTTGGTTACATCCTGTTCAGATTACTATAATACGCAGGGCTGCCCTTGACTAGTGCTCAGAAACTCCAGTTAGTCCAAAGAGCTGCAGCCAGGTTGGTAATTGGTGCTTGCTACAGGGAGCATATAGCCCCTGGGTTCAGAGCTGAATCCAGGAATAACCCCAGATGGCAAACTTGCATTTTCGGGGAGAGTGTAAGCCCATCTAACACAGACTGAATCCCTATTCCCAGATCTTTCTTTTGACCGAGAAGAATTATCTCTGTTCTTGTCTAAGCTGTACCTCCTATTCCAGACCATTAAAGCAGCCAGGCATTGGTTTAGCACAGAAACAAATTTCCTTAGAATTAGGTGAAAAGGTGTATTTGATTGAAAAGGATGTGTATGCCACAAAGTACAGAAAAGTGACATTCATTATCATAGGTACACAAATGAATAGAAATAAAGACAAAGGTTTAGCTGAAAAAATATATAATGAAATAGAAAAATTGTACAATTTTTTAAAAATGCTGGTCATTTCTTAACCGAAGTTTACAGAGGAGCCAATGTGAAGATGTATAACAATTTACTAAGAGCTTGTCTACACTGGCCCTATACCCAGTGCTGACAAGAAGTCAGAGGACAATCAGAGGAACTCCAGAGACCTACTGTCAGCAATGTGGGGGCACAATTTGCTAACCCAGATTCATCCTATATTAGGACAATATCACCATAAACTTCAGTAGGCCTAAGCATTTCTAACTCTCTTTTGGATTTCATCCATAAAGGATGTAATTTTTAGAGTGCTAACATCTTAACAAATTTTCCTAGAAAAACATGTAATTGATATGGTTCTTTACCTATCTAAGAGAAAATGGTAGCAGATGCATCTGAATAAAGATTGTAAGTTTTAGAATACAAACTGTCTTACAACTCACAACTCACAGTTGGCCTAAATCCAATCTTGAACACTTCTCCCCTTCCTTTCTAGAGCCTTTGGTCCTGTCCAGAGGATATTCCATCTCTGCAAAACACGATTTGGGGTCTA
Organism: Anolis carolinensis; assembly: GCF_035594765.1. Lineage (NCBI taxonomy): Eukaryota > Metazoa > Chordata > Lepidosauria > Squamata > Anolidae > Anolis > Anolis carolinensis. Next base: position 76,956,379 of record NC_085842.1, on the reverse strand, counting down.
TGGGGAGTGCAGTGGGAAGAACAAAGCACCCCCCCTCCCAATTCCATTGATGCAAATATACCACACTGGATTTTGATGATAAAATGCTCTTTCCTAATTTCCCAATTTATGACCAGCAAAGCACACTACTACCCACATTAGAAAAACATAAGTAGAACTGGAATGCTAAGGACATTCTTTGGTGTTTTCATCCTGGTGTTGCCAGAGCTAATAGCTGTGGAGATTTAATTTTCCTAAGCCGCAATGAAAACCAAAGGCATGCTTGAGGTCATGGTACAGTACAGAAAGCAGATAAATGAAAATAATAAACACCAAGACTTGAGATGTAGTAATGTTCAATGTCTTCCATTATCAAGCACACCACAGAAACAACTTTTGGGTTATTTGCTGAACACAGTTGCCAACTATTCTGAGGTACTGGTGTTCCCTTAGATTTAACTTGGAAAATGATTCTGCAAATCAGCATTAAAGGGGCACAACAAGAACACTATTATACTTACAATTTTCCATAGCTCATACTGTCAAAACATCCCTGACAATCATAAAACTGTAACTGCTTCGTCCTTTGGAAAAATCCTGCACATGGTGATGATTATCACATATTTTATTAGAAAAGAAAGAAAGAAACTGAACACCAATTGCTGAGAAATTCTTTATAACTTCCTTGCTTTTGCAGATTTTAGGAAGCACTAGTTGAAAGATTAAAACCTAAAGGATATATACAATGAAATTGAAAAGCTAGACAGACCAATGGAGTAACTTGGTAAATATTGGGTCCTGAGGATACAGTACTGCTGTGGTGAAATTTATTGGCAGAAGTGGCATCTCTATATTTAGTATTTATCTAGGATAAGCACCACATGCCCAGGTGATCGGTGATCCCTGTTACAAATATAACATTCATGTTTGAGGCAGTTGATGCTGTGTGTGCAAGCAGGGCTTCCACATTTTCACATATACTGTTGTTGAGCCAGGCATCTCCTTCCTGTAGAAGGTCATGGGGGACTTTGTCAAAGGCCTTACTGAAATCAAGATAGTCTACATCCACAGCATTCCCTACAACTACCAAGCTTTGTAACTATTGAAAAAAGAGATCAGATTAGTCTGGCATGACTTGTTTTTGATAAATCCGTGTTAACAATTAGCAATTTCTGCATTTATTTCTAAGTGTTTGCAGACCACTTCCTTAATGATCTTTTCCAGAATCTTTCCTGGTATTGACATGAGGCTGAACACATGGTAATTACTTGGGTCCTCGTTTTTTCCTTTGAAGTTAGGGACTACATTTGCCCTCTTCCAGTCTTCTGGGACTTCTCCTGTTCTCCAAGAATCCTCAAAGATAATTGCCAGTGGTTCTGAAACAATTTCTGCCAGTTCCTTCAATACTCTTGGATGTAGTTCATCTGGCCCTGGAGACTTGAATTCATTTAGAGTAGCCAGGTATTCCTGGACTACTTATTTACCTGTTTTGGGTCGCATTTCCCATATTATCTCTTTGGCTTCATACTAGTCAGGGTGAACACCAATCACTTTTTGGGAGAAGACTGAGGCAAAGGTGTTGAGCAGCTCTGCATTTTCCCTTTCCCGTTAGCATTTCACTACCTTATCCACACAGAGACCCTACCATTTCCTTTTTCTTCCTTTTTCTACTGACATAACAAGCCTGAGTTCATTTTGCCTTAGTCTTAAGAACCTTTTCCCTATACGTATTGGTTATTTATTTGAATTCCTCTTTGGTGATTTCCCCTGTTCCATTTCTTACGCAGATCTCTTCTAAATCTTAGCTCAGTTAAAAATTCTCTGGATATCTATTCTGATTGTTATACACTTCTATTTTTTCTCTTTGCTGGCACTGTTTGCAATTGGGCCTTCAATATCTCACTTTTAAGAAACTCACATTCATCATTAACTCCCTTCTCTTTTAGTATTCCTGTCCATGGAATCACACTCAGTATTTACTTAAATTTCCTGAAGTCAGCTCCCCTAAAGTCTAGAATGCATGTGTGACTTCTCTTAGTCTCACCCTTCCTTTGTATCGCAAACTCCAGGAGCACATGGTCACTCCCACCTGAGGATCCCACTTTTACTCCACTGACCAGATCCTCACTGTTGTTTAGGATCAGATGCAGAATAGCAGATTCCCTTGCTGCCTCTTCTACCTTATGGAAATAAAATTGCAAGGCAAATGAGAAATTTGTTGGACTTTGTACTTTTGGCAAAGTTTGTATTTCAACAAATATCAGAGTAGTTGAAATCCCCCATTACTACTATATCTCTTTCTTCATATTTGGTCATCTGGTCAAGGAAGGCTTCATCCACTTCTTCCATCTGGCTTGGAGCTCTGTAGTAAAACCCACAACTACATCTTTTTTCAGTCTTTGTTCCCTTAATTTTTATCTAGATGCTCTCAACCTGGTTTCCAGGATTGAAGCCTTGCATCTCTTCACGTGCGTAAGTATTTTAAACATATAATCCTATTCCACCCCCTCTCCTGTTTGGTCTATTTCTCTGAAATAGGTTGTACCTCTCCATTGCTACATTCCAATTATAGGATTCCTCCCACCAGGTTTCAGTTATGCGTATTACATGTTATGTGTATTACTAAGAGTTCCAGCTCATCTTGTTTATTTCCCATGCTCTAGGCGTTAGTGTAAAGACATCTAAGCCCATGGGGCATTCCCTTTAGCTGTTTGTTTGAGATTATTGTCCTCTCACTGCTTGGTACTTGTTGTGTTTGTCCAACCTTCTCTTTAGCCTTTTGTCTGTTCATTCCAGGCCTTGATAAACAACTGTTCCCAAGGATAATGCCACTCTCCCCCACACAACCTAGTTCAAAGTCCGCCTGATTAGGATTGCCAGTCTCTGATCAGTCTCTGATATTATTCCAACACACCTAGTAGTATAAGAATGGTTGAATATGTGTTTAATTTTATAACCTTGCTTTTTATAATCTTCTTAACAGGGCTGCCATCTAGCCTACTGGAACTCCACTTAGATGACAACAAAATTTCTGCAATTGAGCTTGAGGATTTTATTCGCTATAAAAATCTTCAAAGGTAAAATATTTTCTTCATGTTTAAAAATGATGCAGTGATCAGAACAAATAATATCGTAACATTATTAGCTCATACAGAGCATTTTCATGCTACCTAAGACAAACGTTTCTCTTTTGTCATTGTTCCCTGATCCAATGAGGTTTATTTCTACAATATGTCAATCCATGGATCTAACTAAGTTAAACAGTGAGTTTTGAATCCTCAATTTTCACGGAAATTATTACTGATTTTGTTTGTTAAGGAAAATAATCCAGCTGCTCTGGTAGTGGATGCTTAGAACCAGATATAGACTATGTGATGAATCCGAAGACATTATGATGAAGTGAAAAAAAGAAAACTACGTAGATCATAAGCAAATGAAGTGTTTTGTAGTCCTTTGCAAATCATATGTAGAATCATTTTACAATACATAACGGATTTTCTTTTCTTGACATAAGAAATGTTGTTTAACAGTCTTCAATTGACATTAAGCAAAAGATTGAGGGTATGTGGGGGAAGACTAACTGTACATTTTCCAGCAGTCCCTATGTTGATTCAGTAAAGGGAATATTGAAAGATTCAATGTGGATGTGATAACTGTGGCCAATATTAATGAAACAGCATTTTAAAAAAATCCAGCTTGAGTATTTGGAATATATTACCAAATGCAACTTCTGCAATTATAGCTATGGCTGAAGCACCAACAATAATTTCAACATTCAATATAATCAAATTAGAGTGTTTTGGAAGTTAGTAGTGTCAGCAAAGTAAGGAGGAGAGCTGATAAGTTACCATCAACCGAACAAATATTATCTGGAAAGGGCAGCATATCAAGCTAAACACAACTGGAGGGACCAATGTTAGTCATAACTAACTAAAAGGGCCGGGCTGTGGCGCAGCTGATTAGTAGCCAGCTGCAATAAATCACTACTGATCGAGAGGTCATGAGTTCGAAGCCCGGGTCGGATTAAGTGCCTGACCATTAAATAGCCCCAGCTTGTTGTTTACCTAAGTAACCCGAAAGACAGTAGCATCTGTCAAGTAGGAAATTTAGGGACCACTTATGCGGGGAGGCTAATTTAACTAATTTATGTCACCATAAAAATGTCCAGCAGCGTGTGTGCCGGAAGATGAGGAACTTGGTGGATAATGAAGCAGCAGCTCCCCCTGTGGCCGGAATCGAGGATACCCTCATGAAGTCAGAAACTGGAAAAAATCTTAAATAGCCTCTGTGTCTCCGTCTGTGTGTGTCATATGTCTAATGGCATTGAATGTTTGCCATGTATATGTACATTGTGATCCGCCCTGAGTCCCCTTCGAGGTGAGAAGGGCGGAATATAAATACTGTAAATAAATAAATAAATAAAATAACTGGCATATTACTGATTCTTTATATTACTCTTCTGATAGCCATATATAAAAATGACCATTACTTGTCACTGGCTTTACATCTAAGATTGTGCATATTGATCTGAAGCACATGTTCATCGAGTTTCATAACTGTATCATAAAAGGCACAATGAAGCAGGATGTACTACCTTCAACTGCTGCTACACATAATAAAATTGAATTCTATTGTAACAAGAAATAATACTAGAAGAAAGTCTGATAGATGCCGAGTGGAAGAAAGGATGACAATATATCTTCAGTAGTTTTCTATTGGGGCCAGAATAAATTTAAAGAGAATCCTTCAAATTCTGTAAATTAAAAATGTTCCTGGGCCTACTTGTATTAAGGAACTAGTGAGATATTTATAGAACTTTCTTTATGTCAATTTGGTCCCAAGTGTTATCATAAAATACCTTGTGTCACCTACTTTAATAGCAATGTATTAATTTATCTCTAGATTGGGACTGGGAAACAACAAAATTAAAGAAATTGAAAATGGAAGCTTTTCTAGTATACCAAACATACGAGAAATACACCTAGAAAAGAACAAACTGAAGAAAGTGCCTTCTGATCTTCCAAACTTGAAATATCTGCAGGTAATACACATTTTAGCTTTTAAAATCCTGTTCTCTCTTAGCCTTGTTTTTATATAGAAAAAGCCAGCACCTGTGGCCCTTCAGGTGTTTGGGACCAGCCAGCTTGTCCAATGATGAGGAATTCTGGGAGCTGAAGTCCAAAACACCTGGAGACCTTGTACAGGCTGGTATAGAACATATATAACTTGTTATTGTATATATATTTTTCTACCCATTATAGCTATAATATGGGGGCTATAAGAATATTTAGCACTAATTTTACAACCTTCTCAGAATATAGTGTAATGTAAAATATGTATTCTTCGAGATTCATATGCAAAAATAGCAAAAACATGATTCAGAACATACCCAGTATTAGTATTATACTGTCTGATTCCCTAGGAATGGCTATGTTTCCAAAGTTCTCCTCGTTTCCTCTGTCTCACAGTCGTCCCGCTGCCCACACACACATTTGGTTGTCATTTCAATACTATGATCAGTGATACATCTGTATCAGTGTCATCATTATCTTTGTGGCTTGGCAACCAGTTTGTAATGAAATTACACTCTACATATTAGCTTTAGAAGTTTCATATCTTTATTTCTATGCACGTTTATCTGAGAAGATTAGTCTGCACATTTCTCACATTTTTAAGGAGAAAGCTACATCTGTGTCATTCTTTTTATGTATTATATGCAGATTTTGTTTGATTTGTTTTTCTTTTGTCCTCCTACAGGTAGCCTTCCTTCATTCAAATAGTATTTCCAAAGTGGGAGTGAATGATTTTTGTCCAACAGGAGGAAGACTGAAGAAGACATTATACAGTGGCATTAGCTTATTCAACAATCCTGTAAAATACTGGGATATCCAACCCGGAACATTTCGCTGTATATTAAATAGAAACAGTGTGCAGATTGGAAACTATGGAAAATAAGATTGCATATCCAGAATATAATTGAAGCAGAAAAGTTAAACCCAGCTTTAGAATACTTGAAATCTGAAGATGCACAATTTTATACCATCCAATAGCTTTAGAAAATACCTACAATTACTTCAAAACCTTTAAAGCTCTTCTGATTTATTATTTTAAATGTACAAATCATGTTATTAAGCAAACATTTTAGAATAAAAACCTTCCGGGAGACTATCATTCATCATTTCCTATTGTTGTTGCCCAAGCTAAACTGGCTAAGAAGAAACTTTAAAAGGTACTGTATTATTAATTTGACAATCTAGTACACAACTCAGATTAGATAATATTTAAGTAATTGTTGTAAAGTGAAAGGCACGACTGATATTGTACACTTAGTAGCCTCAATGCCTTAAATATTTATTCATGCATTTTACCTCTAAAATTGTATGCTTTTTTAAAAATAACAAAAGTATGTATGGGCTAAATGTTAACCATGTAGAAATCCTATAGTAGTTTGTTGTTGCCATTATAGATAGTATGATTACATTTTTGCAGGGCCAGTATAAATATACTGTTTTGATGTATACTGTAAAAATAATCTACTTCAAATGATAAACTGGGACATAATGCAAAGACCTGTGGTCAGATGAGCTTTGTGCTGTATTGCAAACGGATTCTGAACATGTGCACAATTACCCTGGTTATAGAGGAAGATGCCGCTAAATGCACAGAACCGTGTGCAATTATTAAAGCCACTGAACTGCAGCCATCATATCTTGATCTAGTACATCACATGAAGAATCTAACCTACATATAATGCAGAGTATTACTTCATAGTTCAGTAAGTAAATGATAGTAATGTATAAAAAGGCAACTGCATATTTAATGCACATGTCTTATTTAACTGTAAGTTAAGAGAACCAAAAGCTATACATTATGGCTGATTAAAAATAAATGACTGAAAACTTTGCCTATTGTCATTCTGTTGTTCTTCAGTTTTAGTTACATACGCAGAAATATCCACATAGACTTATATTCCATCTGTGAGAGCACTCTTATAGCAGAGTTTCATTCAGAGGCTCCTTCCACAAATAGAAAACACGGAGAAGCATATTGTTTTCTTCTCATCCTACCCCTTAGATCCCTAACATTCTAATTCAGAGGATGGGCAGATTCTCTGGAACAAAGAAGGTTGATACTAGAATGGGAAAACAGAAGGAACACCACCTCCCATCTTTTGCCCTTTTGTTGACTAAAGTAGCTCTACACACCTGAGAATAAACAATGTACAGTGGAGTTTCACTTATCCAACATAAACGGGCCGCAGAATGTTGGAAAGCAAAAATGTTGGATAATAAGGAGGGATTAAGGAAAAGCCTATTAAACATCGAATTATGTTATGATTTTACAAATTAAGCACCAAAGCATCATGTTTTACAACAAATCAACAGAAAAAGCAGTTCAATACACAATAACATTATGTAGTAATGTTATTTACTAATTTAGCACCAAAACCTCGCAATGTATTGAAAACATTGACTACAAAAACATTGGCTACTAACAAATTGACTACAAATAAACATAGAATTGCATAGAATGAACTTACAATAACAACATTGTCAGAAATTAAATGTGTAAAAAGTTCAGTCCTTGCTACCTAGAGAAACAGCTGTGGATCCGGGCAGAAGGCAGACAGCGTTGGATAGTTCAGAATGTTGGATAAGCAAATGTTGGATAAGTGAGATTCTACTGTAGTTCTAAATGAGAATGACAAGTGTTGGGCTTTAATTTTTTTTCTCAACATTCCAAGAAACTTGGTTATCATCAAAAAGAGTAAAGTGATAACTGTGTATAAAGTTACTATATTTCTTTTTCCTATTACAAACTAAGGCAGTCTGATATCTAATATTACGACTATTCAATATTGTTAAAAAAATGCAAAGTTCAAGTAGCTGCCACCATAGGAGGGAAGAAATGAGACATAGCTCCAAAATCAAGATTTTCTATAGAAAGCCAATCATCAGGGCTATTAACTAGCAAAATAACTTTGCTGAACAATTTAATGTCTCAGTACAGATACTAATCCCTTAGTGAAGCACAGCGGACACCGATTTGGGCTAGAGTTTGACAAATTTGACACTGAAGCTGGAATATTGTGCTAAATAGAAAGCAGAAAGCTTTGTGGAATGAATGTAATGGAAAACACTGGTACTGACTGGTTCTGGGTATAACATCAGCCTAACTATAAAGATAAGTGAGTATGAATAGGTGCCCCAAAGGATACTAGTTGAGGCAAGCAGAATGTCATATAATCGATCTGGAGGATATAGAAAATGCCTAGAGAAATGTTCTCTCTATGCCTCCAGTGTGACTGCTAGAAATTTACCATATAATTGGCTGGAAGTATTCTCTCTAGGCATTTTCTAAGTCTTCCTTTGCAATTTCAGAATATGTTCTGGTCAGAATCCCAAGACATCATTCAGTTCAGGAAAGAAAAATGGGGTTTTATGCTAAAATTGTATTATGCGGTGGAACTTAATACAAATCCCTTGTGTACTATGAGCCTACTGTGCAGTGACCACCTCTTTACTGGCTGGATGAGAGTTGTCAGCTGACTGGGAAGAGAAAGATATAAAAGAGGCCAAAAAGAGATAGAATCGAGGTGACCAAGTTGGAGGTGGCCTCCTCCACAAACGTCACTCTTATGCAGCAAACTACAGTAAGCTAAATAGATATTTTTGTCAGTAGAATAGATATTTCCGTGAGGTATGATGTGATGTGTGTGTCAAATTGATCAAATTGATAAGAAATACTCTAAGCAGTGCTGGAGGGGCTGCCAGGAAAATGGTACATATATACATATGTGGTGGTCCTGTAAATATGTTCAAAAATTTTGGGAGAATGTTTTTAAAGAAATAAAGGGAATCACCAAAACAGAAATAATAGGAACGCCTGAAATAGCACTGTTGTCATTTATGGATAATATTCAAGTATCAAAAGAGTTAAAGGAACTAATCGCCAACTTGCTAACAGCAGCAAGATTGTTAATAGCCAAAAAATGGAAAGGTAGTGAGGAGTGCCAATTGGAAGAATGGTATAAGGAGATTTGGGATATTGCGATAAATGATAAATTGACATGTAAGATTAAAACTAAAAGAGGGATATTAAAAAAGGATGATTTTGGGAAGATATGGGGAAAATTTATAGAGTTTGTATATGTAGAAGGTAAGGGGAAAAAACCTGTAAAAGAAACAATGGAATTTTGGAAATAAATATTGTAACTGGCTGGTCTGGGGTGAAGGGATAGCACTAGGTGAGGGGTAATAAAAGGTAAATAATATGAGTATGTAATATAGAGAGTGAAAATACTATATGAGCTTGATATATATAACTCTGTATTGCAAATTTGTTTAAGAATGTATAAGTTTCAATAAATAAAATAATTTTTTAAAAAAGAATAGATATTTCCTACTATGCTTATACTGGATGCTGAAACACCTCAGAGATATTAATTCCCGGGACATCTATGTGTTCCTGGACCAATATTGTTTACAGAAGTAATATTCCTCTATATATACATAATTGCTAAGGGAATGAAGGTAACATAAATATTTAGTCCTTATGAAAGTAGAATACTTTATTTGCCATGCACAGTATTCATATGTGTATGAAACCTTACGTGCAATATATTGTAATGAAACAATGTATCTATTTATTGAAAAGTCTATCCCTAAGGAGAGTATGTTTGTACAGACAGTTCCCGAGTTACAAACATCCAACTTACAAACTACTCATAGTTAAGAACGGGAGAGAGACAACAGGAAGTGAGAGAAAGCTACCCCTCGGAAGGGAAATTCACTCCTGAAAGAATTACCATGGGGGAAAAATGTGTTGTAGCCCAGCCTGAGATTGGCCCCATTCAGCCGGTTATTGTCCCTGCACCTGCTTTGCCAGAGGCACCTGCCTTGCCAGAGGACTCTGAGTTTGGGCCTGAGATGCAGCCAGAGCCTCCAGAGGACTCTGAGTTTGGGTCTGAGATGCAGCCAGAGCCTGAGATGCAGCCAGAGTTTGTCCCAGTCAATTCTGGGACCAGAGACAGAATGGTTGCAAGCAGGCATTTTGAATCACATTCCTCACAGCAGTCAAGGTCGGATCTCCAGGTGTCAGATGGACATTCTAGTTTGGATGTGGGAGCTGATACAGTGGAGAGAGATAATAAGTTTGACAGGAAGACAGCGATAACTTACCAGAGGAGGGAAAGGGAGTTTCTGAGAAGGAGCAGACGGTTGCTTTTGAAGCAAAATAATGAGAAATCTTCTCATGAGAAAAAGACCTTGGATTTCCCCTAAAAAGGGTTTCTTTCCCTAACCCAGCCAGAGGTGGTAACACTGCTAATTCAAGAGAGGAAGATCTTTGTTCCGTGTTCCTGTGTATTCCTGCAGCCGTGTATCTTGCTTCAAGTTCCAGCCTCGTTTTGGCCTGTGAATCCAGTTGGATATTCCAGTGACTTTGCCGTTTGGTTTCTATTCTAGTCAAGACCCTCGTCTTGTGTTTCAGCATTGACTTCATACCTTGGACTATCTTGGAGTTTAATCTTGCTTTCTAGTATTGTTTCCCATGGTTATTGTTTGACTCATGCCTTGGAATTAATATTGTTTGGACTATTCTTGATACCTTTCTTGGGACTTCCTTTGATATCCTGTTTTGAACTATGTTCTTTGAGTGACTTTTATAGACTGTTGCTTCAAGATTTTCAAGTACTTTGCTCTTGTGGATTTAAACCTATTTTACTGACTCTGAACTTTGTTTTGCTATTGCTTGCATATAATCTTCAATAAACAGCTTGCTTGCTTATATTCTGGGGCTCCAGTGTGGTTTTGAGGTGCCTACGTAGCGTAGGGGTGCAACAAAATGTCTCTACTGAAGCTTTATCACCAATCTTTGATTTCACTTCAATCTAGATTAAATTTGTGTACCAGTACTATTTGAGATTTTTCAAAATCCAATAATCAAACGGACAGAAAGTGAGCCGCATGTTTCTGGACGGGGCACAGACAGTAAAACAAACACTACAGGGGTATCAATACTTCCCTATGCTATCCAAAGACATGGCTGGAGGTACACTTATAAAACGTACCTGTTCCAACTTACATACACATTCAACTTAAGAACAAATCTACAGAACCTATCTTGTTTGTAACTTGGGGATTGTGTGTATATCTATGACTACATATAGTAAATAATCTAAAAGATTAACTGGCAAGCCTAATCATTCTCACATACAAATATCCTGAGATTCCAATACTTTAAGAGTAGATAATCGCCCCTCTTATATCATCAGCAGTCCAGTTTCGAGTTCTGCCTCCCCCTCACACTCACACGTGGAAACTTAAGAGCTGGCAATACATTAATCTTACATTCATCACAAGGCCAGTATAACCTTTTTCATTTTTAATCAGTAGAAACAACAATATCCAAAAACCAAGACATCCCTTGCTCTGCCCAAAGCCCTTACAATAAAGGAGACTGACACCAGTTTAAAACCACTTCTTTCCATAGAATCCGATAGTTCTGCATAAAACTGCATAGGATACAAGAGGAAGTTATCCCAGTTAAAATCATTTCTTTCCATGGGATCATATTGTTCTTCATCAAACCCCATAGGATATAATAGACTGCTAACGGCTGGGCAATGAAACAGGATGGGAAAATTTGATGGTTCCCATCCCACCTATTTTCCAGTTGAAGTGGCCTGGATTCAGAGTTTCCTCCTTTCATGGCATTTCTGCCTCTTTTCAACCCTGGAATATGTGATGAGCTCCATGCCTCTCCATGCTTGAAAAGAGGATGAAGTGTCCTATGAGGGGGAAATTTCTAATTTTGATAATTTCAATTTGCCGGAGTTTCCCCCTTTCAGGACACTTCCGCCCCTTTTCAACCATGTAGGGCTATGCATGACAGCCAGAAGTAGTTTAACTCATGTGATGAGCTCAGTGCCTCTCCATGCTTGAAAAAAGGCTGAAGTGTCCTGTGACTGGGAAATTTCTCAATGTGATAAGGTAGTAAGAATGTATCTTTGATCTCTATCTTTCTTGCATTTCCTTTTGGTGGAAAACGCAATGAATATTTGGAGTTGTGAATAATCTGTTATCCTCCCACATATCTGGCATTCTGAGCAGATTCTGTTGTGATTATCCATCATAAAATAAAAGCTACTCGCTTCTAGATCTAATTATTGTCTAACAGCGCCACCTAACTGAAAAACAAGCCACAACAAGTATAAGTTAAATTTTGTCCCCCAGCTAGAGGCAATGCACTGATTTGATGGACCTTAAACACGTTTTGATAAACTGACTTTACATTTTTAATTCTGGGTAGGCAACTTCAATGGTCTGTGAGCTAGTTTTCTACCCCTGTAACCCTCTGGAGATGCACAGACTGCTAAAAAAAATAACACCCAAAAGCTGGAGATCTGCTTCTGGATTGAAAAACGGATGGGCATGGTATTTTTTTTAATGAAAACAATACAGAGGGCTCATGCAACCTATTTAAAAAGATACTTCTCTCTGCTGGAACTCTTCAGAAGTGCCAATTCCCTTTTACAACAGATTGCAAGGATCCTTTCTTTGTTTAGGCCAGAAAAAGGCAGTCCAAAGGACTGTAAAGAAATGCTGATGTTTAAATGACCAACCTTGTGTATTACGTACAACCTCCGGGCCATGATTTACCCACCTCTACTTTAATGGATCTATATTAGTTGGAATTAACTATTGGCCTCAGAGAATCTGTATGTATGTAGTAACTGGACTCTTTTTACAAACAGTGGATACAGCAGAATGATGTGTTCCCAATTCCAAAGGCTAGCAGTGGACACAAATGGGAGCAGACAGCTACAGAAGGTACAAGTCTTATTTGCACGAATGCAGACTCACAAGAGGTGAAAACAAAGTACAAGCATACCTGCCTTTATAATGCTTCATTTTAGATCACTTTGCCAATACTGTACAACCCTTTCAAATTATACAATACCGTGTCATTTCTTTATTCAGTCTCTTTATAATGTTTGTGTGCTTCCATGCCTCAGTGCTGTATTCTGACAATTTTACAATGATCTTTACTTTTCTGTGTTTTTAAAGGTCTAATGCTACTGTGCACTTAATAAATGATAGGATTTTATATGCAATAGCAAGTAAAAAAAGGCTGTGATTAACTTTAAGGTAATTTGGTTTTTAACAAATATTCCTTTCTTTCATTACAAACAGGCAGCAGACGGCAGGCGGATCAGTCCCAATCCCACAAAGAAATGTAACAATGCTTTAGATCAGGGGTCCCCAAACTAAGGCCCGGGGGCCGGATGCGGCCCTCCAAGGCCATTGACCTGGCCCCTGTCCTAAACCTTAGACTTAGGGTTGACCTAAGTCTACCTGGTCTTTGGAGGTCTCGTTGCTTAGCTTATGAGATCATCTAGATGGCTTTTGGAGGTCCCTTTCGTTACCTATGATCCTATGAGACCGTCTAGATGGCCTTTGAGGGTCCCTTTCCTTACCTATGGTTTTATGAAATTGTCTAGATGGCCTTTGAGGGGCCCTTTCCTTACCTATGGTCTTATGAGACCATCTAGATGGTCCTTGGAGGTCTCTTTGCTTATCTATGGTCTTAAGAGATCATCTAGATGGCCTTTGATGGGCCCTTTCCTTACCTATAGTCTTATGAGACCATCTAGATGGTCCTTGGAGGTCTCTTTGCTTATCTATGGTCTTATGAGATCGTCTAGATCAGGGGTCCCCAAACTAAGGCCCATGGGCCGGATGCGTCCTTCCAAGGTCATTGACCTGGCCTCTGTCCTAAACTTTGGACTTAAGGTTGACCTAAGTCTGAAATGACTTGAAGGCACACAACAACAACAACAATCCTAATTTTGGATTATTTCATCATAGTCTGGCCCCCCAACAGTCTGAGGGACTGTGAATCGGCCCTCCACTAAAAAAGTTTGGGGACCCCTGCTTTAGATAATAAGTTTGCTCAATTAAATTACTTATTGCATCCTTTTTACTTGTAATTTTACAAATGCCATAAACATACTATTGTAGTATGTGTAAAACAAAAAATGTTATGCATTGTCATATAAAATGCATACAGAATTAAGCTGAAAACCCAATTTCTAATACCTTTAATACTACATCCCACAGGGTCAATTTGCCAGTGAAACCAACACTACTGATGGAAAGCAAATCTCCCGCTTTCCTTGAACCCTGCTCTAAGCAATTTGATGGCACATGGAGAAACTCAGAAAGGAGTAAGGGCACAGAAAGCAGTGTTTATTTGACATTGTTGGTGGCTTATCAACTATTTCTGCAGAAAATGCATACTATACAGTTATTCAGAAGATTGCCTAAAGTACTCTTATGATTGAAATTCTTATTTGTTTCCTTCTTAGTTACTGAGTCACACCAAAGGATGGCAGTATAATGCCAGCATCTTTAGGCCTCTTTTAAAAAATGAAATGCACCAGTTAGGTTTCCATAAAACCTTTTTTTCAGAAATCAAGATCATGTAGATTTTAAAAAAATCTTGTGGTGCATGTACATTCCTAAATCATGTTCAAAGTCACTCCTAAATCATGTTTCAACTCTGAATAAATACCTTCTCAGCTTGAGGTTTTTGTTGTTTGTAAATTGTCAGTTCTGACATTAACATTATTTTGCTGGTTTTGAAATCCTAACACATCCTAACACGGTAGATAACAAAACTAGGTATGTACATGATGAAGTTATGTGTGCTTAGTTAGTATATGACATGGAGTTGACAAAGAATGTAGTTTTTCACATGCCAACAAAAATACATTTGGAAGCTTTAAAAAATCAGAGCATCTTATTGCTTAATCTGACAGCCAAACATCTCTTTATTTTACTGTGATGAATTATATATGTAGTTCATGATATGAGCCATAGGTTTAATTTTTCCCCTTCCTGCCAGGTCACTGGATGACTCAATGACAAGTCAATCAGAAATAGACAAGTTAAGGCATCAGGGCCACAATTCTGCACTGGGATTGCATAGTGTACATTTCTGACTGTGCTATGCAACCCTTGAATTACCACACCCAAATTAGCAATCAAATGTGCACATGCATTCATGTACTCATATCTACATATGGAAAGGCGCCACATGTACAACTTCTTTTCTGCAACCTTGAACTGAATGTGAATTTGTCAAAAATGTCCAAAGACTTCCATAGAGACTTTTAGGCATGTGTAAAACGTCTACAGGTTTCCTGCTTAGAGTGCGAACATGCACTGCTCCAGGTGTCCCTATTGTGCGTTAATCCAACAATAAATTTTGTTTCTACTTAAAGATCTTGAAAGGCAGTTATTAAAACAGAAAAGATCTTCCTGGGGAATCCATTTTATAACAACATAGTGTTCTCTAAGCACTTGTGCTATTACTTGTTGCAAGTTGTTCAAGGTTATTTGAAGGTCTGTTAATTAGACAATGTATGACCTCATCAGAGCTCTGGTGGGAACTAGAAGATATGCCAAGATGCTAGAATAGTTGGGATTTTCTGACTTCCCACTGGATAATTAAGCTCATCTGAGTTATTGTGGGGATTTGCTATAAGAATGAGTTTATTTCTCAGCCTCACATCCCCATGATTCAATTCTTGTTTATCCTTTTGTTCTGAGAACTTTCTTCTGTCAGATTCAAGTGTTCAATACAAATTGTGTGATTCATTTATTATTTATTTACGGGATTTCTGTGCTGCCTTTCTCTAACAGACTCAAGGTGGCTTACAACATAATTAAAACATAGAATATAATGAAAAACATCTGGCTACAGTGGTCCATGCCTTAGTTACCTCAAGGTTGGATTATTGCAACGCACTATATGTGGGGCTGCCCTTGAAAACTGCCCGGAAACTTCAGTTAGTCCAGCATTTGGCAGCCAGGCTTCTAACTGGAGCAAATTACAGGGAGCGGTCTACCCCCCCCCCCCCCCCGGTTTAAGGAGTTCCACTGGCTGCTGTTTATTTTCCAGACCCAATTCAAGGTACAGGTGATGACCTACATAGCCCTAAACGGATTGGGACCCAACTACCTTCGTGACCGCATTTCCCCCTACGAACCCGCACAATCTCTTCGTTTGTCGGGGGAGGCCCTTCTCTCGCTTCCGCCTCCGTTACAAGTGCGGTTGGATGGGACGAGGGAAAGGGTCTTCTCCGTTGTGGCCCCCCGGCTCTGGAACGCGCTCCCCAGGAAAATTAGGCAAGCTTCCACTCTGGAAGTCTTCAGGAAGAGCCTGAAAACATGGCTCTTCATTCAGCCTTTTGAATAAGTACCACCTATTTGCAATAATAAACTTCCCGTACTAGTCTCAGGGTTCACCCCCCTTTTTAATGTTTCTCCCCCATGATCTTAAAGCACTTTAACTTTCACCATGTTTACAAGTCTTTCTTAGTGCACTTTTGCCCAGTCCATTTTTATGACTCTATTGCTGTATTTTAACCTGTGTTTTATTAATGGTTGTCATTTTATTTATGTCTTTTAAAATATTTATTTGCATTGTTGTTCAGTTCCTGATGTTATTGTACTTTTGTTCTGCATTTGTAAGCCCCCACGGGGAGATGGAGGCGGGGTACAAGAATTATTATTATTATTATTATATAATAAAAAAACATTGACAAGATAACCCAGATTTGTTACAAAAATACTTCACTGTAGAACATTACAATCGCCATTACATTAAATTAAAACAGTTTAAAAATTATCATATGGTGATAAAATAGTATAAGCACTGTAAAATCCTAGGATTCTGTTACAATTCAATAAAAACTATTCCAAACAGGAAGGTCTTCGGTTTTTCCCTAAAAGACATGAGGGTGGGGGCCTGCTCTAATTGCTTCAGGAAGTGTGCTCGAAAAAGTGCCCTCTCTGGATGTTTCTACATGAAGCCTGTCCCTGAGCTGGGTGGAAATAAGAATCTCAGTGCTAGATCTTAAGGGTCTGCCTGGTCTATATGGTAGGACACACAGTATCTGAAGTAGCCTTGACCGAAGCTGTGAAAGGCTTTATTGGTTAAAACCAGCACCTTATATTGGGCTGGAAACTAATCAGGAGCCAGTGGAGCTGTCTCAGCAAGGGGGTAGTATGCTCCCCGGAGTCAGCTCCGATGAGCAATCTGGCTGCTGTTCTCTGAACCAATTGAAGTTTCCGGATGCTTTTTAAGGACAGTTCCACATACAGCACATTGCAACAGTTTAACTGAGATATAATCATTGTGTGTACCACTGTGGCCAAGTCGGATTTCTTCAGAAATTGGTGCAGCTGGCGCACAAGTTTTAATTGTGTGAAGGCAGGTCTGGTCACCGCCTTCACCTGAGCTTCCAGATTCATGGTGGAGTCCAGGACCATCCCCAAACTGTGAACCTGAGGTTTCAGGAGGAGTGTAACCCCATCCACCTCAAGTTTCCAACTCTATTTCCAGATTGATCTTACGCGAGACCTGCAATACTTCAGTTTTATCTGGATTAAGCTTCAATTCGTTTGTCTTCATCCAGTTCATTAACGCCTTCAGGCAACGGTTTAGGTGCGGAATTACTTCCTTGGAGTCAGATGGAAAGGACTAATGGAGTTGGTCATCATATGCGTACAAATAGTATTGAATTCCAAAATTCTGGATGATCTCTCCCAGCAGTTTCATGTAGATGTTAAATAACATTAGGGACAGTGATGAGCCCTGTGGGACCCCATATTCCACAGGCCATGGGGCTGAGAAGGACTCCCCCAACACCATCTTCTAGAGACGTCCCATAAGGAAGGACTGCAACCACTGCAGTACAGTACCCCCAAGTCCCATCCCTTCCGGTCGCTCCAGAAGGATACCATGGTATCAAAAGCTGCTGAGAGATCTAAGAGGACCAGCAGGGTCACACTCTCCCTGTCCAGTTCCCCCAAGGCAACCAAAACTGTTTACATTCGGCCTGGAGCCAGATTGAAATTGATCGAGAAAATCAGCTTCCTCCAAAAATCTTTGGAGTTGATTAGCCACCACGCATTCCAAGATCTTACTAATAAAAGACAAATTTGATACTGACCTATAGCTGTCCAAATTAGTAGGATTAAGGGATTGTTTTTTCAAAGCGGTCTCACCACAGATTCTTTCAGCGCTCCCTCTGGCCTGTTTTACCAGCCAATATGGGCAAGGGTTCAAAATACAGGAGGTGGCCCTCAGACAAAACCAACTGAAACGAATCCATTAAAACCAGACAAGACAGTGTCCTGGCTACATCCACCAGAGCTGAATAGTGATGTCCAAATCATCCCAAATCCGACTGATCTTATCTGCGAAGTGGTGAGCGAAGTTTTCACAATGGCCGATAGTGTGGAATAGGTGATCTTCTGCTTTAGGGTTTATAAGCCCTTTGACCACTCTGAAAAGTTCAGAAGATCTTTTTGGCAGCGGTAATAGATGTTGTAAACATGGAGTTTTTCACTGCCTCTATGGCTTCGCTATAGGCCTTTTGATGGAGCTTCACCTTCTGGAGATCGGATTCGTTTTGATTCTTTTGCCACTCGTCTCCTTCCTTTCTGTTTCATCACTAATAGCTCCCTGGAGAACCAGGGGGCTGATTTAGCTTTACATCTGAGAAGGGGGCACTTCAGAGCAGTTGTATTGACAGCTCAGGTCGCCTCCGTATTCCAGAGGTCAACCAGAGCATCAATAGGCCCACCTACCCTGGTAGCTGGAAACTCCCCAAGAGACATTAGGAATCCATCTGGATCCACAAGTCTCTTGGGGTGGACCATCTTAATGGATCCGCCATCTTTGTGGAGGGTAGGGCTCCCAGTGAGTCTAAACCTGACCAAGGAATGATCTGACCATGACAATGGAACTATAAACAGTTTTTCTTCCATCAGTTTATGTCTCCCTTCGCTCTACGAAACAAACTCCAAAGTGTGCCTTGCCTTATGATGGGACAGCCCCATGGTTGTCATTGAGGCCATGAAATCCTGAGCCGTGCCTACAAGAGATTGAATGTTGAAGACTCCCAAAGCTAGTGTTAGACTAGTAAACATTTATTTTCTGCCTGGTGTTTATATTCCCAAACTGATTTTGTTACATTGTTTTTTTCACCCTTATGTAAATAAATATGACTCCTTTTGTGCATGTGCATTATCAGAAGTCTATGGTTTTCAATTCAATATCTAACCTAGTTGTGATTGCTCCTGAATACTGTCTACTATCTTTTCTGCTGGGTTTTACTTGCCATATTTAATAAATTGGGTTTTTGTGTGCATTTCCTTTGCACAATTAGCTCTTTCAATTTAGTATACATTTGGAAATTCTAGTGCAGAATATTATTAATATTCAAGAACAGATTTGTGGTCATGAAAGAGTAAAATCTAGCATAAGTGGATGCGACACCATGTTCCCGTTCCATTCTATAGCTCTCAAGGATCACAAAACCTCCTCTATAAGCCTAGAAAACTCCTCAAAATGTTTTTTAAGAATCAGAGTATGCTGTGGGAGAAATATTCATGTGCTGAACATCACATTGGGTTTACAATATTCTGTACAGTACAGAATGATATAAAATCTTAGTGCAAAACTAGTTATTAGTTTTGACATAACAAAAGATTTTTGGCTACCTATCTCCAACAGTGGCATTGTAATTTCCAAAAAATCTGGCAACATATGTTAGCAAGAGTCTAAGGGCACTACAGCAGCATACTCTAAGATACATAGCCAGATGTAGTCATACTCTGTAGTCATACTAAAACTGATGGCAAGTACTTTAACCTACTTCATACCATTGCATCATGACTCAAACTCCTGTTATAGAAGTAGCCCATAAATGCTCTTTAAGAGCAGTAGAATAAGTCTGGTTGCTACTTTACCCAGCAGGAGACAAAAACCAAAGCAAACTACTGTAACTAAATGAGCATGTTTAGGAAAACTTCAATGATTCATCAAACAATCTGAGAAAAGGCTTGGGAATAACTGACTAACAGAAGCAGGGCTTTACCCAGTAGTTTGTCTTGTTTAGGGCTGCAATCCTATCCTGACTATCTGGACTAATGATGGTGGCAGTCTCACTGAACTCATATAAATTCACTTGTGAGTAGACAGATATACAATTGTACTGTAAATCTACAATTAATGTAGGAAAAAGTGTTATTTGTTTTTTCAAAATTTCTCCTACTTTAATAATGCAAAGTATTTGCTGATAATAATAATAATATTATAATAATAAATCTTTATTCATATCCCATTTCCCTCACAGGACCCAAAACGGCTTACAACATATTAAAATAATGTAAACAAATGCTGTATACATATCAACAAATGCCGATAGCTGTCCATTATGTTTAGAAAACAAGTTACATAGCATATTGCTCCCAAATAAACAGAGGGCTACAGTGCAAAAGATGCAAATCATTCTTTACTTTTGCTTTTCTAAACTATTATTGTATACATTTTACAAAATAAAGTTACACAACAGAAAGACACTAGGAACACTTTTTGCATTCATTTGTGTTTAGTAAAGCTGAGGAATCTGCTTTCTATTTGTTTCTGGAAAGACTCTAGTTTTGAGAACAAAGCTGCTAACAGGAAACATATGGAAGTGTTCTACAGCAAGCGAACAACTGGCTTCAACTCCAAATGCCACGTATCACATTCCACTGTCTCAAACAATCTGTGAAGACGCTCGTAACATTTACCTTACATGATCGGTCATTTAACATTGCTTGTACTATTTCAATTTTAAAAGTATAATATTCATATTAATAGGGGGAAAGCCTGAATAATTAGTGGAGGAATAACAAACTTCTATATAGACAAAGCTGACAAAATTATTCAGTTAGCCAGCACAAACCTTAAAATGTGTCCCATAAAATTATCTCAACAGCATATGCTTTGAGGAGTCAGAATTACTTCAGTACAAATGAAGTTTAAGAGTTATCACTATATGGCTTCTGAGGAGGATCAAAGAGTAGACTCCACTTTCTTGGATTTTACATGATCCCACATCAATAAAGATTACACTTATTCTAGAAGACAAGCTCTTATTTCAGCTACATTACCCAAAGCAGGCTCCAATGTAACATGACAGATGGTTTAGTAGTTTCTGGAAAATATTGTATCAAAAAGAACATGGTAAATATCTCCCGCAAAAAATGTGCAGGGTAAAGTTTCTCAGTATTATTCTAAAAAACTGTATTACTTCATTATTTTTGGTTCAATACTTGTGTTGGATTCATATTTTGTAGAACGATACCTGTTTAAATTAATTTTATTTTCATCCCTCACTGAGTAGATGTATATATTCTATAAATTAATTTTTCTTTCTTAGAATATATATTTGACCATGTAAGCACTGTACTGGTTCAAAATGGTTCACTCTTGTTTTTAAACACATCAAATAACCATCATAGGACACATCCAAGCAGGCTAAAAAGTTCCAGATTTTGTCCCTATTCTTTCTGCTTTTATACGGCGTTGAAATAAATTGACCTGGGGGGGGGGGGGGGGAGCTGATATAAAAAGTCTGTGGTAGTACCAAGGACTGACAGAAAGCATTCTAGGATAAGCAAAACCTGTATGGAGCTGAAGAAGAGGAAGAAGAAGAATTTATTACCTGCCTCTCCTTGCGGCTTGAGGTGGGGTACAACACAGTTAAAACAGCGCAGTAAAACAAAGCACTATTAAAATACATATTAAAATACACAGAGATAAAATGCAGGTTGAAATTCACAAGTTAAAATTGACTGGGTAGACATGCCAGGAGAGATAGGTTTGAAGTTGTGTCTTAAATTCTGACAGCTGGTTTAACTGTCGAAGTTTTTCTGTCAGGTCATTCCACAATCTTGAGGTGGCCAATCAAAAGGTCCTCTGGGTGGGAAAGAACAGGAACAAAATCTGAGACTTAGGCAGTCTAGGTGTGCCCATATTTCTGCAATAAAACTCATTAAAATGATCCAGATTATAAATGTTTTCATCATATTCCTTCCACTCTACAGGCAGTCCCAAGTTATGCTGAGCTTCAAGAATGCCCAGAGAGCTTCTGAGACATCAAGGACTAACTACTGTTGTGAGATTTAACATTTTGTGAAACTTTAGCTCTGAGCCAAAGTGTTTCCATTTTGAGTGCTTGCTTACATTTACCCTGCACCTTGTCCCTTTCATTACCTCTGCTTACAAAATATGATGGGGGCTATATGGTCACCAGGTCACCTTGAACTGGTTTTGGCTGGTTCATGCAGGAGTAAACAGATTGTCTCAGATTTACTCTTCACTGTGCAAGTAGGAAAGATATATATGCACAGTGTCATATTCCAGAATTTTCCTGTTTTTGCCTGTTACTTAGTAAAAAGGTTTGCTTGAGAACAATAAAATGTGTTTTGACTCCTCACAGCCACAAAGGTTTTTTTACCCTTTTGCGTGTGTACATGTGCTTGTGTTCTGATGACAGGCCCTCTGAAGCGGCACTGCTGCTTCCCCTCTCTGCAGAATATCCCTTGATTTATCCATGAGTCATATCAAAATCCATAATGTTTGTTCCAAAACCTGACCTTGTAAAGCCAACTTGTATGCAAATACAGTAGAGTCTCACTTCTCCAAGCTAAACGGGCCGGCAGAAGCTTGGATAAGCGAATATCTTGGATAATGAGGAGAGATTCAGGAAAAGCCTATTAAACATCAAATTAGGTTATGATTTTACAAATTAAGCACCAAAACATCATGTTATACAACAAATTTGACAGAAAAAGTAGTTCAATATGCAGTAAGGTTATGTTGTAATTACTGTATTTACGAATTTAGCACCAAAATATCACGATATATTAAAAACATTAACTACAAAAATGGCTTGGATAATCCAGAGGCTTGGATAAGTGAGACTCTACTGTATACTTATTTACAAGATGGAATTTGCAACTTCCATAACTAAATAACCACCATTTTCCTGTGTTTATCTTCTTGCCTTTTTACACCCTAAGATGCACACCATACTTTTAAAACCTTTCAATTCATCAATATTTTTTCTTCTCTTAGATGAGATTGGTTCACTACTCTGCCCAGAGCCAGACTACATTCCCAGAGAGTTTCTCCAAACCCTCTAGACCAAGGGTCCTCAAAGCTTACACTGAGGGCCTCAGACTGGTGGGGGGATGGACTATACTTTGGAAAAGAAAAAGAAAAAATTCCTATGCATACTGCACATATCTTATTTATAATGCCAAAAAATGAAGGAATAATACAAATTTTTAAATGAAGAACAATTGTAACCAACATAAACTTACTAGTATTTCATGTGAAGTGTGGGTCTACTTTTGGGTGATGAGATAGTCAAGTTAATTAGGATGTTGTTGTGTGCCTTCAAATCCTTTCAGACTTAGGACACATCTAAGTCTAAAGTTTAGGGTGAGTGGTGGGTAAATGACCTTGGAGGGTTGTATCTGGCCTGTGGGCCTTAGTTTGGGACCCCTGCTCTAGACCTTTTCTAATGATCACAGAGACCTCAAGTTTAGTTTGCCCCTACAATTTATGGAGGGAAGCATAGGGTCTAAATACCCTAGAGGTAAGATCCTGCCTATCTTGGAAGCTAAGCAGGTTAATCTCTGGATGGAGAACTGCCAAGGAATACCAAGTGATGTAGGCTGTATTTCAGAGAAAGGAACTGACTAAATCACCTCTGAGTATTTTCTGCCTAAGAAAAAACTATGAAATAAATGGTATCATCACCAGCCAACAGACAACTTAAACATACTTAGATACACAAACTGTATTCAATTTATAACAACAACAACAAAAATGCCTTTATTACCAGTTTCTCCCTGTGGCTCAAGGCAGGATCAGCAATGGTCTAACTATTACTTCTTTTAAACAGGGTGGAAATTTCCCTTCCCTAAGAGAAGGAATATTATGTTATATAGCAATGCACAATAAAATGGCTGTAGATATCTTAGCTATAGACTAAGTAAAGGATGAATAATATATGTGATATACTGAAGAGAGAACGCGGTTAGTAAGGGTGGGGAATTTTTTAAAAGGTCTCTCCTTAGGGAGAAATTAGAATTGATTTTCAGCATAGAGGTGGTAATTCCTCTCCTACACATTCTTTCTTGTTTACAGAGCAGCTGCAAATGAAGAAGTGTAACAAAAGAAGAATACAGATTGCAAAAGATGGAAAACCCAGCTGTATCCAGGCAAATACATGGAGCCCATTTGAAGATCTAATCCACTGTTCTAGTAGCAGTAGAAAGTGTTTTTCCCCTTCACCACCAATGTTCCATCTGCTCCATGTCTTCCATGGGAGATGTTCCAGAGGTTTGCAAGCTATTTACTCCTGACCATGTTGTACAGTCCATCAAGAGATAAGAGCCTGCTGTGATAAACTGTATCCAATTTGTATAGCAATTAATGTGGAGACTAAGCCAAAAGGGTCATTAATGGTCTCTTATTCTGTGTGTTTGGATCAGTTTCAGTTAGACTCTCTCCAATGTTGCCAGGTTGTTTAGGAAGGTATAAACAGGGATGTTTTCTCTAGAGCCATGTGGACAGTGAAGATTAGCTGGAAAGTACTTGCTTCATTTAGTAGGGAAACAGTCAAAACTTTGCATTGAAAAAGACAATTCCAGTTTTGTTAGAAGAAGTTGGAATGAGTTCTTAATAATGCTGTCATTTTCCACTATGTATCAAACTGATACTCTCTGTATTTGTTTCTTCTGATTTACTATCCGGGTTTGATGGATATTTCTTACAATTTGCTCATAGGTCCAATAGTTAGCTCAAATGTGACCCTATTGTTAATCATTTGATACAACAGATATGGGTTTGATGTAGATAAGGACTATCCTATTTTGCTTTTATTAAAGAAGAAATACGTAAACAAAACAGCTAATTTTTCTGAGGGATGATAAATCATGGTTTCAAATACAGAAAACTGCAAGCAAAAACAACACAAATACAAACCAATACCCCAAAGTGCTCCCTGTGAAAGATTCCAGAGCATTATGTGTTTCAATGGTGAGCCACATTCAGAATTTAAACCATGGATACTATGTGGTATTACAGTATCAATCGACCAAGTTTAATAAGGTGAACCGTGAAATGGTGGGAGGCTACAGCAGGATTTGTCTATGCATTTGCATTGTATTCAATTAGTAGGAGTATACAAAAGACCATTGTTAGGACAGGATAAAGACATCATTTTCCATTGACAAGAGTGTCAGACAAGAATGCAAAAATATATCAAAATCTTAGAACAACTATTGAGCAAAATGAAGGAAAAAAGAGTCAAAGCAGGTTATAGCTAAACTTTAATACAAAAGTAATGATGACAAAATATTTTCATTACTGTAAAGCTGATGAGGGAGATATTGAAAATGGTAAACATTTTCTGTATAATTTCTCAGCATCAATCCAAATAAAAACTGTAATCAAGAAATCTGAAAAAAATAAGACCTGGAGGAGTAGCCATGAAAAAACTAGTTAAGATTCTCAAGTATAAAGATATACCATTGCACAGGCAGGATCAGCCATAACCCCCAAAATGCAACTCACTGAAATGTGTTGCTTGAGGAGGGTTTTACAGATATGATGGACTGCCAAATAATAACTGGATCAAATTACCGGTAAGCTCTCACTAGAAGTCAAAAAAGGGAAAAAGGGAAGACCATATTAAAAATGGATTGATTCAGTAAAGTAAATTATATGTCTAAATTTTCAAAAAATTACCATGCCAGATTCTAATAGGATCTCTTGGAGATCTATCAATTATAGAACTGGATAAGGTGAAGATGACTTGACGACACAGAACAAACAGCAAAACCTCACCAAAAAGTGACATAGTGACACTTACTTCTGAAGAAGTCTACACAGGATAGCATTATATATGCATTTAATTTCATGTACTATTAAATTGTGGAAAGTGTGTTTACATTCAGCCAATTCAAATATTCATCTTTGAGTCATCCATCCATACACAGTGATCCCAAATGATAAGTAATAGAGTTATGTTAAAATTTACATGTATAATCTCTAAAATTCAGTTTATAACTAGACCGACAGATGTTTAATAATGTAAACACAGTGGTGAAAAATCTAAGACTACATGGTAAAACACTTTTAATGGATTTTCAGACAATAAACAAATTAAAGTAATATAAGAACTGGCACTGACAGTAAAACAAACAGAGTTTGATGGATGATGTTAAAAATAATCTTCAACCACCCCTTCATGCAAAGGAAATTCCTACCACACCTCAAACCAAAAATTAGAGAGTCAAGCCACATAATTTTACCAGGCTAAAGCTATCCCCTTATTTCAAGAACCTATTCTGTGCAACAAGCACTATCTGAAACTTCTCCGGAACCTTTCACAGAAAATTATATTTCATCGAGTGCTTAAATCCAGAAGTAAACAATCTTTATAGTGACATTCTGAATTGTAAGAGCATCACTACCTGATATATTCTAGTGGCATATTTATTGGTCAAAAATTGCCGCTTTTCAGGTAAGAAACTATTTAACCATTTTTATATACTGTGTTTCAGATTATGACACAAATGTATTAAGTTTGATTTTGAATATAGTCCCAATTCATCAAATGTTGTGTAATATTATTATTAGTTGACTTACTGGTGAATTCAGAAAGTTTTGTGGCAAACTTAATGTGATTCTAATAATTTTAAATGGGTAGAAATTTCAAAAATGACACAACTAAAATCAAATTATGCAAATTGCCAAGATATTTGCAGCCTGATCCTATGACTCAATAACAGAAGAATACAGACTCCATTGTCAGGTCATTTTGCCACTTTGCGCAGTTGTTTCACCAGTTCTAAGGAAACCCTTGTACAAAAATGTACAAATGAACTCAGGAACAACAGACCCAGAAAAGAACGGAGGGGAGGGAAGTTGAGCAGCAATGTAATTTTTCCTAATGAGAAGTCCTATTCTAGCTGTGTTGACACAATACTGTGATAACTTGGTATGGTAGAAAAAGCAGGCAAAGCAGAATTATATGAATCTATTAGGCTGAACTAGTACAACATAGTGTTTTAGTGGTGGAGGTGCAGCCCAACTGTGTTATTACCACTAAGAGAAGATGAGATCAAGCCATTAGAGTCTCTTATTTCGAAATCAGCCATTTGATCTAATATTTTTATTTATCATGTCAGAAGCTAATTGATATAAATACAGTTATAATGTATTTAAAAACTCACAAAGTTAAAAACTTGACATTATACTAGATTTCCTTTGACCAGAAGCTGGCCACTTGGAGTGCCTCTGGTGTCGCTGTGAGAAGGTCCTCCATTGTGCACGTGGCAGGGCTCAGGCTGCATTGTAGTAAGTGGTGTGTGGTTGCCTTTCTCCATACTCGCATGTCGTAGCTTCCACTTTGTAACTCCATTTGTAATTTAGAAATTTCTAATGATTCAAAAATATTTTTCATTTCTATATATGCCATAATTTCCTTCAGATTTTAACACTTTCACAAAAGTGCTTCATCAAAAAAGAGTTCAAACTCAAAAAGCTCTAGATAGAAACCAAAAGGAATAAAATGCAAAAGATATGTCCAGACAGAGAGAGCTAATGATGTGTGAGGAAGCTGCAGCTTGACACAAGGGAGGTTGTGGGTGGACAGTCTCTCTAGAAGCCAAGCTAGAGAAGAAGCAGTAGCTTTGTCCTCTTGCTCTAAATAGCCATACAGAAATGTAAGCATTTAACCTCATTTTCTTAATATTATTTTGAAAGTGGAGGGAGGAATTAAAGTTCAGAGGAAAAGAAAGGGGGGAAATGTTATACAGAAAAGGGTTGCCAGGAAGAAAAGGATCCCTCATATTTCCCAGCAGAACTGCTTATTGTGGGTTTTATGCTTTTCATCGTATTAATATTGTTTATTTTGATATCTGTTTCTGCAGTGATGTCAACGAGATTATGGAACAATTTCAATATTACTTACTTAGACTTCTAATTTGGGAAAATATAATAGATATTTACTTGAAGTAGAATAAAGGAAGATATATAATGTTTCCAGATATAATACTGCCTCTAGATTATTTTTTGCATCTGCTTTTCTATTTTGATCTTTTAACACTAGGTCTTAACATTCAGCAATGTGAGGTGACTGCAACACATCTTGGACTCATTCTTGACATTTAGAGAAGAAAACATGCTTTGTGATGGTTGGCAACGAAAAATACATAACAACGTATTTAAATATTTTTAAGTCCAACTTTGGTCTCATTTGACTTTTCTGCATTAGGGAAACTGATTGTCTTTTATTATTTTAATACTAGTATAAATATAAAATTGTATTATTTCTGGATCTGTTTTCTTATCATACAATGTCTCCCCACGAACGTTGTAAGAATTACTCTTTACTCAATTATTAAAGCAGCACTTCCTGCTGTAATTGATACTAACTTCACAATGGATGCTTATGAGAATGATTGTTTGGGATAATTTAACAGTTTTCTTTAATACAAAAACAAAGGAAATAACAATAAGAAGACAGGGCTATTCTATTCACATTCATTTCAAAATACAGTAGCGTCTCGCTTATCCAACCTTCTCTTATCCAATGTTCAGTATTATCCAACACAGCCTGCCTTTTATTAATCAATGTTTTTGTAGTCAATGTTTTTAATACATTGAAATGTTTTGGTACTAAATTCGTAAATGCAGTAATTACTACATAACATTACCGTATATTGAACTGCTTTTTCTGTTGATTTGTTGTAAAACATGATGTTTTGGTGCTTAAGTTGTAAAATCATAACACAATTTGACATTTAATTGGCTTTTCCTTAATATCTCCTTATTATCCAACATTTTTGCTTATCCAACGTTCTGTCGGCCTGTTTATGTTGGATAATACTGTAAGTCCTATTGAGCTGAAGGCCAATTGTTTACAGCTAAATGTGCAAAGAACTGCAGTTTCACTTGCTTCATACCTATCAAATTCCTGGCTTCTAGAAATATCTAAAATAATCCGTCTAATATAATTATTTAGATAAATAAAAGCTTTGAATTGTCCTGAAATTAAAGGAAGAGAAAAAAAACAATAGATTACCGATGCTGCTGAAAAATTCAAATATGAATTCCTCAGTAAATATTACTGATAGGACCAAGCTCATATCTCATGGTCACGATCCAAGAAGAAGGAATGTAAAGAATATTTGCCAATTTTTCTACCTTTAATGAGAAAAGGTATTCACCACCTAAAGCACTGTCAAAGAGAGAAAAGAATTTTGGTTTGTCAGTCATTGAACAAGCTGAGCAGAACTTGGCTGTCTCTAGTGCTGCCTATTCTTCCTCAATTTTCTCCCTGAGCAAGAGAGTCAAGTTTTTACACTCATGCAGTTCTCCGAAATATGCACCTACATCTCCAGCTGTAAAAAAAAAAAAAAAACAACCCACAATGTCAGTTACTTCAGATACTACTGTTCTCAGGATAAAGCCCTCCTGATCAGATGGATGGAGGGAAGCTAATAGTCCTATGAGTGCCTCTATGCCTGGACTTGTAAGGGTTAATAAGCTTTCATTATCGTAGTCACAGTGCCTGGTGAACCCTTTTCCTCCCATCAATGCCAGTTAGAAGAAAAACAGTCAAGCCTGCCCTGCATGAATTGGGGAGTAGAGAGAAGAATCCATGAAAGAACGGGTTAACTTTCACCCTCTGGGTCTAATCATTTAAAGAGAGCCCCAGCTGCCAAGGAAAGCAGAGGTGTTTTTTCATGTCCTTTCCCTGAACCAAGATGGAAGTCATTGTGAGTAATGTGTGGAAGAAAACCCACAACATTCTTCTTGTTCACTTCTAGCAGCTTCAAAAGGAATCTCTTCACACAGTCAGGTACACAGTCACCAACTTGCTGGTCTCTGAGTGAAAAACATGGCCATCTACAAGTAGGGCTGGGGAGGGCAATCAATTCCAGGTAACTCACATTGGAAGTCTCCTCGGCTAGAAGAGAAGTGGATACAACAGAAGAAAATTTATCAACCTTGAAGCATAAAGCAAGGTTCTTTTGTGGACAACTGGGAAGGCTGTCTCCAGCAGAAGAATAAGCACTGGAGGACTCACCACCCAGATGGGTAGCTCTCCCTTCAACGACCACTAAAGGCAAACCCTTATACCCTGCACTACCCCCTCCAATCTTCTCAAAAGGCACCCTAAGTATCCGGAGACAATATGGGGATGTCTCTAGATCAGTGGTTCTCAACCTGTGGGTCCCCAGGTGTTTTGGCCTACAACTCTCAGAAATCCCAGCCAGTTTACCAGTTGTTAGGATTTCTGGGAGTTGACAGAAGGAGATTGACATCACTATTAAACCGTTCCTTTGGACATACTGAAATCTTAGGCCAAATTCAGTGCAATATTTAATTAAAATCTCTTCAAATAGCATGCTGCATGAACTATATGAATTTTTCAGTCAGCAATACCTCTCTCAGTGAAGTTCCTTTTCACAGTGATTTTTATGTATGCTCATCCCCTTTTTGTCCTCATCCCATCTGACTGGAGGTTTTTTTTTTTTTAAGCAGCAGCACAAATGTGGTGAGAGACGACTAGAGAGAAACAGATTGTTCACTTGAAGTACCATAGTAAGGTAAAGGTTTTCCCCTGACGTTAAGTCCAGTCGTGACCGACTCTGGGGGTTGGTGCTCATCTCCATTTCTGTGATGACTCATGGGCCATGTAGTCTCGTTCCTAGCGCTGTTGTGACAGATGAAGAGGAAAACTTAGGTTTCCCACCGTTTCAGCCAGAATTGGAGCTTTCACAGCCAGAGATGGAGCCCCTGCACCTGCAGGAGATTTGCCTCCCAGAAGTTGCCCAAACAAGCCCTGAGCCAAAATCTCCCCCTTTTTCTCGCCGTGATTATTATCAACAACAGAAGGGAGCTCAACAGGCTAATCGCAGAAGCCTGAGAATCGCCGCCAAACAAATGGTTGATTAAGCCTGCTTCCCATGGGAATCTTTAGGGAGTCATGCATCTGGACTCAGAGAATGGCTTTCGGTTCTGGTTCCCCAGAGAATTGTTCTCTGGCGGGAAAACGAGACCCTACTTAGGTGTTTTGCCCACGTAGGAATCTTGCGGAGTCAATTCGTCAGCTCCGGGAGTAGGTTGTGTGTGGACTACGCTGCTCCCGCGTTCAAGTTCTTGTTCCCGTTTCCAGCCTTGCTTTTGCCTTCCAGGACCTTGTTTTGCTTCCTGGATCTTGCCACGAATTCACCACGGATCTTGTTTTTGCTCCTCGTTTCTTGTTGCCTTGAATCAAGCCTTGTGTTCCAAGAATCAAGTTTACTTCCTAGCCTTGCTTAAGTTTCATGGACTAAAGGACCTTGTCATCACCCCTCACTTTGCTTGGCAAAGTGAGTGTTTCGGTTACTGGATTACAACTTTGGACCTTAATATTTTATATTGGACATTGTTTTCCTGGACTATAATTGACCTTTCCTGAAAGGTCTTCTTCTGAACTATATTCTACACTTATTTTTATTGACTTTACATATTTCCTTAATAAAGATATTAGATAGATTCTGGCCTCTGTGTATGGTTATTGGTGCTCTGCAGCCTGGGTCTTGACGGTTTGACTCCGCCACCCTAAGCACCAATCAACCTCGGCCAGAATGTCTACCGGAGCCGGACCGGGTGACCAACCACTCAGCTACACCATCTCCAAGGATGAAGTGGACAGAATCCATGATATGCTCCATACGCAGGAGGGGGAAATACGGGGCTTGAAGGAACGCGGAACCCGTCTCCCTGCCCTGGCGTTGCCAACCAAGTTTTCTGGAGAAGCTTCCAAGGTTCATGTTTTCCGTCGCCAATGCCAGGCATACCTAGAAGCCCGTAATGCCGAGTTTCCCCAAGAAGACATCAAGGTGGCGTGGATTTACAGTCTCCTAGACGGGCCAGCGGCCAACTGGGCGACGGCACTGTTCGATCAAGCCTCCCCACACTTAAGTTCCGCGCAAAACTTCTTGGATCACCTTAAGGCAACTTGGGGGATCGAGGACAATTTAGAGGCGGCTGGCCACAAACTCCGGCGCCTTTCCCAAGGGGACAGGCCCTTGTCCCAGTACATAGCCGAGTTCCGAGTGCTGGCTCACAACACCGGTTGGAATGACAT
Organism: Anolis carolinensis; assembly: GCF_035594765.1. NCBI lineage: Eukaryota > Metazoa > Chordata > Lepidosauria > Squamata > Anolidae > Anolis > Anolis carolinensis. The sequence goes on along the minus strand of NC_085842.1, from coordinate 76,924,329 downwards.
AGCCCTCAGAGGACAATTTCGGGAGGGTCTCAACATCGAGATGTTGGAAGAAATCTCCAAGGTGGACCCTCCAAACTCTCTTGAAGGACTCATTGATCAATGTTTACGAGCTGAAGTCATGCTTGCCAACAGAAAGCAGTGGATCCGAGGCCAGAGTGGAAGAGCTGGAGCAAAACCTCCCGCTCCCGCCGGCATCCAGCCGCGTCCAGTGTGGAGACCCCCGCCACCAGCCCCATACCCCAGAGGAAGCGAGGAGGTGCCGATGCAGTTGGGCAATGTGCGTCCCAGACTAGATGTTGCCGAAAAGGCCCGCCGCCAACGTTTAAACCTCTGTTGGTACTGCGGAAACGGGGGCCACTTTGCCAGAGAGTGTCCAGCCAAAGGAAAGCCCGCCGCTCGACTGGCGGCGGCGTCCTCTGTGGAGACGGAGACGGCCGAGGCGGCTGGCGCAAAGCCGGCGGGGGAAGCCAGCGACCGGGCGTAGAGAGGCTCGCCAACCCGGTCAAAAACCCCACTCAAGAGCCGCCAACCGGGGTCCTATTTCTCCTAGTGGTCACCTTGTGGTCAGCGAAAAAAGGACCAGTCATGATCCATGCCATGATAGACTCAGGAGCGACAAACAATTTCATTGATAGAGAGTATGCCGACTCTCTGGGATTACAGTATCACGATTTCAAGAACGCCCGGGTGGTGCAAGCCATAGATGGCCGCCCCCTAAAGACAGGTCCAGTAAGCCAATGGACTGAACCCACCAGAATGTGGATAAGGGAACATATGGAAGAGATTTCCTTCTTTGTTACCGAGGTTCCTCATTTCCCTGTGATTCTAGGGATCCCATGGCTGACACTCCACGACCCCAGCATCTCTTGGACCAACAGAGAACTGCAGTTTGCTTCTAAATATTGCCAAAACCATTGTCTTGTAGCCAAGGTCTGCCATGCCACAGACGCTGAATCCATCATCACCTTGCCCAAGAAATACTCAGACTTTTGGGATGTTTTCAATGAGAAGGAAGCCGAGAAACTGCCCCCGCATAGGCCTTATGATTGTGTCATTGACTTGGTGGAGGGGGCCCCGATCCCGCGAGGACATCTCTACTCCCTGACTGAACCAGAGCAAGAAGCTCTCAGGGAGTTCATAGAGTCAAACCTCCGCAAGGGGTTCATCAGACCCTCTCAATCCCCAGCCACTTCCCCAGTGATGTTTGTGAAAAAGAAGTCAGGGGACCTACGCTTGGTGGTGGACTATAGAGCATTGAACAATATCACTAGGCGGAACCGTTATCCCCTGCCTTTGATCTCGGACCTATTAGATCGGCTTCGAGGGGCTAAGGTTTACACCAAGCTGGATCTTCGGGGGGCTTATAATCTAGTTCGCATCAGGGAGGGGGACGAGTGGAAAACCGCCTTCCAAACTAAATTCGGATTATTCGAGTCCCTGGTCATGAATTATGGTTTATGTGGAGCTCCCGCAACGTTCCAGCATTTTGTCAATGATATCTTTCAGGATTATCTAGATCGGTTCTTGATCATCTACCTGGACGATTTTTTGGTGTTTTCTAGATCACAATCGGAACATGAGAACCACGTCAGAATGGTGTTACAACGATTGTGGGATCATGGACTTTATGCCAAGCTGGAAAAATGCGCTTTTGATCTACAAGAGGTAGATTTTCTGGGATACCGTGTCTCACCACTAGGGCTCTCCATGGACCCGGCAAAGGTTTCAGCAGTATTGGAATGGCGGGCGCCAACCAACAAGAAAGAGGTGCAGCGTTTCTTGGGGTTCGCGAACTATTACCGCAAGTTCATTCCAGACTTTGCCCGCTGGTCTGATCCAATCACCAGCTGCATCCGTGGGAAACAGCCCTTCCGCTGGACGGAACAAGCAGAGAAAGGGTTCCAGCAACTAAAGAAATTATTCACGTCCCAGCCAATCCTTCAGCACCCAGATCCTAAAACCCCTTTTGTTGTGCAGGCTGACGCCTCCGATGTGGCAATTGGGGCTGTACTCTTGCAACCAGTGGGAGGTCATCTTCACCCTTGTGCCTTTTACTCCCGTCAACTAACAGCCCCAGAGAGAAATTACACTATTTGGGAAAAAGAACTTTTGGCCATAAAGGCAGCCTTTGATACTTGGAGACATTGGTTAGAAGGGGCCAAATTCCCCATTGAGGTCCATACTGATCATCGGAATCTAGAGCATCTAAGAACTGCCCGCAAGTTAAATCAGAGGCAACAGCGCTGGGCTCTATTCTTTGAACGTTTTGACTTCCAGATTCATTATGTAACCCCAGCTCAGACCAAGCAAGCAGATGCTCTATCACGGAAACCAGAATACGCTGCAGGGCGCAGAGAGACCTTTGAATCCCAATTGCTGCAGCCCGAGAACTTTGCCACGCTCACAGTGGGGAACACCAAATCCACTCCAATTGAATCAACTCCCTCTTCTCCAGGGCCCCTTTGTGCTCAGGAAATCAGGGCCAGTCAACAGGCGGATGCCTGGGCTCAAGATCAACTTTGTCAAGGACTACAATTTCCCTTCTCGCTTAAGGATGGGTTACTTTGCTATAGAAATCACGTCTACATCCCTCCCGGACCGGACAGGGAAAAGGCACTTCGTCTGTGTCATGACTGCAAGCCAGCAGGGCATTTCGGACTATTTAAAACCATGCATTTGATCCTAAGAGATTTCTGGTGGCCCAAGATCCGCAAGGATGTGGAAAAATATGTCAATACCTGCCCGGTATGCCAGCGTTCCAAGACAAGAAGGGAAAAGCCCTCAGGGCTACTGCATCCCCTTCCTACACCATCCCGTCCATGGGAAATAATTTCTGCGGATTTTATCACTGACCTACCACCTTCCTTTGGATTCACCACGATCCTAGTGGTGGTGGACCTTTTTACCAAATTAGCCCATTTCATTCCCTGCAATGGCCTCCCCACGGCCAAGGAGACTGCAGATTTATTCCTTCAGCATGTTTTCAGATTACATGGATTGCCCAAGAGTTTGGTCACTGACCGTGGGTCCCAATTCACCTCTCGTTTCTGGAAAGCACTACAAAAACTATTGGACATAGACTCTCGTTTATCTTCGGCTCACCATCCCCAAACGGATGGGCAAACTGAGCGCACCAATGCCACTTGGAACAATACCTTCGCTGTTATGTAAACTATCAGCAGGACAATTGGGCTTCCCTGTTGCCGCTGTCGGAGTTTGCCTACAACAATGGTGTCCAGGCTTCAACTAAAGAAACCCCGTTCTTTGCAAACTACGGCTTCCATCCACGTTTCTTTCCTTCTGTCATTGAAACCTCAGAAGTTCCCGCAGCAGAGGACTGGCTGCAAGAACTCACAGCGGTGCAACAACTTTTGCTCCAGCAACTAGATCAAGCCAAGGAGGACTATAAACGCCACGCTGACAATCATCGCCAGCCGGGGCCCAAAATCAAGGTAGGAGACCGGGTTTTTCTATCCACTCGCTTCTTGCCCTCCCACCGTCCCTGCCGGAAGTTAGATGCCCGTTTCATTGGTCCCTATCCAGTGGTGGCGCAACTTAACCCCGTGACTTTCAAACTTCAACTTCCGCGCTCTATGCGCATTCATCCAGTGTTTCATCGCTCCCTGCTCCTTCCGGCGGATGGTGTGCGCCCTGATGCAGACCGGCCGGCCCCCACTCCTGTTTTGGTGGATGGGGAGGAGGAGTTCGAGGTTCAGGACATTTTGGATTCTCGCTTTCATCGCCGCCGCCTTCAGTATCTCATTGACTGGGTGGGTTTTGGCCCCGAAGAACGCTCTTGGGAAGACGCTTCCTCAGTCCATGCCCCCGATTTAACCCGCCGCTTCCATCAGACCTACCCAGCCAAGCCGCGGCCCCACACCTCGGGGAGAGAGCCCATTTTTGAGAGGGGGCTTGAGGAGGGGGATAGTGTGATGACTCATGGGCCATGTAGTCCCGTTCCTAGCGCTGTTGTGACAGATGAAGAGGAAAACTTAGGTTTCCCACCGTTTCAGCCAGAATTGGAGCTTTCACAGCCAGAGATGGAGCCCCTGCACCTGCAGGAGATTTGCCTCCCAGAAGTTGCCCAAACAAGCCCTGAGCCAAAATCTCCCCCTTTTTCTCGCCGTGATTATTATCAACAACAGAAGGGAGCTCAACAGGCTAATCGCAGAAGCCTGAGAATCGCCGCCAAACAAATGGTTGATTAAGCCTGCTTCCCATGGGAATCTTTAGGGAGTCATGCATCTGGACTCAGAGAATGGCTTTCGGTTCTGGTTCCCCAGAGAATTGTTCTCTGGCGGGAAAACGAGACCCTACTTAGGTGTTTTGCCCACGTAGGAATCTTGCGGAGTCAATTCGTCAGCTCCGGGAGTAGGTTGTGTGTGGACTACGCTGCTCCCGCCTTCAAGTTCTTGTTCCCGTTTCCAGCCTTGCTTTTGCCTTCCAGGACCTTGTTTTGCTTCCTGGATCTCGCCACGAATTCACCACGGATCTTGTTTTTGCTCCTCGTTTCTTGTTGCCTTGAATCAAGCCTTGTGTTCCAAGAATCAAGTTTACTTCCTAGCCTTGCTTAAGTTTCATGGACTAAAGGACCTTGTCATCACCCCTCACTTTGCTTGGCAAAGTGAGTGTTTCGGTTACTGGATTACAACTTTGGACCTTAATATTTTATATTGGACATTGTTTTCCTGGACTATAATTGACCTTTCCTGAAAGGTCTTCTTCTGAACTATATTCTACACTTATTTTTATTGACTTTACATATTTCCTTAATAAAGATATTAGATAGATTCTGGCCTCTGTGTATGGTTATTGGTGCTCTGCAGCCTGGGTCTTGACGGTTTGACTCCGCCACCCTAAGCACCAATCAACCTCGGCCAGAATGTCAACCGGAGCCAATAAAAATGAAATCATAGAATCACAGAGTTGGAAAAGACCCCCAAGGGCCATCCCTTCCATTCTATCCCCACTGCTTTTTAATATTTACAGTAGAGTCTCACTTATCCACCATAAACAGGCCGACAGAACGTTGGATAAGCAAAAATGTTGGATAACGGGGAGGGATTAAGGAAAAGACTATTAAAAGTCAAATTACATTATGATTTTACAAATTAAACACCAAAAACATCATGCTTTACAACAAATCGACAGAAAAAGTAGTTCAATACACGGTAACGTTATGTAGTAATTACTATATTTATGAATTCAGCACCAAAATATCACAATATATTGAAAACATTGACTAAAAAAACATTGGCTACTAACAAATTGACTACAAATAAAGATAGAATTACATGAAATGCACTTATAGTAGCAACATTGTCAGAAATTAAATCCATAAAATGGTTCAATCCTTGCTGCCTAGAGAAACAGCTGTGGATCGGGGTGGGAGGCAAACTGCGTTGGATAATCTAGAACGCTGAATAAGTGAATGTTGGATAAGTGAGACTCTGAATGAAGAAATTTGCCAATATTGTTTTGTTGCGGCAAGACTAATAATTGCAAAAACATGGAAGGGGGAAGAAGAGCTAAGTATTAGAGATTGGAGAGACAAACTGGGGGGATATATCCAAATGGCCAAGCTGACAAATAGCAACAGAGGAGGAAATAATGAGGAGTTTGCAAATAAATGGAGGCTGGCACTTGGGTATTTGGAAAAGAAGACAAAGGTAGATTTGATGACAGCCATAAAGGGGATTTAGCGAAAGAAGATACAGGGGTAGTTGACGGTCAGTTACGCGATACTTACTGAGGGGTATCGGAGGTCTAGGGGGTTGGGTTCACGGGCGAGGGGTAAGGGGGACAAGGATAAGTTAAGGTACAACAATGGTATAGCAAATCTGTGATCATCCATTAGTTTAGCGACACTACAGTGCAAATTGTTATACCTGTTTGTATTTCTTTTTTTGTTTCTTCTCTTTTTATTCCTTTTTTCTATTTTATTCCTTTTTTTTCTGCGGTTGTATATGGATACATGTTATTTTAGTTACTGTTTTTCACTTTCATTAATAATAAAAAAAAAAGATAAGTGAGACTCTACTGTACATGAAACCGCTGGGAGAGATCATTCATAGGCATGGGATGGAGTGTTATCAGTATTTTGAGGACACCCAAATATATTTCTGCATGCCTTCAAAAACAGCCTCAGCTAAGAACAGCATGTCTCCTCTGAATGAATGCCTGGAGGAGTAATGGATTGGATGAGGAAAAACAAATTGAAATTGAATCCATACAAAACAAGGGTGCCTGCCATCTGCGGCTGGAGGTATGTCAATCAGTCCTAGTTGGGGTTACACTCCCCCTGAAAGACTGTGCTCGCAGCTTGGGAGTGCTCCTGGACCCATCTCTCCAAATGTCAGCCTAAGTAGATGCGACAGTCAGGGGTGCTGACTATCAGCTTTGGACATCAGCTGTGCCCCTTCTTAGATTTGAAGGGCCTAATGATGGTAGTGCACACACTGGTAATCTCAAGGTTGGACTTCTGCAATGCGCTTTACATTGGGCTACCTGTGTACCAAGTTCAGACACTCCAGCTGGTTTAAAATATGGCAGCCAGATTGATTACAGGAACACCCAGGAGTGAGCATATTACACCTATTCAAAAGTCACTCCATTGGCTGCCAATTAGTTTCCAAGCAAAGTTTTCACCTTTAAAGCCCGACATGGTTTGGGTCCAGTTTACCTACAGGATCGCTCTCTCCCATACAATTTGCCCCAAATGCTTAAGCCCTCTGGGAGATGGCTACTCTAACCAGCCAGAACCCGAATGCTGATTGTAACCCAGAGGACCTTTTCATCAACCACCCCATGTAAACATGTATACAGTCTTACAATTACTAACAGCCCTTTGAAGGCAACCATAAAGCTGACCTGGCCCTCGGTGAAAAAGACACTCCTGCTACAAGGTGTAGGTTCTCCCAGGATGCACTAAGCTCTTACCTTTTGTCTCTCTTCTCAAAGAAGAGGATAGTTCCCCTTTTTGATAAGAGTTAAGGTACAGTACTCAAACTGATCTGTGAATAGGTCAACCCAGCTTTTTTGGTACGTTGATTGTCTGAATAAAATTTCTAAACCGATATATGAGTATACAGGTAACTTTGTTAAATTGACTGTACTTGTGCTATTATTTAAGTTTCCAGATTTCCAAAACTGCATGTTATGCAGGATCCCTTGCTGACATTGAAGAAAAAAACAGATTTCTTTAGGTAAAAACACTTAATTGTATTGTAACCAACTGTAAACTGCAACACACCCACATGCAATTTGGATCATTATTACAAGGTCCAGAGAGGGAACCTATGATGTTCCAGATGTTGTTGGGCTTCAGTTCTCATAAGCCCTAACCAGGAGGTTATGAAAAAATTGGTCTTTCTCATACAGTATTTGTCAGCATGTGGTTTATTAAAGCTATATTTGCATGGTATTTTAAACGTTTCCTAAGCTCTTGTTACGCAATCAATTTTAAGGGAAAACACAGTGGGAAGGGAATGAAATAAGAAGAATAAAATAAGGGAAGCTTTTCCATAATGACTATGTTAACTGAGCTTCTCAGTTCCATATCTGGCCACCCATTATTTTCTCTTCCCCTGCTTTGCAACCATTTCTCAACTTAATGTACTTCTTTATGCCACCCTCAGATTTAACCACAGACAGCATATAACCCCCTATATCTTAACAGCAATTGTAAGATTTTCTTATACACCCAGTTTCTTACCTGATGTTGTTTTAGTAGTCTTATATTTTTAGTAATTGTGAAAGTTAATTCTTTTCATTATAGCTTGTAGGTCATTGGTAATAGGTAATGAATACAACCTAAATCAGATGCTGAATAATACCTTCCCTGAACTCTTCTGTCTCAGGCCTGAGGTATCTAATCTTTGAGCTCTCTGCCCGGTGTCTCCTTATTTCCCCAGATTTCTTTCTTTAAACCAAACATGAGGTTTTAATCTCAATCAAATAGAATCTTTTCTTTCCATTACCAAAACTGAACCATGAATATTCTTTGTGGAATTTTGTTTCTTGAAGTGGAAAAAGAAGCAACTTCTTTCATGTCTGTGTATTCATGACAGATCTTTTCTCTTAAGCTTTTATTCTCCAAAACCAAAGGATGATACATTATATCTTTCTGACATCTTTTGGGAAACTCTTTCATAGAGATGGGTCACATCAACTGTGTTTATACTGCCAAAGGGACCTAACTTTCCTTTGTGGCAGAATAGTTCCAATTTTTCTTCCTTCCCACTGGACACCACAAAATATAGTGTACTACAGTTTCCTCCATTCTTATTTTATCTTTTGGAAATTATCTGTTTAGAAACTTCTTGCATTTTGCAAAGTAAATGCCTGTGTGAATTAATGTGCACACACTCTGAAAGATTAAACTCAGACAAACCTTTAAAAACTGAGTGTCAGAAGAAAAAATGCAGAATATCAGAACTACTTAAGAACAAAAAATGCTTTATAAACTCCTACTCTTAGCCTCAATTAGCAAAATTCAGGTATTCTTCTTTTGCAAATACATTTCACATGTTGAGGCAAATAATTTTCAATGTATATCTCAGGATACTGATAGTCATATGCTTGTGCTTATTGCCTTCTCTAAGAAACAAGTAACCTGAAAGAAGGTTTCTGAACAGGCAGCAGCTTTAATTTAAATTATATATATTCAAAATAACCCAACTCCATGAAATTTGAGTGCTCTGTGAAATGCTTTACTGTGGAAGCTTTACACCAGTGGTTCCCAACCCGTGGACCATGGCCCAGTAGTGGGCCGCAAGAATGAATATCCGATCCGCGAACCTCTTTCCTTTTTATTTATTTATTTCATTATTTTATTTCTGTTCCTTTCTGCAGAACTGAACATTGCATTGGATAGATCACATCAGATCTAGATTATTAAATATGTTTTTTGTGGGCAAGCAAGATGGTGATTACTGGATGGCATATGTTCTGTATCAGAAACTAGAGCTGATATGGTCTAGCCAATGCAATTTTCTGAATCAGCACTCCAAATAACCAAACCAAATCTAAAGTTGACCAAAAACTGATTTGTAACCCTTTTGTTACTAATGTTGGAGAGTGGTCCCTGGTCAAAGTGGTCTCCGGTCTAAAAAAGTTTGGGAACCACTGCTTTACACTATCTATGTAAGATTTAAGGTTGGAACTAATAAAAATCTTTGGAATTCTCTATTATCCAGAAGAGCTACAAATGGTTACATTATTAGAAGACAGCTGATGTCTTCTGTTTTAAACCTAGTAATTCGGGCTGTATACACAAATGATCAGATTTCGGCCCTAAGTCTAAGACCGATGTAGTTCCAAAACTGTACACTAGCTATTTTTTAGACAAAACAAAGTTTAAAAAGAACAACATCCTGTCAATTGCACAAGTACTGGTATTTCCTGTCTACAACCTTGTTTATTATTATTAACATTATGCCGTTTTCCTCTTTCTACAGTATGCTGCATCTGAAATTGAATATGGGGTTCTTAAGTCTACTATTCATTACCCCTCTTTTATTTGGAGTCACAGTCTGCCAATATGAATTTGATGACTTTGAAGATGACTATGAAAATGAAATAGATCATGAATATCCACGCATTTTCCACCATAATCCTGGGATAGAAAATGTCTTTCCTTATTTTAATACACCAAATGAATGTGCCAAAGAATGCTTTTGTCCTCCTAATTTCCCAATAGCAATGTACTGTGACCATCGTAAACTTCAGAAAATACCAAGCATACCCTCTCATATCCAACAGGTTTATCTGCAATATAATGACATCAAAGCAGTACATTTGGAATCCTTTGTTAATGCTACTGCCTTGAAAGAAATCGACCTCAGCCATAACAAAATTAATTCTCATATGATTGACACAGGTGTCTTTGCCAAACTCTCAAACTTAGCTCAACTCCACTTGCAATACAATCTGTTAGAAGAAGTCCCATATCCACTACCTAGAAGCTTAGAACGCTTGATCTTGGGCTTCAATCAGATTTCCAGTTTGCACCGCAAAGCTATAGAAGGTTTAGTAAATCTCACCATGATTGACCTCTGCAGCAACTACCTTGAGGATTCGCAATTCAAAGGAATACAGTTTTCAAATACGAACAATTTAATGCAACTCAACCTCTGTAGCAACAGACTACAATCAATGCCTCCAGAACTACCATCTTCGCTAATGTATCTTTCACTTGAAAACAATTCAATTTCTGTCATTCCAAATAACTATTTCCAGAGACTTCCCAAACTTCTCGCTCTCAGAATGTCATACAATAATCTGCAAGAGGTTCCTCACAATGCTTTTAATATTCCTGGTCTTGTGGAACTCAATCTTGGACACAATAAACTGAAGCAAGTCTTCTATATTCCAAGAAGCCTGCAGCACTTGTACATAGAAGATAATGAAATAGAAGGTTTGTTAATTTTTTTAAAAAAATCATCTGTAATATACTAGTTATTATTCATCTTCAAACAGTAAGGCTATTAGGGTATATATAATTAAATGCATTCTGAGCAATGTTTTAAAATGCTTTTAAAATTTAATAGGAGGTAGACATGTTTTTACATTTTCATAGAAAATGAAATCAACTTAAATCAAAATATGCTTCTTGATTCAGAAGTGTTGCGTCAAACCATATGAAAATGTAATTAGTAGTTTAATTAACCAAATATATAGCTGCATGCCAAACCTCAGTTAACTGTTTTAACTATAGATTGGCAAAATGTCTGAATGAGCCATAATCTCTTATCTTGCAGGCAGGAGGGTCAGAACAGCAAAACACCACTCCTGACAGATGATTTTCAGTTCAGGTTCTCACCCCAAACTCAGTTTACTTAAGACAGTGCCATCTTACATTTGCCTTCATTTTACATGAAACAGAAGTTCCTACAATATTTCTAAATTTCACACAGATTTTTTTTAAGTAAATCAAAAGCAAAAAGGTTACTAAAAGCATAGACACATTCAGAAGTGGGTCACCTTGATTTTAATGGAACTTCTGGGTACAGAATGTAAACGTAGCATTCTTAATGTGAACTGGTCGTTCCATCATGACTCTTAAGAAGTGCTACTGTGTCTGAATAACATTTAGCAGTGAACTATTATAGCTATAGCTACCTAGCTACAAAAAACAAAAATGAAGACTTCAGCTCCTATTGAAACAGAAATAGCACCATTTGCCTTGAATCCAGCTGATAAACTAATGTTTTGTAAACTGTGGCATGAATATGCCCACCTTTTAACATATCATTATTATTATTTTGTTACAGTTATGAATATTACGTTAATGTGTCCTTCTCTTGATCCACTGAACTTCAGTCACTTAACCTATATACGAGTGGACCAAAACAAACTCACAGCTCCTCTAAGCACATACGCCTTCTTCTGCTTTCCACACATACGAAGTATATACTACGGTGAACAAAAACTCAGTACCAGTCAACGAACACAACTGAGAACACCAGTGTTTCGAAGATACCTTACACCAGAAGAGTATGAAGAAGCAGAAGATGGCCATGAAGATCAAGATCATGAGAACGATATTAGAGGAAGGGAGGATGATGACTACTTTGATTCTTACTTGTATTAAATCATTTTAGATGCAATCATAATGTATGCTGTTTTCTCATATGATGCATAATCCAGTCTAAATTAATTATAAACATTTCCATATAATTGAGGAGAATGCCTATTTTAAAAGCAAATGGAACCACTTGGAAAACACAGCACTATGTGGCATTTCTCAGCCATCTGAAGTAAGGAAGCAAAAACAAGCTATTGTTAACATTTTAGATTTAATTAATGCAGAAACAGAACTTTCCAAATCTTCAAATTTATACAATGTGAACATCAAGGGTGAGAAAGATTCTAAATATCATACCTGTACAATTATAATTTTTCAGGGATATAAACAAACATTGTGGCAATTCTGCATGTATAATGCATATTTGATGCAATATCAAGGAACCAAGAAGAAAGAAGGAAAAGAAATAAGGAATATATGTCTATAATGCAGAAAAGTATTATTAGTTATGACTGCAAGTTGTTTGCAGTTGGGTATACAAGTTCTATAATCCTGGTTAAAGATATAGTCAAAGGCACTAAGCAGGGTCAGTCCTAGATAGGGTTTGGATGGGAGACTGCTAAGGAAAATGGGTGTTGTGAGCTGTATTTTTGAGGAAAGAACTGGCAAAACCATCTCCTTGCTTTAGAAAAAATAAGAAATTAATGGGTTCACTATAAGTCGACAGGCAACTTGAAGCAACACACATACACTCAGTTTTAAGGGAAACATTAGTATTTTCAAGTTTCCAGGTATATGACCATGCTGTAACGTGCAAATACACTATGTATCTATGACAACCAAATACAAATTAAAATCCATGACAGTAATAGCTTCTTCCAGATTCTGAACTTTTTCAGTTCGTAAATATTAAGCTAGTATGTTAACTAGCTCAGAAGAACAAACTGTAGGTACTGTATAGCCATTTGGAGAAGATGACTGATAGAAATTAATCTATAAAAGTCACATTTAAGGCTAGTCATAAGGATTTCCTATCACTCCACATTTTCTGTAGGGTATCTATATTTCATAACTTAATAATCTGTAATTTATAACAATATCCATCAGTTTTAATGACCAGATCACTGAAAGCATAGGCATGGCATAATTCCATTATTTACTTATTATTTTCACTTTACAACTAATTGTGTAACACTAATGCTTGTAAGTAAAAGCCATATATTGAGCTAAAAGTTTTAACCTTTTAATATTTTTGTATTAACTTAGAAAGCTAGATCGAGGCATTTGCTGATAAATGTACCATCTAATTCAGACATATATTTGATTTCTTGTAGCAGATTGCTTATCTTTATAATAAATCAGGACATAATAAATACTGATGCACTGGAAAGGCTGGACTTTATTTTTCTTTTCTTGAAACTATTGGTAAATTATTTTGCTTTTCTAAACACTGCATGCTTTATTGGTTATGCACCTGTAGGGAAAAGGTTCGCAAGGCTAAAGCACAAAATGAGCTCAGGCTTGCCAGAGACATAAAAAACAACAAAAAAGGCTTTTTTGCTTACGTTGGTAGAAAAAGGAAGAAAAAGGAGGCGATAGGGCCATTGCAAGGAGAAGATGGGGTGATGGCGACAGGGGACAGGGAAAAGGCAGAACTACTTAATGCCTTCTTTGCCTCGGTCTTCTCACAAAAAGAAAGCCATCTTCAACCTCAGCAACATGGAATGGACGAAGAATTGGGGGAAATCCAAACCCAAATAGGGAAACAAGTTGTCCAGGAACACCTGGCCACTCTAAACGAATTCAAGTCCCCAGGGCCAGATCAGTTACATCCAAGAGTACTGAAGGAACTAGCGGAAGTTATTTCAGAACCACTGGCAATTATCTTCGAGAGTTCTTGGAGAACGGGAGAAGTCCCAGCAGATTGGAGGAGGGCGAATGTGGTCCCTATCTTCAAGAAGGGAAAAAAGAACGACCCAAACAATTACCGTCCGGTCAGCCTCACATCAATACCAGGCAAAATTCTGGAAAAGATCATTAAGGAAGTGGTCTGCGAACACTTAGAAACAAATGCGGTCATTGCTAATAGTCAACACGGATTTACCAAAAACAAGTCATGCCAGACTAATCTGATCTCTTTTTTCGATAGAGTTACGAGTTGGGTCGATACAGGGAATGCTGTGGATGTAGCGTACCTGGATTTCAGTAAGGCCTTCGACAAAGTCCCCCACAACCTTCTGGCAAACAAACTAGTAAAATGTGGGCTAGACAAAACTACGGTTAGGTGGATCTGTAATTGGCTAAGCGAACGAACCCAAAGGGTGCTCACCAATGCGTCGTCTTCATCATGGAAAGAAGTGACAAGTGGAGTGCCGCAGGGCTCTGTCCTGGGCCCGGTTCTGTTCAACATCTTTATTAACGACTTAGACGAAGGGTTAGAAGGCACGATCATCAAGTTTGCAGACGACACAAAACTGGGAAGGATAGCTAACACTCCAGAAGACAGGAGCAGAATTCAAAACGATCTTGACAGACTAGAGAGATGGGCCAAAACTAACAAAATGAAGTTCAACAGGGACAAATGCAAGATACTTCACTTCGGCAGAAAAAATGGAAATCAAAGATACAGAATGGGGGACGCCTGGCTTGACAGCAGTGTGTGCGAAAAAGACCTTGGAGTCCTTGTGGACAACAAGTTAAACATGAGCCAACAATGTGATGCGGCTGCTAAAAAAGCCAATGGGATTCTGGCCTGCATCAATAGGGGAATAGCGTCTAGATCCAGGGAAGTTATGCTCCCCCTCTATTCTGCCTTGGTCAGACCACACCTGGAATACTGTGTCCAATTTTGGGCACCACAGTTGAAGGGAGATGTTGACAAGCTGGAAAGCGTCCAGAGGAGGGCGACTAAAATGATTAAGGGTCTGGAGAACAAGCCCTATGAGGAGCGGCTTAAAGAGCTGGGCATGTTTAGCCTGCAGAAGAGAAGGCTGAGAGGAGACATGATAGCTATGTATAAATATGTGAGGGGAAGTCATAGGGAGGAGGGAGCAAGCTTGTTTTCTGCTGCCCTGCAGACTAGGACACGGAACAATGGCTTCAAACTACAGGAAAGGAGATTCCACCTGAACATCAGGAAGAACTTCCTCACTGTGAGAGCTGTTCGACAGTGGAACTCTCTCCCCGGGGCCGTGGTGGAGGCTCCTTCTTTGGAGGCTTTTAAGCAGAGGCTGGATGGCCATCTGTCGGGGGTGCTTTGAATGCGATTTCCTGCTTCTTAGCAGGGGGTTGGACTGGATGGCCCATGTGGTCTCTTCCAACTCAACTATTCTATGATTCTATGATTCTATGAAAGGTTTCTCTTCTACCTCTCTTGTTTGCAGAAGCAAGGAGCCTGGGGCTGCTTCCTTTGTTATTATTTACTTTCTGAGTCAGAGCAAATATTGTTTCTAGCATTCTGCCTCTGGTATCAACCCATCAAATGCAATGGGAGCTTTACAATCAGAGTGTAAATGCAAAACCCTTCACATCTCTTGCTTGAAAATTGAAATTATTATTCATAAAGCAATGATTTTTTTTTTGCAAAATACTATTCACAACGTTAAAATCCTATATACAAAACCCAAGCAGTTACTGCTTCCAAGGTTGTGATATAAAACATGATAAAAAGAAAAGGAAATGAAGGAAAAAGAAAACCAGCAAACAAAAGGACAGGTTGCTTACCTGTAACCATGTTTCTTCGAGTGTACTCTGTGAATTCACACTAATGGAGAGGCTGCGCCTGCGCAGGTCCCAACGGAAACTCTTCCCAAGCTGAAGTTTAAATTTTGGCGGTAGCCACGCCCCTCCGTCCCCGGAGGGCATATAAGGCAGCCCTCGGCGTCTGCTCTCCAGTTCCTACGCCGCAGAGGCAACGAGAAAGGAAGAGGGTTTGCCAGAGGGGAAGGAAGGGCGGGCTTGTGTGAATTCACAGAGTACACTCGAAGAAACATGGTTACAGGTAAGCAACCTGTCCTTTTTCTTCGTGTACTCTGTGAATGCACACTAATGGAGACTAGCAAGCTTAGGTCTCGGAGGCGGGCTAAGCAAACCCTGACAACGAGAAAACTGTCCAAACATATGTTTATTAAACATGAAAACATCAAAGAAAACCCTGGTCCAAGGACCCATTAAGGTATTGCATCAAACACACGCCAAACACCGAAGGCAGTTCGGTCAGGCATGATATAACCCTTTAAGAGCACATGTGAAAACAGGAAAACATCATTCCCCTAAGGGGGAAGGCAATAGCAATAAGGCACGGATCATCAGGAGAGTAGTGCAAACATGTACCAAACAGGAAAAAACAACAAGAGGGTCGCATGAGAAAAAGCACCCACATAGAAGTCATAAATGCAGAAGGTTAGGACAAGCATGAGGATAAAACCGCCCTAGCAAAGGCGGCATCCTTCAAAGTCTTTTGGTCTAACCTGTAGTGAGACACAAATGTAAGGGGGTTAGACCAGATCGCTGCCTTGCAGATGGAGTCCAGGGAAATGCCCCTTAGGAAGGCAGTCGACGTGGAGAGACCTCTCGTCGAACGCGGGCGGACCGACGGGGGAGGAGGTCTTTTGGCTAGTTCATAGGCCAGTTCAATGGCCTGAGCAATCCAGTGTGAGAGTCTTTGAGAAGAAATAGGATTGCCCAGTTTATCTGGGGCATGGGCCACAAAAAGTTTTGGGGTCTTTCGAATGTCCTTAGTACGGTCCCGGTAGAACAGAAGTGCTCTACGCACATCAAGGAGGTGCAGTCTCCGCTCAAGGGGAGACGAGGGGTCTGGGAAGAAAGCGGGAAGGACAATGTCCTGGTTAAGGTGAAAAGCAGAGACCACCTTGGGAAGGAAGGTGATGTCCGGACGGAGAACGGCGCGGTCGTGATGAAAGCGGAGGTAGGGTTCATCGACCCGAAGGGCCGCCAGCTCCGAGGGTCTGCGCGCTGAGGTTATGGCCACCAAGAAGGCAACTTTCCAAGAAAGGAGACGTAGGTCGGTCGAGGCCAAAGGTTCAAAGGGAGAAGCAGTGAGCTGGGAAAGGACAAGCTCGAGGTTCCAGCCTGGGGTAGGAGGTTGGGCCGGTGGGCAGATGTTGTTGTATCCTTTTAAGAAGGTCTTGACGAGGTGATCGGAAAACAATGATGGTTTACCATGCTGCTGAAAACACCATGATAGAGCGGCCAGGTAAGATTTCATAGAGGCAAGAGAAAGCTTTTGTTCTGCTAGAGACATAAGGAAGTCCAGCACAATCGGTACCGAGGTTGGGAAAGCAGTGATCCCTCGGGAGCGAAGAAAGGAACGAAAGCGAGAGACTTTATAAGTGTAGGCCCTGGTTGTAGCCGGCTTGTGAGCTGCGCGGAGGACCTCTTGTAAGTTCTGCGGGAGGGAGGTCAGGCGAGAATCCTCCAAGCAGTGAGATGTAGAGAGGGGAGATCCGGATGCAGAAGCTGGCCGTTTTCTCTGGATAAGAGGTGTGGTAGGAGAGGCAGAGTGAAGAAGGTCGCCTTGGAAAGATGAAGAAGAGCCGGGAACCACGGTTGACGAGGCCAGGCTGGCGCTATCAGGATCGCCGACATCGGTACCGATCGGAGCTTCTGGAGGACCTTCGGTATCAGAGGAAAAGGCGGAAAGAGATAGATTGGTTCCGCCGACCAGTCCAGAAGGAAGGCGTCTCCCAGGCAGCCTGGAGAGGAGGACGGGAGAAGTCTTGCCCCGTACCGAGGCAGCTGAGCGTTCTGGGGAGAAGCGAAGAGGTCTAGGGTGGGGAAACCCCATTTGAGAAAGAGAGAAAGAAGAGTCTCGGGGTCGAGCATCCACTCGTGGGAGGAAGTCGTCATTCTGCTGAGGGCATCTGCCAAGTCGTTGTGGATCCCGGGAAGGTGAGTCGCCGAGATTTGGATGTTGTGGGCTATGCACCAATGCCACAGTTGGGAGGAGAGAAGCATCAGCTTCCTTGAGCCCGTGCCGCCCTGTTTGTTGATGTAGAATACTGCTACTGTGTTGTCTGACTGTACGAGGACAGATCTTTGGGAGATCAGGCGGGAGAAGGCTTTCAGAGCCTTGAAGATAGCAAGGAGTTCGAGAAAGTTTATGTGATTGGCCTTCTCGGAGGGAGACCAGAGGCCCCGAACAGTGAGGCCCTTCATGTGGGCTCCCCAGCCGAAATTGGATGAGTCTGTGGTTATGGTGATCGAGGGAGGAACCGAGTGAAACGGAAGACCCCTGCAGACGTTGGAGAGGGACTTCCACCAGAGAAGCGACCGACGAACATGAGGCGGGATCGAGAGAAACCTCGAGTTGGGGTGGCGAAATGGCTTGAAAACATCTATGAACCACCTCTGCAGGGACCGGAGACGGAGCCTGGCGAACGGGGTCGTGAGGACTGTGGAGGCCATGTGGCCCAGCAGTATTTGAATGGATCGAGCCCGAACTCTTCGGTGGGTCTCGCAGAAGATGATTTGATGACGGAGAGCTAGAAACCTGTCGAGCGGGAGCGAGACAGTCTGAGCGATTGAGTCGAACAGGGCGCCGATGAAGCGGATCTTGTTCGACGGGTTGAGGTGAGATTTTTCGTGGTTTAGCTGGAGACCGAGAGAATCTAGAAGAGAGAGGGTGTAGTCGACGTGTCGACGGAGTAGGACAGGGTCGGATCCGACCAGAAGCCAGTCGTCTAGATAGGGAAAAACTGTGATCCCCTGGAGCCGGAGGTGGGCAGCCACGACAGCGACGACTTTGGTAAAGACCCTTGGGGCGGTAGCGAGGCCAAAGGGCAAAACGGTGAACTGGTAGGTTTGGTCGAGGACCTTGAAAGAGAGGAAGCGCCTGTGGTTTTCTCGAATCGCCACGTGGAAATAGGCGTCTCGGAGGTCTATAGACACGAAGTAGTCTCCGCGGTGAAGCATCGGGAGGATGGAGGCGATGGAGACCATCCTGAACTTGGTTGGGCGTATGAAGACATTGAGCATGCGCAAGTCTAGAATTGGGCGGAGGCCCCCACCCCTCTTCGGGACCGTAAAGTACCTGGAGAAGAAGCTTTGAGGGTCCTGTGCCGATGGAGAAGGCCGAATAGCCCCTTTGGCGAGGAGAGCGTCGACCTCTGCGAGAATTTCTTGAGAGGGGTTGGAGAGAAGGACCTGACCGGTGGGAGGGAGTTCTTCGAATTCTAAGGCATAGCCTTCTTGGACAATTTTTAGAACCCAGGCATCTGAAGTAATAGATTTCCACCGGTGAAAGAAGGGAGCCAGGCGGTCTATAAAGAGACCATGAGGTTGATTTGGTGGAGGAGAGGGGTGCGGAGGAGTGAGAACGACATCGGTACCGGAGAAAGAGTCTTTGGAAGGAGAGATGGCGTCAGGAACGCCGGATAGGTTGACCAGCGGTGGGGGTGGCCCGGCCGCGCTGTCTTTGAGGTTGTGCGGCCCGACGGGGCTGTTGGCGATTTTGGTTGTTCGATACCGAGGGACGTCTGAAAGATTGCTGGCGGTAAGAAGGAGGCGGGAAGCGTCGAAAGCGTTGAGGAAACCACTTGGTGCGGTGAGCCTGGGGTTGATCGCCGCATTTAGTGGCTAGAACTTTAAAGTCATGGTTGGTTTTAAGCTTGTCATCGGTGCCAGCATTAAAGAGGCCCATGGCGTCGAAGGGGAGGTCCTCGATGACCTGCCTCGAGGAAGAAGATAAGCCGGAAGATCTCAGCCAGGCGTGGCGGCGAATGGCAATGGCGTGGGCGATCATCTTGCCGGCCGTGTCGCCCGTATGCTTAGCCATCTGGATTTGATGATGCGCTAACGAATCGGCCTCTTGTTGGAGGGTGGACATGACCGACCGGTCTTCGTCGGACAACTTCGCGAAGAAGGGCTGAGCTTTTTCCCAGAGGATCTGCTGGTATGCCCCCATACAGGCCCCATAGTTCGCCATTCGACAAAGTAGAAGGGCTCCGGAGTAGAGCTTTCTGCCGACCGCGTCGAACCTTTTACCCTCTCTGTCTGCAGGGGTAGTGGATTCACGACCGGAGGACTGAGAGGCCTTCACGACCATGGAATTCGGGTCGGGGTGGTGTTTAAGCCATTCTAAGGTGTCGTCATCCGTACGATACCAAGACTCGATTCTCTTCGAGGTAGGAGGGATCGAGGAGGGGGTTTTCCACGAAGATTGGATAACATCGAGGAGATAGGGTAAGAACGGCAACAGCGTGGCTGGAGGGGCCTGGGCTTGGACCCGTTTGAAAACCGGGTCAGTTACTGCTTTGGAAGTCTGTTTAATTTCTAAACCCAGGGCATCAGCCATTCTAATCATTTGCTCGGAGAAAGCCCGAATGTTGTCGGTAGGCGAAGGAGGATCCACCTCATAGGCATCATGGGGAGGAGAGAGATCGAGGCCTAAGGATACCACCGAGGCCGAGAGAGCAGAATCCGGGCGATCAATCTCTATCTCATCGTCCCCAGCCCCTTGAGGGGACTGGGGGGGAGATGACAACACAGTCTCTGGTGGCGGCACCGCCTCAAGAGCAGGAGCTATCTGCAGCCGAGTTTGTTTGGAGGCCGAAGCCTGGACCGCTCGAGCCAGGCGAGTGGTTTGTCTACCCCGTTCCGGTGTCGAGGTCGGGGGAAAAAGCTGCTGACGAGATGAACGATGAGAAGCAGCAGGTCGAGGAGATGGGACCCTGACCACTGTCTGAGTGGAGTGGTGGGGTGAGTCCTGCAACTCGCCGTCCGAGAGTTGGTGAGGAGAAGGCTGGCGAGGTCGCTGAGCGGGAGCGATCGGAGAAGACCTTCTAGAAGAAGTTGCCGAAGAAGGGACATCCATCTTGGAGGAGGCAGAAGAGGAAGAGCGTTGGGTTGCCCTCTTCTTAGCGAGCGGTTGTTTTGATGGAACCCTCAGGGATTTACCCGGTGTGGGAGGGATCATTGCTGAGTCGGATTGGGTCCGACGAGCTTCCTCATGAGCCCTTTTAAAGGCGATCTTCATCGCGGAGGTCGATGGAGGAGCCCCGAGCTGGGATCGAGCCGAGGAAACGGAAGCTACCGAGCTCGACGTCGAGGAAGGACCGACCCGACCAGAACGTGTCGACACCGTGGCCGTGGTGAGAGTGCACGGTGGTTTAGCGGCCTTGGACGACCTGGAGGCTCTGGACGCCTTAGACGAGACCGAAGGGGCTTTAGCCGCTGAAGACGACATCGATTCCGGGTTAAGCGGCGACTTCGTGCCCGAAGTCGACGGAGCGGGTTCAGCAGCGAGCGATTTTTCGTAGAGCGCCGCTCTAAGCCTCGCGGCTCTATTTTTTCGAGCCTGGGCCGTTAGGGCCAGGCAGAAACGGCAGGTACCGACGACATGTGCTTCTCCGAGGCAGTAGAGGCACTTGGCGTGGCCGTCGGAGTCAGGAATTTTAGCGGCACACTGAGTGCAGCGCTTGAAGCGAGTCGTAGACATGAGAATCCGAAGTGAACCTTGCGGCGGAAAAAAAGGAACTGGAGAGCAGACGCCGAGGGCTGCCTTATATGCCCTCCGGGGACGGAGGGGCGTGGCTACCGCCAAAATTTAAACTTCAGCTTGGGAAGAGTTTCCGTTGGGACCTGCGCAGGCGCAGCCTCTCCATTAGTGTGCATTCACAGAGTACACGAAGAAAAAACTCAGGCCCCAGATTTTCAAGACACAAAAGAACTTTTAAAATGATGGGTGTGAATGAAAACAATTTGAAACGAGGAATTGATTTCCCTCTCAACAGTCAGGAGGAATGACCACTTAGGAGGAACATAAAGATCCAAAAGTCCTCTTTTGGATATTTGTTAGGGAATGGTCTTCCTGCCTGTAGCACAACTATCATTACCTCAAAATCCCAGAAAAACCTAGAACTGTTCACACACTTGATAAAAGATAGAAAATATCAAACATAAAGTAACATGAAAGTAAGAATGTTAGGAAAGCAGTAAGAGTTAGGAGCATAGTAGAAGACTGATCCTATTATTACATGACCGCTCTAGTTTTTCCCAACTGCAGGGAGTAGAATGCTTGCCAAACGCTCAAGTCTAAAAGGTTTCCTGTGTGAGTTGTAAAGACCATAAAGAAAAAGTAAGTTTCTTTTAAAATAAGAATGGTGCATCCTCAATAATACTAATAATTACTTATTATGGAGAGGAGAGGACACAGGGATAGTTGTGATGAATATAATAACTCAAAAGCATACATTGTGAAGATGCCTTATGAGGCAAGGCAAGTTATGCAAAATTCACATTACCACCTTTTTAAAGTCCACTGGTTTCTTTGTCTGGCAAAGATGCTTAAAATCCATGCAGTGGAATAAAAGTGATGGCATTAAGACTGTATTTAGAACAGAGGGTCTATGTCGACCAAAATGTTAGTCCAAAACTCCTGTAGCCATAGGAATAAAATAAAATAAACAATTTAAAAAATCCCATCTCAATTTGCAGGTAAAACGTATCTCCTTTAGAAATTTGGATCTCTTTCCATCTCCAGTGAAAGGCCCCAGAACTGACGTTAGGGCACAGTTTGCCCTAAACAGAACCTTAACCAGTCACAAGTTGCAATTTCTATATTTGAAAGGAAAGGCATTTCTATTCAGTGCCAAAATCCAATTTGCTAATGCCAAAGGAAATAACATCACACTGTTAAAATATGTGTCTACGCTAAATTGGACAACATTTCACTTCTATATCTCAAATACTATGACACAAATCCAAAGCAGTGCTTACACAAGAGGAATCCCACACCTCTTCAAACTTCAAAATCTGGAAAAACTGGAATGTGGGAAAGGGAAAATTAAAGGGATCTGGATAGAGGTGGTTTGTTAAGAGTGAACTGTATGAAGACACTTTCCTTAATTCCCTCCTTCCACTCCATATGCTGTGTCTCCTTAGAAGCAGGGACATGTGTGAAGCAGCAATACTTTCAGTACTCCCTTGTTCACTTACACTTATAAATGTTCACGTATATTTCATGTATATATGTGTGCACATGTGAACTTTCATACATAAGTAGGGGTTGTGAAAAATTTGGCAACAGTAAAACATTTCTGAACATGCAACAACCAAAATTTAATTCACAGTCAAACTCATAATGAACCTGAGGCGTTTCTAACACTGCTCACCCATGTTAAAAAAGGTAAAGGTTTCCCCTGATGTTAAGTCGAGTCATGTCTGACTCTGGGGGTTGGTGCTCATCTCCATTTCTAAGCCGAAGAGCCGGTGTTGTCCGTAGACACCTCCAAGGTCATGTGGCTGGCATGACTGCATGGAGCGCCGTTACCTTCCCGCTGGAGTGGTACCTATTGATCTACTCACATTGGCATGTTTTCGAACTGCTAGGTTGGCAGAAACTGGAGCCACAGCGGGCGCTCACTCCGCTCCTGGGATTTGAACCTGGGACCTTTCGGTCTGCAAGCTCAGCGCTTTAACACACTTTGCCACCGGGGCTCCTGTAACATTGTGTTACATCCATGTTACATTGTGTGATTTCACCGCAGCCTTGGTACACTGCGCATGCCATCACACTACACAACACCAACAAACACTAACAAAGACATCTTAGCTCAGATTTGACATTAGTGTATGTTATGAATTGCAGTGTTTTTACTATACAGTGTTTTTACCCTCACTATCCATCTTTTGAAAGGAACTTAAAACATAGTTATTTTGATGTGCATTCGAATAAATAGTTCCGGTTAGTTATTAGTTGCCACAACTACTGCACTTCATCACACTCTACTCTTATTAGTTGAACTCTGTAATGAGATCCTTTATTCCCTCTTGTAGAGTCTGCTGAATTTTATCTTACAGTTTGTATATTATGTTCAGAATCTAATGTTCTAATGTTTTGATGTTGATGTTTTATGCTGCTTTGTATGTTTATACTATTTTACCTGTTTTAGGTAAAGGTTTAATTATGCTGTATTTTATTGTATGTTGAAACTGGGCTTGTCCCCATGTGAGCCGCCCCGAGTCCCCTCTGGGGAGATGGGAGCGGGATATAAAAATAAAGTTGTTGTTGTTGTTGTTTTATTATGACACAGCAAACAAGATAGATATGTTATAAGCTGTTGTTGTTGTTGTTATTATTATTATTATTATTATTATTATTATTATTATTATTATTATTATTATTATACATACAAAGTATATTTCCAAGCTCAAGGGCAGCCTAAAGTTTGCAATTCAGTGCAATGAAAGAACTGATATTTCTAACATGACACAGTTGTTACTTCATGTAAGATGGGTTTATGAAGGAAGCATACATGCGGAATCATTGTTTTGTCACACTTTCAAAAGCCACACATTTTCAGAAATTCTTCCCTTCCAATTTTGATTCTAAAAAACTGAGTTGGGTCCATAAACCATACTCAATTGAAATCAAATATATCAATAATCTGCCATTAAAGGTTCAAGAAAAATTTGCCAAGTTACCAAGCAGCACAGGTTTAAAATTTAAGTTTCCTTTAAAAAAAACAATTAAATGAATTTTGGTTTGGGTTAGGACAGAATTTTAAACACTGTCTGAAATGGCCCTAAACATACTTCTGCCTTTTTGTATGTTCATGTTTATGCGAAGTGGCATTCTTAACATTAGTGATTATAAAATCAAAATATTGATCCACTCTGAAAAATGTTGAAGATGCTCTGTATCTTGCAGTACCAAATATTCAGACAAGATTTAATTCTTTATATAAAAATAAATAAGCACAGCCATCTCATAAGCATGCAAATTTTCTTTAGTCTTCAATACATGGTAAAATTGTATGTATACCAAAGAACTCTTTTAATATAAATTTCTTTATGATTTTTGTTGTTATTTGTTCGTTCAGTCACTTCCAACTCTTTGTGACCTCATGGACCAGCCCATGTCAGAGCTCCCTGTCGGCCATCACCACCCCAAGCTCCTTCAAAGTTATGCCAGTCATTTCAAGGATAACATCCATCCATCTTGCCCTTGGTCGGCCCCTCTTCCTTTTTCCTTCCATTTTCCCTAGCATCATTATCTTCTCCAAGCTTTCCTGTCTTCTCATGATGTGGCCAAAGTACTTCATTTTTGCCACGAATATCCTTCCCTCCAGTGAGCAGTTGGGCATTATTTCCTGGAGTATGGACTGGCTTGATCTTGTTGCAGTCCAAGGTACTCTCAGAGCGCCACAGTTTAAAAGCATCTATCTTCCTTCGCTCAGCCTTGCTTATGGTCCAATATCTAACATTATCTACCTATATATCTGGGGTCATGTACATTTTCCTTGGTCAAAAAGGATGCATAAGTGGAAAAAGTTCAAGAAGCTACAGCAGATCTGACGGCTCTCTGTGCTGCTTCCTCTGGAATCTCAAATAGATCGTTGAGGCAAAGTATGTAATACCCATTAAAGAAACACAGCAGAGTGTCTCAGTGTTTCTGATACAGGCAATGGGCAATTTCCCCCACAATATGATTTATCTCTCCCAAAGGAGGAGATAAAGCAGGGTATAACTATATATATTATTAATAATAATATGCCAGGGATTGGTACCATTGATCTCCACCCTGGAGCCCCCGATGGCGTAGTGGACTAAAGCCTCGTGACTTGAAGGTTGGGTTGCTGACCTGAAAGCTGCCAGGTTCAAATCCCACCCGGGGAGAGTTCGGATGAGCTCCTTCTATCAGCTCCAGCTCCATGCGGAGACATGAGAGAAGCCTCCCACAAGGATGGTAAAAACATCAAAAAAAATCCGGACGTCCCCTGGGCAATGTACTTGCAAACGACCAATTCTCTCACTCCAGAAGCGACACGAAAAAAAAAATCTCTATCCTGCTGCCACCTTCCATATCAGTAACATTTTTCTTTCCATCGGTTATAACTTTACTTATTTCCTGGAAATGTGATGCAGCCTGGGAACTAATGGCTTGTGGATGAGCACCAGTCTATGGATTTCCACTGTAAATAGTGCTTGGTATACAAAATACCCGTGTTCAGCGGCCCAGTTTATTAAAAGCTCCATAGTAACAGAAGGAGGGATTCACAAATATCCCTTGTGTGAGCACTGCTCTGAATAAAACCACCTTGCTTATTTTCAGCTTGCCATATGTTATGGTGAATGATAAGAACAGCATTTTTTTTAAATGGAGAGAACCTTCAGAATTAACCAATGAATTAATGGAAAGAAAAAACAAGGCAAAGGATATAAACGAGCTGCCCCTCGAGAACTCCAAATGCCTTTTCACATACCATATTTATTCAAGTCTAATGCTCACCTTTTTGAGCTAAATTGCATTGTCAAAATTGAAATGTGTATTACATTCAATGGCACATTACAATCACAGACATAAATCCACCTGGTCAACTGGCCTCATTAATGAAGTCTTTAAACCCTCCCCCTCGGTGAGAGGCCAGTTGGGAGGTTGATGAGCTTGCCAGTCTTGGCTCGATAAAGGGGCATGGCTTCCCAAATGACTACAGGCCTCCCTGATGTGCTATCCCTAAGCTGTTCTGTGCATTACATTCAAGGGCAAATCCATTTTTTGTAATGTGCATCTTAAGAATTGAGGTGTTCATTAAAATTGATGGTGCATTACACTTGAGTAAATATGATATTAATTCCACAAACCTAACACTATATCAATAGTTCAGAAATATGTGTGTGTGTGGTTTAGCTTTATAATATTGCACATTAAAACAATTATTCGAAATCTGTATACTGCAGTCAAGGAAAACTGTTCAAGACATATCAGGTTTCAAAACTATAAGCATAGATTGTACACTAGCAGACATCCCAAGCCAAAGTAACTGACACCAATGGAGGAGTTCCAGAGCAAACAGCTGTTTTCTACACTCTGGCATTTTGAGGGCAATAAACATTCTACTACATGATTACTTTGGGCTTTAAAGAAATTATATACATTTTAATATTTTTAGCTGATACATCTTTTGTTTGATGGCCTAGCTAAAAATAATCATGTCAGACCATTGTAAGTCATCTAAACAGCTGTATTCTTCCAAGAATGCTCATTATTTATGCAAGTAGACCCTTTTCATCTTCACTACCTACGCATAAGACAGTGAAGGCTCTAAACAGACATGTGATACTGGATAAAGATCCATAAAGATCTCCAATATTTTTTATAATTAAAACCCTACATATGCAAACCTTCTTCTGTCACAAGTTGCACTTTCAATGAATATGCATCTCAGGATTTTCTATAATGAGCTATTCAGGCTGGAATGTTAGTCAGCCCTCCAAAAACTTAACCCTGACATTGCTGATAAAAGAACTCAGCATGATCAATGAGAAAACTGTCCATTAATTCATGTTTAATTAATTAAGCTGCAAACGAAAATCTTGGGTTTCTTCTCTGTGTATCTTGAGTCACAATCATTTACTGCACAAAAAAGTGGAATGTACTGTTACATCTGAAACGGAAGTCAGTTTCTTTGTTTCCCATTAAACGCAAAACTAAATGAAAAGCACATGACTTTGCTTAAGCCTTTATTGCAAGAAACTGCAGTTGGTTCACTATATTTTTAAAACGATAATAGCAACTAGATGAACATATTAAGCTGGATCTCTTTCAAATATATTAGTTGAGCAAGACTGAATTATCATTTTGGATGATTTTTCACACTAGGCTGCAGGCTGACAAAGCCTCCTTTACATCACAGAAAGTTTTTTAAAGATAGATCATTTTTGTAGCACTATCATTTCATTCTGTTGAAAATATTCCATAACTTTTCCCTGACCATTTGGAATTAATGCACAGAAAGGAAAACTGAAGACAGCCAAAAAAGAAAGCTCAGTCAGCAAAAAGGTAGGTGATATTTTCAAAGAAAGTACCTTAATACATGACAAATGAATTTAGTTACTGTAAAAGTATTTTGATTATATAGCTCTTTGATAATATATTATGTGATTACATGTTTTTATTCAATCATATACATATTTAAACAAACCTTTAACTTTTTTTTTTGCTTCTGTGTTATATATTTCAAAATCTATTTTGCTAAACAAAAAAGTTTTGAAGACAATGAAAAATAATCTTTTTACTCCAGGCAGGGCTCAGCTCTCTTCCCTTTTAACTATTTCTTCACTGTACTTGCTAGGTCTCAAACTATCTTTTGAAGCTATTTCTAAATGGCATTGAAACTCAAGAGAAAAAGCAATATCTAAAAACAATAGCATATTGTTCTTGTTTTTTAGCACATACCAGCTTTTTTAACTTTAGCAGCACTTAAATAAAGAACACAAGGAGTTAAATAATATTTCCATGTTCCTTGAGCATTAGAAACGCTTTGCCAACTAGTCTTCTAGGCTTTAAATATTGTTTTGACAGTTTGCTTTTTTTATTTCCAGTCACAAAGAAATCATTTTCCTTAGTATTTTCAGCTCAATACAACTCTGATCTGGTGAAATGAAGACTTTGCAGAAGTTTTGTCTCCTCTTCTTTTTTTTTATGCCTTTGGTGAAGTTAGCACCACCACCACCACAACAAAACATAGCTCCATTTTATGAAGATACAATATTCAAGCAAGGGTATGAAGACATATTATTTAAGGAAGATTATGAAGAAAAGCCACAGGATGCAGTAAAATATAAGGTAGTTTATAAATTCTTTTACTTTTTTTATTATGCCAATATCTGTATTAGCAATCTATGCATGTGTGCATGTTCAATGAGTAAAAATAGAAAAAAAGCCAAAAGAAATAAAAATAATATAAAATAATTCACAATGTGAAGTATTATGAAGTTTGAGGTGTTTGGGTCATATATGTTAATTCAAAAGTCTTTGAGCTCATAGGAAGGTGTAATATGAAGTGCCATCTGGATCACAAACAGATTATATATTTGTATTAGTGCATCATCATTATCAATTACTATTACATTCCTAAATTATTTGTACATGCTTTAATTGTCCAAGGATGTGTTGTGTTATCATAGTGTTCATTCTGAGCTTGCAGAGAGAAAAGAACAGTGCTGTCTTTTGATCAAGCATGTACTGACAAATCTTGGAAATCTGTCATCATGGATTTATTTTGCGTTCTTGCCAAATGCCCCACCACACCCAACTTGTAAGCCAAAATGGTTTTGGATAGGCAATTATGATAAAAATGAGTTACACTATGTATCTGGGAATCTCTGCAAAGGGCCAAACAGTGGATCTCCACACATTCCCAGACCTCCCAGTCTCTGATTATGACAGTGGCCCCTCCCCTCACATTGGAAATTGGACCTCAAATGGGGGGGGGGGGAGGCAGTGTTCTGTGGGTGTGGGTGTGGAAAGAGAGGAGACATGGATTTCATAGAGCAGGCAAAGATCAGACCAATACCTGAGCCATTTTAATTCCTTTACACCTCAATCTACATAAATGGGAGGTCAGTGCATCTATAAGACTTCTCTATCCTTAGATTTATCCATAAAAAAGCACTCTAGAATTATTTATGTGATAAAAAGTACAACTGCAATGAACTGTTTCAAATATTCAGACAAAGACAGTACCCTACTTTATTAATTGTTAGAATTAACAATATATTATATCATGAAGTAGATTTTCCTGGTCACCAATATTTAGAATGTTAGTGCCTAGAATGCAAAAGAGACAAACACAAAGAAAATCTAGGATGTATCAGCACCTCATAACAACATACAGTTACACAATTGTGAAGTTGAGGCAGGTCACATTCAATCACAAAACAACAAAACAACATTCAAGCCCTCAAACTTTGAACTCTCTGCAAGAAGAATATATAACACTAGCTGTGCCCGGCCACGCGTTGCTGTGGCATAGTCTGGTGGTGTTGGTTTAAAATTGTTGAAGACGTGGTGGTATTGAATGTATGTTGTATGGTTGTCTTTATGTTCAGTATGCATTAGGTTGTTTGTGTACTGTGAAAGTGGTGAGGCTAGAGGGGGTGTATGTCCCTGTGTAGTATTGTATAGTATTCACATGTTGTCGATCTGTTGTGAATGCTTGGATTGTGTCCAGCTGCATAGCAGAAAGGGTTGGGCTGGATGCCCCTTTGGGGTCTCTCCAAACTCTTGGATTCTATGCTTCTATTATCATCATCATCATCATCATCATCATCATCATCATCCTCATTATAATGCTGAGACTGGATGGCCATCTGTTGGGAGTGCTTGGATTGTGTGAAATGGCAGAAATGGGTTGTTTTTTCTCACAATTTGTCATTGCCTTGTTGTGTGAAATGTTCTCATGTTCCCTGTCATGTCTCCCTTCTCGCCCGCGCCACGCACCTTCCCTTCCTTAGGGTGCCGAGCTCTGCTTTCCGCCCTCCACTCCGGCAGGAAACCAAGCAGGTGGTGGCTACGGCAGCGGCTGCGCAGCCTGTTCAAATCTCCCTCACTCTGGCCCAGTCCGCCCCCTTCCTCCCCCCCCCAACAGGGTCACAAGCTTCGCAGCCGGAAAACCCACCTCGCTCTCGCCTGCCCGTCCCAACTCAAGCCGCTTTCACTGCTTTCGCCATCCTCTCTCCCCCCTGGGGCCGCCCCTCCTTTCCTCCCCCTCCCAGTTTGGAGCGCGCAGGGCCACAGCTGGCAAATCCACCTCGCTGTCGCCTCCCCGTCCCAACTGAAGGCCCTTTCACCGTCCTCTCTCTCTCCTGGGGCCGCCCCTCCCGCTCTGATGGGGATGGTGGCGATGATGGTGGCGACAGCGGCAACAGGCAAGCAGCAAGCCTGGAGGGGTGTGTGGTGGGTGGGGATCGCGCGCTGCGTCCTGCTCCATGCAAGCGCAGATGGGTTTTTTTTATTGTTTTGGCTTTTTTGGGCCATGGATGTCAATTTGAGTTCTGGTTTGGTTGTCAAAACCCAGCGGGGAGGGCCCTGGTTTGTGTTGCCAAGTTTCATGGTTCTGAGTTTTTTAGTTTCGTTGTTTATATTAAGGTAAAAATGGTCAGAAGCTTTTTATATATATAGTAGATATAGTAGATATAGTGAGAGAACGATATATATTTTCAGTAGTACTTTCAAATGCACCACTGTCACAGGGGACAGCAATATTTTGATTAGAAATATGTATTTAATGTATGAAGTTCTTAATTATTATTTCCTTAAAAGTATCTATTTGCTGTGTTTAAAACTATTTACCTAAAAGAGAAAGTGCATCTTTTTCCAAATCATGAACAACTCTGTTTTATACTGGTAGAAGTGATTTCGTAAGACAATGAGCTGCAGTTTATAGTATTTTAAACATCTGTTATATAATGGGATAATTATTATAAAACTAAGCAAAAGTGGTTTAAAGGTGGTTTTTAAAAAACCAAACCTCACAGTTAGCTAGGTTTATCATCTCTGATTTTAAAATTTGAAGACAATATGAAATAATTCAGTCTACCTGCCCATTGGAAGTTCAAGTAGTATGGAAGGAGCCTGACTTTAACAACCTAGTTTCTCAGGGGACGAGAGACAGGACCTTCTCAGTGGTGGCCCCTCGGCTTTGGAACTCCCTCCCCAGTGACATTAGATCAGTCCCCCCCTCCTAGCCTTTAGAAGAAAGATAAAAACTTGGCTGTGGAATCAGGCTTTTAGTGAATAGGACAGTGCAATAACAGATCTGGAAATATGAAATTGACTATGGAAAGGTCTGGATTATGATTATGGATGGTGTGATTTTAATGTAATGTTTTTAAATGTTCAATATGTCTGTTTTTATCTAATTTAATTTTAATGTCTGTATTATATGTTTTTAAGGCATTGAATTATTGCCTCCATGTAAGCCGCCTTGAGTCCCCTTCGGGGTAGAGAAAGGTGGGGTAGAAACAGAGTAAATAAATAAATTGAGGGAGAAAAGACATGCTAGGATTTCTTGATGTACTTTGAAACCATAGCTAAAGATAGGTATCAGTAAATTACAGAAGGACAGGTTGCTTACCTGTAACCGTGTTTCTTCGAGTGTACTCTGTGAATTCACACTAATGGAGAAGGCTGCGCCTGCGCAGGCTCCAACGGATACTCTTCCAAGCTAAAGTTTGAAATTTGGCGGTAACCCCGCCCCTCTCCCCAGAGGGTATAAAGGGCGCCCTCCGCACTCGCTCTCCAGTTCCTATGCCGCAAAGGCAGCGAGAAAGGGAGAGGTTTGCATGTGGGGAAGGAAGGGCGGGATTGTGTGAATTCACAGAGTACACTCGAAGAAACACGGTTACAGGTAAGCAACCTGTCCTTTTTCTTCGTGTACTCTGTGAATGCACACTAATGGAGACTAGCAAGCTGAGGTGTAGGTAGGTGGGATAGCAAACCCGATAACAAGTTTAGTGTCCAAACAACACATTTATTGAGCACAAGGTGCAAAAGCAAGTGCAATAGTCAAAGAAAATGGTGCAACAGTATATAGTGCAAAAACCGATCCTTGTTAATAGGATCCAGAACACAATCACAACATTGTATGTGAGCGATAGTCTGTAAGAATTACAGAGGTAAGTATAGACCGATTCCTTGAAACAGAGGTAGAGGTATTAATGAAATACATTTCAGTGCAGTGGGTAAGTATAGTACACAAGCACTATGTTAATGAACCCATGAACATATAGTGTAAATAAAGGCTGAATGACAGCGGTGAACTTGTAAGAAAGGACAGCAAAAAAACTGGTTTTGAGTAAGGCAAGTAACGTTAGGAAAGGCAGGAGGAAAGGATAGACCTGGCAAAGGCCAAGTCCCTGAGGTT
This sequence comes from Anolis carolinensis, assembly GCF_035594765.1. Lineage (NCBI taxonomy): Eukaryota > Metazoa > Chordata > Lepidosauria > Squamata > Anolidae > Anolis > Anolis carolinensis. Next base: position 76,892,133 of record NC_085842.1, on the reverse strand, counting down.
CTTTGAGTCTATCCTGTAGTGTGAAACAAAGGTGGATGGAGTGGACCAGATAGCCGCTCGACAGATGGAGTCGAGAGGGACACCCCTCAGGAAGGCAGTAGAAGTGGAAAGGCCCCTCGTTGATCTAGGGCGGATCGAAGAGGGGGGTTGGCGTTTAGCCAGCTGGTAAGCGAGTTCGATAGTCTGAGCAATCCAGTGTGAGAGTCTTTGAGAAGAAAGTGGTTCGCCCAGTTTATGGGTAGCATAAGCCACAAACAGTCTAGGTGACTTACGTATGTCCTTAGTCCTGTCCTTGTAGAAAAGGAGGGCTCTCCTGACATCCAGGAGATGAAGTCTCCGCTCCAAAGAAGAAGAAGGATTAGGGAAGAAAGCAGGGAGTATTATGTCCTGGTTAAGGTGAAAAGCAGAGACCACCTTAGGTGGGAAGGTGATGTCCGGGCGAAGAACAGCCCTGTCGTGGTGGAAACGGAGGTAGGGTTCGTCCACCCAAAGAGCAGCCAGTTCCGAAGGCCTGCGCGCAGAGGTGATAGCGATTAGGAAGGCAGTCTTCCAAGAGAGAAGGTGAAGGTCAGCGGAGGCCATAGGTAAAAGGGAGCTGAAGCTAGTTGAGAAAGGACGAGTTCGAGGCTCCATCTGGGAGTCGGAGGTTGAACTGGAGGGTGCAGGTTGTTGTAACCTCGAAGAAAGGTCTTAATGAGGTTGTTAGAAAAGAGAGAGGGTTGTCCCTGACGTTGGAAATGCCAGGAGAGAGCAGCGAGATAGGATTTTATCGAGGCCAGAGAGAGTTGACGATCCACAAGAGAAAGTAGGAAGTCCAGGACCAGCGGGATCGAAGTAGAGGAGGGATCGACGTGTCGGTCCCGAAGGAAGGTTTGGAATTTTGCAAGCTTGTAAGAATAGGCCTTTGACGTGGCCGGCAGAAAGGATCGCCTGCAGGTCTGGGTGGAGAGAATTTAAGGAAGTATCCTCCAGGCAGTCAGGTGTAAGGACGGGACGTCGGGGTGGAGGACCTGTCTCCTCTGTGAAGATAGTAGATGAGGGAGAGTTGGGAGAGTGCAGGGAGGATCCGCACACATCCGGAGTAGAGTTGGGTACCACGGCTGGTGTGGCCATGCAGGGGCGATCAGGATGGCCGATGTCGGCGTTAGATAGAGTCTCTCTATTACCCTCGAGATGAGAGGGAAGGGAGGAAAAAGATAGACGGGCTCGAGAGTCCAGTTGAGGAGAAACGCGTCTCCGAGACAGCCCGGGGTCGAGTTTGGAGGTAGTCTCGCTCCGAAGCGAGGAAGTTGAGCGTTCGAGGAGGAGGCAAAAAGTTCCAGAGCTGGCCAGCCCCAATCGTCGAAGACGGATTTCAGGATTTCGGGATCGAGACGCCACTCGTGGGGGGAGGTCGTTATTCTGCTTGGAGAGTCTGCTAGCGTGTTTTGAGCCCCCGGAAGGTGAACCGCCGACAGGGTTATGTGTCTCGCTATGCACCATAGCCAAATGTCCATCGAGAGAGCCATCAGTTTCCTCGAGCCCGTACCCACTTGTTTGTTGATGTAGTACATAGCTACTGCGTTGTCCGTTTGGATCAGAACAGTCTTGTGGGGAAGAAAGCGAGCAAACGCCCGGAGGGCTTTGAAGATTGATAACAGTTCTAGAAAGTTTATGTGGTGAGACTTCTCCTGGATGGACCAAAGGTCCCTGACAGTGAGGCTTGACATGTGGGCTCCCCACGCAAAATTGGAGGCGTCGGTCGTGATGGTGACTGACGGAAGGGAGGGATGGAAGGGAAGTCCCACACAAACATTCGCTGGGTCCTGCCACCAACGAAGGGAGAGGCGAACGTGGTTCAGTACCGTGAGAAACATTGAGCTCGGATGCCGATGGGGTTTGAAAGAGTCTATAAACCATCTTTGAAGAGGTCTGAGACGTAGTCTGGCGAAAGGAGTAACCATGACCGTGGAGGCCATGTGACCCAGAAGGACCTAGACAGAATGGGCTCGGATCCTGTGGTTGCGGAGGAGGAGAGAAAGGTGTTGTTGAAGAGCTAGGAACCTGTCCTTCGGTAGGGAGGCGGTTTCCGCGATGGAGTTGAAGAGAGCTCCGATGAAGCGGATTTCTGTGGCCGGGAGGAGTTGGGACTTTGCGACATTCAACTGAAGGCCCAGCCGTTGTAGAAGAGAAAGAGCTTGAGAGATGTGGTTTTGAAGGGATGAGGGGTCGGGCGCGACAATCATCCAATCGTCCAAATAAGGAAAGACCATTATGCCCTGTTTTCTTAGGTGCGCTGCCACCACGGCGACCACCTTCGTAAAGACCCTTGGAGCCGTGACGAGGCCGAAAGGGAGAACTGTGAACTGGTAAGACTGTCCCAGGAGCTTGAAGGAGAGGAAGCGCCTGTGAGATCGACGTACTGAGACGTGGAAATACGCATCTCGTAAGTCTATAGAGGCAAAGTAGTCTCCGTGTCGGAGCATCGGGAGAATGGAGGCCACCAAGACCATTCGAAATTTTGAAGGCAGAATGAAGAGGTTTAAGGCTCGCAGGTCGAGGATGGGCCGAAGACCTCCGCCCCTTTTGGGAACCGTAAAGTATCTCGAGAAGAAACCTCGAGTGTCCTGCTCGGAAGGAGAAGGCTGGATTGCGCCCTTCGCCAGAAGGGAGTCGACCTTGGAGCATATTTCCGGTGAAGGGTCGGTGTGAAGGATGTGACCCGTGGGGGGCAAAGTTTCGAATTCCAAGGCATAGCCGTCTCTGACAATGCGAAGAACCCAGGCATCTGAGGTGACAGACTCCCATTCGCGGTAGAAAGGAGCTAGGCGATCGAGGAAAGAGCAGAGAGGAAGGTTCTGGTTGGAGCCTAGGAAAGGCATGGCAGTGGCAGTAGTAGTGAAGGTAGAAAAGTCCCTGAGAGAGTGGGCGTCAGGCCCGTCGTTGGGGTTGTGGCATAGCTGTGGCACCTTTGCCTCGACCTTTCGGGACCTGGTGCTGGCGGCGAGGTTGTTGCTGATGACTGTGGTGACTCGAGCTCGACGAGCGTCGAAACGGTTGGTGACGAAAAGGCTGAGGGTAGCGACGGTACCGTTGCGGGAACCATCGGGTCCGCTGAGCCTGAGGTTGATCGGTCCCGCACTTTGTTGCGAGGATCTTGAAGTCATGATTGGACTTCAGTTTGTCATCAGTACCAGAGTTGAAAAGGCCCTGAGTGTCGAAAGGAAGGTCTTCGATCACTTGTCGAGAGGAAGAAGAGAGTCCTGAGGACCGAAGCCATGCATGCCGTCTGATCGCAACTGCGTGGGCAATCATCTTTCCGGCGGTATCGCCAGTGTGCTTAGCCATTTGAATTTGGTGGTGTGCGAGGGAGTCCGCCTCCTGTTGGAGGGTCGAAAGGACTGACCGGTCTTCGTCAGAAAGTTTGGCGAAGAAAGGTTGGGCTTTTTCCCAGAGGATCTGTTGATAAGCGCCCATGCAGGCCCCGTAGTTCGCCATGCGGCAAAGGAGGAGAGCGCCAGAGTACAGCTTGCAGCCTACCGCATCGAATCATTTACCTTCCCTGTCGGCAGGGGAGTTGGACTGTCGACCCGACGATTGGGAGGCCTTTACCACCATGGAGTTTGGATCAGGGTGATGCTTGAGCCATTCCAGGGCTTCATCATCGGTTCGGTACCAGGCCTCTATTTTCTTAGAGATTGGAGGTATCGAAGATGGAATCTTCCAAGATGCCTGGATTACGTCCAGGAGGTATGGAAGAAAAGGCAGCAAGGTGGCTGGCGGGGCTTGAGCTTGGACCCTCTTGAAAACGGGGTCGGTAACAGCTTTTGAGGTTTGCTTAATTTCCATCCCCAGAGCGTCTGCCATTCTGACCATCTGGTCGGAGAAAGCCCGGATATTATCCGTCGGGGAAGGTGGGTCGACCTCGTAGGCGTCGTGAGGCGGGGAGAGGTCGAGACCGAGAGAGACAACGGAGGCGGAGAGGATCAACTCGGGGTGTTCGATATCGGGGTCATCCTCCTCGGGCCCTTGAGGGGACCGGGGAGGAGAAACAAGCGCAGAGTCCTGATGAGGTATCACCTCAAGAGCAGCGGGAGCCGGCTGTGGACGAACGCCCTTGGACGCGGAAGCCTGGGCGGCACAGGCTAAGCGCGTCATTTGTCTACCCCTCTCGGGTGTTTGAGCCGGGGGAAAAAGCTCTTGTCGAGCCGGAAGGCGTGATGGCGCTGGCTGGGGAGCCTTAATAACTGTCCTGACCGACCGGTCGGGAGAGGCATCCGAGGACTGACCATGAGGAGAGGAAGAGGAGCGGAGGCGTTGCGCTGGTTGGATAGGAGAGGATCTCCTGGAGGAGGCCACAGAGGAGGGGACGTCCTTCTTCGAAGAAGCTGAGGAGGACGACCTCTGGATCATTCGTTTCTTTGCTGGAGGTTGCTTCAACGCAACCCTCAGCGATTTTCCCGGTGTCGGAGGGATCGGGCACACAGCTGCCGAGTCAGACTGGGCTCGTCTGGATTCCTCCTGGGCCCTCTTAAAGGCAATCTTCATGGCGGAAGAAGATGGCGGCGAAGCCAGGCGGGATCGAATGGAAATGGCCGAAGTCACCGAACTCGAAGTCGATGAAGGGCCCATTTTGCCCGACCGGGTGGAAACCGTGGCGGTAGTCACCGTGCAGGGCAGTTTGGCCGGTTTTGGTCTCGAAGTTTTTGAGGTTTTGGATAATACCGACGGAGCAGGCCTGGACGCCATCGAGGCCGAGGTGGAAGTAGAAGCCTCAGGAGCAAGAGTTTTTTCGTAGAGAGCTGCGCGGAGTCTCGCAGCCCTATTTCTTCGGGCCTGAGCTGTAAAGGCCAGGCAAAAGCGGCAGGTACCGACGACGTGACTTTCGCTGAGGCAGAAAAGGCACTTAGCGTGACCGTCGGAATCTGGAATCTTAGCGGCACACTGAGTGCACCGCTTAAAACGCGTGGTCGACATAAGAACGAAGAGTCCGAAGTGAGCTTTGCGGTGGAAAAAAAGGAACTGGAGAGCGAGCGCGGAGGGCGCCCTTTATACCCTCTGGGGAGAGGGGCGGGGTTACCGCCAAATTTCAAACTTTAGCTTGGAAGACTATCCGTTGGAGCCTGCGCAGGCGCAGCCTTCTCCATTAGTGTGCATTCACAGAGTACACGAAGAAAAAACATCGTTATTCATAAATGATCAATATATATAACTCAGAAGGAGGGCATATATTTTGCATGCAAGAGGTCTCAGACTCAGTACTGGGCATGATGCCATGCAACTGTGCATATCAGAGCGAACATACTGTACATTAAAAATATCTGTTCCATTCCAAAACAACATGAGAAAGTTCTAAATATCTTTCATCCCTGTAACTGCCTCAGCTATAATGCTGTTGGTGGCGGGGATACAAGCATTTATGTTTTAAGCTGCTTAAGTACCACAGTCATTTCCACATGGCCAGAATTTCCTAAATGTGGTTGACTCCTTCCTAAAAATATCAAGATGGAAACTATGGTTTGATCCTGGTTACAAGAAAATCACAAACTACAAGTCCCCAATTTAAACATCACAGCAAATTAATCTGAAACATCAGGACAACTTGTATTAATCTGGGGAAACACGAAGAAGTCAAAGCATAATTGGGAATTTGTTATTTTGTAATAGCTTCCATTTAATATTTATCAATTGTTAGTGTCAAATAGGCCATGAGGGCTTACATTATTCAACAGGCACTTCTGATAGCTTATAAAATATTTTCACATGTTGTTTCAAATACTGTACTCCAAGAAATTTTTCAGACAATGTGCATTTATTGGCTTGTAAAAGTTTTACTACCACTTTTACTAAATATTAATCTGCTGTTACTACATGTGTTTTTATAACTTTACATGTAAAAGGAAAACAATGATATCCTTGTTTTCAATGAAGATGTACTACAAATGCAGGGAGATGAAGATGGACCAGGAGAGAGCTCAACAAATTTTACAGGTATGTATTTATCACAATAAATTATCAAAAGCATCCTCAAATTATAAAACAGTTTGTATATATTGTATACACTGTTATTCAATTATTGTTGCTTGTTTGGAACAAATAATTATATTAAGCGGACAGGTTATAAACCTGTCTTCCCCATTTCCTACCCTCATCTATACTCAGTACATCTCACCAGGGGAAGGACTGTTAATGTGTATAAGTTTCCAAAGCCTTCAAATTCATCCTTCAAAATTCTAAATATTAAGTATATGTTCACAGACACCAAAGAGTTTAGTTTTTCAGTTAAAAATGATGCCTGGGATGTATGAGGAAGAAGATGTAGCTATACCTTTCCATCCCTCTGGTAGTCAAGGTTTTGGTGTTAGATGAAGGTTGAGAGGGTACATGATAGCCATGACTTCCAACTCTTAGATTCTTTCCTTTTATGATTCCATGATAAAGGTGTGTGTAAGGCAAAAAGAAGAAATCTTTATAATAGCAAAGTTGGATATTAATTTTAGATCATTTGCTGCTATGTGTCTGCAAGGCAATTCCAACTAATACCCTGTTTCCCCTAAAATAAGACATCCCCAAAAAATAAGACCTAGCAGAAGTTTTGCTCAATTGCTAAATATAAGGCCTCCCCTGAAAGTAAGCCCTAGCAAAGTTTTTGTTTGGAAGCATGCCCGCCGAACTGAACACCAGAGCATGCAGGATAATGTAACAAGTAACAAGAAATTCTTGATAGGATTCACAGTTTGTCTGGTTATGCTGGTTTGTGATGACAAACCAGCATAATTCTTCATGGAATTCTTCTTCATGGAAAAATAAGACATCTCCTGAAAATAAGACCTACCCTGTTTCCCCTAAAATAAGACATCCCCAGAAAATAAGACCTAATAGAGGTTTTGCTGAATTGCTAAATATAAGGCCTCCCCCGAATGTAAGACCTAGCAAACAATTTTAATAGCAAAGTTTTTGTCTGGAAGCATGCCCGCCGAACAGAACACCAGAGCAAGCAGGATAATGTAACAAGTAACAAGAAATTCTTGATAGGATTCACAGTTTGTCTGGTTATGCTGGTTTGTGATGACAACTACTGTACAGTATATAATAAATGATCATTTTTTTGTTCAACAATAAATGTGAATTCTGTGAAAATAAGACATCCCCTGAAAATAAGACCTAGAGCATCTTTGGGAGCAAAAATTAATATAAGACACTGTCTTATTTTCAGGGAAACACGGTAGTGACCATCTCATTGGGTTTTCTTGGCAAGATTTATATAGAAGGTTTGCCACTAACCTCCTCTGAATGCAACATACAGCAACTGATATTGATTGATGATTTCCCTTATAAGTATCAATCAGTACCAACTCTACTTGGTTTCCAAGTTTTGGTAGCCTACAAACTTAAAAGAGCAAATGAAGCCAAACTAGACAGTGTTACCTAGTAGGTTTAAAAATGGAACCTTCCAAGTTTCAGTTGTGCAAATAATCTCCCTCTGACAGTCGATATCTCAACGGATAACACATTTACCTTATTTAGAGCTGAGATGGGAACCGTTTAATCTTCTACATATTGTTGGACTGGAATTCCCACCAGCACTAAGCCAGCATAAACAATAGTGAGAAGTAACGGAAACTGTAGTCTAGAAATATTTCCCGTCACATTTCCCAAACCAGGACCTGAGGTGGCAGTAAGGCAAACTAAATGCTTCACCACCTAGGACTGTTACCAGCAAACAGCAAGGTGGAAATCCAGCTAAAGGTTTTTATTTTCAGTCCACAGACACTCTTTAGAAGCTTTAAAGGGATAGGAGTTCAGGTTAGTCTAGCGCCTCTCTGTCAATTCAAAAGCTCATGCTGGATGAACTGTTGCTGAAGGGGTTATTGAGATCTAAGAAGTGGGCATGTTGATTCAGTATTAGCAGCACATTCAGATATCCCTCAGAGACCCAGAGATTTCTGGTTTCACAATAGCATTGCTGGTACCACTAGTTTCTCATTCTTCAGTTCTGAGTCAATGTAATTGCTGTATGTCGGTATCATGACATTTGCAACATTGCTGATAACTGACAGTGATAAATGAGGAGAACCACTGAGAACTGCAATTCAGCTCTTTGTATTTCCTGCATATTCCCTTTGCAATCTAAAGATTATTGTTACTATAGATCAATACTATGTACTGTTCAAAAGCTTTTGAATACAGTGTGCCCTCACTTTTCGCGGGGGTTAGGTTCCAGGCCTGCCCGCGAAAAGTGAAAAATCGCGAAGTAGCGGCACTCTATTTATTTCAATTAATATAGCCCCCCTTCCCTCCCTCCCTCTTTTCCTCTTTTAACATACTGTACTGTATTTCTTGTTGTTCCTGAGGCGATGAGGTGCAGGCAGGGTCTACTGGCAATGCCTGCAGGCGACTGAGGAGGAAGCGCGGGCCGGGTCACATGCCTCAAACTGAGTCATTTTGTGCCTGTGAGGGGAGGGCAGCCAGATGGGAAAATCTGTGAAATAGCGAATCTGCGGAACCCAAACCTCAAATTAGCGAGGGAGCACTGTACTTTCTAAGCTATTTTGACACATAATCTTGTTTTCTATAAGGAAGTTCTCAGAAGTCCTCACAAGAACACTGTAAGAAAATTATTTACATATTTTAAGCACTGCATAATACATGGAAGACTATTTGAATGCAACATTTTTACCCCATATAATTTTGTTACTAAGACTGAGTATTCCCACCTTCTATTTGTTTATATAACCTTTCAATCTTCTACTTAAATAGAAAACAATTTTAATGCTTTCAGATTTGGCTACTTGTCTGCTGTGTGTTTGCTTAAGTGGTTCAGTATACTGTGAAGAAACAGAAATTGAAAACGTCCCACCTCTACCAAAGGAAACAGGTTACCTTTACGCAAGATTCAACAAAATCAAGAAAGTGAAAGTCTCTGACTTCGCTGATATTCGTAAGTATATATTAAGAATTCATTATTTATTTGGAGTTTTGGAGTTTGGTGCCATCTGTACCCAGATGACACCCAACTCTATTACTCGTTTCCACCTGATACCAAGGATGCTGTCCTGACCCTGAACTGGAGTCTGTCAGCTGTGACAGACTAGATGAGGATGAACAAATGGAAATTGAATCCAGACAAGACAGAGGTACTACTCGTCAGTCGTAGGGCTGATAAGGGTACTGGGCTGCAACCTGTGCTGAATGGGGTCACACTCGCCCTGAAGGCGGAGGTCCACAGTCTGGACTCAACGCTGACCCTGGAGGCGCAGGTGTCAGTGGTGGCCAGGAGGGCCTTCACACAGTTAAAGCTTGTGAGCCAGCTGTGCCCATACTTTGAAAAGCCCAATCTGGCCATGGTAGTACACGTCTTAGTCGCATCCAGACTAAATTACTGTAACGTGTCCTACGTGGGGCTACTCCAGAAGAGTGTTCAGAAAATTCAACTGGTATAAAGGTCAGCGGCTAGACTGCTTACAGGGGCAGGACATAGGGAAAGAACGACTCCACTCCTAAAGCAGCTACACTGACTCCCAGTTCCTTTCCGGGCACAATTCAATATGCTGGCATTAGCCTATAAAGCCCTAAACGGTTCAGGCCCAGCTTATTTGAGGTACCGCATCTCCTCCTATGAACCCACACAAGCCCTGAGATCATCAGAAGGGGTCCTTCTCTTGGTCCCACCATGGTCACCAGTGCAATTGATGGGAACGAGAGAGAGTGTCTTATTGGTGATGGCCTCATGGCTCTGGAACTCACTTCCTAGAGATGTGCAATTGCCCCCCTCCTTGTTGGCTGTTTGTTCACAAGTTAAAACCTTTTTGTGGAACCAGGTCTTTCCTGGTAACTTATAATAGGCAACCACTAGATAGTCACTGGTAATATCAATCTCTAAATGCTATCTCAGACCTGGCAATGCTGTTACGCAGCCCAATGGAAATTATGTTTTTAGGATTTCAGTAGAATCTGTTTTATGGATAACCTCAGTGGCCAAGGTTCAGGGAATTTTTAGATGGTATATGTCATAATTTATTGACCTATTATATATGGTTTATGCAATGTGCAATTTGTTATTTGGTTATGTTTTTATTCAAATTTGTATGTTATGTAATCTCTGTTTTTAACCATTGTACGCCGCTTTGAATCTCACCATGGGATAAAACTGGGGTAAAAATAAATAAATAAATAGAAAATAGTGGTTCAGTAAAGACTACAAGTATACATTAGTATCATTTGGGTATATTTATTTTAGTACTATATACTATTAGAGAAGATAAATTATACCTCATTCTAAGAAACTGAATTGCCATTACCTGTCTTGGAAATCTGTTTTCATATGTCTTGAAGTCAATTCTGACTTATGTGATCCTATCATTGGGCTTTTTTGGCAAAATTTATTTGCCATTGCTTTCCTTAGACTAGGCTAATAGTGTGGGTTTCCATGGCTAAACATGGATCCAAACCATGTTCTCCTAGAGTACTAGTCCAACATTACCGGTCTATACAGATTGAATAGCCTATCTGAAATGCTTGGGACCAAAAGTGTTTGGGATTTCCATTTCTTTCAGATTTGGGAATATTTGCATACACATAATGAAATATTTTGGAGATGGGATCCAAGTCTAAACTCTAAACTCTTTCATGTTCCATGCACATCTTATTTTACATAGCCTAAAGGTAATTTTATACACAATATTTAAATAATTTTGTTTATGAAACAAAGTTTGTGTGCACTGAACAATCAGAAAATAAAGTGGTCACAATTTTAGCTACCCAGGTAGATTATTTTGAGGCATATATCATACTTTAGAGATAAGGGACTCCTAATCTGTATTAGAGATCAAATTATAAAAACACTCATGAAAACAGGTATGTAGATTCTAATTAAGGATATCTTCCTTTGTTAAAAATGAATACCTGTTTATAAATTCTGTTGATATAAGCAAAGTTTTTTAAAAATTATTTTTTATATAACTATATCCTAAAACCAACAATACAGACCACCCTCTGTATTCTGCCTCCCTGAGGATATGATGTTGTGTTAAATGCATATATACAAAAGAACTAAATAAATCCTTCAGAATTAATAGTGTATTCACTTGTATATTGATGAAAATATAACCAGGCAACTGATTAAACAGTGGTGATTTCTGCCCCAATATACAGCATGGCATTACCTATGAATAATGTTCAGTTGGCAAAAAAGGACAAGGAGAAGGAAGAAGGGGAGGAGGATATTATACTCGATCCCCCCCCCCCCCAAGACTGAGACTCAAGGCAGTTCACAACTTAAAAAGCAATATAATTAAAAACTTACTAAAAGTAAATGTTAAAATTAAATTAGTGTAATTATTAAAACAATTGAGTCAAAATGCCACACTAGCTAGATGGACAGATGGATGAACAGATAGACAGATAGCTGTTAAAATAGTACAATTTAAAACATTGCAGCACCCTCTAGCCCACTCTTTAAAAGCTCCCGGTTTTAAAAGCCTGCCTGGACACAAAGGATCTAGGCTGCCGCTGGAAGGACAGCACGGAGGGGGCAGAGATTTCCAGATACAGGGGATAGCCACTGAGAAAGCTCTCTCTCAAATCATAAATATGAGTGTACCCCTTAAGGAGTGAAATGCACTCCCACCTTTTTTTGCATGTTGTTGTTATTCATACATAAGAATTCACATGGCTGAATTTTGACAAGACCAGCAAAAAACACAAGTGTACTTAGGGAAACGTTATATGTATATACAACTAAGGGGAAAACCCTGAAACTCACTCCCCACAATAGCACAATGAAAACTGCCCATGAAACTCCATAAATCACAAAATGCCAATCATCGGTTGGAAAGAGAAATGGCAAATCCTAGGAGAAGGAGGATGAGAGTAAGAATGAATTAATCTGCATGAGCTCATGCAATTTAGAATAACCTGGAATTGGCTGTGCGTATCTGTCAAGCTTGGACCTTGGCATTAGAAAGTTCTGTCCTAGAGCTACTTGTTTTATATAGTTTTGTGGAATTACAACCCTTAAGAGTTTCATATTGAAAGTTGGTGCTGCTACTGGAAATGTGGAACAGTCTGTCCAGAGTTGCTGAGATGCCATCACAATTACATCTGGAATTGAGTTCTGTTCAAGTCCAGCTTGTTTTGCAGCATCACTATCAATGGCATTTGGCAGTCAGATTCCTGCAAAGACCACTGAAGTTCAACATAATATTATTTCCTTTAAAGCCAGCCTGAGAAGAATTGATTTGACTGGAAACAGGATTCAAGAAATCGAAGATGGGGCCTTTGCAAAGCTCCTATTATTAGAAGAACTTTCACTTGCAGACAATATGATTGCCAAGCTTCCAGTTTTACCTCCCAAACTAACTTCACTGAATGCAAACAACAACAAAATTAAGAGCAGAGGAATTAAAGCAAATGCCTTCAAGGTAACAGACTTTATTACAATACTATAAAATTAAATCCTCAGAATCAATGTTAATGATTTCAATGAGACTTGCAAATAACTTATATTTAAAACAAAAAGAAATCAGAACATTCACAGAGCAGTTGCCTTAATACACCAAATTTGCAGAAAAGACCTAGAACAAATCGCAGTGGTCATCTGCTAAATTAAGTATGTTCAAACCAGGTATTCTGACTTCTCTCACCTTTAAAAGTAAGGATCGTAAGTCTGGAACATACTCTGGCATCTGCCTTTGGTTTGTTGATGAAGAGTAAAACAAAACTCAGACATCACACTAAACAAACCATGAAGACTCCAGGGAAGTAGAATTTTGAGACATTTCTTTTTAATGCAAACATCTTTAAGCACCCAGCAGATTGGTGTTACTCAATGTGGTCAAGTGCTAAAGGAAATCCTTTTGTAGTGGTTTATCAGTAAGTCCAGATTTCTTGGAAAAGATTCTTAACGGAGGCTCTAACCTACAGAGCTGTGCATATATTTTAAGGCAACTGAGCTGAATTATGCCTATGAATAGATAGATCCTAAGCTATTACTATATTAAAAGTATTTAAATCTTGGTCAAAGGCTGATGTAATAATTAATTGGCCTTTCTTTCTTTTCTCGTTCATCTCACAGAAGCTGAACAATCTGTCATATCTTTACTTAGGACATAATGCATTGGAGGCTGTTCCTGCTAACTTGCCAGAGAGCCTACGTATTCTGCATCTTCAGGTCTCAAAACATTTTGTTGCTGTTTTACAAGGATGAGCATTGCAAATAACTGCTTTTCAGATATTTCTTTGCAGATTTAAAAGAGCTGTTTATTAGTTTACTGTTATAGTTACCTTGGCATCAAGCAAGACTGCCAATGTAAAGTGGAAATGGACATGATGAAAGCACATAAAAGATTATCATAGTGCTTCATACCACAGCTATATAAAGCGTGACAGAGGAAAACTGGTGCATATAATTAACAACAGCATGTATTTCTGTCCCGCACCTGGAATATTTCAGTTAAAACAATTGAAAATGCCCAAATAACAATGTTACCGAATTACTTATATTTATTTACTGCTTTGTTGTGGGAAAAAACATAATAAAAAAATAAGGAAATGCTGTGTAAAGCAAGCCCACCTAAAGGAAATATGGGAAACATGCTAAGCAAACAAGGTTTGTGCCTGGTAAATTACAACTTATGAAGAAACAGGTTGATGTATGCTTTACTAATGGTAGTATTTTAGGAGTACAACTGTGTCCTTCTAGTAGGCTGTTGTATAGATCCCTTGGTAGAGCCACTGAAGAGTCAGATATTGGTAAGAGGAGTCTGTAAAAAGCATATTCTATATCCATTTACAGTAAAAAAAAATCATAGTACTATACCGAAAATTTAATTAATATTTGAACAAAAATATGTGAGCACACAATCTGTTATACGCACTGAGTATTCATATATTTCACATTCACTTTTTGCAGTACAACAACATAACTACTATCACAGCTGAAACCTTCTGCAAAGGGAATAATCAGACCCGCTATGTTCGTCAGCGCATGGATGAAATAAGAATGGAAGGCAACCCAGTCATCTTGGGAAAGTACCCCAATGCTTTTATGTGCTTGAGAATGTTGCCTATAGGTACATACTTTTAATTGCTAACAAAACGGGAAAAATGCGAAAGCAAGGAGGTAAATATTACCATTGTATCACTGTTTAAATATGTCTTTCCATGTTAAAATCTTTCCACATATATCCAAAACTTTTAGCAGTTTAATGTATTTAGTTCTACTTTCACTTTGTGAAAGTGCATTAATAAGACATTATGATTTACTAAGTCTGGGCTTTTTTACTTCAAGACTCAAACATGAAACCAGTAAGGTATCGTTATTCAAAAGGAGGTGTTCAATTTTTCAGTGAATAAAGATAACTTTTGTTTTTTTCAAGAATGAAAGGGAATCAATGTAATTTGTCAAGCATTTCACACTGTAAATCTACAATGTAACACTTCTGTGATTGTTGAAAAGATGGAAAAAACTGTGGTCCTATAGCCTGGAAAGCACAGTTATATTGGGCATGAGATGGTATACTGTGAAAGGGGCTATGACAGTGGAGTTCATGGAACATCTGAATGCAGAAATGCAATAAAATAATACTACATTGTATAGGGATCAGGGAGGCCGACACAAATTATCTTATGTGGAGACAGATTATCCTCTCAGTTTTAAGGGGTTTAATGGTTATCCATCCTGCTTCATTATCCTTGCAAACAAATATAAAGCTGGACAGTATAGGCAACCAGAGTGTGTTGGTTTAATTTTGATTTGGTACTTTAACTACTGATATAAAGCTATCCAATAGAGGCAAAGAAACACAAAATATTATATTTCAACCTGATAATTTTCTAATACATTGAAGTGAATTAAAGTGATTAGAAGGGTTTAGAAATAATCAGCTTGTCTTACTGTGAGGAAGTCTTAGCTTAAACTAAGCTACAGGATACTATAACAATATTAAACAATGTAAGAAAGTCCAGAATCTTTCTCAGTTTTTCTTAACAGATCGGACATATTACTCCACTGGTTCTTTTGCAAACTCTATCATGCTAAAATAATAGCAAACCGCTAGAAACAAATTTATAATTTTAATTAGGCATTTTATATACAAATGTGTAGGAAATGTCTGCAAACTGTTAGATATCAAAATGCAGAATCAGTAAATAACAATAGCCAAATTGTGAATTTAGAAGATGAGGGCTTTCAGCTGGAGATTTCCTCAGAAGAATATGTATAATTAAACTCTGATTTTCAGTTGCTCTCATTCTTTGCGCATTTTTGTTTATGACAGATATATTATTTTCTGATTTAATTATCCACTGGCATTAAGCAATATTTTACAGTTATCACTCTGCTGTACCTATGTTATTTTAACAATATTGTGTATCAGACCTCAGTTACATAGTGAATTTATATGATGTGAAACATTTAGAGATTTCTGTTTGATTTTAGTTTGCACGTGTTTTCTATGTCTAGAACTCTTATGTGATTAATAAAACAAATCACCAGAAAGAAAAAGAGATTATGCCTGTCTACTCTTTTGTAAACATTTTGTCCTACAACATGGCTGGCTAAAAGCCTTGCTCCTCACATTGTGTTCTTATATCAATTCACAGCAATGTTTGGATATGTGAGCCACTCTGAGTCCTCGTCGGGGTGAGAAGAGTGGGGTACAAATATGGCAAATAAATACTAAAGAAATAAAGAAAAGGCCAACAACTCTTCCATACCATCTCCTTAACTCCTCCCAACTCCACTGACCATGAGCAACACTTGACATTTTATAGATCACCCCTTCCTTGTGTTTCATCAGACTGAGATTATAGATTCCATATTATTCCTACCACATCATTAAACAGATACAGTATGCTAAAATTCTTGAAGATACAGATTCCTGGTGGTCATCCATAATTAATCACCTGAGAATAAAGTCACCTGATCCAGTTCTCTGTGAAACACAGCTTGAATGCCTCAACTCTAAATCTGCCATAGTATTATGTTGGCAGCAATATTAACCAGTTAGGTTTAATTTAACTTCACTTCACTTCAGTTTATTTCTTAATTAGTCACTCTCCACCAGAGTGCTCCGAGCGACTTACAATTTAAAATATCATTCCACAATATAAAAACATTCAGCATAAAAACATTCAAGCATAAAAATATTCAGCATAAAAACATTTAAGTGATAACTGCTGTTGTCACTTAAACTGAGGACTTTAAAACACTACTAATTTTTGTTTTGAAATATTCAGCTTCAGTGGGAAATTGATTAGCCTATTGTTAATATTACTGCTAGGCAATACTTGACTGGGATTAAAGATGGTTTGGGAATATGGGTCCAAAAGTGGAGGGAATGTATGAACTGGAAGACTATTGTAGTAAAGCAGTTGATACAATCAGCATCAGCTCAAATTCAAAATCACAGAGAGGAATACACGCCACAAATCTTCATTACACTATTTGTATAAAAATAAAATTGATGTTGGAAGTTACAGAATTATTTTCTTCAAAACTTTATTTTTTAAAAATATACATATATATATATTATATACAAGATGTCTGGGGAATATTGTAAAACACTCCAAAATCAAAAAACAACCACTCCAATTTGAAACAAGCAAACATCTTTTCTTTAACCATGTGCTGGTATTAAAATAGCTGAATAATTTGGGGATGATCACAAATCATATTTGCATTATAACTATGTTATATTGGGTAAAGTAAAACAAGCTTTCTTTTTCCTTCAAAGGCACAATGTGGCCTTTAAAACAAAGGACTGCTCAGAATAATCATAGTTAGGTTTACTCTTTTGCACATTTTTTAAGGAAAGTGAAAGCTTTCATCTCTAGCTAAGAGAATCATGAAGTATTATAATTCTAAATCACTAGCATCCATGAACTGCAGAAAATGTTACAAGAATAAATATTATTAAATGATCCGTGACATGATTATAAACGTTACAATTACAATTATAAATGTATGGCAATTTATTCATTTTTCTCATATCTGGTATCCCAAAAACATTTCAAAATACACTTCAAAATAGTACCTTGAAATGTGTGAATGTACATTTCCGATGTTCATACCATTCAGAGAAAGACAAAAGAGTCTTGAAGAACAGCATCAGATTCCCACTCTCTTCTATCCTAAAATGTAACATAAGGCATGAAAATAAAACAATATATTTTTACTCACAGATTCAAAGAAAACTATTTTTTCTATTACTGTAGGATATCTGGTGCAAACAATTTGGCTAAAGTGGTTCAAATCTATTAATCAGGCTATCTATATATATAAAAGGCTAAAAAAAAATTCGGCCTAGGACAAAACAACAAAACTACACATCCCAGAAACACTAAACTTGGCAACACAACCCCTTTACGTTCATACAACAAAAAGAAAAGAAAAATAAAGTCCCAATTAGAGGGAAAGGAATAATTATTTTTTATCCAATTGCTGCCAGTTACAAGGCTAAATTCTGCCCACTTGGTCTCCTAGCAACCTACTCAGCCCAGGGGACAGGCACAGTTAGGACTCAGGCCTCTTCCACACTGCCTATAAGATACAGATTATCTGATTTTAACTGGATTATATGGCAGTGTAGACTCAAGGCCCTTCCACACAGCTATATTACCCATTTATAATCTTATATTATCTGCTTTGAACTGGATTATTTTGAGTCCACACTGCCAGATAATTCACTTCAGTGTGCATTTTCTACAGCTGTGTAGAAGGGGCCTCATATAATCCAGTTCTAAGCAGATAATATAAGATTATAAATATACAGTAGTGTCTCACTTATCCAACATAAACAAGCTGGCAGAACGTTGGATAAGTGAATATGTTGGATAATAAGAAGGGATTCAGGAAATGCCAATTAAACATCAAATTAGGTAATGATTATACAAATTAAGCACCAAACATCATGTTATACAACAAATTTGACAGAAAAAGTAGTTCAATGCTCAGTAATGCTATGTTGTAAAAACTGTATTTACAAATTTAGCACCAAAATATCACAATGAATTTAAAACATTGACTACAAAAACATCTATATATATAAAAGGGTGATGGAATCGCGGCACCGAGCAAAACAACAAAAGTATAGGCCCCCCTACCTCGAAATTTGACAACACAACCCATCATCCATGCCTCTAGGTTGATACAACAAAAAATCCCATCAAGAACCTCCATGGGGCCTTAAAAACCCAGCCGTCAGCTTGGCTGGAAGGCCCCATGGCGGTTGGAGGAGGGGCCTCCACGCGGCGGGTCCTGTGACGCCCGCCGAAGAGGAGGGCCGCGAGGCCCCAAGGTTTTTTTTTCCTACGTTCAGGCCTGCAGAGCCAAAGGTGTGGAGGGGGGCCTTCCAGAAAGACGGGCCCGCCGTTGACCCCCCCGCGAAGACCCCCCCCCCCCCGCGGCCTCCTCCATGCCTCACAGGCCGGAGGGAGGCCACCCCCCCCCAAAAAAGCCGCCTCAGCCTCCCGCCAGCTGGAGGGAGGCCACGAGGCCCCAAACGTTTTTTTTTTGGACCTTCAGCCCTGCAAAGCCGAAGGTCGGGGGGGGCTTCCAGAAAGTCGGCCCCGGCCCCCCTCCACACGCAAAGACCCACCGCGACCTGCCGCTAGCCGAACGCAGGCTGCCAGGCCCCAAGATTTGGGTTTTGGGATTTATTTTTTTTTTGGTTTGAGATGGAGGCCTGCAAAGGCGGAGGCAGGGGTGGCTGCAAGGCCGGGAAGAGCCCCCCCCCACCCGCCGTGTCCTGAAGGCCCTAAACAGCTGGCGACGGCCCAGGCCTGCCACATGGGCCAGGCCTGGAGAGGCAAACAGCGGCCGAAGGCCATGAAGGCCTAGGCAGGGCCACCGGGGAGCAGGGCCTTGGCTCCTTGCACCCCCCTCCCTCCCCTTTTCCCCTCTTCAAACGAGGGCCCTACCTTCCCAGCCTCAGCTGCCTGGGCCTCTGTCTCTCTTCCAGGGATTGGAAAGAGGGGCCGCCTGCCTGTACTCTCAGGCAACAAATATAACACCTAACATTACTGTGGTGTAATAATACAAAACAATATAATCTCTAAAATCAGGACATTAAATAAAGAACAACACTCTGAAAATGGGAATTCCAGAAAGGAAACAACCAGGGCCAGCTAACACCTCCCAACAAAGGATTCCCCCAGGCAGGAAGCAACAGTATAATCTCTAAAATCAGGACATTAAATAAAGAGGAACACTCTGAAAATGGGAATTCCAGAAAGGAAACAACCAGGGCCAGCTAACACCTTCCAACAAAGGATTCCCCCAGGCAGGAAGCAACCAGGCTTCCAAACAGCAAGGCTATTCAGTGCTGTTCAACCTAACCAAGCAAGATTTCCCCTTCATAGTACACCCTCAGGGTTTCAAGCCATGAGGCTACTCCGTCTCATTCAGCCTGCCCAAGAAAGGATGCCTCTATGTAGAAAGCAGTCAGTCTTTGAAACAGCGAGGCTATTCAGTGCAATTCAAATTGGCTAAAAAACCATTTCCCTACAATGCAAGTACCCAGCCTTCCAAGCAGAAAACCTATTCCATTGTATTCCAGCTCACCAAACAAGGATTCACGTAAGTAGAAAACACCCAGACTTTAGGGCTGCAAGGCTATTCACTGCTATTCCACCTGGTCAACAAATGATTTCCCTTCAGCCACAGCAACGCGTGGCCGGGCATAGCTAGTTGACTACTAAAAGGCAGACTGCGTTGGATAATCCAGAACACTGGATAAGCGAATGTTGGATAAGTGAGATTCTACTGTAATATGAAATAATTACTGTGGTAATCCAGTCCAACCCAATTCTGCCATGGAGGACACAATCCAAGCATGCCTAACAGATGGCCACCCAGCCTCTCAATAATAATAATAATAATAATAAGTAGTAGTAGTAGTAGTAGTAGTAGTAGAAGAAGAAGAAGAAGAAGAAGAATATCATACAATCATAAGGTTAGGAGACACCCCTAAGGATCATCCAGTTCAACTTCCTTCTACCGTGCAGGATGACACAAACCAAGCACTCCTGACAGATGGCCATCCAAGATCTGCACAGTAATAATACAAATTGAATCATAGAATCAGACAGTTAGGAGAGACCCTAAAGGCCATCCAGTCCAACCCAACTCTGCCATTGGACGATACAATCCAAGCACTCCCAACAGATGGCCAGCCAGCCTCTCAATAATAATAATAATAATAATAATAATAATAATAATAATAAGAAGAAGAAGAAGAAGAAGAAGAAGAAGAAGATCATACAATCCTAAGGTTAGCAGATACCCCTAAGGATCATCCAGTTCAACTTCCTTATATCATGCAGGAGGACACAATCCAACCACTCCTGACAGATGGCCATCCAATATCTGCACAATAATAATACACATCAAATCATAGCATCAGACAGTTAGGAGACACCCCTAAAGGCCATCCAGTCAACCCAATTCTGCCATGCAGGACACAATCCAAGCACTCCCAACAGATGGCCACCCAGCCTCTCAATACTAATACTAATAATAACAACATCATACAATCCTAAGGTTTGGAGTGACCCCTAAGGATCATCCAGATCAACTTCCTTCTACCATGCAGGAGGACACAATCCAAGCACTCCTGACAGATGGCCATCCAGCCTCTACATAATAACGATGATGAAGATAATAATAATAATAATAATAATAATAATAATAATAATAATAGAAGCATAGAATCCAAGAGTTTGGAGAGACCCCTAAGGGTCATCCAGCCCAACCCTTTCTACTATGCAGCAGGACAAATCCAAGCATTCACAACACATGGACAACGTATAAATACTATACAATACTACACAGGGACATAGACCCCCTCTACCCTCACCACTTTCACAGTACACAAACAATCAAATGCATACTAAACATAAAGACAACCATACAACAGACATTCAATACTACCACTACCTCAACAATTTCTCACCAACACCACCAGACAACGCCACAGCAACGCGTGGCCGGGCACAGCTAGTACTTAATATATCATTAAATATATGTGAGAAATAAAATGCAGTTATTTGTAAGAAACAATACACAGTACCTCAATCTTTGATTATTTTGTGTTTTAAAATACCAATAACTTAAACAGCTTAAATATAAAGAACATGTATAACTATGTTATTACAAAAACTAAAATATACACTCTAAAGTCTGATCTAAAACCTCCAACTGCATAGGATTCAGTAGATGCAGAAGAAGAAGAAGAAGAAGAGGAAGAGGAAGAGGAAGAAGAAGAGGAGGAGGAAACTGAGTAACAAGGGACTCTGTTTGAGAAAAATGTATTTGTATAGACTTTAAGCAATCCCCTACATTATCCAATTTCCATAAGGAACTGAAGACCTGGTGGTGTCGGCAGGTTTTTGAGTAATTATATTGGACTACCGCCGATTTCTGAGCCTGAATATATTGCACAAGATTTCCCTAGCCTAAAATGATACATTTTAATATATTGGGTTTATGGTTCCCGTCCCCTTGATCTGGTCATGTAAGTGTGATTTATTGTTATAATTGTATTATTTTACTTTGTTTAATAATGTGTATTATGTTGTTATGTAATGTTTGTGTAGCTTTTATGACTGTAAACCGCCCTGAGTCCCATTCGGGAGATAGGGCGGTATATAAATAAAGTTTTTTTATTATTATTATTTATTACCTAAGGGAGGCGTGTCATGGGGAGGGAAGGGAGGGAAACAGGGTAATGGTAAAATGTGCATCAAATTTTTGAATATAATTCCCTGTAACACTAATAGTTTCAACAGTGGGGCAAAACGTAAGAGAGTGTTCCATTTTTTGAAGAAAGTTAAGTCTGACATAGCTTGTTTATTGGAAACTCACATGATAGAGAAATATATTCACCTATTAGAACAAGAAAGACTAGGCCAGTTATTTACCTCATGTAACCATAAGAAAACCAATGAAATTGTATTTTATATTAAGAAATATTTGAACCCAGAGGTAATCTTCTCTGATAAGGAGGGTAGGATTCTTGCAATGAAAGTTCTTCACCAGGGTAAATCAGTTCTTCTAGTAGGTATTTATGCCCCCAATACCAAACAAAGTCAATTTTACAAGATATTTGCGAGTATGCGTTCTGAATATGGGAAGAAGGATATGATCTGGTTGGGAGACTTCAACGGGGTTAAGGATACAAAACTAGATAGGAGTAACAGAATTAAAAAAGATAAGAAAGAAGGTAAATTACCAGGCTCCTTTATGAAAGTAATACACCAGTGGGACATGTACGATATTTGGAGAACCCTCAATCCAGCGGGGAGAGAATGTACGTATTACTCCCACAGACACAGCTCAGCCTCCAGAATTGACATGATGTTTGGAACAAAATACATTATTTGTAGAATAGAGAAGGTAGAAATTTTAGCACGGGTACTGGCTGACCATAATTCACTACTATTGAAATTAAGAGAAGAAACCAGCAGTAGGGAGGTGTGGCGAATGAATGACTGTATTTTGAGAATAAAAACACACAGGGATAAAATTGGAATGGAAATAAAATGCTACCTGAAAGAAAACACTAAAGATAATATAGAGGATAAAGTGGTCTGGGGGCCCGGGAAAGGTGTAATAAGAGGGATACTAATTCAGCAAAACTAGATTTGATATAAAGATAATAACAAGAAGCAACTAGAGCTACTAGCCAAGATTAGAGGAAAGGAATTAGAACTAGAGGAGAGTAGAGGGGGGGATAAGAAATTTATGGCAGAATTGAAAAACCTTGGGCAGCAATACAATTTGTTGGTTGCAGACGACATTGAGAGGAAGATCCGGTATAACAGGTATAACTTCTTTGAGAATGCAAATAAACCAGACAAATTATTAGCCTGGCACCTGAAAGGCTCAAAGAAAACACAACTAATCACTAGAATAAGTAATAATGGCGAAAAAATTACAAATTTCCAACAAATTCAGAAGGCATTTGAAAATTATTACTCAAAACTATACAAAAAAGAACAGGAAGATTTAGACAAGACCTCTCAATCTGTAAATGAGACTAAAAGTATAAGATTAACAGAAGCAGTGAAAGACAATCTAGATAGGCTAATCACACCAGATAAGAGACAATTTATATAAAATGTTTTACAGATGTTACACAACTCCAGCTCTCCTAGCCAAAATAGACAAATCACAATCAGGATGCTGTTGGAAGTGTAAAACACAGAAAGGGACCTTCTTTCACGTATGGTGGTCTTGTGAATTGGTGCAGTTCTATTGGGAAAAAGTTATAAAAGAAACAAATAAAATGATCCACAACAAAGTAAAAAGAAATCCAGGGATGTGCCTTTTAGGGTTATTCAGTGATGAACTAGTGCAGCCAGAAAGAGAAATCTGCCTGTAAACGGTTGCCAGTGATTGGAAAGGTGAAAAAACATTAAGTATTACAAATTGGAAGGATAAATTGAGGGATTATGCACAGATGGCCAAGATTTCTCGCAATCTGAAACATGAAAGTCATGAAGTTTTTGAAAGAAATTGGAAGCTGGCCTTAGCCTATCTGGCGGGGGAATCTAAGTGATAAAAACAAGGGGAATTTATTGATCCAGAAGCACAGAGGGTTAAACAAAATTACCATATATACTCGAGTATAAGCCGATCCGAATATAAGACGAGGCACCTAATTTTACCCCACAAAAAACTAGGAAAACATTGACTCCAGTATAAGCTGAGAATGGTAAATTTCAGAAATAAAAACAGATAAAATTACATTAATTGAGGCATCAGTAGGTTAAATGTTTTTGAATATTTACATAAAGCTCAAATTTAAGATAAGACTGTCCAACTCTGATTAAATCATGATTAAATCATGATTCTCATCTTCTTCAATGTAAATGTGCTTATGTATCCTTTTAATAATAATAGAGTAAAATAATACATGTAATAATAGAGTAAAATAATAAATGCAATAACAACAATAATAAGATCAGAGTGAAATAATAAATGTATTATTAATAATAATAAAAATAGAGTAAAATAAATGTAATAGTAGCAACAATAAGAGAGAATAATAAATGTACCATATATTCTCGAGTATAAGTTGACCCAAATATAAGCCAATCAGGACCTTCACCTGAGTATAAGCTGAGGGGGCTTTTTCAGTCTTAAAAAGAGGGCTGAAAAACTAGACTTATACTCAAGTATATACAGTAAGTATAAACTCTTCTTTGTTCAGTGTCGGGAGTCAAGGTGGTGGGACGCACGGAGGGTGGTAATTGTATTGTAGGTGGTGGGTTGTCTATGTATGTGTATGTGTATATGATTGTAATGCGTATGTGGATGTTGTACAATTTTAAAAATAAAATTATGGACATTTTTTTTTAAAAAAAGGATTTTATATCCTCAGATACATCTCGGGAGACAAGCAGCACATAAATTCAATAAATAAATACATAAAAATAAAACTGATTGCCAACAATTGTTCTAAGTGGCTCATCATTGTTAAATTGTGTATTTAAAAATTCATAATTTAAAAATATGAGAGTGGATATTTTTATACAGGAGATTTGGGAGGCACAATTATGAGAGAATTGGGGATGGGAGGATTTAAATGCCATGGCATTTAAAAGGAGAAGTAAAGGGTGATGGATAGCAGCGGGAGCCCAAAATATGCTGAACTAGGATCTATGCAATAAAACTGGGAGGGGTGGGGATAAAAAGACTATGCTGGAAATTTTCATTGGGTCTATAATAGATATTAATTAAAAAAAGAGAAGAAGGTTAAAGAAAGGAAGCTATCAATACCTACTAAATGAGCAAGATAATTTTAGCGTGTAATATTAAAGTCAAAATTGGGATTGTAGAAAGAAGTATGGGAGAAGAAACAAGTTAAAAGGTGAAAAGAAAGAGAGCAATAGAGAGAGAAACCATCTGTCATTGCAGCTAAAATTATGAGCAAGGATTTTTGTTTGTCTCTCACTACTTACAGATATTGTTCAGAGCTAACATTTTTCTTTCATAAAATACACAAGATCTTCAGAATTTAAATCCTCTAGGAAATTTATAATGCTTTGTCTTCTGAACTAGTATCCAATTCAGATCTTATATTTTTTGACATCATTTTCCCAGTCTACAAGCATGCCTGCACATTGTGGAAACTACTGGCAAAGCAATGAGAAATAAAACAAGCCAACAGATATTATGTCACTTTTTCCCTTTTCCCTCCAACTGCTTTCTACAGCTGCAGCTAGAGCTTGCTAAAATGACCATCTTTCAGAGATCTGATGAGATTGGGTGCGCATATGGCAAGAGATTTCCATATGTACTTTGAATGTGCACTAAGAACGAAAGGAGTCTTGAGGCATTTTGTTACAGAAAGTTTAAGAACAGAGGAAAAGAAGGACTATTAACTGGATTTACTAATAGAGTAGTCTAAAAAGTGGGTAGAATTGCTTTATTAAGATTCTCCTCTGGTATACATTACAAAAAGTAATCACTTTCATTTAACAATTAAGCAATGAATGAAAAGAAAGAAAAAACAGTGTCACTTAACCACATGCTACTGTAGCAAAATACTATGTGATCCCATTCAAAAAGGATTCCTCCAGAATCTCATGAGGGAGGATGGAGGCCCCATGGAGGGGCTTCTTGTTGGCACATACAATTAAATCACATGTGTTCAAAATCTTCTTCCCTCTTCAATCTTTTGACTCGCTTTAAGTTGTAGGTGAGTTTCTTGGCCAGTGCTTTTGACCAGACTCTGCTCAATCAAGAACGCATGGGCAGATTGTTTAGTATATTCCAGGGTTAGGATATTTCCACATGTGCTGCCAAAAGCAGTAAAATTAGTAACTCCCTCTGTTGTAAGTTTGCATTTTTGCACTGAAGATGGATAAAAGGAATAAAGCACTACACCACTCAACATTATTTGTGACATTAATACCTAACTTTCAAAAATCATTTAACATCTCTTCTAACACAATGAGCTGCACACATATGAGGTTTTGAGAAATATGAATGCATGTGAAATAGAAGTATAGAATAAATTTTACTATCAGATATTTTTCCCATAGTTGTCAAACCACTTTAGTTTCTCTTATAAAAGGATTCCATATTCTTCTCAGGGCACATCTACACTGGCCGCATACGCCTGAGCTGATCAGAGTGGAGTACTGTGAATTAGGGCCTTTTTGTTGCATTAAACAAATTAGCAAACTTCAATTAATCAGAAATCCACATATGAGCTGGGAAATAACAGAGATTATATAGCTCTCATGAGTTCAGACAAAACATAGAAAGGCATGTGCTGCCACATAAGTTAGCATTGTGTATTAGTGAAACCATGTGCCACTTCACCACCCAAACACCCACTGGATATTTATGAGAAAGATTTCTCCAGACATACACATATATGTGCAGGCCTCCTATAGTCGTGGAAAAGCCACAAGACCTTCCAAATATTTAATGAAAGCACAGAAAAAATACGATGAATCTCCACTCAACATATATATCTTATGGTTATCAGCTTTGGAACAGACCAGAATATTAATACATTCACACCAGGGTTGAATATTCTGGTAGCCACTACTTCTTGGTCCAGGTGAAACAGAAAATGAGAGTTAATTTGAGATGTCCTGGTGTTATTTGTCATAAAGCAAAGAGGAGCAAAGAGGAGCAAAGGGGCTACAAGTGTTTGGGGAAAATTCTTGTTCATATCTTGGCTTATTAAACAGAGATATGGTCACGTAAAGTGGCCCAATAATTCAGATTCTGAGATACTACTGTATATCTTTAGCAAAGGAGGGCATGGGTTAACAGAGAAAAAGTCAATTTGGCTGTGAAAAATATCACATGCTTAAATAGAAGGAAACCCTGACAGGGAATCTGGCACCTACATGTTGGAAAGATGTTGGACAGCTGTGTGCTGCATGGATTTCAGGGTTATTTATTTTATTGTAAAATAGCCACCTTTGCAGCCAAGCACAGTTCCAAAGTGTGAGACACTTAAATAAAAACCAGAACAGCCTCATTTATATGCATGTGTGTCAGGGTGAAGAACTAACATTTGATTTACCTTTGGTTTGATTTGAAAGGAGTGGGAAATGTCTTTCCAGGACAATTTTTATTTCAACAATCCAAAGCTCTACTCTAGTATATGAATAACCAAAAATCCTCTCAGTGTGTTAAAGCGCTGAGCTGCTGAACTTGCGGACCAAAAGGTCCCAGGTTCAATTCCCGGGAGCAGAGTGAGCGCCCGCTGTTAGCAACAGCTCCTGCCAACCTAGCAGTTTGAAAACATGCCAATGTGAGTAGATCAATAGGTACCACTCCGGTGGGAAGGTAACAGCGCTCCATGCAGTCATGCCGGCCACATTACCTTGGAGGTGTCTACGGACAATGCCGGCTCTTCAGCTTAGAAATGGAGATGAGCATCAACTCCCAGAATCGGTCACAACTGGACTTAACGTCAGGGAAAACCTTTACCTTTTTTATATACATACAGTATTATTAAGGAAATTACGTTATGATTTTACAAATTAAGCACCAAAACATGTTTTACAATAAATTGACAGAAAAAGCAGTTCAATACACTGCAACGTTATGTAGTAATTACTGTATTTACAAATTTAGCACCAAAATATTGCAATGTATTGAAAACATTGACTAGAAAAACATTGACTACTAGAAGGCAGACTGCATTAGATAATACAGAACATTAGATAAGCAAAGGTTGGATAAGCGAGACCCTACTGTATTTATAAGTCTAGAAATTTTAGTCAAAAAATCAACTCCCTTGCCCATTCCTCATGTTTTTGCAATAAAATTATATGGAAAAAACAAAATATCAACTATCAAAAATCTGGGTTGATTTATCCATGAGCAAATGTGAGCTTATACATAAAAAAGGAAATTCCCTTTCTCTGAGTAGAATGGCAAAGGCAAGAGCTTAGTCCATCTCAGAAGCAATAAAATCCTCTACTCTCTCTCTCCCATGGCACTATTCTGACCTTCTTGAAAGTCTGGGTGGGAAAATGGCAGTGACACCCAGGAGCAGCTGACCCCTGGCATTGGTGCTTTCCGTTTTCTGTAGAATAACCATTAACTTATCTACAGGTCACATCAAAATCAACAATTTTGGCCTCCACATTTGCCCTCAATTTATACATGAGGTTGACTTATACATGGGTATATACAGATTTTTTGTGTGTGTCAGGAGCAGCGACTTGAGAAACTGCAAGTTGTTTCTAGTGCGAGAGAATTGACTGTCTGCAAGGACGTTGTCCGGGGACGCCCGGATGTTTTGATGTTTTACCATCCTTGTGGGATACTTCTCTTATGCCCCTGCATGGGGAGCTGGAGCTGACAGAGTTCATCCGCGCTCTCCACTGGATTCGAACCAACAACCTTCAGGTCAGCAACCCAACCTTCAGTCTTGCCGGCATAAGGAATTAACCCATTGTGCCATCAGGGGGCTCCTGGTATTTTCTGTCTTTCAATATGGAAGAGGATGAAATTTTACTGAGAAGGCTAAAGGAGATTAAGGCAGAGGGGAGGAGGAATTGGAGGACTTGAAAGAAAGAATGAAAATTCTTTGCTAGTCAAAGCAGCAGCACAGCTGAAGATAAAAGTAGGAGAATGTTCAAGAGAAGGACTTTATGACCTGAAAAGAAGGGAGGGGGAGTGCTGGAAGGAGGTAATTGTGTTGTGAATAAGAGGCACAAGAGGACAAAAAAGCCTAGAGAAGTGTGAATGGGGGAAGGGTTGCCCATACATGTTTGAGATACTTAAGGACTAAGTTGCATCTCCTTTGGATGGCACTATTTTTCTGTTGCACACCCAGTACCTTTGCTCGGGACAAAATTGATCTATTGCATTTTAAATGTTCTTGTTCCTTTGCAGGACAATCATTTTGGTATCTTTCCAGTCACTACATCCCACAAAGTAGTATTTATTGCTAATTGCACCAGTAGGTTTAAATAAACTGTTTCCAACTCCACAAATTTCATCCCACAGTAAACAGTAAATCTGAAATGGTTTCTCCTGTAAAATATTCTGTAACAATGACTTGGAGCTAATGCTCCTACAGGATCCTTTCTCCAGTTTCTTCTATTTTTATTTATTTATTTATTTACAGCATTTATATTCCGCCCTTCTCACCCCGAAGGGGACTCAGGGCGGATCACATTACACATATAGGCAAACATTCAATGCCTTTTAACATAGAACAAAGACAAACAAACATAGGCTCTGAGCGGGCCTCGAACTCATGACCTCCTGGTCAGAGTGATTCATTGCAGTTAATTGCAGCTGGCTTGCTCTCCCGCCTGCGCCACAGCCCTTCTAGGCACCTTTTCTCTTTCATCTAGCCTTCCCTATTCCTGTATCATCATCTATCCAGATATTCTGATGTTTATTCCATCTCTTCCCCCATGTTTTATTGTAGGTATTATTAAAGGCGTACACAATTTTTTTAAAAGTTGTATATTATTTCAACTATACAGCTAAACCAACTTGCAGTATAAAAAGTAAAGGTTTTCCCCTGATGTTAAGTCTAGTCGTGTCCGACTTTGTGGGTTGGTGCTCATCTCCATTTCTAAGCCGAAGAACTGGCATTGTCCGTAGATGCCTCCAAAGTCACGTGGGTGGCATGACTGCAAGGAGCACAGTTACCTTCTGGCCAGAGCAGTACTTATTAATCTATTCACATTTCCATGATTTTGAACTGCTAGGTTGGCAGAAGCTGGGGCTAACAGCGGTAGCTCACCTTGCTCCCCAGATTCAAACTGCCGACCTTTCGGTCAGCAAGTTCAGCAGCTCAGCGGTTTAACCCACTACACCACTGGAGGCTCCTGAATCCAACTTCCAGTATACTATTCAATAAAATCTACAATAATTGGCATACTTTGCAGTGTCTCTACTTACAGTTAGTGCTCTTTGTGTTGAAGAAGGGCTATAA
Organism: Anolis carolinensis; assembly: GCF_035594765.1. Taxonomy (NCBI): domain Eukaryota; kingdom Metazoa; phylum Chordata; class Lepidosauria; order Squamata; family Anolidae; genus Anolis; species Anolis carolinensis. The sequence continues at coordinate 76,862,218 of NC_085842.1, read as the reverse complement.
TAAGGCTTTTTTCCAGAAAAACCCCACTGTGGACCATGTTTTCTCTAATTTTTTGGATCACTGCCAAAAATGCTATCTATAAAAAGAACTGGAATTGAAGAGACTACTTCAAATGTGCATGGTTACATTGGAACAAGTTTTTATTTTGGCAAACCACTAAGCTACTGGTAGTAAAGTATAGGATAATGTAGAACCTTAATTACTTGCATTGATGTAGCCTAGTCACTTAAGATGCCCCAGCACTCCTACTGCTGCTAAAACAAGGAAAAATGTTGCATAGATATTTTGTTCTGCTCTCCTTTAAGTATTTTCTGTAGTAAGAAAAAAGATGGCAGCAGTAATGGAATAATGTGGAAGAACTGCATATGGACACAGTTGGTGACAGACAAAAACCTGGCTAACCAGTCTTGCCATGGATTTGGGGAACCTTTGATTAATTTTACGCACTCAGTTAAATGACATCCAACAATTGCTTACACACACCTAGTAAAATTTAATGAATGCGGCAAGGAAACTACACATGGTGGTGTCAAAATGTGTCTACAATACAGTGTAGATACACCCTAGGAATATGGTTTCTCACAAAACCTACCCTGAGTGACAGAGAAAAGTTGGAAACAATTGTTTACTGGTGTATGTGCAAGAGAGGAATGTGGCAGGAAAAGAAGGGGAATGTCCTTTTTTCATAGCAGAGATATAATAACTCAATATTAATTTTTAATCTGGAAGCACATCTAAGGGCAAATGGACACAGCTGGGCAATGGGTTTTCAACAGCCTCTCAGAAGCTATCCAACTATGATTTCCCAATCCTTTGTAAGATATGAAACAGCATGGCTATGTATCACTTCATTGTGGATGAAAACAAACCTCTTTCACCCAAAGGTCTGGGTTGAGAGGCAAAAAGGACTTTCAAAAATAAACATGAAATCAAAGATGCAACAATAGACCTAGAGCTTCAAAGAGAATGAAGACAAGTGTTGAGGTTTTTTATTTACTGTGCTTTGGCTGAAACCAGAAAGCTTTTTAGATTGGATAATGAAGGCACAAATGAGACTCTATCCTTAGAAAAACTATCTTGGGAAATAGGAATAGTTTCTGACTGATAAACGATGGCTGACTAGCAAGATATGCAACATTTTATGGCAAATGTAACTGATTTCACCTGCCCAATAAAATGACATCCAGCACTTTCCTTACTGTATCATTTTTGTACATCAAAGGAGTACATGGGATGATACTACTCTTAAAAATTAATGACTGGAAATATTTCTGAACATATGTATTGGTAGCCATATAAAAGCTAAAAAGGACATTAGCAATTGCACAAGTTTATATTTTTGTTCTGTGTTTGTATAAGTAAAGGTAAAGGTTTCCCCTGACGTTAAGTCCAGTTGTGACCGACTCTGGGGGTTGGTGCTCATCTCCATTTCTAACCCGAGTCCCTCTGGAGAGATGGTGGCAAGGTACAAAAATAAAATTAAAATTAAATTAAATTTTTAAAAATAAAATAAATAAGCCGAAGAGCCGGCGTTGTCCATAGACTCCTCCAAGGTCATGTGGCCGTCATGACTGCATGGAGCGCCATTACCTTCCCGCTGGAGCGGTACCTATTGATCTACCCACATTTGCATGTTTTCGAACTGCTAGGTTAGCAGGAGCTGGGGCTAACAGCGGGCGCTCACTCCGCTCCAGGGATTTGAACCTGGGATCTTTTGGTCCGCAAGTTCAGCAGCTCAGCACTTTAACACACTGTGCCACCAGGGGCCCCATGTGTTTGTATATGCAGCATCAAATTGTTGTATCAAATTGAGTCCACCTCGAGGTGAGAAGGGTGGGGTATAAATAAAGAAGTCTATAATAAAAGTGAAAAATGTGTATGAAGGTATGTGGCAGAGGTGTCTACTTATAGACAGTCTCCGGCCTCCACAAACAGGTTATAGTTCCCAGTGCTGAGTAGCCACCAAGTCAATCCCTCCAAGAACATTGCAGGTTACAGCAAGCCACATCCCAGGGTTCTTTTCTCTCTCCATTGGTATGGATTTTGCATGACCCTGCCCACTGCCTCTCGCTTAACCCTTTCCTACCCTTTCCTATGAAACACAGCAATCAGATGAATTGATCAGCAATTGAACAGGGGTTTGGGGGACTAACTCAACAGGATGGAAGTTGTAGTTTACCGTGCATCAGGACACAGCACTGTGACCCCAACGACAATAGGCCTGGACCATATTTGGCACACAGAACCCGCAAGACCAGGTTTGGGGGGAATTGATCTTGATTTATAGGAGTTGTAGGAACTAGGATGTAAAGTTCACCTGCAGTCTAAGAACCCTCTGAACCCCACCAACGATGGACCTGGAACTAACTTGTCATACAGACCCAAAATGCCCAACTTCACATACTGGAGGGGTTTGGGGGAGATAGGCCTTGACATCCAGGAGTTATAGGTCATCTGTATTCAGAGAACACTTAAGTCATCTCATGACAGGTATGGACCAAACTTGGCACACAAATTCAACATGACCAACTGGGAATACTGGAGGACTGTGGGGGTGACTGACCTTTAACTCTGGGGGTTATAATTCATCTGTATTCAGTGAGTCCTCAAAATCCCACCAATGACGGATCTGGACCAAACTTGGCACACAGAATCAACATGGCCAACTGTGAATAGTGGCAGGTGGTTCAGGGTGATTGCCCATGGAATCTGGGAGTTGAAGTTCACCCTTATCCAGAAAGCACTGAACCCAGCCAATGTCACATCTGGACCAAACTTGGCACACAGACCCAACATGCCCAACTGTGAATACTGGCAGATGTTTCGGGAAGATTGCCCTGGGAATCTGGGAGTTGTAGTTCACCATTATCCAGAGAGCACTGAACCCGGGCCATCAGATCTGGACCAAACTTGGCACCCAACACAGCCAACTTTGCATACTGGTGGGGTTTGGGGGTGATTGACATTGCCACCAGGGACTTATAGTTTCTGGGACTTAGAGAACACTGAACCCAGCAGATGACAGATCTGGACCAAATTTAGCACACAGATCCAACATGGCCAACTGTGAATGCTGGCGGGGTTTAGGGAGAGTTGACCCAAGATTTTTGAGAATTGTAGTTTTCCCATATCCTTACGTATTTTCTATTGGGAGCATTCATATAAAACAAAAGCAAAGACCGAGTTTTTTCAAAGATATAGCATAACATATGAACAATCTGATATTACCTAACATCCAAGAACAAACAATGCCATTTTAAAATAACCCAGGCATCACTGGGTACCCAAGCTAGTAATAAATAAATAGCAATTTACATTTTATTCTTAGAGAGCATTAATTTGATAATATAGTTGAACTACTGGGAACCATAAAACTTTTTCTGGCAGCAAATAGCACATATGTTATCCCCACGTGTTAATAAAAAAAATCTTACCTGGTTACAAATGTACTTAAATCAGAATATTCCTCAGATTCTATTACAATGTTAAGGTCTGTAACAGTGGCTGAAATGTTTTTCTTATTCTGAAAAAAAGACATAGTACTATTAGACAATCTGTAGGTAGAAAATAGTTATATAGAAATTGGTCTAATTGCCATAAATAATAAACCACCATAAAATCTCAAACACTACAGAAACTGAAAATGCGGGCTGAGATTTTCATGTTACCACATAACAGTTCAATTTGCAAAAATTAAAGCAGAGAAAACAAAGCACTTCTTTCAAAACGTAGTTAGGTATGCACCTTCCTTTGAGGTGAGATCTGTACAAGGCCAATTCATATGCAGGATCTTAGTTCCCTGTCATAACCATATAGGATTAATTATTGTTGCTCTCAAGTTATACGATTTGTTGCTGAGTGCATCATCATTCAAGCAACACTGAATTACCATAACCATCAGGACAATTTAGTAGCATGGAAAAGAATATTCCAAGTATTTCACAGGATCCAGCAAAGAGGAAGAATCATAGAATCATAGAATCGTAGAGTTGGAAGAGACCTCATGGGCCATCCAGTCCAACCCCCTGCAAGAAGCAGGAAAATCTCATTCAAAACACCCCCGATAGATGGCCATCCAGCCTCTGCTTAAAAGCATCCAAAGAAGGAGCCTCCACCACACTCCGCGGCAGAGTTCCACTGCCGAACAGTTCTCACAGTGAAGAAGTTCTTCCTGATGTTCAGGTGGAATCTCCTTTCCTGTAGTTTGAAGCCATTGTTCTGCGTCCTAGTCTGCAGGGCAGCAGCAAACAAGCTTGCTCCCTCCTTCCTATGACTTCCCCTCACATACATGGCTATTATGTCTCTTCTCAGCCTTCTCTTCTGCAGGCTAAACATGCCCAGCTATTTCAGCCACTCCTCATAGGGCTTGTTCTCCAGACCCTTAATCATTTTAGTCACCCTCCTCTGGACACTTTCCAGCTTGTCAACATCTCCCTTCAACTGTGGCGCCCATAATTGGACACAGTATTCCAGGTGTGACCTGACCAAGGCAGAATAAAGGGGAAGCATGACTTCCCTGGATCTAGACGCTATACCCCTAAAAGAATGAGATGCCAGCTAACAAATCATCAGTGCAAAGATTAACCGATTTTATTTATTTATTTATTTATTTCCGATATTTCTACCCCGCCCTTCTCCCCGAGGGGACTCAGGGCGGCTTACACAACTGGCAGGATCACTACCAGTATATCATAATACAATAAAATAATAAAACAGTTAAAATAGTTAAATAACATATTAAAATACAATATATAAAAGATTTAACACAGTGCAATGCTGAATATATATGCCAGTCATCCATCAGACCTTGTGCAAGAGCCTTAATCCAATCCATGTCAACGCTGAGTTCATTCATTAAACGCTTGCGCACATAGCCAGGTCTTCAGCTTCTTTCTAAACCCCAGAAGGGATGGAGCCTGCCGGATGTCACTACGAAGGGAGTTCCACAGCTGAGGAGCCACCACCGAGAAGGCCCTGTCTCTCATCCCCACCAGCCGCGCTTGTGAGGCAGGTGGGATCGAGAGCAGGGCCACCCTGGATGATCTTAAGGTTCTCGTGGGCTGATAGGAGGAGATGCGTTCGGACAGGTAGAATGTACTCAGGTAATACATACAAACTAAGTTCATGCATCAATCCTCCCCTTCAAACATTTCTACTAAGCCCTGGGCCCTGTATGTCATGGGGAACTCTGCATTACTTTCAACTCACTTCAGCATCAAGGAAAATTCCACAAAAGCTCTAAAAGCATAGTCCTGCTACAGACACTAAACAGGCTAAGAGTGAAGTATGCTGCTTCTTTGTGGACCTCATCACACTAGAGCTTGGATCCACTTTAAATCCACTTTAGGGAGTGGCCTTTAAACCAATCAGCCACACAGGTCCTGGGCCTCATCAAACTACAAACCTCAGAATTCTGCAGGAGGCAGAAACTGGTTTTAAAGCGGATCCATGCTCTGGTGTGATGATTTACAGTTCTATGTTTCTACTGTTATGCAATGTTCACATATTAAACAATGTCTGGAATACACAGAAGAAACAGTGTGAATGACTCAGGACAAGAAAGTAATTACAGTCAGACCTCCACATTTATGAGTTTCACTTTTATGTATTTGATTAATATGGTCTCCCTAGGAATCTCCAATGGAAGTTAATCACAGAGTCACACTAGAGGACACAGAGATTGCTAGAAAAGTGTACTCTCGAGTTTTAAAAACTGGCTTTTTTGTGCAATGTTGTAAGTAAACTTAATCTACTCAATTTTAAATTTTATCGTTATATAATGGTGCCATCTTGTGTTTGAAAGAAGTTCCAGTTCCACAATTGCTGAGGAAGGATAATTTTTAAAGCAGCTCACAATTTTTTAAAAGCCACAACTGCATTAGCAAAAATTATTTTATCCAGCTATAGCAAATGTACTAGCTGTAAATCCTCTTTACAGAACTCCTTAGGAAACTTAGCTTCTGTCATTCATAGCTTATTTGTCTCCCAATTACATTGCTTGAAAATATTTTAAATGGGACTCTCCTAGACAAAAGTTTGGAAGCTACTGCTAGGTAAATGCATTTATCAGGTTGAATTGCCAAGTAATGTAGCAAGGAGGAGACACCGAAGAGGCCAAAGAATTAATAATTAATAAACCGTGATTGCATCTCTCCCTATGAACTGGCACGTGCTTTAAGATCCTCTGGAGAAGCCCTCCTCTCGCTCCCACCACCATCTCAGGCACAGTTGATGGGGACAAGGGAGAGGGCCTTCTTGACGGTGGCCCTGCGGCTCTAGAATGCCCTTCCTAGAGAAATGAGGCAAGCCCCCACCTTACTTTCGTTTCATAAGGAGCTGAAAACCTGGTTTAAACAGATTTTTGAAGCTCCTTAGACTCTCTAGCTATGCCTCCGCTTATCACTTTATGCATCTCTGCCCACACTGTATTGAAATTCCTGGCACGTTTAGCACTATACAGTTGGCCGTTCCACTGTTAAATCCTGGCCACTATATCCGGTTTTATTGATGGCCCTATCATTAGGTTTTAACTTGGGTTATGTGTTTTATGATTATCGGTTTTAAGTATTCTTGGATATGTGTATAATGTTTTAATTGTTGTATGTTTTAAATTGACTGTATATTTCCTAGTATGCTGAAAACCGCTCTGAGTTCCTCGAGGAGACAGGGCAGTATATACATAGTTTTATTATATTATTATTATTACAGTGCCTTTTCTTGGCTGAAGGGAGGGAGACAACAGTTTCAAGGCGACTCTAATGCACCATCAAATCTAATACGCACCCTAATTTTGGCGACATAATTTAGCTAAAAAAGATGAACATTACACTTGAGTAAATATGGTAAAATATTTTAAAAGCATGTTTATTCAATCCTGATAACATCAACATAGCATTCACACAACTCCAATAGCATTTTATTACAGTCTGTTCACCTTTATTGCATCATCTCTCCCCCTGTGATATAAACAATAGACCTATAGGTAAACACTTAGTGTAGCAAGGATTTCTCTCTATCCCAAAATAGGCCATATTTAAACACATATAGAAAATAAGCAAAAGGATCACTATAGATTCTTAGTTAAAATGAAGTAATTGTACAGAGATATTTAACAAAAAAAAACCCCACAAACTACCCTTATTGAATAATACAGTTGCTGTTGTATGGTTTGTTTAATAATAATAAAAAGTTTTATAAAATAAAAAGGTAAACAAATACTGCCACCTAGTGGCTTTTTCTTTACCTTCCTTTAGTTCATTCTTTTCTTTCAGTTATCAGCTGTAAACACACACACATTTACCTGGGAATAATTCCCATTTAACTCAGCTGGACTTACTTCCAAGTAGTGTTTATGCATGTGTGTGTCACTTGTCAACTTATGGCAAGCCCACAAATCTTATAAGCATTGTCTTAGGCAAAGAATATTCAGAGGCGGTTTCGCAAGTACTCTGAAATACATTCTACAGCACTTGGTATAACATTGCATCATGAGAAATCATCTTCCAAGTTTCTCCAAATGAAATAAACAGAATAAATACTTCAAGAAGGTTTAATCAAAGTTATATTATTTATATTTGCATTCTGACAGATTCATTCCGCTTAGCCTTTCTTTTCCTTCAACGGTTTCCATTTAATGTGAATTCAGTCTTTCCTTTTTCATGTTTTTAACTTTTATTCTTAAGTATTAACCTTTGGGTATTTTTTTGGATCTGGGAGTTTCTGAGATTGAAGACTAAAGTAAAACAGTTAAAGAAAAATGTTTTGTTCATAACATACATTCACACACTGGTAATGATCAAGAAACATTGGTTTTCCTGGCAAAGAATCCTCTTTAAATATTGTTCAGTCTTCTAAAAAATTAAGGTAACTATTAGAATGACTCTAATGACAGGTACAAATGGCTTTTGAAGAAAAACAAAGAACACAACAGTTTGCTTGATATTTACTAATAAATACTACTTCTTTTCAACAGACATTACCTCATTTTCTTCTAAAAGTTGAAATTCCATTTGAAAGGGCACTGACTGACAGTTTCCTGATAACTGATATTTATGTGTAGCTTTAGCTTCATCTGCAATACAAGGCAACATAAAATGAAAATTTAAGCATACCCTGTGTTAGTCAGAAAGAATATATGCATGGAATTTTTTTTAAAGCTAATCTTATCTAATGGCGTTTCCAGACATCATGTAAGCCCAGGCTTTCCCCAAAGGGGTGTCTAAGTGCCACCCTGAAGCCCCCCAAAGCAACCCTTAAAACTTTTAAAAGCTTACCTGGCCACCATTAAGGTCCTCCTTGCATCCTCCTGGTGTGAGGAAATGACAATGAAGAAAATCCCTCCTGCTCCCCACATTGGCTGGGGTGGGGGAGGGGTGGGGCACCATCCCGGATCTTTGGGCTCCAGCAGCCCAAAAGGTTCAGGATAGCAAATGGGGACTTATCCCTGGGTAGTCCTGGGACTATCAAATAGTGAGTCCCTACAAGCCCAATAACCCATTAGACCCGGGCCTTTCTAATGTGGCATTTGATTAATTTGGAATAACTGAGGTTATTCCAAATTAATTAGTCTTTACTGCCAACCTAGCAGTTTAAAAACATGCAAATGTGAGTAGATCAATAGGTACTGCTTCAGCAGAAAGGTAACTGCACTCCATGCAGTCATGCTGGCAACATGACTTTGGAGGCGTCTACAGACAAAGCCAGCTCTTCAGCTTAGAAATAGAGATGAGCACCACCCCGCAGAATTGGACACGACTAGACTAATTGTCAAGAGGAAACATTTGCCTTTACCTTTACCATGGTGCCATTTTAAAGATGACACAAAGCAAGATGAACAGATAGAATTTAAAAAGTGTAGCAAATTGAAATGTACCTAAAAAGCACTGAATATAGGCTTGAGGCATATAAAAGGGAGCATTTCTTTGTGCAATGTGTAACTAACACATGGAATTAATTCCCTTATTTAGAAAAAAATATCTAAAGTAATGCAAAGTAATGCAAGATAACAACACTGATCAACTGCAGTAATTGCTACGGAACATTACTGTATTTAGTTTTTTAAATTCTCCATTCCCTTAACTCAGCTGGAAGATCAGCTGAGGTTTTATTCACAGTCGAGTGTGCCATGTAATTCCTAAATTGCTATTAACCAGACCTATGGTTGAACAAAAGAAATCAATTTCATACACTACTATCATAAGATTATTATTTCTATATGCCATAGTTAAGGTTTATCCAGAATTTGTCTGATTCTTGACAGCACAGCAAAGTGCAGTAAATCTAATGTGGAAACAAAAACTTCTTAGCTTCCTGTGGCTGCACCAGACACAAGACTTTAAGGTTCACTGTATGTTGTCTTTATGATACAAAATTCCAGTGGCCAATGATAAACCTTTCTCTCATGCCCTATTTGCAAGCCTTTCAAGAATATCCATCAAGTTGTTTTAAATACAGAATTGCAGATGAAATAAATATTTGGTATGATCCAACCAAAGATATGCTTACTTTTCTCCACAGGCTTCCTGGTATAATGTGTGAAGCAAATGCCTGTAAGTTTCATTATGAAGGAGAGATCAGCTTCTAACAACTCATTCTGAGTTTTCAAATCTGGACAAGATTGATATTGCCTTAGTTCTTCTTGAGATGTTTTTTTAAGTGATTTCCTGCAACAGATGAACTCCATCAGATGTCATCAAGAACATGAAATATCTATTTCCATCTCTAACATATTAGCAAAAGAACTAGTCAAGGAAGAACAAACCAAAGAAGAGTTACAGTTGAACTTTAATAATGCAAAAATAATGACTACAAGTGATTTATATAACTTTAAAGTAGATGATGAAGACATCAAAATTGTCAGACTTCTTATATTTTGATTACATCATAAATCAAAATGGAGACTTCAGTCAAAAAAGGGCATGGAAGGGCAGCTATGAGGGAAATAAATAAAATTCTGAAGTGTGAAAATATATCACTATATCACTAAATACCGAAATCAGAATCATCCATACAACAATATATTTTTTTATTTCTATGTATGGCTGTGAAGTTGGACAGTGAAGAAATCTGACAGGAAGAGAATGAATTCATTTGAAATGTGATGCTGGAATTCATTGAATATACATGAACTGCCAAAATTACAAATAAATGGCTGCTAAATCAAATAAAATCAAATAAAATTACTTTACTAGGTAAAGTAAGAGGAAGTAGTACGATGATATGGTTTTTTGGAAGTCTCTCATTCATTGGGTAACCATAAATCAAAGCCAATTTGTTGGTAATTAAGACCATTTTTATTGTTCATTGATTTATTGGGCTAAGAACGAGCTGTATGCACAGACACTCCTTTCTCATCCTCTCCTCCACACCTTAAGTACTTGATTTATGACACTATTACTCAAGCCTGCTATGCCAGTGTCCTGCAATGTTGCAGCTAAGAAAAAACTTGAAAAGTATTCAACAAATCAGGACATCCTAGGGCAGATCTACCCTGACCATTTAAATGAAGTTCAAAGCTAGTTCAAACTGTAGCAGCCAAACAACAAACTCCCACAAATGTGGGCAAAACATGCATCAGTACTCTGTAGATTTCCTATATATTTGCACAGCAAAACTACTTTCTTGTGACTGCATGAAATGGTTCAGTGAAGATGGGGTCCTAGTTTCATATTTTGTTGTCCCATCCTGGTTTGCTGAGAACCTTAAGCTACAATAGCTTTACAGCTAGGATTTCACAGATGTCTGGTTTAAACAATAAAGACATACATGCTGAAGCTACAAGTGCATGTGAGAGTGAAGGGGCATTAGGACACAAAGTTGGTTGGTGCCATAAACTGCAGTTTATTCAACAGAGATTGTTGTAACTGAACTAGGCCAGTATGAATAATTTCTTATTTTTCAGCCACAAATTGTACAAATGTATAAGTTTTAACAATATATACTGTATAAGATACTTTTTTTTACTCTTTAAAATATATTTTTTGCAATAAGATACTTTCCATTCCAAAACATCAGCTTCCCAGCAACGGCATATGCTGACTTCCAATAAAACAATTTGTTTATAGATGTGAGACATGAACTATGCCATATATGAAGACCGGTGTGGTTCAGTGGTTGGATTAGGACTTAACAATGACTCAAATCCACTAAACCACGGAAACTCAAACTGATTTTAGGTAATTTGCACTCGCTCACTTTTAGGCCCCATCCACACAGATGAATAAAATCCCACATTATATGCTTTGAACTGGAATATGTCAGTGTGGACTCAGATAACCCAGTTCAAAGCAGATATTGTGGGATTTTCTACCTTGATATTCTGGTTTATATGACTGTGTGGATGGGTCCTTAGAAGAAAGCGATGGCAAGTTCCCTTCTGTAGAAATCCTGCAAAGAACCCCTGTGATAATTCCCCTTAAGATCACCTTAGCTTAAAAGCAACTTAAAGGTACATAACAAGAAAATCCATTATATGGGAGCTGGGCAGTTGACGGCATTGGATTTTCCAAACCTGTTCTTAAAATATCACATCTCACTAACTTGTGGATGCTGGTGACTATAACAGATACTGATATATATTGACTTCCTACATGAACACACGTGTATACTCAACAAAGTTAACTCATTGGCTCTAGTAAATTTACCACAACCCTCGAAGGATTACATCCAAACAACAACAAAAACTACCCTGAAATTACATACATTACTTTAATTATGTCCCCATCAGAATATGCCATTAGCGCATGTTGACTGCATTGATATTCTTCTGCTAACATTTTAATTTCTTCCTCCAAAGACTGGATTTCATCTTTATAAGCCTGAACATCATTGTTATCCATTTCTCAAACACCAGGCTTCCTAGAAAAAAGCAAGCAAAAATAAAAATTAAATAACATTTTCCAATGATGACTTTGAATTTGAACTTGAATTGTGACAATCTTACACTTTTATCTATGTAAAACAAGAGTTGTTTTCATGTCAACCATTTCAGCATGCACACAAATTGACCTAGTATAACTTTAACTGTATAGTACTGTACTCTTCCTATTTTCTTAACAAAGATGCTAACCTAAATAACTGTAGATTCTGGTTATAACAGATAATTATAATAAATCATTCACTTTAGTTAGTCAGAAGCAACGCTGCGATCAAAGCAAAGCATTGTAGAAATTATGAGGTTTATCTCAATCAAGTACAAAATACTTAGAATCTCACTCCTGATTTATTGCCTTTTTTTATAAAGAGCCCTCATGAATAGATACAAACACTTTTACAGGCTGGCTCACCTACAATGAGCTAAAAGTGGCCTATATGTTACCCTCCCCCTTCGCCATGTTAGGATCACAACAGTCCTGTGAAATAGGCTGAAAGTGACTACTCAAAGTTGCATTGGATCTCCCAAGTGACAGGAAAAACTGTAACCACTACCTTACACTCATTCATGATTGTCTGTCTTAAAGTGTGCCAAGCAGAGACGGGAAACAACGAATATTCAACATTGTTTGGATTGTGATATGTCTGCTGTTCAATACAGAAGAATCAGATGACCTACTAAGGATACCCAAAACTTCCAAACCAAAACAATCATGTGACCAAAAAGTCCAGTGTTAGGCTGTTTTAGTTTAGGAAAAAGGAGAATACAAGAAAACATGATTGATATTTATAGAGGAAGCATGCATATTTAATAATCCCATGAAATGTTATAGTGGGAGAATCAAGACTGGCAAATACATTATTTCTTTACATAACACAGTTAAGTGTTGGGATTCAATGCTGCAAGCAGTGATGATTGGCACCATCTTGACTGAATTTGGAAGAGAGTAACAAGATACGTAAATAATGGTATTAGTTGTAAAATAGGGCAAAATGCATCTGCAAGGCCACATGTAATTCCTAGAACACAATTTTGTATTTTCAGATTCTTCCAAACTCTGCAAAATGACCCATCTTAGTCAAGAGTGAATTGCCTCTACTAGAAAGCCTTCAGGAATGACACCTCAGCTTTTAAATAGGAATCCCCACCCAGACTATTTAATATAACAAAATATCAGTTCTCTAGAAACAAAAGTTGAGTTCCAGCCACTTTATTCTGCGATTATTTTATTATATTTTTATGGTGAAACATGTCATGTTTTCACAGCCTCAGAAGGCGGCAATGGAAATTCCCCCTCCGAACAAATCTTGACAAGAAAACCCTGTGATAGGATTGTCTTTTAAGTCGAGAACTGCTTGAAGGCGTAAAACAACAAACAACACATTTTGACTTTGCATTTTGTTACGCTCACTTTCTAGAAAATGATTCATTTTAAGACTATAAGTGATACATCTTTTTTAACTTTTATTTTATTCAAGGAAACAATTGCTCTTGTACATACAATTTACTTCGATATTAGTTAAACAAATATTATCACCTAGTGACATTTTATTTGTTTTCCTTTCAAGTTATTCTTTTCCCCAATACTGCACACTGTAAACACAGACATATTTACCTGGGAACAAGTCACACTGAACTCAAATGGGCTCATTTCTAACTATTTGTGCATTTGCGTATGTAGGTGCCTTCAAGACCCCATTAATTTCATCTGATTTTCTTACTAGACAGGTGATTTTGCCAATTAATTCCCCTGAAATCTAATCTATAGGATTCGCTGACAGTCTTCCACCCAATTACTAACCAGGGCCAATTTTGCTTGACATCCTATTTTACTTACCGCCTACAGCCAGGAAGAACCCTTCCACACAGCCCTATAACCCAGAATAAAGGCAGAAAATTCCACAATATCCTTTGAACTGGGTTATCTGAGTCCACACTGCCTTATATTCCAGTTCAAAGCAGATAATGTGGGATTTTATTCATCTGTGTGGAAGGGGCCTAAGATTGTATTAAGGATACACCAACACTGTAGTATTAATGCAGTTTGATGCCACCTGGCTCAATGATATGGATTCCTGGGAGCTGTAGTTTACAAGGCCTGTAGCCTTTTCTGACCAACTTACTTGTTCCTCTCAAACTAAAATCCCATGATTCCATAGCACTGAGCTATGGCAGCTAAAATGGTGTCAAACTGCATTAATGTTTCAGCGTAGATGCGACCTAAGATAATTCATTTTCCAAGGCTTTCCAAAGCAAATAAACAGAGTAAGTGTGGCAATGTTACTTACATTCTGCATGGGTAATAAAGTATTATTATTATTATTATTATTATTATTATTATTATCTTAAATATTATAATTATTTAATTATAATAATAAATTATATATAATCTATATATAATCTATATTATTATTATTATTATGCCATCTGGAAAGAACTTGAAATTCAATGTCTTAATCAAATTCCCTCTTCCAGCAAACTGAAAATTGGCAAAGCTCTGCTGGCTGTTGTTCTTCAGTACCACAGAAAAAGAAGCTGAGGCAACTGAGTATGCCACATGCTCAGAGGCACTATTGCCAACGCTGCTTATTTTAATTAGCAGGAGATAGTCGCTCAACACACCTCTTTCTGTGAGAAGAAAACGGCCCAAATTCTCCCTCAGCGACGCGCTTTCCTCCTTCTCTGAACTACCCGCCAAAGAAAGCCCGGCCCCGGCGATACCACTGCAAACCCGCTACGGGGGTGCAGGGGAAAGAGAGGCATTATAGCCCTCGCGAAACAAATATGTTTAGCACCCATAAAATACTCTTTTTTCACATTTCGGTCAACAGAAAGACTCTCGTGGAAGGGGAAAGCAAAACATCGTCTGCTTCCCTATCTCCAACCCTCCCCTTCCCTCGCCTCAGATGGTTCAGTCCGCCAATTTTCCGATAGAGTATAACTGAGCGGTGGCCTATGCAAGAACATAGAGATAAGTAATTTAGAGAGGACTTTACATATTGAACTTCCGGATCTTTTTTCTGTCTATCTTTTTTGTGTCAAAACCAGGCCCAAGGTGTTAAAAGCCTGGGTTGCTGTGAGTTTTCTGGGCTGTATGGCCATGTTCCAGAAGCATTCTCTCCTGATGTTTCGCCCACATCTATGGCAGACATCCCAGAGGTTGTGTGGTCTGTAGGAAACTAGGCAAGGGAGGTTTATATATCTGTGGAATGTCCAAGGTGGGAGAAAGAACTCTTGTCTGTTTGAGGCAAGTGTGAATGTTGCAATTAGCAACCTTGTTTATCACTGAATGGTCTTGCAGCTTCAAGGCCTGGCTGCTTCCTGCCTGGGGAAATTCTTTGTTGGGAGGTGTTAGCTGACCCTGATTGGTTCTTGTCTGTAATTCCCCTATTTTCAGAGTGTTGTTCTTTATTTACTGTCCCGATTTTAGCGTTTTTTTTAAATACTGGTAGCCAGATTTTGTTCATTTTCATGGTTTCCTCCTTTCTGTTGAAACTGTCCACATGCTTGTGGATTTCAATGGCTTCTCTGTGTAGTCTGACATGGTGGTTGTTAGAGTGGTCCAGAATTTTTACTTTCTCTTTTTTTGTGTGTCAAAACTAGACCTAAGGTATTAGAAGACCCTCCTTTCTTCTCCCTCAGCGCCAGCCTAGCTGTGTATTACTTGAGCATACGCAGAAGCTACCTCCCGTGACCCGCCCTCTTTCTGCTCTTTCCTTCCTTCTGTCAGAAAGGGGAGGTTCTTTTATTGCGCGGAACCTTCGTGTAGGAGCAAGAGTTCCGGGAGGGAAGGGTACTACGACGGACCAACCCCATGCTCTCCTGCTGGTGAATGTGGAGGGAGACTTCGAGGCAGCCGCTGTTTTCCATTTCCCAGTAAAGACGCCCCTTGCCTCTCGCGTGTCTGATCCCGGCCCTACTATCAAGAAACAAGACCCATCCAGTATGCCAAAGACTTCAGCAAATCTGGGGAGCGTCTACATGGTAGGAGGGTTGCAGTTTTCACACCGCTTTTACTGCCATGTCTCAATGCAGTGGAACCCTGGGAGCTGTAGTTTGGTGAGGCCTCAGCTCACTCAGGCAGATGACCTTGTAAAACTACAACCCTCATGAGTCTATAGTGTTGAGCCAAGGCAATTTAAAGTGGGTCAAACTGCAAAGAGGATGAGGCATGGACCAACTTGGGGCCTCCCTCCAGGTGTTTTGTTCTTCAATTCCCACAATTCCTAACAACCTCAGGCCCCTTCCTTCCCCCTCAGCCACTTAAGCTGTTAGGAATTGGAGTTCAAGTCCAAAACACCTGGACGGCCAGAGCTTGACTTGATTCATGTGTCTTAAGTACCATAGAGCTTTCTGCTCTTCAGAGAACAAACTTGCCTCATAATTGATTTTGACATGTATAAGGAGAAGCTTACACGAGCTCTTAAACTCTTATCCAACTCCCAGAAGCCCCGGCCAGTTTGTCCAATGGTCAGGAATTCTGGGAGCTAAAATCTGGTGGAGCAAAGTTTGGGAATCACAGCTGCCCCCCCCCCTTTCAATATCCATGGATTCTGCTTTGGTCAAACCACATCTGGAATACTGTGTCCTATTCTGGGCACCACAATTGAAGGGAGATGTTGACAAGCTGGAAGGTGTCCAGAGGAGGGCAACTAACATGATCAAGGGTCTGGAGAACAAGCCTTATGAGGAGCGGCTTAAAGAACTGGGCATGTTTAGCCTGCAGAAGAGAAGGCTGAGAGGAGACATGATGAGGGCCATGTATAAATATGTGAGGGGAAGTCATTGGGAGGAGGGAGCAAGCTTGAATTCTGCTGCCCTGGAGACTAGAACGTGGAACATTGACTTCAAACTACAGGAAAGGAGATTCCACCTGAACATTAGGAAGAACTTCCTCGCTGTGAGAGCTGTTCAGCAGTGGAACTCTCTGCCCCGGAGTGTGGTGGAGGCTCCTCCTTTGGAGGCTTTTAAGCAGAGGCTGGATGGCCATCTGTCGGGGGTGCTTTGAATGTGATTTTCCTGCTTCTTGGAAGCGGGTTGGACTGTATGGCACGTGAGGTTTCTTCCAACTCTATGAATCTATGATTCTGTATCCATGGAATCAACTATCCATAGTTCACATTTTTTTAAAAATCAAAAAACAAATCTCAATTTTGATATTTTACATAAGGAACACCGTTTTACCATGCTAGTGTTTGTAATAGGACTTGAGCATTGACGGATTTTGGTATCCACAGGTAGTGTTGGAACCTAATATTACCATATTTATTAATGCCCCACTTTATCTCCCTTGAAGGGCACTTAAAGTGGCTTAATATAAAAGCATCAGCATAACAATTTAAATATATATAAATATACAAACATTAAGACTGGATTAAAGATAACCAGTATTTTTTAAATTCCCAGTTAAGAACCATTAAAACACATTCAAAGTTAAAAAAACAAAGGCCCACTGTATGCAAGGAGAAGCTTTACCTTATAATTAAGTAACAATTTGCTTAATGTTCTGATTAAGTATAATTGGAACATGATTTTACTTTTGGCAGCTATGGAAAGCATGGATTGTTTAAGGTTTCCCTCAGAGGTTTCATTAGAATCATTGAATCATAGAGTTGGAAGAGACCTTGTGGGCCATCCAGTCCAACCCCTTGCCAAGAAGCAGGAAAATTGCATTCAAAGCACCCCCAACAGATGGCCATCCAGGCTCTGCTTAAAAGCCTCCAAAGAAGGAGCCTCCGCCACACTCCAGAGATTTTCACTGCTGAACAGCTCTCACAGTGAGAAAGTTCTTCCTAATGTTCAGGTGGAATCTCCTTTCCTGTAGTTTGAAGCCAATGTTCCGTGTGCTGGTCTCCAGGGCAGCAGAAAACAAGCCTGCTCTCTCCTCCTTATGACTTCCCCTCACATATTTATACATGTTCCTAATCATGTGTCCTCTCAGCCTTCTCTTCTGTAGGCTAAACATTCCCAGCTCTTTAAGCCGCTTCTCATAGGACTTGTTCTCCAGATCCTTGATCATTTTAGTCACCCCCCCCCCCCCCCCGGGCACATTCCAGCTTGTCAACATCTCCCTTAATCTTGGTCAAAAGTGTTCTTTGCACTTATGAAGATTAGAGACTTATTTTAATAACATAAAAGTAGTATTTTTAAAAGAAGGATACGTGAATGAAAGTTATCTTTACAGTCAATGACCATCTTCTATCTGGTTGGTTACATTTCATACAGCTTAAAATATTTTTGATGACTTTTGCTATTGAAAAACTGTTCTTTTACAGGAAAGCTGCAATTAAAAGGAGCCATGGTTGACCATGACACTTACTGAGTTTTTGAACATGCAAAGCCCACTTGTGAAGCGACTTTATGTTGGAGGACTTGGCCATACAGTTTCAAAAGTTGAGCTGCAGGAGAGATTTGGAAAGTTTGGAAATGTTACAGACACTGAAATTCTGACCCGGAAAGATGAACAAGGTAATATCTTCAGATGTTTAAGAGCAGTCACACTTGGTTTGCGACACTTTAAGTCTCCTTTTAGAGAGAAAAAGCAGGGTATAAATCATTATCACTATCATAACAGCTTCCAATACTACGTAGTAGTCGGACTCATTGATCATCGTGAGATTTATTTATGAGTGAATAGGCATGGAATTATAGTTAATTATCAATTTTATAACCTTGCTTTTACAATTTTTTTAACCATCTTTTTGGAGTAACCAATTTTTTCTTGAACAGGAAACCCTACAAAAACGTTTGCATATATCAACATCAAAATTTCAGAAAAAGAACTTAAAAAATGTAAGTACATTAACCACTAGTGTCTTTCTGTATCCAAATCTATAATTTTAATTGTCCCTTTGATAATGAAACTGAAGAGATTGAAATCTGTTGATAGACCCAAAGATGACTAAAGGTTAAAGCTTTAACATAAAGGTAACTATGTTTGGCTATTTATAATCTATATGTTGTAAAGTTTGATTTTAGTGCAAAACACTTGAAAAATTCTAATTACCTTTTGATAATAATAGAACAGTGTCATGATCCTTCAGTTGCTGTTGAAGAATCTTGATGCAGACCCTTTAATAAAATGACTTTTCACATTCCTCTTTCACTTACAGAAATCTACTCTTTTGGAATGTCTGACTTCACATATTCTTTCTGTCAATGTCAAATTTCCTAATGTTCCCAGGTTTTCTCTGTGTTTTAAAAATTCTCCTTTGTCTGGGCTTTATTTGAATTCCAAACAAGGTTTTGTTCTTCTTTTTTCCTCACTTCCTCTATAGTTGCCTGCATGACTAAACTAGTTTTTGAACCCAAGTATCAAATTAGAGCAGTCTTATCCATTTAGACCAGTGGTTCTCAACCTGTGAGTCCCAAAGTGTTTTGACTTACAACTCCCAGAAATCCCAGCCACTTTACCAGCTGTTACGATTTCTGAGAGTTGAAGGCCAAAACATCTGGGGACCCACAGGATGGGAACCACTGATTTAGACTAAACTGACTCTTATTATTCTCTTGATAACCTGAAATACTTTGAAAGTTGTTCTGAATAATGATTTAAGCAATTTATAAGTTAACAATTAGGTTTCCATTTACAATTTTGTTTTGAAGGTATATCTGTGCTAAATAAGACAAAGTGGAAGGGAGGAACACTACAAATAGAAATGGCCAAAGAGAGCTTTTTGCACAGGTAATGACTAGGATTTTTTAAACTGCTTTTTGAGAAAGCTACTGGGTACTCCATTTGATTTTTTTTAAAAAAAATAGTATGCAAATAAACTATCTTGAAATCTTCACAAATGAAGTAACAATTTGAATTTATACAAATATGTGTTTTTAAGCTTGAAATATATTTTCCAATTGATGTTGATGTGGTGGTAGAGGAAGTACACTGTTTTGTGATAGATAATTTATGGGCAGGGCCAGGATTTGCATGATGTAGACATGATAAAACTGAAATAGGCAGAGTGCAATCTTGTGTGATCATTTTTTACTTGTACTTCAAGCTGGAACATGGTACAAAGAAGGAGAAGAGAGAACATACACATAGAATTAAGGAGCAAACTCTCATTTTTTATTTGTAGTGAGTACTTACAGAAATCCACTTTTGGTTTTCTTTATGAGTAACTTTATCCCCAGCAGTGTTGCTATTGCTAAGCAACTGAGATTAAGAAGGCCTTGTTGCGCTATTTCAGAAATCAAGCAGTAGATTCAGATCTACTGCCCACCCTTATTGTAAGACATTTACGGTATCTAAAGTCAGGAGAACCACAATGCATATAAAGAGGGTTTTTGTCCAATTAAATCTGCCAAATTTCAACTATTTGCTGTTTTGCAGACTAGCACGGGAGCGCCAAGAAGCAAATGAAAATAAGGAAAAACCATCTGAAAACTCCATGATAAATGTACTAGAATCCATGAAGAAATCTGAAATTGTAGACTTCAATGTGAAAGCAGTACCAGGAACAGAAGTACCAAACCATAAGGTATGGAGAATTTACAGGAAAGAGATGATCCAACCTGATCCCAGAAAGAAATTCATACCAGGAAAAGTTATTACTTGAAACCTGCTATACTGTTTAATAATACTGCTTTGTTCATGTTTCTGCATTATGTTTTCCAGAGCCACGGTAATCTCTCTTTTTTCTTTATCAGGACTGGGTTGTTAGCAAATTTGGGAGAGTCTTACCTATCCTCCATCTGAAAAGTCAACACAAAAAGAAAATATCCTTTTCTACAAGTTGTTAAATAATGGTAGATTATTCATACCTAGCTCTTAATATTACCTTCAGTGTGAAATTACAACTGTACTGTACCATTGAAATTCATATAGGACCAGGCAAGTGAGTTTAGTTTATAAAAATGAAGACTTAGAAGCTTACAACAAATACATCACATCAAAAATATTCTCATCTAAATAGTTTCATTGAAATATTATTTCACTTTATGCATTAATTTCAATAGAGTATAGTACATATCTAGCTTTTTCATATTTGTGTTCACAACCACTTGTGAAATTGACTTTTTGAGGCCATGTTAACAAGGAATTGGTTTCCTGAAAGCTAGCAATGAATGGCAATGTGGCTGTCTCTCTGGGTGCAGCTATACTGTTGAAATAATGCAGTTTGGCACCACCTGAACTCCAAAGGCTCAATGCGTGGAATCTTGTGAATTGTAATTTGGTGAGGCACCAGCAATCTTTGGCAGAAAAACTTGTAAAACTCCCAGGATTCCATAGCACTGAGCCATAGCAATTAAAGTGGTATCAAATTGAATCAATTTGGAAGTGTAGATTCACCCCATCTGTGTATATGTCTATTTCTCTGTGACATATTTCCTCTGTTTATACCAGGAGTGCTCAAACTTTTTAAGCAGAGGGCCAGTACACAATCCTTCAGACTGTTGAGGGGGCCGAATTATCATTTGAAAAAAAAATGAACAAATTCCTATGCACACTGCACATGTCTTATTTGTAGTGCAAAAAAAAACCCCAACAACAACAATGAAAGAACAATACAATATTTAAAAATTAAAACAATTTTACCAACATAAACCTATCAGGATTTCAATGGAAGTGTGGGCTTGCTTCTGGCCAATGAAATGCTCAAGTTAATTAGGATTGTTGTTGTGTACCTTCGTCATTTCAGACTTTGGGTGAGCCTAAGTCTAAAACTGAGCATGGGGGCCAGGTAAATGACCTTGGAGGGCCACATCCGGCCCACAGGCCTTAGTTTGGGGACCCCTGGTTTATACCAATATGGAGTATTCCTTCTATCAGCTTAAACCACATCATAAAATGGGATGATATTTGTGTACTTAGCAAAAACCAAGCCTTATATTATTACAGAAAATGTGCTATATGTGGGTTTTGCTATACTATGTGGATAACTAACACAATGATTGCATTGCTATCTGAATCTTAATTTACTATATTATGCAGCTAATTTCCTTTAGAATACAACAAGATGCTACATGTGGAATTCTCTTGGTTTCTAATAATACCTCTCTAATTCTTTAATTTTTCTGGATTCTTACAAAAAAAGAGTGGTTGATTTTTCCTTAATTCAAGCAATAACATAATCAAATATGACCCTTCTAAGTATTGCCACAATCTTAAAAAACTGGATCAAGATAACTGTAAAACAGTTCCTATTTCTCAGCTCACTTGGCATTTGGAGGAAGGAGATGAAAACATCAGTAAAAAACGACAAGGACAGTTTCCTGTAACTAACAAGCCACCTAAGAAGAAAATGAAAGTACAGAATAGGGACAGTTTAAATAACGTATCATTGAACTCATCCTGTCAGTTTTCATCAGATGCATCACATACAGTTCCAACAAAACTAGTTCAAAACCACACATCAAATGCCAGAAAGCAATGCAAAGAACAAACCAGGAGTCAAAAGCCTACAACTGGCTTAACACTTCACAGGAATGCAAATAGTCTATTTGAAAATGATATTGATTCTGAAGAAGAAATCAGAGCCCTAATAGCAAGAGAAAGGGAAGTACACAACATAAATACTGATGTTGAACCCGAAGATAACATGGAAATTGTTGGAGACAACTTTGAGTTGAAATACGCCACTCATTGGTCTTTACAGAGAACAAGTGATTCCAAAAAAGCATTCACTGAAGCACTGAAGACTCCTGAAAACAAATCTGATTATGACTCTGATGACACAGATGAAATTATAGCAGTGAATAAAATACCAAATAAAAAGGAGAAGAATGGAACTCCAAAGACACCTAAGGTGGTAAAACAAGGAAAGGTTAAAGGACCTAAAGGCGGTATATCGATACATGCTACAGTTTCTGAATCTTTTGGCTCAAAGATATTAATATCAGATAAGGCAAAAGCAGAGGGAAAAGCTGTGCCTGGAAAAATGTCAGACTTTAAGGCAAATCCTGAAAAGAATAGCATCTCCAGCCCCTCAGAGGATGGTGGCAGTTCTTCACATCTTGACACAAGCGGGTCTGAAGGGGATGATGATTATGAAACCATGACTCAGAACTGTTATCGACTAGATCTTACATTAGAAGATTTAGGAAGATTAGCTTTTGAACATTCGGAGAGTGCAGAGGAAGATGCTGAAAGTAACCAAAGTGACAATCAATGCAAAACCAACATTTTTCAAGATAATAGCATCAGCAATATTCCAAAAGCATCCACTTCCACTCCAAAACAGTGTATTTGTCCTGAAGACATTCTTTCTGCCTTATTAGAAGAAGAGAATTCAGATGAAGATAATCGAAAAAAGAAAAAGGGCAATGTGAAAGTTCAGCCTTTTAGGGGAATAGGTTCACTAAGTGGGGAACTGACAAAGGACAAGTTAGACACACATGGAAGCAAAGCTAAGAAAGCTGCTTCTGGTCCTCTTGATGTGGAAACTCTCAAAAGTGTTCCAAAGTCTTTGAGTAAAAAGCTGAATGGCAAATCGGTCTCTTTAAAAAAAACAGACTCTAAACAGATAAGTCTTCAGGTAATCTCTGGGGTCAGTCCTGACAGCAGCACATCTAGTGCAGACAACAGTGAGGCACAGAGTAGTGATGGGACGTCTGCATCTGAAAGTGAGGACTTAGGAAGCTTGAAAGCTGCTTCAGAGGAAAGAATTAAAGATGATAAAATTAAAGGTTCCTGTCTTACACTGGATAAGAACCTAAACAAAAGTGAAGACATGTTTCTGGATTCTACCAAAGGTACAAGCAAACTGGATGAAACAGAGAAACGACTGCAGGATAACGCAAAAAGATTGACGGCGCTGCAGGAGAGGAAAAAAGAATGGGAGATGCAGAAGAAACTGATTCAAGGAGCTCTAACCAATCTGGTAGTTTTACTTTGTATTCTCTCTCTCTCTCTCTCTCTCTCTCTATCTCTATATATATATATATACACACACACACACAAAGTAAAACTTCTCTCTCTCTCTCTCTCTCTCTCTCTATATATATATATATATATATACATACAGTAAAACACCGCTCGTTCGCGCCCCGCTTGTTCGAACTTCCGTGCAATCCGAGCAGGTGAACGGGGAGGGCCACAAAGGCCCTCCCCGTTCACCTGC
Organism: Anolis carolinensis; assembly: GCF_035594765.1. Lineage (NCBI taxonomy): Eukaryota > Metazoa > Chordata > Lepidosauria > Squamata > Anolidae > Anolis > Anolis carolinensis. Next base: position 76,838,284 of record NC_085842.1, on the reverse strand, counting down.
TCGCTGGCGTGCGTGTTGCTAGGTAGATAGTAAGCTACCTAGCAACACGCAGGGGTCACCTCCCAAGGGGCGAGCGCCCCTTGCGTGCTGCTAGGTAGCTTGCTTTCTACCTAGCAACACGCACGTCCGACTCCTTCGCCACGCCGGACACCAGTGTTGCCGGGCCCAGCGTGACGAAGGAGCCGAGGCACGGGTGGGCAGGTGGGTGAACGGGGAGGGCTTTTGCGGCCCTCCCCCTTCACCCACTCAATGGAGGTCTCCCCTCCTTTGGAAGGCAGCATGCATTCGGAGGGGCTGCAAACTCCTCCGGATTCATGCTGCCTCCCAATGGAGAGGTCTCCCCTCCGCTGGAAGGCAGCATGGATCCGGAGGGGCTGCAAACTCTTCCGGATTCATGCTGCCTCCCAACGGAGAGGTCTCCCCTCCGCTGGAAGGCAGCATGGATCCGGAAGGGTGCAAACTCCTCCGGATTCATGCTGCCTCCCAACGGAGAGGTCTCCCCTCCGCTGGAAGGCAGCATGGATCCGGAGGGGCTACAAACTCCTCCGAATTCATGCTGCCTCCCAGCGGAGAGGTCTCCCCTCCGTTGGAAAGCAGCATGCATTTGGAGGGGCTGCAGGCTCCTCCAGATTCATGCTGCCTCCCAATGGAGAGGCCTGGTAATCCGAGTCATCTGGTTGACCGAACTTAGGTCCGCCCGTTTGACTCGGACTACCGGGGTTCTACTGTTTGTGTGTGTGTGTGTGTGTGTGTGTGTGTGTGTGTGTGTGTGTATATATATATATATATATATGCATACACACACACATATATTGTACTGACTGTGCTGAGACAAGGTGTAAATGGGTGAAGTATTGCAAGCATGGAACATGTTTAGAGAGCAATATATAAATATATTTCGCAAATTAATTATCTAGTAATTCCTACAGATCATCATAAAACACTGAATTTCAGAGAGGAGGAGTCAGAATACTAACAACAGTAATATAGGTTGAGAAGCACAACAGAGGGAGAGCCAATGGCACAATCTTCTACTTGCTTAGTGGGAAACAAATCACACTGTATTTGTTGGGGTTCACTCTGCTCATGTTGGATTTCTGTGCATACTTCAAGTTACAGCCCTAAATATATTTACTAAGTACTTAGCTCCAAACACAATGGGACTTGTGTCTGATGGAGCTAAACATGCATAATACTACATGCTTAACTTCATAAATAGGGATTTCTTTCCAAGATACTGTAGTTCTATGCATGTCTATTTAAAAGTGAGCTTTTTTAATTCAGTGGCACTAGCTCCTAAATGCATATGTATAACATTGGCCACAGGATTACAGCTGAGTTGGGAACATGTCCAGGCAATCCTCTTTGTCATATTCATAAAGTTTGATCCTAAACTGTCATTTTATAACTGATCTTAAGACGGTCAGTATTGAGCAAAAGAAGTCAAAGGGAAATAAAGTGATACTACAAAATTGCAGTTTAGTGTTGTGAAATTCACTTTTATCAAATGTTATTTGGATTGCGATTGTTGATAGGTTATATGCCTTGAAGAGGTTATGAATGCAAGGATGTTTGTGTTATCACCTGCATTGCCTAGGCAATGTAGCTATTTTCCTTTTGCAAAGCTACCCCATAGTACCATATTTTACTTCCATTCCTGTCTGATTTTATTCCTTGTTTCTGCCTCTCCCTATACAATCATCTGTTCAAAATGATTTGGATTCTGATCCTTAAAAATCAGTTCCACAATAAGTTAACACATCTTTAAAATGCCAGAAGATACTTAGGCAAGAAACAATTATTGGAGAAGACCTATTGAATCTAGGGAATTTAGCTAAATTGTGACCAATTGATTCGATGGGTTTACTCTAGTTGGAAGCAACATTTAGATTTCGGTCTTTGCTTATTTGCAAAGTTGTGTTTTGTTTTTCCAATGGGTGTCGTCATTTGATATTTGTAACTATTATCTAATTTTGTAGGAAATCCAGTCAACAAATAAAAAGAAACACATAGTATTTGATTCAGATAGTGAAAATGAAGCTGACGTACAAGAAGACAGTAATGAAGGATCTTCAGGAAATTTGGGGAAAGTGAGTACATTCCAAGATATTGCTCTGCAGTCTTAACCATGTGTTCTGTCTAGCCCACCGTGCAAAGTAAAATCCCATATATTTGTCTGCCTTTTAAAAACAAAGACTTCTACTAGTACTAACTTTTATAAACTTAAGATACTGAATTTTCTAAGATAAACAAGCAACGTAAATACAATAAAGGAAAGAGGAAATTTTGAACAAAATTAACAGTTAAGGAGAAGCTACTAAAAGACAACAGAAAAAGACAAAAAGGAAATATCCTCCATTTTCTGGGATGTTCTTACAAATGTCATTGTTATTACTGTTTTATGAAACTTACAACTATCCTAGGTAGGAATGAAAACAGTGCGCTTGGTAAAACATTTGAATTGAATGTTTTAAGACTGGAATGAATTGCTTTGACTAAAATCCTGTGTGTATTTGCTGCTATATCTAAGGAATTCACCACCAAGACCTCTGGAAAGTTGTTTGAGAGCAGTGAAGATGAATCAGTTGCATCAGATGAAGATGGGGACAGGTTCAAAATCAAACCTCAGTTTGAGGGTAAAGCTGGTGAGAAGGTTAGTTTAATCAACTTAATGTGTTATTGTTGTGGACTCCAGTCCAGCAGTCAGTCCCAGGTAGAGCAAATTCACTGAATCAATAGAAGCTTCATAAATCAGTGAGAATTTGACATTACATTTTTGTTGATGCAATAAATCCACTTTGTCAAGACTTAACAACTGAGTTTAGATCTACATTTTCTTTTATATTCCATTTCCTGAACTTTATCATTAAATGTACTCAAAATTAGTTTCAAATATATTTTTCATAGAATCATAGAATAGTAGAGTTGGAAGAGACCTCATGGGCCATCCAGTCCAACCCCCTGCTAAGAAGCAGGAAATGGCATTCAAAGCACCCCCGACAGATGGCCATCCAGCCTCTGCTTAAAAGCCTCCAAAGAAGGAGCCTCCACCACAGTCCGGGGCAGAGAGTTCCACTGCCGAACAGCCCTCACAGTGAGGAAGTTCTTCCTGATGTTCAGGTGGAATCTCCTTTCCTGTAGTTTGAAGCCATTGTTCCACATGTATTTCATCAGCAGCTAATGGTCAGTCATCCCAGTATTTATTTGTGAAAATTATCTCTCTGATAATGTTTTTCTGTCCATTAACTCTTCTTCACCTGCTGCATTCCTACTAAAACTGTATTGATCCAAAGCCCAAGTCTAAGTTTTATCTTCCTAAGCCCCCAACTTCCTTACTGGCGTCCTGTTTTAATTGAGTAGGTGCTTTTTGCAAAAACCATGTCATTTCCGTTCTTTTAATCTAGAACCACTGTTACATAAATGTTTTTGTCATGTTTGTATGTATATATACATAACTAGAATATCATTTTTATCAAATGACTAGCTTGGGTACCTGGCGATGCCCAGGTTATTTGAAAAGGGCCTTGTGTTTTTGGTTTTTGTTTTTGGATGTTAGGTAATATTGGTTTGGTCATATGCTACGCTATTTCTTAGGGAAAAAACTCAGTATTTGATTTTGTTTTTTAATGAATGCTTCCATTAGAAAATGCATAAGGATGTGGGTGAACTACATTTCCCAAATATCTTGGGTCAGCCCTCCCAAAACTCCCCCAGTATTCACAGTTAGCCATGTTGGTCTGTGTGCCAAATTTGGTCCAGATCCGTCATCTGCTGGGTTCAGTGTTCTCTGGATAAGGGTGAACTACAACTCCCAGATTCCCAGGGCAATTACCCCAAAACCATGCCAGTATTCACAGTTGTTCATATTGAGTCTGTGTGTCAAGTTTGGTCCAGATCTGATGTTGTCTGGGTCAGTGTTTTCTGAATATGGGTGAACTGTAACTCCTGGATGCCAAATTCAATCACCCTCAACCCCGCCAATATGCAAAGTTGGCCATGTTGGGTCTGTATGGCAATTTTGGTCTAGATCTGCCATTGGCTGGGTTCAGTGTTCTCTGGAGAAGGGTGAACTACAACTTCGAGATTCCCAGGGCAATATTCCTGAAACACTTGCCAATATTCACAGTTGGGCTTGTTGAGTCTGTGTGGCAAGTTCAGTCCAGGTCCGTCACTTGCTGGGTTCAGTATTCTCTGAAGATGGGTAAACTATAATTCTCTGATACCAAGGTCAATCATCCGCAAAGCCTGCCAGCATTCACAGTTTGTAGTGTTGGGTCTGTGTGCCAAGTTTGGTTCAGATCCATCACTTGTTGGGTTCAGTGTTCTCTGAATACGGGTGAACTATAACTCTGATGCCAAGGTCAATCACCCCAAGTTGGCAGTGTTGGGTCTGTATGCCAAGTTTGATCCAGATCCATCATTGGTGGGGTTCAGAGAATTCACGGAATACAGGTGAACTATAACTCCCAGAGTTAAAGGTCAATCACCCCCAAAATCCACCAGTGTTCCCAGTTGGCCATATTGAATTTGTGTTCCAAGTTTGGTCCAGATCCGTCATCAGATGGGTTAAGTGTTCTTAAGGGCAATCACCCCCTAACCCTGCTAGTATGCAAATTTGGCCATGTTGGGTCTGTGTGTCAAGTTAGTTCCAGGTCCATCATTGGTGGGGTACAGGGTGCTCTTAGATTGCAGGTGAACTATACGTCCCAGTCCCTACAACTCCTATAAATCATGGTGAATTCTCCCAAAACCTCTCTAGTATGTTCAGTTGCTGATTTATTTTTCTGTTTGCTGTGTGCCATAGGAAGGATTGGAAAGGTTTAAGGGAGCATTGGGATGTGCTCGCTGTAACCTGCAGTGTCCTGGGAGAGAGTGACTTGGTGGCTCCTCAGCACTGGGAACTATTGCCTGTTTGTGGAGGCCGAAGGCTGTCTGTGTGAACTGACACCCGTGCCACATCCACACATACAGATTTTCACTTTTATCATGTGTATAGGTTGTTATGCAAGTTAAAATTCATATCTCATCTGAAGTACTGAGTGAATACCAACTATATTTTATATTTTATTGTTGTAGCTTATGCATTTACAGTCACGGTTTGGCACAGATGAGAGATTTCGAATGGATGCTCGCTTCCTTGAAAGTGATAGTGAGCAAGAAGGTTAGCTATTTTCCTTTTGTTACTCTGAGAAGCATTTCACAAAACTGTTTTCAAATAATTAAGTTAATCTAATTTCGTTCAATATTTAATGTTGTAACTCAACTACATTACTCCACCTAGATTGCATTGAAAAGCTATTAACAAACCCTGACTGTGGTCATAGTGATGATGAGTGTGAGGAAGGAGAAATATCTCTCACAATTGAATTGGAAAATTGATGCATATGATAAAATAGCTTTGCACATAAATGTACCCATTTTGGAGAATCATAATAATTACCATTTCCCCATTTTTTGTGTTACCAATATTGAATAGAAACAGACTAAAATCTGTTATACATTTTTGGCCAGGTTTTGTTTTATTAAAACTATCCTCTCAACATTTGCCATTGTAAATTGGGAGGCAATGTCTTTAAAAAAAAACCATGTCATTCTAGATTTTTTTCTGGAATTATAATATTAGGCAATGAGTTGTGCAATCACTACATAGCATATAGTTGGCCTCATGTTTGGTCAGATGTTCAAAAGCTAATACCTCAAATATAAAGCTACCCAAGAGTATGGAGAAAAGATTCTTACTTTTACACAAGTAATTGTACATCATGTTTGGATATAATTGAGGAAAAGGGATAGAAATAAGAACAACAATGAGAGCTACAGGAACCGCTCAGGCTCTTATGGACTAACTTTTTCGCCATGAGGTATGTGTTCAGAAACTTTGCATTTCAGATTAACTACATCTTGCAATGTCATGCAAATCCCAGGAAACTGTGTCTAATGTTAACCATACTTGGTCTACAAGCCAAATCTCAAACAATCATTTCTACACCTGTCTAGTTTCAACTAATTATTATTAATATTAATCACTTTTTACCGTTGAAGTGACATAGAAAGCTGCAGCTGATTTAAAAAGTAAATGGAAGGGTTTTTTTTAAAAAAAAAATCATACTTGAGAAAGGAGGCGGGATGTGAAAGGCTCATTGGAGTTCATTCTCATAATACTAAACTATGCTATAGTAATACATATGAACACAGCCAAAAGCTCAGTTCATATATAATGATTTGTGCTAAATGCAAAATCACATCACAGTCTCCTGTCCTTTCACTGGCCTTTTTATTTAAGTGATTAGTTGATTGTGCAGAAAGGCCTTTTAATGGGGTGGAACTGCATTTTTGTTGTTATATATCTTACATGATTTTATGGTGTTCTAAATTATTGATATTTTAATAGAATAAATAAAATAATAAATTGATTATGATCAGGTTTCTCATAGTACTGTATCTTATTTTAATGTATTGTAAATTGCTTTGGATTTTCCCCTTGGGAGAAAGACATTATAAACTAAGTAAATAAAAACTATTTTCAAATCACTTGATATCCTGATTTGCAACCTGTGGTTTATGGACTAACACATATTCAGGGAAGAAAACAAATGATGGTTTGACATATTTATCTGAACAAAGTGTCATTCTGTAGTACTTGTAATCAAGCCTGCTGAACATTCTTTTCAATTGTTGTTTATCTTTGATGTGGTAGACGAATCCAAGAATTTGAAAATAGATGAAGAAGAAGGGCTTGCAGTAGAAAAAAAGAAGAACCTTGAGATCTTAAAAAATCTTCTGTGTATTGATGTAGAGCCTCCCAAACCTAGCAAGCTGACTTCAAATGCCAAGAAATTCAAGTATGTACATTCCTTTAAGCGGAAAACTATGGCCTAGTTTTTTGCATATAGGGTTTTAAAATTAGCATTATGCATTGTACCTTTTTATTCTGGTAAGGAATACTATTTTGTTGTATTCCTTGTGTTACACATTCTTTGCAAGTAGAAAGCTAATCTAAAAAGTTAGTTTTCTAGATGAATGTTGTGGTTTTTGGGGGTTTTTTTGTTTTTTTTATAAAGAGGAGCATTTAAAAACCTAGAAAAATGGTAGAGCCAGTTTTTCCAACTCAGTATTTACAGCCAGATCTTCATAGTTGCAGATAACATTAATATGTTCTCTTTAGGAATCTCTAAGACAGAGGTTCTCAAACTTTTTCAGCCATGGAGCCCCTTTTGAAGCAAAAGTTTCTCGTAGAGCCCATAATAAATTATATATGATTCCACCAACTCATGTTTCCATCTTTTCCCCAGCAGACTTTACTGCTCAATAACAAGAAATTAAGAAAGGGGAGTACTGTATAACAAACCAAAGCAAGGTTATCAATACAACAGGTAGAGAACTGTTCTTGCCCATGGCAGCAGCCAGCATGGTGTCTTGAGTTGGTTTAGACAGCTGATTTTAAAGTAGATATAGCTGATTTTAATGTTTGTGTATATTTATAGTTATTTTATGTCCCAGCATGGAATGCTTGCCGTATATATGTTGTCCTCCGTCCTGAGTCCCCTTCGGGGAGAGAAGAGAAAAATATAAATGTTTTAAATAAATACATTTACATATAGATTTGTAGATTTATTTTGTCTGTATAGTAGTTGTTTTTCATTAAGAAAAATATTGGTTAGTAATATCGGTAATGAGCAATACATTCTTTACTTAGTGTAATATTTTCAGATTTAAAAACTCTTTCCTAAAGATGACAGACAATAACTACATTTGAATCTTACTGTAACTAAATGTGAGGGAAGAAGTCACAGCATTGTTAGATAAGATTGTAAATCTGTACCCACCTTCCTAGAAATAAACCTGCCTTAAACTAGTAGGACTATCAGAAAAGCCTTTTTAGGATTAACCAGAAATGCCCGTATTTTTTCAATTGTAAGACACCATCAGTTGTAAGATGCATGTGCAGTTCTAATATGCACTATTTTTTGGGAGATGTTTATATAGGGAAAAAGTGTATTAGAATCAAAGAAATGCAGTATTGGTCTGTATCCTTTCTGTCTGCTTTCAAACATATATGTACTTATAGAATGAAATCAATGCATATAGAATGAAATCTGGACTCTGCTGGGGGAATCCTGTGCCATTTTCATTTTATAGATTATTGTATTTAATCAATTTTATTTCTTTTTGAAGAGATATGAATGCCCTACGCTATGACCCTACAAGAGAAGACCATACAGTATTTGAAAAAAAGCCGAAAACTCCAGAAAAAGAGAGGTGATTATTCCATATTTACCTTGATCTATTATTTGCTTGGTTAGTTTACCTCAGGCATGGGCAACCCACTTTAGGAATTATGGGAGTTCACATCCAAAACATCTGGAGGGCTTAAGTTTGCCCATTCAACTCCCCTGTTTAAGGAGCTCCATTGGCTGCCGTTTATTTTCCAAGCCCAATTCAAGGTGCAGGTCATTACCTACAAAGGCCTAAACGGTTTGGGACCCACCTACCTTAGTGACCGCATTTCCCCCTATGAACCTGCACGATCTCTTCACTCGTTGGGGGAGGGCCTCCTCTTGCTCCCACCACCCTCGCAGTCGCGGTTGGTGGGGACGAGGGAGAGGGCCTTCTCCATCATGCCCCCCCGGCTCTGGAACTCGCTCCCCAGGGAGATCAGGCAGGCCCCTACCCTTCTCTCCTTTCGGAAGAGCCTAAAAACTTGGCTCTTTCAACAGGCCTTTGGCAGCTGATCGAGTAGGATTGACCTGTTGCCTACTCATTAATAGTCCCTTATGTACGCCTTTAATGGCTATGACAACTTGGATAGCCATCCCTCCCTCCCTGATGATATCAACAACTACGTAGCACTTTTGGCCCAGTTCCTCTGGATCCAATCCAAGATTTTATCATTATATTTTGTATGTGATTTTTTATGACTTGCTTTTATTGTTGTTTGATCAGTTTTATTGCTTTGTTTTTATATTGTTGATGACTGGGCTTGGCCCCATGTAAGCCGCCCCGAGTCCCTTCGGGGAGATGGGGCGGGGTATAAAAATAAAATTATTATTATTATTATTATTATTATTATTATTATTATTATTATTATTCCTGGTTTACCATCTTGACCATGATCACTTGTGTGCAATAGTAACTAGCCAGGATCCTGTTTTGGCAAACTGCCTGCCTATTCCATGGATACCTAGCTTTTGAGGTGGGGGAAGTCATTAAAGCCAAGACAATTTAGGAGGAAGAGATGCAGAAATTACCCTTACCATGTGTGACCCTTCATGTCAACATCAAACATTCTTTGACTAAGCTGCTCAAACTGAAGATCTCTTCTTTCCAGTGCTGACTTCTTTATCTTCCCAATCACATGTCAAGCCACCTTTTTTTCCTTGTTGTTGCTGCTGTCATGAATTCTACATAACTATACCAGTGGAGCCATGTGTGATTACATTGAGCACCATTCTTTTAGCTAAATAATGTTAAATAATGGAGGTGGAGAAAAATGTTTGCTTTACTTTAGAGAAGATGGAGGTTAAACAAATTGTGGTTTCAGGGACTGCATGTAAACCAGGCCTCCGAAAGTGAGAATGACAGACAGGCAACAGTCATCATATGCCAAGGTCAAGCAGTCTAAAGGTCAACTTGACCTTTGTCTTAGTGCAAAATTTTTACAGTGTTAAAATGCAAAGGAGTTGTGTTATACGTACCCTGAAGCAGCACAGCGTTCCTGTTTCACTCCTGGTGTCATATACACAACCTGAAGTAGATATTGAGTAACCTCTAGTTTTGTGCTGAAGAGAGCTTGAAAAAGCACAATTCTTTGTGTCTCTTGGCAGCCCGTAGAGTTCTCCCATCCCAAACTGTAGCACAGTGGATTAGGCTGATAATTTTGAATGGGATGAGGTTTGGCACAGAAAAGTGGGGGAGATGCATCCAAATAAGGTACGGGTATATTGCACAAGCAGAACAGGCATGAAGTGTCCTCACTCAGTCTTTAGGCAACCCCCATACCCACTCCTCACCTATTTCAATTGAGTTGAATGGGGGTAGCTTGGGACATTAACTCCCTTCCCCCAGCACAACACAGAGTGCATTGACCAGAAATGTGTTTGGTCTGTACAATGTAAAAGATAGTATAAAATTTCATTCATAATTGGTGCTTGCAGTAAAGCAAAGAAGAAAAAGAAGAGAGAAGAAGCTCAGAAGTTGCCTGAGGTGTCCAAAGAAATATTCTATGAAGTTGCTGTTGATCTGAAAGAAGTCTTCGGATCTACAAAACAGGATGAGAGGACAGAAGAAATATCATGGGACAAGCGTGAAGATGTGGAGGAAACACCTCTGGCTGATACAGAGACATTCAATTTCACTGCTGGAAACAATGCACCCGAAGGAAGTAGTGGCTTTGCATTTTCGTTTTTTGGTGCTGAAGAAAACAGATCACCTGTGAACAAAGGTACCAGTGCAGGCAGAATGCACTTTCTTATAGTCACAATTTTGAAATTTGGTAACTACTCTATATTTGCATTTCCTTCATAACACAGTGTTTCCCAAACTGAATTTCCAGATGTTTTGGACTTCAGGATCCCTGATCTTTGGCTAAGGTAGTTGAGGCCTCTGGGAGATGAAGTCCAAAACACCTGGAAGACTAGAGATTGGAAATCATTGCGGAGGCTTGACTTAATTCTAAGCATTGTTACCTGCTTTTATGATGCAGTTAGATCCTCATTAGCATGCCATTATACTAACTCTAATGATACTTGAACATGGCCACTGTTCAGTTTTTGGCTCAGTGTAAGGTCTTGGTTTTTGCCTGCCTAGGCCTAGCGAACTTAAATTGTCATTTGATATTACATTATGACATTTAAGACTAGCTCATTGCAAGTGGATTATCTTAGCACTACAGTCTTTATTGTACTACAGTGTTCCCTCACTACTTCGCGGTTCACTTTTCGCAGATTCACTGTTTTGCGGTTTTTCAATAAACTCTAAAAGACTATTATAAATCATAAAAAATTACAGTTTACAGCCTAAGGAAGGGAGAAAGGAGAAGCCAAAGGGAGAGAAAAGGAGCCCAAGCAGCAACGGGAGGAGAATGAGGCGATTTATCAACACACGATTGGTTGATAAAGACTTAAAATAGTGTATAACTACTAAAATAATGTATAAATATTAAAATAAATATAACGTCCCTACTTTGCCAATTTTCACTTATTGCGGGTGGACCTGGAACCTAACCCCAGCGATAAGTGAGGGAACACTATACATTGGTACAGTGCTATAGTCCATTTTAACTGCCATATCAACATTCTATGTAATTCTGGGATTTGTGGAGGCACTTAGAAGTTTCAGCCAGAGAGTTCTAGTGCCTCACCAAACTACAAACCCCAGAATTCAGTAGGATGTTGCTTTGGTAATTAATGTGGACTATATGACTATAACAGTGTAATAAGGATCCAAATAATCGCCACGAGGGTGCTTAGAAGAGGATTCTCAATAACTGGCCATCAAGTTTGTAACTGCCAATTCCTCGAGGCAAAGACCTAGCCTAAACATATTCTAGAAGATGTATCAGATATTTTTTATTAAAACTATGCTTTATAGCCCCCAGTTAGGTAGTGTTATTAGCATGATAGGATAGGCCAGTGGTTCCCAACGTGGGACCCCCAGATGTTTTTGGCCTTCAACTTCCAGAAATCCTAACAGCTGGTAAGCTGGCTGGGATTTCTGGGAGTTGTAGGCCAAAAACATCTGGGCACCCCAGGTTGAGAACCACTGGGAAAGGCTATATATTCAATTAAACATACTTTCAGGGAATAAGTGTTGTATATCAACATTTATGTTAGGATTTGAATAGAAGTTATAATTTTGGCTGTGGTTTCTATGTAGTGCAGAGAATTGATGATATCATATATAAACTAATTATTTCAATATTGTGTGTGTGTGTATATATATATATATATATATGACATCTTTCACCAATAAAATTCTATCTTCTGTACTGAAATCAGAGGATACATTTTGCTAAACAAAAGTGTGTGTTTTTTATTTGTTTTATTTTTAAGAACCCTATACAATTGAAACAATAAAGCCTACAAAGGTTGCCTGGCAAGAGGATCCACGTTTTCAGGACAGCAGTTCAGAAGATGAAGAATCAGCAACAGTTCAAAATGATGATGTTAAAGAGAGGTAAATTATGCGTAGATGGGTATATTTACAATTAATCCATAGGAGTGTGTCTTATTGAGATCACAAATACTACACAATTCTTTATATGTTCCTTTTCAGAATTAATCACTATATCTAAATTATTGGGGGAAACAGGCTATAACCTTGCAGTAACATGCAGTAAACACCAAAGAATCTTGATCCAAGTTTTGCCAAATTGACCCTCATCCTATCCAATTTAAATTCCTCATTTCACATCCTTTGGCAGGGGTTCTTGGAAGGAAGGGGGACAGCAAATCCCAATGGCCTCAGTCCTTTACAATTTTAGAAACAGCCCTAAATGTTCATTTTGGAAATGCTTCTGAAATAATAATCATCATCATCATCATCATCATCATAATCATCTGCTTTTCCCTGCTGCTTGAGGCGGGATACAACATATTTAAAATGAGATAAGGCACTATTAAAAACAAAAAGATACAGAGTTAAAATACAAGTTAAAATCCATTGATGAAATGCAGATTAAAATTCACAATTTAAAATTTACCAGGTAGGCCTGCTAAAAGAGATGGGTGTTTAATTGTGTCTTAAATTCCAACAGCTGATTTAGCTGTCAAATCTCTTCTGGCAGGTCATTCCTTAGTCTTGGAATATAAACTGTTACCAGTATTACAATGTTTTTTGACCTTGAAAAAAAGTTTGTCATTTAAAAATTTGAGACTTGTTACTATTAATAACTCTATTTCCCAAAAAACATTCCTTCAAATCTGTAATTTTAATAGAAGTCACCAGCTCAAAAATCTATACATTAAATTCATCTAGGACGAATTATTAATTTAAATGTTTATAATTGTTTTTCAAGATTAGTTTTTTGAACTTTAAAAAGAGTTTTGCTTGTTTTTTCAGGCCCCTCACTCGACTTCAATCAAACGTTAGATTTTTCTTTTTCTCTCAAGATGACGATAGATTAAAAGGTAAAAGCTAGAAATATTCAGTTTAATGTTGGATGTAATCAATATCAAATGTACTTTATTGAATCATCTAGTTTGAATGTTAGTAGCCAATTTATTTCCAATTAGGTGTTCGATACATCTTGCTCTGTCCTCTTTTCTGTGCACATGGTTTGAGCTTCTGTAAGGTGGTCTAAACATTATGAAACAGCACTTCATGTGTCTATCAGCACTATAAATATCATAGTTTCCAAGGTAATTATCACAAAACCTCAAATTTATAATTTTAAAATAATGTTTATCTGGGGTAGTAGTTGCTATTTCAGGTCCTTCCTGTAGAAAGGGTTTGGATAGTGTTGAGCTGTGATCTTTCCTCCCTTGGTGTTAATATATTCCTCTGCTGTCAAACAGTGATTTTTAGAAGAACAGCCACAATATTGGGAGCATCATATGGCAGGCAATAGCTTGTGATTCTCTCTGGACATTTTAGAAAATCTATGTCTTATTCATATAGTGTGATTCATTATTAATGTAGCAGGCAGTGCTCTGATGTAGTAGGATGGACCACAGCAGCTCTGGGTCTGTAAACCTAGATAGGAAAGCCCATATCACCAAGGACAGGAGTTGGGATCTCTTGCTTGCAATGATAACCCTTTTCTTTCATGCTCACAGGAGCAGTGAGATTAAGAACATGAAAAGCTTTTTTTCTTTATCCCTTTTCTAGAAGGCCCCAAGCTCTTTTGTAAATCCTCAGACCTTGATGAAGACAGAGATAATTGGGAAAGCAGGCGTCAAATGTTACTTGAGGTATGTAAATAAAAACATTATGCATTGATCCAGAAGTATTCTAAATACTTATGAAGATTCCTAATCCTTTGAAATCTTTTTATGTAGATCCTCTAATTTGAATGTGTTAAAATATGCAGCTTACCATAGTTAGGTTTGTCTGTACAGTATAGTAAGGTAAAATGAATATTCTCTCGTTTTATTTCTTTGTTTTTAATGCTGAGGAGTCTTTATAAGATATACATATTATAAAATTGTAATAATATGAAGATCTGAAAATGGACCTTATTTATAGCACAAGAAAGTAAAGCGTAGCTGTTTCTTCTTCTTTTAGTCCGTGTTCTTCAAATACTATAAGGATTTTTCCCCATTGGTTCTTTAGTTATCCATACAGATAGAATAGAATGTAGATGCTTAAAAACAAGACTGCAGCAAAAGGGAGCGATTCTTTAGATACTTAAACCATACGACCTCCATAAATAACACTATGTAACAAAATTTGAAAGATTTTCTGTTCCTGGTTTAAAAGTGTTAATTCCTGTTTAATTGTGAGGTACTTACTTTGAAAGTAGTTCTAATACTCCAGAAATTTCATTTGTGTGGCTGCCATTTTTAATCTTTCATATACCATTTTTAAACTTTTGTGCAATCTGTAAAAACAAAGTTTTTTCAGTTTGATAAACTTTTTCTATTTTTTAATTATAGAATTAGGAAATGACATTTATAACCCAACAACAAAAATTGTGTTACATAGTATAATTCATTTATGCCTGTGGCTTGACAAAACTGTAAGCATTGGTGACCATCCAAACTCTTTTGGAGGAAGTTGCATAATTATGAAACAGAAAAACCTCTTCATACAATTGTAGATAAAAACCTCAAGGCACCAGATCCCATCTGATCTTGGGAGTTAAGCAAAGCCAGACCTGGCTATTAGTTGGATGGGAGACCACCAGTGTATACCAGTACTATAGACTATATTTTAGAGTGAGGAACTGGCAAAACCCATCTCTCACTATTCCTTGCCTAAGAAAGCCCTTTGAAATGCATGAGGTTGCTATAAGTTGATAGGCAACTTGGAGACACATTTCTGGAGCAAATGAAACACAAAACTGGACTTCTCGATCTGAATGGACATGATCATTTGAGAGAAAGTGTCACTTGAGTAGCCTGGATGACCCAGACCATATAGATTGATACTTTTCATTAGTAGCTTTTAAACTCTGCTTGCATCGACACTTTGAATGTATCACTTGCGTCGACATTTTGCAGATGTGGCATGCTTAACACAAGGTGTAGGACATGTTTTGCACCCCTGGTAATTTTTAAGGTGGAATTTCGTATGAATCCTTGTGAGAAAGGTGCAATACGCCCAGCTGCTAGAAGATATCTTAACTATGCCTACCACGGTCTTAAACAGTTACTGGGAACAGGCTTAAATACTTACCTGCAGGAAATACTATATAGTTTGTCACTTCCATCAAAAAGTAATGTGTGGACCATATCATTCCCTATCTGGCATCCATCTGGCAATATTGACTCAGTTACAAAACCATCTCGAAGCCCAGTCACAACAAAAGGATCCAGTTCAGTGTTTGGCCATTGGTCTTCTGGCAAGGGTCAGACTAGCTTACATTATTCCCATTTGTACTTTTCAAATAATTATCTTTTTATATCAGATAGGCATTTGGTTAGTTGATGAAGCTGAAACTGTTGTAAATCGTAACTTAACATTATAAACTTTTGGTTACTGTTAAACTTCCAATATTTCTAGGACTGTCGAAAGAAACATAAAGATGCAAGAAGGAAAGTCAAAGTAAAACAGTGAATACGGTGGTTTTGCCAAGCAGTGGTGATCAGAACTATGGACATGTTTGTATTTAATGGCAGACTAATAAGAGGAGTTCACGGAAGATTTTGGCACTGAGCATACACAACTCTGAAATAATAGCTTTGTTTCCATGTGTACTGCATAATATGGATATCTTTATTAAATATTTTGAAAATTATATATTTCTGGCTTGAAGAGAAGACCTCTGTTTATGTACCTGCAAGTCGGTAAACACATCCAGCATAGCATTTCAACAAGATTCTTTTGAGTGGACAATTGCACTCTGCTTATCACCCCGTTTTTTAAAGAGTGATGTATTTAAGCCTTTTATGGGCATGCACACCTGGAAAAAGGAGGAGATTTCTAGTAACACAAGTATAGTTTTCATACCATCATGAATTGTGGGCACTTTATACCATAAACATATTTTAGTTAAATTAATAGCTGTTTTTTAGGACAAGAGCAAGATGGCTAAGGAGTAAGCACAAGAATAGCCGGATAACGGTGCACTGTTATATATTAAATTAATATAGAACAAGTGCCACTGCTGTAATGGAAAAAAAGAGTGAATTATGTATGTAAATAATTATACAGATGCCTTTAATCTTGTGTTTATTGTTCCATGGGGCTTTATCTTTACATTACATTTATGTTTTGCGTCTTGATAAACTGGGCCCAAATTACAAAGAACAAACATTGTTTTTCTACTTCTGTGGCTTCAATAGAAGTAAGTCCTGCCAAACTCGGTGTGACTTCCTTGTGACAAACATTTTTAGTACTGGGATGTTTGCTTGTGATCCAAAACCACATAAATATAAACTTTTCCCTTGACATGAATGGTATCTGGGTCGCTTTTAGGGAAGTTTCTGTCTTGCAGGGCGGATTGGCAGCAAGGGAGCATAACTTCTTCATTCTTACGATGTGATTATTTATATGATCATCTTGACAAAGCGGTTTTAATTCATTTTTGTAAAATATAACTAACTGGTAGTTTTTCAAGCAAAAAAATCCCAAATAAATAAAGAATATCAAGTGTGTCAATTATTGAAGAATGTTTAGCCAACGAAAGTACTATATGATTGATATGTTGCTCAATATGTGTGTTGAATAATAACCATTGTAAACTAGTTTTTCCACAAACATTTGTTACTGACATCAGTTTTGAAAGACCATAGCAAAAGGTAATAAACACCACAGAAAATACAAATACTGTTGTTTGCATGTAGAAGAAACATGTCTTACCTGTAACTTTATTGTGTCCTTTGATGTGGTTGAATGCTGTCAGTACAAGGAATATCTTCTTGGCATTAGAAAAAAAGTTTGAGTTAAATGTTTGAAGAAAGTGAGTTGGACAGGAAGATAGGAGCCCTTAAAGTTGTTCAGTATATGAAATGTGTAGATTTTCTGTGAATAGAAAGGAAAACTAGTCAAAATAAGTATGCTTGAAAGCACAGCAGTGTTCTAGGCAAAGTCCTCTGAAACCAAAGCTTGTTTAATGTTCTGTAACCAGCAAATTGTGCTACTGTTCCATTTACACACCATTTTTGGGTTACTGTGAGCTTTTTGGGCTGCATGGCCCAAAATGATTATGTGGTGTTGAAGACTTTAATGGCCGGAATCACTGAGTTGCTGTGAGTTTTTTGGGCTGTACGGCCATGTTTCAGCAGCATTTTCTCCTGATGTTTTGCCTGCATCTGTGGCTGGCATCTTCAGAGATTCAGTAAAAAATGCTGCTGGAACATGGCCGTACAGCCCAAAAAACTCACAGCAACCCAGTGATTCCGGCCATTAAAGCCTTCGACAACACATAATCATTTTTATTTCTTCACTAGAAACTAGAAACATTTCAGAATAAATCCAGTGTGCCTACTATGCAAATTATATGTGGTTAAATCATTTATAAATGATTTCCAACATAACTCTCTTCCTGAGCAGTGTGAATTCTCCTTGGACAACTTAAAAACAAAATGCTTGTTCAAGTGTAAGGACACACTGAGAGAAGCAGGATATATTTAACACTTTTGTAGGCTAGACCAAGCTTCAATCTTCCCTTTGTGTCATGTCGCAGATGTAAAAAACTAACTTCATAAAATCTGGATGAAGTGCTTTCCACATTGAAACAAATGATAGTGCATAAGGAGGCGGGGAGAATTAGACCTTATGGAAAGCAGCTCTACCTTACTTTCTGCGTTCAATGAAATTTCTTGTATATCATCTGCCCATCTAAGGACTTGATATTTTGGGAAGCTGTACCTATTTATGAATAACATGACTGAAAATTCTCAGCCATCTTCATAAGTTACAAAAAAAGATAAATTCCTCATGTGTTATCCCCCCCCCCCCAAAAAAAAACCCAAAACAAAACCCAAACTACTCAATAGAGTCAGACCTTAGTCTGATCTTAAGGACAACATCACACTTACATATTCAGCTTTTGTCACTTCCCTTCTCTCCTTCCTCTGTGAGTGTGGCTTCTATAAACCATAAATTTCTGTTGATAAAGTAAGTATCCTGCTTTGGTTGTAACCACAGAACTGTAAAGTTAGATGGCATTCAGTCCCTCCTGACAGTTAAAGTACCAAGCATAATGGTGAACTGTGCCTTGACTAAATCACACTGCCTTTACTTCCTGGTTGGAGCACACAGCTTAGTTAATGTTATCCCTGACTGCATAAATCACAATGTATTAAGGCAAGATACAACTCGTACTACCTGTAACTGAATTGTCTTAAGGGAACATATTTGACCTAATCCTTTGAAACATTGTTTTTTTAATATCATTTTTAATGACAGTGGCTATCGAGTAAGATAAAATAGCCTGAAGAGATGAATTATTCAAAGGATCCTGCTCTGTGTTGTCATCGACTTCCACCATGAAAAGGAAGGTTCAGCATGAGGGTAATGGTCGCCATATAACTCGCTGTGCTCTTGGTTATAAAAGGATAAATGCTTTTTTACATGTTTTACTGATTGGCACTTGATATTGTAAAAGCTGGGAAAGAAGACTTTGATATCTTATATAAATATTTTCCACCTTCTCCCATGCATTTATAAATAATAATATGTCATGTGTTCATCATATCTGCATCTGTGCTTCAAGGTTAACTAGTTTACCTGATTGTAGATTGTGCAAAGCCTTTTGCTTTCCTTGATTGAAGAGCTGAATTTAGATGTCTGTAAGATTTTACTACCTTTGGAATTTTACTTTCTTTGCACACTTCCATTATCATGATATAGAAAGAAGAAAATGCAACAATGCAAAGGGTGGAAATTAAAAGAACCCAATTGCTTGTTGAATAGATAAAAGGAAGCCATTAGAAGCTCCAGGGACAATTAAATAAACCTTATATAAATAGCAAAGAAAAGGTTCTTTCTTAGTGGACATAGAGCTGGATATGACAACTTTTAAAATATATTAACACATTTACAAATTATCCTTTCCTTGTACCCAGTACTGTATTGAGTAGGCTTGTGCACAAATTCGGTTTGGTTGGTTCCCTTCGACTAATCCAGCTTCCTTGGCTTGTTCGGATGGCCATAACGGTAAGGGCTCAACTGTCAGGTTTTTCATCTGAAACAGGGCCATGCAATAGTTGATCACGGCTCCTCCTCCTCCGTTCGGCACCACGCGGCATGTGGAGAGGCTGCTGTGTGCTTCTATTCTGATTGGCCCTGTCCGTTGGGTCAATCAGAATAGAAGAACGTTGTGACGTGTCTTACGCACTGCTTCCTTAACCCCTTTGCTCAAACTTAGACTCCCTTGAAAGGAAGAAAGGAAAAGGTCCCACCCATCAAAATTCAGATCTGGTACCCATTGAAATTCAGATACCAAAAACAGACCGCCCTCTAGCTAATTGCACAAGCCTAGTATTGAGTTCCATTTTTTATTTGCTCTATATGCATTCATTATTTTTATGTCATCTCAGGGCAATGTACAATCAGTTTAGCCAAGTTGAACAATATAAACAGTAAGCATTATAATTTTAAAAGATGGAAAGCACATTAAACCATTTGGCAAGTTTATACAAGGTTATTCAAAGTTATAAAACCACCATGCATGAGCAGATGTGGATAAAATCAGTTGGACTCCAAAGCTTCTAGTAAAAAGGCATGAATCCAGATCCCACCTTGTCCAGTGACAAAGCTTGATGCCTGAGTTAGGTACATATGCTTTTGATAGCTGTCGAGAAGGATATCAATTTATTTGAAGTGTGCTACAGGACAGTTCAATGAATGTTATAGCCAAAAAGAAAAAGAAATTGTTCCTAGAACAAATCATGCCTCAACTTTCCCTAGAAGGCAAAACGACCAAACAGAGGCTGTCACATCTTGGTCATTGCAATTAAAGCAAAACACTGTATTTTTAATTAGAGCCAATCAAGACTGAACTTTTCCTAGAAACCAACATTATTAAATTAAGGGTACATGATTAATTAGAAAAGACAATGTCAGCAAAATAGAGTGTAATGGAAAAAGAGGAAAACGGCATTTCAGGTGGATAGACTCAATGAAGGAAGCCACAATCCTGACTTTGTAAGACCCAAGCAAGACAGTTAATAACAGGGTGCCTTTGGAAATCACTCATTCGTAGGGCCACTTGGCAGCAATTAACAACATCACATCTGTTCCTTGAAGGATTCATCCAGAACAGGTTGTTTACCCAACTTCCAAATCTGGGAACCACTAATCTACAAAGCCTTGATGTTGGTATTCATTTCCAGCTTATTTCTCCTTATCAAGTCAATCCCAGCATCCTGACATTCACCCAGCACTTGCACAACCCTGACTCTGATGACAAGGGGAAGTAAAGCTGCATGACAGCTGCATATCATTTGTGTCTCTGTATATGTCTTCAAGTCACCTGTTGATTTACGGTGACCCTACAGATAGGATTTTCTGTGATATCAGTCAAAACTCCAAATGCCCTCATGCATCTTCTCTATGAATTATATTTTTAGAGCCTCAAGCTGCATCTTCATTGTAGAATTAATGCAGTTTGACTCCCCTTTAGCTACTATGGCTCAATGCTATGGCATTGTAGGAGTTATAGTTTTATAAAGTCTTCAGTCTTCTCTGCCGAAGAGTGCTGGTGCCTCACCAAACTACAAATCCCAGGATTCCATATCCTTGAGCAGGACTATTATATTATATGGGCGAAGGGCGCTAGAGAAAAGGATAGTCCATTTTTATGGAGAGGGGGAGTTGAAGGAGGAAAACCACTTCCCCGTTTTTACTGGTTATTCCCCCTCTCATATCATAAATAAGGATTGTTTCCATGCCGGGGACATGGGTGGGGGGAATAACAGGAAAACAAGGGGAAATGGTTTTACTCCCTCAAGCTACCCTTCACCCCCATACAATGGACTATCCTTTCGCTACTGCCCCCTAGTGGCCTCTGCCTGGATAATGGAACAGTAGCCATTGAGCCATGGCAGTTAAAATGCTGTCAAATGACATTAATTCTACAGGGTGTAGATCCATGCCAGATGAGTTATGCTTATTCCCATCTCCAGATGGCGGCCTTGAGCTCCTTTCAGCAAAAGCACTTGCAGGCTTGGCTGCCAGGAGGAAATAGCCGACAAGTACCAACTGTACTAAAATAGCATTTAAAAAAAAGAAGTGGGGATACAGCAGTGATGTTAGAATCATACAACACACCATAGGCATTTTTACTGCCATAGCACAATACCCTTCAGGCAGTCTTCTTTTATTGTTATTGATTTTTTTTAATGTCTACAAAGATTGCTCAAGTATGAGAAGCTATACCAGATGTTTTAGGAAAGTTCCTCCTTGGAGCTCCATGTTTTCAGAACTGACAGCTTTGCTATTTTAAATTCTCACTGCATATAATTTTAAGGGAGCCAGATAATCAGAGAAAATTGTGCTTAGGGCTACACAGCCAACTGAAAAACCATGTCACACAGCTACCTAAACATTTTCTTTCTTTCCATGTTGTCTTCTAAGGACAGAGCCAGTGAGGAAGGGAATATGCAGTAAATTTAAAAAATCTACAATGTTCCTTTTTAACAACACCCCCCCTTGTTATATGTTGTGTAATAGTACCATTATGTAAATGTTATAGTGCAATTGTGTATTCAGAGAAATTACTTATAGCCTTCTGATAGCCAACATGTCAGCTTCACTGGTGGAATCTTTCAGGAATTGTATGCACAAATATTGAGACAAAGCATTTCTCAGTGTGAATGTTACAGTTGTAAATTTTTCACTGTCTCAAACAGGAAATACTCAAACCCAGCCTCCTTGTCCAGCCTTGTCTTTGTTTTGTAATATTGTATTTGAAATATTATGGTTTGCACAAACTGTTTGGATTTGCAACACTAGTGAGCAATTTCTGGCCCCAGAAACACAAAGACTGCCTAAACGACTCAAAACCAAACTAGAAAAATTAAGTATTAGCCAGAAGAATGCCCTTGTAAACAATAACTGATAACTATTTTAATGATAAACAATGCTAATGTAAAGACTATCCTCAAGACTAAAAGACAAACAGACATTTCTGGGGGCTATTCACTTTTTTAAGACCAGAAAAGGTATGGTTTGCAAAAATCCTGAGAGGTCAAGGGGTTCAGAAACACCCTTAGGGATGGCTTACTGCCTCAGGGCCATATTTGGCTCATGTTAGGTTTACACTGATGACAAAACACACAGTAAAGGGGAAAATAAACATATGAGCTTTGAAGGATTTTGTTCAAGAAAGAAGTAGGTTTAAAGAAGAAGATAATTTCACAATATGAAATTTAAGAAGGAAAAAAATTTCATTCTTTGTTTTCTTGCTTATATGGCACTTTTTTCCTGACAAGTGTCTCACCGTGCCTTTCAAAGTGAGCCCAAAGGCTAAAACAAAATTGGCTAAAATATTTTCTACTTGCTGGGCCTTTTGTTTTCTGCTTTTCAAGTGCAGCTCCATATATAGTATATTGGAATGACTTACCTTTCGGACATAATTATTTGCTGCCAGGCTTGAATCAGAAATCATTACAACTTTCTTAACAAATCAGTATAGTACTGTGTATATTAGATCAGTTCACAGACCCAGGGCTTAATCTAGTTCAGTGTCCTGTAAAACAAGTGCTTCTAGAACAAAGTTTCTCAAACTGTGCTCCTCCAGATGTTTTGGACTTCAGCTCCCACAATTCTGAACAGCTGGTAAGCTGGCTGGGATTTCTTGAAGCTACCACCCAGCACTGGAGAGATATAGGCAAACATCTAATGAGCTTTTTATTTAGGCTGACCATTGGTTCTTTGTGTGGCGTGCTATGCTATTATCTTTTTATTATGCTTTAAATGTGTTTTGAACTGTTTAAATGTTCTGCTTTTAATAAACTTGTGTCTTTAGCCATTGTTTATATTTAAAAAAAAACAACAAGATTTTTAGCTGTATGTTATTTTAATGTGCCGCAAGCTACTTTGATCCAGTATTAGGCATTACCAAATAGTGAGTGTTTTGTATTTGCAAATCTGCAAAACTGGGAAATATGCATTTTATGTCACAGGCTTATTTTAAGCATCTTATAGATGGGAGACTGCCAATGAATACCAGGTGCTGTGCGCTATATTTGAGAGGAAGGAACTGGCAAAACCACCTCTAAGGATTCCCTGCTTAAGAAAATCCTGTGAAATTTATAGGGTTGGCATAAGTTGACAGGAGACTTGAAGGAGCATACACACACACACACACACACACATTACAGGCAATTACTTTTCCTTACTAGCATATAAAATATATTGTTAAATTATTCTCTGTGTTCTATATTCAAAGAGTGTTGGGGAGTCGAGTGAGGGGAGTTTGTTGTTCACTTCCTGTTAAAATATGCATGTAAAATAACTGTACTTGTAACGTTTCTATACAGTTAAGATGTAAGATGTGTCTAGTGACCAGTCAGGGCTCTAGCAAATAGCCAAGCCTTCCTTCCACCTCCTATATTTCTTTCCTCCATCTCCTCCCACTTCACATAAAACCACCACCCAGTCCTAGGAATTTTGATTTAAATACAAGCATATAGCAACAAGGTTTCTTGGCTCCCAATCAGTGCACGAGGGAGGAGAAAGAGCCAGGGATTCTGTGTTTAGGAATAGTTGTTTCCTGCCCTCTCGGTTGTCATTGGCCCGAAGACCACACTCCTCCCTTCCCTCGTCCAATGCGACTTGTGTTTTTAACTCCAGGGCTGGCTCTGGGCCGCCTGGAACATGACCCCTTTCTTCCACATAACCAGAGCCATTGGCCACTCCAGCCTATCAGGGTGGGACTCGTTGCTGGTGTCAGCCTGCAGCCTGAACTTGTCTTGCTGCGTTTGGAAAAGACAGGAAGGAAGGTGCAGCCAAAGGCTTCCCCTGCTCAGAGTTGTTGTTTTCTTAAGCAGCTGTTGCAGCGTTTCCTTTTCCAGAGATTTATTAATGAAGGAGAAACTCTGAGAGTTTTATATTATGAGGAGTAGTTGTATTGGCTGTGCAGCAAAATACAACATAATCCAAAACGCACAAAAATAGCAGTGTGACGTAATATTGTTATACAGGATGATTCTCCCTTATCCAAGATGCTTGGGAGCAGGCGGCTTTTGGGATTTTGGATTTTTTTCAAATTTTGAAATACCTATATTCACATGTGCCTAATGAAGAATGAATAGGTGGAGAAGGGGTTAGTCTCATATCTATCAAGCCCCCTTCAAAGAGCCCCACTCCACCAATGCCAGAAACAAAACTGGGGCAGGGAAGAAAAGAAGGCCCTTGCAAAAAGGTGTCCCAGTCATTTCATTGGCTGTCAACAGACTTCCCACCCTTTTAGCACTTTTGCTAGCTTAATCAGTAGGGGTTTTATAGATTGTGTTATTTAACCTTGCTTGCATAATTTTATTACAGTAGAGTCCCACTCGCTTATCCAACATTCTGGATTATCCAACACATTTTTGTAGTCGATGTTTTCAATACATCGTGATATTTTGTTGCTAAATTCATAAATACAGTAATTACTACATAGCATTACTGCGTATTGAACTACTTTTTCTGTCAAATTTGTTGTATAACATGATGTTTTGGTGCTTAATTTTTAAAATTATAACCTAATTTGATGTTTAATAGGTTTTTCCTTAATCCCTCCTTATTATCCAACATATTCACTTATCCAACATTCTGCCGGCCCGTTTATGTTGGATAAGTGAGACTCTACTGTATATTGTTTTATATGCTCATTTTATTTTATTTTATTTTTCGTGTCAGGAGCAACTTGAGTCACTTCTGGAGTGAGAGAATTGGCTGTCTGCAAGGACGTTGCCCAGGGGACACCCGGATGTTTTTGATGTTTTTTTACCATCCTTGTGGGAGGCTTCTCTCATGTCCCCGCATGGAACTGGAGCTGATAGAGGGAGCTCATCCGCGCTCTCCCTGGGTGGGATTCAAACCTGGCAGCTTTCAGGTCAGCAACCCAACCTTCAAGTCATGAGGCTTTAGTCCACTAGGCCACCAGAGGCTCCTTTATATGCTCATATACCTACTGTATTGTGTGTGTTCGTACTATTGAGTGCTTTGTGAGCCGCCCTGAGTCCCTTCAGGGAGATGGTGGTGGTATTCAAATAAAGTATACCTAAGTCGCTTCAGGGAGATGGTGGCGAAGTGCGTTAAAGCACTGAGCTGCTGAACTTGCAGACCGAAAGGTCCCAGGTTCAAATCCCAGGAGCGGCTTGAGCACCCGCTGTTAGCTCCAGCTCCTGCCAACCTAGCAGTTCGAAAACATGCAAATGTGAGTAGATCAATAGGTACCGCTCCGGCGGGAAGGTAACGGCGCTCCATGCAGTCATGCTAGCCACATGACCTTGGAGGTATCTACGGACAACGCCGGCTCTTCAGCTTAGAAATGGAGATGAGCACCAACCCCTAGAGTCAAACATGACTGGACTTAACGTCAGGGGAAACCTCTACCTTTACCTTTTATTATTTATTTTAGATAGAAAAGGAGGAGAAAAATATTGCTACCCCCACCCCAGTCTTTTGTATTCTCTGAGCTAGGGATGGCCCATCAGATCGCACTCAACACCTGACCAGTCCCCCTCCCCAAAGTCACAAGTGGGTGGCTGGCAGCAAAAAGATTCAGCTTTTTCAGGATCTTGAATTCAGATCTTGTAAAAGGATAGGGTTTGAAGAGATCACAAGGGCCATCCAGTCCAACGTCCTGCCATACAGAAAGCAAAGCCTTGCAACACATGGCCATCCAGACTCTGTTTTCAGATAAGGAAGACACAAACTGTTTAAAATGTGACTAGTCTTCAGACGCTGTGGTTATGAAATAACTATTGAGTTCCAAAGGAAACAACATATATTAATTATGCTACTAGCTCAGCATTGTTGCTTAGGAAAGGTTTCCCATTGTGCTTTCGGTACATAGTAGACAGCACAACATCTGTGGGTGTATAATATTTGTGTCCCCTGCAGAAACAAGCAAAAAAAACCCTTGCCTGCAGTCTGCTATTATGGTTGAACATTTTCCTGGTTACACTGTAAACCCATGAAGACAGGGTTTGCTCCCTCAGCAATTATTCTGACTTCTTCCCTCTCATATTCCTGTCCTGATGAATTACAATACCAAAATGTCATACAAAGTACTTTCTTACATAATTAAGGAACACAAGAATAGAACAAAGGAACCTTCTACACTGCCATATAATCGAGATTATCAAAGCAGATAATCCACATTATCTTCTTTGAATTGGATTATATGAGTCCACACTGCCATATAATTCAGTCCAAAGCAGATAATCTGGATTTTATATGGCAGCGTAGAAGGGGCCTAAGAATAACAAAATCATGTTTGGATTCTAAAATATTATAGGATTATTAAATGAATGTATAAACATTATTTCAATACACGTCTATACATGTATTTATTTAATAAATTTGTTTGAGTTCTCTACTGAATTTTGGGGAAAAAATGGGCTAGGTTCATTGATAGTTTTGTGCCATATATCCTTTCCTCCTTTTTCCTGTTTAGGAATTTGAGGTGTTTGTGATGATTTACAGCAGAGAGTAATACATTTCCTTGCTGATATTAAACTATTTGCTACTAATCTACTGTTTTCTTCCTATTCTGGAGCTGTTAAATAATCTACTTGCAGAGTTTTTCAGGGAGCACTGAAAAATTGGATTGCCTCACCAGCAATCAGATAGTTTATAATGCATTCCTGCATGCAAAGCCAAGCACAGCAAATGTTCAGTGATTCTGTGAGCTGAACTCAAAACATGTGGAGAACCAAAAGGTGAAAGCCATTGCTTTAGACCAAAAGTTTCCATACTTATTTGGTCTACTGCCCCTTTTTTCAGAAAAAAATTACTCAGTGCCCTTTTGGAAATCTACCTTCTTTAAGCGAATAAATATAAATATGCAGCGATAATTCTGCATTCTTTTATGTATCTATATTTCTATCTAGCCCCTACAATAGGAGTGTCAAACTCATTTTCGGCAAGGTCCACATTGCACTCAGAGGCACTGAAACACACAACTGAATTGAGAAAAATATTGAATTTGTGAAAGAGCTATGTTTGGTACAACTTTTTATTGTAGTTTTTAAATCCAGCTCCTCAAAATACATTAAAAACAGCAACAATTTTGGAAAAATTGCAGGCCCTCGTAATGTTAAAATGTTGGAAGGGATACAGATTTTTTTTCCCTGTATCTCGGGGCAGCCTAATCAGGTGCATGACATGGGCAACCCCATCAGCTGCCAGTGATCACGACCTCAGCTGTGTCAAGACCTTGGAGACAAGCCAACTATTATCAGGCCCAGGTGGAAATGGGGAAGGGGGGAAGAAAAACCGCAGATATGAAAAGTGACCATGAGGGACTGCTTGCCAGATCAATTATAATTTCATAACGGTTCTAATTTAAAATGTTAGCAATGTTGCTTTTGGTATACTATAAATATGTAAGAATAACAATAACATGTTATTATAGTGTTAAAATATGTTATGATATATTGTCACACTGCTTAATGTGCAGTAAATCATACTAGTAATGGTAGTAGAGCGGGGTAAAAATATAACTCTTTCAATAATGAATTTCCCTTTTTAGGGGTAGATTTCTCTCACTTCCTGTTGTCCCACCCACATTCTTATCTATGAGTTGCCTGCAATGTTATTAGGTGGTTGGGAGAAGTTTCAAAATTATTGTATTGTTATTACAATTATTATTACAAAATTATTGTTATTGTATTGATCCATTCCATTTTTGTGCAGACTTGTCATTATTTTATTGTTTTCCTTATTAGAACATTGTAATTAACTATAAATATAAATAAAATAAACACATCAGAATTGTCTGCTGCTTGTAGGTTTGTCTCCAGTTGTTTTGGATTTCCATTCCCAGATTCTCTGTCTATTGGCCAAATTGGCAGAGTCTGTTGAGAGTTGAAGTCCAACAAAAGGAAAATGAAGGAAACCAGATCTTTCCTCCTATATAAATTCCAAAAATTCAAAGGTTTTGCTCCTCTTGGCATTAACAGTCAAATTTAACCAATATCTATAAGTGTGCAGCAGCTGTGATCAGAGTCCAACATTTTTATGGTGAATGCCACATTTCCTGAGCAATGGTTTTCTGGGTGTTTCACATCAGGGATATGTGAAGCCAGAGTAAGACCAAAGCCAGAAGTGGACAGAATCAGGGCTCATATTGGGTATGACAGTTTGGAAAGCATTGTTATAAAGGTTATTTTTTCCATAGGTTACTTCACACACTGTAACATATTTTTACTTCAGTACATCACAGCACAGGTCCTGGATAATTAGAATATACCTCTAAGCAGAGGATAGAAAATGGCATAATTTATAAAGTACTTGGTAGACATTTACCATTTTGTTGCAATCAGTGTTCTGCTAGGTGCAGTTCAGCATACAGAAAAGGTGGAATCTTTGTCCAATTATCTACTGGGAGACTGATAAATGAGAGCCTGGATAGGAGAAAATCAGGTAGCAAGAAAAGTGATCACATCACAAATTGCAACAATGGTTTACGTTCAGCAAATAAAAGGTTGTAATGAAGCAATGGATTACGAGGATGGATTTTGCAGGAAATCCAATCCGAAGTGAAGTAGAGTAAGAAAAATGACACAAAGTGTGAAAAGTAAATTAGAAGTTCTTGGCTAAGGTCAAAATCACATATGATGCTGGAGACCTGTTACATATCAGTCCTTCCTAGATTTTGTTATCAACTTTGAAGTAGTTATAGAGAGAATAGAAAGCTTCAGTTGCGAGAACTGAGGTTCTTCTTTGTGGTGTCTGTGCAATCACATGTATGGGTTTGCCACACATGCACAATGCAGTTTGGAACCTTCTAGATCTCTAAAATGTCACATTTTGGCAGTAGCCTCACCCACTCTCCCCATATAGTATAAGTAGCTGTGGGAAGGACTGAGCCTCAGTTCCTTTTTTCTGCCACTGCCTGTAGCTAGGAATCTTTCTTTCTTGTAGAATCAAAGCACCCCTGACAGATCTCTGTGCTTTGCTTTGCTATTTGTTGCCTTCTAACGGTTTTTTGACTCAGACTTCAAATGACTTGCTGCCTTTCTCCATGCCTCAACCTTGGTCTGTACAATTTACTTGCTGCCTTTCTCCCTCCCTTAACTCCGGACTGTGCTTTGGACTTACCTTGCTCTTCTCTGCCCTACGACTCGGACCGGACACAAACTACAGGCTAGTCACCATTATGGCTTCTGCCCCTCTTTTTAAAACATGCTCTCCTTGTGGGACCAAGCTCTCCAATGCGTATGGCCATGCCAAATGTCTACTCTGCCTGGGGGAGGGCCACGTCACCAAGGCAAGCACCATCTGCCAAGCCTTTACCCCCCAATCATGGCGGCATAAGGAGACCCGCTTGCAGGTGCTCCTTTACGAGCAGGTACTGATCCTGCCCACCACGTGCCCAGCCAAGCACCCAGTCAAGCATTCAGTGCCATAGCCCCCCGCCACCGAGGACTTGCTGGCCAGGGAAGCGGGCCATTCTGGAGGAGATGGGGTAACAAGGAGACCTCACCAGGCCTCTGAATGCCATCAGAACGCTGGCTAACCTACTTCTACCTCATGGTTGCTATGATACATTTTAAGTGATCACCTGTGATAGCCATTTTAATGTATTTTAACTGTTGTTTAGGATATATGTTTTAATGTTAATTCATGCTATTAGTGTTATTCTGTTTTACTGGATTATTTTTACTCTGTTTTCATTTTGATGCTTAATTCCTTTGTTATAAATTTATTGTTGTTATTGCGTATTATCCTGTATTTTTGATGTGTTTGTACTTATTTAGGGCATTGAATGTTTGTCTTCTTTTGTGTGTAAACCTCCCTGAGTCCTTTAGAGGAGAGAGGGTGGTCTTATTATTGTTGTTGTTGTCATTATTATTATTAGGCTTTGGTGCTATCAGCAGCTACAGGGATATTATTTAGATTTATTCAGTGACATTGTGGGGAACAGCATGCACATGTGCAACTCCTCCAGGGCTCCAGCTATTAGGCAAAGTGAAATTGTCAGTTCAGGTAGCTGAGATAAGGTATCGTTAAAGCAGTGGTTCTCAACCTGTGGACCATTGCCCAGCAGTAGGCCGCGAGAATGAAAATCTGGTCCGTGAACTTTCTTCCTCTTTATTTATTTATTTTATTTATTTTATTTCCGCTTCTTTCTGCAGAGCTGACCATTTCATTGGATAGACCAAATCAGCTCTAGATATGGAGCGCCCGGTGGCTCAGTGGGTTAAATCCTTGGGCCTGCAGGACTGAAGGTTGGGTTGCTAACCTGAAAGCTGCCGGTTTGAATCCGGGGAGAGCAGGTGAGCTCTCTCTGTCAGCTCCAGCTCCATGCCGGGACATGAGAGAAGCCTCCCACAAGGATGGTAAAACATCAAACATTCGGGTGTCCCCTGGGCAACGTCCTTGCAGACAGCCAATTCTCTCACACCAGTTTCTCAAGTCACTCCTGACACAAAAAAACAGCTCTAAATTATTAATATGTTTTTTTGTGGGCAACCAGATTGCTACTACTGAATGGCATATGTTCTACATCAGAAACTAGAGCTGATGTGGTCTATCCAATGCAGTTTTCTGAATCAGCACCCCAAATAACCAAACCGAATTTAAAGTTGACCAAAAACTGATTTGTAACCCTTTTGGTACTTATGTTGGAGAGTGGTCCCTGGTCAAATTGGTCCCTGATCAACGTGGTACCTGTTTAAAGTGGTCCCCATTCAAGTGGTCCCTGGCTAAAGTGGATCCTGGTCAAGTGGATCCTAGTTAAAGTTGGCCCAGGCCAAAAAAAAAAAAAAAGGTTGGGAACCACTGTGTTAAAGGATGACTCTGTGTGTATGTGTGTTTAATGTATGTATTTATTGTCCACATCTCCTAGCAGCTTGAGGTGGGATACACCATGGTTAAAACAGTGAGATAAAACAGAACACTATCAAAAAATATATAACAAATATACATAAGTAAAATCCAGCAATATTGTAATAATAATTTATTTAATAGGTCATACTTATATTTTTATATATAGCTTTGGCCACTGTACATCTTAAATCATCAGTGGATAGATGACAAAAAAAATTCTCCTTCGACTTGGGCTGCATAATGTCTTGAGCCATCCCTCAAACATACTGGTGAGCCAGAGTCAAATTTATGGAGGAAAAGGTGATTCAGCAGAACTACTCATGAGTGACTTGGTCAGGACACAAATCACATTCCACTGAAACAACCACATGGTTACATGGGTACTAGGAAGTCCGAGAGCCTGGTGTGCTTTTATTGCTTTTAGAGAGGAAGAGATGTTAGTTCAAATGAACATACATATTAAATATCAACCCCAATATTAAAAAAGAACTCTAAGTCAAGCCATATGTTTCAGCCTTGTTTCCAACAGGCTTGCTCCAATGTAAGAGCATATACATATCTTCAGATGGAGCTCCTTGATCAGTGAATCTAAAAACATGTTATAAGTGCCCAATGCTGCTGTTGTCATTGCCATCAATATAAATCACCATCATAATAATATCTGAATAGATTACACTGGAATTGACTTAATAATCATCCTGCCTTCAAACGCAGAGTTCAAACAAAAAAATATTACTTCTATCCAAGTTTAAGGCAGTGCATTTCTGTAGAGAAAATTGTATTTTTCTGCTATAGCAGACAAATCTAGCCAAATAATAATTTGTGCTAAAAGTGCACATACTTGAAAAAGCTAATAAACGTATGCCTCGCCTCAATCCCAAGAACTGTAGCAATTCTTGTTTATCTAGTCCAATGTTCTATGAGCACTTTGTATGAAAGGAATGCAAGGAGTTCAGTTCCTTAAAAAGTTAAACATTAAACTGCCAGCAAAAGCTGTAGGACGTGGCTGCAGAGTAAAAGTTATACCAGTATAATATGCTTGTCTTCAGAAGCAGGAATGTTTTGTGAAGCATGTTTGTAAAGCATTTGCTTGTTTGCTTTATTAAATATACTATCCATTATCTTATGATAGCAGGCATTTTGAATAAATTTATTAGAAGTTAAGTGAATTCTCTATAGTTAAGTCAGTAAAGAGATACGATTAGAGCAGCGTTTCTCAACCTGGAGGTTGGGACCCCTGGTTGGGGGGGGGGGCGTGAAGGGGTGTCAGAGGGGTCACCAAAGACCATCGGAAAAGACATATTTCTTATGGACTTATGAACCCAAATCCCTCTAGTCTGTTCTGTTGGTCTTGGGGGTTCTGGGTGGGAAGTTTGGCCCAATTCTATCACTGGTGGGGTTCAAGGGCTATTTGATTGTAGTCAAACTATAAATCCCAGCAACTACAACTCCCAAATGTCAAGGTCTATTTTCCCCAAACTCCATCAGTGTTCACATTTCGGCATACTGAGTATTCATGCCAAGTTTGGTCCAGAACCATCATTGTTTGAGTCCACAGTGAATGTAGGTAAACTGCAACTTCAAAACTCAAGATCAGTGCCCACCAAACTCTTTCAGTTTTTGGTCATGGGAGTCCTGTGTGCCAAGTATGGTTCAATTCCATTGTTGGTGAAGTTCAGAATGTTTTTTAATTGTAAGTTAACTATAAATCCCAGCAACTCCAACTCCCAAATGAAAAAAATCAATTCCCCCTTCCCAACCCCACAGGTATTCAAATTTAGGTGTATTGGATATTTGTGCCAAATTTGGTCCTGTGAATGAAAATACATCCTGGATGTCAGATACTTACATTACAATTCATTACAGTAGCAAAATTACAGCTATGAAGTAGCATCAAAAATAATTGTATGATTGGGGGTCAACACAACATGAGGAACTGTATTAAGGGGTCTCGGCATTAGGAAGGATTAGAGGAAGAGAAGGGTAACAGCAACCCCCCTCTGAATAAACCTTGCCAAGAAAGCCCTATGGGGAAAGATAGCCATAAATAGGAGTCAACTTCAAGGCACAGAAAAACAACAGATCCAGATGATATATATGTTATGAACCTGATGATGATGATGAAATACACAAACCAGTTACAAGACTGACTTGACCAGCTTAATCATAGGCATCTTCCCTGCATGTTAATAAAGCAAATTGCCTGGAGGAAAACACATGTAAATACTGAAAAGATTATAACGTCACATCAAACATTGGTCATTCATAATGAAGCAGGCAGAATTGGCAGAATAGATCTCCTTTGCCGCTTTCATCCGTCCCCACCTGTCTCTCCTCCAAAATCTGGTCTGATGACTTCCAGACAAGACTACTGCAATGTGTTACGTACGAGGCTGACTGTATAAACACTTTAAAAACTGTTGTTTATCCAAACATAGAGCTGCCAGGCTGTGACCTGGGACAGGGAATTATGGCGTTGATTTGGACTCTGAAGGCCTTCTTCGCAAGGTCAAGAACAGACTTGTATGAGCCCTTGGTGTGGTACTACCAAGGCACCCTATCTGGCATCTGCCTGGTCTCCATTAGGTCCTTCCATCAAAGTGAACACATAACATACCCTCCATTGTCCCAATTTAACAATTTAATCCTCTGTCACCTCACTTTTCAGCTACTTGTAAAATGTCTCAGCTTCCTTTCCTCTGATTTTCCCTCTTTGTCCTCAACTTACTCTACTTATCACAAACTGAATTTTAAAAGTTGTTTTCACTTTATTAACTCCCGTGCTTCCAGGAGACATGTGTGCTTTTTCCTCATTAATAGTTTATTTCCATCTTGATTGTTAGAAGTGCAACAACACTTAGCAATGAAGAGTAAAGATGGCCTCAGAGAAGGCAACAGCAATAGGGTTTGATAGTTTGAGAAACCTTCTTGTCTACTTATCCTCCCCCCCCCCCCCCTCTGTGATTTAAACAGATACTCTTAGGGATGTCTTTCACTTCTCTTCCCACTGGTCATTTCTCAGCCATTTCCTAGAATGAATCTAGATTAGAGTAACTTTCCTATCTCAGAGTTCCTATAATAAAGCCTCCAGTCTGTTTCTCAAAGTCATTGGTATCTTTGCTCCTGAATCAAGATCTCTAACTGTGTTGTCAAAGGCTTTCATGGCCAGAATCACCGGGTTGCTGTGAGTTTTCCAGGCTGTATGGCCATGTTCCAGAACATAGCCATACATCCTGGAAAACTCACAGCAACTCAGGATCTCTCATTGTTTTGCACACTCTATCATTGATTACACTCAGATATTGCTTGGCCACAATGCCTGTTTTCATCTGTAAAATGTTGTACTGCACAATAAGACCGTATGCCTGACTTTGACACAAACATATTCAAAAAGCTAACCCCTGAAGTTCAAAAAACAGGTGGCATGTATTTTTTTTTGGTAGCATAGCAACTTGTTGAAGTAAAAGCACAGCACACTGGGTCGTGCTGTCTGTCGATGCCCCTTACAATGAAGTTTAGTGAGTGCTAGATTCTAGGGTTGGTTTGACAAAACAGTGGAATATTGGCAGAACGTTTATTGTATGACTTTCCATTTCTTATAAAAACATTTGCCTTTTTAAAGAGGACCCTATACAAAGGAAGCAGCAGGAACATGCTGGAGGCTTCAGGATGCAAATTGCAGCTCTCCCACACTGATGTCATTCAGAAAAGGCAGTGTGGATTTTAAATACATAAAATCACCCTCTGGTTTGATGAATACTGCTGAGCTACAAACAGCTGGTGGCATGGGGTCCTTGGTGATGTTAGTCGAGTTCAGTCTTTGATGAAAATAGTCTCCCCTTGGTCTCTTTTCCTGATTGCTGGGTTTTTTTTAAAAAAAGTAACGATCAAGCAATTTTTTTCCTTTTCCTTTTTCAAAAGAAATTTGATCTGATAAATACATGAGCCACATTTGTCGGTTGCTTTAGAAACAAGGAAAAACAAGAGGACCTTATACAGTTCAGCACAAAAGCTTTGTGGTTTCAAGGTTTTCCCTCCCACTAGGACGGCCTGAATATATAAAAGCCATTTTTTTCTAGCAGAAGTGTTCAGCAAATATTAAAACCTTGAAGGAGAGAGCAAATTGCTATTGGTTTAAAATTACGTTGAAAGCCACAGAGAGCGACACAGTCCTGTAGAGAGTAAACATATATATTTGTCTGCTGAATGCTTTGTTATAATTACATCCTGCAGTCAGAGTCTAAACTTGTCCTGTTCAGTAGCAGTCCTTCCTGACTTTTTTGAAAGGCCAAGTGGAAATATCTGAGGCACTAATTTCCTTTCTTTACTCTTAGTCATCTCAATTGTAAGCACACACCCATTCATCCAAAATGCTGTGTCCAATATGTTCCATACATCCATTGTCAAGAGAAGCAGGTTATCTTCTTTTGAGGAAAAAAAAATCCAACAACAGCCAGGTGTTTCCGAGGGTGCTTTTATCAATGCAGTTTGGCATCACTTCCACTGCCATACTTCCATTTGATTGAATCCTGGGAACTGTAGTTTGGTGAGGGACAGCACTCTTGGGCAGAGAAAGCTAAAAACCTTGTAAAACTATAGTTTCCATGATTCCATGACATTGAATCATGGCAACTAAAGTGGTGCCAAACTGCATTAATTTCACAGGGTAGTTGCATCCCTCATCAATATACATCTCCATTCATTGGTAAAGGAAGCAACTGAATCAGTTATGAGTAGGAAAGAGTAGCTGGTGAAATGTAGTTCCATCCAAAATTTAATTGGCAAAGGGCATTTACATGTTTAATCCAGTGGACAAATTGAGCTTTTGAGACCCAGTTTTTGGTCTCATAAAGTGAGGACTGGCAGGCTAGAGCAGCAGTTAATGGTTTTCACAATGAGTGATGATAGTTGTTTTCACAATGTGTATTTAGGTACTACTTTTCCCAATTTCCCATTTCATATAGGTACCTCTGAAATGATGTTCAGTCATTTTAAATTGAGTGTTCAGTTAAATGCAAACCCATCCACCCCTAAGGAAGGCTCATGTATTGTCTGCAAGGTTTGCTTGATTAGAGAGTGCTGAGTTTGACTTCTTAAACTTACACTAATTTTGAACATATTTTAAGTGCTGACTCCACTTTTAGGACAGGGATTCTCAGCCTTTGATCCTCCAGCTCTTTTATACTTCAGTTCCCACAAGCCTC
Source organism: Anolis carolinensis (assembly GCF_035594765.1). Lineage (NCBI taxonomy): Eukaryota > Metazoa > Chordata > Lepidosauria > Squamata > Anolidae > Anolis > Anolis carolinensis. The sequence continues at coordinate 76,801,982 of NC_085842.1, read as the reverse complement.
CACATTGGCAAGGCCAATTATATTATTCTTATTCATATTATTGGAGCCCCTGATGGTGCAGCGGATTGAACCACTGAGCTGTGAACTTGCTGGCCAAAAGGTCAATGGTTCAAATCCGAGGAGCAGGGTGAGCTCTCACTGTTAGCCTCAGCTTCTGCCAACCCAGCAATTTGAAAACATGCAAATGTGAATGGAACAATAGGTACCACTCCAGCGGGAAGGGAACAGCATTCCATACAGTCATGCCGGCCACATGACCTTGGGGATGTCTATGGACAACACTGGCTCTTCAGCTTAGAAATGGAGATGAGAACCAACCCCCAGAGTTGGACACGACTAGACTTAATGTCAGGGGAAAACCTAATTATTTGTAATAGATTGTGGGAGTTGAAGTTCAAAACACTGGAAGACCAAAAGTAGAGAAGCAATTAATCAACAAATTGAAACAACAAGAACATTTCACTGCATATTAGAAAACAAAGAACAAAGAGAGTGGTTTAAGGCAGAGGAGGGCACTTATGGCTTTCCAGGTGTTTTTATATTAACAATCCCAATAATGGGGTGTTGTGTGGTTTCTGACAATGCCAGCCACAGATGCAGGAGAAACATCAGGAGAAAATGCTGCTAGAACACAGCCATACAGTCCGGAAACCACACAACATCCCAGTGATTCCAGGTGTGAAAACCTTCGACAATATAATCCCAATAATTCCTCACCATTATGCTGGCTAGGATTCATGGGAGTTGCTATCCAACCACAATTGGATGGCCTGAAGCTTCTTGCTTTCTATTTTGGGGTGCTCTCTAAAAGTTTATTTTTCAGCATTTCTTTACAAAAGGAATATCTAAGAGCATTGCTCTGGCAAACTGGTCGTTAGAAGCAAAATGTGATTGTCTTTGTGTTGTTGAAGGCTTTCATGGCCGGACTTACCTCTGAGGATGCCTGCCATAGATGTGGGCGAAACGTCATGAGAGAATACTTCTGGAACCTGGCCATACAGCCTGAAAAACACACAAAACCCTGTGATTGTCTTTTGTTCTACTGCAAAATGTCTGACACTTCTTCATCCACATGCCTTAGCCTTAAAAAGTTAGGTGTTCTGTCCAGATTGACACAATTCTCCTGGCTTATCATTCTTCTCCACAGCTCAGCTCATGATGGGCACACGTGTTAAGGTCACTGTGTGGAGGTCATTTTAAATCCCAACGAATAGCAAGACATTCATGTGCACCTACCAATCATAATATTTGGGCAGAGTTCCCCCTCCCCCCCCCCCTTCAAACTATGCCCTTAGCACACTCTCTTCTGCTGAAGCGATAGCTGGCTTTTCAAGAAGTAATATGTTGTCTCTTCCATCAGCAGCTGTCTTTGTCTGGACAGGCAACATATCAGCTGCTGTTGGAATGACGGGAGAACAGCTACTGTAAAAAGAAGGTAACATCTGTTCAAAGAGAAATTTTGATGTGGTGCAACAGCTCCTCCTTTGCCTTCTCTTTTTTCCTATTTAAAATAATGTGGGAGTGCTAGCCTGCCATTTCCCAAAGCCTCTCCTTCTGTCACAACTTGGAAAGGTCAGTGGATCTGTCAGTACAGGCTTAGTAAATTCACTTGGTTTTATCGACTATTCCACCCACAACTGTTCCAGGTTATCTGGGAAAGATCTAATTGCCACACCCTATTTTTGAGAGAGGTTTTGGCTCTTGGAAAAAGCTCATACAACCCAGAGCAGCTACAGGGGAGCAGCAATAAAAGCAAGAGGGAATTTTCTGTTCCCAGAGAAACATCCACTGGCTGTTTCTTGTTATTGTTGTGTCTTTCAAGCAGTTTCTGGCTTATGATGACCCTCAGAGGATTTTCTTGATAACATTTGTTCAGAGGGGCTCTCCTGTGACGTTGAGAAAGTGTGCCTAGGCCAAAGTCACCCACTGGGTTTCCCTTACCTCCAGAAGCCTTACCTCCTGAGTCATGGCCCAGCATGCAAAGCACAACACCACGTTGGCTTTTGTTGCCCTGGTCGTATCTAGTCTTGTGACAGATTGCAACAAGGATTTGATTCTGGCAAGCATTTGAGAGTGAAATGAGCTGAAAGCAGCAGACAGGGACTAGAAGTGTCCTAGTGAGAAAGCAAGGTGTCACTCTCAACCACCCATGTGGGCAATTCTGATTTTGGAGTATTTTGGATTTTAGAATTCTAGATAAGGGCCGCTCAACATGTAGTACTTTTTTTTAAATGAGCACTTTAATGCAAAATAAATAATTGTCAACAAAATAAATGATATATTCAAATTTTTAAGTAATGTACTTTTACCTGCTCATGCAGTTGAATCACGTCCTTTAATGTGGCTGGTCCACAGGGGGATGTACATACACACAAAACAATAGATCTCATACATCAAGCCTGAAGAGTAAATTGTAATTCTGCATATAGTTTATATTGGAAAACCAGAAATGGAAACTGTTACTTTTTTAAAGCTATGATTCTGAGATTATCTCAGCCAGGTTGATAGGCCAAAATTTTCAGAAACTGTGGTCCAAAATAAAAACTTGTCTAAGCTTTGTATTCCTAGGAGCCCATTCTGAGAGAGAAGCAGCATATAAATAGGTAAGTAAGTAAGTAGGAGCTGCTAGATTAATGGCAAAATGGAGAGTAGTCTAGAGGACAGATACTGGGAAAATGGTAGTAGCAGCTGTTGGCTTTCATGCCATTGGGACAGTCAATCAGCTTGAATACAAACATTAAAAGAGTTTCCAAGGTGCTTAGCCTTGATGCCCAATAGATTCACCACCGTGGATAGTTCTTTTAAAGTTTGAAGTAAAACCCAGAATGGAGTCACTGACATGGAAACTACCAGATACCACTGACTAGAATGATGGCAGGTGATTCTGGAGATTGAGCTCTGTGCTTGTATGAGGTATGAGGACAGGAACACAGACAATCGCTTCCATTGTGTATCTCTCCAAGACGGAATAAGGCAGAATAAAACTCTAGCACATGGGGGGAATGCTGGGGTGGGACCTTGTCTCAGGATGGGCCTCATAAGAGCAAACAAACCAAAAGAGGCTGGCAAGAATTCCGGTGGGAATCTTCCTGCTCTTCCTCTGGATTTCAAACAAGCAAAAGCAGGCTTTCTCTTTGCACACTGGAAGAAAGGAGCACTGAACTGCAACAGCCAGCCATAGAGGAAGAAAGCTGTTCTGTGTTTGCAGCTGATGCTGTTCTCAGCAAAACAAGGTTCTGGAAAGCTCAATGTGGCTCTTGTAAAACCACAGCAAAAGAAATGTGCATGTAGATTGGAGTATCATTTGACAAACAAAGTGAAGGTTAAGTGTGATAATTTGGAAGGAAACTGTAATTAAATTGTAGAAAGATGCTTGGGACTATAATGTCAGGAGGCATCAAGGACAAATGCCTGTTGTAAAGCTTTCAAAAGTATTCAAAAGTAATATATAGTTTTACCTATCAATAGCTAGGAACAATTTTTTTTGAGGGGGGCAAACTGGTCAGTTGCAGGATACAAGTGATGCCCAACAAAAGACAAAGCATAACCTCCTCCCCATCCCAGCAATCTGAATAAGAGGGATGGTGTTAGTGGTGCCATTAATCCTGCCCCTCATTCCAAATAGTGTAGCTCAGTATTGCTTGGATGGGGGCATCAAAGCCTTTTGCAGAAAACTGCAGTATGGGTGTGTGCCCATTTGTTTAATGTGCATTTGTAGTGTATTTGTGTGCTCACATCCCCTCCCAACTCACTAAGTATCTTATGTTTCGCTTAGGATTGTAGGAATTGTCCATTTAAAACCTGAAATGGGCTTTTATTTTTATTTTTTTTACTGCCTATTAGTTGAAAAAGGGGTGTTGGAGAGATGGACCTTTAGCTTGAGCCAGAAGGGTGTTTTCTAACACTATTTTTAATTTGCAAGTTTCAGTAGAAAGTGTCTTTAAAAAGGCAGGGGAAGGAGAACCTAGAAAATACCTAGAGACCAAGAACAACAACAAATTTCCTTTTTTGACATAATTATCCCCCAAACAGGCAAGTTGCTAAACACAATTGAAGGGAGATGTTGACAAGCTGAAATGTGTCCAGAGGAGGGCGACTAAAATGATCAAGGGTCTGGAGAACAAACCCAATGAGGAGCAGCTTAAAGGGCTGGGCATGTTTAGCCTGCTGAAGAGAAGGCTGACAGGAGACATGATGAGGGCCATGTATAAATATGTGAGAGGAAGTCATCGGGAGGAGGGAGCAAGCTTGTTTTCTGCTGCCCTGGACACTAGGATGTGGAACAACAGCTTCAAACTACAGGAAAGGAGATTCCACCTGAACATCAGGAAGAGCTTCCTCACAGTGAGGGCTGTTCGGCAGTGGAACTCTCTCCCCCAGCCTGTGGTGGAGGCTCCTTCTTGGGAGGCTTTTAAGCAGAGGCTGGATGGACATCTGTCAGGGGTGCTTTGAATGTGATTTTCCTGCTTCTTGGCAGGGGGTTGGACTGGATGGCCAACAAGGTCTCTTCCAACTCTATGATTCTACAGAAGCATTACCTGCTGTTTTTGCCAAAAGTTTGGATTTCCATGTTAAAGGCCCCCCCTCCTCACAGGTCTGTTGGCTTTTATTTAAAGAAAGTCATCTGGCCACAAGATAAAAATGGACACCTGCTGCTTGAGTACAATACAGTTCAGACACTTTCCTTTCTTTGTATGACTCAAAATCCTTACATGGATTTTGGCATTCAACTATCTTTTGAACACTGCTTGTTTCACACCTTTAGAATGACATCCACCTAGCAGGCATTTGAGAATTCTTCATACCCAGCTGAATTCTTTGTTAGCTCACACTTTTTGTTGCCATTTGCAGTAGAAGGAATATAGCTTACACCTGTCTTGGCATTTCTCTTTAATGCTTTTAATACTGTCAAGCGAAGCCAGTAATTTGCTCATTCATTGTACTGGTGTTCACTATCTTTTCTTTTGCACAATGTATTGCCAGGTCAGCAATGTTAAACTGGGATGCCCAAATATTGAAATGCTGAGCTAACTCTTCTCAGAATAGTAACATTAATTTACAGAGCCACACAGCTGAAGATATGTTAATTCTCCATAACTCAATCTGTTCGTAATCCACTAAACATATTCCAATCATAACTTGCAGCATTTTCCTTTGCATACATGAAAAATAGAAGTGTTATAATTATGTGAAAAAGTAGATTATCAGCATAAAAGGTTTTAGAACTAAAAGGTGTCTCATGCTCCATATGTTGTACTACAAATCTGATGATGATGGTGATGATGTTTATTTATACTCTGCTTTCTCTCTCCACAAAGGAGACTCAAAGTCTGATCAGTCCTTGCTAATGAAACCTTTGCCGTCAAATAACATTTGGAGGGGCACAGATTGCCTATCCCTCCTTTGGTTAAGATTTTACTGAAGACTGTCTAACTACACTCAAAAGAACTACTGTACTTCTGCTGCACAGTTTTATATGCATCACAAATTCTTTTTAAAAAACTTGTAGCAGCCAGAAAGTGAGAACATACATGAATGAATGATCCACTGAACAACAACAGGATGCCTGGTAAAAAGAATTAAATCTGCACATATTCTGAGGAAACTGGGATCATGAATGTGTGTGTGTGTTTTAGAATTGCCAAACATCCTAAATTGTACAAGAAGTTTTATATTTAAAAGCCAAAGAGCTCATCCCATATGCCATATTTGTGGTGTGAGTGGGCACCAGTTGTACTCACAATACGCAGACCACCCCCCACATTACAGCAATTGTTAAGGCCTCTCGGGCATGGAAACCCACTGGGTGACCTTAGGCAAGTCATACTTTCTCAGCCTCAGAGGAAGGCAATGGGAAATGCCCTCTGAGCAAATCATGCCAAGAAAATCCCATGATAGGTTCACACTACAGCCGAAGGCACATCACAACACCAAACTGCATTCTAAGTGCTGGGTGATCTGTCTGTTATGATTGCAGATTTGACTCCCGGATCTCCAAGCTGAAATGAGTAATTCTCTCATGCTGAGGAAATTAATTATTTCACAAAGGTTGCTTGCCTACCACTGCAAGATTTTCCAAGGCTTGTGCTTGCCATGAGAGTAGAGATCTCATGGGAGCTTGGAATCGTCATCATGAGAAGCAAAATATGTGCTGTACCAATTTGGAGTTAGCAACTGAATGTCCTGCATTATTGCTTTGAAAACATAGTAAGCCTGTTGTGTGTGTAAGACCTTCATTTTTCAGCAAGTCCAACCCCCTGCTCAGTGAAGGAACACCAGTAAGAGAAACCCAAGAAGATAACTGTCTAGTCTCTGCTTTTTTCGATAGATAGTATAAACTTTTTGCCCATCTAGTCTTTTTATGAAATGTCCATTGTCATCCCAAGAAGAATATTCAGAATCATTATAAAAGGAATCTATTAATTAAACTAACAAATGTAGTCTTTCCCCAAGGTCAGAGATCTGAATCTTGTGTATATGGATGGACTTCCTATGGAAGTGTGTGTAGTCAACAATTATCATCATCATCATCATCATCATCATCATCATCATCATCATTTCTTACCTACCTCTCCCTGTGGATCAAATAACAACACATGTAAGACAACACACCACATCAGTTAAAAGATAATGTAAAACCAATATGTATTAACATTTGATATATTTTTTGGGAAGAGATCAGTCTCAATGTACACTTTAAGGAGGAGGGAAGACTGCAAGTCTGTTGGAGGAAACACACAGGTATACTATCAAATTACACCTGCATATTTCTTTTCATGGTCATTTTGGAAGGAAGTAACCACCATCCTTCACACAATGGCTTCTTTGCCACAGAAGCCACTTCTCTGGTGCCACACCCAAAAGGGAAGGGCTGTCTAGCAATGTTCCTATAGCAGATGCATAACAAAGAATAAGTCCTTTAGAGTTTTGGAACACTTAGCACTGAAGAGTGAAGAATGCCTCACGGTGGGCAATAGTAATAGTGGTAGATGGTCTGAGTGACTTGAAGCGTCCTTCCTTCATGTCTACCTATCCTGATCCTTCTTAGGTTATGGACCCATAAGTCCTCTCTCAACCTTCCAGATTTAACTAGGTTAGTTCAGCACCTTGAGTAACTTTCCTAGCTTTAGAGTGGAGTTCCTACAAGGAAGGTTGCTCTATGCCATTGGCATGTTTGCTCCTTAAATCAAGATCTCAAACACTGCATACACTCTAACATTGATGTCTGGGGTGGTTACCTTATAGGAGCAAAGCTGGATACTGCCCGACCTCCCTGAAGCATCAAATGTCTGTGTGGAGTGGTTGGTGGCCAAAAGGTGGGTCTGCATGTGGGGAGAGGAGATGGAATGGATTTCCATTTGGTGGAACTTTACTTCCAGAAGATCTGTATAGTACAGGCTTTAGGATTTGTGGGAGTTGAAATCCAAAACACCTGGAAGGCCAAAGTTTGCCCATCCCTGATGTAGTATCTCAGCCAATAAGAATATAATGTTCATATTCTAATTAGTTAAATGCATGATATAAAAAGAAAATCTTAAGTATTTATTTTGATTAAATATATGTATTGCTTTCTTTAGGGATTCTTCCTTTTCTGAAATCACTTGTTTTTTTCTCTCCTAATATTATGCCATTCAACTTGTTACTGGCATTATAGTTAGGAAAGATGACATAAAATAAAGTTAAAAGCAAAACATAATCATTGCATAATGTTAACATTCAAAAAGTGTTGTTGTTTTTTCCAACAAGGAGGAGGGGGGTAGTCAGAGGAAAGCAGGAGAGGAAGCAGAAGACGAGATGGAGGGAAGAGGGGGGAGGAGAAGAAATAGACTTGCCTTATTCATAGATGTCAGAAAAGCCCTGTTAAATCACATGCATTCAACCAAAGGAATGTGGCCTTTGTCCCTTGTTATGTTAAATATACCTGGATGTTTACTTTGTACTTTAAAAAACTCATTTTACAATTCATTTGACTCCAATATTCCAGATGTTTGGAAAAGAAGGTCCAGATAGCTTACTATATCTCCACATTTCTTTAATGTACAGTCCTACATCCTAACCGGATGGTGGATAATGGTTTCTTTCTCTTTTTGTCATTTTGTCAGCGGCATTAGAGGAACTCCTTGTCTGAAGTACCCCTTCAAAACTGCACATCCAAAATTTCAAAGGATGAAATCATAGCATGTAGTGTGGAAGGCCCCTGTTTCTTGACTGTTTCTTGGGACATGTCTCACCATTATATTGGCTATACTGCCTAGTTCAAGAATATCTAGAAGGCTACACTTTGCTCGACCTTGTTGAAACTATTTTTGTTTGTAAATGGCAGGGTACTTCAAATGCCATCTTTGGTTCACCAGTTTCACAATCTCAGAGATATGCTAGATTCAGAATGACACAGAGTTGCAGATGAAAAGGGGTAGAACAACACTCAGTGTGGAATGGAGGGTACAGGAAGTGCAATTTGCATTGCTATCTTGGTATTTTTATGGTTACCCAGAAGACATGTGCCTGCTAAAGTATTCAGTTATACAAGTACCTTTGATGCAAAGAGTTCTATTGTGGATATCATGGCCCTATGCTATGTTTGGGACTCTACACTTATGAAACATTCATAGTAGGTAATAACTGCAGTCCCATGTGATGCTAAACTAGAAATTCTGGTTTAATGAATCTCATCGTAAACAAGGAATGCTCTGTTGCAAACAGTCCACTAATTCCTTCTTTGTATCTCTCATCATGGAAGATAACCAAGCCACGGAAGAAGAGCTTTTCCTGATATTCACATCAAGAAATGAATACAAACAAACACAGATCACAAACCAGTTTTAAATTAGGAGTTACTGGTTTATGAATCCTGACTTGTTTTATTTCAATAAGATATAACTCTGGCTTTGGACACCATGCTACACTGTTTCCAGGATGATATCATATTACTGTTTTAAAGCACAGGTCCCCATTTTCCAATAGCCTGGTTTGCTTCTGTAGCATTTTGGGAAATGCAGTTTAGGGCCTTTGTAATTTTCAGCCAGAGAGATTCTCGACTTTCCTGAACTACATTTCCCAGAATTCTGCAGGAGTAAACTGGAAACCCCCAGTAAGGCAGTGGGTTAAATGCTTGTACCAGCAGGGCAGATGACTTGAAGGTTGGGTTGCTGAACTGAAGGTTGCCGGTTCGAATCCAACCCCAGGAGAGTGCAGATGAGCTTCCTTTATCAGCTCCAGTTCTATGCGGGAACATGAGAGAAGCCTCCCACAAGTATGGTAAAAACATCAAAAACACCTGGGAGTCCCTGGGCAATGTCCATGCAGACGGCCAATTCTCTCACATCAGAAAAGATTCACAATTTTTCAAGTCGCTACTGACATGAAAAAAAAATCAGGTAAGCTTTTATTGTGGTGACCCCATGAATCAGAGGCTTCAAAGCCCCCCTATCATTAACAGCCCTGTTCAGGCTGTGCAGTCTCAGAGCTATGGCTTCCTTGATGGTTCATCCATTTATAAGGCGGTCTTTCTCTCTGACATGGTATTGACAGCTCTTTCCTCTGATATGTAGCCTACAGCACTATTTGTTAGCACTCTCCCATCCTAGTACTCACGAGCACTATGCTGCTTAGCATCCAAGATCAGATGGGATCTGGTGCCTCTAGGGTATTGTTTACTACAGTAATCCAAATGGGATTTAATCAGAACATGTGTCACCATATGAAGGCCATGCAAGAGGGAGAGATATTCCTACAATATCCAAAGCATGGTGCCTATGCAACTATCTGCTGGGAGGCAAACAAGGACGTGTCCTTTTAATAAGGACTAGTGAACCCAGCAGCCCAGATAAATACTCATGCCATAACTTTGATTCTGAACTTTCCTCACTATGAAAATATCTTGCTCATTTCTGTCCAAAATCTCTCCCAAATTCCCTGCAATTTTGATTATGGACTCATCATAAAATACCAGTCATACACTAGAATTTGCCACACCTTGCTAACTACATCAGATCCTGTCTGATCTTGGAAGCCAAGCAGGGTCAGTACTCCTTAGTTCTTGGATGGGATGTTTCCAATGGACATAAATGAAAGCCAGGTACTATAGGCTGTGTTTCAAAGAAAGGAATTGGAAAAACTACTTCTGAGTATTCCTTGCCTAAAAAACTTATGAAATTCATGGGGTTGCTATAGGTGGACAGATGTCTTGAAGGCACACACAAACATATACCAAATATAAAGGAAATATCATAGCCTCAGTACTATGACAGATTATAGCAACACAACAGAGGTGATGAACAAATCTGAAGTGAATAATGTATCTGGATGCATTTGTAGCAGCTTTTGGATACATGTAGGCGACAAGGCTCCTTTAGCTCATCATATATGTTGGGTTGCACTACTAGCCTGCTCACATTTCAAAATTGAGGACAGCTTCCAATTCTGGCACTGAGCAAACAAATCAATTCAAATAGCTGGGCCTATATAGAGAAGTGCACACAAATAGCACTTTTGTTCACTTTTCTTCTGGTACAGAGAAACTGCTGGTACTACCAGCATATGGATATTGGCCAGGTGGAAAACATGCTGGTTCTTGCCATAGCAGCAGTGCGGTTACCTTAGCCTAGTCTCTGTGACATGCAGCCTGAAAAAAGATCTGAGAGTATTTGTTGAAACAATAGAAGTACACTTTACAGTGCAGTCCTATGCATGTCTATTCAAAAGAAAATCTTTATGAGCATAATAAGACTCCTAGGTAAGTATGAAGAGGATGGTATATTAAAAGCTTAATGCATTAAATAGCATTTTCTCAGAAGTCAATATAGCACATGTTTTCATAAATATTCAATTCTGTTTATTGATAATTGGCTACTCTTCTTTTTCAGTGGTAGTTTGTTTCAGCTACTTACTACATCAGTGTTTATGCATGTTCTTGCACAGGTACATAATTTATTAAAGCACAGTGATATCACAGATATCTAGTTCCTTGTTTTTTTCTAGCAGGAGACACCCCTTTTGGATTTGGTCACTTACTGAATAGTTTTAATTGCCTTTCCATTTGCTTTCCAGCAATACATTGAAATTGAAATGCATTTGCCTATCATCAAAATTTCAACAAAGATGATGTCTTGGTAATACAGACGAAAGTGAATGGATTTTTTTTCTTTTGTAAATGTTATGGTGTGGATGATGGTACCACCACAAGACTGCCCTTTCTCATATTACCCACACAGAATCAAAGGAAACCACAGAGCAGTCGTGTCCAATGCCAGCATTACTCCATCTCACAGCAGTATTGCGACAGCATTGCACAATCCTTTTAGGAAGGGTTGGGCTGCTATGGAAAAAAGTTGTGGCACCAACAATTCTTACATTGTCTGTGCCTGGGGTAAACACCTTCTAAGAGCCAGGAGCCTTATTGGAACTCTCTGGGATTTCTGCCCAGGGACACCAAGTCTGGCATGGCAGCAGAAATCTCAATCTCTCTATGTGTGTTCTGTATATATATGTGTGTGTATGTTTGTGTACTTTTAAATGGGCTTATTAAATCTTCATTCAAGGGATTTCATTTGTTCTTTTGAAACTTGATCTGTGCGGTTCACGAGGAGCTGTTGTATCAGGGGTATGTCGAATATGAACCTATATAATAAACAAACATACTAGCCTGTATCTTCCTGATGCATCTAGAATTGTATGGAAGAATTACCAAACAAAAGCTGATTATGAATATCAAGTGCTCTCGATTCTGACTATCGCATTGGCCTCAATTTCTGAGAAACCCTTTTCACCAGGCAACAACTTGTGCTAAACATTCAAGATAATAGTCATAATAGTTTTCTTTAAAAAGTGGGGAAAAAATAGAATTAACACAAGAAAAATGATCCTTATGGCCTTTGCCGTGGCTATTGCAAAGTGGTGCCTCTGTGTTGCTTTACTATTTGCTGTGAATGTTTATGAAATAAAGGTAAGGTTTCTATTCTATTTATTGAATTGCTTCATCTTCATTAAACATAGTTACTCAGTCTAATAATTTCTCATGACAATAGCATATCTGTGAAAAGTAGCAGTTGAGCACAAACAAAACACAATGAACATGCTTCTTATTTTACATTTATCTTATACTACAATATGTTTGCTCGTTAAAGAGTTTCACAATCTCTTTCCAGCCACACTGGTCATACTCAATTTCCTTCCAAGGTTATGTCTTTTGTATTCTGATGTTGTGTGTGCTACATTTGAATTGGCAGAAAATATTTAATTACTTTATATCCCAACAAAAAATATTTGAATACTGCAAAGGATTCCTCTTTTTTTAAAAGTCTCAAAATACAGAAAATCTCATTTAGTTAATCAATTAAAATCAAGAGGGAGTACAGTTTGAACATTAAATAAGAGGCTTGGAACTAGATGTGTTTTGGATTTTAGCTTTTGGAATACCTATATTTGCACACACACACACACACACACACACACACACACACACACTGAGATATCTTGGAAATGAGAATCAAGTCTAAACATAGTATTTTTATTTATTTTTTTGCTTTTTACACATCCTAAAGATAATCATTTCCAGTTACAGATCTTTGATTGCCGCACACTTCCCCATCCCTACTGCAACTGCCAAAATTTGGTATCAACTGGAATGGCTATATGGCATGTGAGTGCTTCCGTCATAAATCCTTGCAATACCACAAGATACAGATCCCACAGGTTTTCATTGTGAAAGAAAGGGAGAACAATAAAGGAACTAGAGGGCTGTTATTAGCACAATATTGGCCACAGTACTGGCAATGCAAAGTGTGTTGGTAGCCAGTTTTATGGGATGTAGGTGGACTAAAAGAAGGGGTGTAAGGGCTACACATTACCCCTTGAACACCTCATCATCCTGTGAGTTAATTTCTTTGATTTCAATAAACATTGAAGATATAGATAAGCCATCGGGTGGAGTCCATAATGGATGGAGAACAATTCATTAAATGAGTATTCCGTTTCTAACTTGCATATTGTCTGTATGAGGAAGGATGTAGAAAAGGGGGTAGACAGTTCAGCTATATAGATAGCACTTGCTTTCGTTCCCTTTTCTGTCATGTGTAAGACGAAGCAAACTTTTTTTCTTACTGCTTGTGAGTTTAGACCATAAGAGAAAAGGTTCTACCTGAACATGAGGAAGCACTTCTTAGTTGTCACATCTGTTCAGCAGTGGGAGGGTGGAGGTTTGCTTAAAAACCTTTGGAGGTTTTTAAGCAGAAATTGGATGGCATCTTCCAGGAATGTTTTACTTATATAATCCAGCATAGCATGAGATTGGATTAGATGGACCTTGTAGTCCTTTCCAGTTCTATGATTTTGTGATCCTCCCCAATGCATCCCTTAGCACAACCTGTGGATCCCCAAGTGTTTTGGCCTACAACTCCCAGAAATCCCAGCCAGTTTACCAGATGTTAGGATTTCTGGGAGTTACATTGTAACATCAAGCTATATATATAAAAGGGTAATGAAATTTCGGCCTAGGACAAAACAACAAAACTACACATCCCAGAAACACTAAACATGGCAGCACAACCCCTCATCCATGCCTCTACGTTCATACAATAAAAAGAAAAGAAAAATAAAGTCCTAATTAGAGGGAGAGGAATAATTGTTTTTATCCAATTGCTGCCAGTTAGAAGGCTAAGCTCGGCCCACTTGGTCTTCTAGCAACCCACTCAGCCCAGGGGACAGACAGAGTTAGGCCTCACTTAGGCCTCTTCCACACTGCCTATAAAATACAGATTATCTGATTTTAACTGGATTATATGGCAGTGTAGACTCAAGGCCCTTCCACACAGCTACATAACCCATTTATAATCTTATATTATCTGCTTTGAACTAGATTATCTAAACTCCACACTGCCATATAATCCACTTCTGTGTGCATTTTATACAGCTGTGTAGAAGGGGCCTCATATAATCCAGTTCTCAGCAGATAATATAAGATTATAAATATACAGTACAGTCTCACTTATCCAACATAAACAGGCCGGCAGAATGTTGGATAAGTGAATATGTTGGATAACAAGAAGGGATTCAGGAAAAGCCGTTTAAACATCAAATTAGGTAATCATTATACAAATTAAGCACCAAAACATCATGTTATACAACAAATTTAACAGAAAAAGTAGTTCCATGCGCAATAATGCTATGTAGTAATTACTGTATTTACAAATTTGCCACCAAAATATCACAATGAATTTAAAACACTGACTACAAAAACATTGACTACTAAAAGGCAGACTGCATTGGATAATCCAGAACATTAGATAAGCGAATGTTGGATAAGTGAGATTCTACTGTAATATGAAATAATTACTGTGGTAGAATAATACAGAACAATATAATCTCTAAAACCAGGACAGTAAATAAACGGCAACACTCTGAAAGCAGGGAAATTGGGAATTCCACAAAGCAAACAATCAGGGGCAGCTAACACCTCCCAAGAAAGGATTCTTCCAGAAAGGAAGCTGAGAAGTGAGTGAAGCAGTGTGTATTACCAAAGTCATTATTATTACTATCATTACTATTATTATTATTATTATTATTATTATTATTATTATTATTATTGTGTTGTGGTCAACCATGAAAATGAATACAATCTGGCTCCAAGTATTCAAAAACACTAAAATCAGAATATATAAAGATTACTGTGGTATAATAAAACAGAACAATACAATCTCTAAAATCAGAACACTAAATAAAGAACAACACTCTGAAAACAGAGGAATTCCACACAGGAACCAATCAGGGCCAGCTAACACTCCCAACAAACTATTCCCATCACCAAAGTCTGGCAAATCCTCTGTATTCTGAGGGCCACAGACAGTAGAAGCACATAAAATATCGCAAAGAACACCACTCTGAAAACAAGGGAATTCCAGACAGGAAACAATCAGGGCCAGCTAAAGTGCTGAGCGGCTGAACTTCTGAGCTCCCACTATTAGCCCCAGCTTCTGCCAACCCTAAAGTTCAAAAACATGCAAATGAAAGTAGATGAATAGGTACTGCTCCGGTGGGAAGATAACGGCGCTCCATGCAGTCATGCCACATGACCTTGGAGGAGTCTACGGACAACACCAGCTCTTCGGCTTAGAAATGGAGATGAGCACCGACCCCCAGAGTCAGACACGACTGGACTTAATGTCAGGGGAAAACATTTACCCTTTACCTTAACTACCACCAATTCCTCAATACTTTATTTCGCATACCACCATACTTTGCCACAGCAACGTGTGACCGTGCACAGCTAGTGTAACATAGAATGTAACATTAAAAGGTACAGTAAGAGATATCTATAAACTACTATTAATGGATGAACAGGAACAAGTTCATTTGAAGAAAATATAGGAAGTAGATTGGGGGGGGGATGAATAATCAAGAATGGGCAAGGATATGGAGTATGAGATTATTAAAAAATATGTCTATAAGAATTAAGGAAAATTATTACAAAATGGTATGGAGGTGGTACCTAACTTCCATTAGATTAAATCAGATTGATAAAAAATACACAAATCAGTGCCGGAGATGCTGTCAGGAAATAGGATCATATTTTCATATGTGGTGGTCATGTAAAATTATACAAAAATGTTGGGAAATGATATTTAAAGAAATAAGAGCAATAATAAAAATAGAGATAGAGAATACACCTAAATCAGCATTATTACTTATGCATGACAATACAATCCCCTCACCAGAGAACTGGTTTCCAATTTGATAACTGCAGCAAAATTGCTAATAGCAAAAAATTGGGAAAAAAAAGGGAATCCAATTAGAAGAATGATACAGGGGAATTTAGAACATAGCTAGTAAGGACAAGCTGACTTGCAATATTAAAATTTTTAAAGGAATATAAAAACAAACATATTTTTGGAAAATATGGGGGAAATTTATTGAGCATACTTTTAATGAGGGGAAGGGGTATAAGCCAGCAACAGAGGCAATGAAATTTTGGACTTGTGAAACAGTATGAGTTGGTTGGTCCTGGTGAAGGGGGCACAAAATAAGGGGAAGGGGAAGGGGAAGGGGAAGGGGGAAGGTATAACAACAACAACAACAACAACAACAACAATAACAACAATAACAACAACAACAATAAAAATAAAACATGTATAAGTAGACAAAAAGTGTGTAGTAGGGAGATATGTAGTAAAGTTGTAATGGAAAAGTTAAAAACTGATAAGAAATATGCTTAAAGAAGTTTTTGATTTTGATTTTTTTTTACTGTTGGATTGTATACAATATGAATGTTTAAGATACATAATTAAAATGAAGAAAGAATGTATACTTATACATTTTGATTGATACATTAATCATTTTAATAATAATAATAACAATAATAAAACATGTATAAGTAGATAAAAGTTGCGTAGTAGAGAGATATGTAGTAAAGTTGTATTGGAAAAGTTAAAAAGTTATAAGAAATATGTTTAAAGTTGTTCTTGATTTTTTTAAGGTCGGATTGTATACAATATGATATTTCTAAGATATCGTAAAATGAGGAAAGAATGTATACTTATAATTTTTTATTGATAAATATTTTTTTAAAAAAAAGGATTACTGTGAGTTGAAGGCCAGAACATCTGGGAACCTCCATGTGGAGAACCACTGCCTTAGAACGTCCAAAAGCCAACACTTCAGATGGTTCTGCAGACTTCTGGAACAGACTGGATTGCTTTGGAGATGTAGTAGGAAGAGGAGATCTTTACCTTCCTGGCTGCACAGGACCCTGCATTCCACTAATGAAGTCCAGTGTTAGGCACTGCCATAAATAGTGGAATACACACTATCATGGGATAATTTTTTTTTCAAATCACATTAGAACATGGAGCCATCTAAAATAAGTGCTTTCACTTCAAAACTGAAAGAACCTGGACTGAGGTGAGGACAAATTATGAGGGTTCAGTCTAAGACTTGGAAGGGAACAAATGATGCAACTTGGTGAGGTCTTTAGGTATATATCATTTAATATCTAAGTCAGGATCATCCATGGCATAGGCATTCCAGTTCCTATATATGTTGTGGGGGGGTAGACAGTGAAGAAACCTGACAGTAAGAATAACAGGATACATTCCCTTTTCTGCAGAACCTTCAAGGCTGAATGAGACTACTGAGCAATTAACAATTGGTGTTTATAATATACACTGCAGGTGTGGGGTGGGGGAGCTGCATCAGAGCTGTAATAGGGGACACAAGGTTTTTAACCCAATCCTGCTCTGCCATAGTATGTATAAAAACAAGACCTCCCAATGCCACTATTTTTAAATAAGAAAACCATGAACACAGCCAGGTTGTGTTCTTTTATCTTCTGTGCCCTTCTGCACATTTCTCTTAACTTTTTTTGTACCACTCCAGCATTTTGTTTTCTTTGTGAAGTGTTAAATATGTAAACAAAATAACTCTAACAGTACCATTCAGTACCATAGGAAGAAAAAAATGGGAGGGGGGGGGGTGAATTTATTTCTAGCAAATCATGAAGAGTAGTTCCATAATGCAAAATAATGTAGAAATTGAGCTCCATCGATAAACTTCAGTGGACGTTCAAGACACATACACTTCAGTGGACACTCACGGGGATTTGGTTAACCAGTTAAAATTCATGAGTAAACCAGGTTTTTTTAAACCTGAAAATTTTCGGGGGGGGGGGGGTTGACACTCAGCTACAGCCCTGGTAGTGCAATCAGGATTATTGTGAGTAATTTTCAATTAACTTTTAATGTCTCTGACATGATATTCCTTATATTATATTCAAAATTATGCAGTACAGTGGTGGCTGCCACTGCTTTCTGTGATAGCAAATTCCACAATTGGAAATAGTGTGCTATACGGGGGGGAAACGCTTCATTTTATCCATTGTGAAGATCTCACCATTTTGCTTTGCTGAATAGTCTGTTCCTTCTTCCTTATCATGCAGGTACTTTGTGGCAATTTTTTTTCATGTGAGGAGTGACTTGAGAAAGACTTGGTGTGAGAGAACTGGCTGTCTGCAAGGACTTTGCCTAGGAGATGCCCAGATGTTTTACTATCCTATGGGAGGCTTCTCTCATGTCCCCACATGGGAAGCTGGAGCTGACAAATGGGAGCTCACCCAGCTCTCTGGATTCAAACCATCAACCTTTCAGTTAGCAGTCCTGCTGGCACAAGGGTTTAACCCATTGTGCCACCGGGGGCTCTTCCATGGCAATGAAATGGTAAACCCCACTTGCCTAGTTTCCAACAGACTTCACAATCTCTGAGGATGCCTGCCATAGATGTGGGTGAAACATCAGGAGAAAATGCTTCTGGATCATAGCCATACAGCCTGGAAAACTCACAGTAATCAGTGTTTGTGTGGACAATAGATGCAATCCCAGCTGTCCAGATAGCTTCAAAGCTTGTGGATACTTTAAAACTTTCCTGCAAATTCCAGAGTATCCCCCACCTTTGCTGAGTGCAAAGCAAAGCCAAGATTGGGGGAAAAACTTATTGGAAGTCCCCGTATATTGTGAAGACTGATAGTGCCAGATCTTGGGAGAGTATGCTTGGGTCTTTTCCCCCATGTAGACACTGGCCTTCCTCTGATATTATCAGAGCAAAAGCAGAAAAGCAGGATATGGAGAATCTTTCAGCATAGATGACATCTGGTATAAAGATCTCCGTTAGGAGAAAAATAGAATCATGGTGCATTGAGCTTAGCAATGTGCCCACTTACTGCAAAGTCATGGACCTCTAAATATAGACGAGTGAAGGGGTCTGTCCTAAATGAGCATAGTGTTATGCTATGTGCAGATCATTACTTTTGGACGCAAGAGTGCAGCTTTCTATTCCTGATCATTGCCACTTCAAATGAAAAAAAGAAAAAAAAACATACTTAAGATTTTGATAATCTCTTGTTGAAGATAAATGTTTCTTACCTTTATGATGATCATTATGCCAAAGCAGAATGTTCAAATTTTAATTAAAAAAGAAAACAAACTATTTCAATATATATTTTATTGTTGACTAGCTTAGGGACACGGTGGTGCCTGGGTTATTTGAAAAGGGTGTGTTCAGGGCTCTCTGGATGTAGGTAAACCACAACTCCCAATGCGCAGACGTTACTTCAATTGGGATGGTTTAATCTAATTATGAAGACTCAATCCCAATGCTGCCACCAACTGTGATGGTGCTAAAGCCAATTGGGAAGACTCAAGCCAATTGTAATGGTGTCAAAGCAAATTGTAAATGCTGTTTCCACTGCTGAGGGGATTTTTGAATCTTTTAATCCCTCTAGATTATATATATATCACCTTTATATGAGGGGAAGGCTTACAGGGGGGTGATCTTTATTTCAAGATCCCAGCCTCTGTATCTGTAGTTAGGGATTTCTGTGTTGTTGTTCCCTTTCTGAGGTAACTGTGACTATTACTCTTCCCCAATTAGGTGATTTATTAAGGTAACTGCCACCAACATGAGGCTTTTGAATTATCACTGATGAAATTTGGCTCCACAGATGCAGATGAGATGAAATGAGTCAGTTGTTAACAAAGAACAACAAGTTTATTGCATACAAAGCTTATGGTTGCAGGTTGATTGATTTACTTATGGAACTTTAGATAAACAAGTGGTTTAATAACTCTTATAACCACCACAACAGTAGTCTCTGGTGTAATTCCACTCTCACTCTCCTACTGATGATATAAATTGTAGCGAACTCTAACCTCAGCTGAGCTCCTTAGTGAACCATGTCCCAACTACAATAAAAGCCTTTAATTTGATCTACTACCGATCAAATTCCTGATCACTAGTCCTTCCCAACTAGAGAGCTTGACTAGGCTCCCTTTAGTCTGCCTTGACTAAAGATTTTGGCCAGGCCTGTCTCCTCAGCTTTTCTTGACTGAAAAGCCTCCAGCCACGCACTCCTGGCTTCTTTTTAAAACTCCCACTTTTTCCTTTTCTTGGCTCCACCCACTTCTCCCTCTGGTGAGCTAGCCAGCTCCGTCTCCTTGGTAACAGCACTACTGTGGATTGAAACAAGATGGCTTCTGTTTCAGCTACTGTGTCAACTAAACACAAATACATACTCTAACAGTTAAAATTAAACATAATAACTATGACTTCTCCACACCAATATCAAGGTTAGTTCCCACAAACCCCTGCAGTAAGTTCAATTGATCATCATGGGGCTTCACTGTGCCAAGTTTGGTGCTGGTCCATCATCGGTGGGGTTTAGATTGCAGGTGTATTATAAATCCCATTACCTACCACTAGTAAATATCAAGGCCAATTCCACCCCAAATCCACCAGTATTCAGATTTGGGCATATTGGGTATGCGTGCCAAATGTGGTGCAGATCCATTGTTGTTTGCGTTCACAGTGCTCCCTGCATGTAGGTGAACTATAATTCCTATAAATCAAGGTGAATTTCCCCCAATGTCCTCCTGCATATTTTGTTGGTCATGGAGGTTCTGTGTGCTAAGTTAGGTCCAGGCCCTCATTGTTGGGGTCCAGGGTGCTCTTTGATTGCAGGTAAACTATAAATCCTAGTACCTACAACAACTATACATCAAGGTGATATACCCCAAAACCCCTCCAGTATTTTCTTTGGTCATGGGGGTTCTGTGTGCCAAATGTGGTCCAGATCCATTGTCAGTGGGGGTCACAGTGCTCTGCCTTGATGCAGGGTGAACTACAACTTCCATTATGTGGAATCAATCCCCCAGACCCCTCCAGTATGTTTAGTTACTTCTTAGTTCTGCTCTGTTTGTTATGCAGACAGATTTGAAAAGAGTAGGAAAGGGTTAAGGGAGAGGCAGTGGACGGGGTCATGCAAATTCCACACCAATGGAGAGAGAAAGGAACTCTGAGATGCCTGCCAGTGGTGGAGAAGACACACAAAATCTAGGAGGATATTGTCCCCAAATGATTTCCCTCTTCCATTGACATTAGAACCATCAGTAACCACTGACTGAAGATAGTCTTATAAACTTAGTACAGTTGGACTTCCATGTTTGGCAGGTTTCAGTTTTGCAGATTTGGTTGTTCATGGATTTTATTGGCAATGGCTTTTTTGTATATCATTATTGTTCATGTTATTGACAGATAAAGATATTTGTGGGATTCTGTTCCAATGACCTTGGTTACTTTGCCACTGGACTTGGAGGAGTGGGGCTTACAATTTGGTGGTTTGCCAAAGGTAGCAAAATGCAATGGGATAGTCTGGAGGAGGGAGCCAGGGAAGACAAGTGGGAGCCTATGGCCTATACTATGGTCTCTTCTCTTCATCAAAATACACAATGTGTGTAATTCTTTTGTTTTAACTATAAGATAGAGGTGGGAAATGTTCACTCCTCTGGACATTTTGGAACTTGAATATGTATGATCTTTCACTACTGGACATGCTGGCTAGGACTGAGAATATACTGTAGTGCTTGATGTATCACATGATTACTAAAACAAAAGGACATAAATGTAATAAATGGATTAGTTTCAAGTATGGTACCCAAAAGGTGAGGAGTAATAGATTTGCAATTTAAAATTAGAAGGTATTATAGATTTGTAATATTTGTGTAATTATTTTGAGCTTTGCAATAATATGTATTCTTTTTATTGATATGGATCTTAATTAAAGTCATGAACATCTATGTCTGTTGTGAAATCATTAGAACTATTTAAGGTGGAATCACTTGGTAGCGCATGATAGATGTATCCTCAGTGAAATAGGTTCACAAATTAAGAGAAACCAGTGAGATTACTAGTGAGGTCACGAAGAGTCGGAGACGACTAAACGACTGAGCAGCAGTGAGATTACTGTAATCCCAATTTTGCTACCAACTCTAACAAACAGACAATCATGTTGCTGTTCTTTGCTATCAAGTCAGTTTCAACTTAATGTGACCTATGAATTAGTTACCTCAATGAGACCCAAGTCTGAGGTGTGGATTTTATGCTTAGCTAAATCCATCTGTATTACGGTCGTTTTCTTTTCTTACTACCACTTAATTAAGCATTATTGTCCTTTCCGGTGAGTCATACTGTGTTATGATATATCTACTGCCTTCAACTTATTTGTGTCATCTTATGATATCTTCGAAGTTTAATAATAGCATCATTTTACTAATTTTAGCTTTTATCAGGAGTTTAGGCTTGGTTTTCTCTGGGAGTTTATCTTTTTGGTGGTCCATGTATCCACAAAATTATTCTCCAGCAGCACATTTCAAATGAGTTTTTCT
Source organism: Anolis carolinensis (assembly GCF_035594765.1). Lineage (NCBI taxonomy): Eukaryota > Metazoa > Chordata > Lepidosauria > Squamata > Anolidae > Anolis > Anolis carolinensis. The sequence continues at coordinate 76,779,780 of NC_085842.1, read as the reverse complement.
CCTTTCAACTTTCTTCAGTGTTCATCTTTCACAATCATACAAAAAAATTGAAATGCTTAGGCATGGATAATTCTGATTTTGGTATTTCATGATGATGATGATGATGATGATGATGTTGATGATGATGATAATTGGGTGCCGCGCCAAAAGATCTCAGCTGGCATTTGGAAACAACAGACATTGACCAAAGTATGATCTGCCAACTGCAAAAGGCCACCTAAACGCTTGGGAAGTGTTCGACTTGTGATTTTGTGATACGAAATCCAGCATATCTATCTTGTTTGATGTGTCATACTATGTCGTTGTGTCAATTAATAATAATAATAATAATAAAACTTTATTTCTAGACCACCCTCTCTCCCCAAAGGGACTCAGGGCGGTTAACATACATATAAATGGCAAACATTCAATGTCACAATTTCTTCATAATATCAAAAGTATAAAATGACAATAACATACACATTATAATAAAAATTCCAAATTAAAAACAATGAATTTACACATGATATATTTTCAACCTTGAGGTTCTCATCTAGTTCCTTCATAGCTGGCTTTCAAAGCCATAGTCTTCTGGTTTCTTGACCACAATCTCAATTTTGATTAGTGACTCTAGTTTGATTAATTGGTTGAGTCAACCATGGCACCATGCAATTCTGGCATGAAAGCAAAACGTAAGAAAGGTATAGGGGAAATAAAAGTAATTCATATTTGTATGTCAGATGAGCTAACTTTAAAGAGCATCGAATGGATACACTTCTGTGTATTACTGCCCTCCATTTTACCCAGCATTGTTGTCTTTTCTAGTATGTCATCTCCAGAGAATATCAGCCTCGGTTTAGTCATCTTGGCTTCTAGTGAATGTTCAGGCCTAATTTGTTCTAGGACCCATTTATTTTATCTTTTTAGAAATGCATGGTGTTCTTATCCAATATCACATCTCAAATGAATTGATTTTCTTTAATCTTTTCAACTATATAATTCTACCATGGATGCTTTCACACAATATGGCATGCGTATCGAAGTGCAAAATCTGTTTTATCTAATTGCAACTCATTTAAAGTAGCTGCTGTATTAATTTCCCTTCACACCACTGTACTTTAGAGTTCAAGTTTGCAAGCAGCTCTTAAGAAACAGTAGTAATAATAATGACAGGTATGAGCAAGCAGGTGGCAAATTCCTGCCCACACAAAGTTTCCCAGGTTACTATCTCAATTTTTTAAAGTAATACACCACCAACATTTGGGAATGTGGCTTTTTTACAAATGTCATAAACCCCCATCTCCATTGTTAGGAACAGTAGTAAAATTTTCAAGCTCTGTACATCAGGCAGGATTTCCAAAATCTCTTTTCAAATTAAGGAAGTTTTTTATGGGGACCAATAAAGAAGTGGCAGTCATTTATTTAAACCTATCATTTAATTTGCACTTCTGTGGGTCTTTAAAGCATTCATTTAAGGCTCAATGAAACAGCATAACGACACACATAAATCTTGTGCTGTGTACTTTCTGCAAAGAAATTACACAAAAAAGCACACTTGCACAATACTTATCCAGTTCAACAAAATTCCATCTAAAATACAATGTTGGGTATTGACCTTATATCCTGCTGTCATCTACATGTCCCTTCTCTAAATGCAAATCTGAGGATTCCAGAGAATGTTGTCATTGCAGTTACATTGGAATCATAGTAACTATGATTAGTTATATCTATGCAGTGTGAAAGACTTCTAGAAGAGGTAAAACCCACCTTTTTGTGTCGAAGGTTCATTAAGGAATAGAGGGCTGGAGCTTGTCCATACCTATAGTATGAAAATATTAATATTCCCCATCCCCTCCCCCAAAAAAGGGATGAGGAAAAAACTAGCAACAAGTACATGACAATGAACTGGGTGATTATTGGCTGTTGACTAAGAGGGAATACCACAATGTTTCCTGCAATATCTTTCCAACATCTATTCTCCGGGGTTTCAAAAAAACAGGAACTTTGTGAATATTTTACAAAACCTTAAGTATGTGTGTATCTGTGCACACTACATGAGCAGCATAAAGTCGAGGGTATGCTTACAATGCTCCTTATCTCCTGGACTTTGCCTTCATCAAAGATGCAAATCTTAAATATTCTGGAAAAGAGGATCAGACTCTGTCACATATGAGCATAAGACAAACTATTTTGAATGTCTTTTGAGTGCACACACCTAAAAAGTTTTTTCCCCTTTCTTTCTCTACTTCTGGGTGTATGTACACTACAACATGAATGCAGTTTGGCACCACTTTAACTGCCATGGCTCAATGCTATGGAGTTATGGGAGTATTATTATTATATTTATTTCTATACTGCTTTTTCTCTTTACAAAGCTGACTCAGAGCAGCCTTGGTCTTGAGGTTTTTTTCTCCTGGAGCAGGTCTGCAAGAGCAGGTCTTGTGTTTTTTTCTGCTGGAGTGCTGGTGTCTCACCAAACTATATCTCCCAGGAATCCACAGCATCGAGCCATGGCAGTGAAAGTGATGTCAAATTGCATTCATTCTACAGTGTAAATGCATTTTCTTTTTGCTCACACACTTTAGGTATCTTTATTTTTAGGAATTGCAGGCAAAACAGAACTAAATATACACTGCCGAGATTGTGAGACATGTACAAAATAACTGAAGTCACACTGGATACATGGTTTCAATGTCATATGCTATTTGGCTTAGGGTTATCCTACAAGAAACAGGTTGCATAAACCCAGGCTTGAGAATCAATGGCTCTCCTGTTTCCTTCTTGTTGCTGCTGCTGCTTGTCAAGTGTCTTGGCGTGCCTTGCTGGTGATGCACAGGAAACCATGCAATGCCAAAAGGGCACGCTTAGAAAGCCTCTAGAGTCTAGACCAAGTGTGTGTGAGTATGTGCAGAGACAGGTGTGCCAGTCTTCAATAACATTTATAGAGCTATTTAAATTTTCCATGTCTTTATTTCTTGCTCCCAACTCCCAGAGCTGGCAAATACCCTTTCTTGCATGTTTTGGCAAATGGTGAGTGGCATTTCTTATTTTGCATTCCTTCGCCAACTCCAGTTTCCCCAGTGAATGAAATGTTGGCCGCAAAGAATTGGGAGGGAGGGGGATAAAACAAGTGACTGGAGTTTCTCCTTCAATATTCCTCTCCCTCTGCACTAAGGTTTTCATTTATTTCAATAAAGAAGATAGTTCACATAGTGAGTTTCCCTTAAAATCAGGTGGGAGAAACCTGCAGGCTGGCCTTCTGCTGTACCCAGGATATTTATTTCTGCTCAACACATCAGAGCCTTCTCTAGTACATTTCAATGCACGTATGTGTAAAAGGCTACAGAAGTTCAGCTCAGAGATTTCCTTTCTCCCTCTAGTGTTCAAAGCAGGATCGCGGAGTGCCAGCCTATTTTTGTCCCCTCCATTTTAACAGTGCTTAGCACAAGCCATGGTTTAAAAAATGGCTGCATGAGTATTTTCTATTCCAAATCATATTGTGCCTCCCCACCCCACCCTGAGCTTATACCTATCAGATTATTTTGCACATGTTCTTTAAGAGGCAGTCACAATTCCTCATACTTTGCAAACCTATTTCCCAATTTAGGCAAGTCTTATGAGTCAAATACACTGTTGTTATTCTTGTACCTTCATAATATTTCTTTCCACACTGGCTCCCAATACTAATGTTTGCACATTGGCAAAAATGTATCCGTATTTTTGTCTTGTTGAGGCTCTCTATATCTTTGCCACCATTTACTTCCAAGTACACACATAGTATACCACCACCAGATTGTGCTACTAATCTTGTTTTCTTTTCTTATAAGGAGCTACTGGTGTATTATGTTTTTATCACACTCCTTATTACAGCCCCTCTCATTTAAAATATTCCCTCTGCAGGACTGGTTCATTCTCTCTTCATTCCCCCAAATTATCCATGCCTCACCTTCCACCTCTCAATCATGGATTATTTTTATCCTTCTCAGAGAAAGAAAATGAATCCTATACACATAGAAAAAAAACACAGCTGATTTACTTTTATTATTTAAAAACATTACTGTATTTACAATCATAATTATGGCATTTTGCATATTAAACGGCCTGGCCCCATTTGACAAAAATGCAAAAGGGGTTGCAGGGAAGTGTCTTTAAAGCGCCCCAATACAGAGCCTCTTCCTTTCATTGCTCCCTCTTACCCCCCAATAATTGGGAGTTAAAGGTAAGTGAAGTATAGCTGCAGCAGTCCTGATTGTGTCACCTTAAACAAAAATACACAAATGTCAATGGGACCACAGTAAAGTTTGCACCTTGAATGCAAACCAGAGGCAAATAGCTGCTCCAAGTGTACACAAAACAGAAAATTATGGATTCAACTTATGTAGGATGTAGACAGATAAACATAGTCCAGGCTTGGGTAACATAGCGTTATCCCCTCCCTCTGCTCAGCACCCCACTCAAAATTTAGTTGGAAATGTATTTTTAAACAGTCAGATTGGTTCAAATACATATATTATAATTCTATAAATGTAATTTATCCATGAATTAAACCCTGTTTTAAAGGTCACTGAAAATGTACGAAGACTGGTGGTCCTATCCATGGATTCTGAACCCACAGATTCAACAATCCATGGCATGACGTTTTTTTAAAAAATATAATCCAAAAAACCAAACCTTTCTTTTGTCATTTAATTATGCCATTGTATATAATGGGTGTCAGGCACCCACAAATGTTGGTATCCTGGGGAGGGGGGCTGTCTTGGGACCAAACCCAAATTGATACCAAGGGCTACTGTGCCAGTTCTTTTGGATGGGAGGGCACAAAGGAAACTGAGCAGGGATCCAGTGGCTTTCAAGGCAAGGGAAGAAGCCCCTGCAGCTTGGACAGTGCCACAACATCTGCCTGGACCACAGGTGCACCTGAATAACCCAAACCACACAGCAAGATGATACAGATGGCCACCTTACCCCCTGATTAGTAAGATTCTCCCTCCCTACCTGGATTTTTGGTGATAGGGCAAATCCAGGTGGATATTTTTTTGAAAAAATATTCGGAGACACATTTGCTTGTGTGCCTTCAAGTCATTTCTGACTCCTGGAATACCTGTCAGGGGGCTTTCTTGGCAAAGGCTTACTCAGAGGGGAATTTCTTTGGCCTTCCTCTGAGGGTGCGTCTGCACTGCAGAATTAATACACTTTGACACCTCTTTAACAGCCATGGCCCAATGCTAGGGAATCTTGGGAGCTGTGGCACAAGTACTCTTGGACAGAGAAAGCCAAAGTCCTTGTAAGGCAGTGGTTCTCAACCTTTGGGTCCCCAGGTGTTTTGGCCTACAACTCACAGAAATCCCAGCCAGTTTACCAGATGTTAGGATTTCTGAGAGTTGAAGGCCAAAACACTTGGGGATCCACAGACTGAGAACCACTGTTGTAAGGCTACATCTCCCATGATTCCATAGCATTGAGCTTTGGTGGTCAGAGTGGTGTCAAACTGCATCAATTCTACAGTGCAGATGCACCCTGAGCAAGTGTGATTTGGCCAAGAGAAGGTGACAGGAGTTCAGAAATGAGACCTGTTCCCAGCAACAGATAGACAGTTACAACAATTACAAAAAGTGAATGGCAAAAGCCAAACGGCATTGGCTTCAGGCGATGCTGCTGCAGAACTCGTGGAAGTCCCTCTCCATGAAGGTCTCACTCTCGATGACATCATCCTCGGAGGGGAAATAGGGGAGGCTGTTGTCTTCGGAGGCGTCGGCACTGGGGGGTGTTGTGGGGTGCACCAAGGTGGGGGCGGTGGGCGGCGGGGACAGCCCATCCAGGAGGGCCCCGCGGGCGTTCTCCAGCACGCCCAGGTAGGAGTCCATGTCCAGGGGGTCCATCTCGCAGTCTGAGCCCCCACTCTCGGTGCCCACGGAGTCGGAGCGCAGATGCATCAGCTGGTACTTCTCCCGCATCAGGAACTGGTTGGTGTTGCGGGGGGCCCGCATGCCCGGTGCCCGCTGGCCCATCAGGTTGACCGGCCGCAGGGAGAGCAGCACCCGGCCGTGGGATGGACGTGAGCCGCGGGGCCACGACCGGCCTCGGTCCAGGTGGGAGGGTGGCCATGGCGTGGGACGGCACAACGGGCGTGGGAAGCCGGGGTGCCGGCCTCGCCTCCGGGGGTGCCAGAAGACCCTCTCGTGAGGGGGAGGAGGAGGAGGAAGAAGGGGCTTCCTCCCTTTCAGTGGGTGGGGGAATGCCCCAGGGCCAGGCAGGGGGGGCTCCCAGCCACCCAGGCGCCCCTTGCCACACATCAGAAAGGCTTGCCTCCTCGGCATCGCAGGCGCTCCGTCCTCACATCCTCCTCCGGGGAGAGGATCCAAGCCTTACAAAGTCCACCCTTCTGACCCCTCTTTCCTGGCGGTTGTCCTTTTCTTCTTCTTCTTCACCTGTTCTCCTTTTATGAGGGCTCCCAAGCCTTTCCTGGCTGTTGTCCTCCTTAAAGTCGACTCAAGTCTTTCCAAGGCAGTGCCTTTTTCTTCTCTTCTTGACCCGTTCTCCTTTTATGATAGCTCCCAAGCTTGGCTGTTGTCCTCCTTAAAGTGGACTCAAGTCTTTCCAAGGCAGTGCCTTTTTCTCCTCTTCTCGACCCGTTCTCCTTTTATGACGGCTCCCAAGCCTTTCCTGGCCCTTTCCCTCTCTTGTTACTCTGTCCTCCTCCTTCCTCTTAACTCTTTCCCAGCCAAGGTTCCGTCCTTCTCTTCTCGCCCCTTTTAACGGCGCTCTCTTTGGTCCATGGGGTGTCCTCCTCTCTCTGCCCGCCCTACCTCTTCACAATCCGCGGGGCTTTTTTCTTCACCGGCGCCTTTTTGCCGCGCATCGCCCCCGCGGGGCCAGCGAGCTTGAGGTCGGCGGGCAGCTTGACCCCCTTCAGGCTGGCTGCAGCTCGGGCGCTCTCCCGCCTTGCTTCCCTCGCTCCTCCAACTCGCTTTGGAACAACTGGCTGCGGAAAGCGAGGGCTCCTGCCTGAACCAACGCAGGGAAAGGGCTGGCGGGGATTTGGGGCTGAAACGTCACTCTGAAGCTGCACTTCCAGCGAGAGACCACCACTCTACTCGCACACCCTTCGACTTCTGAACGGCCAGCGCTCCGCCTCGCCCCTTTATATATATAACCCTTGGAAGGGTCCATTACCGGACGTCACAGAGGGGTGCGCCCTTCCCCACAAATCAACTGCTTCTGATATTAAAGGGAAGCGCTAACATCCTGGGTCGTATAGACTGGGGGGAAAAAAAGAAATGCTTTGTTTCCTTTACGTGCTCTTTCGTTTCGATCATGGTGAGATAATACCACAACAAAATCTTGGTTTGGTCCACGTCATTTTCGCGGCAGCCTCTTATGCACAGACCGCGCTTGCGTTTACGCCGAATCCTGGCTCTTCCGTAAAGTGCGTGGTTTACGGAAAAGGCGCAAAGGAAAGGGTTTCAACGGCTCGGAGCGGAATGTGGTACCTGGCAGAGAAGAAGGGGGCGTGGCCTCTGGAAAGAGTCCTCCAAGGCCTGGCTCCCCTCGCTTCTCCACAGGGAAGGTTTGGCCTGATAGTAGTCCTGCCAGTCACTGCTAGCTATGGTTGTATCCCGTGCTGTTTGTGCGAGATCCAGCAAACGCCTCCCAACAAAGGATTCCCCCAAGCAGTAAGCAGCCAGACCTTGAAGCTGAAAGGCTATTCAATGCTAATCAAGGTGGCCAATTGAAACATTCACACCTGCCTCAGACAAACAAGAGTTCTGTCTCCCACCCTGGACATTCCACAGATATATAAATCCCACTTGACTAATTTCTAACATACCTCACAACTTCTGAGGATAGCTGCCATAGAAGCAGGTGAAACATCAGAAAATAATGCTTTCTGTTTTGAATGTATTTTATCTTGTTTTACTGTGGTTATTTGGGCTTGGCCCCATGTTAGCCGCCCCGAGTCCCTGCGGGGAGATGGAGGCAAGGAACAAAAATAAAGTAGTTGTTGTTGTTATTATTATTATTATTATTATTATTATTATTATTATTATTATTATTATTATTGCTTCTGGAACATGGCCATACAGCCCGGAAAACTCAAAGCAACCCAGAAATAATGGACAACCTATTATTATTATATTACTGACACAAAAACACAGCATGACACAGCAAACGAGATGTATATCTTATATCTTAGGGACCGCCTCATTCCTTTTATTCATCAGTGGTCACCTCGATCCTCCCAGGAAATTCTCCTATACGTACTGGGCCCTAGGGAGGTACACCTGGAAGCTACAAGGCATAGAGCCTTTTCGACCTATGCTCCAATTCTGTGGAACTCATTGCCTCCATATGTTAGAGCAATGTTGGAGTTGCAACCTTTTGTAAAAGTGCTCAAGACTTGGCTGTTTGGTTGTGCATTTAAGTAATTCAGATCTAATTTGACAAATAGTCACTGTTGAATGTTTTTATGTTAAATGTTTTTATATTGTGGAATGATATTTTAAATTGTAAGTCGCTCGGAGCACTCTGGTGGAGAGTGACTAATTAAGAAATGAAGTGAAGTGAAGTGAAGTGAAGTGAAGTGAAGTGAAGTATATGCTGGATTTTGTATCACAGAATCACAAGTCAAACACTTCCCAAGCATTTAAGCCTGTGTGATGTATTTTCAAATGATGCACACAGACCCAAGTAAGGTGGCCTTTTGCAGTTGACAGATCATGATTTTGTCAATGTTTACTGTTTTCAAATGCCAACTGTGATCTTTTAGCATGGCACCCGGTGTGCTGTTTATCACTGGAACCACCTGTACCCCCCAATGGGTGCCACCTTGTCATGGTGGGGGGCTTAATTGCTCCAAGGATGCTGAATGCTGTGCTGGCAGTACTGTAACTACCGGCAGGTCCAACCCAGCCAGAGAGGTCTCAGCTTAGGAGTGGAACTAAGAGCACCTAACCCATTAGCACTATGGAGAAACAAACCAAAACAAAGTTATACTGGCTCAGTCGTCACCCAGGATAAAAAGGACCACCGTGGATGCTGCTGATTCTGGACATCCATCGACAAGTGGGCTACGAAATCAAACTACAGTAGAGTCTCACTTATCCAACATAAACGGGCCAGCAGAACGTTGGATAAGTGAATATGTTGGATAATAAGGAGGGATTAAGAAAAAGCCTATTAAACATCAAATTAGGTTATGATTTTACAAATTAAGCACCAAAACATCATGTTATACAACAAATTTGACTGAAAAATTAGTTCAATTCATGGTAATGCTATGTAGTAATTACTGTATTTACAAATTTAGTACCAAAATATCATGATGAATTGAAAACATTGTCTACAAAAATGCATTGGATAATCCAGAACATTGGATAAGCGAGTGTTGGATAAGTGAGACTCTACTGTACAAATAAACAGTCACAGAAATGGCAGAAATATACAATGTCAGAATACCACACTATTATTATTATTGACACAACGACGTTGTATGACACAGCAAACAAGATAGATATGCTGGATTTCATTTCACAAAATCACAAGTCGAACACTTCCCAAGTGTCTAGGACTGTGTGATGTATTTTCGGATGATGCATGCAGATCCCAGTAAGGTGGCCTTTTGCAGTTGGCAGATCGTAATTTTGTCAATGTCTATTGTTTCCAAATGCCGGCTGAGATCTTTTGGCACGGCACCCAGTGTGCCCATCACCACCGGGACCACCTGCACTGGTTTCTGCCAGAGTCTTTGAAGTTCAGTCTTGAGATCCTGATAGCGGCTGAGTTTTTCCTGTTGTTTTTCGTCAATGCGACTGTCACCTGGGATGGCAACATCAATGATCCAAACCTTGTTCTTTTCCACAACTGTGATGTCTGGTGTGTTGTGTTCCAGAACTTTGTCAGTCTGGATTCGGAAGTCCCACAGTATCTTTGCATGTTCATTTTCCACAACCTTTGCAGGTTTGTGATCCCACCAGTTCTTAACTGCAGGGAGGTGATACTTGAGGCATAGGTTCCAATGAATCATTTGGGCCACATAGTTGTGCCTCTGTTTGTAGTCTGTCTGTGCAATTTTCTTACAGCAGCTGAGGATATGATCAATGGTTTCATCGGTTTCCTTGCACAGTCTGCACTTTGGGTCATCAACTGATTTTTCGATCTTGGCCTTGATTGCATTTGTTCTGATGGCTTGCTCCTGGGCTGCAAGGATCAGGCCTTCTGTCTCCTTCTTCAGGGTCCCATTCGTGAGCCAGAGCCAGGTCTTCTCTTTATCAGCTTTTCCTTCAATTTTGTCAAGGAACTTTCCATGCAGTGTTTTGTTGTGCCAGCTGTCAGCTCTAGTTTGTAGTGCGGTTTTCTTGTACTGGTTTTTTGTCTGCTGTGCTTTGAGGAGTTTCTGATTTTTGACTTCAATCAAAGCAGGTTCTTCACTTTGTTTTACATATTCTGCCAGGGCATGTTCTTCTTCTTTGACTGCTTGTTTTACTTGCAAGAGTCCTCTGCCCCCTGATCTTCTAGGCAGATACAGCCGGTCAACATCACTGCGAGGGTGCAGTGAATGATGAATGGTCATGAGTTTTCTTGTTTTTCTGTCCAAATTGTCCAGTTCTGCCTGTGTCCAATTTATAATGCCAGCAGTATATCTTATGACAGGTATGGCCCAGGTGTTTATGGCCTTTGATGGTGTTGCCTCCATTGAGCTTGCTTTTGAGAATTTTTCTGACCCTTTGTGTGTATTCCTTACTGACCACAGTCTTCACATGTTCATGCTTGATGTTGTCCAGCTGTAATATGCCCAGATATTTATAGGCCTCTGGCTGGTGACACCTTATTGTTTGGCCATTGGGCATATTGATGCCCTCACTTTCAATTATTTTTCCCTTCTTCAATGCCACTGTCGAACATTTGTCCAAACCAAACTCCATGTTGATATCAGTGCTAAAAATTCGGACAGTGTTGGTCAGAGATTGGATTTCAGTTTCCATTTTCCCATATAGCTTCAGGTCATCCATGTACATCAAATGTGAAATTTTATGAGAATTCTTAGATGTTTGGTAGCCGAGATTTGTTTTTTGTAAGATTGTTGACAGAGGGATCATGGCAATAATGAAAAGCAGAGGGGACAATGAGTCTCCCTGGAAAATTCCTCTCCTGATGTTGACAAGTCCATAACTTTCATTTCCAACAAACAGTTCAGTTTTCCAGTGATCCATCATGTTTTCAATGAAGGTGCCAACGTTTTTACTAATCCAGATGGCGTCCAGGCACTTGATGATCCAGCTGTGTGGGAGTGAGTCAAAGGCCTTTTTGTAGTCAATCCACGTCATGTGAACATTAGCTTTTCGGCTCTTACAGTTCTCCAGAATCATTTTGTCAATCAATAACTGGTCTTTTGTGCCCCTGCTTTTCCGTTTGTTGCCTTTCTGTTCATCTGGCAAGATGTTTTTTTTCTTCAAGATAGTCTTGAATTCTGTCAGCTATGATGCCAGTCAGTAGTTTAAACATAGTGGGCAGACACGTTATTGGCCTGTAGTTTCCTGGTGCTGCTCCATTTGCTGGATCCTTTTGTATCAGGTATGTTCTTCCAGTTGTTAGCCATTCACTGATACTTCCTTTCTGCAGCATCTCATTGAATTGTTGGGCCATTTTTCCATGTAAACTAATCAGATGTTTGAGCCAAAATCCATGAAGTTGATCACTACCAGGCGATGTCCAGTTCTTGACTTTTTGCACTCGTTTGCTGATCATTTCAGTTGTTATTTCCATCTGTTCCATTTTGTTCTGTGAGAATTTTCCTTCAAACTCCTTTATCCACCCAGCGTTTTTGTTGTAGTTCTTATTGTTTTCCCAAAGCTCTTTCCAGAACTTCGTTGTTGCAGTTTTCTCTGGCTTTATGGTTACTGTGTCTGTTTTTTGGTTCAGGCTCTGATAGAACCGTCTTTGGTCTGATTGAAACAGTTGATTTTGTCTGTACTGGATGATTCTGGCTTCATACCTTTCAATTTTTCTGGCTGTTGCTGTAATTTGTTCTTTCACAATTTCCAAAGCTTCTTCAATTTTTCTGGTGTTCAGCCAGTACTTTCGGATCAGGTATTGCTTGATTTTGTCATTCTTCAGTTTCTTCTCTTTCATATTTTTCAGGTTACTTGCATCTGATCTAAGCTTTTTGATTTTCAACTCTAGCCTGACCTTCCACTTCGGTTTTCCAGTCGATTTTCTTTGGGGCTGCCTTGGTTGTAGGAGCCCAAGCTCTTCTGTTACTATCACTGCTGCACTGTAGGCATACTGGTTTGTTTGTTCAATTGATGTTATTTGGACAGTGGAGAGTACTGCATTCACATCTTTCATGAGAGGCGCCAGGTGTCTCTTGAGCACTGTTTTTAGAGTTGGGAGCCGCTTTCTTATTGCATTTGCTGCAGCATGAGCCATGATCTTATCCTTGAGCTCTTGTTGTCTTGCTGTCAAGGTTCCTGGTGGTTCAGCAGATGTTTCAAGTGCTGGTTCATGAAATTCTTGCAAAAGCTCCACACTTTCTTCTGGTTCAATCTGTTCCACCATTCCAAGTGTTGCTGGAGTCTCTGCTGCTGTCTGTGCTGTGGTCTGATGGTAATTTACTTTGCAAATTTTCTGGATTTCTTCGAGTTCAACTTCACTGAACACTTTGTTTCTGATTATGAATCTTCGTTGGTCAGCCAGTCGGGGTTCTGTTATCTGTGAGTCAGGGTACTCTTGTTTCCACAGTTGATGCATCCTTTTTTGGTAGCCATGCATTTGAGGTTCAGATTTGTAGTAGCATTTCATAATTGTGCAGTTTTCTGGCATTGTGTATTTCTGCCGCTTCTGTGACTGTTCATTTGGGGTTTGATGATTCCGTAGCCCACTTGTCAATGGATGTCCAGAATCAGCAGCATCCACCGCAGTACTTTTTATCCTGGGCGACGACCGAGCCAGTATAGACTTCGTTTGGGTTTGTTTCTCCATAATGCTAATGGGTTAGCAATACAAAAATGCATTGGATAATCCAGAACATTGGATAAGCGAGTGTTGGATAAGTGAGACTCTACTGTACAAATAAACAGTCACAGAAATGGCAGAAATATACAATGCCAGAATACCACACTATTATTATTATTATTATTATTATTATTATTATTATTATTATTATTGTATGACACAGCAAACAAAATAGATATGCTGGATTTTGTATCACAAAATCACAAATCGAACACTTCCCAAGTGTCTAGGATTGTGTGATGTATTTTCGGATGATGCGTGCAGATCCCAGTAGGGATCTTCTTCCTCCTCTTCTTCCTATTATTATTATTATTATTATTATTATTATTACTACTACTACACTGTGAAAGCCACTCACTGCATGGCTATCAGCCTCCTCCCAATAGACTCAAATCAAGGAAAAGCTTCATGAGAACCACCACTCCTCTAAATGTTCCAACAGAAACAGCAAGAATATCCCTGTGGGCAGAAAAATCAGGCAGTTCCAACTGGATGGCCCCCTAGGAGGGTCTTCCTCCTAGGGAAAACCACAGGCCCTTCCACACAGCCATATAACCCAGAATATCAAGGCAGAAAATCCCACAATATCTGCTTTGAACTGGGTTATCTGAGCCCACACTCCCATATATTCCAGTTCAAAGCAGATAATGTGGGATTTTACTCAGCTGTGTGGAAGGGGCCTAAGAATGGGCAACTTGGAAGTCCTTGAACAAACTCAGAAGTGGTGTTGTAAGATCAAAAGACAACCTGGCATAATGGCACTACTGTCCTAGAAGATTCCTCCACCTTGTGCGACTGTGGAGCAGAACAAACAACTCAGCATCTGTACGCTTGCCCACCATGCCCTGCCTCATACACAAAGGAAGAACTGGGTTGCTGTGAGTTTTCCAGGTTTTACGACCATGTTCCGAGAAACATTTTCTCTGGACATTTTGCCCAAATCTATGGCAGGCATCCTCAGTGGTTGTGAGGTATATTGGAAACTAGGCAAGTGAGGTTTTCTGACGTAGTGGTTATTAGAGTGGTCCAGCATTTCTGTGTTCTCAGATAATATGCTGTTGTCCACCACGTCAGACTACACAAAGAAGCCAAGCATGTGGACAATTTCAAGAGAAAGGAGGAAATAATGAAAATGAACAAAATCTGGCTACCAGTATTTAAAAAAATTAAAGAATCAGGACAGTAAATAAAGAACAACACTCAAAAATAGGGGAATTCCAGACATGAAATAATCAGGACCAGCTAACACCTCCCAACACAGGATCCCCAGGTAGGAATCAGCCAGGCTTTGAAGCTGCAAGGCTTTTCAATGCTAATCAATGTGATCAATTGCAACATTCACACTTTCCTCCAGCAGACAAGAGTTCTTTCTCCCACCCTGGACCTTCCACAGATATATAAACCTCACTAGCCTAGTTTCCAATATACCTCTGAGGATACTTGCCATAGATGTGGGTGAAACGTCAGGAGAGAATAATTCTGGAACATGGCCATACAGCCTAGAAAACTCACAGCAACCCAGTGATTCTGGCCATGAAAGCCTTGGATAACACAACGCAGTCGCTGTTGCCCGTTTTTGGTGTAAAATTATTTATCTGCTTGTGCTCCCTTTATTTTATCAGTTTTTATACTTATTTATTTCGCTTTTGACACGAATTAATAATAATAATTACTGTTTCTATTAAGAAGAGTGAGATTCTTCCCCTTGTTTACCACAGTCACGTGGAGCTTTTTGCATCCCCCTCCCTTTTCTCCTCCTCCTTTTTGCTTCACCCCTTTCCTCCCTTTTAGGTAAACAAGGCAACTGTCTCCGCCGGAGCCTCCAGGATCCCGCCCCTTTGCTCCCTCCCTGGAGGCCTTCCTTGCGCTCCCCCTTTTCCTGGCATTCTTCTTCACAGCAGCAAGCGCTGTCTTTTCTAAGGAGAGTGGCTTCAAGAATGAATGCATTTTCATTTCTTTTAAATATAGAAACGAATGCAGTTTGACACCACTTTTTAGCAGCCAAGGGATCCTGTGAGTTGTAGTTTTACAAGGTCATTGGCCTTTTCTGCCCAAAAAGGGCCGGTGTATCACCAAGCTGCAAATCCCATGCTCCCACAGCTTTAGCCAGGGCAGTTCCAGTGGTGTCAACCTGCATTGTTTCTCCACTGTAGATGCACCCTCAGGCATTGGGCCAAGTTGGGCCCTCCCGGGGTTTTGGAGTCCGGCTCCCACCATTCCTAACAACCTCAGGCCCCTTCCTTTCCCCCCTCAGCTGCTTAAGCAAGCTGTTAGGAATGGTGGGAGTTGAAGTCCAAAACACCTGGAGGACCCAAGTTTTCCCAATGCCTGTTCTAGATTCTTTAGAGCATTCGTGGGCAAACTTCGGCCTTCCAAGTGTTTTGGACTTCAACTTGCACAATGTTGGCTGTTAGAAATGGTGGGAGTTGGAGTCCAGAACCCCTGGAGGGATAAAGTTTGCCCATGTCTGTTGTACAGGCTGGGCAGGGGAAGGATCCCTTTTGTAGCACAATGCAGCTGCTCATAGAGTTTAGTCGTGTTATGTACAGCCAGGTTATGTTGGCCTGGTCTTCAAGGTTCTTATTAGGGACCCTGCCCAGGTCTTGCAAACTTAGGGCTGAGTTTAACATGACAACTCACACCATCAAATCACTTGAAAGAAATCTGGCTCCCTGTATTATCAAGATGCTGTGTTTGTCTGACTCTAAAATCGCCAGGCCCCTGTGTATGTCCTTTTTCTTTATTTAACATGTAATCGGTTTATGATCTCTTCCTCAGTGATTTAGGAATTGCATAAATTTTCTTTGCTTTCAAAATAGTAATTTGACTGATTTTACATAGGACGTCAATCCCTATCTGTGCTTTTTTAGACTTTGGAAATCAGCTCATAGAAATCAGAAGAACCATATGTCCTTGAGTTTTAAAATATCAATCAATCAATCAATCAATTCCTTGTAATCTTCTGGACTGGAGTTGTTTTTTGTCTTATGAGATCAGTTTAGCTTTTAGAAGGCCTCGTGGCACAATGGATTAAATCCTTGTGCCGGCAGGACTGCCGACTTGAAGGTTGGGTTGCTGACCTGAAGGCTTCCGGTTTGAATCTGGGGAGAGCACAGATGAGCTCTCTCTGTCAGCTCCAGCTCCCATCAAAAACATCAAAACATCTGGGTGTCCCCTGGACAATGTCCTTGCAGACAGCCAATTCTCTCACACTAGAAGCAACTTGCAGTTTCTCAAGTTGCTTCTGACACAAAAAATTAGCTTTTGAATATTTAAATGTTTAATGCATTATAACATTCTCTCTCTCTCTCTCTCTCTCCCCCCCCCCCCCCCCCCCCCGCTCTTGCCACAGGAAGGTAACAAGTGCTTTATCCTTTAGGAGGGAATGAGGAAGATGATATTATAGATGTACTAGCTGTGCCCGGCCACGCGTTGCTGTCGCAAAGTATGGTGGTTTGGGAAATAAAGGATTGAGGAATTGGTGGTAGTTAAGGTAAAGGGTCCCCTGGGCTGAGTGGGTTGGTAGGAGACCAAGTGAGCGGAGCTTAGCCTTCTAACTGGCAGCAATTGGATAAAAACAATTATTCCTCTCCCTCTAATTAGGACTTTATTTTTCTTTTCTTTTTGTTGTATCAACCTAGAGGCATGGATGAGGGGTTGTGATGTCAATTTTCGAGGTTGTGGGGTGTTTAGTTTAGTTGTTTTGTCCGCTGCCGTGATGCCATCACTCTTTTATGTATATAGATAGACTAGGGATCTATCTACACTGTCTTAGAAACTCCAGATTATCTGCTTTAAATTGAATTATATGGCAGTGTAGACTCATATAATCCAGTTCAAAGCAGATAATGTGGATTTTCTGCTTTGATAATCTGGATTATATGGCAGTATAGAAGGGGTCTGAGTTTGTAAGACCTGAACAGGGTGTTTGTTAACAGGGTAACTTGAAGGTCTCTAATTTATATGATTGTCATAACTGAAGTCGACCTGATCGCAATTAACAACAAATAACAATCCAACTTCTCACAAACCTGAACTAGAAAAGACCATTTGGGCTTCTCCAATGTCTTTATAGGGATACAAAGGAATATGTTTTCAATTTTCTTATCACAGTGATGAACTACATTTCTAAGGCCCCTTCTACACTGCCCTAAATCCCAGGATCGAATCCCTGATTATCTGCTTTAAACTGGATTATATGTCTCCACTGCCAGATAATCTGGGATAAAAATAATTTAGGAACAGATCCTGGGATATAGGGACAGTGTGGAAGGGGCCTAAACTGATCCAATGATTTGGCAATTCCTAATCAATCCAGGGGAGCCCCCCCCCCCCCAGTGGCACAGAGGGTTAAACTGCTGAGCTTCTGAACTTGCTGACCGAAAGGTCAGTGGTTTGAATCCAGGGAGAGGGATGAGCTCTCGCTGTTATCCTCAGCTTCTGCCAACCTAGCAGTTTGAAAACATGCAAATGTGAGTAGATCAATAGGTACCGCTCCAACGAGAAGGTAACGGCACTCCATGCAGGCATGCTGGCCACATGACCTTGGAGGTGTCCATGGACAATACAGGATCTTCAGCTTAGAAATGGAGATGAGCACCAACCCCCAGAGTCGGACACGACTAGACTTAATGTCAGGGGAAAACCTTTGCCTTACTAATCAATCCAGTTTGGCTCTTCTTAATGGATTGCACTGGCCCAACCTGTTTTTTTTAATACACTTTAAAAAAATTCATTACATATTGATTTGTAGCATAATTAGTCTATAAACACCAGGGACTTCAGGACCTTTATCTGACTTTAATTCAGTGTGTGGTATATTTGCCACAAAATTGATACCTTCAATAAAACATGCCACCTTTTAATTACATTACAATGTATCATCTCCTCTTCCTCCTCTTTCTTTGTATCCTGCCTTTCCCCCAGTTTGAGGCTTAAAGTGGCTTACAAAATATTTAACTAGTTAAAAATCCACAAAATGTATCAGTTTAAAAGTGATTAAAATATCAAGTCAAATTAAAATGCATTAGAAATATAAACAACAGCATAACAAAAACAGAAAATGTGGCAAAAAGGATGGGCCTTGTACAATCAGCCCCCAAAAGCCTATTAAAATGTTTTTTCCTGCTTACGGAAAGATAGGGAAGAGGATGACAGTCTGGCTTCTCCGGGAAGAGAGTTCCAGAGCCTACGAATAGCCACTGAGGCCCCTTCTACACTGCCATATAAAATCCAGATTATCTACTCTGTACTGGATTATGGCAGATGCAGGGCTCTTCCAGACAGATCCTATATCCCAGGATCTGATCCCAGGTTTTCTGCTTTAAATTGGGCTATATGAGTCCACCCAGCGAGATAATCTGGGATAAACAGAAAACATGGAATCAGATCCTGGGATATAAGATATGTCTGGATGGGTCCTCATATAATCTAATTCAAAGCAGATAATGGGAATTATTATCTTCGATAATCTGAATTACATGGCAGTACAGAAAAAGCCTGAGAAAGCCCTCATGTGTCCATTTAGTGTTTCAGATCTGTGATTTCCAGTAACTGGATTGCTGTGCCCCATATCATTAAATGACAGTGGCATGTGCATTCACTTCACTGCCATTTAGCAGTGTGGCATATGATAGTCCATGCTTTTTCATGTCCCAGATTTGAACCTACTGTACTTGGCAGAATCACCTTTCTATAACTGAAAATCACGGGAACTGTAGTTTGGTGAGGTACAAACTATAGCCCCCATGATTTCATCACAATAAGCCATGATTGTTAAAGTGGTGTCAAACTGCATTGATTCTACAGTATGGGTGTACCCTGTAAGACATTCAGGTTCTTGTTTTCCAACCTTTCCAGTGTTATTTCAACTGCATGTTTAGATTATCTTGCTGGAGATTGCACCTCTACCACAGGTATTTTGCAGCCTGATACATTCTTTTCCATTAGAAATACCCCGAGAAAATGCCTACAATGCAAGGTAATCCTCCAATGCGATTCTATAGCCAGCTTCCAGATGAAGGTGGAAGAGTTGTGTTGGAAAACCTAGAAGTTCCTAGACGTTTTTTCTCCGTAAAAAAAGCAATGTCTTTATTCACATTGTTTCACATTCATGGTTTTCCTGTGACCTTAAACCTCACTGAATGTGAAGGACAGGCTATATATTTATTATTCTCATGTAGGGTTAATTAGACCACTTATTTTGTAAGCCACAAAGCAAGAATTGGCTAACTCAATCAGTCTTAATTACTACGTAGAATCAGTGCTAAACTTGATATCTGTCAACAGACCTGAACTGAAATTGGCATGTGCAATAATAAGCCAGTGTTTCTCAAACTCTGCTCCTCCAGGTGTTTTGGACTTCAGTTCCCACAATTCCTAACAGCTGCTAAACTGGCTGGGAGTTTTGGGACTTGAAGCCCAAAACACCCGGAGGAGCAGTTTGAGAAACACTGTAACATGCAATGGGATAAATATATTTTGGTGTTAATACTTGATTTGAATAGTTGACTACAAAGCCAGACATTTTAATTTTAATTTTTTTTAACCCTGCCTTGTAAATAATTGTTTAAAGTACAGTACATAGAACTCATAGAAGCCCCTGATGGCGAAGTGGGTTAAAACGCTGAGCTGCTGAACTTGCTGACTGAAAGGTTTGAATCCAGGGAGCGGGGTGAGCTCCCACTGTTAGCCCCGGCTTCTGTCAACCTAGCAATTCAAAAACATGCAAATGTAAGTAGATCAATATGTACCGCTCAGGCGGGAAGGTAACAGCGCTCCATGCAGTCATGCCAGCCACATGACCTTGGAGGTGTCTACAGACAACGCTGGCTCTTCGGCTTAGAAATGGAAAGGAGCACCAACCCCCAGAATCAGACACAACTAGACTTAATGTCAGGGGAAAACCTTACCTTTACCTTACATAGAAGTCATACCCTGCTCTGTTCCCTTATATAAAGTCTCTACCTTATGTATTTTTCAAGACCAATTCCAATATAGATATTACTTCTGATTCCACCAGTAGAGCCAAATGTAGTTCTTTAGGACTAGTTTAGCAATTGTAGCATATGTTCTGCGTGTCATGCATGAGCTATTTTATAAATAGAAAATAAGTTTAATTTCACCTGAAATATTTGACAACGCTATCTGGCACTAGTAAACTAAATGTAGAAAAGTCACCCGATATGCCTACCTATATATCAAAGGCGAGAACCATGTAGCCCTCCAGTTGTTGAACTACAACACACAGCACCCATCATTGGCTGACTGGGACTGCTGGGTCCAACAGTGAAATAACAATATCTGGAGTGCCACATGCTTGCTGTCCTTGCCTATATATACACCTATATACATATATTGAACTGGGTTATCTGCATCCACACTGCCATATATCCCAGTTCAAAGCAGAAAATGTGGAATTATATCCAGCTGGGTGGAAGGGACCATAGAAAATGTGAGTTTGAATATATGCCTTTTCCCTCACAGCTGAAGGTTGGTGATTCTCTCATATATATATATATATATATATATATATATATATATATATACACACACACACACACACACACACACTACCTATGCCCCGCCACGCGTTGCTGTGGCAAAGTGGTGGTGGTATTAGTTAAAAATTGTTGTGTAATTTTTATTTGACGTTATTTGTATTTTTTAATTAATTTTATTGTAAGTTATCTTTTTATTTATTATATTTTATTATTTTCTTGTATTATTTTTAGTTATTTTCTGTTATTATAGTATTTTATTGTATTAATCTTTTAGTGTTTTTAATTATTTTTAGTGTTTTTTATTATTTTTATTGGGTTGCTAGGAGACCAAGTTGGAGGAGCTTAGCCTTCTAACTGGCAGCAATTGGATAAAAGCAATTATTCCTCTCCCTCTAATTAGGACTTTATTTTTCTTTTCTTTTTGTTGTATCAACCTAGAGGCATGGATGATGGGTTGTGTTGTCAAATTTCGAGGTTGCGGGGCCTGTAGTTTTGTTGTTTTGTCCGTCGCCGTGATGCCATCACTCTTTTATATATATAGATATCACCAACCTTCAGTCGTGAGGGAAAAGGCACATATTCAAACTCACACTTTCTATGGCCCCTTCCACACAGCTGAATAAAATCGGCTTGAATATATTCCAGCTGAACTGGTATATATGGCAGTGTGGACACAGATAAACCAGTTCAAAGCAGATATTGTGGGATTTTCTGCCTTAATATTCTGGGTTATATGGCTGTGTGGAAGGGCCCTATGATACCTTGCAGACATATTCTAAGGCCCTAGCTTTGGCTGAAAAAATGTATCTCAGGGCTGAACCTTGGCTCAGAACCAGGATTGACTACATGTGATTTTGTCACGTGGAAAGTGGTGTAAGAGCAAAAAGTCAATTGTTTCCTGTGTGTATTTGAATGGACTTTGTAAGGGCAGCTGATAAACATCTTAACACAGACATCTCATAACCATTCCTAAAAGTGTCTATATTTGCTAATACTAGAAGGTATCTGATGTTTATATACATCAACAAAGGTTTAGCAAAAGCAAAAAACAAACACTTGACTGTGATTAGGAGGAAAAGACTTTAGCCTCATCTTCATTACCCTTCCCCTTCCCAGCATGTGTAGATGACTACTCTTGTAAACTTCAAATAAATTACTCTCACTTTTAAGTTATTTCCTTTCATTCAAAGAACAAATAATTTAATTTATGAAAGGGATCCATTTTTAATATTGTTT
Organism: Anolis carolinensis; assembly: GCF_035594765.1. NCBI lineage: Eukaryota > Metazoa > Chordata > Lepidosauria > Squamata > Anolidae > Anolis > Anolis carolinensis. Next base: position 76,758,052 of record NC_085842.1, on the reverse strand, counting down.
TTAATTACTTTCTTGGAAAACAAAACAAAGCAAACAAAAACTCAAGTGAAGTAATAAATAAAAGTGCACTTTAGCACAATTGGATGTTTTCCCAGAGTAGCCAGTCTTTGTTTCTATACTTATGCTCCTGGAAGAGCTGGTCTTCATTTCTGTGTTGTAGCTGCAGATAAACCTGAGCCCTGTTTAAAAACGAAGTGAAAATCATTACATCTGGTCTTCCACAGTTGTGGGCTAGATCTCTGTAGATTTCATTATTTACAGATTTGATTAAAATGTTACCTTTAGGAATCTCTAGATCCTCCAGTGTGATTCTATAGTCACTAAAGGACCTAGAGATTCCTAGGGCCCTTCCACACAGCCATATAACCCAGAATATCAAGGCAGATAATTCACATTATCTGCTTTGAACTGGGTTATCTGAGTCCACACTGCCATATAATCGAGTTCAATATGAATTTTATATTGCTGTGTGAAAAGGGCTTTAGAGAGGTTTCTCTCAAGGCCCTTCCACACAGACATATAACCCAGAATATCAAAGCAAAAAAATCCACCAATATCTGCTTTGAACTGGGATATCTGAGTCCACATTGCCATATATTCCAGTTCAAAACAGATGTGGGATTTTATTCAGCTGTGCAGAAGGAGTCTCAGTTTAAAAAATGCTGGTTTTTAAATTTGTTTTTCCCCCCCTACTTTTATGGGGATTGCACATCCCTACCGTGAACTGTAGGGCTGACTGTAATTGTTTTAACAATATTTTCCTTGCTCAAATATAGGACTTAGTAAACTGTTCAAGGACAGTGCTGAACATTTTTACTCGGTATTCTTGATGTCTCCATACCTAGAGGGCACAGGAATCCTTGCTGTAGAAATTCAGGGAATCTGGATTTTCTGTTGTCTGCCTTAGGGCTGGTTGCATGCAAAACAAGGGTTTGTACAACACAGTTTGACTTTCTTAAGGAATGTATGTGTACTGAATCCTACACAGACACTGCTATAACTTTTTCATAGTGGCTCTTGAAACTATTCTTGCAGAGCATGGGAGGGCAACTGTGGTTAGTTTGGGGGCCAATGGAGAACTCCTGGGATTTGCAGATCACCAAAAAACTGCAAATTGCCAAAATTATTTTAAATGTGTTTCTTAAAACATTAAGTACTACACAACACCTGTGTCAATACCTTCAAAGCAAAATCATGCTTTTGGGAGCATCCAAGTGAGGCAATTTCTACCCTTTTTTGCTAGAAAAAGGAAAGTATGGGAAATTTATACTATGTTAAAAAAAACAGACACCTTCCTTTCAGATCTGCAAGGCCATTCTGAAAAGGCCCATGTGATGAACTGTGCAGGACTGCACTTCGCTCATTCCTGTTATAGTTTCTAGTCACCATTCCAGGAAATAGATGTTCCATCTAATAATGGCTATGTTGTGTTAAAGTGCTGAGCTGCTGAACTTGAGGACCAAAAGGTCCCAGGTTCAAATCCTAGGACCAGAATGAGCACCCACTGTTAGCCGCAGCTTCTGCCAACCTAGCAGTTCAAAAACATGCAAATATGAGTAGATCAATAGGTACCGCTCTGGCGGGAAGGTAGCGGCGCTCCATGCAGTCATGCCGGCCACATGACCTTGGAGGTGTCTACGGACAACGCCGGCTCTTCGGCTTAGAAATGGGGATGAGCACCAACCCCCAGAGTCAGTCACGACTGGACTTAATGTAAGGGGAAAGTCTTTACTTTACCTTTACTTTCTACAGTGCTTGACATCTTGGTGCCTGTGGAAAGAGAGAGCTGCATTGTGAGCAACAACTTTGGAATGCTGAATTGGCCCTTGGTCATGCAAATACAAAAAAACAAACAAAACAAAAACACTTGGTTTGCCCCCCTCCTCAAATCATCTACATATGCCTCTTTTATTAAATCGACACATGTGCATCCTCTTTGTGGGTGTTTCATGGGCCCGGACGACACATGCAACCATTTTTAGAGAAATGGGAGCTGAGCAGCTCATTCTCAGCTTTATACATTTTATCCAGATTTCAGAATAGAACTAACCAATCTACAAACTAGAGGAGAAAAATAAGATGTGATCGTGCATATAAGAGTAACTGGTTTTTATTTCAGCATGAGCTTTTGTAGCTATAAACCTATTATTTCAGTTGCAGCATTGAATGATATTAAGGCTTCAGACATAAAACATATTTATAAAATTGTGGGAGTGGGATAGGATCCAGCTGGATTTGTGGCATGGTATTGTCCCTGTATTATTAATAATGCAGGGACAATACCCTGCCACAAATCCAGCTGGATAAATATATTTTAGGTTGTACATCTGTGGCAGGACCCATTGTTTTTGCTTGTTTTATTTTGAAACATCACATGTCCTTGATGGCACGATAAAAAAATGGTTGGTGATGATGGTGATGATAGAAATGGCAATACGCAATGAACAGTTGCAGAGCATTTTAACCTTCCTGGACAAAAAAGTAGAATTATAGAATAATAGAGTTGGAAGAGACCACATGGATCATCTAGTCCAGCCCCCTGCCATGCAGGAAAAGCACAGTAACGGACATACACATTACAGTCCCTGAACAAGAAAATTACAAATGAAAACAAGACAGAGAAATAGCTTGATTATATAAGCACAAATTCCAATTCATTAATTGAAGTATGAACAAAGGCAGTGGCTTTATGGCATACTTACTTTATGGCATACTACATATATTAACACTAGAGCCCTCGACGCTGTACTTGTAAGCAAAAATAATTGTCTCAGAGGGAGTTTTGAACTCAGGAAAAATGGCTTTTCTCTAAGCAGATTTATTGCTTTCACACATCAGCGTTGACAGACTACTGTAAAGATTTGAAAGACATGTGATCAACTAGCCCAGTCCTTTGAAATTTTAGGACAAGTAATATGATTTGCCTCTTTCTGGATCCTATTACACTCTTAGCATCACTACAAGTGTATAAATATGCTTTACACCTGAGGCCTTAATATCACTGGGTCCAACATCCAAAGAAACACAAAAACTCATGGTAAAATAACAATCACAATTCTTTTTTTACCTCTTCCTATTTCCTCTTTTTAGTGCTACAAGAGATTAACACAGCTACCTTGAAACCTTTAAACTTGATAGCTTTCAGAAAAGGAAGAATTTTCACTAATTCATTAATTTTCAGAAGTGACTTGAGAACATACTGCAAGTCACTTCTGCTGTGAGAAAATTGGTTGTCTACAGAGATGTTGCCCTGGGAACACCTGGATGTGATAGCTGAGAGGCTTCTCTCATGTCCCCGCATAGGAAGCTGGGGCTGACAGACAGGAACTCACCCTGTCTCGTGGGTTCGAACTGGCAGCCTTCAGGTCAGCAATCCAACCTTCAGGTTAGCAGTTCAGTCGGCACAACGGTTTAACCCACTGTGCCACCATGGATGAAAATAGAGTGAAAATACTGATTGTAATAGAGTTTTACAACTGGATCTAGAACTAGAATAGCACCAGCATATGAAAACTTTCTAAAGCAAATAGAGAAGAAAGAGGAATCTAGCTTGACTTTGTTGAAGAAATAGTACCCTCTACTGGTCTTCAACACAAATGAAAACTTTGTTGCACTAAAGATGCAATTGAGGTAAAAAGCACATTGGAAATCACACACAATGTGAAGCTTTGGAATGCTTACAGGTTTGATTCAGCTGTCTTATAGAAACTATTAGAAACAGTAAAGATGAATAGAAATGCTGGCATAATAAAGAAACCGAATGTATAGACTTTCCACAAAGCTATCTCTCGAACTATCATTTCTAGCATTCATTTTTCAGATTATTTGAACAACATTTGTAATATGTTTTAAAATTCTATTTACTATTCAGTGAGACTTCCTGATAAAAAATGAAATAATCAGGATACTGAAAGTGCATCTACACTGTAGAATGAATGCACTTTGACGCCACTTGAATTGCTGTGGCTCAATGCTACGGAATCCTGGGAGTTAGTCCAGATGTATAGAGACAAGAATTATTCTGGACCATCAGTAATGACTGCAGGGGAAAGATTAAGGAGGATCTATTACACACTTTGCCTGTTTTAGGATGAAATGTTGACACTAAACACAGGTTATGGTTTTTAGCAGTCCTGGTCCAACTTAATTACAATATAGTTCAAAGAGTCAATGAACCAATGTAGTGCTTAAAAAAAAAAGACTATTTTGCCTGGTCTCTAGGGGTGCATCTCCACTGCATGAACTAATTCAGTTTGACACCAGTTTAACCGCCACAGCTCACTGCTATGAACTCATGGGAGTTGTAATTTTCAAGGTCTTCGCCTTCTGTGCCCAAGAGTGCTGCTACCTCACCAAACTATAACTCCCACAATTCCATAGCATTGGGCCAGGATGTTAAAGTGGCATAACATTTCATTAATCTTGCAGTGTAGATGGAGCCCTCGCTGGCGCAGCGGAGTAAACTGCTGAACTTGCTGACTAAAAGGTCGGCGGTTAGAATCCGGGGAGAGGAGTGAGCTCCCGCTGTCAGCTCCAGTTTCTGCCAACCTAGCAGTTTGAAAACATGCAAATCTGAGTAGATCAATAGGTTCTGCTCTGGTGGTAAGGCAACAGCGCTCCATTGCAGTCATGGCGGCCACATGACCTCAGAAGTGTCTATGGACAAAACTGGCTCTTCGGCTTAGAAATGGAGACGAGCACCAGCCTCCAGAGTAGGACATGACTGGACTTAATGTCAGGGCAAAACCTTTACCTTTACGGTGTAGATGCACACTAACAGATGATGGGCAATTTCAGGATGGAACATAGTTTATATTTCAGTTTGGTTGCATTGTTTTGGAAATCACGCTTCAATTGTAACTTACTTCACTTTCCCATTTTTGGTATGCGTAGGAATCCACCAGTATGGAAACAGAGAAATGAATCATCTGCTTGGGTTTCAGGAAACAGGAGATGCACGAAACACTCAAGAAAACTCTCACAACAACATCCCACTACTTCCAGGCTTTGACTGACAGCAAAATTATGAGAAGCTAGACTAAATCATTTTGTTGAGATAGAGTTAAAGGTAAAGGTTTTCCTCTGATATTAAGTCTAGTCGTGTCGGACTCTGGGGGTTATTGCTCATCTCCATTTCTAAGCCTAAGAGCCGGCGTTGTCCGCAGATGCCTCCAAGGTCATCTGGCGGGCATGACTGAATGGAGTGCAGTTCCCTTCCCACTGGAGCAGCACCTATTGATCTACCCATATTTGCATGTTTTCGAACTGCTAAGTTAGCAAAGCTGAGGCTAACAGTGGGAGCTCACTCCACTCCAAGGATTCGAACTGCCGACCTTTCGATCAGGAATTTAGCAGCTCAGCCGTTTAATCTGCTGCGCCACCGAGGGCCAGGAGATAAAATTTCCTGATTATTTTTTCACATTACATATAACCTTTTAAGGAAAGAATGTTTGGTGGTTTAGAAATATGCCAATCTTGTAACTTAACCCACTTTTACTGGTGCAGGCCAGTGGTGAAAATGAGCCTTGGAGATTGTCCAGAGATGCATCTATACTAGGCATGGGCCAACTTGGGCCGTGCGGGTGTTTTGGACTTCAACTCCCACAATTCCTAACAGCCTACCGGCTGTTAGGAATTGTGGGAGTTGAAGTCCAAAACACCCGCACGGCCCAAGTTGGCCCATGTCTGATCTACACAGAAGAATAAATGCAGTTTGACACTACAGTAGAGTCTCACTTATCCAAGCTAAACGGGCCAGCAGAAGCTTGGATAAGCGAATATCTTGGATAATAAGGAGGGATAAAGGAAAAGCCTATTAAACATCAAATTAGGTTATGATTTTACAAATTAAGCACCAAAACATCATGTTATGCAACAAATTTGACAGAAAAAGCAGTTCAATACGCAGTAATGTTATGTTGTAATTACTGTATTTATGACTTTAGCACCAAAATATCATGATATATTGAAAACATTGACTACAAAAATGGCTTGGATTATCCAGAGGCTTGGATAAGTGAGACTCTACTGTACTTAAACTGCCCTGGATCAATGCTATGGAATCATGGGAGTTGTAGTTTTACAAGGTCTTTAGCCTTCTCTGCCAAAAAGTACACAACTCCGAAGACTCAATAGGACTGAGCCTTGGCAGTTCCAGTGGTGCCAAACTGCATTGCTTCTAATGAATAGTAGATGCACAATTTCTCTCCTTTCCTGCACCCACTGCCCCTTTAAGACCTCTTCTTGCATCCCGTAAGCAGCTCTCAGCCCGGCTCGCGCTATTCCTTTCCTGCGAGATTATGCTAATTCGCGCTGAGCAAAACATCGTCTGCAAAGGGGCTTGGAAAAGTTACTTCTGTGGGACTACAGTTCCTGAAAGGCCATGCCTCCCTCCCTCCCTTCTGTCAACGTGGCCAGAAGCCATATTGGATGAAGGATCCTGGGAGTTGAAGTCCACCCAAAGAAGGGGATTGAGATCTGCTGGTGTAGATCCATGTTAAAGATTACCTTTCCAATAGAGGAAGTGCTATCTTCATTTGCACTTCTAATACAGACAATATAATCTCTAAAATCATGACAGCAGGGCCGTAGCCAGAAATCTTTTTTGGGAGGGAGGGGGGTTGAACCCCTAGCACACACACACAACTACAACCCTGTCTATATCTGCTTGAGATAGTGCCTGGAGGGACTCTTAATGTTTTGAGTCTCATAGACTTAGCATGGGGATTTGGTTAACCAGTTAAAATTCATGAGTAAACCAGGTTTTTTTTTATAACCTGAAAAAATTCGGGTGTGTGTGTGTGAACCCCTAATCCCCCCCCCCCCCTCGCTACAGGCCTGCAGGACAGTAAATAACGAACAACATTCTGAAAACAGGGAAATTCCAGACAGGAACAATCAGGGCCAGCTAACATCTCCCAACAAAGGATTCCCCCAGGCAGGAAGTATCCAGGCTTTGAAGCAGTAAGGCCATTAAATGCTAATCAAGGTGACTGCAGCATTCATACTTGCCACACCAAGACTATTAATTGCTATTCAACCTGGGCAACCAAGGATTCCACAAGGCAGAAAGCGGCCAGGCTTTTAAACTGCAAGACTATTCAGTGCAATTCAAGCTGGCCAAACAATGATTCCCCTACAAAGGAAGTAGCCAGGCTTCGAAGCGGCTCTTTGATTGAGGGTGCTACTCCAGCTCGCCAAACAAGGATTTCCCTAGCCAGGCATTGAAGCTGCAAGGCTATTCAGTGCAATTCAACCAGACCAACAAAGGATTAACCTTGATAGAAGGCAGCCAGGCTTTGAAGCAGCGATACTACTCTGTACTATTGAAGCTGACCAACCAAAGATTCCCCTAGGTAGCAAGCAGCCAGGCTTTGAAGCAGTGAGGCTATTCATTGCAATTCTAGCAGTCCAAAAAACCATTCCCTAAAACACAAGTACCCACCCTCACAAGCAGCAAGCCTATTCCATTGTATTCCAGCTCACCGAACAAGGATTCCCATAAGAAAACGGCCAGGCTTTGTGGGTGCAAGAATATTCATTGCTATTCCACCTGGCCAATAAATGATTCCCATAAGCCGCAGCAACTCGTGGCCGGGCACAGCTAGTAAGTATATACAGTAGAGTCTCGCTTATCCAAGCTTCTGGATTATCCAAGCCATCTTTGTAGTCAATGTTTTCAATATACCATGATATTTTGGTGCTAAATTCGTAAATACAGTAATTACAACATAACATTACTGCGTATTAAACTACTTTTGCTATCAAATTTCTTGTATAACATGATGTTTTGATGCTTAATTTGTAAAATCATAATGTAATTTGATGTTTAATAGGCTTTTCCATAATCCCTCCTTATTATCCAACATATTCGCTTATCTAACGTTCTGCTGGCCCATTTATGTTGGATAAGTGAGACTCTACTGTATATGTATAGAACTAGGCGATAAAGATATTTATTACTGTCGATTCCTTCTTGCCCACACAGCCCTATATCCCAGAATATGAAGGCAGAAAATCCCACAATATCTGTTTTGAACTGGGTTATCTTAGTCCACAGGAACCCCAGTGGCAAAGTGTGTTAAAGCACTGAACTGGTGTTAAAGCACTGAGCTGCTGAACTTGCAGACCGAAATGTCTCAGGTTCAAATCCTGGGAGCGGAGTGAGCGCCCGCTGTTGTTCCAGCTTCTGCCAACCTAGTACAGTAGAGTCTCACTTATCCAAGCCTCGCTTATCCAAGCTTCTGGATTATCCAAGCCATTTTTGTAGTCAATGTTTTCAATATATCATGATATTTTGGTGCTAAATCCGTAAATACAGTAATTACAACATTACCTTACTGCGCACTGAACTACTTTTTCTGTCAAATTTGTTGTATAACACGAGGAATGGAATGAGGAAGTACAGACACTACTGGACAGTGAAGCAACAGCTCCCCCTGTGGCCGGAATCGTGAAGCTGGGAAAAATGTTAAATGCCTCTGTGTCTGTCTATATATGTTGTTTGTCTGTTGGCATTGAATGTTTGCCATATATGTGTTCATTGTAATCTGCCCTGAGTCCCCTTTGGGGTGAGAAGGGCGGAATATAAATAATGCAAATAAATAAATAAATAAAACATGATGTTTTGGTGCTTAATTTGTAAAATCATAACCTAATTTGATGTTTAATAGGCTTTTCCTTAATCCCTCCTTATTATCCAAGATATTCGCTTATCCAAGCTTCTGCCGGCCCCTTTAGCTTGGATAAGTGAGACTCTACTGTAGTTCGAAAACATGCCAATGCGAGTAGATCAATAGGTACCGCTCTGGCGGGAAGGTAGCGGCGCTCCATGCAGTCATGCCGGCCACATGACCTTGGAGGTGTCTACGGACAACGCCGGCTCTTCGGATTAGAAATTGGGATGAGCACCAACCCCCAGAGTCAGACATGACTGGACTTAACGACAGGGGAAACCTTTAACTTATCTTAGTCCACACTTAGATAATGTGGGATTTTCTGCCTTGATATTCTTGGATATAGGGCTGTGTGGAAGGGGCCTCTCTCGCTCCTCTTGTGAGCTGTTCGCCTGCTTCCTTGGCCAGAGAGTGATTGCTTCCCTCTGCTGGGCGGGCGCTGTATCCGCAGGGTCTTTTCCGCGGCGAAGGGGGCGTGGCGGAGGCCTCTCTCTCTCCTCCCCTTCTCTCCTCTTCCTTCCTCCGAAACTTCCTGTCATGCTGCCTCTTGCTCCGCGTTGCATCAGTCTTCGCCGCCCGGCTGCTACTGCGTCTGCTTCTCCTGCTGCTGGGCCTCTTCCGCGGGTAAGCCAGGAAAAGCGGCCTCTCCTCCTCCTTTTCCGCAGGCCTTGCATGCCTTTCTCTCTCAGCTGGAGGAGGATGGGCAGAGCTCTGGAAAGGCCTCCGTTTCTTCCTCCGGGGCCTTAATGGAGGCTAAAGGTCCTGTCTCTGAGTAAAACAGGCTTGGGTGGGAGGCCTTCAAGGAAGATCAGGTGCTATAGGAGGCATAAGCCAACTAGGGCCCTGGAGGGGTTTTGGACTTCAACTCCCACCATTCCTAACAGCCACAGGCCCTTTCCTTTTCCCCCTCAGCCGCTGAGGGGGAAAAGGAAGGGGCCTGAGGCTGTTAGGAATGGTGGGAGTTGAAGTCCAAAACCCCTCCAGGGCCCAAGTTGGCCCATGCCTGTGCTATAGGCTGTATATTTCAGAACAGGAAACTCACAAAACCTTACCTAAGAAAACCATATGGGGTTGACAGGAGACCTGAAAGCACGCCAACACATATGTGTGCATACCTATATGTGTACAGTATATGTATAGAGTTTCGCTTATCCAACATTCTGTATTATCCAACATAGTCAAATGTTTTTGTAGTCGTTGTTTTCAATACATTGTGATGTTTTGGTGCTAAATTCATAAATACAGTAATTACTACATAACATTATTGTGCATTGAACTGCGTTTTCTGTCAATTTGTTGTAAAACATGATGTTTTGGTGCTTATTTTGTAAAATCATAACACAATTTGATGTTTAATAGGCTTTTCCATAATCCCTCTTTATTAGCCAACATTTTTGCTTATCCTTATTGCAGGCCAGTTTATGTTGGATAAGTGAAACTATTGTATATGTGTATATATACAGTAGAGTCTCACTTACCCAAGCTAAATGGGCCGGCAGAAGCTTAGATAAGCGAATATCTTGGATAATAAGGAGGGATTAAGGAAAAGCCTATTAAACATCAAATTAGGTTATGATTTTACAAATTAAGCACCAAAACATCAATTTGACAGAAAAAGTAGTTCAGTGCGCAGTAAGGTAATGTTGTAATTACTGTATTTACGGATTTAGCACCAAAATATCATGATATATTGAAAACATTGACTACAAAAATGGCTTGGATAATCCAGAAGCTTGGATAAGCGAGGCTTGGATAAGTGAGAGATTACTGTATATACCCTGTTTCCCCTAAAATAAGACATCCCCGGAAAATAAGACCTAGTAGAGGTTTTGCTGAATTGCTAAATATAAGACCTCCCCTTAAAGTAAGACCTAGCAAAGTTTTTGTTTGGAAGCATGCCCGCCAAACAGAACATCAGAACATGCATGATCAGTAAATGTACGTACCATAGATTGTTGTACATGCAAAAAATGGTAGTAACAAGAAATTCTTGTTAGGATTCACATTTTGGCTGGTTATGCTGGTTTGTGATGACAACTACTGTACAATATATAATAAATGTTCATTTTTTGTGAATAAATGTGAATTCTTCATGGAAAAATAAGACATCCCCTGAAAATAAGACCTAGCACATATTTGGGAGCAAAAATTAATATAAGACACTGTCTTATTTTCGGGGAAACAGGGTATGTGTGTTTGTGTGTGTGTATACGAGCATTCCCTAAGTTATTAACAGGATAAATTCTGTAGGTTTGCTCTTGAATTGAATTTGTATGTAAGTCGGAATAGGTACATTTTTCAAAGTGTACCTCCAGCCAAATATATAGAATCCTAGAGTTAGAAGAGATCTCGTGGGCCATCCAGTCCAACTCCCTGCCAAGAAGCAGGAAAGTCACATTCAAAGCACCCCCAACAGATGGCCACCCAGCCTCTCCTTAAAAGCTTCCAAAGAAGGAGCCTCCACCACACTCTGCTGCAGAGAGTTCCACTGCTGGACAGTTCTCACAGTGAGGAAGTTCTTCCGAGTGTTCAGGTGGAATCTCCTTTCCTGTAGTTAGAAGCCATTGTTCTGTGTCCTAGTCTGCAAGGCAGCAGAAAACAAGCCTCCTTCCTATGACTTCCCCTCAAATATTTATACATGGCCATCATGTCTTCTCTTAGCCTTCTCTTCTGCAGATTAAACATGTCCAGTTCTTTAAGCCGTTCCTCCATAGGGCTTGTTCTCCAGACCCGTGATCATTTACTCACCCTCCTCTGGACACATTCCAGCTTGTCAACATCTCTCTTCCATTGCGGTGCCCAGAATTGGACACAGTATTTCAAGTGTGATCTGACCAAGGCAGAATAGAGGGGTAGCATGACTTCCTATATATGTATTCTTTAATTTTTCATAGCACCATGTGGAAGGTTTAACGCCCCTGTGGTGTTTCTTTTGCTGTCTGTGCCTCCGTTCGGAAGATTTCACTTCACTTTCTGTCCCTGTGAGAATTTAATTTTGGAAAATTTGGCTTGTTGTCGAAACAAGGTGGCGCAATGGATTACACCCTTGTGTCGACAGGACCTGTAGGTTGGGTTGCCGACCTGAAGGTTGCCAGTTCGAATCTGAGGAGCTCCCCATGCGGGGGCATGACAGAAGCCTCCCAAAGGATGGGAAAACATCAAAAACATTTGGACTTGGAACAACTGATTTCAGTTAAATGTTTATTGGTGTACTTATACACTGCTTTAGTATATTTAACTTCACAACTGTTGAAATGCTTCTTGACAGCATCTTTGTTTCTTTCAGGCTGGAGGCCTGCTTTCCTGTTTAATACTGTTTAATACTGAGGTCATTCGCACTGGATGCTCTTTTCTCTTAAAATTTGTGAGTAATATTTTTATTATGTTTATTTAGTGCTGGATTTTTCTTTTACATCAAACTAACCGCATAATCAGGTAGTTCTTCCTATCATATAATTAAAATGAACTTTCTGAAGAATTTCTAGTCCTTGTGGTTGCTATTATTTAGCCAACTATTAGTGATGTGAAAGGCAATTTTAAAGAAATAAACCCTACCTTTGATTTCATTGAGATCTCTCTCATTTTTTCCTTTTCAATATTTTTTTCCACTGACAGGTAGGTTATTAATAAATCACAATGAGCAAGGCTTTTAAATTTTTATTTTATTGACTATTTAAATCTTACTTAGTCTGAAAATTCCAGATTAGTTTACTGGTAAAAACATAAATAACAATATAGGAGGAGTGACATTTTAAAAAATGAATAAATCTCAAGCAGTGGAATAATTTTCAATTGCATTAACATTTATTTATTTTATTTTTATGTGTCTCTATATTGAGAGAAACATTAAAATGAATGAATAAATGAATGAATGACACAGCCCAATAATTTTTTCTTGGTGTCTTGGTTTCTAGGCATGTTCTTGGGGTTATTTGGAAAGCACCGATGGACCACATCAGTTTTAGTTTCTTAGATATGGTTATCATGAATTTTTTTGCGTGAACAGGTGGTAACTGGTATATGGCATATGGTCTGCATCTCAAAAACTCGAGCTGATAGGGGAAAACTGGTGTGCCATTTTTGAAATCAGCAGGTCAAATTTACCAAGAAATGGGTCTAATATTTGGGTCACCAAAATGTGTATTGGCTAGTGTAATGATATGTCTAGGCATATAAATTTGCCATCATTTGATGTGGTTTGAGCATTGGGCTACAGCTCTGTAGACCAGCCCTCGAGTCTCTGCTTAGCTGTGGAAACCCACTGGGTGACTTCATTTTCTCAAGCCCTAGAAAACCATATAATATGGTTGTCTTAGGGGGTCTCCATAAGTTGGAAATGACTTGAAGGCACACAGCAATAACAGCAGCAATCAATTGACATTCAACTCTTATGATTGAAAAGTCTTCAGGCTTCTCTGGGAAATGCATTGTATAGTTGGGCAGCCACAAACGAGATGGGTCTTTTCTGGTTTTTATGCACTTCAATGGAAATCCTCTGAACATGGGATCTTGAAGTATAGTCTTAACCAAAACTTGAGCAGATTTCTGCAGGTTCAAGAAGACATTTTTTTAAGCAAATCTGTATAGGAGTGCACTGTAAGGTTCTCTGAAATATCCTCTGAGGCAGCTATTACTTCCTGATGTTGCAGTGCTTTAAGGAAGGTTGTAGCTTATGTACTGGCCCTGTGGTTACTGGACGCTGTTCTCTCAGTACGGTGCTTCAGTTAGTAGAAATGGGCCAAAAGTAATGCTTTGACTTACGCATGGAGTCTGACTTGTTAGCAGCCTCCATAGCCCGGTCATTGTGACACTTTACTTCTTTTTCATGCATAGTACTTTTTTCTGGTGGTAAGAATGTTCAGTTTTGATTTAGTGTTTTTTCTCCTTTTTAAAAAAAAAGATAGAAAAATCCTAACCTGAGCTAATATTTATCATGCAGAAACCAAAGAGTCGACCAGGAGAAGTAAATGCAACAGACCTATTCTAAGAGAAAGCAACATTTAAAACATTGCATTCATTTTCCTTTGCCCTGACTTCTCTGGTATACATTTGGTACAGGCATTATTCTCTCAATCCCCCCAATTTCTTTTGTTTACCACAGGTAGCTATTATTTTATTCTTTTTGCTAAATGGAATTACAGATGTAAACATAAGGAACATACAGTGTGGGAAACTGAGTATATGAGTATTGAATATAGTGGGTATTGTTTCTGGGTGAGGATACATACCAATGTGATGTAAGCGGCTCTCTAGGAACTACAGAAATGGAACTGGTAGAGAAAAGTATTTTGAAGAAAATTGCACCATTATGCATGGTCCACCATGGTACATCTTAGATTATAGCAACTGGAATCCTTGACTGCTGACTCACACTAATTGTAATAAGTGACATGTGCAACAAAATGTACTTTTATATAGCTTATGCACTTTTGGGACAAAAAATGGCCGTAATTTTGTGTCCTGTCTTGTTTCACACAGGGAAAAGATGGTCCAACAAGTTGCAGAAAACATAAGCTTTCCACAAGAGGAAGAGAAAATATTGCAGATTTGGAACAAGCTTAATTGTTTTCAAGAATGCCTGAAACAATCCAAAAATAGGCCGAGGTAGGAATATGCATTCCTAGTTTTGTTCTTTGACATACCTATAAATTGGCAATACGTAGCTTTTATTCACACCTTCAAAGTTTAAGTTGTGTGAGATGCTATGATAAATTCTCATATTTTTGCCCTCAGATTACTGGAAAACATAACACAGTGGAAAGATGTCTGATAAAATTATATGTTTTATATAAAAAAACAAACACAACCCTCCATTCTATAATTATGACATTATTTACCATTTGTTTCACCTAATAAGTATAAAATTAAGAAAAAAACATATTACAGTATTTGTTTTATTTTTCTGCTTGAGAGATTTTTGTTTCTAAATGTGTATACTTTTTATTTGTTTTCATAGGTTTACATTCTACGATGGACCTCCATTTGCCACAGGGCTTCCTCATTATGGACACATACTTGCAGGAACCATTAAAGACATAGTAACTAGATTTGCTCACCAAAGTGGATTTCATGTGGATAGAAGATTTGGCTGGGATTGTCATGGCTTGCCTGTGGTATGCTGCATGTTTTTTTCTTGAATTTTCTTAGTATATAATTGTTTGTCTTCTTGGTTGTCCCTTGACTCCTGGTGTTCTACTATGCTTATATGTGAATCTCTTTTATAAGAAAAATCCACTGAACTTTATAATGAATGGCCTACTTTCAATTTTTCAGATATTAGTGGTCCTAACTAAATTGGAGACATTTTCTTAAATGTGGGCTTCATCCAATATTAGCCATAAGTCAGAATTCTCCTTCGCCTTCTTTCTCTCTGCGCTCTTCAAAATACACTCTGGCAGATCCCCTGTTCTGCTGGAGGAGATCTGAGATATGTTCAGGTCGGAGAAGAGGATATGTTCTGCCAGTAATTTCTGTTTTGCTCTTGAATACATCTCATGGCTTAGTTCATTCTGGACATTGTAATAATAACCTTTATAAGCTGTTTGTGACCACCTTAACACATTTGTTTTTGTGATTTTTTAAGGAATATGAAATTGACAAAGCCTTAGGCATCAAAGGCCCAGAAGATGTTGCAAAAATGGGAATTGCAGAATATAACAACAATTGTCGAGGAATTGTGATGAGGTATTCACAAGAATGGAAAGTGAGTAAAATACATTGTTTTCAATCCCAGCCTTTCGAATAATATCTTCATTACCTAGTATGCACTTTTTCTTCTCCTTCAACACACACACACACACACACATATTGCTGGGATAAAAAAACCCCTTGTTTTGGTATGGCTAAGGATCTAGATAAACTTGACAGAATTTTTAGTGATTAGCAGACCCTTCGTCCTATGGTAATCTGTATAATTTCAAACTGCATTTGAAATGTCTTTGGTTTCAGAAGTAGTGTGAAGTCGACAACAGCTCAAAAACACAAACTCAAAGCTGCTGATAGAAATTCATCTCATAGAATTAATTGCAAGGTACTTTGCATCCCTAATGTTAAAAATCAACATAGAAGGGCAAATGATTGTTACCTGTGTCATAGAATGAAGATAGTTCCAGTGTACTAGTAGTAGAGCACCATGGCTCTGTTTTTATAATGAGACTAGCTTTGCCCAGCCACGCGTTGCTGTGGCTTATGGGAATCATTTGTTGGCCAGGTGGAATAGCAGTAAATAGCCTTGCAGCCTCAAAGCCTGGCCATTTTCTGGAGTAGCTGGAGTAGCACCCTCAATCAAAGATCCGCTTTGAAGCCTGGCTACTTCCTTAGTAGCCGGGCTGGGCGGTGGCACAAGCTGGTTAGCAGCCAGCTGCAACAAATCACTCTGACCAAGAGGTCATGAGTTCGAGGCCAGACCATGTCTGCCTCTGTCTCTGTTCTGTTATGGTATTGAATGTTTGTCTTATATGTGTGCAATGTGATCCGCCCTGAGTCCCCTTTGGGGTGAAAAGGGCGGAATATAAATACTGTAAATAAATAAATAAATAGTAGGGGAATCTTTGTTTGGCCAGCTTAAACTGCACTGAATAGTCTTGCAGCTTAAAAGCCTGGCCGCTTTCTACATAGGGCATCCTTGCTAGGCCAGGTTGAATGGGACGGAGTAGCCTCGTGGCTTCAGAGCTTGGGGGTTTTCTATCTAGGGGAAATCTTGGTTGGCCAGGTTGAATAGTGTTGAATAGCCTTGCTGCTTGCAAGACTGGCCGCTTTCTACCTTGCGGAATCCTTGGTTTGAATAGCAATTAATAGTCTCAGTGTGGCAGGTATGAATGCTGCAATTAGCCACCTTGATTAGCATTTAATGGCCTTGCAACTTCAAAGCCTGTTTGCTTCCTGCCTGGGAGGATCCTTTGTTGGAAAGTGTTAGCTGGCTCTGATTGTTTCCTTTCTGGAATTCCCAATTTCCCTGCTTTCAGAGTGTTGCTCTTTATTTACTGTCCTGTCGCTTATCCAATGTTCTGGATTATCCAATGCAGTTGGCCTTTTAGTAGTCAGTGTTTTTGTAGCCAATGTTTTCAATACATTGCGATGTTTTGGTGCTAAATTCATACAGTAATTACTACATTGAACTACTTTTTCTGTCAAATTTGTTGTATAACATGTTTTGGTGCTTAATTTGTAAAATCATAACGTAATTTGACGTTTAATAGACTTTGCCTTAATCCCTTCTTATTCAACATATTCGCTTAACCAGCGTTCTGCCGGGGTGTTTATGCTGGATAAGGGAGAGACTACTGTATATTTATAATCTTATATTATCTGCTTAGAACTGGATTATATGAGGCTCCTTCTACACAGCTGTATAAAATGCACACTGAAGTGGATTATATGGCAGTGTGGACTGAAGATAATCCAGTTCAAAGCAGATAAGATTATAAATGGGTAATATAGCTGTGTGGAAAGGCCTTGAATCTACACTGCCACATAATCCAGTTCAAATCAGATAATCTGTATTTTATAAGCAGTGTGGAAGAGGCCTGATTGAAGTGGCCCTCGGCGCCATTAAATGGCTGAGTGGGTTGCTAGGAGACAAAGT
Source organism: Anolis carolinensis (assembly GCF_035594765.1). Taxonomy (NCBI): domain Eukaryota; kingdom Metazoa; phylum Chordata; class Lepidosauria; order Squamata; family Anolidae; genus Anolis; species Anolis carolinensis. Next base: position 76,740,793 of record NC_085842.1, on the reverse strand, counting down.
GGGCAGAGCTTAGCCTTCTAACTGGCAGCAATGGGGAAAAAACAATTATTCATCTCCCTCTAATTAGGATTTTATTTTTCTTGTTTTTTTAATGTCTAAACACAGCAGGCATGACCATGTCTTTTGTAGCCAGGTTTCGTGGGTTTTGGGTGTTTAGTTTCGCTGTTTGCTTTAAGTTAGAAATTGTCCGAATATTTTTATATATATAGAATAGCACTGCAAGTAAAGTGATGGTCTACGTGTGACAACCAAAGGTTTTTTGATTTGGAGTGAATTCAGAAAAGAAAAGGTACTAGGGATAATTTGTAAACATACATTAGATAAGGAGTGCATTAAAGAATTTTAGAAGAAAGTCTGTTTTGTATAGATTACAACAAAGCCTGTGATTAATTAGATCATGGAAACATTGTTTTCTTTAAAAGAAACTAGCTTGGGGACCCGGCGATGCCCGGGTTATTAGAAGAAGACATTGCTTGTTTTGAGATGTTAGGTAATATCATCTAAGTTTGGTCCAGATCCGTTGTTGGCTGGGTTCAGTGCTGTCTGGATAAGGGTGAACTACAACTCCCAGATTCCCAGGGCAATCACTCCCAAATCCTGACAGCATTCACATTTGGCCATGTTGGGTCTGTGTGCCAAGTTTAGTCCAGATCCGTTGTTGGCTGGGTTCAGTGCTGTTTGGATAAGGGTGAACTACAACTCCCAGATTCCCAGGGCAATCGCCCCCAAACCCTGACAGCATTCACATTTGGCCATGTTGGGTCTGTGTGCCAAGTTTAGTCCAGATCCATTGTCGGCTTGGTTGAGGACTATCTGAATAAGGATGAACTACAACTCCCAGATTCCCAGGGCAATCACCCCCAAGCCCTGACGGTATTCGCAGTTGGCCAAGTTTGCTCCAGATCTGTCGTCAGCTGGGTTCAGGGCTCTCTGGATAAGGGTGAACTACAACTCCCAAAATGAAGGTCCATTCTCACTAACCCCTGCAGTATGTTCAGTTGGTCATTGAACTTCTCTGTGCCAAGTTTGGTCCCAGTCCATTGTTGGTGGGGGTAACAGTATCAGTGAAGGTACTGCAGGTCCCATTATCCATGGCGAGTTTGGTTCAGATCCATTGTTGGTTGGGTTAACAGTGCTCTCTGGCTGTAGGTCAAGTACAACTCCTGTAAATCATTGTGAATCTCCCCAGACTTCTTGTTCAGTTGGTGATCAATTCATCTGTTAACTGTGTGCCATAGTAGGAAAGTGTTAAGGTAGAGGCAGTGGGCGGGGTAATGCAAATTAAGGAATCCTGAGATGTCCATTCTGGAGGAAAAACAGATGAAATGGTCCCCACATGAAAGCCTTCACTTGGGTGGGGGGCAGAATGGTGTTTGTGGAGGATACTGGCAGGGTTTGGGCTACATGTTTATGGCGCTCACTATGACCTTCATGTCAGTGGAGGGAGGGCCATTGGTGTCTCCTGCTCAGTGGGAGCTATAGTCTGTTTGTGGAGTTGGGAGGCTGTTTGTGTAAGTGGACACACATACACATTTTTCACTTTTATTATGTGGATAGATGAGTGTGCCACAACATTTGATAGATCTAATGCAAAAACCTATACTTAATATAAGGGACCAATGTAAGAACAGAAAATGGAGAAAAACGTTTTCCAGTTGGGAAGGTGCTCAGACAAAGTGGCATTTTATCACCTTGTTTGTTAATTTATATGATGAATATATTGTATGTAAACTTTAATTGCACTCAGTTGAAGGAGGTGTGAAATTTGGAGGAGGTAACATGCACAATTTAAGATTCACAGATAATACCAGCAGAAAAAGGCAAAGACTTGGAGTAGCTATTGAGGAATGTTAAGGCATTGGGCTGTGAAATATAAAGTTGTTCTGCAAATAGTGTTCAACACATGAACTCCATATTTTGCCAAGCCCAATAACATTAAACCAGAGTGGGCTTTTAAGGGAAGAGCACAGTTTTTTTTCAATTTGTCTGGCTGCCAGAGCAGAACCTGATTTTCCTTCTTTGTGCAAACAAAACCTTCAGCATTGCCTAGGTTGTTACTTAGGTCTCATTTAATTTCTTTGCAGACCAGTGTTACAAGACTTGGACGGTGGATTGACTTTGACAATGATTATAAAACTCTGTATCCAGAATTCATGGAGACTGTGTGGTAAGTGTCTTTCGACTTGCTGGTATCAGAGTATGTCTTTTTTGTGATTTCTTTCAAAATATGGTACTAGTGTAAGTATATAAAGATTTGTAGAAAACGTACTTTATAAATGTCCTTAACTACATAGGCCCAGAATCTGCTTGATCTCTCCTGTTCACTCTTCCAAAAAAGTGCCATACCTGCCATATGCTGAGGGCTTTTTGTGAAATGTCAGTGCCTACTAGTCATGTTAACAGTATACTTGCTAAACCCAACAGCAGTGTAATACAGTATGTGTCTGAATACTGTTATTGGGGTGTAAAATTTTACTTCGTTTTATACTTACGAATGATTTTAGAGTTATACTCAACATGTCTATTGTTATTCTTCTTTACTATGTATTATGATTTGTCTAATTGTATTGTTATGTACCTACTTTTATTTATATTTTGTTCTTTTTGTAAGCCTCTCTGAGTCCCCTCGAGGAGAGGGGGTGGGATATAAATAAAGCTTTATTATTATTATTATTATTATTATTGTTGTTGTTGTTGTTGTTATTGTTATTGTTGTTATTATTACTAGCAGTAGTAGGAAAGAGTTATTTCATGTACTAGTCATGGGTTTCCCCACTGGTATCCGTTGGCTGTTATGCCATATAGGATAATGGAATAGATGCATCATTGGTTTGATTCACAAGAGGTGCTCCCATGCTCTTGTTAGCTATAATGCCCATTATTGTATGGAAGAATAAGTAACTATTGGTAATGGTGGTTACATTTCAACCTCTCTGGTGGATGAGTCCATATCTTTTTCAGTGCTGAGATATCCCCATATTGTGCAGCAGTCTCAGCTGCTATTGAGAGAGCACATTCATCTTCCAGTTGGCTACTAAACACACCTTATATGAATGAAAATAATATTGCTCCCCCCCCCCCCCCGATACCCACAATATTGTGTAAACAGCATAGATTATATGTTGAGTCGAGACTATCCCACCATTTTAACCCTTCCCCCCATATCGGCAGAAATCTGTTCAGCTATTCTCATATAGCCCCGGTGGCGAAGTGTGTTAAAGCACTGAGCTGCTGAACTTGCAGACTGAAAGGTCCCAGGTTCAAATCCTGGGAGCGGAGTGAGCGCCCGCTGTTGCTCCAGCTTCTGCCAACCTAGTAGTTTGAAAACATACCAATGTGAGTAGATCAATAGGTACCGCTCCGGCGGGAAGGTAACTGTGCTCCATGCAGTCATGCTGGCCACATGACCTTGGAGGTGTCTACGGACAACGCCAGCTCTTCGGCTTAGAAATGGAGATGAGCACCAACCCCCAGAGTCAGACATGACTGCACTTAACGTCAGGGGAAACCTTTACCTTTACCTTTATTCTCATATGATGTGATTACCAGCAAACACACTGGAACTTTATTTTGTTTGTATGGATTGTGCAAAAAAGCCCTGCTGGGATTTTTCTTTATTTGAAATGTTATATGACACAGATATAGTAAATTGATGTAATTGTCATAGTAGTTACCAGCTAAGGAACATGGATTTCTGTTGTAGTAAAGTGATTAGTAGAGTTAATCTTTTTCCAGTTGGAAAAAGTTCACTGACAATTTTCCTATCATTTAAATTTCCCCATAAAGTTTACATATCCAACTCTACTGAGCTTAAAGTAGCTATTCACAATTTCATGTGGAAAATTTCTAGATTCCTGTACAAAGGACATGATATTGTTGTTCTAGCCATGGTAGTCATGCATATATTTTTTAAAAAGCATGATAAGAATTAAAACAAAACCCAATGGTAAAAACCACAACACCGTTAAAATGAACTTTTAAAGAGTTTCCAGTAAAGTTTGGCTCATTTGACAAGGTCCAGAAAAAAATATATCAAAAGACCTTTCTCAAATGCCAGAAAGATAATTAGTTATAGGTTACAAGTAAAGCTTCCTATTGTTATTATTCCATAGTTGGGGTTCTTCAGACATATAGATCCTCTTCATCGGTACCACCTTCCTCATTACAGAATGTGAGGTGTATGAAATAGGACTTTCAATTTAGACTTTATGTTTGTGGAACACAGTTGTTTGTAGCAACTATCTCTGGTTTGATAGGCTTAGGCAGTTATCAGAACCCCATGTACATGTCAGCTGTGGATCATATTTGCATCAGGTAGCTGCTCCTTTTGAGTATATTCCATACGGGCAATTTGTGGTTATTTTTGATTTGTGATCACAAGGTCTAGAGCATATATGATTAGAAATGTGGAGGAACAACAGTGCTTGCAATTCTAGGAATTGTCTTACCTACTCACATATTGCCAGCCATAAGTTGAAAATATAGGTGCTTGCCATGATGACGTGATTATTTGTTTAATGGGTATATACCCAGTTTTCCAGTCATAAAGGCTCCAAAAGAAGTTGGCAGATTAATACGTAAACCCTTCTCCTCAGGTTTATAATCCAAAATGGTACAGAAGAAAAGAGAGGTGAGATGAAGCAAACAGGAAATGACAACTAGGGTGTTAGTGCGAATCTGATTTCCCATCTAGTGTATATTTCTCAAACCATAAATACAAAAAAAGAGTTGTATCAGCTGATCTTAATGACAGGATAGCTACAGTTGAGAAGACGTTTCCTTGAGTTTTAAGGTCCCAGCCACTTAGGGCTTTGAAGGCTAACATTTTGAACTCAGGCTAGTGTAATTCCTTTAAAAGAAACATAGATACAATTTCTGCACGATGTTCCTCACAGTAGTGCTGATGCATTTACTGCAAGCTGAAGCTTCCATGTCATTTTCAAGGATATGTGTCTGGCTTTTTTGTGTAGGACTGGTAGTAGCTGGTGGTTCGGTTGATGTTAGTCAGAAGCATTCTAAACAACTGAGTTTGCTTCAGCATCTAGTGACAAAGATAAATACAGACATTGTTATCAAGCTGTACACCTGTTCCTTTAGAAAGAAGCAGACACATCCAGTGCATATCTGGGCTCTGAGGCTAGGAAAAACGTACTTGCAATGCTTCCATCATTGTGGGATTTAGCTTCAGTTTATTTGTTCCTAATCCAGCCCATTGCAATGCCCCTTTACATCTATATATTCCCACCTGATTCTAAGGCTAAACCTAGACGTGTAACATGCTAGGTCACATATAGTACTGTTTTAGTTTATGACCACTGAGATGGTTTTGGAAGCTTAAACTTACCGTGTTTCCTCCCAAAGATACGCTAGGTCTTATTTTCAGGGGATGTCTTATTTTTCCATGAAGAAGAATTCACATTGAACAAAAAAAATGAACATTTATTATATACTGTACAGTAGTTGTTATCACAAAGCAGCATAACCAGACAAACTGAATCCTATCAAGAATTTCTTGTTACTACCAATATTTCCATGTACAACACTCTATGGTAGCTACATTTACCAATCCTGCATGCTCTGGTGTTCTGTTCGACGAGCATGCTTCCAAACAAAAACTTTGCTAGGTCTTACTTTCGGGGAGGACTTATATTTAGCAATTCAGCAAAACCTCTACTAGGTCTTATTTTCTGGGGATGTCTTATTTTAGGGGAAACAGGGTAGAAGTAGATCTTGCTTCTGCATCATACTAGAACTCCTCCATAAGCTGTTCACCGCAATATTTGCACCCTGCACAGTACTAAACTCTTTATTTCTATATCCACACCTTGCCTTGTTGCCATCCCATTTCTTCCCTGTGCTCTGAACCATTTCTTTGTGTTTCAAAACGGCATATACCTCTATAGTCTTCACAGATATCTTGCTGCCTTCCATACTTCTGCCATGTACTGTCCTCCTTTGATGACCCCCCCCCCCCAAATTGGTTTTTCAAATGCTCACTTTACTATATTCCAAGTTTTTTTTTTCGTGTCAGGAGCAACTGGAGTTGCTTCTGGAGTGAGAGAATTGGCCTTCTGCAAGGACGTTGCCCAGGGGACTCCCGGATGTTTTTACCATCCTTGTGGGAGGCTTCTCTCATGTCCCCGCATGGAGCTGGAGCTGATAGAGGGAGCTCATCCACACTCTCCCCAGGTGGGATTCGAACCTGGCAGCTTTCAGGTCAGCAACCCAACCTTCAAGTCACTTAGTCCACTACGCCATCTGGGGGCTCCATATTCCAAGGTGATAAAAGCAATGAATAGTTTTTTGACCTAGTACTATTTGACCAATGCCCTTATCTTCCTTGCTTCTATTAAAAATTCGACTACAAAAAGATTGCGCTATCAATTTTATGCTTTGCTTCCCCTTTGCTACCTTCAGCATCAGGACCATCAGCTGAATCAGAGTAAGCTGCCTGTGCTTTGGCAAGATTGTAATCTTGGGAAGTGCCAGCTATGCCTGGTAGATGTTTTTAGTTTCAGTTTGCAAATGACAAGGGTACTTCAGGATTTGCTGCTTGCCATACTGTGAAACTAAGCATGCTGCCCTTGAGAATAAGTAGAAATTGAGTTTTTAGAGTGCTTTTTGTGTTCAAATTCATGATTTATTCTAGCAATATTTGGGGCTTGTGCTATTTATAGATTTTTCATTTAATGTTGACAATTGACTGCCCAGGCATTCCCTTAGGTTCTCCGGAGGCAGAATAAGTTCTTGATTTTATCCACTCTATCCAGAAGTGGTTCCTTTTAAAAATAAGAATAAAGCTACAGTGCTTACCTTGGCTTATAGGTTAACCAAGGTTTATGGGTTGATTTTTTTTTACTAAAACTTCTAGATTTATACATGAGTATATACAGTAATTGGATGTATATTTCTAAACTTTATCACTTTTAAAAAGTCCTGAAAGCCCATCTCTAGTTGGCAACAGTTGCTTTCATCACTTGGAAGGTGATTTCCTGTTCTTTTCTGCCACATCATCCATTCTAAACATATCCTGGCATATCTCTCAGGGAAGGTTTTCAGTGCCATTGAAAGGTGAAGGCATGAGAAAACAAAATCCCTAACATAGACCTGGCCACCTTTGGATTTAGTGCAGCAATTCCTATTTTCATTTCACCAGCATAGACAAAACATAAGGAACTGCTATATTTTGAGATGTCAGGTGTGCAGGTTATTTATTAATTAACATGTACAGGCAGTTCCCAAGTTACAAACAAGATAGGTTCTGTGGGTTGTTCTTAAATTGAATTTGTTTGTAAATTGGAACAAGTACATTTTTAAAGTGCAAGTCCAGCTGTATAGCTTTGGATATCACGTGGAAGGGTTCTGACTGTGATAATTGGATTTTGAAAAATGTGCCTTGTTGTGGAAACAAAGACTGGAGGATGAAAACCTCAGCGCAGACTCCTTTTTTTCATGATAACTCTTACAGGAGTTAATTTCCCTTCCAAGGGGTAGATTTCTCGCACTTCTTGTTGTCTCACCTCTGTTATTAACTATGAGTTGTTTGTAAGTTGGATGTTTTTAACTGGGGGACTGCCTGTATTTACATTTACTTTCTCAATGAGCAAGTCTTTTAAAATGGTAAGAGATACCTTTTCGTGTTTCCAAAGGTGAATGTAATTCTAACACAGCTACAATTATTGTGTAATGTGAAAGTGTTTGCAAGAACAAAAATAATATTCCCTGTACTTGAAGATGGTTCCACAAGAGGGAAGAGTTAACCTGACTTTGACTTCAAAATCTCACTCATATGTTAGTGGAACGTATGAGTCTTGTACTATATTTAAATATGTATCTTCATGGTATTTGAATATTTTCCCCTCTTGAATATTTTTTCCTATTTGGAAAATAACTGGTAAATAAAGTAACTTCATATGTCATACATTTGCGAAGGAGCATGCCAATTATAATGCTTAAGATGTAGAAACCAGCTACCTGCAAACAGGGTGATTATCACTGATCTCCTACCAAGGATTACATGTTGTTATATGCCCCTCCAACCTTGTTGCTTGTTAAATTCATGTTTAACAAGCATGGAGTTTGAATGTGTGTGCTGCTAATTATTATAGCTGCAGCATGTATAGAGCAGGGAATGACCTTTTCTTCTGGTGTGATCTTTGTGAAAATCCTTCCCTTACCGTTGCTGTCTAAATTGGGAGGCAATTGCACCTTGGTTTCATTCCCTGACTGACCTTAGACATTTTAACACTGAGTAATGAATGCTCAGATAACATCTTACAAGTTCATTCTAGGTAGCTAATATTTTTATTACAGTGTAACAAAAATGATAGAAAGCTACTTCAATATTTATGTTTTTGCTTGGAAAAAGCAGTTCTAAGGAAGAATGATATGAGAAAAATCTGTGACAAAGAGCAGAGGAAAAAGTCAAGGGATCAGAGTTGAGGTTGGATGGGGAGGCAGCATAGTGTTTTGAAATGTGCCAAGTCTCAAGTTATGAAGTTATTTGGAAGTGCCCCAGAAGGATAAATAAGGCCTCCAGAGCATACAGAGGTGGTGGTGAAGTAAAAGATTCTCATTGATGTAGCCTGTACAGATCAGCAGATGTACATCATTTACTGTTATTGGCTATGAAATCACAGTTATTATAGCTCAAAGAATGCATATTGAGCTATACAGAATGAATGAGAATTATCACCAGGCTTTAGTGTGACTGGCTCAATACACTACTTATCTTGGGTCAGCTTTCAACTTGCTTAGGGAACTTTCTAAGGTAAGACGTGTAGAGAAAACTTTTTTTCAAGCACTTGAGCATTCATAATAAATGATGATTGGAGCCTCTACAGACATTATGGAAATTCACATGACTTTTCGTTATCACCTGTATTGGGCTCTTTAACAATGAATGGCCTATGTCTGTATTTTGGGCCTGTAAGATGCACAGGATAAGATAAGATAATGCAATGCAAGATTTAGTGTTAAGACAATATTGGCAATAAACTCAGCAGAAAGAAACTACTGTATATACTCGAGTATAGGCTGAGTTTTAAGCCCTTTTTTAGGGCTGAAAAAGCCCCCCTCTGCTCATATTCGAGTGAGGGTCCTGGTCGGTTTATATTTGGGTCAGCTTATACGTGAGTATATAGGTAATCAGAGTTGGACAGTCTTATCTTATTAAAGTCATATTATTATCTTAAATTACAGTTTTATTTAAATATTCAAAAGCATTTAACCTACTGATCCCTCAATTAATGTAATTTTATTGGTATCTGTTTTGATTTAGATTTTTGAAATTTACCAGTAGCTGCTGCATTTCCCACCTTCATCTTATAATTGAGTCAATAAGTTTTCCCAGTTTTTTGTGGTAAAATTAGGTGCCTCGGCTTATATTTGGGTTGGCTTATCCTAGAGTATATATGGTACTTGGGAGCAGCAATATAATTTTTTTACATGTGGTTAATTACTTTTCTGCCTGTCATATCATTCAAATTTCAGTAAAGCTACCCTGTTTTTTTGACTACTCAAGTTGTATTTTTGTTTTGTTTCAGGTGGGTTTTCAAACAGCTGTATGACAAAGGATTGGTATACCGAGGAGTTAAAGTCATGCCTTTTTCAACTGCATGTAACACACCCCTTTCTAACTTTGAGTCCCATCAGAATTATAAGGTATATAGTCTGGTCTATTAAATATACTTGGTTTGCTATTGTACTTCACATGATTTTGGAAATCCTAGGTAGATTGTGAGGATGGAGTCTAGGTTCATCAATACATGTCTAACAGGGCCAACCTTAGGTAATTTTCAAGTGTAAGCAAACAGTATTTTGCCCCCCTCCCAAAAAACAAAACAAAAAACCAATCAGGTCATAAGATGTATACCAAGAGCATGCCAAGAGTAAAATAAATACAAATTAAAATTTTGGAAAACAAGAGTCAATCGACAAGCTTTCGATGGGTGAAAAACTCGGGGCTATGTCTGTTTTTATTGTTGTTTTTATTGTTTTATTGTTTTTATTGTTATTTTAAAGCTAAGTGTATTGTTTTAATCTATTTCTGTAAACCGCTCCGAGCCAAACTGTGAGTAGCGGTATACAAGTCTAATAAATAAATAAATAAATACATACATACATACAAAGAAACACTAATGGGGGGGGGCAATTAACATTTTGAGAAAGCAGAGAAACGGGGAAAATCAGTACCCCTCTATCCCGATTGCATGGAGGAGAGATCAAGTCCCCTCCCTTCCTCCCAATCTAAGATGATCCTTTACATGCAGCTTCCTACAAACTCCTGAGAACTCCAGCAACCTTCTTAAACGGGGATCAAGGCTCTGCGATTGGTACAGTTCCCTCCCTTTCCAGGTTTCCAATTTGTTCCAGGATTTTCTGCATTTCCCCCCTTACAGTACTGGTTTGAAACTGCATAGAAATGGCAGTGTGGATAGATTATTATGCCTTTAATCATCCTGTATTAAGAGCCCCACTTTCCATCTGAACTTGCTCTAAACAGGGTGTCCCAAAAAAGGTATACACACTTAAAAATGGGTACCTTAATTGAGGTTTGTTTCCCCCCCATGTTAAACCCATGGAAATTAATAATGGAAATCAGGCCTCTTCTACGCTGCCTTATGTCCCAGGATCTGATTCCAGATGATCTGATTTAAATTGGATTTTATGAGTCTCCACTGCCATATAATCTGGGATAAGAAGATAATCTAGGATAAAATCCTGGGATATAGGGACAGAGTGGAAGGGGCCTCAAGCTGGAACTACACTGCCCTATATCCCGGGATCTGATTCCAGATTATTCTGTCCTGGATTACCTGGCAGTTTAAACTCATATAATCCAGTTTAAATCAGATAATCTGGAATCAGATTCGGGGATATAGCAGCAGTGTGGAAGGGACCTCAGACTGAATCTGTGCCCTAATTCCCAGGATCTGATCCTAGATTATCTTCTTATCCCAGATTATCTGGCAGTGTAGATTCATATAATCCAATTCAGAGCAGTGTAGGAAATCAAATCCTGGGATATAGGGGCAGTATGGAAGGGACCTCATGGTGAATCTACACTGCTCCTATATCCCAAGATCTGATGCCAGATTATCTGATTTAAACTGGTTTATATGAGTCCCCACTGTCATATAATCTGGGATAAGAAGAAAATCTGGGATTAGATCCTGGGATATAGGGCAGAGTAGATCCAGCCTCAGATTTAAGTTTTGAAAAAAGAAAATTAATTTTAAAATGTGAGTAGAAGTGTGAAAAGGTAAAGTTCAAAGAGAGTTGAGGAGGGAGTTTCAAGGAGACTTGCCATAAATCGAATTAGTGATCAGTTGGAATCCCTTGCTCTGCGTCAAGGAGTAAGTCCAGCCCTCCAAGGTCTGAGGGATAGTGAACTGGCCCCCTGTTGAAAAAGTTTGGTGACCCCTGGTGTATATAGACGGGGTTTGGGGGTGATTGCCCTGGGAATCTGGGAGTTGTAGTTCACTCTTATCCAGAGAACATTGAACTCAGCTGATAACATATTTGCACCAAACTTGACATATAGACCCAACATGGCCAACTCTGCATACTGGCAGGGTTTGGGGAGTGATTGCCCTGGAAATCTGGGAGTTGTAGTTCACCCTTATCCAGAGAACACTGAACCCAGATAACAATGTATCTGAACCAAACTTGGCACACAGACCCAACATGGCCCTTTGTATACTGGCAGGGTTTGGGGGTGATTGACATTGGCATCAGGGAGTTATAGTTCAGAGAATATTGACCCCAGCCGATGTCGGATTTGGACTACACTTGTCACACAGACCTGACATGGCCAACTGTGAATCCTGGGGGAGTTTTGGGAGGGTTGACCCAAGATTTTTGGGAATTGTAGTTTACCCACATCATTATACATTTTCTCATGGGAGCATTCATAAAAAACAAAAGAAAATACTGAGTTTTTTCCCCCTAAGACATAGTGTAACATGATATTACCTACCCTAACTTCCAAAAAACAAACAATCCCCCTTTCAAATAACCCAGGAATTGCCAGGTACCCAAGCTAGTTTTAAAAAAAACTAGGAATAAGAGGAGGAGAGGGCGGGCCTTAGGACCCCGCGGACCTCGACCGGAGGAAGAGGGAGACACGCAGACACACTCCAAGGTGCGAGAGAGTCAAAGGAGGGAAACAAGAGGAATTGCCTTTGCCGCAGGAGCAAAGACAAAGACAAAGGCAGCAGCAGCAAGGGACAGTGCGCCCTGCCTCTGTCTCTCACCTGCCTTGCCTGTGTGTGTGTGAGATGGAGTGCATGCACCGGTTTTTCTGGCTCGCACCTCTCTCCCTGCGCTGAACCAGGGGCACCTCAACCGCGCCCCTCGGGGATTGGCGCTACATGCAAATGCGTATCTCGCCTGATGTCTGAGAACATTGGGGACAGAAATAATATGGAAGCTGGTTCAGCTCACAAAGCACTAGGCAACACCATACTTTATCCTTTACCCCATGGAAATCATAGCAACCCTGGTTTGGACTAATTGGAGTCTATGGGCTGTTTACAGATAGCTATCCTTGAAAATCCCATGTCCATTGAATGAGTTTATAGAATTTGTTCTCGATGGTTGCCCTCTTACAGATTTTCAAGCAGGTAGCGTAAAAGTTTAAATACATTATTTACAGTAGATTTTAATCGGTAAATGTTACTGACATTCTGGCTGTGTAGCTGGTTAAAATGTGAATCTGTTCATATTCACATTTTGAACAATTTTAAAAATTGCAATTAATTTAAGGCATTTTAAAAAGTGCCTCTGATGTTTTTAACATTGTAAAGAGTTCTGAGCCTAGAAGTGTAAGTATATACAAATAAAATATGAGAAATATATATAAAAATTACATATGAGAGACTACAAAAATTAAATATGAGAAATGTTTGTGGTTTTTTATATACAGAGTAATATCTTACATGGGTGTGGAGCATCATTGTGGGAACAGAGGTCTCATATTTGCATTTTATTGAACAAAATGTGCTCCATGGTCACCAGTTTTCTTGTGTAGTGGTCTGGACTGTTTCAGCTGTCTGAAGTATATACTGCCATAGATGCAGAAATTTGAAAATAGACTTCAGTTAACATTTAAAGAGGAAAAATAAACATTAGGAGCCCAACTTTTTTTTTTTAAAGAAGCAGCTTACATTCTGTATGTGAACTCATGATATACCAAAGCAGGTTATCCAGCCATAAAAAAGAGTGATGTCCTTAAGCTTCCCAGGATCCTCTAAAATGCCTGTTAGTCAGAACATAGCGTGCACAAATGGCCCTTATCTTGCTCTAACACAAAGCTTGTTTTCCTCAAAGTCAGCTTATTTTAGAAGGCAAGGCAAAGAGAAAAATAGCTCAGCAATATTCTACAGGCATAGAGTTGTTCATCTTGTAAAATGTCAATAAATGTTCAGTGCAATTTTTCCAAATATATTTAGTACTTCAGCAAACCGTGAAGGTGGGTGGTAGCATACAGCATTACTTAGAGATTGAATAGAATGGGTAACAGTTATATAATAACTAGAAAGGCTTGTTTGCATCTTGGCTGGTGACTGATCTTCATATTTGCCATATGAATGCCCTCTGTGACAATCCTTAGCTCTAATATAAAGACTGCAAATCCTTATGCAGGGTGCAAATCATATAGCCCTCCAGATGACACCTGACTGCGTCTCTGATCAGAGGAGTCGAGTAATGCTGGGAGTTGCAGTCCAGCAATATCTGCAGATACCCATCCCTGTGCTAATTTATTAAAGAAAGAACCAGGAATAGAATTAAAGATAACTTATTTACCATAGTTATTTATCCATATTGTTTACATCTCCAGTGCAACAAACCAGTTTTATATCACAATTCTTGTTAGCATTTCTCTAAGATATGTTCTTGTTGCTTGCCCTCAAGTCGACATCAACTTACAATGATTTAGTGAATGAAATACCCCCAAGAGCCCCAGGGAAATGTGTCCTGCTCAGGTATTTCACACTGAGTGCTGGGATTTCCTTGATTGAGTGTTATTGCTTGCTTGCTAGATCGTTTCAATTTTTATCCTACCTTTCTCACGAAACAGAGTTTAAGTAATTGCCTTCCTCTTTTCATATGGGCTTCTACTTTATTGTCTTTACTTCTACATTATTGTCTTTTCCATTGAGCCATGGAATGAATGAAGTATGACAGCCTCCTAGTGAGATTAGGCTTTATTTGCTCTAAGCCCCATGCATTTGTACCATGGTATTTGTAGAACTCTCATCAGCCCCATTTTTCAGATGAATCTCTTTTCTTTCTGGCTGCCCCTTTTCACTGCCCATCTTTTATATCCATATATAGAAATAAGTCATATTTTGGCTTGGGCAGTTTTGACTTCGGTATTTACTGGTTTGTGTGTACACCTACAGATTTTATCTATTGGTTTTATGGCTGCCTTTTCAAATCTTAGTTTTCTTATTATGTTCTTCCATCTTATATGATACTTTTGTAACAGTAAAAATCAATATATTTGGGCTATGAAGGCGTGAGGGAGAGTTGCTTTCTCTTTCGTTATGGAGATAGCTTTTTCAACACATCTGTTTTTAAATCATTAATCAATTTCTTAAGCAATATCTGCATTCTAATAGATATGTATTTCCACTCCATTTAACTTTGAATTCATTACTCTGTTGAAATCACTACTCCCCAGATTTTATTATTCTATATATCCGTCAATGACTTTTGTCAGCTTTTTACAGAACAATGTCGATTAGTATTAAAATCAACATTCAGAATAGTTTTTTGACAACTATACAATAATACCTTTTCAGAACACTTGCTTAGCGTTCTCATCTCAAAAATCAAATACTTCCAAAGGGGATCCTTCATCATGTCTTTCTTCAGGAGGAAATTAAACAATATTTTGGAAATTTAGATTTTATAATGGACAGACTTTCCCTTTTAAACATGAAATCCCCACGTTGAAATCATCTTTGTACAAACTTCTTGAATCTGTGGTCATTTACCCTAGGCAACTACAGGCTTTCTTGGGAGAAACAGAATGTCTGGATCCATTTCAGTCTGGTTTCAGTTCAGATATGGTGCTGTAATGGTCCTAGTTGCTCTGAAAAATGACTTACTTGGGGGAAGGATGGGAATTCATTGAGAGTGAGATTTACTGGACCAGATCTGTGGGATGGGAGTAAGCTGCACTGGTCTACAGTGGTTCTGCTTCTGCCAGTAGAGTTGATAACAGTGTATGGCATTGGAGGACAACTAGTCACATTCATGACTATTATGCATGGGATGCTTCAGGATTTCATCTTTCCCCTTGCTCTTTAATATTCATACAATACCTTTGAGTGAATACTATAGGGGATTTGATGTTAGGTAATCTAATTATATTGAAATGTACATTTCCTGGTCCTATGTAGAGATGTCAAGAAATTTGCAACAAAACAGTTAATTTTTGTGTACAGGCAGGAAATGAAATCTAAATGTTTAGGTAAAGACATGACAGTAGTAGGAGTCCTATCGACTGTGAATCTAAAACTTATTTGCAACCACATAACACATTGATTTCTCTGTATCTGTGAAAAGTGTCTTTTATCTGACCTGTGTTTTGGACCTCATTTAAAACCAGAACAAACCTCTGTGACTCTATACAGTGATTTAACATTTCCCTGTAGCTATAGTAGTTGTAACCTATCCAACCTATCCAAGGAAATTTGATGCTTTGCTTCCCATGCTGAGTTTAAATACAAACACCTTTGGTTATATGAACTGCTAACAAACATCTTTAATTTAATTCAGAAGTTTGTGAAGATGATAGTGTTTAAAAAGACATGTTTATATTTTATCTGCTATGTTGTTGTTGATATACTACTACTTCTCAGTCATAAGGAATGAGAATATAATTGATCATAACACTACCTTTGCCTTCAGTACTTACTGATACATAAAGGGAATATTTCTCTTTGATTTCATCTCTTCTAATTCTTCATTTAAGGATGTTCAAGACCCTTCTGTCATTGTTACCTTCCCACTGGAGGAAGATGAAAACATATCTCTTGTTGCTTGGACAACAACACCCTGGACTCTGCCCAGCAATCTGGCCCTCTGCGTTAACCCAGACTTGCAATATGTGAAGGTGAAAGGCAAGTGAAAAACATGATGTGACATCACTGATGTTTTCTTCTAGTTGTGCGAATGACAATGAAAGTAAGCACTGCTTGATTCCCTAGGTCTCTTTGCCTTCAAGTCTTAATCTTGCGATCTTACTCAACCTGGTTAAAGTTTTTACCTTTCTGTTCGTCTCCATGTGCTCCTGAACTGCAGTGTAGTATTATTGCTTTATTTGTCTGGCAGAAGCAAGATTTGGCTTCAGGCAAATGGGCAAGTGGCTAATGACAAAGTTGGTTTAAATTCGCCTGGTTGTTCTGTCGTCTTCATTTTTAAAAAGGTGAAAGATTTGTACGATCTTAAGAGAAACCAAAATCTGAAAGTGACTTGATGCTGTTGTCATAATAAATCTCAGAAAGGCAGCGTAATGTAGAGAGTACAATGGTTACATAAAGTGCTTTCCTTCAAACTCATGTAGCATTTGTTTAATTTATTATGATATATCTAATTGGTTTGCCCTTTGATTTACCTACCCGTGATGATTCAAGCTACCTTCTAATGCTAAACGTATGATGGGGGAATGGCCTTATAAGGGAATATCTGTCTCTCAGTACACTGTCTGCTAAGCCGAGTGCTGCAGACTGAGCTCATCCTCTCCCTCTACAGATATAATCTTTTTCATTTGGAGGCCCAGCCATGAGCCCCCTGAGGGTAATTACAAGGGCAACAAGCAAAGAATAACTTCTTGCTGAGCACATTTTGTTTCTGACACATGAAAATGTCCATGAGAAGGAAAATTGCCTGGGGCTCACTGAAAATAAACAATTGCTGGCAGCTTATCTGTGCCTGAGGAAACCCCCTGGAAACAAGTTAGGTTGTACCTTTGGACCCGTGAATTAAGACTATTTTCATACTGAATGCTCTTATTGTATCACTATTATACTTAAAGCCGCCTTCCACAACCTGATACGCTCCTGATGTGTTGATGGTAACTCACGAAATTTCCAGAAAAGCTTTGTCAGTTGTAGTTTACATGTCACTAATGAGGACAGAGGTTTCTGAATTGCAGGATGGTCACTAAACATGTGCACATAACTAATTGTTCTATTGAAATGAAGCACTCCCATTGACAGAAATCTACTAAACATTCTTAAGCTTAAGACTGAACTCCTGTAATTACTTCACATCTGCAATGATGAATGCTGATTTCAGTAGCACTTACCTCAGATTGCAAGTGTGACAATCTCACCCCAAAGTGTTGCAAGCCCCTCTTGGGGCCAAATCATGACATTGAACACCCTGAAGTGACATGTGGAATTGGCAGTTCCTGCTCTTCGTCATTCATGTGTCTCATAAATAGACTTTGGCCATATCCATCTCTATTACGTTTATTCTTCATACCTCAAACACACCTGAAACATTCTGATGTTGCAGGTCTTTTTGGTTTTTATTGACACAGTTCTGCTGATGCTTATTGTAAAAAACAAATGTGCGTTTTGTTTCAGTCATTCATCTTGTTTGATTTTTGTCTGTTAAATTGTCCCGAGAAGTTACTGCTACTGGTCTTTAAATATGAGCCCGGTGTAAGCTAAAGAGCAGTGGCAGATAGATTGAGTGACCCACTGCACTCCCATTCTGTTCTTGAAGAATTTCCCACACCACCCCTACTGAAATCAGCCATACATATAAATAAGTTGCTCTAGAATGAGTTGACTTCTGTTTTGAGATCGACACTGGGCAATCTGCTCTGCTGGAACTTACTAAGATCTTAGCCTGATTTATAATGACCTGTTTGAAAGCTCTGTAATTAAAAGAACCAGCAAGCTAGAGCTTAGCTTGGAGCAAGCAGAATTGGGAATTATGCAGAGAGCTACCAGTGAGAGTTGCTCACCTGTTTTCACATTTCATTACCCCAGCATTTGTGTATCTGGTGGCCTTCGGATATGTAGTGACAGCCATAATTATGGTTTGTCAAATCAGATGTCATGATTTGTAGGTCTGATGCAAACTATAGGTTGTAATTCTGATTAGCCAGCAAACCACTAGTCACGATGTTGTTGGTTTGAATATCTTGTTCAGTCATGGTTAAGCTTCCTTAACTAGTTCTCTGTGTAATGTTAGTATTCAGCTTAGGAATCTCTGCTGATACAGGATTTAGATTGATTTCTTCACCATAAAAGCCCGTCTGTCCATTTGTGCTATCCTGATAGTTCTTACTGTAAGTCTCAAGTTAAAAGAATTGATTTATTCTTAATTTAAATATTCAGGAAATGCTAATTGTTGCATTAATACAGTGTTCCCTCACTACTTCGTGGTTCACTTTTTGCTAATTCGCTGTTTTGCGGTTTTTCAATAAACTCTAAAAGACTATTATAAATCATAAAAATTACAATTTACAGCATAAGGAAGGTGAAGCCAAAGGGAGAGAAAAGGAGCCCAACAAGAGGCAACAAGAGGAGAAGGAGGCGATTTATCAACACACGATTAGTTGATAAAGACTTAAAATATTGTATAACTACTAAAATAATGTATAAATATTAAAATAAATGTCCCTACTTCGCGGATTTTCACTTATTGCGGGTGGTCCTGGAACCTAACCCCAGCGATAAGTGAGGACACACTGTACTCTTGAGTCCAAATTTATTTCTGTATGTGCAAAGCATTAGAATATTCACTTTTGTTTATTTCCCCTCAGAAAAAAACACAGGTAGATTTTTCATTTTGATGGAAGCTAGACTGGTGTCCCTCTACAAGTCTGAAAGCGAATATATAATACTTGAAAGGTGAGTAGAATACTGCCAGGGACTTGTAATGATTAGGCAAACTATCCATGGGACTGGTATCAATAGTTTCATTTATCCATGTCCAACAAAATATATCATTTCTAGGCATTTTCTAGGTCCTGAAGTGTAATTCTGTGGTACTCTTGGGCTGGAAGTACTTCATTTCACTTCTGAACATATTATGTACTAGTCACACAGACTTCAGATAAGGATGTAGGTATTAGATATTGTTTATGTGTACTTTGTTGTTATCTGCATAACTCTGAAGTTCTATAAAATACTGATGCTTGGAACTAACTTTATCTTGAGTAAATTGGACTAAAAGTAGTGCTGGGACTTGGTGGTTCCAAAGTTATTGTTATCTGTTTGCCTTCCTGCTCAGTTTCAGAACTTATTCCAGCTCAGTATTTCATTTGGGTGATATATTAGGCCTGATATTTCAGTCCAAACCCACCAGTGGAATCCAGGATTGCTTATGGCGGTTCAGGACTAATAAAAAAGGATATACTTCTTTGAACAGCATATAATAGAACTATGGAAAATAGCTGTCAACTTGGATGGCTTTTATCTGTTTTATAGGATGAGCTCGTCAGTGGTTATTTGTCAGGATGACAATATGGCACTACGAGCATCAGAAACAATATATCACTGTATTCGTTACTAAGGATCATGAAATGAAGTGTATAGTGGCACTTACGTTCTGCTGGTGGTCTGCCTATGTGCAACTGGTTGACTGCTGTGAGCAAAAATACTTTTGAGTACTTCTTTGGTTTGACCCAGCTTATGTTTTTTGTTGTTATTTTCTTAAATCAACCTTCAGGCTGAACAACAAAAAAATTTCAGGAGGATCTTAAAGAATCTAATTAATTAATTAACATGCTGCCTTTCTTTTGGAGTGGGACCCAAGATGGCTTCCAAAGACAGTACATTAAAAATATTTACAATAACATTTAAAAACTAAGAACTAAATAATTGTTTCTTAATCAGGTTGTGTTTAAGGTGTTGTATGTATTGCATTCTCTCCACACAGATACAAACTCTCAGGACAGATGACATAAAATAGCAGAACTTGGTTAAAAATTACAAATTTTGAAGACTATTTCCTTCACAGAATGTCTTACAATGAATTCCTCTCTAATGCTGCAGTTACCTGTGGCTTATAGAAAGCAAAGTTGATTCATATTTTATATGGATTTTTCTTTAAGTAAGAAGCAAGTCTTAAAAATAGAACATACTGATATACTATGCAGAAATTGTCTGGTTGTTCCCAACATAATCTTCATTTATCTCTTTATAATAGTGTTGAATGTACTTTGCAAATGTGCAACCACATAATTTTTAGCTATAATACAGTGGTCCTTTGGTATCTTCTGGGTATTCCTGAATCTCACATGGATACTAAAATCCATCAATGCTCAAGACCCATTGTACATAGTGAAATAGTGTCCCTGATATATAATGGGAAATTGGGGTTTGCTTTTTGGATTTTAAAAAATATTAAGCTGTGGATGGTTGAATCCACAGATTCAGAATCTGTGGACATGTAGAACCATCTGTGTTTGTTCTTTTGCTTTATATCCCACCTTTCTCCTAATAATGGACCCAAATTGGTTTACAATATAATTTAAAACAAAATAGCTAAACCAATATATAGTACAAAGGTTTAAGAAACATTAAACAGTCAATCCAATTAAGGCATTGATGTTAAAACTGTAATTAGTATAATTAAAGGCTCATAAAACACACATTAAATATTAAAAACAACAGACCCCCTACATACCCTTCCACTACAGCTAATAAAAGACCGGGGGTCTGTTTAAATAAGATGGCATTTGCCTGCCAATGACAGGAGGGAGTGGGGACCAACTGAGATGCCATTTGGCGGGAGCTCCTTAGCCTTGGAGCAGCTGCCAAAAAGAATCTCTCTCATATCCTCTCCAGATGAGCCCATGATGGTGGTGAATTGGACAGAAAGCCTTCTCAAAGAAATTCAGGCAGCTTTCTTAAAATATAACAGAATTTTAACTTCTGTTTGAGGGTTTAGCATGCTCATACAGTTGGCTCTCCCTGTCCATGGGGTTTGGTTTCAGGACTCCTTGCAGATATCAAAATCCTGATCGTTCCATTATATAAAATGGTGACTGGACAAGATGTGAGGCTGGAGAGGGGCTGAGGATCTTTAGAAAGGGTGACATAAATTTCTGCCGAACATTACACTTGGATTCCCATCATTTCACAAACCCTCAGTGTCTCTCCAGCATCACATCTTATTTGTCATGTATTGCGTTGTGTAATTTGAATCTGCAGTTATTGAGGTATGAATTCTCTGGGACAGCTGTACTTCCAAGACCTTTTATAGAGTTGTAAAATACAGTTCTTGATGGTTTGTAGCTGCTTCAGTTTGTATGCAGCCTTTTATGTAGTTTTATTGTTATGTATATTTTAATGTCTGTTTATTGTGGGGTTTATTACATTGCATGCTACTTTGGGTACTCATCTGGCAGAAAAGCAGCGTATACATACTGGAAGTAAGTAAAATGTATTAATTACTGCTTTATTGATAAAATGTATTTCAGGTTCCCTGGTGTTCAACTTAAGGGGAAGAAATATAAACCTCTTTTCAAGTATTTTATCAAGGTAAATAAAACCATAATTTTAATTTGTTATCTAGAGCATATTCAATGTATATTTCAGAAGAAAATTTGTTTTCATGTTGGAAAAATTTGTTTTCATGTACAAAAGGAATGTAAATCAGTAGCTTTGATTGTCAAAGAAATTGTGAGGATACATATGGTGAGGAACTTGTAATCTTATGATTCACTTCCAGTTGCTCAGTCACAGTCATCAGGACCTCTTTGTCATATTATTTATTTTTGTCAACAGAGCAAGCAATGTAATATTGGGATTCTTGTAGATTGTCTTTCTTCTCTTCAGATTGCATAGTTCCATTTGGCTTGCTGAAGATTTAATGTAATGTTATATGTAGTAATCCAAAGACAGATGTGCATCCAGTTTATTTTTATAATAATAATAATGATGTGAAATAATTTCAAAATAAAACACTTCAATTTACAATATTTTATGTGTGTATGTAATTTCTCACCAAACATCCAATTATATAATCTGTTTAATTTTTTTTCAAATTGAATGTGTGAATTGATAATTTGTTCTGAGTATAGTAATTTGCCTTGCCTAATATGTCCATGTAGATTAAATTTGAAGATATAATCACATGCTGACTAACTTGAACTCAGTAGGAGTCAGTCTGAATAGACATGCATGACATCTATATATATATAAATGTAATGTGCTGTTTTACTATGGAGTAAACAGCAAAACCACTGAACCAAATCACACCAAATTTGGCCAGAAAAGACATAGTCATCCAGTCTATCTCTTTCAAATAAAAAAACCTAGAAAAATAAAGCCCAAATTAGAGGACGAGAAAGAGCAGTTTTCCCCCTTTAGAAATGACTCAGAACAGTAGGCCCCGCCCCCTTCATATCCTAGCAATTCCCACAGCCAAAATGTCGCCCAGGGCACAGGCAGAGTGCACTTAGGCCTCATCCACACTACCTATAAAATACAGATTATCTGGTTTGAACTGGATTATATGGCAGTGCAGAATGCCAAGGCACATAACCCACAGTATCTGCTTTGAACTGGATTATCTTGAGTCCACACTGCCATATAACCCACTCATCGCTGTCACTTGATGCTCAGGTGTTGGTGGTGACCGGGAGGGCCTTTGCACAGCTAAAGCTAGTGCGCCAACTGCGACCGTACCTCGAGAAGTCTGACTTGGCCATGGTGGTCCACGCTCTGGTTACCTCAAGGATGGATTACTGTAACGCACTCTACGTGGGGCTGCCCTTGAAGACGGTCCGGAAATTGCAGTTGGTACAACGGTCGGCAGCCAGGTTACTAACTGGAGCTGCTTATAGGGAGAGGTCAACACCCCTGTTCAAGCAGCTCCACTGGCTGCCGATTATATTTTGGGCCCAATTTAAGGTGCAGGTTATTACCTATAAAGCTCTAAACGGTTCAGGACCTGCCTATCTTCGTGACCACGTTGTCCCCTATGAACCCACCCGGTCGCTGAGATCTTCCGGGGAGGCCCTCCTCTCGCTTTCGCCCTCCTCACAACTGCGTTTGGTGGGGACGAGAGAGAGGGCCTTCTTGGCCGTGGCTCCCCGACTCTGAAATTCCCTCCCCAGGGAGATTAGGTTGGCTCCCTCTCTACCTTCCTTCAGGAAACAACTGAAGACTTGGATGTTTCAGCAGGCCTTTAGAGATACAGTCAATAATTAATCAGCCCCAGAGGGTTTTTAATAATCTATCCCATTTTTATTACGATTTTACCATTTATGTGTTTTAAATGCAATTTTTTATCCTGTATTTTTGTTTTAATTGATATATTGTATTACTGTTTTATGTTTTTATAGTGTGATTTGTATTATGTTGCCTATGTTTTGTTCTATGTTGTTTGGGCCTCTGCCCCATGTAAGCCGCCCTGAGTCCCCACGGTGAGGTGGTGGCGGGGTATAAATAAAGTTTTATTATTATTATTATTATTATTATTATTATTATTATTATTATTATTTTATACAGCTGTGTAGAAGGGGCCTCATATAATCCAGTTCTAAGCAGATGATATAAGATTATAAATATAATATATAATATTTACTGTGGTATAATAATACAGAACAATATAATCTCTAAAATCAGGACAGTAAATAAAGAATAACAGGAAAGTAAATAAAGAATAAGGCATGTATCAGTACCAGATAATTAAGCAACGGAGAAATTAAATTTAAGAAGGAAGGAACACGAATCAGACTAAAGAAAAAGGAAAAGACAAAATAAAGAAAGATAAATATCAACAATACAACAAACTAGAGGAATACACAAAGATGAAGATTGGGAAGTCAAGAACCCCCCTCTGCTAACCATCCCACCCCTTGTCCCATTCCTATCCTTCTACCGTTTCCATCACCTACCATACCTGAAACATCTACCCACACTTACTGTATTCCCTTATAGATTTTTCCTACTATCCTATCATCTCTATTGTTCTCCCACTTTACTTGTAAAAGAAAAATACCCCTTCCCCCCTCTTTTTTATTTTCCCTAATAAGATATATTTTTTAAAAAAAGAATAACACTCTGAAAACAAGGGAAATTTCAGACAGGAAACAATCAGGGCCAGCTAACACCTCCCAACAAAGGATTCCCCCAGGCAGGAAGTATCCAGGCTTTGAAGCTGCAAGGCCATTAAATGCTAATCAAGGTGACTAATTGTAGCACTCACACTTGCCGCACCAAGACTATTAATTGCTATTCAACCTGGACAACCAAGGATTCCACAAGGTAGAAAGCGGCCAGGCTTTTAAGCTGCAAGACTATTCAGTGCAGTTCAAGCTGGCCAAGCAATTATTCCCCTACAAAGAAAGTAGCCAGTCTTCAAAGCGGCTCTTTTTGATTGAGGGTGCTACTCCAGGTCACCAAACAAGGATTCCCCTAGCTATAACACAGCCAGGCATTGGAGTTGCAAGGCTATTCAGTGCAATTCAACCAGACCAACAAAGGATTAACCTTGGTAGAAGGCAGCCAGGCTTTGAAGCAGCGATACTACTCTGTACTATTGAAGCTGACCAAAGATTCTGCTAGATAGCAAGCAGCCAGGCTTTGAAGCAGCGAGGCTATTCATTGCAATTCTAGCAGCCCAAAAAACCATTCTCCTAGAACACAAGTACCCAGCCTCCCAAGTAGCAAGTCTATTCCATTGTATTCCAGCTCACCAAACAAGGATTCCCATAAGAAAAAACCGGTCAGGCTTTGAGGCTGCAAGGCTATTCACTACTATTTCACCTGGCCAACAAATGATTCCCATAAGCTGCAGCAACTCGTGGCCGGGCACAGCTAGTTGTATTTTAAAGTGCATTCAGGGATGCTTTGTATGTTTTGCTTTCTTTATGAAAATTACTATGTGAAGGCTTCTCACTTCAACAATTCTAGGACTTTTACTTCATAGACCATTGTATTCTGAAGAAAATTATTTTGTCACTTACAATTCAAATCACATTGTCAGGAATCTTTTGTACTTGAATTTGAAAAGGATTCTGGAAAACCAATCATACGTATATCTGTCTATCCCATTTCTGCTACTGGTAGCATTTGCTCCTCCATTCCAGCAGAGTTAGAAAAAGCCTACTTTTGATCTGTGTTGTTCCTTGACTAGAGCAGGGCCGTACAACCTCTGGCCCTCCAGGTATTTTGGGCTTTAGCTCCCAGAATTCCTGACCATCGGACAAGCTGGCTAGAGCCTCTAGGAGTTGGAGGCCCAAACACCTGGAGGGCCACAGGTTGTGCAGGCCTGCTCCAGAATATGTAAGATTGAATTGTCAGACTAGCCTGCTTCAGACAGAAGTTTTTGTTCAGTACCATAACTGCTAATCTCCAGCCATTTTAGTATTTCTCTGGCTCACATTCATAGCAATGCCTTTTGTGTAGAAATTCTTTTTTTTGTCATGGCATTAACACTAAATGATGCTCTTTGAATGTTTAGGCACTTTGCTTGACTTTTGCTCTTAAAATCTTCTCTGTTCCAGTGCAAAGAAAATGGTGCTTTTACTGTAGTGACTGACAACTATGTGAAAGAAGAAGAAGGTACAGGGGTTGTACACCAGGCTCCTTACTTTGGCGCTGTAAGTTTAAAATGCTTATGTACTTTTATACAGAGCATGCTTCTATTGTATCTTAACTATTTCAACTGACATTCAGAATCATTTTTATTAAAGAAAATATTAAGAGTTGCATTGCACAAATATCTGTATGTCAGAAATTACATTTTTATAGTTGCTTTATTCCATTCATTCCTAATATATGTGGTAAACAAATAAATGTTTTTTTTCTCCTGTATTTACTATATGTATACCTGTCGCATCTCAGGCTAGTTTCACCTTGCTTTATACACCAGGCTGCACACAGGTTGAAGTCTTTTGTAGTTTATTAACAAATAGGAAATAAACAGTTCTTAAAAAGCAAAAGTAAAGTTCCAAAAGATTGTTGCAAAACAAGGCTTCAAAGAATAATCCAAGAAATCATAAGGCATAAAACAAGGTCCCATTAGAGCATCACAATGTCCCATGAACATGAACACACAAAGGCTGCAAGATAATCCAGGAAAATGAGAGCTTGCTTCTTGACTTGAGCGAGAAGTTGCTTTTACAAAGGTTTGTCTCCCAACACACTGTTGTAATACCCCTTGCATAGCATGAAAGCATTTATTTGGCCTCTGTCCTCCTTCTTGTTTGCTATTCTAACACTCCTGCGAACCCTGAATTCCAAACGGCCAGCTCGATCTAAAGATTCCATCTCATCAAGGCCAGCCAGCTCGTTAGCATCTGTCTGCATGCTATCAGACTGAGAACTATCCTCCTTTTCTGAGTCAGTTTTCACCTGGCTAGTTTCAGTATCATCAGCACCATTCTCTGCTGTGGGAAAGCCTCCCTGTTCCTCATCTTCTATAGCAGGGACACTCTGAACCTGAGTTCCATAATTCTCATCAGAGTCATCTTGAACCTGAATCCCATAATCCCCATCAGAGTCACTCTGAGGTTCCAGCTGAGTCACAACAATACCCTGCTCTTCTCAACCCCCAAGGGGACTCAGTGGGTTACAGATTATGGTAAAATTCAATGCTGCATTATACAACAAATAATAAATATAGCATATCAAATTATAAAACAATTAAAACATATAAATGCAATAAAACAGATTAAAACATAGTTTTAATAGAGCAGATGTTCCTTCAGGGGAGGAATGAGACACACAACTGGGGCTGCGGTGGCAGCGTTCACTCAAGAGAGGGCCCAGGTGAATCAAGGGCTATGGCTGGACGCAACTAATGTCGGTATCTCTGTGCTGACCCCAGGATGCCGAAATGGAGGCTGGTCAAGATAGAGTCTGGCAACACTAAGTGGCTGGAGTGAGTCCCCAGGAGCTGAGCCAGAGGCAGCAAGGGAAACAAACACTGTCCCCTTCCCTCAAAGCCCCTGGTGAGGCCCTGCAGGCATGGTCCTTTTTATGTTCCAACCTCTGGAGCAGTAGGTGTTGATTGCTGGCCTCGCTTCACAGAGTCAGTTCTGCCAGGAGTGAGTCCCCAGGAACTGAGCCAGAGGCAGAAAGGGAAACAAACACTGTCCCCTTCCCTCAAAGTCCCTGGTGATGGTACCTTCACATCATGCTTTTGGTGGTATATTTAGGGACTTCGTTCAGCAAAACATCTTTCATTTCCTCTCCCATCATTAGATCTTTATAATTGTGTGCTCTTGATACCAGATAGTGCTGAAAACATAGAAGTAAGGAAGGAGCATGCAGAGTGAGCGGACCATGGTTTGCTATTTATCTCTGAAATGAGACAAGTTATAAAGCATTAGATAAATTAAGAACCTATGGATTTAGATTTTTGTGTGTGATTGCCCACCAATGTCAAAAAGCTTGTAGAACTTGAAGTGATGTTTATACTATTGGTACATAGGAAGTGACCTAGTCAGCATCAGTCAGACTCACCTGCTAAGAAATCTCTACCTTGTCATCATCTGTATCCTCCAGACCGTCCCAGAGATTTTGGGGTAGAATCTGAAATCTGCAATCTGCTTTATGCAAAACCAGTGTTGTCCCATTGAACTATGTTACTGTCCCCGTAAGACCCTAACCCTAACTCTAAGAACCATTATCTCATAACCCATTTCCGAACATAAAATACTGCAGTTTAAGTGAACAAACTCTTGGAAATCAAGAGTCCATGTATCAAATAACATTCTTAGTTGCTTTATATTTGATTCACAATGGTTTATGGCCTTTTTGGAAAGATAGGTGTATCTTTTGGTAATATGCAAGTTTCTTGTTTGGTCTTACAGTAGAGTCTCACTTATCCAACACTCGCTTATCCAACGTTCTGGATTATCCAACGTATTTTTGTCGTCAATGTTTTCAATACATTGTGATATTTTGGTGCTAAATTCATAAGTATTACTGCGTATTGAACTACTTTTTCTGTCAAATTTGTTGTATAACATGATGTTTTGGTGCTTAATTTGTAAAATCACAACCTAATTTGATGTTTAATAGGCCTTTCCTTAATCTCTCCTTATTATCCAACATATTCGCTTATCCAACGTTCTGCTGGCCCGTTTACGTTGGATAAGCGAGACTCTACTGTATATTGTATGTTCATACTTATAGTCAGTACCTGATATCGCAGCCATAATGTGATGAACACATCTGAATTACCCTTCAATCTGAAAAGAAACATTTGTGACTTAACTTCATAACAGGCAATAATGAACCGTTTTATTTCTTTCAAAGATGTAAAGCACTTCAGATATTGAAGGGATAATTTATCGATGGCAAAGTTTTGTAAACAGAGCACTGAAGGGTTTAGTAACATTTTGAACTCTGGAATGCTGTATAGGAATCAAAAGGTGGGCACTCAGCCTTTCTCATTCTGCTGTTCTTAGTTAGCATTTTGTTTTTATCTCTCTTATAGGATGACTATAGAGTTTGCATGGATTTTAATATTATCCAGAAAGATTCTGTGCCTGTTTGTCCTGTGGATGCCTCAGGCTGTTTCACAGCAGACGTAGCTGACTTTGCTGGACAATATGTGAAGGTAGGTTATTAGAAAATTTGCTTGAAATAATACTGAGAAATTGAAATGTAGGTCCTTGGTTTCCACTGCCCAACAGTTGCTCAGTTGCTTTCTGCTTTGGAGAATTCACTGTTGATGTTTCCACACTCAGTGCTATTTTTTTAATTTCTTTCTCATCCCACGAACATGTAGGATCTCAGAAATGTATGGCCTCTTTCATTCTGATTGCCATTTCAGAACATAAAATTAATTTCACAACTTCTTTACAATGACATCATCACACATAGATTAAAGTGATTGCTAATCAGTCTCCCTGAAGAAGTGTGTTATACCAAGAACAAAATCATAGCAAAGGACATTTTTGGCATAGCAGCCTATTATTCTTAAAAGAGTCCCTAAACTGTTGGCATGGAAATGGAGCTGAATAGGTCCATGTTGAAATAAGGAATCCCATCCTGCTTTCTGTTAGCTTAATTTAAGTTGGCTTTATTCTGGGTAGTTTCCAAGATGTCAACATCTTTATGTGCCTCTCCAACAGATTGGCCATTATGATGTAGAGAACTGCAATTAGTAGAATTCTTTTTCCATTTTGCATTTGTTTGATGGTTTTATTCTATCCATGTTCTACCATTACCTTTGTTTTTGAATGTATTTGAAAATGAAGCTTACTTGTTTTTTTTTTTGGTTTTTTTTTTTGCAATGGCTTAGATCACTTTGGCAAAGAAAAAGCATGCCTACTCATTTAGGACAGGAGGATGGGCATGTCATAAATTTGTGCCTAAGCTCTTTGAGTCATATTACAAAACAAGGCAGAATGTGTAATCACCAACTCCCCCAATCCGAAAACCCACTCTCCCAGCAGCAGTTTTCATGAGGGCATGAAGCCGAAAAGTGGGAGGTCAAAAAAAGCATTGTCCTCTATGGACTCAAGCCTTGGCTTCCTATGATGAGGCTTTTAACTAGCAGATCTCTCAACAATAGGGTGAGAAGCCACTTGTTTTTTGTTGATTGAGTTGAAATAAAACAGTAGTTCTGTGTGCCTGCATGGACCTTGGATCAAAGCTGTAAAATGGCCCATGCTTCTCTGACACATATATTATATCGCATTACATTTCAGTAATAGAGATTATTTGCCATAATGTCTCTGCGGTGAATCTGAGACACTTTGTGAATCTCAAACCTTTTAAAGCTGTGATCTTGAAAGCTGCATGTTAAAAACATATTTTGCTTTCCTTAGGATGCAGATAAGAACATCATCAAGTCCCTAAAAGAGCAAGGAAGACTGGTTCATACCAGCACTTTCAAGCACAACTACCCTTTTTGCTGGAGGTATGGAGAAGTAATTTAATACATGTTTAAAAGTCAGATTGGTGATAAATTGTTCTCACTGTGATTGCTAGGGACTATAGAGGGTCCCTAGGTTCCTTTTGAATAGTGCCGGAGGAACAATGGCTTTCTGACAGCATCTACACAAACCATGACACATTAAGAAGTAAAGTTCTAGATTGTCAGCCAAGGCGCAGCTGTGTGTTGTTTCATTGATAGCAACCTCAGCCAGTCAGTAAAGGTACTGGCAAAGTCAAGAGGTGAGGCATACCTGTCTCCCTCATTGCTTCTTTATAGACAATCTTCCCTCAAAGGTTTCATTAGCATGTTTCAGGGAAAATAATGTAAATTTGGAATGGCATAATTAGTGGCTTGTTACATCTAGGTTTTCAATATGTTCACAAGGCTGGAAAGAGGACACTAGTTTTCTTGCCAATCATTCGGTTTAGATTATATAGGCCAGACAGAATTAGAAGGGTGCTGGTAAAATTTTATTTTATGAGAGAAGTTGTATAGTATTTGTATAGTTGTATAGTATTTCTACAGCAAGCTGTTTTTATTGTTCAGCTATTCTGTAAAATGCATTTTATTGCTACAATTTATAGCCTCCAACAATTTTCAGTCTTTGGAGTTCAGTAACAATTCCATTACTTCTTAATATATTTCATTTGGGAATCCTTTAGCAGACACAATCCGCAGGTTGTGTTTAATATTTAAGCTGATGGTGAAAATTTTGAGTTTTCTCATGCAATAATAAACATTTCAAGTTAATATTTTTATGGGAGAAATAAGCATTCTAATAGGCATTTGAGGAGCACAAATAGTACTTATGGAAACTGTTTTCAGCGGTGAATTTGGTGTGATTCAGTAACTTTGCTTTCATTCTGCTTGGATGCTTTTTTAAAATAAGACTCTCCAATTCCTGTGGATTAAATTATGGTCTACATATATAATTCCCACCAACACCCACTTTCAGAAGTAGTTGCCTTATTTGAAGTAGTAGTGATAATCTTGATCAATTAAGATAACTTGGTTCTCATTCCTGAATGGATATTATTTTCTATTAAGCATAAACAAAACTTGCTTTGCCGTGGTCTAACATAATTTTGGTGTCATTACATAGTGATATGAGTGAAACTGGAGCCATGAAAAATAAGGACAAATTGGAGAAGCAGTAGTAAGAATTAGGTTAGGTTAGCAGTAAGAATATAGTAGTAAGAATTAGGTTAGGTTAGCAGTAGTTTCATTTTTCTCCTTGTTTCCAGTAAAACACTTAGATTGGATGATTCTTTAACATTTTAAAGTATGTCACAATGCGAATGACTATGAAATGCTATCAGCATTTATTACTACTCTTGCCCCTGAGATAGAAAAAGAATTTTTAGATGTTGATATTTTATTTTAAAAGCAATGAAATATATTATTCAATATAAGTGAATCAAATCAAAAGTTGTTCATGTAAGGACTTTTACTTTTAGCTGCTAGAGAGTTAATGGAGCATCAGTGGAAATCAGGAAATGCATTGAACCTCATGGCATGCAAAAATATGGGACATTAATACATAAGAATCAGAAACTGAATGAAGACACAGACACAAATAACTTTAGAGAAATTTGGCTCACGTTTATTTGCTATGTTAATCAATCGACCCAAGAAGACAAGCTTTGATCACTCCAACTCCAACTCATATATGGAAGAATGCACTTGGTTTCATTAGGTACTAAATCTATAGGCTGTGTTATATACAGTATATTGCATGAATGTTTGGCATTGTGCTAGTTAATTTGTAAACTTTGTTTATTTCATACTCTTTTTCAGTTGGAAAAGTTGTTTCATTATTTTGAAGAGTAACAGCTTTATAGATCTGGATTAAAAATTTAGCTAATGGTATCCTGGAATTCTGTATTAGAAATCCCTCCTTTGAGATATCATTAGATGTAGTAAGTGGCATGGAAATTGATATGATAAATAATAAATTAGTTACCAAGCTCACTTGTACTCTGGAGGCAAGAGTACAGTCATACTCGACTTAAAATCAGCCAGAGTTTTGCCATTAATTTTCAGAGGACTGCAGTTGTGATCAAAGTTGTTTCTTCAAACATTGCAGGATAGCTAAAGTACCTGTCTAATTGTCCTTATATAATTGCTTTTAGGTCAGATACTCCTCTAATATATAAAGCTGTGCCAAGCTGGTTTGTTCGTGTAGAGCACATGGTGGAGAAGCTATTGGAAAATAATGCCCAATGCTATTGGTAAGTTACTCTTTTTTTACTTAATTCTATAGCTTGAAGCCAATGCCTTAAGCTGTTGTGCTTCCTTTGCTTTAATAATAAAGCAAAGTTGAGTAGTTGAGATAGAGGGGAAGATCTTTCATCTGCTTCAATCTGGACATGATGGAGCTGTGATTTCCTTTTCTAAATTCCTCAGTGGCCAGGGCAGGGGTAATTGTGATGGAGGTGAAATCTTTCATCGGTGACTACATCATCTCTACTTCTGAGGCCAGGGTAGTGGCAGTTGAAATGAACGGAGAACTTTCAAATAGGGTATAGGATCAGAGTTCACAGATTACATTTGCTTCACTTGGTCAGACAAAATGTAACACTTAATATATACAATTCCTGCTACTCTGCTATCCTCACAAAAAAAAAATCCTAAAAATATTTTGCTAAAAGTTCTTGGAATCTTTCAGATTATGGATTTCTCAAATAGTCATAGCTAACTTGTGCTCAATTCATGCCATTTCTCCTCCCCCACTCCAGACATTTAAAGGAGAGAAAAGTGCACAAACATGCTGTAGCCTTCTTCCTCCTTTTCAAATAGTTCTGTGCATACATAATCTTTAGTTCTAGATGTGAGCCATTTAAAATAGCAAGCTGAACAGCAATCTAGTAATATTACCAAGCAAAATATTTTATGGCTTCTATAATATGAATTCTTTTTCTCCCATGTTATCATCTTGTAAGCAAGTCAAGGCAAGCTAGATGGCAGTATAGACTGGAACAAACAACCATGCATGGTTTTTCTTTTAATCCCCATTGGGATGTGAAAGCAGAGGTGCACATTAATTTTCTTTATGTGTCCCTGCAGGGCAATGCAACTTGCAAAGTTTGTATAGTGAATACAAATAACTCCTTTTCTGCCTTCGTATATCACTTTTTGTTTGGTTACTGTTAAGAATGTACAATAATGGAAATTACTTAGGAGATTTAAAAAATTCCTAAAGGACATATTACCTCTTCTAAATTTTTTGTTTTCATCTTGGAACAATATTAGTTATATAAAACATGCCCTAGTTATCATAGAATCATACAGCTGGAAGACACCACCAGGTCCATCCAGTCCAATTCCCTGCCATTGCAGGAATTCAAAATCAAAGCACTCCCAACAGATGACCATCCAGCCCCTGTTTAAAATCTTCCAGAATCATTGGCAGCCTTGTACCCTCTGCTGCTGCTGCTTCCTACAACAGCAACAATAATATTATCCCAACTCATCTGGTTAAATCACAAAAAATTCTTTAACATCATACCAACAGAAAAGAGCTGATTATGGCTTCCCTACCCCTCTTCCCATGGGGCCCCTGGTGGAAAAGTGTGTTAAAGTGCTGAGCTGCTGAACTTGCGGACCAAAAGGTGCCAGGTTCAAATCCGGGGAGCGGAATTAGCGCCCGCTGTTAGTCCCAGCTCCTGCCAACCTAGCGTTTCGAAAACATGCAAATGTGAGTAGATCAATAGGTACTGCTCCAGCAGGAAGGTAACGGTGCTCCATGCAGTCATGCCAGCCACATGACCTTTGAGGTGTCTATGGACAACGCCGTCTCTTCGACTTAGAAATGGAGATGAGCACCAACCCCCAGAGTCGGTTACGACTGGACTTAACGTCAGGGGAAACCTTTACCTTTTACCCCTCTTCCCTAGCAGCTTTCAGTCCTAATAAAGCTTCTGAGGTTTGGAAGAAGATGTTAACTGGTCGAGTCATAGTGCAAGGAGTTGGGACCACTTTTCATGAACTGGTGCTTTGCTCAGAGAAAGTGTCTGCACCCAATGTTAAGCAATCCTTTCCCCCCTCAGTACTCCCATGTCTTAGGGCCCATTCATACAGGCCCTGTATCCCAGGATCTCATCCCAGGTTTTCTGCTTTAAACTGGATTATATGAACCCTCACTGCCAGATAATCTGGGATAAACAGAAAATCTGGGATAAGATCCTGGGATATAGGGCCGGTCTGGAAGGGCCCTTAGTCAACGTATGTATCAAGTGTCCATGACTTTCAGGTAGGACTTTTGTAATGGTTGTGATGTAGATGCTGGGAGTAGTTGAGATGATTAAGTCATGATCCAAACATAAACTTCTTCCACCAGTGCAACAATATTAAATACTTGTCTTGGATGCTAGGTTTTTTATAGAACTTGTTTGAAACATAAATGGAGACACACATGCTTGTGACGGCCACTGCAAGGAGAAGATGGGGTGATTGCAACAGGGGATAGGGAAAAGGCAGAACTGCTTAACACCTTCTTTGCCTCGGTCTTCTCAGAAAAAGAAAGCCATCTTCAACCTCAGCAACATGGAATGGACGAAGGATTGGGGGAAATCCAACCCCAAATAGGCAAACAAGTTGTCCAGGAACACTTGGCCGCTCTAAACGAATTCAAGTCCCCAGGGCCAGATCAACTACATCCAAGAGTACTGAAGGAACTGGCGGAAGTTATTTCAGAACCACTGGCAATTATCTTCGAGAGTTCTTGGAGAACGGGAGAAGTCCCAGCAGATTGGAGGAGGGCGAATGTGGTCCCTATCTTCAAAAAGGGAAAAAAGAACGACCCAAACAATTACCGTCTGGTCAGCCTCACATCAATACCAGGCAAGACTCTAGAAAAGATCATTAAGGAAGTGGTCTGCAAACACTTAGAAACAAATGCGGTCATTGCTAATAGTCAACACGGATTTACCAAAAACAAGTCATGCCAGACTAATCTGATCTCTTTTTTCGATAGAGTTACGAGTTGGGTCGATACAGGGAATGCCGTGGATGTAGCCTACCTGGATTTCAGTAAGGCCTTCGACAAAGTCCCCCACAACCTTCTGGCAAACAAACTAGTAAAATGTGGGCTAGACAAAACTACGGTTAGGGTGGATCTGTAATTGGCTAAGCGAACGAACCCAAAGGGTGCTCACCAATGCATCGTCTTCATCATGGAAAGAAGTGACAAGTGGAGTGCCGCAGGGCTCCGTCCTGGGCCCGGTTCTGTTCAACATCTTTATTAACGACTTAGACGAAGGGTAAGAAGGCACGATTATCAAGTTTGCAGACGACACCAAACTGGGAGGGATAGCCAACACTCCAGAAGAAAGGAGCAGAATTCAAAATGATCTTGACAGACTAGAGAGATGGGCCGAAACTAACAAAATGAAGTTCAACAGGGACAAATGCAAGATACTTCACTTCGGCAGAAAAAATGGAATGCAAAGATACAGAATGGGGGATGCCTGGCTTGACAGCAGTGTGTGCGAAAAAGACCTTGGAGTCCTCGTGGACAACAAGTTAAACATGAGCCAACAATGTGATGCGGCAGCTAAAAAAGCCAACAGGATTCTGGCCTGCATCAATAGGGGTATAGCATCTAGATCCAGGGAGGTCATGCTCCCCCTCTATTCTGCCTTGGTCAGACCACACCTGGAATACTGTGTCCAATTTTGGGCACCGCAGTTGAAGGGAGATGTTGACAAGCTGGAAAGCGTCCAGAGGAGGGCGACTAAAATGATTAAGGGTCTGGAGAACAAGCCCTATGAGGAGCGGCTTAAAGAGCTGGGCATGTTTAGCCTGCAGAAGGGAAGGCTAAGAGGAGACATGATAGCCATGTACAAATACGTGAAGGGAAGTCATAGGGAGGAGGGAGCAAGCTTATTTTCTGTTGCCCTGCAGACTAGGACACGGAACAATGGCTTCAAACTACAGGAAAGGAGATTCCACCTGAACATCAGGAAGAACTTCCTCACTGTGAGGGCTGTTCGACAGTGGAACTCTCTCCCCGGGGCCGTGGTGGAGGCTCCTTCTTTGGAGGCTTTTAAGCAGAGGCTGGATGGCCATCTGTCGGGGGTGCTTTGAATGCGATTTCCTGCTTCTTAGCAGGGGGTTGGACTGGATGGCCCATGGGGTCTCTTCCAACTCTACTATTCTATGATTCTATGATTCTATGAACAAACAGTAGGTAATAAAACCAGAAATGAACAGTGCTTGCTGTATCTCCGTGAGGGCTTTAGCTGTAGCAGCTCTTTTCCTAGAACTCTGGACTTCTTTTCTTTGTTCTCTCTTTTATTCTCATTTCCCTCTATTGTACAGATACCTTACTTTGTCCATCCTAGTCATGAAGTTACTTCCCTGTTTCTCCCCTTGACAAAGTTAAAGCCTTATTTATTTATTTAGAATATTTGTACCCCGACTTTCTTTGCATACAGACTCAAGGCAGCTTACAACATAAAAACATGCCTTCTTCATAATATTTTGCCTCCTTTGATAGCCTTTACTGAATTTTCTTTCTTCATCCCAGTTTCTCTATCATATTTGAATTGTTGACATATAAAAATTATGCAATTGAAATTGAACAATGTATTACACCATCTTAAAACCAAAACTAAATGCCAAAGTGGAGAGCATTTTTTTCAGCGCAGTGACAATACTGAAGATAATAGGATCAACAAACCAAAGAAATTTGAAGGAAACGTATGGGGTATGGCGACATTGTTTTATGTAGGTAAATATTTTTGTTAATCTGAGAGAACAATTACAGTAGTCTCTCACTTATCCAAGCCTCGCTTATCCAAGCCTCTGGATTATCCAAGCCATTTTTGTAGTCAATGTTTTCAATATATCATGATATTTTGGTGCTAAATTCATAAATACAATAATTGCAACATAACATTACTGTGTATTGAACTACTTTTTCTGTCAAATTTGTTGTAAAACATGCTGTTTTGGTGCTTAATTTGTAAAATCATAACCTAATTTGATGTTTAATAGGCGTTTCCTTAATCCCTCCTTATTATCCAAGATATTCGCTTATCCAAGCTTCTGCTGGCCCGTTTAGCTTGGATAAGTGAGACTCTAAGGTATTTAGGTTCTTCAGCACAACTCTATGGTCAGTTTCTGCTGGAGGATCATGAGATTTCTACAGGGAACATATTAGTTCTGCAAAAGGTAAATCTGCAAATGTGAAGGGTGAATTGTTGTTATGAAGCTAAGCTCCAGCTTTCAAACAGGTAGTTAGTCAAAACAGCAAGCTGTCCAAGTTCAAACTGAAGAATCTAGCTGAAGAGACTTTAATTGAAGGGAATTAACACAAGATGAGCTGGTAGTCCATTCCGAGATCCAGAAGCCGATTTCCACAGATAACAGTCTAAGGTCAATCCAAAATACAAATGCCAAAGCCTAAGAGATAGTCCAAAGTTCACGAATTCCAAGATCACCAACAGTCCGAGGCACAGAGCTAAACCCTGATGTTGCTGCCAGCAACTAAATCAAGCTCCTGTGATGTCTCATGGGCCATGTAGTCCTGTTCCTAGTATTATTGTGACAGATGAAGAGGAAAACTTGGATTTCCCACCGTTTCAGCCAGAATTGGAGCCCTTGCACCTGCAGGATATTTGCCCTCCAGAAGCCAGCCAAACAAGCCTTGAGCAGAAATCTCCCCCATTTTCTCGCCGGGATTATTATAATCAACAAAGAGGCGCTCGCGAGGCGACTCGCCGGAGCGCTAGGATAGCTGCCAGACAATTAGATGATTAAGTCTGTTTCCCTTGGGAAACTTTAAGGAGTCAAACATCTGGACACAGAATGGCTTTCGTTTCTTGTTCCCCAGAGAAAGTGCTCTTTGGCGGGAAAACAAGATCCTATTTAGATGTTTGCTCTCGGAGGAAACCTTGCGGAGTCAATTCGTCAGCTCGTGGAGTGAGATCGTGTGTAGACTTCGTACTCCAGTTCCCAGCTCCTGAATCAAGTTCCCAGCCCTGCCTTGTTCCACGGATTTCTATGGACTCAGTTCTTGTTCCACGATTGCCTTGTTTCAAGTTGGACCTTGCCAAGTCTCAAGTTTTGCCTTGCCTTGCGTTTTAAACCACGGACCCTGCTTCTCGGATTCCAGCCTTGTTTCCCTTTGCTTCGGATTTACCTTAAGCCTCAAAGACTATGGACAGTTCCCCACACTATTGCTTGCCAAATAGTGTGTGTTTCGGTGAAGTGGATTATAACTTTGGACTTTAATATCATATATTGGACATTGTTTTTCTGGACTATATTTGACCTTTCCTGAAAGGTCTACTTCTGAACTATATTCCACACTTGTTTTTATTGACTTTATATATTTCTTTAATAAAGATATTAGATAGATTCTGGCCTCTGCGTATGGTTATTGGTGCTCTGCAGCCTGGGTCCTGACAGCTCCTGAGAACCTTTTATACTAGATTCTCAGGTGTTGCCTATTGATGGCTTATTTTTCAACTAATTGGGTGGAGCTGTGACTTGAGCTGCGACATGAGCCTAAAAGAACCAGAACATTTAACCCTTCCTCCACCTGCCCAGATGTACTTGTCCAGAAGTGATCTCTTCCAACAAAGACTCTTCTTCCAAGCTTGGGCACTGCTAGACTCCAACTTGGATGTTGGCCCTTCAAACAGCACCTCCTCCTCATCCGCAGAGCTGACTATGACAGCTTTAGTTGTAGCAGCAGCAATACTGAAGACAAGAACAGGGAAAGATTTGAAAAGTCCAGACTCCAAACTGAGATTCACCATGTCTGGAAAAATAAAACAACTATGGTTCCAGTGGCAGTAGGTCCTTTGTGAGTATCTTCAGATGGTTTGACAAAATATCAACATGCAATTTCCATGCACAGAATCACAACAGCAAAATTTCAGAAAGCAACACTGCTTGAAAAATGCCATATTATTTGATAATATCTCACTGTTTTATTCTTGGTAATCCGAATCATTTATAGTCTAAAACTCTAGTCATTAATTAAATATTTAGTCAATTAGTCATCCACTGAGTGGTGGACTGTGAAACTATGAATGCTAATGATGATATGAGCTGTGTATAAAATCCAGTGGGCTATCCCAGGCAGGTTTGCCAGATACCATTGTTCTTATACATAAAACAGGAGAAAAAGCAGACGTGTGCTGCTTATTTTAACATTAACGATACAAGACAGTATTTCCTCCAAGAGGGAAACACCAGTGAATAGTTCTTGTTGTTCCTTTGACAGTAGATCTGCAAACAGTCCAAGGCTTAAGGTTTCCCAGAATTGTAATGAGTCATGATTGTGCTGTGATTGCCAGAAAAGTAGGGATTGAGAATTTTTAATGCACCTCCAGTTTAGGGTAGTATAGAGAACTAGAGCAAACATCCATGTCTGGGCACAGCTAAGAGATCTGAATGCTTGTCTAAAAGTTTCAAGGGACATAGAGATGTAGGAACCAAGCAAATAAACTCAGTGAGGTTCTGAGTGGTTTTTGTGAGGAACATCTAGATTGCTTAGAAGTAGTGCAATTTCATGAAAACTAAGAGCTGAGGTACAGTTGCACACTCCCATATGAGGTAATATTATTTAGATAGAAATAAAAGGTGGCAATAATACATTATGTATGAGTGAGTATAGTTCAGCCTGATTACTTGGCTTCGAGGGGTACAAATCTGCTTCATAATACAGGTATGTTTTTCTTGGACATTCAGTGACTGAGGAGGTTGCAAAGGTCCCAGAAACTGCAACTGTCCTGCAACTGAGAGCAAACATTGGATACCTACTGTCTCTCTCTCCAACAGTTTGCTGGAGATCAACTGTTCTGAAGTCCTAAATACCGCTTGGGCACTCAGACTTTTCTGCTGGTTACTAAATAGTTAGGGAAGCAGACATTTGCTTTTTTGAGCTGGGTAAAGAGAAGCAGCATTACGGAAGAAGCTACTGTATAGTTATAAAAGGACATACATTTAAATAGATTGCCAACAGAATTCTGGATACTAGCTCATCCAGAGATGTAAACTGGGCTTAACATTGCTTGGGCAGTACCCAATTAGATTGCCGTGGTAATGGGTGCAGTAATTAACTAGATGTGAAACAATAATCAGAACCTAAATTTAGCCACCTTTTGAGTGATGTTCTACTTGTTTGAAGGGAATTGCATTCTCTTAAAGCAGGGGTGGGTAAAATAGAGTTTAAATGAGCCACCCTCCATATTTGTGGAACCTCATGCTTCCTTTGTTGACCATACTTCCCCCAAAGCTGATGGGCAAAGGTTGAAGGTTGGGAGTCTAGATTGGCCCCCAGGAAATTTTGGAGGGCCACTAAATGCACTCCCAACCACCTGAATCAACTCTTCCTTTCCCCCTCCCTTCCCTGATTACTCTTGTGCTCTTGCTGATGTCACTCTAGGCTAGGCCTGCACAACCTGAGGCCCTCCAGCTGTTTTGGCCTCCAACTCCCAGAATTCCTCCATTGGACAAGCTGGCTAGGGCTTCTGTGAGTTGGAAGCCATGACACCTGGAGGGGTGCAAGTTGTGTTGGCCTCCTCTAGCCTGTGGGCCATAGCTACCAGCCATTTTGTGGCTGGGGCTTTGCACTAGGACTGGAACAGAAGGGGGATGATAAATGCTGTCCTGGACGCCCTGAGCCTGGGGAATACAGGATGGCTATGTAAGCAGTTGTATCTGGTTATACAGTAGAGTCTCACTTATCCAAGACTCACTTATCCAAGGTTCTGGATTATCCAAGGCATTTTTGTAGTCAATGTTTTCAATACATCTTGATATTTTGGTGCTAATTTAGTAAATACAGTAATTACAACATAACATTACTGCTTATTGAACTACTTTTTCTGTCAGATTTGTTGTATAACATGATGTTTTGGTGCTTAATTTGTAAAATCATAACCTAATTTGATGTTTAATAGGCTTTTCCTTAATCCCTCCTTATTATCCAAGGTATTCGCTTATCCAAGGTTCTGCCGGCCCCTTTAGCTTGGATAAATGAGACTCTACTGTATATTAGACCTGGCCAACTGTTTACATGACCTCGGAGACTGTGTTTGCTCTGAGATTTTGAAGGAACTCCGGAGCAAGCCACAACTTTTTATAATATAGTTCATGGTCACGTTAACCTGAATCAGCTCTGCGCATCATGCAGATGTCACAGAGCAGATTAGTTCCCCACCTCTTTTGGGGTTAAGCGTCCATGTAGATGTGCCCCTAGAGGTTCTGTCTTTTGTCTTCCTGTACCAATGGTTATGGTTTTGTTTCCTAGTATACTTATCCCATAATTAGGTCTGAAATTTTGCAGCTGGTCAGTTTTTAAATTAAATGAAAACTATATATAAGCATGTACTCAAGACAATATATAATGGTTGTGTTTTGGATCTCTTCTTAGCTATTTAAACTGAAGAAATGCCTTTTATTTTCTTTAAGCCGCGGCTCAGTCTACTAGTATCTTGAAGCGGAAAGCTGTTGTATCAAATAGAAGGTTGCAAAGTTCATTTTTCACATTAGTGAATTGTTCAGATGCTCTTTTATCTTAATTCAGTTTTCCATTTGTGGTTAGATAGGGTCTTCTAAGGTCAATGGAAAGAGTATAACTATAATAGTTCCAAACTAACTTTTCATAGCAATTACATTCTTTTAAACCATGAAAACTAATGCTATCACAGAGCTAAACTTCAGGGATTTCTTAAATTATTTGACCAGGTTTATGCTACGAGTTTGGCTTATCATTATATACACTTTCTATAACCTAAAAATAGCTTGAAGCTTTAAATTGGGGGGGGGGGAGTTGTGTATTGAAGTTTTAATATATGCAGTGAAATCTGTAATGTGTTTCTATTCTGAGTGACTTTGTTCAAGAAATCTCTGTTGTTTAATATTATTTTAAGTTATGAACCATTGGGAAAGATAGAGATTTGAAAGAGAAATCATGACGTTTCTGACACTCATTTTAACCTTCTCAAATATGTGCACTTTTTCAAAGTAGTTACATATTTTTAGGTCAGGGTGTAAACTGTGAGCCTCCCTCGAAGTTGTAGGAGAACAAATCTCAGCATTTATCATCTTCAGGGATGCAAGGTAGGGCTGAAGAATTGCATGCCAGTTACATCAACCCAAAACCCCACACCTGTTTTTTTTTTTAGAATGGGCTGGGTTTCCAGATTCCAAACTTCTAAGTTATCTGATTGTGTTGTCACTCTTCTTTGAGAGGCTTAGCTGTTTCTCCTCTCAGTAGAGGTGAGCTTTGAAGAAATGTCTTGCTGCTGCAAGGTTTCTGTGTCAGTCATCTTTTCATTGCCATGTGCATTGAAATTCCATCCTCCAGGGCAGGGAAGGATGAGCTTCTGACCTTATCTTTAAGAGAGGAGTTATGTTAAGTCTGCAAAGGTGGACAAAAGAGTGGCAAGAAATTGAATAGTACAGAATCTTGAGTTTGTACACTGGTATGGTTTTGCATGAAAACTGTTGCACTGGGGCAAATTATAATTTCCATCTTGGACTTTGAAGGACCAGTACCAAAAAGGATCAGTTTTGGGCAGTGATAACACAGATAAACATGACAATCTCTGTAAATCCAATGGTTTCCCTATAAAGTTAGGCCTGAATCCAATTGTTAGTATTAACTAGAATTGAATTTACACAAGTGATTTGCCAAGTTTTCTTTAATTTATTGGGTACCAACAGTTAAGAAACCCAACCAATCAATTGGGTTTCAGACAGTCAATTTCATGATTAATTAATAGATTTTTTTCACTTTTACTTAACCCTATATTTTAATTTTTAAAACCTAATGTTCCTAGTTCTGACTCTTACTCAGGAACCTATTCAGGATGCATCTTACTAGCCTAGTTATTATAATTTTTTAAAGTGACAATGTCATCTTCAGTACCACCTTTGCTGATCTGACTTGGTTGTAGCTGTGTTCATGGCTTGCCCTTTCATTTTTGTTCAGACATCTTGCTTTTCTTGCAGAGGTAATTAAATATAATTTACTAAATTTATGAAGTTTTAAAAGATTCCTTAATTGCTGTGAACAAAAATAATGTATTTTACTTGTTGAATAAAATGTTTCATGAAGAAAGAGAGAGGATTTTTAGACTATGAGATAAATACCAACAAAATATGACAGGACATCAATGTTTAAGTTCTCAAAAATGGAACTGTGACCAAAAGCTCTTTAACATTGCCAGAAAATCTTCTGAACTGTTTCATAAAAGATGGGTTGCTTGCTCCTGTTTTTCAGCTGAACAGTGCTTATATAAGAAGGCTCACTTGCCTTTGGTGTTCGAAAATGGAAATGCTTTCTTTTCCTTTCCTTTTTTTCTGCTTTCTGACTCTAGCACAAATGAGTTATAGATTGGAATAAATGAGAATTTTGGTAGGTTTACATCGTCAGTCTTTTGAGAACATAAAAACAGAGCATCAGAAATGGCTCTATTCAGTTGCTTTAGCATGACTTGGTATTGTGTTCAAAATTATCTTGGGTGTCAATAATAGCCTGACTGAACATCACAGAATGCTGTGGTTCTTACTATGTCTGGGGTGGGACTCATGCAGCCTTCTAGATGTTGTTACAAGCATCTCAACTAGCACAAATGCTTGTGATCTGGAATACCAGGATTTTTAGTTTAACAGCATCTGAAAGGCTTAATGATTTCAGCCTCTGTGCTGTCTGAATGAACCACTGAACCATAGCAGATCTTGGGTTTTTGCCTCTCCCTACATTCTCATAGGTGTGAAGAAGGAGTTCAGGAGTATGCTACGGCACACATGTCCTGCTTGTGGACTTACATGGTAACTGGTTGGCTGCAATTTGAACAGAATCTGGGGATAGATAGGTGATTGTCTGGCTCCAGCCTGGCTTGTGTTACGAATTTCTTGAATTTATTTATTAAAAGGATTCCCATCCTGCCATATATCAGAATTATCTCAGGGAGATTTACAAGTAAAATTAAAGCAGTTTAAAGGAATACATTAATTCTGATAAACTAAAAACATATTAAATATAATTATTAAGTTATAAGAGATTTTTAAAAATTAAAATAGTTGTAAATTACATACAGCAGTATTTTATGGACACCCAACTTCCATTCTACCACCAACCTGTGCCTGGAACAATCCACACAACAAATTCATTTTCTTGACACCACTATACAATGGACTCCCTAAGCATCAAGCATCAAAAAGTTATCAATACATATGCTTACTCTGATTTCCACCCACAACACACTACCAAATCTGCTGTTTATAACAAAGTCCTCCAATACAGCTGAATCAGTTCAGATCCATAAGAAAGATTCAAAACTATTGGATTTATAATAAGCATTTCTCACATTACAATACTCATCTAAGGAAGCAGTAAAAACAAGTTAACAAGGGAAGATTAATACAACGCAGATCAAAACCACAAAATGACATACAATCCCTTGTTGTCAGCGAAAGTCTCCAGCTGAGACTATTCAAATGCATAATTAGTGAGCTATAGCCAATTCTGGGAAGCAGTCCTTAATTGGCATACAGACAGCCTCCAAATCTTAAAATGCAC
This sequence comes from Anolis carolinensis, assembly GCF_035594765.1. NCBI lineage: Eukaryota > Metazoa > Chordata > Lepidosauria > Squamata > Anolidae > Anolis > Anolis carolinensis. The sequence continues at coordinate 76,696,359 of NC_085842.1, read as the reverse complement.
ACAACGGGATAAATAACATTGCTGGTTATATAGCCCCTGCCACAAACTCAGATTCCAACTCTGTTCCTATATCTACTCATATTCATGTCACTTGGTATTATATCCAAGAGCGTACGGTGGTGCAACGGGTTAAACGGCTGAGCTGCTAAACTTGCTGACCAAAAGATTGGTGGTTCAAATCCACCAGAGCAGGGTGAGCTCCCACTGTTAGCCCCAGCTTCTGCCAACCTAGCAGTTTGAAAACATGCAAATGTGAGTAGATCAATAGGTACCACTCTGATAGGAAGATAACGGCGCTCCATGCAGTCATGCTGGTCACATGACCTTGGAGTTGGACAACACTGGCTCTTCGGCTTAGAAATGGAGATGAGTACCAACCCCCAGAGTTGGACACAGTTGGACTTAATGTCATGGGAAAACCTTTACCTTAATTACTATATCCAAAGAAGGTCTTAATTCCACTTGGTACTGCATGTGAGTTTAAATCCACTAAAGCTCACATGAAAATTAAAAAAGTCAGGAGTATGCTATGGCATTTTTTCTTTTTTCCTACCCCTTCCTTCCTTCCTTTTTGAATTCAGGCTGGAAGCATATTAGCAACTAATAAAGCCATTTCGGGCTCGCATTATAGATTGTCTTTAAAGGCTTCCAGTCAGTAGCTGTCCTATTGCATTTTGCATTAGCTGCAGCTTATGAGTCTTCTTCAAGGTCAGCCCCATGTAATCTAGTTCAGCGGTCACTAGTGCATAAAATACGGTAACCAGATTATCTCTGTCCAGGGATTGCCATAGCTGGTGTACCATTCAAAGCTGATGCCAAGCGCATCTTTGCTTCCAGTGACAGGGAAGCATCTTAGGGCACTTCCGAGTGTACGCCTGTTCCTTCAGGAGAAATAATTCTAGCCAGGATATATTCTTATGTCCTTAAAAGCTTTTATTTCTATTGCTCTTTAAAGCAAGAACAAAAAAAAGTCTAATGGTGACTTGTTTAAATCAAGGTGTGTTTCGTGAGAACAGCCAGATTGAAACCATGATCTCAAGAGTTTGGCTTCTTTTATAACTATTTCTTGAACAAATTTATGCTTGGGGAACTGGGGGTGGTGTAAAACTGTATGTGCTGTTTCTACTCTCCTTTTCACACATGCATACCTAAATTATTTTTCTTTGGTTGATCCTGTTTCCAAAAATTAGGGTTCCTGATTTCGTGAAAGAGAAACGTTTTGGAAACTGGTTGAGAGATGCACGTGACTGGGCTATTTCACGCAACCGATACTGGGGGACGCCCATCCCATTATGGGTCAGTGATGACTTTGAAGAGGTGTGTAAGAACAAGACTAGATTGAGTGAAGATTGCTTTACTAAAGTTAATTTTTTATTCTGTGCATAGAATGCAACACTGCAAATGAGATAGGAAGACAAACAGCATGATTCTTTTGCAGCTTTGTCAGATAGAACAACATTACATACTTTCCTCTGTTGTTGCTAAAAATGCTGTTTCTGTTTTTTTTGATAAAATGCCAGTGACAGAGAACTTGCTAAAACTGAGCAGTTTGGTAGGCTAAAATAAGATTTGACTAGGAGGCATTGAAGGTTAGCAGCTGATTAACAATTGAAGTATAGTACTTTCATTGAGCTAGAAATATAGAATCGTTACAAGCGGCAAATCGCAGCAAAATGTTGCAGTGTGTTCTCAAGTCCTCAATTATAGATCAGATTCAGATTTTTTACACCATGCTTCTTCATCTGGTTTAAAACTTTAAACATTTTGCAGATTCCACAACTCCAACAGCACAAAAACAATTCCTCATCTTATCTTAGTCATTTCCTTCTCACATAGGCAATCCTCACTCTCATGGCATTGATTTTTTACTATTGTTCAGCTTCAGTTTCTGAAAGGCACTTCCATCACTCACCTTTTAATAATTTTTCAAAAAGAAAAAAAAAAGCCCTCACCCAAAGGAAAGGACAGAACCAACCAGGAAGGGGTGAGGAGCCACCCTTTGCCCATTGCTGCTTCATCTACTTTCTCGTCTTCACCTTTCAAACAACGAGCAACAGGGAAGATGGAATATCCTAAGCTTGGCAATTACTGTAAATCTTGTTATTGCCTTTCTAAGAATGAGATTAATTCTGGTAGAATGTTATTCTTCCTTGCTATTTATATACTCATGTATAAATTGAACTCAATAAGTTGAGGGCAGATTCTGTGGCCAAAATAATAAATTTTGATATGACTCATGGATATGTTGGGGGTGATTCCACAGAGAAAGGAAAGCCACCATCCCCAGGCTATTTTCCCCATCCAGACATTCAAAAAGGCTTGAAGGGGCACCACAACTTAGAGAATAGAGGGGGCTAACACTTTTTTAAAGGTACTCCCAGGACAGATTAAGCACTTGACATTCGCTAGACTATTGAAATAAGTTATTTTAAAAGTCTATTTGTAACTTGCATTGAACCATGGATAAGTTGACCCAGGTTTTTGGGGCTGATTTTTGGACTAAAAATTCTAGACTTATACATGGGTGTATAAGGCTTATTCCATAAGTCCTGATAGTTGACTTGGCAGGGTGCAGGGAATATTGAAAAAAAAAATCTATAACCTCAAGGCTTGTTTAATGTGTAAAAGCTATTACCTTCGTTTTAGTTAGTCCATTATAACTCCCAATTGCTAGTAACTTGATCAGTTGAACTTCCCATGTAGAGTCTGAATGGTACTACTGTACATCATAAATTTAACTTGAACCTTTAATCTCCCAAATATGTACTCTTTTTTAGTAGCAGTATGTACAGCTAATAGGGGAAACCGACTTTAACTTGATTTAAGTTTAAAGAACATGGGTTAGATGGAAAATTGATAATGATGTTCTAGTTAGTTCAGAGGTTCTCAACCTGGAGTCCCCAGATGTTTTTGGCCTACAACTCCCAGAAATCCTAACAGCTGGTAAACTGGCTGGGATTTCTGGGAGTTTTAGGCCAAAAACATCTGAGGACCCCAGGTTGAGAACCACTGAGTTAATTGGACACTTCTCAGAGAGGTAAGAAATTTATTGTGTTCCTGAACAAAATGGGTATGACTCTGAGAAGAAAATTTTCAAGATTGAGTCGGGGGTGCTGTGTTGTATGTAGTTTTAACAGGTTTTTAAGTGGTTTTATTGGTTTTAACTTTGTGTTTTTAATACGTTCTGTGTTTAATTCTATGTTAATCTTTGTATGCTTTGGGTTTTAATTTATACATTGTATGATTTTTAGTGTTAGCTGCTTTAAGTCTCCTTTGGGAGTGAGGAAGCAGGATATAAATACCGGTACTAATACTAATAATACTATGCGCATGTACTGCTGTAAACAAAGTTTCTTACAATTTTTTATGCTCCAGAGTTTTTCTTCCCCCTGTTCCCCTTTTTAAAGAACATCAGCATTGGGAGCATTTCATTTATTTTTATTGGGATGGTGAGGGAGGACTGGATAAACACAAGCAATTGGTGCTGTGTTGTAACAGCCTGAATGTGGTAAACAATGCAGTCAAGTTCAAGTTGTAAAAATGAGACACTACTGCCTACAATAAGCAAGGTAAGTATCAGCTACCTCTAAAATCCCTCAATTTCCCATGTATGATCAGCAAAACAGACAGAGAAGGAGAAAAATAAGTGTGCCTTTTCGAATGCCTGGGTGTTGAAAATGATGATGGGGGCCACGGCAGAATTGGTGCTTTTTCCTCTCCCTGGAATGACCTGTCATATCCACAGATTATGTCAAAATGCTTCAGCAGGTTGAAATGATGTTCACTGTAATCTATTAATTTATTTAAGATTGATATGTATTGTGTGTTATTGGTTTATGATGTTTTGTTGAATTTTTATGCTATGTCATTTGCTGTTTATCCATGTACGCCACTTTGAGTCCTATCCATGGGAGAAAACCAGGGTAAAAATAAATAAATAAATACATACATACATACATACATACATAAGGACTAGTGAATTGAATTCATGGGGAGAATGGAGAATGGTAAAAGAAAAATATTCCCAGATATCTTTTGGTGGAAGATTCATGGGCTCTCCTTGCATATATAACTATTTTTGCTTATTTATGTACTTCACATGTGCACATTGTTAGTTTTGAGACATTTTTCTGAAATGTCTTGAACTACTCTTCTTCTTTGTCGTTCAGGAAATTCTTCCTGCTTTTTCATGTTATTTCTGCCTCAGGTACCAAATTTCTGCTAAAGACTAAAGTCTAGGAATATATCTACTTTATTAACTGAACTGAACTCCCAACAGGTGGTCTGTATTGGATCAGTAGCAGAACTGGAAGAATTATCGGGAGTGAAAGTAACAGATCTCCATAGAGAAAGGTTAGTGACTGTGTCAAATATCTATTGGAGCTTATTATAATAATGTAATAAATAATAAAAGTTTATTTACATCCCGCACCCATCTCCCCAAGAGGACGCAGGGCAGTTAGTACTGGGGATCACATGTCCATGCTGAATCCTTTGTAAAAATGCACCCTTAATTTTAGAATATGGAAAAGATTAGAACTGGAAGGGATTTTCATCTAACTCGTAGTAGACATATTATGTGGCCCCATCTACATTGACCATATAACACAGTTTCAGATTACATTATATAGCAGTGTAGATTATGCCTGTATGTGTGTGTGAGAGAGAAAGAGAGAGAGACAGACAGGCAGAGGGAGAATTCCAGTCTGGTACATGGTTGATGCTCACATTACATAGAATCATAGAATAGTAGAGTTGGAAGAGACCTCATGGGCCATCCAGTCCAACCCCCTGCCAAGAAGCAGGAAACCGCATTCAAAGCACCCCCGACAGATGGCCATCCAGTCTCTGCTTAAAAGCCTCCAAGGAAGGAGCCTCCATCACAGCCCGGGGGAGAGAGTTCCACTGTCGAACAGCCCTCACAGTGAGGAAGTTCTTCCTGATGTTCAGGTGGAATCTCCTTTCCTGTAGTTTGAAGCCATTGTTCCGTGTCCTAGTCTGCAGGGCAGCAGAAAACAAGCTTGCTCCCTCCTCCCTATGACTTCCCTTCACGTATTTGTACATGGCTATCATGTCTCCTCTCAGCCTTCTCTTCTGCAGGCTAAACATGCCAAGCTCTTTAAGCCGCTCCTCATAGGGCTTGTTCTCCAGACCCTTAATCATTTTAGTCGCCCTCCTCTGGACGCTTTCCAGCTTGTCAACATCTCCCTTCAACTGCGGTGCCCAAAATTGGACACAGTATTCCAGGTGCGGTCTGACCAAGGCAGAATAGAGGGGGAGCATGACTTCCCTGGATCTAGACGTTATACCCCTATTGATGCAGGCCAGAATCCCGTTGGCTTTTTTAGCTGCCGCATCACATTGTTGGTTCATGTTTAACTTGTTGTCCACGAGGACTCCAAGGTCTTTTTCGCACACACTGCTGTCAAGCCAGGCGTCCCCCATTCTGTATCTTTGATTTCCATTTTTTCTGCCGAAATGAAGTATCTTGCATTTGTCCCTGTTGAACTTCATATTGTTAGTTTCGGCCCATCTCTCTAGTCTGTCAAGATCGTTTTGAATTCTGCTCCTGTCTTCTGGAGTGTTGGCTATCCCTCCCAGTTTTGTGTCGTCTGCAAACTTGATGATTGTGCCTTCTAACCCTTCGTCTAAGTCGTTAATAAAGATGTTGAACAGAACCGGGCCCAGGACGGAGCCCTGCGGCACTCCACTTGTCACTTCTTTCCATGATGAAGATGACGCATTGGTGAGCACCCTTTGGGTTCGTTCGCTTAGCCAATTACAGATCCACCTAACCGTAGTTTTGTCTAGCCCACATTTTACTAGTTTATTTGCCAGAAGGTCGTGGGGGACTTTGTCGAAGGCCTTACTGAAATCCAGGTAGGCTACATCCACAGCATTCCCTGTATCGACCCAACTCGTAACTCTATCGAAAAAAGAGATCAGATTAGTCTGGCATGACTTGTTTTTGGTAAATCCGTGTTGACTATTAGCAATGACCGCATTTGTTTCTAAGTGTTCGCAGACCACTTCCTTGATGATCTTTTCCAGAATCTTGCCTGCTATCGATGTGAGGCTGACCGGACGGTAATTGTTTGGGTCGTTCTTTTTTCCCTTCTTGAAGATAGGGACCACATTCGCCCTCCTCCAATCTGTTGGGACTTCTCCCGTTCTCCAAGAACTCTCGAAGATAATTGCTAGTGGTTCTGAAATAACTTCCGTTAATTCCTTCAATACTCTTGGATGTAGCTGATCTGGCCCTGGGGACTTGAATTCGTTTAGAGAGGCCAGGTGTTCCTGGACAGCTTGTTTCCCTATTTGGGGTTGGATTTCCCCCAATCCTTCGTCCATTCCATGTTGCTGAGGTTGAAGATGGCTTTCTTTTTGTGAGAAGACCGAGGCAAAGAAGGCATTGAGCAGTTCTGCCTTTTCCCTGTCCCCTGTCGCCATCACCCCATCTTCTCCTTGCAGAGGCCCTATCGCCTCCTTTTTCTTCCTTTTTCTACCAATGTAAGCAAAAAAGCCTTTTTTGTTGTTTTTTATGTCCCTGGCAAGCCTGAGCTCATTTTGTGCTTTAGCCTTGCGAACCTTTTCCCTACAGGTGTTGGCTATACGTTTGAATTCTTCTTTGGTGATTTCTCCCCTTTTCCACTTCTTGTGCATGTCACTTTTGAGCTTTAGCTCAGTTAGAAGTTCTTTGGACATCCATTCTGGCTTCTTTGCACTTGTCTTATCTTTCTTCTTTGTTGGCACTGTTTGCATTTGCGCCTTGAGTATTTCACTTTTGAAAAACTCCCATCCATCCTTAACTCCCTTGTTTTTTAATATTGGCGTCCATGGAATGCCGCTCAGTAATTCATTTTTTGGAAGTCAGCTCTCTTAAAGTCGAGAATGCGTGTTTGACTTGTCTTAGTTTCAGCATTCCTTTGTATTGCAAACTCCAGGAGCACATGGTCACTTGCCCCTAAGGATCCAACCACTTCAATTGTGTTGATCAGGTCTTCCACATTTGTTAAGATTAGATTACACATTATAGAGCAGGGGTCCTCAAACTTTTTAAGCCGAGGGCCGGTCCACAATCCTTCAGACTGTTGAGGGGCTGGATTATCATTTGAAAAAAAAAAATACAAACAAATTCCGATGCACACCGCACATGTGATAGTCAAGTTAATTAGGATTGTTGTTGTTGTTGTTGTTGTTGTTGTGTGCCTTCAAGTCATTTCAGACTTTGGGCGAGCCTAAGTCTAAAATGTATTTATTTATTTATTATTTATTTACTGCATTAATTTACTACATTTGTATCACACCCTTCTCACCCCAAAGGGGACTCAGAGTGGCTTACAAATTATATGTACATACAATATATTATATTATTAGCATAGCACAATATTAGCATTATATATTACTATACTGAACTATACCACTATACTGTAATATTATTAGTAATATTATATGTAATATAGAAAATATAATTAATATTATTATATGGTAATATTATTAGTGTTATATTGTATTACATTATAATATAATTATCAATATTATATGTATATACAATATATTATATTATAAAACTGAGGGCGGGGGCCAGGTAAATGACCTCGGAGGGCCGCATCCGGCCCCCGGGCCTTAGTTTGGGGAACCCTGTTATAGAGATATATAATGGGGAAGGTAGATAACTGAATAAATTACATTTGGTTATTCAAGATACAGGCATTTTGTATGCAGGCGTTCTTGTACAAACCTTACTTGTGTTCTGCTAAATTTTATGAAATACAAATTCCTCTAACTTCTGTTAGGGAAAGGGTAGTAGTGACAGTAAATGCCATTTTAGAGAGGGGCACCTATCAGTTAATTAACCTACTGTCTTACTGGCTGTCAAGGGTTTGCTAGGTTGCCTTCTGAGTCTGCCTTCTGCCCCTTTTTAAATTACTCAGTCATTCTGAAGGTTGAAAAGGATTTTTTAAAATATTAGAAAACCCTCTTTTACCAACCAAAGCACTTCTCTTGTTATGTAGTAACAGCTTGTTGGTAGAATATCCATAGTAGGTTTTTCATGTTTGACAGACTCAGATTCTGGACTGACTTCAGTTACACACGAGAATCTAAGGGTGTTTCTAGTGTTGACTGTTGATTTTCATCCTTTATTAGAATTTCTGTGAAAGCTTTCAGAGGTTTTTGGATTCAGATTGTCTAGAATTGCCAATTAAATCTGTAATGGGATTATTAGACTAATTTTCTACCTGAGGAATGGAAGTACCACATCTAAACTGTTGTATCTCTCTCCTTAGCGTTGATAATATAACCATCCCTTCTCGCTGTGGCAAAGGCGTATTACGTCGTGTTTCAGAAGTTTTTGACTGCTGGTTTGAAAGTGGAAGCATGCCTTATGCACAAGTCCACTATCCATTTGAGAACAAAAAAGAATTTGAAGATGCTTTTCCTGCTGACTTCATTGCTGAGGGGATTGACCAAACAAGGGGATGGTAATTTTTTAATTAACTAATGCAAGATTTGGACAAGTGTGGTGCATTTAGCATCCTGTATGATCTTAAAACAACTTTTAAAATATTATTTCTCTAGTAATTATATTTCCTATCATTAACACTCAGCTAATAAAGTTTCACAGACCTAAATTTGAGTATTAAAGTGTTAGAATTACTGAAAGTTTTGTGTAAATTCATTTTGCCTCCGTATAGTTCTTCTGTTTGATCCAATAGGCAAGTAATTGGGTCTAATTTTGTTTGGGTATAGAAGATCTTTTGCAAAAGAAAGCAGTTGAAGATCAGTGATCTGATATATAGCTCTGCTTGTTTGGCAGAAGATAGCTGAGTGTTAAGTTAATCCACACTTGACAAACTATAAATTGTGAGATTTATATAAAGAAGTAACTTTTTGGTGTAGTTTCCTTCTTTAGGATATAGGCTACGTGATGCTATTAATTGCATATTCAATGTCTGATTAAACAATGATAAATAAATAGTATTTAATGTCACTTTAGAAAATGAAATTTATTAAAATAGGCCCCAAAACAGATAGGAATAACTTGCATATAGCCCTTGAGCAAGTTTCCTTATATATCCTTTCCCATCAAGTCACCAGTGGTAATTAGTACTCCTGCTGTGACTCAGCACACTCAGGGCCATGGCCTTCACTCAATCTACCAGTAATATGGTCTCTCTCCTTTCCTGCTGCCTTACAATTACTGAGCATTAGTATTTTTCTAATGAGTCGTGCCATCTCATAATGTATCCAAAGTACAACAGTTTTGATTCAGTGATTTTGGATGCTAGTTTGAGTTCAGGCTTAATTTGTTCTTAGATACATTTAAGAATCTTTGGGCAGTCCATGGTGTCTGTAGAACTGTCCTCTAACGCCACATTTCAGTGATTTTTTCCCATCAGTTTGATTCGCTGTCAAACTTTCACATTCATACATAATAATTAATAATAACTAGGAATGTTCTCTTGATTTAGTGAATTTATAAGTTTTATTTATAATTCATTTGCAAGTGAAAAGAATAAAACTTTCAACTAATTGACTTCACAACAGGAGTACATGTGAAGAAAGATCTATAAATACTTAGGGATTATTACTGCATATTCATAGCATGTTTTATGCATTTAATCAGAGTCCAACACCTTGTCAGAACTTCTGGTTTGCACAGAATATAAGATAATATCTGGAGTTATTAATTTAATTTCATGTTTTCCCACAAGATCTTAAATAATATTATCTTGCATAGTGAATACCTTGATTAATATTGATCACTTAATATTCATGCTTTAAAAGTTATTGGAAAGCATCCACTCAGTTTGGTTGAAATATGGAAGGTAAATATGGAATCAGCCAGCCTCCAGGATCTGCTGTTTTTACTTTGTTTTTCAGGTTTTACACTTTACTTGTGCTGTCCTCAGCTCTTTTTGGGAAGCCTCCCTTCAAGAATGTAATTGTAAATGGCTTAGTTCTTGCCAGGCAAGTATGATGATAATATTAATATTATGCTCTTTGTGACATTTCTAATTCTTAGATGTTGAATGCTCCACTTGTAACTCAATATTCAACTACTGGTGGCCCACCATTATATTACTCAAAAGAATGCACTCCCTTTAGAAAACTAACTTGTTTAAATATCTTTGGTTGTGACTAGAATAAGGTATGATGTAAATTAGTAAATCATAATTAAAGATCTGAAATGTTAAGTTTGGGTCACAAAGCAATGGTTATTCTCCCATCTGTATTTTGTAATTCATTTATTGTAGAAGTCACTTGCTTTAAAAAAAAACTATCATAAAAAGGTGGTTTGATTTCCCAGCAATGGCTGGATTAACTCAGAGTTCTGCCACAAGGGATGTTTTGTCAATCCCTGCGTTTAATCTCTTCTAGTGATGGGCAAAAGATGAGTAAACGAAAGAAGAATTACCCAGATCCAACAAACATTGTAAACTCTTATGGAGCTGATGCATTGAGGTAGGAATCTGTTGATCTTTCTTCCTTATTCTGTAAATATTTCCAGGTCTTCTGCTTAAGGTATATCTAGCCAAATGGTAGTGATTTGCAACTTGCTTTGGTTTATCCATGTGCCCTTCTTGTAGTGACTCTGTGTTTGTCCTTTTTCCTCCTGAAGTTTTTAAACCTTAAATAAGAATAGGCACAAAGGTTCAGTAAGAAAAAATGATTACACATGTGCTTAAAACAAATAATATAATGGCATGCAAAAATTGAGAGAGCTGAGGAATAGTCTGCCTGAGATTGCACGGATGGGGGAAACCTGTGACTCAAGGACTACATATCCCCCATAAGTCTGGTTCTTGTCCTGGGCTCCCCCCGTATGCTCCATTGCCAGGAGGGAAGTAAATCAGAGAATCCTCCCCTTCTAAGCAAGGTGCAGACTCCAAAGAATAGGAATGTTTTGGGAAGTCAGAAGTAGACTTAATTTTTTAATTGAGATGAGGAGTTGATTCCTTGGGTGCGAAATTATTTTTGGAGTCCCAGAGCTTGCCTGATGCTCCTTAAACTGACATGACATAGATACATTTATCAGGCATAAACGTATTGCAGTTTTTATCCGTAGGCACCATCAGCTGCAAAGCTACAGGTGGAAGTGTAATTTGCCCTGCTCCCAGATGGTGAGATGGTCACTTTATGCAAACTGGCCTGTTGTGAAATATTCAGTCTACCCAGCAAGATCTCTTGAGGCAAGCTTATCAGCTGACTTGCATGAAAATATTCAGAAAGTGCAGGAACTAGCCCTGTATTCACTGAAATATAAACTGATTGAGTTATGAGCTGTGCTGAAATCAGTTGATCATATCAATTGAGCATATCAAAAATGTCCTTATAAATACATTCTCCTAATAGGTGATTAGATATTTTTCTTTGACAACCCTTGAAAGGACGTTGACTTTGAAAAGTAATGACCACTTTGCTTTGAAGTATTTAGCAATCCTAGATGAATTGGGGAGGGCCACTATCTGTTTAAGCAAAAGAAGAGAACAGGGTATTACCAGTTATTATCATCATATATTTATTTCCTAAGTTCACCAAAGATCTAATTTCGCATATTCCAGTTGCCTCAGAAGCCTAGCTCAGAAACTGTTTTCCTTTGAAAAAACTGAATTTTAAATATATGGCTTGTGGGGTAGACTGTCACAGATTTTAATGTATTTTTTTCTTTTTTCTTTTTTTAAACAAATGAAAATCTTAAATTCTCAAGAGTATTCATTATTGTTTTTATTTTTTCAATTAAGATAAAAACTGTTTTGCTTGCTGTCTGCCTGATATGTGTACAGCAGTGGCTTATTTATGGATACAGTGACACACACACACTATACAAAGCATTAGATTTATTTAAGGAGAAAGCTCCAGTTTAGTTTTTTGAACTCATATGAAATACTTGATGTCAAGCATTTGATGTGTTCTGTTTATAGAATAAGCTAATTCTGACTGACTTGTGAGTGTTGTCCCTTTTCTCCACTGAGCTAATTTAGCTTCCGTGGAAAAAGCTTTTTTTCTTCTTATGCAAATTTTGATTAAGTAGTACAAAAATATCCTTCTGTGCTTATTGGTAAATGCAGGACATTTGAGCAGCTGCAAACTTAAGCTGCTTAAGGAAACCGCTCTAGAAAGTAGTAGGAACAGCATGTATTAAGTGAATTTATTGGTGGTCTCCTGAATCAGTATTTGTAAAACCACTATGAGAGTCGGTCTGGTGTAGTTATTTGTGTGTTGGACTAAGTCTCTGGAGACCAGGGTTCAAATCCTTCTTGCCCATGGAGACCCACTGGATGACTTTGGGGAAGTCACATTCTCTTAGCTTTAGAGGAAGTGAAGGACAGATCCCCTCTGAATAACTTTTGCCAAGAAAACTCAATGATGGGATTGCCTTTGGGTCACCAGTAAGTCAGAAATGACTTGAAGGCACACAACACCAATGTCTCCGACCATTAGATTTGCTCCTCTCCCTTCATTTTTTAAAAACTAAAATGTTGTGACTATCCTACTAGTAGAGTTAAAATTGTAATATTGAATCTTAAAACATTGCCTTGGTATAGGTTATATTGACTCTTCTTATGACACACTTCAGCTCTACTTGGTTCCAAGTGATGTTCAGGACATTTTTGCACAGCAGCACCAGGTGCTAGAATGTACTCTGGAATCAAAGTGTGTCAGAGTCTATAGGTTAAACGAATTCCTGCTAATGAATGTTCCCAGTGAAATTGTTCAGATTATACTTCTAGTTCTTCAGATACATGACAGTAATACCTGGCCCTTGTTTAGTAAACAAAACAAAACATATTCACCTACAATTCATTTTGTGGCATAGAGAGGTCAAGCTTAAAAGAGCAACAAACAATGCAGTATATAACTGCTTCCCTCTGTGGTGCTGTTTTTAATAGACGACTGGGATGACCTTTGGCATATTGACACTGTGTGGAGTGGACAACTAACCATTGCCAGTTAAGTGCTTGAAAATATATCCAGTGTTTGGTTTTAGGATGGAAATTAAGATGACAGATTATTAGGATTACCTCATTGTGGTAATTTCATCCAGATTTCTCAGATGACTTTTAAAATTTACATCCTGTTTTTATTATCAATGATGAACAACTAAGTGACTTTTATATTGATTCTGTAAACATCTTACCTCTTCTTCATTGACTACAAATTGTATTTCCTGATTCTAGTTGGTATTAACCAAAGCCCTTAGTTAATACTATACTTTCATTTGTGCTTTCTTAGGAACAAGCCGCAATGAATCCCGGGAGATGTTCTTCCCTGTAAATATGGATTCAGTTGGGTGGAAACACTGAAGTTTTTTCTTTCATATGCATGTTACGTAGATATAGTTTTCGGTTAGTCAAAAAACCATCTTATCATAGGAAAAATGAAATAATTATTTCAAGTGGATAGTGTTTGCAATTAGCTTGGGAATATAGTTCTAGGTGGAGAGTAAAGGAAAAATCTCCAGCTAGACTGAGCTGTTGCTAAAACAGGTTAAAGTCTTTTTACCTAACTGGCAGCCTGAGAGAGAAAAAATGACTGGAAAACTACCAATAACATAATTTATTTCATATTTAAACAAAACTTTGTTTGTATTGATGCTCGATAGAATAATTAAAAATTTAAAATACTTCTGTCGAAAACTATCTTTTTTGTGAGCGTACATTGTGTCTTAGCAACTTCTAGAGATCTTTCTCATATTGAACAAAATGTTGGAGCTATAATATGATTTCTTTTCTGAGGTGGATGAGAGACAGGATACTAAAGTGTTTTAAAGCAGCCTAATGAACATTCCTAAAAGGCAGAGCAAGTTTTCATGGCACTGTTCTCTTTGTGTGTGTTCTACTGCAGGCTATACCTTATAAATTCTCCAGTGGTAAGAGCAGAAAACTTGAGGTTTAAGGAAGAAGGGGTGAGAGATGTGCTGAAGGATGTCTTCTTGCCCTGGTACAATGCATATCGTTTCCTGGTCCAGAATGTTGTCATTTTGCAACTCAAGGTAGGAAACTTTGATACACTGCCAAGAAAAACAGTCTGTTTTCTTCTTGATCATTATTGTATTGTGGTTATTACTAGGAAATCTCTAATTATGATCTTCTAAAGGGTTTCTTTTATTGAAATTGAATATGAAAGCAACAGCAATGGTAGTTTGTCCGTTTAATAGAAGATGGGTCTGATATCACTCATATCAAATAGGTGCAGCTTTAAAATGAAATGGAGCTGGAGTTTGTCATTTCCTCATTTTCATTATCAGAGCCAATGGTGCATTTTTCTCTTTACTGAAAGAGTATCCAAGGGTCCAGGTGCCAGATGTTCTCCAATGCATCCACAGGGGATGAATGGGGAAGAAATTTGGATCAGGAAGCACTTTGTGGGAGGGCCTTTCCTCCTTTGGTTAGTTTGGTCTCTTAAAGAAGTGGCAGCAGGTTGCAAATATTCTCTTCTATCTAGAAGTTCTGAAGAAAAGAAGCAGTGCTAAGACTAAAAAAATGTTTTTTTCTCATTCGTGGTCTCTGTGGAATCAGCACTTATGGTATTGATTAGGCCCAAGCAATACTATCGGAACACTCTCAGCTGTGAAGCTTTGGCTATAGCCCCGCCCGGCCTTCCCATGAGGCATATAAGCCCCGGGTGGGATGTAGCTGCAGTTCCCTTTCTTCCTCCGCATTGTACGCAGCTTAAGGAACCTCTTGTGATATTATTTTGACTTGGGTTGTCAGACAACGTTTCTTGATTCTCTGGAAGCCTATTTTACTAGGACTGTTTTGACTACACTTTGGCTTATTCCTCTAATCAACTTTGGATTGTTTTTGGATCATGGCTCTCTTTAAGAAGTGTGCTTCCTGTGAGGAGAAACTGCCAACCACCAACGGACACGATAAGTGTGTTTTGTGTTTGGGGGAGGGGCATGTGGCTAAAGGCTGCTCAGCTTGCATGGCTTTCACGCCACAAGCTAGGGAGGAGAGAGAAAAGCGGCTAAGGGCGCTTTTGTATGAGTGCGCGCTGCTGCCTGCCTCAGGGCTCCAAAGAGCTACCTTCGCTCCTCCCACCCCATGCTCCCTCATTCCTGCACCCTCCATTTCACCAGCAACGGCAGCAGCAAGCAAACGGGCGAGATCCAAGTTGCCCAAAGAGAGGGCCACGACAGCGCCTCCATCTGCAGAAACGCAGAAAAAGAAGCAGAGAACAGCTTCCGCCAGCGCCGTTCTGGCCACATCCCCTTGCACTGAGCTCACCGGCCCTGCACCAGTGCTGCTTCCGGCCATGCCTGGCTTTCGTTCCCAGGTGCCGGGGAAGCAGCCGGAGCTGCTTCCGGGGACGCCAAGAGGGGAGAGCCTTGAGCCTTGCTTCCCCTGAGCGGGAGTAGCTCACCCACCTCCAACGAGCTGCCACAGCTTCCTCCCTCCTGCCTTACCCCTGGCAAGTGGAGGAGCGTGGCCGGGGCAAAACCCCAGGAAAAGCTGATACTCCTCAGGTATAAAATGTACAAACTGTACAGCGACATGCCTCGGTACAGAGTGCAGCCCTTTCCATAGACAATCCATAGACGATATGGCTTCCATGTTGGCATCACTCTATTCACAGAGTCCTATGCCATATGCCCCTCCGTCTTTCCCTTCCCCACCAAGGAGGCAGTCAAGTCAGCAAGATTTCATTCATTGGTCTCCAGGGGGCCGTGCATATTTCTTTGGTCCACTTCAAGAATGTGCACAGCCACCTGTGCTTACTTCGCAGCAGGCCCTCCCACAGCTGCTGCAGATCCACTCAGTGTGCTACTAACACCTTCTTGGAATCTCTAGCTGGTGCTCTCCGTGCTTACAAAAGCACC
Source organism: Anolis carolinensis (assembly GCF_035594765.1). NCBI lineage: Eukaryota > Metazoa > Chordata > Lepidosauria > Squamata > Anolidae > Anolis > Anolis carolinensis. The sequence continues at coordinate 76,680,530 of NC_085842.1, read as the reverse complement.
ATTTGAGCTGCTGGCTACGGCACAACTCTGCCATCTTTCATGGAAGATGGCCTTTCTGGTGGCTATTACATCTGCATGGAGGGCTAGCGAGCTTTGCCTTCTACGTGCTGATGCCCCTTATATGCGCTTTCATGCGGATAAGGTGGTGATGCAGACTGATATTTCCTATCTCCCAAAAGTCGCTTCATCTTTTCACAATACACAAGATACAGTTTTACCAGCTTTCTTTCAGGCTCCGACAACACCTCTGGAGTGTTCTCTTCACCTCCTAGATGTCCGTAGAGTGTTATCGTTCTACCTCAATAGGACTAAAGACTTCAGAAAGTTGCCTAGACTCTTCCTTCATTATCAGACTTCCACTCAGGGATTGCCTATCTTCCCAGAGACTGTCAGCATGGGTAGTGGCTACAATAAAGCTAGCCTATCAGTTGGATGGCAAAGAGTCTCAATTCCAAGTAAAGGGCCATTCTACAAGAGCAATGGCCACGTCAACAGCTTACCACCATGAGGTGGCATTAGAAGATGTCTGTCGAGCAGCCATATGGGCCACGTCATTGACATTTGTCACGCACTACAATATGGACCTCCAATCCAAGTGACATGCAGCGTTTGGTTGAGCGGTCCTGTTTTCGGCAGTGTCATGATGCCCACCGGCCATGGTGAGTAGCTTGTTAGTCTACCATATGTGCTGATTCCACAGAGACCACGAAGGAGAAAGCAGGGTTTCTTACCTGTAACCAGGTTTTTTTGAGTGGCCATCTATGGAATCCGGACATCCCCACCCATCTTCCCCACTGATTGTCATGCCACTTTATCATCTGCTGGTGGCGGGGAATTACAGCTACATCCCCACCCGGGGCTTATATGCCCCATGGGAAGACCGGGCGGGGCTATATCCAAAGCTTCGCAGCTGAGAGTGTTCCAATAGTATTGCTTAGGCCTAATCAGTACCATATGTGCAGATTCCACAGATGACCACTCAAAGAAACCTGGTTACAAGTAAGCAACCCTGATTTCCCAGGACCAAGAACTCCAGAGCTTGCATTATCATCACATTCATGCATCGTTGGCTAAAAAAACCCGTTTCACAACATTTCCTCTGCCCTCTACTCCTTCCTGGAGCTCTTGCTAAGATCCAGTGAAAGACTAGTCATTATTCTAGTAGCAACACACTGGCCAAGATGGTTGCTGTTTACCGTGTGTCAGGACCCAGACTGCGGAGCACCAATAACCATGCGCAGAGACCAGAATCTATCTAATATCTTTATTAAGGAAATATATAAAGTCAATAAAAATAAGTGTAGAATATAGTTCAGAAGTAGACCTTTCAGGAAAGGTCAAATATAGTCCAGGGAAACAAAGTCCAATATGAGATATTAAAGTCCAAAGTTGTAATCCAATAACCGAAACACACACTTTGCCAAGCAAAGTGAGGGGAAATGACAAGGTCCTTTAGTCCATGGAGCTTGATGCAAGGCTGGAGAGCAAACTAGATTCTTGGCAAACAAGGCTTGATTCAAGGTAACAAGAAGCGAGGAACAAGAACAGGGTCCGTGGCGAAATCTGTGGCGAGGTCCAGGGAACAAGGCAGGGCGGAAACGAGAACAAGGTCCTGGAAACTGAAGTAGCGTAGTCCACACACAATCTACTCCCGAAGTTGACGAATTGACTCCGCAAGGAATCCTTGTGGCCAAACACCTATATAGGATCTTGTTTTCCCGCCAAAGAACACTTTCTCTGGGGAACAAGAAACGAAACCTATTCTGTGTCCAGATGCAGGACTCCTTAAACTTTCCCAAGGGAAACAGACTTAATCATCTAATTGTCTGGCAGAAATCCTGGCGCTCCTGCGAGTCGCCTCCCGAGCGCTTCTATCTTGATTATAATAAAGGCGGCGAGAAAATGGGGGAGATTTCTGCTCAAGGCTTGTTTGGCTGACTTCTTGTGGGCAAACATCTTGCAGCTGCAAGGGCTCCAAATCCGGCAGAAACGGTGGGAAACCCAAGTTTTCCTCTTCATCTGTCACAAAAGTACTAGGAACGGGACTACATGGCCCATGAGTCATCACACCGTGTCATATTAAAGATAATATTTTTAATACTTTGTTTCTCAAACAAAGCCCTGGATTTAGATTCATACCTATGACAAATAATTCCTATTATATAAATGGCCTGAAAAATACAATGCATACTTAGTACCCTTCCCCAGAACAGGTTTTTGGAAGTGGGAAGTCATCTATGGCATTGCTTTTTAAATGGTGGTCCTCACCCCAAATGGGGTGCCCTTTAGCTCAATGTTGAGGACACGAAAAATTAACAACAGTAAAAGATTTGTGAAGACTACCTAGACATTTACATGAATTGTTAGCAACAATGTGTAGTATTTACAGCAGACTGCAGAAAATGCTTCACTTGTATTTATTTATTTATTTATTAGTGACATTTATATCTTGCCCTTCTCACCCTGAAGGGGACTCAGGGCGGCTTACAAGTTATATGTACATACAATATATTATATTATTAGCATAGCACAATATAAGCTTGATATATTACTATATTGTACTATACCACTATAGTAAGGTAAGTTAAAGGTTTTCCCCTGACGTTAAGTCCAGTCGTGACCGACTCTGGGGGTTGGTGCTCATCTCAATTTCTAAGCCGAAGAGCTGGCGTTGTCTGTAGTCACTCCAAGGTCATGTGGCCGGCATGACTGCATGGAGTGCCATTACCTTCCCGCCGGAGCGGTACCTATTGATCTACTCACATTGGCATGTTTTCGAACTGCTGGGTTGGCAGGAGACTATACCACTACATTGCAATATTATAGTAATATTACATGTAATATAAATATATAATTATGATAGTGTATTATTATTATTATTATTATTATTATTATTATTATTATTATTATATTGTATTACATTATAATATTATTATCAATATTATATGTATATACAATATATTGTACTTCATAAAAAGGAAAATCAGCCTGTATCTCAGGCTTTTCGATGCTGTTGTATTTTTAGAACATGTTTAATATTTCTCCCTATTTTATGAACTTAAATAACTAGGTTGTGTAAACATTTCTTGGGCAAAGGGGGCTATGAAAAGATTTCTTGGGCGAAAGGGGGTAATCAGTAGAAAAAGTTGAAGAAGTCCTCATTTATGATACAACTGACCACTTAAGATTTCCCTTTGGGGTGTTTTCTACATTAATGGAAAATGGTATGGAAAATTTTCTGAACATTTGTGTCGTCTTTGTACTTCAGCTTTTTTACAAATGGAGGCTCAATTTTCTAGAAGGTTGTGCTTTTTTTTTTTTTTTAAGTATACTGAAGTCTCTAATTCCAAGCGAGGGATAAACATTGTATTTCATTCAGTGACAAGTTAATAACTCTGTCTCAGCTTACTATAATATATAATTTCATATAAGAAGGCTAACAAATGTATAATGCATTGTTAAAATGGTATTTGATTAGTGTAATTTTGGTGTGTGAGAGACAATCTTTTAACTTGATAGCTTTACAACATGCTTAATCATAAAATGTCAGATCAATGACAGTAGCTTATTTGTTTAGCAATCTCATGGAAGACTCCAAACTGGACAGTCAGGAAAATTTAAAAACACTTATTAGTCAGTGTTAAAATCCTAGCCTGCCCCTTTAGCAGCTGTTGCTAAAAAGATTGCATTTCAAACAATTTTTCAAGGCAGATAGGTTCTCTGATAAGGGAAGTCTTCTCAACAGGTACTGTGGGGGAAAAAAGTATTTCGTCAGATACCAATTGTACAAGTTCTCCCACTTAAAAAGATTCCACCATAAATTGCAAATAAATTTGTGAAAAATCAGACAATGTGATTTTCTGGATGTTTTTTCTCATGTTGTCTCTCATAGTTGAGGTCTACCTATGATGTCAATTACAGGCCCCTCACATCTTTTTAAGTGGGAGAACTTGTACAATTGGTATCTGACTAAATACCCCCCCCCCCCCACACTGTATATTGCATTAGTTAATGCACACTCTACTTGGAATGGGAAATTCCATTCCCATTAACAAAAGCCTCCTAATTACTCATCTTTCATGATACTAGAGCTTCTAAAATCACTTTGGAGACTTTTTGTTGAAGGCAGAAGAATTAAATAAATAGTAATGAAAATTGATTTACGTTTTTAGTAGTCACCTCCGGAAGGAGAGCTTTTGAGCCTCATAATTAATCAGCTATATCGGAGGGTCCCTGGACAGTGTTCATAATATTTTTCTTCATTTATCATGTTTTTTTTCATTTTTCAAGCTTTTAAAAAATAATCAAATGTTAGTCCCAGCATATAGATCACATGACAGCTTATATACTGAGCTGTCACCTTGATGTGGTGAGGGGGCTTGCGTGTTCCAATGAACCTGCGGGCACAACCACGGGAGTCACACATTCGCAGGAGTGGCCACAGGGGAGGATCTAGACCAAGAACAATCCGAAGACCCAAAGACCTCAACGGCGGAGCAGGCGGAGGATAACATGGTACATGTTACAACAGCTGTAAGGCGGAAGAAGGCTGCAACAGACTGAGAAGCCACTCTTGTTGTGTTAATCACACCATTGCTGGGACCTCAATCTGTGAAGACTGTGTGTTGACTGGCCATGCACCGACCTCCACACATTAAAAAAAAAAAATCACGCACAGGCGTCTTCCAAGAAATGGAGGACCATCATCCTCGAACTACGAGGGATCGCCTAAGTAAGTGAGCAAGACATACAGTACTTCCATAACTGTGTCCTTCTCGGGCATTTTGTCAATTGTATCAGTAAAAGAGGCTCTTCCCAATTATCAAAACGTGTCTCAGATTTTTTTAAAGGTGTGTGTGTGCTGTCAGCTGGTTGTTGCTTGAGACAAAGGATTCAATGCTTCTCTTGCTTGTGCAGTAGGCAATCAGTCCAAGTGACCTGGTGAAAATCTCTGTTTCAATTAGCCTTTTAAGCCTGCATTGAAACTGCAGCCCACTAAACTATTTATGTAATGTTAGTAAGTATGATAGTACCGAAGTGAAGTGCTTTGTAGCCAGCTAATGGAAGCAAAGTCCAAATGTAGAAGTCTTTATATGAGAACCTTGAAAGGAGCTATTTCTGACTTTGCAAACTATTGAATCGTATGAAAGGAAATCAAGCTATCACAAGATAGAGATATTACCTCTTTTGCCAAGTAGTTTGAATGGATGGTACATACTGAAAGCTGTTGTTCTCACAGGATAGTATAACAAAATTGAGCATTCTTTAGAATAACATTCATTTCAGATGTTTTTGTCACAGAAACAGAACTCTGCAAATAATTCTTTCTTGTTTGTGCACATAATGTGTATGCATATGTGCATCCCATTTTGCGGAGTTCCATAAACAGCCCTCCTTGCACATTGGCGGGTTTGACCTTTGCAGATATGATTATTTATGGATTTGATTAAAATGTTATTTCAAATACTCTCTTAAGTCATCCTGGCAGAAGTTGACTATAGAGTTTTGCTGGAGAACCCAGAGATTCTGAAGAATGGTTTTTTTTTATTTGCTGTTTTTCTTCTTTTATGTATCCAAGCAAATTTGGAGAGCTGATTGTATACACATGTATACATAAAGGCCAGATTTTGGGGCCAAATTTATGGACATTGATATGGATAATTCAAAGGTCATTCTGCGGAGAGGGGAAACTTGGGGCCAGCAGCATCCAGCTACTGATGTTGCCATTTTCATGCTTAAGCATTCCAAAAGGTCTTTCGCCAGTCTACTCAGGGAGAGAGATTGTTCCTTTTTTTACAGCAGTTAAGATACAGTATTAACTATCCAAAAAAAAATCCCATTCCTTTCTCTGAGTAGAGTGGTAAAAGGAGAGAACCTAGGACATCCTGGGAGAACATAAAAGAAGCACTGTCTCTCTTCACACTCTCAGCTTTCCTTTGAGGGAAGCCCCAAAGAGCTGCTCCCATTTTCCTGCCCTAGCATTCAAAAAGGCCAGAAGCAACATCGCAACGAGAGAGACATAGATAAGGAGTCAGTGCTTCTTTTAGGTTCTTCTGTAATGGACTAAGCTCTCACCGCTCAACACTACTCAGAAATGGGAATGGTTTCTTTTTTGATAAATGTTAAGTTGCAGTACTTAACATTGACCTTTGGACAAATTGATCCATATTTTTTGTTGGGTTTGTTTTTTTGACAAAAATGTCTAGGTTTACACATGAGTATATACAATAAGTTGGGATATAAATCTCAATAGTAATAAAGCACCCTGTGATTAATGTTCTTGACTAGCTCTGGAGTCCCTTGTAGTGTTTGCATTCAGACTTAACACAGTCCAAGACAGGGCTGTCTGCAATACACCAACTCAGTTTCTTTGAATGGGTTCCATGTTTACACTTTCTGTCTTAAGTTAAATAGTCAAGCAGGGAGTCCTTTTTTCCTAGCTGAATTATAATCCTGCGATATCTTTTTCTACTCATATTCATAGGAAGACGGAAAGGAATTCCTTTACAATGAGAACACAGTTAAGGAAAGTAACAACATTATGGATAAATGGATCCTTTCCTTTACGCAGTCACTGATTCAGTTCTTCAAAGTTGAAATGGCAGGTTTGTGTTTACATATTTTTTAGATTTGTATTAGCACACATTATCAAAATCTCTCATTAAAATCATGTTCATTTGGGCTCAAAAATTTCTAGACAAATTTATTGCCTCACAGATTCACCTAAATGCCAATGTCTGTGTCCTCCCCCCATATACTATCTCTTGACTAGATGTAAGTCCAGAGGACCGTAAATGTCACAGCTGTGTTTCTGATTGGGACAATGGCACAAACCATTTGTCTTAACAGTGCTAATGAAATTGGCTTCTATCAAAGGAGAGCTTAGCTTTCACAGTGGTCACAGTTTTTTAAAAGTATTTTTCTAATTCTCTAAGGTCTGAAACCTCTTCTGTAGCAACTTTTTTTTTAAAGAATAAAACAAATACCGTTGGCTTTCCACATTCACAGATTTTGTAGATGGCTTCAAAATATTCTAATCCCCCCGCCTCCCCAAATAAAATCAAATATTGATTTATATAAGAGATATATAATAGAACTTGAGCATCCATAGATTTTGGTATTGGTGGGGAGTCCTAAAATTAAACCCCAATGGATACCAAGGACCCACTATAGCTCAAGGAGCAGTTTCCTAAAGTACTGTGAAAATAGTCCATCATTACTTGTCTAAAGATATTATGGAAGGGGTTTTTGCTGATACGTTATTTAAAGATGTTTATACAGTCTTTGGGTCTCCTGAACATATCTGGTCAAGACTTACCAAATTATTTCTGTAAACCAGAGGTGAGCAACTGTGGTGGGGGACATTTTGTTTATTCTCTTGCACTTCTATCAGGTCACATTGTACAACTGAAATGAGAAGTAACATGACATCATTTCCATTTTCATTTTTGGCAATTTTTCAGCTGTATTGGGGAGATGTGAGTGGGAAGATTGAGTCAAGGAGGGCTGGGTTGATTTTGAGACCACAAAACAGCTGGAATTTAAATATATGTACCCTAGATTCACCAAAGGCCACAAAACAAGATTCTGCATGCTCATCTCTTTATTACATGCATCTTTTTCCCCTAACCCTGTTGTCCTTAATCAAGGTATAGCATTTCACACGCAGCAGTATGAACCATGATTAGTCCTAGTGTTCTACTCTTAACAACACTTTGAAGCATAATCTCTGCTTGAATAGGAAGAAAAATTATTAATAATTAAATTTGTGTAGCAACATGCACCTAAATTTACCTACCCACAAGATGATGTGAAGTATTGTAGCAGCATCTACCCAAAATAATTTTTAATTAAGAAAAATAGATTGAAGAGAAAAGTTTAAGAGAATGTTAACAGTGTGTTGGTTTTTTCTTTGTTTTCAGCTTACAGGCTGTATACAGTAGTTCCTCGTCTAGTTAAGTTTGTAGACATTCTCACCAACTGGTATGTCAGAATGAATCGCAGGAGATTAAAGGTAGGTTTTGGATTATTCTAGCATTATTCACATGAACTAGAGATAGTTTGCTCTTGTGTTAATTCATATGTAAACACACAATACCATTTTGTTATTGTACTTAAGGAAACAATACTTAAAGAATTTGCTTTAATTCTGTAAGCAAATGAATGTCACATTGTCTGATCTTTTATTTGTATGACTATTTCTTGAGTAGGGTGAAAATGGGATAGATGACTGCATTATGGCCTTAGAAACCTTATTCAGCGTTCTTTTCTCCATGTGCAAACTTATGGTAAGAACAGTCCTATATGTACATTCTCATATAAACTTATGTACAAAAAAAGTTTGGTGCTTGAAATGGTATTGTGAAACTAATACTCAGCTTGCAGTCCGGTAAACAGGTCGGGGTGTGCATACTGTCATGGTGAAGGAGTATAGAAGATGGGCAGAAAACGTATTGAAAACTCTGATTTTTGGGAGTGTGTAATGGATGGACTTTTTGGGATGCATTTACATATATTCTTCTCTTCTCCCATCCTGATTGTTGTGTCACTCTGCTCTTAGCTCTAGAGATGCAATAATATGTGTGTAGGGTTGTTGTATGTTTTCCGGGCTGTATGGCCATGTTCCAGAAGTATTCTCTCCTGACGTTTCGCCCACAACTATGGCAGGCAACCTCAGAGGTATAGCTCCGTCAACCATTCTAATAATATAGTATAAATCTTATATATTGTTTTCTTATTGTTTAGTGTTATTTTATCCCATACATTGTCAGATTTGCTAAAGCCAATTGTATTGTCCTTGTTAAACTGTTCCTTTATTTGTGCATATTGGAACCAGGAAATACCAGGGAAGTTCAACTTTATTTCTTCTTGTGTTTTTAACTCATATTTATCTTTCCTATTAATAATAATAATAATAATAATAATAATAATAATAATAATAATAATAATAATAATAAAAAAAACTTTATTTATACCCCGCCACCATCTCCCCAACGGGGACTCGGGGCGGCTTACATGGGGCCATGCAAAATACAAAATATATTTGTATTTTGGCCATTTTGACCATCTTAATATATTTCTTTGATTAACCTCCAATGATGAAATCCAGAGTGGGATCTTGTTATTATAGAAGCACACTTTATATTTTCCCCAAATTTTAATTAAGGCTGATCTAATAAATAATTGAATGTTTAATTGGCTGACAATATGAAGCATGCATCTAAGTAACTAGGTAACCAAATTATTATTTCAGGCACCTTATACTCCATTTATCACTGAATTGATGTACCAGAATTTGAAGACACTTATTGATCCAGCTTGTGTTCAGGAAAAGAACACAGACAGCATTCACTACCTCATGCTTCCTCAAGTTAGGTGAGGAATTTTCTTTACTGCAATATTGGACACCCTTTGGCATTTTGCAGTGGAGTGGAAAGGTGTATTTGTTATCAATGAATTATCAAAGCTTTGAGGCATTTTTTACTTGAATTACATCATTTTTGTAGGAGCTTAGGCAAGAGCAACAGCAATGCTCCAGTGGATATGTCAGAATTTTTATTCGGTCACTTAATCAATTACAGATCCATCTAATAGTAGTATTGCCTAACCCACATTTGACTAGGTCATGGGAGACTTTGTCAAAGACAATCAAGATACGCTACATCCACAGCATTCTCTACATCTGCTAAGCTTGTAACTCTATCAAAAAAAGAGATAAGATTAGTCTGGTATGACTTGTTTTTGAGAAATCCATGTTGACTTTTAGTAATCACAGCATTCCTTTCTAAGTGATTGCCGACTACCTCTTTAATGATCTGCCCCAGAATCTTTCCTGGTATTGATGTCAGGCTGATTGGATGGTAATTATTTGAGTTTTCTTTTTTCCCGTTCTTGAAGTTAGGACAACATTTGCCCTCCTCCAGTCTGCTGGAACTTGACCTGTTTTTCAAGAATTCTCAAAGATTATTGCCATTGGCTCTGAAATGACTTCTGTTAGTTCCTTCAATGCTCTTGGATGTAGTTCATTTGGCCCTGGAGACTTGAATTCATTTACAGTAGCCAGGTCTTACTGGACAACTTCTTTACTTATTTTGGGTTGCATTTTCCCTATTACCTCATCCATTCTGTATTGCTCAAGTTGAACACCAATCTCCTTTTGGGAGAAGACCACCTTCTCGATGCAGAGGTCCTACTGTTTCCTTTTTCTACTGACATAACCAAAGAATCTTTTTAATTGGTTTTAATCTCTCTTCTCCTTCTTCATTCATGCAGTCGTTTCCGACTCTTCGTGACCTCATGGACCAGTCCACGCCAGAGCTCCCTGTCAGCCGTCGCCACCCCCAGTTCCCTCAAGGTCAAGCCAGTCACTTCAAGGATACCATCCATCCATCTAGCCCTTGATCTGCCTTTTTTCTTCCATTTTCCCCAGCATCATGATCTTTTCCAAGCTTTCCTGTCTTCTCATGATGTGGCCAAAATACTTCATCTTTGCCTCTAATATCCTTCCCTTCAGTGAGCAGCCGGGCATTATTTCCTGGAGGATGTACTGGTTGGATCTTCTTGTAGTCCAAGGCACTCTCAGGATTTTCCTCCAGCACCAAAGTTCAAAAGCATCTATCTTCCATTGCTCAGTCTTCCTTATGGTCCAGCTCTCGCAACCATAGGTTACTATGGGGAATACCGTTGCTTTAACTATGCGGGCCTTCGTTGACAGTGTGATGTCTCTGCTTTTCACTATTTTATCGAGGTTGGCCATTGCTCTCCCCCCAAGAAGTAGATGTCTTCTGATTTCCTGGCTGCAGTCTGCATCTGCAGTGATCTTCACGCCTAGAAATATAAAGTCTGTCACTGCCTCCACGTTTTCTCCTTCTGTTTTCCAGTTATCAATTGGTCTGGTTGCCATAATCTTGGTTTTCTTGATGTTTAACTGCAGCCCAACTTTTGCGCTTTCCTCTTTCACTTTGGTGATAAGGCTCCTCAGCTCCTCCTCACTTTCAGCCATCAGAGTGGTATCATCTGCATACCTAAGGTTGTTAACGTTTCTTCCAGCAATTTTAACTCCAGCCTTGGATTCATCAAGCCCCGCACATCGCATGATGTGTTCTGCGTACAAGTTGAATGGGTAGGGTGAAATATTCAGCCCTGCCGTACTCCTTTCCCAATCTTGAACCAGTTTGTTGTTCCGTGGTCTGTTCTGACTGTGGCTACTTGGTCTTTATACAGATTTCTCAGAAGACAAAAAAGGTGACTTGATATCCCCATGCCACCAAGAACATGCCACAGTTTATTATGATCCACACAGTCAAAGGCTTTAGAGTAGTCAATAAAGCAGAAGTAGATGTTTTTCTGAAACTCCCTGGTTTCCTGCATTATCCAGCGGATATTGGCAATTTAGTCTCTGGTTCCTCTGCCTTTTCTGAACCCAGCTTGGACATCTGGCAACTCTCACTCCATGTATTGCTGGAGTCTGCCTTTTAGGATTTTGAGCATTACCTTACTGGCATGGGAAATAAGCAAGCCTCTCTCTAGCAAGCCTAAGTTCATTTTGTGCCTTAGCCTTACGGACCTTTTCCCTATGTGTGTTGGTTATTTATTTGAATTCCTCTTTGTTGATTTCCCCCCTTTTCCATTTCTTGTGCATGTTTCTTTTCAATCTTAGCTCAGTTAAAAGTTTTGGACATCCATTCCGGTTGTTTTACACTTTTCCTATTTTTTTCCCTTGCTGGCAGTGTTTGCAATTGTGCATTCAGTATCTCACGTTTAAGAAATTCCCTTCCATCGTTAACTCCCTTCTCTTACAGCAGTGATTCTCATCCTGTGGGTCCCCAGATGTTTTAGTCTTCAACTTCCAGAAATCCTAACAGCTGGTAAACTGGTTGGGATTTCTGGGAGTTGTAAGCCAAAACCCTTGGGGACCCACAGAACCACTCTCTTATTGTATTCCTGTCCATGAAATCACTCTCAGTATTTACTTAAATTTCCTGAAGTCAGCTCTCTTAATGTCTAGAATGTGTGCTTGACTTCTCTTATTTTCACCCTTCCCTTGCATCATAAACTTCAGGAGTACATGGTCACTCCCACCTAAGGATCCCACCACTTGTACTCCATTGACAAGTGTTGGTTAGGATCAGGTGCAGAATAGCAGATTCCCTTGTTGTCTCTTCCTTATGAACAATAAAATTGTCTGCAAGGCAAGTGAAATATTTGTTGGACTTTGTACTCTTTGCAAAGTTTGTATTCCAACAAATATCAGAGTAGTCAAAGTCCCCTATTACTACTATATTTCTTCTTTCTGCATGTTTGGTCATCTGGTCAAAGAAGGCTTCATCTAGTTCTTCCGCTTGGCTTGGAGGTCTGTAGTAGACCCCCATAACTACATCTTTTTCAGTCCTTGTTCCCTTAATCCAGATGCTCTCAACTTGGCTTCCAGTATTGAAGTCTTGCATCTCTTCACATGTGTAAATTTGAAGCACAAAAGGCCATCCAGTGGTTCAGTCCACCAATGTTTTGGACTTCAGCTCCCACACACTACCACAGTCATTAACTACTGTAAGGGACTATGGGAGCCCTGGTCCAAAACATGTGAGAACCAAATTCAGTCCTGATGCTGACTTGTCTGAAAAGAGCTGGCCGTTGCCCAGGAAAAGCAACTTTGATAAAGCCTTTTGAAAAGAAAGATATGAGTATGTTTTAAAAGGGAGCAGTGAGTAAATGATAACACAACTTCTGTGAATCAATATGCATGCCTCTCTTTTGGTCTAGAGGGGGGCATACTGTTCAGACGTCATTTTAATGATCCAACATCATTGCATTTCATCTTTAGGCAAAATATGTGAAGTCTAACTTGCAGTTGACAAGAAGGATGGGATTAATGTTGAACACTCATAGTATGATTTGACTTTTGTTTATTGCTTATTAAAAGAGATAAATCTGATAATTTGTCTAATTCATTTAAATAAAAATAATTTTGTTTCTGCAATGGATTTTTGTACTTTAAAAATCTCGTTTTGCCTGTAATATAGACTATACATTGTCATTTAGATACCCTTGGACTGGTATTGTGTAAAGGACATTTTAAAAAAGATCTTTAGTTATTTATAGGGTTGTAACTTAATTTCTTGAATCCCAGGTGTCTCTTTGTTCTCTGCAATTAGTGGTGTCAAAGATGGCTAAGAAAGTAAATTAGTTTAAACAATAGTGTAAATTGGCTTCCTTTATTGACTCTATTTGAATAATGAGACAGACCTTCATTTCCCAAGTACTCTGTAGCAGTTGTGTTGGGATCCCATTCTCTGGATAGTGCTGAAGAACAATTAATACATTCTGGAATATTTCCTCTATTGCCCAGAAGGAAACGCAAGAGTAACATAATCTCAGGAACCTCTAAGCTCTCAGCCAGCTGATTAAGGGGTTTCCTCTCTTTTCTCTGTTTCTTCTGGTTATTTTTAGTATTTGTGTCATGAATATTGATTTCATTACTCTCTCCTTCCCCTCAGAAATTGAAAGAAAAGAAAAATGTGAAGATGCCATGGTCATTAAAGGTCCCCTTGCAATGTATAAATATAGCAGTCTGATTACATTTTCACTGCCATGGCTGCCTCCCTAGAATCTTGGGAATGGTCACATTTAATGGAATAGCTGTTATTGAACACCCTGAGAAACATTGTTCAGCAGCTGGTCAGGCATACAATTTCCAGAGCACCTAACAGCAAAATTTCAAAATGTAGTAATTAACAACTAAATCAGCAATATAATGGTAGCCTAGAGTCAACATCAATCAACTGGCTCAAAGGAGAGTAGAATAGCATTACAATGTTACATAGGAGAAAAAAATGTTTTCCTACCTACAATACAATAATAAAGATTATCCCCCCTCCCCTATACACACAAACCTTTAAGGTATCGATCAGCCTACGGAAGAATAACATAAGTTTGGGTTGTCTAGTAAAGTCATGGTTCAACAGCTAGATGTGTATTCTGCCTTCAGAGCTAGATGGTTCACATGAGAACAAGTAGCTGAATTGCTTCTAAATTTAATTTTAATTTTAATACCGTTAGAAATGCTGCATTTGGAAATTCTGTATTATGAGGGGACCTTTCATCTTTCTTTTTGAAAAGGTTTAAAAAATAGATTATGATTTTATCAAGGCTTTCTTCAATATATGCTGTCTGGTGAGTACTTTTTCCCTTTTCCATCTAGGGAAGATTTAATTGACAAAAACATTGAAAGTGCTGTTTCCCGGATGCAATCTGTTATTGAGCTTGGGCGGGTAATCAGAGATAGGAAAACCATTCCAGTAAAGGTATGATTTTTTAAAAAATATATATTTTACATCAATATCCCATAAACACTTAATGGCTTTGTCAGAGAAAAGCATAAATAAATCAATAAATCCCCAAAAGCATATTACAAGGAAATAGTTTTTGTATTTTGCTGTGGACCTTTGTTGTTGTTTTTTTTTCCACAACTTATGTCACTGAATTTAATTTCAGTATCCATTGAAAGAGGTGGTGGTTATCCATCAGGATCCTCAGGCCCTGGAAGATATCAGGTCCTTGGAAAAGTATATCCTTGAGGTAAGATGGAACAGCAGAAGGCACTGCTGATACTGAAAGCTCTTATATTTATATTTTCATTTTGTAAACTTGTCAAGTCAGGAAGCATGAGAGCACATAATGACAGAACACAGCAGATGGACATAATACTGTTGAAATTCTTCAGCTCCCACAAAGTGCTGCAGCCATATTGCACAAAGTGTGGGAAGCAGATCCATTAGCAGACTTAAGAGTGGTCTGGATGTGTGCAGTGTTTGTTCAGTGCATTCCAAGATTAGAGGAAATTCCAGTTAAGATTCCACTTTCTAAACAAAATTCTTCCATGTTAGATCTCTCACCATCCAGTTGAATGTGGAATAAATTACAGCTAGAAATGAAGTCTTGATACAGGAGTCAGTTGCAAATCACGTGCAACCTATTCCTCAGCACATTTTTAGAGGAGTCTCCATGTACACCATGACACTACCTTTCTGTGATGATGGGATGGTGTGGAAACACCATAACATGTTAAGGGGAATCAACTGGGCAGCAGCAGTAGGAAGAGGCAAGAAAAGTAGATCCCTTGAAGGCTTCTCATTCATAGCATTGCATGAGTTGAATCTGGCTTGACAGCAAATAACAATTTTCCCTGAATGCACAAAGACTCCCTTCCTAGTGTAGCCTCCGACAGATCAACCAGGCTATATTCTTCGCCATTTTCTATGCTATCTAGGGCTGGCAGTACTTGTGAAGCCTAATAATATCCGGAGGGTGGCAAGATTGTCATCCTACATTCTGCAGGATCATTAGTTAGGGGCAATTTCCAGATACAAAAATGATAGTTGGAACATATAAGGAATCGCCAAACAAAACAAACAAAAAGAGTTGGATCCTCTCTTAGTTTAAATGGGAAAAGAGAACTGTTTAGTTTTTGTTTCTGTATATTCTTTTTATAATGCATACAAGTATCAGAGTGACTTGAAAACTCTAGACTATTTAACTTTAATATAATGCTATTTTAATTAATATAATTCTAGTTTTGGCTGAAAATTGAATTACAAATGTTTAAAAGTTTAATTAGTTTTTCATAGTTCATAACTATTTTTACAGGAAATTCACTGGGTTGAGCATATGGTACAATAAATGTGTGTCTCAGCTTAAAATGCTATTTTTAAAAGTTCAGATGCAGCCTGTCAACAGCAGACTTCATATATGTCTAGAGCAAGCTGGTGTTCTCTGCAACATTTAATGTCCTTTATGATCTCAGACATCAAACATTTCTTGCTAAGAAACTGTTGAGATGAGCAAAATCTGCTTATACTGAGTAGGGACTGAAATATTGACGAAGTATACTATTGGATCACTGTTGTTGCTCACATTTGAAAGATGAAAGCAAGCAAGAAAAAAATACGAGCTAAGTAGCCAGGAAAAATCATGAAATGTGTATACTAATTGTATTGTAATATAATATAGACTTATTTCTGACTATTAATAATGCCAAAAACGTAAATGACTTGTTTTATAATTTTTTAATACACTAACTTCTGCAACTCAAAGCAGCGTTTTACCAGCATTTGTTACAGTTCCCTTTGTCAGATCCTCTCTTTCTGACCTTTCAAATTGCTCATTCAGCTTTCTCAAGTTCAAAAGATAGTCTGGAATTTGTGAGCAAGAAAAAATAATGGGAAATTGTTTTTCTCATGGTGTTGTTGCTTTACCTGAAGTGGGAGTCTTAAGGGGAGCTGAATGAAATGGTTAGACTTTTATTGATTGTATGTGCTTCCCTTTGGAATGTGGCTAGTTGGAATTCAAGGTGTACAACTAATTTGTCGTCGAAAGCTTGGATGCTTGCCTGTTGACATGGCTTTCAAGTCCATTTTTGTTTTCACAATTGATTAAAATGTAAATGGAAAAAAGAGAGCCATGTTGTGGTCTGTGCTGTCTAAGAAATAAATGAGATGGGCAAAAACATGTAAAGCTTTTCGATTGGTCTGTGTTATTCAATTGCCTTAAGCTAAGCGTCGGTTCAAAGTGCTGATTATATACTGATCCTTCCGTTTTGCAAACTGAGTCAATTGAAACCTTTATCTATTTTAGAGATTAGAATGTGGCTTGCCAGACAGAGTGACCCCATGTGTGGTTTCACGTTTCAAGTTCTTATAGCTCAGTGCCTCATAAAAGCCATGGATCTCCTTATAATAATGTGTGCACATTTATTTGACCAGACAAAAGGTCTTTCAGCTTTCCTTAAAGCAATAGCATTAGAGTAGAAGTGTCTTAGAAGAAGCTTTAAGATAAAAAAATACATAAAAAGAAGCATATATTATTATAATATTATGCACAGTTATGAATAACATATCATTTCCTGTCAGGTGTAATTAAAACAGGAGCAAAATGTTTTTTGTTATATAGAATTGTTAACTATTACTGGCACTTTTGTACAGTGGCATCATGCTAAATAGGACTGGGGATTGTTTGAGTGGCAAAGGGAAGACCTAAACTAAGAGTAATCCAAAGAGAAGATGCGAAGGACAAAGCTGAATGGCAATAATCCCACAATTGTGGAGTGTGTGGCTCTTAGGTGAAGTACAGCTACGATCTTTGGATGTATTCAGTTGGGAATGAGGGAGGAAATTTGAATATTACTTTAGTTGGAGATAATTAATTAAATGGGGATTAGTGTATATTCAAACTAAGTATTCAGGAGAGGAAAGTGCTTTAAATACAGTAGAGTCTCACTTATCCAAGCTAAACGGGCCGGCAGAAGCTTGGATAACCAAATATCTTGGATAATAAGGAGGGATTAAGGAAAAGCCTATTAAACATCAAATTAGGTTATGATTTTACAAATTAAGCACCAAAACATCATGTTATACAACAAATTTGACAGAAAAAGTAGTTCAATATGCAGTAATGTTATGTTGTAATTACTGTATTACGAATTTAGCACCAAAATATCACGATATATTGAAAACATTGACTACAAAAATGGCTTGGATAATCCAGAAGCTTGGATAAGCGAGGCTTGGATAAGTGAGACTCTACTGTACTGCAGATTGACTCACTTATTGTTGGGTTTTCAGTATATACAAATTATTGTAGTAGATAATTGGTCTTTTTTGCTCATTGAGTTCTACCATGCATTGTGCTATTCTCCATGTAAAACAATATGAGATTTGTTGTTATTGTTAATCTTGATTGCTCTTTCCAATTCCTTACCTGTTAATTTGTAAATTTGCAGGAACTTAATGTCCGTCAGGTGACATTTTCGACTGATAAAGATAAGTATGGAATCCGTCTGAGAGCAGAACCAGATCACATGGTGCTCGGGAAGCGTCTGAAGGGTGCCTTTAAATCTGTTATGGCAGATATCAAGAAGCTGACAAGTGAACAGTTGGAAGTATTCCAGAAAACAGGTTGGTAACCATACAGTATGTGTATTGTATTATATCAGACAAGTGTGATGGGACTGATCGTGGAAACTGATGCGAACGAGCTTGCTTATTCAGTTGTGCAATCCAATCCTGTTGCAAGACAGACCCCTTAAAGTGCCAGACCAGTCTTTAATAAAAGTAGAGTTTATTAGTCCACAACAAAAAGAGCCCAAAAACAAACTCAAAAAGGCTCAAAACACTTAATCTTCAGTGTGAAGCACAGTATTTTCCACAGTTAAAGCAAAACCCCACACCCTAGAAAATAACCCAGATTTAACTGGAGTATAATCCAGATCAAACTTCAAACTGTGCAAAACAACAGAAAAAGCACTCCAATTCACAGCAGGACGCCAGCAGGCAGGAAGAAATGAACAGCGGGGGGCCAAAGGCATCTGGCGAAGTCAGTCAAACACAATATCGTCATCGTTGAATCCAGTCCAGGTCAAAGTAGGAGATGGCAGCAAACACGAGAATCCAGTCCAGGTCATACACAGAGACAAAGCGTAGAATGCAGCACGGCAAGTTCACAGAAGTCTTCCCAAAGTACGTCTTCCCAAACAGCTCACAAGGACACATGAACACACAACAACACTTTGCCGACTGCCAAGGGGACCCCATTTCCCAACCCCACTTTTATTCACAATTCCTTCTCAGAACTGGAATCAGCCAACACCCTGCTAGCAGCTGAAGCATCTTGCCTCAATTCCTCCTCAGAATTGGAATCAGACAACGCCCCACCAGACCTCCTTTCACCTGAAGCCCCTTGCCGAGCCCTCCACTCTGTCCATCTTTTTATCCAAACCCATAACTCCCCAAGATTCAGCCGGATCGCCACTGTGCCAACCCTCAAACATGCCGCTACTTGTGGGTTCTCTACAGATGTCCTGGATCTCCTGCACCTTAGTCCAGTACATTGCCTCATCCTCTGAACTTGTCATCCCATCCTCCTGATTCTCAACCCCATCACCCCCCTCAAAGCCCTCAAATGAATCATCGTCAGTAGGCTCCATAAGTATTTCCCGAATCCGCTTCCTTTGTCTCTCCTCATCGGAGTCTTGCTCACGAGTAGTCTTTCTTCCTCTTCTAGTACTCCTAGTAGTATCACTACTCAAATACTCCATCACAACAAATCCACTTAGCTGCTTGGATATATTTTACAGCCTAATAACTAATTACAAAATATGTAAAAGGTATTCCTTTAGTCCACTGTCAAAGGTTTTTGGAGTCCATAAACATACTGAAAAATAATTGCAAAGAGAAACGTTAAATCAGTTTTACGAAACCAGGGAGTGTTGAGGGGACTACTTTGTCAGTAAGATAACATTTCCTTGACGTAATCTACATTAAAAATGTCTTTATGGTTTCTGTACTTTAATGAAAATAAGAAGTCTTGTGGCTCCTAAAAGACCACAGGACCCTTGGACAGCATGATTAATAAACAATGCAAATGTTATTGGAAAAATACAAAATTAGTGAAAGTGTTGGTATGCTAAGTGGAAGAGTGAGAGAACAGTTGAATGTAGATTAATTACACATTGTTTGGAGTTTGGGACACCATTCTTTAATATAAAATACGTAACTTTATGATTTAAATGAACCAGGCACCATTGTTGTGGATGGCCATGAACTTCATGAGGAAGATCTCCGTCTGATGTATATCTTTGACCAGGCTGTGGGAGGATCTGCTGCTCAGTTTGAAGCACATTCTGATTCTCAGGTACTGAATGTAGTAACTAGTGGTAGTAGGGGACCCATGCATTCAGATTGTTAGCATCATTTCTTAAGGAGCTTTACCTTCTAATTTGTAACATAGAATCCATTTTTGGAAAATTTGCCCAAGAAGGCAAGAAGTCTCCAGAGCATTGCAAAATGTTACACCGAATATTTGAACTGGCTGTATGACATATTTGACTTGGAGCAACTTATTTCTGTGTTGCATGTTGAGTGAAAACGTAAATCTGATCACAAACCGTTCTATAGTAATGATGCAGAAGACCTTGAACTGAGAAATGGTCTTGTATCTTATCAGCAGTGCTGCAGCAGGGGAATAGGTGTTTCTATGTTAAATTCTTCACAAATAGGTGTTCTCTCTAATTTCAGAGAACACAAGCATGACTTTTCCTGGTCTTGGAGTATTGCACTTAGGTATTTACTTTGTATTTAGTTTCTCTCCATTTAATGGATCACTGTTATCAGTAGGGTGAATAAGAAGCAGATAAAGTTTGGATCTTTCCCTGTATGCTCCATTTTGCTTACTCTCATATAATAAGGTAACAGGTATTGCTATGTGCCTGTATTCAGCATATTGCAGAAGTTCGTACAGACAAAAATAATTAGCTGTACGTTTTAAAAAATCACTTGTCATTCACAATAATTTGTATAATACTGATTTGATTTGTTAAATTGTTATAGAACATCCACTTTTTATTTCCAGGTCTTGGTTCTCTTGGATGTTACTCCAGATCAAGCTATGGTTGATGAGGGTGTTGCACGTGAAGTAATAAATCGCATCCAAAAACTTCGAAAGAAGGTTAGCTGATCTAGAAAATAAAATAGTTCCCTTCTTCCCATCACTCAATTGTCTGTGCAGTTGTGTTGATGTCATTGTTGTCACCATCATCTTTATAATGCACTTCAAACAATTTTACACATGAAAGATATACCCATAAACTGAAGAGCATCCAAAACTTTAAGCAAGCTCAGTGAGTTTTTAGCACATCCCCACCGCAATATATTTAAACATTAGATTCACAAGTTTTAAATTTTTTTGAAAAGCTGTTAATAGGATACATGGTAGTTTTGATGTTCCATGGACTGCTGTTTCAGACATGCAAAGTCATTACCATCTAAGAACATATAAGGGATCTTCAATCTTAGCCTTTTCAATATTTGCTTACTGCCACAATTTGTTCTTAATTTAATAATCGTATAGTGTCTATTGCCTGAAGCATGTCTTCCTCTTCCACAACAGATGTTGTCATCTAAAATCCAAATTAAATTATTGTTCAGTTGTTAACCATTAATCTTAAACTACCCTCATCCATTAATACCATTGATGTTCTTGGGTACTAATCCCTGGAGGAAATGTTGCAGCCTTTTCCCATTTACCTCTTAAATGCACCTAAGCTATTCACAATTAATGGTACTGTGCATTTTTATACAACTAATGATGTTCCTGATACCTTTATTTAAAAAATTATATATGATTTGTTTTCTTGATATTAAAGATTGACCCAAGGCCGTGTTAAGGATTTGCCTAAACCCAGTGTACACTACCCTTTGCTACATTTTTTTCCACAGTTTTGGCAAAAATTGACAATGGCTTCCTAGAAACATTATTAACCTTATTTAAGTGTTAAACTTTTTCAGTCAAACTAATTTGTGACAAAGTTTTATGAGTACTCTTTTCATCTAGAAGGATAGTGCAAAGCTATCCTGTTTGCAAGGCCATCAGAGTTTGAGGATCACTGTTTGGCTTTGTTTTTTCTATTAGAAACAAAAAATGGACTTTCATGTATTACCAAGGGAAAAATTCTTGCCATCTCAATAAAGTCGATGATGGAGTTTGAGCTTGACACTAAGGGAAGGAAAGAGACTGCATGTAAGATGTGTTGTCCATGGCAGGTTTAGTAGTAGTTCTTAAAAAGAAAACCATATATTTTCTGGTATATTTTTGTAGTCCTGCTATGCAGGTTCGTTTGAGTTACCTCCAGAACAGTAATTATTAACAGGAAAGACCAACCACGAACTTGAATGCAGGCAGAGCATTGCTCTGAGAAGCAATGGATCTCTGTTTTGTTTCTTTCAATGTAAACTCATCTATAGCTCTTGCCAGATCAGCTAGAATATTTAAAGAAACAAAATCATTAGCCAGATCACAATAGCAGCATGGCTGTGAAGGAACAGGAGAAATCAATACTTTAAACACAATAGGACAGTACTGAAGAAAACTTCTTTGTGTATTGAGGGGTGGGAGTGCATAGAAAGTGGATAGAGAACAGATGGCTATAAAAGGAGAAAAGAAAAGAGGAAAAGAAATGAGCATGACATAGGTAATTGTGTGTGAAGGTGACTTTCCTTATTACAGTTATGATAATATCTATACATAACTTTCAGTGCTCAATGGAATGTAATTACAGACATATGCAGAACATAATTGTTTTAACTTCGTTAATCTTTTAAATCTGAAAATACTTATTTGTCAATTGTTTTAGTTTAATGGATGCTTTTTTCTTATGAAAATTAAATTCACATTGTGAACCTTTTATTTTTGTTTGGTTGGATAGCATATTTTAAAATTTATTTTCCAAAGCATCACTGTCACAAAGAAAAATGAACTTGTCATAAGTTGTGGAAATATAATCTTTTCTTCTTTCTTGTTTTTTTAAAAAAACAATTATGCTAGATTTTAAACAACTTGTTCCATAAATAGCTCAAATAGATTTTACCGTGTCGCAAAAACTGGCAATAGGCAATGTTTGAGACCCGTTGGTGTTGCTGATTTTATTACAGCGCAATCTTGTTCCTACCGATGAGATTACAGTATATTACCGTGCACATCCAGAAGGTGATTATCTTGAAACTGTTATTAAGGAACATACAGATTTCATTTATGCAACAATAAAGGCTGCCTTGAAGCCATACCCAGTGCCTACCTCCAAAGAAGTGCTTATTCAAGAAAAAACCCAGGTAAGAACAAATACAAACCCTTTAGAGCACATTTACCTCACCCATTATCTGAATAATGCATTGCTCACATTAAATGTTTATTACAGCACACAACTATATCCATTTCAAATGTTCATATTGTGTAACATGTTTTAAGTTCAAGAAGTCACTGAAATAATCCGAAGTTCTTCCACAATTAGATTGCCTTATTTTCCCTAATCAGTGTTAGGGTTGCTCTTTTTGGCAGGTTTTAGGTTATTTAACTAGTAACAGTGATTGTAGGTTGAACCTGGTGGAAGGATAATGACAGCTCATGTTCATTTCATATGTTCTGGCTTTTTTCACCCAGGTCCCCACATTACATAGCTCTTGCTCCAAATCCCTAAATGACTCACAAGTCTTATGCATTGAAATAATCTTATCTGCCTTCACCTTGATGTTGTTGCTCTATAAACTCATGTTGTTTTAGACTGCTCTGAATGATGTCCAATTTATCAGAAATGTCCTGTTTGATTTTGACTGAAGATTTAGCTGGGTGTTCATCTTCCCATGGAAGAAGGCTGCTGTTTCTCTCTTTAGCTGGTGCTCAAAGTATACTGCCCTTGATCTTAAAGGAAGCATGTATCCATAAAATTCCACTTTGAGAAACCATATATATTTGTGTCCCATCATCTCACCTTGTAGCAACATCTTCTATAGCTCAATCGTGTCATGTATGAGGACTCCCTTTTATTATTCTCAGACTTCCCTCCCTTCAGCTTTATTGGGTGCTGAAGGTTAAAAATGTTTTAGGATGGCAGAGAGGTAGATTTCTTCTCTTTGTTTTCTCTACAGCACACGTGTCAAACTCAAGGTCCGTGGGCCAAATCTTGCCTCACCATGTTATTGTATGTGGCCCTCCAGATTCTAGACGACAACGCCTGTATTCCTCATTATTAGACATCATAACCAGAGCTGATAAGAGTTGTGATACAGTAACATCTGTAAGGTTGAAGTTTGTTCTGTTTAGTCAGGATAGTGGGAGTTCAGTTTAGATACAAGGCTTGTGGGTATGGTGTCTGTCCTTTAACTTTTCCCCAACCTCAGAGCCACAAGTGCCATTGGGTTGCAATCCCCATTATCCCCAGTCCGCATGGCAGATAATCAAAAGGGATTGGAGTTGTCTGGAGACCTACATTGGGTAAAACTAAGGAGCACTCTGACCACTATGTATCCATGGATTCAACAGCCCCTTGAAGGCAACCATAAGGCTGATATGGCCCTCAATGGAAATGAATTTGACACCCCTGCACTACAACATGCATAATTTTGGAAAATTCAATCAAATTTCTCCCACTCCATTATTTGTCTCCTTTTTCTGAATTTGAGAAGCTCGTATATTGTAAGCTTTTGTAATAACATAGTAACTCTAGTCCCTGGTCATTTTGATTGGATTTTCCCAACTCAACAATTAGTCATTTATGGTAGTGATCATCTAAACTTTATGCAGTAACCAAATGTGGTTACCATACACATATTTAAATGGTAGTTTTCATTCCTAATAATCCCTAGCAGAGAATTCACAGCTGCCATAAACAGAGCTATTTTCCCTCACTATTGTACTATCACTAGGTAAGTAGGGTTGCCAGATGAAATAAGGGACAGGGCTCCTTTTCCTTTCTACACTGAGAGGATAGGAGACTTGTTCCTTAGGTCATCTGGCACCTTTACCACTAATTAGCAGTGCTACAATCCAGAAAGTTGTGAATTTAGGATTTTTTGCGTTCCACTTTTCATTTACTTATTTTGAACTGCATTTGCAATTTTGTTTCTGATCTTCTCAAATTAGAAACATTCTTCACAGCCAGCAGTTAGTAAGCAATCTTTCCCACACTGTAGCGATATGTCTACTCCACAGTTGTCTCAGGAGTTATGGCAGTTTGTTGCTGGCTCAGATACAGGATTCAGCCTAACTTCTGACCATGTGCCAAATGTGTTTTAATGCCCTGAATATAGAATTAAGTGTGGTTTTATCTCAATGGCACAACTCAGAATAAAAAGGTTATACTCTTTGCCTTGCCTTTGAGCAGTAATCTTTTGTGGAGTAGTATATGCCTTATGATGAAGGCATCTATTCCCTTGAAGGTACATAAGGTGACAGAAAAATACACATGACAATCTACTAATAAGACCATAATTAATTGGAACTTAAGCAATCAGGAGAAAATCACACTATTATTTAATGATTAATAAATTCTCAAATATTTGTTAAACGGAAGAATATATTTGTTTATTTTTTTGCCAATACAGTTCATATGTAGTCAGTTCACAAGATATTGGTGATATTCCTGTTCCTTGCGAAAAATTCAAGTTACATGTAGTTTGGTGGTGATTGTAAATTAATGTTCAGTGTTCAGTACCCATGTTTGAAATTCTAGGACAGACAGAAATACACGACATTCTGTAGGAATATAATGGTCTCAGCACAGCATTTTGATTGAGATGGAATAGATAATTCTTGGCAAGTTTTCTTTTTATAAGGCATCTGTTTCTTATTTATGGATCTCCAAGCATGAAAAACTTGAATAATGGTTACCTTCTAGAAAAGAAAGTAACATGTCAAAAATAAAAGGTATAAAAATTTAGAGACAATGGCATTGATTTGCATCCATATTTGGTCTGCAGTACTGTAATCCTTATCCTGATGTACTGATCAAATAGAGACATAAATCAAAGGAACTTTCAGTATTAAGAAAGACATATTGAGTCATGTTCACCCATTCCCTTGTAGTCCATTCTACATTGCTCATGAGGATACTTTGAGCCTTGGGCTAGAGAAAGTAATTAAGAAATTTGAGGAAGAGGAAATTTTCTTTTTGTTAGTCACAATACAAGCATAGTCATAAGATATACAGTACCAATGTTGTGTTTACATTTTAAAGAATAGATCGTAACAATCAAACATTGCCCAGTAACATTTGTCTTTGTGTTTCTGATGGTTTAATTATAATAATTGTCTAACTGCATATATAACAGCAGCAAAAATACATTGTAACATTTGGTGTGTATGTCCTTGAATCCATGTTGAACAATAATGTTAATTCAGCCTTGAAATTTGCCAGTTTCCTGGTGGTTAATAGCCATTAAAATTGCCTCCTAGTGGTCAGGTCTAGCAGACCCTGACACCATCTTATTGGCATGTGTAGTTTAAATCTATTTCTATGCTTCTTTTTCTTTTTTGCTGCTTTGAAAGCTTATTTCTTAGCCCAGGGTCATCTCTGCTAATATCCTCTAAACGGTTATTTACTTTGAAATACCCTGTTTCCCCTAAAATAAGACATCCCCAGAAAGTAAGACCTAGTAGAGGTTTTGCTGAATTGCTAAATAGAAGGCCTCCCCCGAAAGTAAGACCTAGCAAAGTTTTTGTTTGGAAGCATGCCACTGAACAGAACACCAGAACATGCATGATCAGTAAATGTACGTACCATAGATTGTTGTACATGGAAATAATGGTAGTAACAAGAAATTCTTGATAGGATTCAGTTTGTCTGGTGATGATGGTTTGTGATGACAACTACTGTATAGTATATAATAGATGTTCATTTTTTTGTTCAACAATAAATGTGAATTGTTCTTCATGGAAAAATAAGACATCCCCTGAAAATAAGACCTAGCGCATCTTTGGGAGCAAAAATTAATATAAGACACTGTCTTATTTTTGGGGAAACACGGTAGTGTTAGTTTGCAACCATTGTCACTATAATTATTGACAGATAGTTCAAATGTTAGTAGTTTAGATGTTTTGCATACCTCGTCTTGGAAAAATCATGTAAGAAAATGTACCTGTTGTTTATTCAGCTGAAGGGATCAGAACTGGAAATTACACTAGCCAAAGGCACTTTGAATCATCGCATTGAACCAGCATGTGCTTATGTCAATCTGAACATCTGTGTTAATGGTAAAGAACAAGGTAGGGATATATTAAACTGCTTTTTGAATTGTCATCTTTGCCTTTTAACCACTGTAATCTTTAGGAGGAAGGCTGTTTACTGTATATTGGGGAGTTTGTCAGTATAGTCACTACAGTTTTTCATACCACAGTTGACCCTCCATATTTGCAGCATTTGGGGTGCAAGACCTCACAAAAGTGGGAAAACTCTGAAATCTGTAGGTCTTCCCAAAGAACTTGCCTACAGGGAGCCTTCACCAGGCAAAAGTGGGCATCTGGCAGGATCCCCAAAAATGGGGAAGCGTGAAGAACTAGTGGCCAAGGTTTGCCACCACCAAAACTTTGTTCTTCGGATACAAGTACTGTTCCAACCATAGTCTGCATCAACACCCCCCCCCCCCCCAATGAGCTCTTTTCTCCTTCTGCTCCAGCACAGCTCTGCATTAGCCATGATGGAACTTATTACATTTATTTTAGCTTTCTAGTTTGTGCTTGATTTTCTGCAGTAGATTACAAACCCCCCCTAAAATTCCCATTTAATTATTGATGGCAAACTAGCAAATGATCAAATCCATGAATATTAAAGCCATGAATGTGGATGGCTGACTACAATAAAAATCCTTTCTTACCACCCCAAGTCCCTTCAGGAAGAGAGAGTGGGTTTTAAATAAAATTGTTGTTGTTGTTGTTGTTATTATTATTCTTACCACTGAAGCAAGCTTAAAGAGAAAACAGATTTGTTTAATCAGCTTGTATGATTGATGCCAATGGAAACTACTCCAAATTGGCCTAGGATTAATCATTATTGAAATAAATGTGGCTAATTTTACATACAGTAGAGTCTCGGTTATCCGAGATAAAGGGGCGGACCCAATCTCGGATAACCAAACTCCTCGGGTAAGGCGAGGGCTCGCCGAGGGATGTCTCCCCGGATCTCCCTTGGCCAGGCCCTTGCTGGAGGAAAGAGCAGCCCTCGTGGGGTGCTTCCCAAGGGGCGAGGGCTTGGCCCAGGGAAGCAGCCCACAAGCGCTGCTGCAGCAGTGATCGCGGGACGCTTCCGAGATGCTTCCTCCTCCCTCTCCTTCTCTCAAGCTCCCTTCACTCGAGAGAAGGAGAGGGAGAGGCGGGGCGCTTCTGGGGTGCTTCCTCCTCCCTCTCCTCTCAAGCTTCCTTCACTCGAGAGGAGGAGAGGGAGAGGCGGGGCGCTTCAGGGGTGCTTCCTCCTCCCTCTCCTTCTCTCAAGCTTCCTTCGCTCAAGAGAAGGAGGGGGAGAGGGATGAGCGCCCCCAACGGCGCCTCGGATGATATGAAGGCTCGGTTAACTGGGGCTCGGTTAAATGAGACTCTACTGTGTATTTATAAATATTAATATATTCTGTAAATGTGTGGGTAGGGGATATTGAGTACTTAAAATTTGATATTATGAAATTAATGCATGCCGCTATTCTTGAAACAATGAAAATATCACTCAGCACATCACTGATTTTGGCAATTCACAAGTGCAGGAATGTCCACTCATCACTAGGTCATACAGTATGATGTGTAAGGTATTAAGGCCTGTTTAATTTAATTCCACAGGTAATAGTTATTTTTAACACACACGCGCGCACACACACACATAGCTGGGACCCCCCCCCCAAAAAAAAAGGCTATAAGTGTTCAAGGGGATGGAAATATCTGTAGTGAGGATTTTTTCCTATAACATTTGACCCCAGTGCGATTTTATAGGCTACATTTGACAGTTTCCTCAGGTAAAAATGTTGGTTACTAACTGGCATTGCATGAGGGCAGTTATTGAAGAAAACTCATACTCATGTTCTTTTGATTCCATGGAATTAATTTTACAGGCCATTTCCCATTATTTTTGAAAAAATAGTAAATTTCACCTTTGGGTCATGGTGTGTCATTATTTGTTATCAGTTCTAAAGACATTTGTTGTTTTTTTTAATAAATGTGAGTGTAGTGAAGATATTTGTTCCTGGACAAGATAACTATGCCCTTAAGGAAACTTGTCTTGTATGTGTGTTCACAGTATAGATGTAACAGTTTTTGTAACTTACTATAAAAACATTTTTTTTCTTACTTCTCTGTATTTCTCTGTCCAGGTGGAATGGTTTTACTAGAAAATCCTAAAGGAGATAATAAATTAGACTTTACCAAATTTATAAGTACCATGTCATGCATTTTTGGACTTGGAAATTCAAAGCTGGCAGTTTTCTGTGGAAAAACAGGTGGGTAGCAGTAGAGAGCAACAGACTCCTTGATAATACAGCATATTACTATGTTCCAGAGAAAATATCATGATGATTTTTAAAAATGTGTGACTTTTCTCTTGAAAATATTATTTGTCTTGAACCTATTTATTAATTAATATCATGATAAAAATGTAATTGGTAAAAATCAAACCGAAATACTACGTTAAAACATCCTGCTGGATGCTGCTTCTGTGTAAATTTGATCCATTTAAAATAGAAGAGTTTCTGCCTGCTTAGTCCCAGGGAAGCAAGCTATAGGCTACTATCTGCAGCTTTCATACAGTGAAAAATTCATGCTCTTTGTAAGCTTAAACCAATATGTCCTTTTAAAAATGCTTTATTATTGTGGAATGCTGAAGATCTCATGGCTTGTATTTCAATGAAAGTGATGAACTACCTGATTACTTTGTTTTAAAGCTTGGAGTGGACTATGTAGGAAAGCCTGGGAACTACTTTCCAGCTGCCTTAGAATTCCCATGAGTAAAAAAAAAATACATTGGTGATCGTCAACAAGTCATTACTTAGACAATTTGGCTGTATCTAGTTTTAGTTTGGAGAAAGATGGAAGAAAGATGGATATGGAGTTGAGAGGGGCAGGCAACCATACAAGATGGGGGATATCTTGATTATTCATATAGTTTGGGAAATGTCTTGTTCTCTTTCTCTCCAAAGGGACATCAGTATCATTTGTAAATGCAGAGATATTACCATGCCAGTGGGCTCGAGCTATGTGAAATGTGTCACCTAGCTATCCTGACTCTCTTGGTTGGTCGTTCAGGGGAGAGATGCAATTAGATCTCAAATACAACAAATTATCAATACATCTCTTAGGGAAGGGAATTTTCCACCCTGTTTAAAAGAAGCAGTAGTTAGATTGCTGTGGAAAAAGCTCTTCCTTGATCCTTTGGACCTTAATAATTACAGACCAGTGTCTAACCTTCCTTTTTTGGGAAAAGCAATTGAGAAGGCAGTTGCTTTACAGCTCTTCCTTGACCCATTTCAAACCAGCTTCAGAGCAGGATATGGAGTTGGGATTGCTATGATTGCCTTAGTGGATGATCTCCATCTTAACACTGACATGGGTGTGTGTCCCTGTTAATTTTTTTAAATTGCTCAGCAGCTTTTGATACCATCGAAATGCCCACAGTAATTCCACAATTAGGGTTTGGGAGAAGTAACTCTCTTTCAAAGTTGTGCCCTATCACCTGGTTTGTACATGTCTCAGCAACTGAAAAGAGTGTATAGCTGTCATGAGCGATAACTAATAATAACATACTTCCACCATGACTTTTTTGGGTCCTCTTTGAGTACAGGAGGATCAGAGCCTGGAGATAATATGTACTAAGCAGGCAAATATTTGTTTTGAAATCTTCCATGCTTCATACTGTATATGGAGAAGTGGATGCATTCACAGTAAATGAATATTGCATGGTTCAGCTGCTCATGGCATATGTTTCCAGCTTTAAATGTAAGTGCCTTGGAACTGCATCCTAAAAAGGAAAGCCTATTTCATGTAAACAGCAGGCAGTATCAGTTGACACTGGAGGAGGTACTGCATCATAGCTTGCCTGTAGCAGCTTGATTTTTTTTTCTTTTCTTTTCAGAGCTGAAAAACCAAACAGACTTGCTGAGTCTCAGTGGGAAGATGCTTCATGTAACGACGGGGTTAGCACCAGACGTGAACAGCCCTGATGGCTCTCTCTGTCCCTATATCAATTTACAACTAGTGAATGCAAAACCACAAGGTACTTCATATAAGATATTTATTCCATTACAGTGAATCAGATTATTCCTAGGAATTTAAGTCTTGGGCCTAGGTGGAAATCATCACATCTGTCCCTGGCCTTGTTTCTCAGTTTCAGTTGGTTGTGAGCTAAGTATAACCCTTTCATCACATTACTGAGCAGGTACATTCAGACTCTGCACCCTTCTTTTCCTTCTGCCACTGTGATTGTGGTGCCACAAAGGACTTAACTGTGGAGCCATTTCCCTTCTGTGGATTTTATTCAAGGAAAAGTTGAATATTGGAGAGAAAGTTATTCTAAAGTATTGAGATGATATTGGTAGGAATAGGAATAAAAGTAAGTAATGTTTCCGACGCACCCAGAATATGTCAAGAAGCACTGCTGTTGTTGCTAAATGCAGTACAAAAAAAGTATAAATGTTCTGGGCAAATATATGGAAAATATACAGTCATAAACAACTCATGACATTTAATTACAAACTTGATCTCATTTACTTATATTTTGTACTAAATTCTTTTATCAGAGGTATCTAGATCTTACCACAATGTTTTTTAAATAAGCAAATAATGACAACATCCCTTTCACATGCTAGTCAAGCTTAGAATTGAATAATGAATCTCTCGAGAGAAGTAAGTCTTATTATTCCTAGGAATGTATAAATCAGGCGCAGTGTATTGAAGACTGGGTGAAGAAGTCTACCCTTATAGAATATAAGGAAAACTATGTTTTGTTTCTGCTGAAATCCTTATAATGTCTTTTCTCCAGAGTGTCTGAATGGAGTGGTGGGAACTCTTCTAATGGAAAATCCTGTTGGACAGAATGGGCTAACATATCAAGGACTTCTGCATGAAACAGGGAAAATGTTTGGACTCAGAAGCAGACGATTAAAATTGTTTATGGATGAAGGGCTAACAAATGGTAAGCACAGCAAATAGTCATTTTGCAATGAAGGGTAATCATGTTTTATGCTGTGTAATTTTCATTAGTTTTTTCAGGATTTATATATTACAATGTTGTAATTTTTAATAAAATAAAGACTGTACCTTATAGTTAAAACTACACAATGGTGTAACTTGAACATATGCCATAGTAACCCAGTTTTTGCTTTTGTGGAAGTAGGAATTCTGTACTGAGTGTATAATGCTTCAAATTTCGCTTATCCACCTCACTTCCCTTCAGTCTCAAACCCAACATGGCCATTTCTTGACTGCTGGAGAGCTGAGGGATTGGCAGAGAGTCATCCAGTTATTTTCTTATTAGTAGATGCACAAGTGACAGACATTCTCTGAAACTTCCCAGGAATCCTTTGGAGATCCTTGAGGACTGCTGTGTGTTCAGCTATAGGAACGTAGCTGGATACTTCTTTGCCACCAACCAGGAAATTGCCATGTTGGGGGAAACACAGCAAGAAAAAAGTGAGTTTTGGTGTGTTTGGACATAGTTAACACATAATTAACACATTTTCCAATACAGGATCTTTATCACATTATTTAATATGAAGTATGTAAGTGTCATGGTTCTTCCTTCCTGTGTGAAAGAAGACCAGGGAACCTGTTCTGGCTTAGGAGCATGTGAATAGAGTGGCTTTGGTCCTTTGTCCTCTGCTATGGTCCTGATCCAGGTTTGGGAGAAGAGGCACATTTTGGAAAGAGGAAAAGCCTCCACCCATTCTGCTTTTTAAATACCAACCTTGGAAGTGTAGAACCATGAAACACGATGTGACCATAGTGAGGAACAAAACATTAAACTGTGTCCCACCTAGGAAAAGGATCATGACCAGAGACATTGTCCAGACTTGCTTTTGAGTAGAGAGAAAAAGCTGACATAGCTACATGTGGTATCTATAGCATAATTGGACCCCTTTTGGTACATTGAATTACAGTTAAGATTTTAAAGTGTACATTGCTTTTAAATGTAAAAAACAAAAAAGAAAGAAGACCCAAGGAATTATGACTGACTGACAGGGTCGGAGTCTTCTGGATGGGACTCCCTTCCACTGATATGCTAACTACCAATTAATATCTGGAGAAACACTCTGTCATGTCAGTATCTCTACCTGCATTGTGAACAGTGCAGTTTTTGCTGAGATGGACCTAATATTCACTTGGCCTATTAGCTGATCTCTTAAGGGAAGACATGTCGCAATGTAGCTGCAATGGAAATACAGGCTGATGTAAGATTTTCACTGAACTGTTATGGAGACTTTTCTCAAAGAGGGTACTGTAGCCAAAGTACTTTTCAACATATAATGTCTTTGTAATTGAGACATTTGTTTTATTAAACATAAGACTCTTGAAAAGGATATAAAGAACAAAATACAGCACATACAGTATGAATGGGAGATGAAATTCCTTGATGACTTGAATTAATGTACTGCCTCAGAGGAATTTAATATCGCATTTTATTGTTAATAATAATAATAATAAAACTTTATTTATACCCCGCCACCATATCCCCGCAGGGACTTGGGGCGGCTTACATGGGGCAACGGCCCAAACAACATAGGACAAAATACAAACAACATAGTACAAATCACAATATAAAAAAGATAAAACAGTAATATAATATATCAATTAAAACAACAATACAGGATAAAAAATACATTTAAAACATATAAATGGTATTGTTAGAATGAAGGTTTATTTTCAACCTTGTAAATATTACAGGACAGGAAAAAGGTTATTACAGCAAACCTTCCATGTACATGGCCTAACAATTATTGCAGTGAAATGAATGAGAAATAATATGTAAGACGTCTTGGATATTAACATAAAAAATATCTCATTCAGAAAAAAGGTCCTCTCTTTTTATTGTATATGGCTTCAGAAACTTTTTGTCTTATATTATTTCAGTTCTTAGGTTTAATATTACACTTAGAATAATCCACGACAATCATAAATATTAGACAAAGCACACTTTCCTCCCTTGGAAATATGTCATTGTTTGAACTGCTGGAATACCTGTAGACCCAAAACTGTTGATTTGGGACAATTGGACTCAATATTAGGGATAAAACTAAGCATTAAATTGGGAAGTTCTTAGTTCAGGACCGTAATGACTTTAACAGTAGCAAGGATTTTAAAAAAATATTCCTATGATTGGAGGGGTTTTTTTGCATTGAATGATAATGAGTTCTTTACAAAGGTAGTGAGAAAGAAAATATTTGTGGTTAGTGTTAAGGGTTTATGATTGAAAAAGAATGGCAGAGCATTTTGATCACAAGGTTCACAAAAATGATCACGGAAAGCAAGCATCGGTCTATAGCTGGCAGTTGCGGTGTGTCAGCATTTTCTTAGCTGTCGAAGGAAGTGAGAGATTAGTTCTCCTTTCCTGGATGTCAGGCAAGGTGAAAGTCCTTTGAGGACTCTGTACATCACAGGGAACAGAATGAAGGCTGATAGTTTCTGCCAGGCATGATAGACCAAATCTGACCTGCTTTAAGTCCTTTGGTGCACAGAGAGATTAGCTGACGGGGTACTGCAGAACTTTGCATGAAGTCAAGAGTGGCCTGAGTGTCAAGATCAGATATTTGGTGCCTGTGAGAAGCAAGGAAAAAAGTATCTTCTATATTAACAGTGTATATTAATATGACAGAGCCAGCATGGTGTACTGCAATGGTTCTCAACCTGGAGTCCCCAGATGTTTTTGGCCTTCAGCTCCCGGAAATCCTAACAGCTGGTAAACTGGTTGTAGGCTCAAAACATCTGGGGACCCCAGGTTGAGAATCACTGGTGTAGTGGTTTGAGTATTGGACATGGATTCTGGAAACCAGGATTCAAATTCCTGCTTGGCGATAGAATCCACTGGGTAACCTTGGGCAAGGTACACACTTTTAGCCTCAGATAACACTATGATCGGTTCACCTTAGTGTTGAACCTCTCATACTTAGTGTCAAATCTATCAATTTGAAGGCCCACAATAACAAAGTTATTAAGAGCTAAATGCCCACATCAGTAATGTTGTGTTTGTATTGTGTAAATTTCTATTTGCAGGGTTTAATCTTCTAAACATGAATCTAGCTTAAAAGATGGTCAATTTTGCCTATAGAAAAACTGTACTTAGTGGAACCCAAATTCCTCTCATCCTGGCAAGGGGACTATAAAAGTAATGGAAAGGAGACAATGACATTTACTCTCCCCCAAGAAGTGAACCTGAAGAAGGGAAAAAGTACACTGACTCCATTGTCCTTCAGTGCCAGAAGAAGTAGCAGTCCGGCTTCTGATCAAGAAAGGAATGGGTTGAGAAGCAGGTTGTCCTTTGCATCACTTTTCCTAGGAAGTGTTCCTCATGTGGAAAACTGGTCTGTGTTCGAAGGTGATGTTTTCCTGGCCTTCCCATATGGATCCAATCTATCTTCACGGCAGATAGCTTTCTGTGCTGCTCTTGTGATAACAGAAGGAGCAAAATGGTATAATTTACCTTTATTAGATGCTGCACCTACCCAGGGTGGCAGAACTCATTAAAGTACAGTGTAGTGAATGTTGGGATGCCCAGGTTTGTTTTATTAATCAATTGCACACATATTATGGTGATTGCTTTTCTGCAGGCTTTTCTTAACATACTGTCCTACTGCTAATCACGATCTTTGAATGCATTTGTTTGAAAGTGGATTCTGTGTATTTACTTGCAGTAGCTTTACATTCACTCACTGAGAGCCAGCCTCTTTTGTATGAGCTGGTCTTTTAAGTACCTGTTGCAACACAAATTGCAAACTATGAAAACTCCATGTAAATCTGTTGGGGAGGACAAGTGATTCAGCTAACGTGGCATACTGTGGAGCTTTTTATCATAGTTCCTGCTGTTATTAGGGATTCTGGTTTGGAATGCAAAACTGAGCAGAGATTCCACAACAGAGTTTAATATGGCCACTCTGTGAATGACTTAATATCATCTGTTGTTCAGCAAAATCAGCAGGCTGGTGTAAAATTAAGGTAGCAGTCCTAAATATACTTAACAGGTAACAAACCCTATCGAACACTGCAATTCCTCTGAGCAAAAAGGCTCAGAATTGCTCTGTATTGTGTTACTATCCCATACTATCCCCATCATTCCATTTATTTTGATAATGAAATCTGAATAGTGGACATTGATGTCAGAGAACGATGTTGAGGATCTAGGTAACCTTCTGGGAATGGTTTCTGGCTGTAAGATCATTTTATGGAAGAATAGGTTATTCTGCCTATGATCAAACTGCTGTAAAAATCTGTTCTTGCAAATTGTACTCTTGCAGCAGTACTCACATAGCATGAATAAAGGTTAAGATTAACCTTTCACTTTATATAATTCCCATTTCCTCTGTGTGTGTGTGTTTGTGATTGAGATTAAGAGAGTAAAGTTCATAGCATGAGGTTGATTTAAGTAGGGTTAACTGCAATGCAGAGGAAGTGGGCAACACATTTGTACAAGCCCTAGCAATTGTCTTGAGTAAACATAGCCCAACTAACTTCAGGTGTGAGGAAACAAAGCAATAATTGAGTAAATGAGACACCTGAAATGCTTTTTTAATTTGATTTGGATCCTACTGAATAAGGCAGCTTACATCTTAATACTAATCCTGGATATTTTCATTGATGCACCCAGGCCTTTCTTTCAGTTGGATTACAGGTGCCATCTACAAACCTATAGTTTAATATTTGAGTTTCAGATATCATTCTCTTTATAAATGTTAAAAGTTTCTCATGCTTGTATATGGATATCTCTTTCCATATTTATATAAACACCTAGAGTTGCAAGGCTATGTGTGGTTACATTTATTGCTCAAAGTGCATATTTTACAGCTATACACATTTTCCAAAAGTTTGTCTGGATCCTTACCATGGTTCTTTGGCACCAGTGTCTTATGTTCAAATCAAAATAAATGGGAGAGTGGGAAAGAGGATGAAATATATAAGAGAATTTGATTTTCAGTGACCTGCAGCTTTTTAAGGAAGGGCTGGAAGCATATCAAATTTCCTATGGTGCCAGTTGGTTGTTTTTAATAATTTGTTCAATACCAGACCCCCTTTGTCTTTGTGGTTTTTCCAACCAATCCTTTATATCATGAGCATAGTTTCTATAAAAATTAGTCCAGCTGCCAACAGTGGAAAAAAGAAGGTAATGAAAAGAGACTGTAGCAGTACCTTTGATACTGATTTATTTTTGCATTAGATTTTGTAGATATCAGTCCAGTTCTTTACATGAGTCCAGCCATCTTATTGTATCGATGTGTTCCTTCATGTCATATTGCATTTATGACAACCTTAAAGTGAAGCTGTCACAGGATTTCCTTGGCAAGGTTTGGTCAGAGGAAGTTTGTCTTTGCCTTCCTTTGAGCTAAAACTGTGTAACTTGACCAAGCTCACCCAGTGGGTTTCCATGGCAGAATGACATGGAAATTGTTACTATGGCCTCCCCTTCCAAATACTCTTGCTGTTCCTCATACATTTTTTTTATTTAAAAAAACAGGTACCATGGCTGAAACATTGTTTTGTTCAGGGTAGATAATACATGATCCTTGGATGCTGAATTTCATTTTTCCTTACAACTATCTAGTATAGCCAGTGGTAAGGCATGTTTGAAATTTCAGCCCAGTTACATCTGGAGGGATGCAAGTTGCCCAGTCCTGCCTCAGATATGTGGCAGGTAGAAACTGGGGGAAAGAGGTCATCAGTGGTGAAGGGCAGTTGCCAAGTGGGCTCCTTGTACCTCACAAGAGCAAGATGCTTCTCAGTGCTGGTGCAGGCAGTGAAAAGGCTTTGCCCTTTGTGACCATGAGGTGTACCCCTCTTATCCCAGGGAACGGGCAGCTCAACACAGGAGGAAGGCATGCCTCAATTGTCCTAGAGCCAAGACATTCAGGACTTTGAAAGATTATCACAAAACTTCTAATTTTGTCCAGAAACAAATTGGCATCCACTACATTGCATTGCAGGATATGTTGCACACACCCAGTTTTTCCTTTCACTGCAGTTTGGAACAGCTGAATTTTCTCAAGATTCCTCAGGCCAATGTAGAGCGTCATGGATTAAGAAAATCTTGACACAACTAAAGCATATGTTGCCCTAACCGAATTTGACTTCCTTAATACTAGGCTATCCTGTACTCTATCTTAAACTGAATTTGTAAGCTTCCATATGCAATGGTTTTATTTGAATAGGATTTGAATGTTATTTATCTTACTGCTTAAACCTTATTATTTGATTTGTACTCTGCCTTTCCTCAAATATTTGGGTCTTAGAGTGGTTTAATAGATCAATAAGTTATTTATTTTATTTGAATGTAGGAATGTTAAGTCTATTACTGCTATTAATGTTCCATCTTCTTTGCTCTTTCAGAGATTACAAAAGAAACCTCCATGAAGAGTTTAAATACGAAGACAGTATACGTTAATGTTACATCAACAACTGCTGAATGTTAAGTGAATCTATTTTCCCCAATGCTGCAATTTAAACTTTTTGGATGAGAAATCTGATTTGCAATTGGGATACTTTCTTGAAGAATCCCCAGTCTCTGCAGCATGGTTTGAATGACAGCAGAATGACATGGAACGTGTTTCTATTAGTGCATGTGTAATATGCTGCTTTAGGTTTAAATACAGTGAATTTTCATTATAAGAAGTTGTAAAATCTATGCAGAGTAATACCCAGTGACAGGAGGGATCTATGCAGTTAGTTGCCTGAAAAAGAAAATGAGATGAGTACCTCAGTATTGCTGTTCTTTGCCTGTTATTGTGGAGAAGACCATCTTTAGTTTTTGTAATGTTGCTGCTACTGCATCAGTCATACCATGTTATGTTGACTTTAAACCTGATTAAACAAGAGTAACGTGATTGTTCAGAATCACTGATTCATGAAGTATGTGTTATGTCTCTAATGTCTATAATTTTGATCAATAAATTGCTTTATCTAAAATGATGTCTTATTGGTTTCATAGTAACTTTTGGAAACACTTAGATGCCTTCCTCAACTGAGAACGTGGTGATTGATGGACGACTGTAAATACCAGGAATATGCCTATGTTTGTTAGCCACTATTGATCAGCCTAGAAACTTTGTATGAAGAATGTAGTACCTGTAGGTCTTAAATCCAAATATTTTCTACCATGTCCATTGTGGATGAAAATGCTTATATCCCACCCCAAATGCTTAAAGCAGCAAGTCATATTTGAAACTTTTTAAAGTCTGCTTTGTTTTAAAACATTTCAAAATAAAAACAGAATAGAACAAAAAGCAAGTGAATAGCAAACAAAAACAACAAACAAACCAAGAGCCGATAATTTTACAACAGAAATCTTACTTGCTCTCACCAAGGTTTTTTGTGCAAGCAGCCTAAATGTATCTTTTAAAGAACTGGCAGTCTGTAGGGTCACTTGCAGAGGAGGAAGTCTTTTATTTAGGAACTATTATTCTTTCTTGAATGATAGTCAATGAGACATCTGTTGTGGAACTAGGCACATGAAGATACAAAAAGAAGAGATCCTTAAAATGATTCATTCTAGACTGTTTAGGGCTTTAAAATCTAAACAGCAGTTTGAATTGGATGGAAACCAAATTATAACTATATCTAAAATGTTAGGGTAATAGGATCAGAATGCCTCATATCACATATTAACCTTGGCTCTGGTATTCTGAACCAACTGGCCATGGTTTCTATGTTTGGGGATTCTAGCCCTGATCAACGGAGTTACAGTCCAGTGCTGAAACCAAGTACATCATGATAGCTCTACTGTGATTATGAATTCCACCAATCTCAATCTTTCCTCTCTGCTGCCCCCCTTTCTCTAGCTTCTTTTATCCTTTGAGATAGGCAGCAGCCAAGATGCCACACCTTTAATTGTGAAACCTGGTTGTTGGGTATAGACAGCATAGAAAGTCACCTCATTTGGAAATGACCATCTTCAGAAATGCTGGCTGACGCACAGCTGCAATGTACGGCTTCAGTCCTCATATCTATATATATAAAAGTGTTCTAACCGTTTCTGCCTTAAAGCAAACAGCAAAACTTATCACCCAAAACCCCCAAAACTTGGCCACAAAAGACATGGTCATCCCTGCTGTGTTTAGACATAAAAAAAAAATCAAACTGGAAGTCACTCCAAATCCCCAAAAACCGAAAACTCCACTGTGCACATGCGCAGAGTATCCCCCACCCTTGGAAGACATGTGCATGAAAGGCAGCTGCGCACAAGCATCCCAACAGCAGGGGGCGGTGGATTGTGTAGGAGGGAGGAGGACAATAGACCTAAACAACCTCATCCGGCAAGTGAATGAAGCTATGAACACAGGGAAAGCAGGGCCAGCTAA
Organism: Anolis carolinensis; assembly: GCF_035594765.1. Taxonomy (NCBI): domain Eukaryota; kingdom Metazoa; phylum Chordata; class Lepidosauria; order Squamata; family Anolidae; genus Anolis; species Anolis carolinensis. The sequence goes on along the minus strand of NC_085842.1, from coordinate 76,640,685 downwards.
CACCATCCAACAAATGACGGCAAATGAAATAAAAAAGGACCCAGTATTAAAAACAAAAAAACCCCCCAGACATTAAATAAACAACAACACTTTGCACACAGGGAAATTCCACAGAGGAAACAATCAGGAAAAAAATAACAAAATAACATGTATACTATCAGTACAACAAATAAAAGGGGAACCATCTGAAAACAAGGGAATTCAAGAAAGGAAACAATCAGGTCCAGCTAACACCTCAAAACAAAGGATTCCCCAGGGAGGAAGCAGCCAGGCTTTCAGGCTGCAAGGCCATTTACATGCTACTCAAGGAAACTAATAACAGCATGCATACCTGCCGCACCAAGACAATTCAGTGTATTCCAGCTCACCAAACTAGTATACCATTACGAAGAAAATGGCTAGGCTTTGCGGCTGTAGGGCTATTCACTGCTATTCCACCTGGCGAACAAACGAATCCAAAAAACCACAGCAACGCGTGGCCGGGCACAGCTAGTACTATATAAAACTGCATTTATTTAATTGAAAAAAACAAAACAAAAATGATCTTTACTGACCAATTGTAGATTTATTTGCATGTTCACACTTCTTGGCATGCTGTATTTGAAAAGCTCTCAAATCTAGTCCACCAGTCTGTTCAAGTGTTTTTACAACTGCACTACTAATTCTTTTTGATGAAAACCATCAATATCCTCTTCATATGGACTTCATACAGCTTTTATGAGTGAAAAGCAGGCATGAGATTTTCAGATCCTGGAAAACAATTGCAGAATACACTATAAATGGAAGGCTAATAAAAGTATGGAAAGTGGTGTCCTGACAAGCCCAAGTTGACTGAAGAGTGAAAACTAAAATTAATTTATTTACAGATTCAAAGGTCTTCAAAGGTACCAACCAATGCTTTTTGGAAGCCTAGAAAAAGGTAGGGGGAAATAATACAGCAAAATTAGGAATTTGTTTTAATATGGTAAACGTATGTTCACTAACAATTGGATTCACAGAAATCCTGGTTATTTTTATTTCTTTTTATTGTGTTTGACTTGATATGTTTAAACACATGTTAATGAAAATATGAACACAGAATAAAAACAACATGGAACCTCCAACTTCTCAGATGTATATGAGAGTACCAGTTTGGGCCTATTTTGTATGATTTATTGGTTTTACCAAAATTTGAAGATCACTACTTTCTTTCTTCACATAATGATCAACACAAATAAAGTGTTCACCAGGTTGACTTGGATTATTTCACTTTTGAGTTAAGTAAAAATTGGTAGCATTTGCAGTTACCTCTTAATTCTTGCAAAATTAACCAAAAGGGGAATTATTCACAATAAAAGGCTAATTAATCTGAAATGTTCATGAAAGTGCTCAAGCTATCAGCCTACTCAAGTAATAAATCCAGAAATCTCAAGTATGTGTTTGAGAAGTACAGAATGGACAGTAGTTGAAAGGTTGGGTCCAAAATCTTACTGTTGTCTTCATTTTCATCCCAGTAGGTAACATATCAAGTGCAGTGACTGAGATCTATTGTATAGATTTTGTAGCATAAGTGTCAGATTAAGAAAACCCTATGAAAATCAACATATATCAATAGGAAACCTGAGATATACACATATATACATATAGAGCTATAATTATTACTGTTCTGTAGGCAATAAAGAGGCACCCTTTGTGGATGATATTGTTTATAAATAGATTACTTTTGGATTTTTGTGCGTTAGTGGTAGAAAACGTTATTTTATGCAAAAATCTTACATATCATTTGTTTAGGATCACATTGTTTATGATACAAGGCTGTCATTTTATAGCAGGCAATATTATTGCTCAAATAGATGAAGCTTAGGTAAAAACCTAACTAATGAAATGTGGAATCTACTTTGACAATGATCTCTAAAAAGGGAACCATTAAACCCTGCATTTTTAATAAGTACATTAGAAGTACCTATGCTGTTAAGAACAGAACTTACTGTGCACTGAGAATGGTTTCAGAGTAATAATGATGTGCTGGAATGGCAGCATTAACAACAGACAAAGATAATCTGTAACAAATTATTTTCCGGAGTCAAAGTACATATGATGATGATGATACTTGCCAAAAATAGGCTCTATCCTGCAGAATGAAATACCTTAAATGGACCAAATCCTACCATCTCCCAATTTACATTCAGTATAAAGTGTGTCCAAAATTGGCTTCCTAGATCTTACCCTAGATAAGCAGCTGGTGTGTTCAATGAATGAAAACCAAAACATCTGTTTTCCTTTATTCTCTATACCCATAGCCTCTATTAATATGTAGCTTTGATTGAGAAACACAATATTTTCTACTGTTATAAGCAACACTGAAGCAAAGTGCACGCCTCCTGAAGTAGAAGTGTCAGTACAGGTTTTGTTGAAGAAGCTTGATAGTGTAACATTTAAACGTTTGCAAATCAGATTGTATGTGTCTCTTCCTTGTTTAAATGACCCTTGTTATGTGCAGAGGATTGGTTCCAGGTCCCCACATGGATACCAAAACCCACAGATACTAAAGCCCCCAACCTGATAACCAATGGTAAAGGGGCCACCTACCTGTTTGCCCACCATTTGCCATGGGAAGTGACTCCAGGGTGGCTCCCTGGACTTCACCAAACTTCAGCTTACCATTAACCCACTAGTGTACTGCCCTGAGAGGCTACATCTTTTCCTTCCCACTCATCTTTTGCCCTGCCTCGGCAGCTTCTTTGGTCTCAGCAGAGGAGGACTGCAGAACAGTTCTTTTCCTGCATATTAGTCCAACTCATGGAGAGCAGATATCTGTAACTCAAAAATGTTTTGCTGCTTATTTAATTAAATGTCCCTAAATATCTGTCAATTTATGTACAGGTCAAAATGAATTGGGCTTTTAAATAATAAATTCAGCATGTGAAGACCAATTACCTTTTCCTGCAGAACAGCTTCTGCTGTGAGACCATTATAGAGGGTGCAGGGTGGGCTGGAGATGAGATGTCCTAAACTGCTTTAAAAAAAATCAGTCTGTGGTTGGGGCACTAGATAGATAAAAAAAGGAGTAAGGATGTCTTTGAAGAGACTTCAGCTGTTAGGTTACTATTGTGGTACCTGTTATAATGCACTCTAATTTTGGAAGATTCAAAGAGGAGGCAGATTGTCAGAAGTCTGCAACTGGTGGTCTCTCTTCTCTGAGTCTGGGGGGCCAGGGGCTGAGACGTTCCTGCTTCCCAACAACTAAAGACCAGGTGTGGTTATTCCTTGAGAGACAGAGAGATTGCACTACTCCCAGAAATTATTAAGTAAGAGACACTGACCTAATGAAGCACTCGTTTGCTGTTTATAAATCTTCCAGCTATCTTGTGGCAGCCTTGTTACTTTCAACCATCCTTCCTGGCAGTTTGCAGTACTTTTTGATGTACACGTTTTCCTGACTTTGGACTGGTTGCAATTTAAGCTTATGTGTTACTTCTTGCTGGCTTTGTTCATTTACAGAATGTCTGTCTGACTCTAGAATATCAACCACAAGGTACTACACAACTCTGGAAGAAAACAATCAAATTAAACAACCATGCTTAAAACATCAAGAAAGCAGAACAAATGCATTATCAACTGTCGATCTGATTCCATTACCATGGGCAATCTTTTTGGAAAGTGCTCAGGACTCTTCTTCAGCCTAAGTAGTCATTACAACTTGCCTAAAGTGAGGGAAAGATGGAGCCAATCTGCCCTCCTTATTCTAATGTCTCCGTAAGGAGGATAAAATATCACAGGTTCTGAACCACTACTGTACTGGGGAAATAACCCTCCTGTTCATGGAAACATTTTCCATGTAGCGTGGAAAATGGAGAGGAATAACATTCTGTGCCTTCTTTCAGAGACAGCTCAAATGGGGGATGGGGGAAGGATAATGGCATAAGCAGCATCTGTCCTTCAAAGTATCATGTAGAGATAGGACCTCCCCAATCTTTCACCTGTGTTCTGGAATTGTCCAGAATAATTCATGGGACAGCAACACTATAATTAAGCAAAACAAAAACTTAAGCACAAAGATAGAGTACCTCCTCATTTTTATGTTGTAATATTTCATTACAGTTTTTTGGACATAACATGGAGGGTAACATCTTTGTTTGAGACATTTCCATATTTACTCCTCTTTACCACCTGCAGTCTAATATTTACTCCTCTTTACCACCTGTAAACTACTATTTGTGGTTTCTGAAAGTCATAACGTTCAGTTAATCCTACTAATTCCAGCACTAGTTAGTTCACTGATTATGCTATCTGTCCCTGCAAAGGAAAGGTAGAGCAGGGAAAGAAAGGCCAAAAAAGTGCTGCTTATAGAAGGTTTTTGACTCATTCTTTGGCAATTTTAATTGCCAATGACCATCTGTTTATTGGCTGGTCTTCAGCCTACTTTGGAGCATCGCTGGCACCCCCCCCCCCCCCCACAGCAACATCACTTTTCTTTGAGCAGTATGTTGACTGCAGCTTGAAATTCAAAGATATTATATGTTTTCCTGTTCAGCCACAAAGCTGTTGGGTAAATATTAAACCCACACACACTGTGTTGAGCTCCATAAGTATTGTGTTGGAAGAATATGGAGGTCATTGTTATTGGAATGCTGCACTGGTTATTCTTCAAGCCTTGGATTAACTGGGAGCTTGGGTTGACTTTTCTTTGTTATTGAGTTTATATCCAGTATTTGGTGATGGGACTGCTAGACTGGGGTATAGCTCAAATATTTTCCTGTTAGTGCTCTCCAATGCCTATATTTTTTTCTCAATATCCTGCCATGTAAGGAATATGTATATTGTTTTCTGCAAATTTCTTGTGCATACATATTTATTTCTAACCTCATTCAGTGAGTGGATGGATATGAAAAAGGACTTTGAAAAAACATTCACACATAAAAGTTGTTTCCTTTTCCCTTCAATATAAAATGGGATGGGGGACAGTAAAATCATGGATGAGAGTTCCCTTTTTATGTTTGCCTATTTTTAGCATGTTAAGATGACAAATTAGAAGGGATCAGGAACCTCAAAACGTCAAGAAACTCTATGTGGTCTACAGAACACACGTTTGCCATCCCTGATCTAAATGTTGTGGTCTTTGTGCAGCACATTTTGTATTCAGATGATGTGTGTGTGGGAGGCAATTGTTGCCAGCCTTCAGCTGGAGCTTGAAAACTGCTTCTCATTTCAGTTGGTATGCTAATTGAGAACTCTGCCAGGCTGAGAGGCTCTTGTTTCAAGGGATCATCTTTCAAGGAAGCGAAAGGCTTGCTTTTCTTTTCAAGAAGAATCATCTTCAGCTAACAATCTGAGCATTGCCTGAAGAGAGAGGCTCCCTGGGTTAAATGAGCTGACTCACGCCTCCACAGCTTTCAGGTGCAGCCTATGAACAAAAAGCATTTTAGAAGGCATTCTGCCGCTGTGGTGCTTCAGTACTGAAAAGCACAATGGCAAAGGAGTTCACTTCCCTCCTTTGCCCTGAGTGTTTTTTAGCTGCCAGTCCATCCAAACCAATATGAGTGGCTTTTCATTCAATCACTAGGTGATCAAGGGCAAGGTGCAAATGATTTGACTGTGGTTGTAACCGGAATCTTTACCTCTCCATTTGCAGAATGTTGACAACAAAGAGAACATCTAGAGAGTGCTCCATGGTTCTCTTGCTGCTCCTCCTTATTTTCAAGTGACAGTTTCTTCTTTTCAAGTCACTATGCTTCCAGGAGATTGATCAACCAGGCCTTATTCCAAGGCAATTGATTGCGTTTTGCTATGCCAGTGAAAAGAATTACCGCATACGAAATTGGTAAACTTCAAAATCAAGTGCTTGTCCTGGTGTAGTCAATTCTCACTGTTCACAATATAGGAATGCTCTTTGGACCATCCTCCAAAAAACTGGATGCCCTGACAAATTTGTGAACATCCTGTGGCTCCTCCATGATGACATGATGGTAAGAGTTTTGGACAGCAGTGACCCATTTAAGGTGGAATCAGGTGTCAAACAGAGATGTGTTATTTCCCTAACCTTATTCTCCATCTTCATTGCACCTTGTTGATGGGAAGCTTCCTACTGCCATGGAAATCATCTATCAGACAGATGGCAAGCTATTGAACCTCAGCAGACTGAAAGCCAAAACCAAAGTCACAACAATATCTGTTATAGAACTCCAATATGCTGATGATAATGTAATCTGTTTTCATTCAGAAGACGACATACAAGCCACTCTAAACACCTTTGCAGAAGCACTGAACATCAAGAAAACCAGAGTGCTCTTTCAGCAGGCACCAGCCAAGTCCTTTGCCATGCCAGAAATGCAGCTTAATGGTGTACCATTAGAAAATGTTCACCATTTGCTACCTTGGCAGCCACCTCTACACAAAAGTCAACATTGACACTGAAATAACACACTGTCTGAGTTCTGTGAGTGCAGTATTTTTCCGAATGAAGCAGAGAGTGTTTGAGGATCGGGACATTTGTAGGGAGACCAAGGTGCTTGTTTATAAAACTATTGTCCTCCCACCCCTGTTATATGCCTGCAAAACGTGGACCATCTACAGACTCAACTCCTGGAACGATTCCATCAGTGCTGTCTCTGAAAAATCCTGCGTATCTCTTGGGAAGACAGGCAGACAAATGTCAGTATGCTGGAAGAAGCAAAGACCACCAGCACTGAAGTGATGATCCTCCGCCATCAACTTCGCTGGATTGTTCACATTGCCCAAATGTCCGATCACCATCTCCCAAAGCAGTTGCTATACTTCCAACTCAAGAATGGGAAATGGAAGGTTGGTGGACAGGAAAAGAGATTTAAAGATGGACTTAAAGCCAACCTTAAAAACTGTGGCATAGACAAAGAGAACTGGGAAGCTTTGGCCCTCTAACTGGAGATCAGTTGTGACCAACAGTGCTGTGGAATTTGAAAAGGCACAAATGGAGGGTGAAATGCAGAAAGGTGTCAAGAGGAAGGTGTGTCAAGACAACCCTGACTGGGACCACCTTCCACCTGGAAATCAATGTACTCACGGTGGAAGAACATGCGGATCAAAAATAGGTCTCTACAGCCACCTCCAAACCCACCACCAAGACACTACACTTGGAGCCCCCAGATGGCGTAGTGGACTAAGTGACTTGAAGGTTGGGTTGCTGACCTGAAAGCTGCCAGGTTTGAATCCCACCCGGGAGAGCGCAGATGAGATCTCTCTATCAGATCCAGCTCCATGCGGGGACATGAGAGAAGCCTCCCACAAGGATGGTAAAAACATCAAAACATCTGGGCGTCCCCTGGGCAACGTCCTTGCAGATGGCCAATTCTCTCACTCCAGAAACGACTCAAGTTGCTCCTGACACACACACACATACACACACACACACACACAAACTTGGAAGACAATCATACTCTGACACGAATAATTGCCGATGATGATAATTCCAAGGCAATTGACTGGATTTTGCTCTGACAAAAGAATTATGGCATACGAAATTGGTAAAATTCATAATCAAATGCTTGTCCGGGTGTAGTCAATTCACACTGTTCACAATATAGACGGGGTCCCCAAATTTGGAGAAGTAGGGATAAAAACAAAAGTTGAAGGAGCAGCGTATGGGCTTAAAACATGACACTGTAGAGAGAATTAAGGGTTCATTGTGATTACATAAGAATGCGCGTCTATGGCCCCTTTTACACTGCCATATAATCCAGTTCCTGATCCCAGATTATTGACTTTATACTGGATTAAATAGCAGCGTAGACCCATATAATCCAGTTCAAATCTGGGATCAGATACTGGATTATATGGCAATGTAGATCCAGCCTATGGGGCAGGAGAACAGAAAAAGAGATGGTGGGATAAAGCTTCCAGGTGTTCATAACTTGCATGGCATCCAAAGGAGTAAAACCCGAGCTATTTTCTGAAGCTATTTCTTTCATGACACTAAAAACTTTGTCCATTAACCCACTAATCTTAGACAGCTTTACACAACTTTTGCTACATGGTTTACCTCTCTGAGACAGTGAAGTTTGCGTTGTGACAATTATATGGCAGCATTTCCTAACCTATGATCTTAGGCTTTTGTTGAAATGAAATATGGCCTAGAAAACCTTTTATGAGCTAAATGGCCTTGCTTCCTATCATGCAACCGAGTAATTTTGCTTGATGTTCATGTTGCACAGGTTATAGCTTCCATGGAACATCAACTCACCCAACTTGAATGACCACTCAAGCACACACACAGTCTCTCATATAGGGAGAAATGTGCCTATAGGACTATGTAGAAGACGTATAAGTTCAGGTGATGACGAAAATTGTCAATATTGCTTTGTTTCTACAAGACTAATAATAGCTAAAACATGGAAGGGGGAAAAAGAGTTAACTATTAAAGATTGGAGAGATAAATTAATAGATTATATCAATATGGCCAAGCTAACAAATAGTAGCAGAGGAGGAAATAATGAAGAATTTGTAAACAAATGCGGGCTGGCACTTGGGTGTCTTGAAAAGAAGACAAAGGTAGAGTTGAATACCGTCATAAAGGGGATTTAGTGAAAGAAGATATATGGGTAGTTGCTAGTTAGTTATGTGATCCATATTGAGGGGTGTCGGAGATCAGGCGGGTTGGGTTCATGGGTGTGGTGCTAGAAGGATAAAAAATGTTAAGGTATAATAACCGTACAGCCAAATTTGATTTTTCACATGTTTAACAAGTGCTGACTGATACCATTCTGCAAACTTGCTTATTCTGTTGTAGTTTTTCTTTTTTTCTTTTTTTTCTTTTTCTTACTCTCTGTTTCATTTTTATATAAACTATAAAATAAGAACCAAGAGCCTTTTATTTGCCTCTAACTCACCTCCAAGGAGCCACCGAAAGCACTTCTACTTTCCAGTTCCTCCTCTCTAAGCTAATTGGTGCCAATGCACTCTTGTCCCACCCTGCTGTAGAGGCTTTAACTGAGGCCAGCAGCTGCTTCTCCTCCCCTCTTGAGTCCAGGGAACTGAGAACAGGCAAATTGGGGCCTCGGTTGAGTCCTGTATTTCCACAGCACATCAGATATCATATTGAAGATGGAGCAGGATTGTTTTTTTTTTACTGCTTCAGGGACTAGGGCATGGAGCAAAGGATTCAATCTATTGGAAATGAAATTCCACCTGAATATTAGGAAGATAATCCTGATGGAAAGAGCTCTTGGGTAGTGGAATATAGTATGCTGCCTTGGCGTGTGTTGGATTTGCTTTCTCTGGAAGTTTTAAAAAAGAGTTTGAATTATCATCTGTTGGGAATGGACTAATTCAATAATCCTTCTTGGCAAGGATTGGACAGGAAGGCCCTTGTGGTATCTTCCAACTCTTATGATTTTATGATAAGGGAATTCAGTGTTAATATTCTGGTTTTTGACCAAGGAGAAATAGGAGCTTTGCTTTAGAGTGCTTACTCCCCAGTTTTAATGAGAAAAAATTACTACTTGTAAGGAAGAGAACATATACTGTACCTCCACTCCAAACTAATCTCATATATAGATTCTTATAGTCAAAGACATCAGACATAAACTTCAGCTACAGAAGTAAACCTTTAATCCTCCTAAATGTACATCCTATTTTATTTTGAACTGATATTTCTAGAAAGTGACATCCTCACCACTATTATGATGATAGAAGAACTAATAGTTTCTATGTTATTTTAAAATGTCTGCCTTTCCATTTGGGTTTTTCTTTTCCCACCAGGAAAAAAATTAATTTTTTCTAAGTGATCTTATCCCACGGGGCGTCTAAGCCTCACCCTTTCCACTTGACTTTACTCTACTTTTGTACATTATTTTTTGCAGGTGCCCTCCACAGGTTCACCTAAATTAAGACTCAAAGTAGTTTTTTTAAGCACTCAGAGGTTACTTAGAATCAATTACCTTCTCCCCAAGAGTTCTGACCAGTTCCCTTCTGCCATTGCTTCTTCTGCTTTCCAGTTGTGTGCTGTCTCCCTTTTCTCCAGTCTGGAGAGGCTGTTGAAGAAAATAATCAAGCCCTGGGCCTGTCCTTGTTGTTGTAAGCATTTCTAGTTGTTGTTCCTGGCAGCCATCCTGTGACCTTTCCTGTTCGTTTTCTAATTCATGCAACAATACAGCATCTCATCCTTCTCATCTCATTGAAACATAAACTGTATCCAGCAGGCTGGCAGAGCTGAACTCTGCTGAACAAGCCCTTTACTTCTGATGAAGAACTCTGGGCCCTGAGAGAAGGCAAGGACTAATCAAATACGTTTGGCTGTTGTGCTTGAATGAATGACACAGCAAAGGGAAATGGGGAGAGACATGGCCCCAGAGACATGAGCTTGAGTGTATGTACCTATGACAGAGAGTAGGAAGAGGCAGAGGTATGGCTGCACTCACTAGAAGGGCAGAGCTACAACTTGACAGTGATTTTGTCCTACCTTTTCAGGCACTCAGATATTTCACATGTCTTCTAAACCTAGTTGGTTGTTGTGGTAGTGTGTATGTCTTAAAGTTGCCTCTGATGTCTGGCGACCCAAAGGTGTCCATACCATGGGTGGTGGTGGTGGTGGTGGTGGTGGTTGTTGTTGTTGTTGTTGTTGTTGTTGTTGTTGTTGTGTGCCTTCAAATAATTTCTGCCTTATGGCAGAATTTTCTGTGGCTGAGTGTGTGACTCACCTAAGGTTACCTAGTGAGTTTCCATGGCTGAGTGGGGAATCAAACTATGGTTTCCACAGTTGTAGTCAAACGCTGAAGCCATTATGTTCTTGGGAAGACATTTTTTCAGAGAATGTGTCATTTTTCCCCTCTCTAACTGAGATAGTATGACTTGTCCAAGGTCACTTACAGGGATTCCAGCAAGGATTCGAACACTGGTCTCTACAAGTCCTAGACCAACACTGAAAGTGCTACAAACACAGGTTTTCAGTATGGTTGTAGCCCTCAAGAAACTGAATAATTTCTGATATGTTATCCAACCTAACATAGAATTGTATGGGAAAGTGGTCCGCATCTTAAGTTTCTTTCTGTATATACACATGTCAATAGTTTTGGAATCGCCAAGGGAACATTAGGGATATGAGCTCTGTACTCAACCTTTTGGAAGGTGGTCATGATCAGGGTTGGCCTTCCTCTTGGCACATTTCTCCCTTTCGCCCTCCATTTATGACTCTTCAAATTCGACAGCGCCGTTGGTCACAGCTGGCCTCCATCTAGAGCACTCAAGAGCCAGGGCTTCCCAGTTCTTAGTGTCTATGTCACAGTTTTTATGGTTAGCTTTAAGCCCATCTTTAATTAAATCTTTTTTCCTGTCCACCAACATTCTGTTTTCCATTCTTGAGTTGGGAGTATAGTAACTGCTTTGGGAGATGGTGATCGGGCATTCAGGCAATGTGGCCAGTCCAGCGAAGTTGATGGCATAGCAGAATTGCTTCCGTGCTAGTGGTATTTGCTTCTTCCAGCACACTGACATTTGTCAGCCTGTCTTCCCAAGAGATTTGTAGGATTTTTTGGAGGCAGCACTGATGGAATTGTTCTAGGAATTGAGTGTGACATCTGTAGACAGTCCATATTTTGCAGGTATATAACAGGGTTGGGAAGACAATGAAATATAGTGCGATGCAGCTTGGATTCAAGCAATTTAAAGGAGTGCACCTCCCTATATGAGCTTGTTTGAGATCTAGGATGTTCAGGAGAAGCCCTTCTCTTTGTCCCACAACTTTCCCAGGCACATTTGGCGGGAATACAGGAGAAAGCCTTTTCTGTGGTTGCTGACAGGCTTCAGTCATCCCATTTGGGTCTCTTGCTTGCAAGTCAGAATTTCTTGTTTCGTCAGGCTTTATTACAATGGTCTATTAATGGTGTGCTGTTTCACAGTTGTTTTTGTTGTCTTTTATTGAATGGTTTAACTCTACAGATTGTTTTATTGTTTTTATAAAATTACACACCTACACATACACACAGAATGGTGAGTGATGATGAAGTCACTATAATCATCACTTGCATGATCCCCAATATGTTTTTCTCTTAATGTATACCCTGTAAGAGTTTTGCCACTGGACAACGTAGATCACAAAGCAATAGAAAAATAGTGGTTGCTGTAAAAGCATGTGGAGGGGGAACTTCTATTCACTGTAGGCCTTCATCTACTTTAACAAGAAAAGCTCGGTTGTTTTTGTCCTGTCTAATTCTCAAAGCAAGCACCAGCACTATGAGTATGCTGCAGTTCTGTGCTAAACTCAGCCTAAAGTATCTCACAATGTCAAAAAAGTTAACTTGATAATACAGTAATATATCAAAATGATTTATGCCCAATGACACGATCATACCTCAATATTCATACAAATATTAATTATTATGCATTAGAATGAAACAAGACATAAAAAATTCAGCTTGTAATACAGATTTATTGGTGTCCTCTTGGCTTCCATGGAGAATGCAGAAAAATTCTTATGGGGTAATGTGTGATTTCTATTTTACTTTCTGAAAAACCAGAAGCCATCCTAGGGCTGTTCCACAAAATGTCACAAGGTGCAATATTTGTAGTAGAAGTTATATATATATATATATATATATATATATATATATATATATATGTGTGTGTGTGTGTGTGTGTGTGTGTGTGTGTGTGTGTGTGTGTGTGTGTGTGTGTGTTTATATATGTTTTTGTTAATCTGGATTGTTTTTGTTTGGAAATTCCTGGCATCGTTTTGTAACCACCCTCAGTGAATTTCACTTATTTCTAAGACCTATCACAATGACAAGGTATCATTTTCTTTATTTCCAAATTTATAGAATTGCTTTGTAACACATATATGAGTGTTACGTTATGGAGAAGGAGGAATTTAACCTGATTTATAATGTGCATTGAGCAAAGCAGGTGGGTAAGAACACAGAGTTCATTGAGTAGATTTAAGAGATACCTTAATTTTGAGCAGATGTTATGAAGGTGTTTGGATTTTAGTGTAATGTGTTGCACAATATATTAATTGTTAGTCATGTTGTACAATTACAAATACTGTTCTTTTTGAATTGTTCCCCTTCCCATTTTTTCAGACTTTCTTAAATTCAGTATATACATTCCAATATTTCTTTATTGAAAATATACATTTTGTGTATTCTTCCTTAATAACTTCAGCTCTTTTGTGCCAGCCACAGCTTTTTGACCACACTCTAGTGTGCTTGGCCACATGTGTCCTGGCTTTCATTTACATAATGGTGGAAGCTACTATGATACAGCCACAAGATTGACAACTAGATGATAGAGAGCAATGCTTTGTCTGGGCCAATATAGATTTCTGACTGATTAAAGGATAGCATAGAGGAACTTGGGGTGCTCCTTCCATTTTCTTCTCTGCAGTGTGATGCAATTTTGCAAAACTAGGTAATGTTACAGTGTTGGTATTTCTCCTCCTCTCAAGTTGCTTTTGATGACCAGCACTGCAGAAGGTAATTGTCATGGGAAGAAATCTTTCCATTGTTCACTGCTACTTTTTCTTTCACCAACTGCATAATGCTGAGGATCAAATTGCAATTGCTATCGCAGGCCACTTCATTTCTTCAGCAGCTCACTTTATGAAGCTCCTCCCTAGACTGTTCTGATTTTTTTTGGTTCATTTTCCAAATACAAAACATATAGACTGAGGCTGTATAGTCTGTAATATGTCAAGTGAAGACTGTGATCGAGGTGACCTCCCCTCCAGGACTTTGTAAAAGATAGTTCAAAAATCAAGACTTTATGTTCTATATTCCATATATTTATAGTAGAAGGTGATTGGGACTTTTTACTGGAGTTTACTGTGGATTATCCCTGCACTCTGAGGCAAGAGATAACAACTTCATGAATTGTGAAATCATACTGTTAGGACTCCACTTCTATATTGGGTTCCCCAGATGTTGTAAACTTTGTTTTTATCAAATGTTTTCTATTGTTTATATCATTCATGATTCCCCTTTATGCAATGTCACCTACCTTTATGGATTCTCCTTTATTTCCTTGAAATCTACCTATCGGCTAATATGTATTTATACTCTTTGGGATCCCCGGAAAATATGTGTTTTTCCCAGCTGGGTTTATGTTCCAACTTTATTTTAATTTTCATTTTATCCCATATAATTGTCAAATCATGAAATCAAATGGGAAATATTATGACCCCAACGTGAACCTTAGCTCCATGACCCAGACCTCCCTTCCCAAAAACAAAAGGATAATCTGCCACAGTTTAATCCAATCTCATTCCGATCGCATGGACAATATAGGGTTTAGAGTCACCAAATTCCTAAAGGTGACTCGCCCCCAAGGCAAACATCGTCATATCCCAGGCCAGGACGCCGCTGGAAGGCACCCTGTGGGGCCGTCAATGGCGGCTCATCACCACCCATCACCACTTCCCGTCTGACACCCCAAGGCATATCTAAAATCTGAAAACGTGACAGGACCCCGGACACCCTTGATGGGTGCCATTAAATTCCTTTAGAAATCGGCTGGGCCAGAATTAATCCGATGTTTCCTGTCCGGTCACCTCATTGTTTCTATAGCTCCCGCCTCCTCCTCTCTGATTGGCCCGAGGGGGGACAAAAAACGGCTCCCCATTGGGCCAGCAGGGCAAGGCGGGAAACGAAAGCCCGCCTCGTTCAACCTCTCAGCCTATCCGCGATCAGATGGGCAGGGAAGCGGGGCGGGAAATTCAAAGGGCTGTCAGACCGAAACATTGTATAAATATGACTTTATTTGAAACATATGTTACGCTAGTAGATTGAATGATCGCTATTAGCGTCCTTTTCAGCTGAATTGCTAAATAAAAACTCCTTGGCGGATTTTCCTTCAACTTGGCGGACCTTCTTCATTTCAGGCTTCAGGTTGTATTGCGGCTTATATTCTTCTTTTGGCTTCGCCAAGGTCCGTTCCCTCAGGACCGGATCGGCTTCCTTCTAAAGGGGCCCGATCCCCCAAACGCGGTCGACAACATAATTTGGCTTTACCACGAAGGGACTTGCTTGGAAGTTCCAAAGATCAATTTCTAGGCTAAAATTCCAAGCGGCGACCTTGGTCCAGATATTCTGGAACAGGTTGGGGAGAGAAACGGCTGCAAGGAGGGCCCTCCGACCAACAATTTGACCTCATTTCACACCCAAATTTCTCTGGCAGTCCCTTTCTCTCTCTAGATCTGATTCAGGGTACTGAACAAAGGAGCCAGATAGGAGGAAGCAGATTTTTAGCTCCTCGAAGGAAAGGCGCCAACGTGAAACAGGGGACGCCCTGTAAAAAAATAAAAGGGAACCGGCCCCGTTGTTAAGACCCAGGTGGGCGGAGTTCTGGAGGTATTGCACTTCGGATCAGGGCTCGGTAACAAATTCCTGGTGAAACGCGGGAACATCTGGCGCCCGGTGGTGTGTGAGAACAGTCTGGCTTGTAAGATTACAGGTTCTAGGATCGTGGGGTAGGGGAACGATTGTGTTCCCGGGGCACCTGCGGATCCCACGAACGCCAGCCATTCAGCCTTGGTGTAGGGAGAACTCTTGAAAGGACGAGTTGCATCCAGCCGGTGGGTGAGTCGTTACTCCATTAACTGTCAGGTACTGGGCAGGGGCTGAGCCAAGGATGGGTGTTTGTTCAGCACGTCTAGGGTGTCCCACCCCAGTAGACATCCCCAGGGATTCTCCATTGGGCAAAATCCTGGCCAATTGGGGTGGGCTTTGCATCGAAAAACATGGTGCAGGCCAGGTTGGGCTAACTCAGCGCGCATAAGTGGCCCCTCGGGGCCCTTGAAGGGGGAACAGCTTGCCCCCCCCCCCGCTTGAGTCGCCAAATTCGGAGTGTTGACCTAAGGTGACTCACCATGGGGAGGGCAGGTGGTTCCAGCTTGCTTATGCCGCAATGTTCATGGCCCTAAGCCAGGGAGAGAATCGGAGGGGGGGAGGGGGGTCCAAGTCTTCCCATGCAGGGACGTGGGCTCCAAACCTACCCTCCTCAGAAGCTCCTCTCTAGACCTACTTCCCCTCCCGCCTCCACCAGAAGAGGATTTTCTGGACACATTTGCTTGCCCTCTCCCCCAATCCCTATCCCTACTTTTTCTCCTCACCCTGAGTCCTACACTGATCCAGGACTCCCAAATTGGCCTTCCAAGGGAACCCTTACTTCAGGGATCCCCCCCCCCCCAAGAAATTCCCCTCCAGAGAGTTCAGCCCAGTCTAACGTGAAGGAGGGCTCCCAGCCCCCTCCCCTCTCACCCCGAAACACACCTGATCCAAAACACTGTTCCTCTTCTCAAGTCACACTCTCTCAGCCCCCATCCCAGCCGTTCCTTTGAAGCCTGATGCCCCCCCCCAAATTGTATCTGCCCCTGCCACTCAACTCCTGCCACATTCTGAGTTTTCCTCAGATGGGAAGAATCGCCCCACCATCCCCCTCCTTCTCTTGCCCCCACCAGGCTCTCTCTCTCTCTCTCTCTCTCTCTCTCTCTCTCTCTCTCTCTCTCTCTGCGCTCATTCCTCTCTTGGAGAGAGAGGAGAAGGAGGGGCCGCGGGGAGATTGTGCAAAGAGGACACTTTTTTCCTCTTCCTGTTTTTGGAGGGGCAAAGGGGGGAGAAGATTCAGTCCTGAAGCCTGCCACCAAGATCTATAGTTCTCCAAGGATTGCTTCCTTCTTTCAAATCAAATCTTCTCCAACTTGATATTCTGCCTTGCCTACCCTCAAATTGTACCCTTTTTTTCTTTTCTCTCTCTCTCTCTTCCCCGGCCTGAGTGAAAATCTCTCTCTCTCCCTCAAATCTCAAATCCATTTCTCCTCTCCTTCCTCTCTTCTCACCTTTTAAAATCCCTTATTTCCCTTTGTTCCCATTTTCTAGACACTATCCCTAAGATTTTACCTCAGTGTTGTCTTATATTTCCTTTGGTCCTTACAAAAGGGGGGAGGGGGGCCATTCCTTTAGCCGCTTCTGTTTCTTAATTTCCCCTTTTTCTTTCTTTCCCATCTGGGAAGCATGGCAAAGGATTTGGGTGGGGGAAGGGGACTCCCAGAAAAGTGTTGATTAAATTTTGTGTGTTTATGTAATGTGTGGGCTGTAAACTCTTCTCTACTCATCCCTTTGCCTTAAAAGCCACCAGTGATATATAGTTTTCTGGGAAGGAGGGCTGGAATGGACTAGCTTAGTGCTATGCTCTCTCTCTCTCCCTTTTCTTCTGTGCCATCTCACCTCCCTATTTTCAAAGGTTCAAGCCCTAATATTTTGTGAGACCCCCCCCCCCCAGAGAAAACCTGCTGCTTCTGTGGTTTTAACTTTTTATTGTCTCTCTCTCCTCAAGCCTCCCTTATCTTAGAGAGAAAAGGGGGGGGGGATGGAAGAATTGATGTATTTTTCTATATGTGAGTTTTTTTTTTCTCTCTCTCTCTCTCTTCCACTTCATGTTTTCCTAGGCCGAAATGCACTTCAACATTCTCCTTTTTCAAAGCTCCCCCCCCCCCCTTCCTTCCCAGCATCCCCATTTCTCCTTATAAACATTCAGTCAAAATCCTGGTTTACTTTTATAGTGAAGGCACTCTTTCACTCTCCACAGTTCCCGAACAATCTCCTTTCTTCCTTTCGGGTCCTTCTCCCTCCCTTTCCCTGAGTGCATGCGTGTGAATGTTTTAAAAAATCCCTCTAACTGCCTTTAATTATGAGGGGGGGCAGTACAGAGTCCAGGGGACCTTCCAGGCACAGCTGAAGAGATCCAGAGGACCGGACCCAACCACCTGACTGAGGACATCAGACCAGACTGCAAGACCCATAATCCATACCTGCCACCATGAACAGTTCTAAGACCTGGGTAGGGGCTCTCGGAGTGCGCTGTGGATTTCATGCAGCAGCTAGAACTCAGAGGCCATTGGAGATGGTCCTGTGAGGGTAAGCCCGGACCCCCAGTCACCCAGAAGAGACAGCCCCACCTGTGGCTGATCTGAGACCCCCACGGGGGAAGCAGCCCCATCTGCCTGGCTCAGGGGCTAGAGACTAAGACACTGCTGAAAGGATTCTTGCACATGGCAGGCTTTTATGGCCAGACCACCGTATGGTGCCCTCCAGCTGGCCTGGTTCTGCCCTGGCAAAGGGCTACTGAGTGCAGGTCTGCCTTTGACGCTGCCAAGGAGGCCCTCATGACATCACCAGGGGACAGAATTGGCCGCCATGGCAGAAGATGTCCCAGAAGAAATGAACAGGATTCTACCAGTGACCACCATGAGGGAAGGATGTTCCACTTTCACCAGAGCTGTGCCAAAGAAGGACCCCAGGACTGCTGGAGCCCTCACAAGGTATGAGTGACTTCCCTGACTAACCCCACCACGGGAGGGAGGGGGGCTTATAATCTGTCCTTAGTTTCCCTAGGCACTCTCTCCTTTCCGTCTCCTCTGTTGGAGTGCTGGACCTGCCTGCAGTCACCAGGAGGCACCGTGCTGTGAGGCGCAGAAGCTGTGCCCAGTTGCCCCCAGCTGCCAACTACAAAGGGGGGCCCAAGCTGCAGCCAAGAAAAGGCAGCCAAATGGGAGTACTGCATCACAGCCTCCATCATCCCCAGCCCTCACCACCTCCACCTTCATGCTCCATTTCCCATGACTCCAGACCAAGGGACATCTGTTTCAACACCATGGGATCACCCACCACTGACTGAACCTCAGCTTTCACCTCTTCAAGCTCCTGCCCTCCAACAAAAAGGCACAATCTGATCTACCAAGGCAGAGGCCCTGCATGCAGTGAAATGTCGGGGCTTTGGGAAATGTTCATAGCCATTTCCAAGCCCCGAAGGGGGGAAAATGTGATCGAGGTGACCTCCCCTCCAGGACTTTGTAAAAGATAGTTCAAAAATCAAGACTTTATGTTCTATATTCCATATATTTATAGTAGAAGGTGATTGGGACTTTTTACTGGAGTTTACTGTGGATTATCCCTGCACTCTGAGGCAAGAGATAACAACTTCATGAATTGTGAAATCATACTGTTAGGACTCCACTTCTATATTGGGTTCCCCAGATGTTGTAAACTTTGTTTTTATCAAATGTTTTCTATTGTTTATATCATTCATGATTCCCCTTTATGCAATGTCACCTACCTTTATGGATTCTCCTTTATTTCCTTGAAATCTACCTATCGGCTAATATGTATTTATACTCTTTGGGATCCCCGGAAAATATGTGTTTTTCCCAGCTGGGTTTATGTTCCAACTTTATTTTAATTTTCATTTTATCCCATATAATTGTCAAATCATGAAATCAAATGGGAAATATTATGACCCCAACGTGAACCTTAGCTCCATGACCCAGACCTCCCTTCCCAAAAACAAAAGGATAATCTGCCACAGTTTAATCCAATCTCATTCCGATCGCATGGACAATATAGGGTTTAGAGTCACCAAATTCCTAAAGGTGACTCGCCCCCAAGGCAAACATCGTCATATCCCAGGCCAGGACGCCGCTGGAAGGCACCCTGTGGGGCCGTCAATGGCGGCTCATCACCACCCATCACCACTTCCCGTCTGACACCCCAAGGCATATCTAAAATCTGAAAACGTGACAGGACCCCGGACACCCTTGATGGGTGCCATTAAATTCCTTTAGAAATCGGCTGGGCCAGAATTAATCCGATGTTTCCTGTCCGGTCACCTCATTGTTTCTATAGCTCCCGCCTCCTCCTCTCTGATTGGCCCGAGGGGGGACAAAAAACGGCTCCCCATTGGGCCAGCAGGGCAAGGCGGGAAACGAAAGCCCGCCTCGTTCAACCTCTCAGCCTATCCGCGATCAGATGGGCAGGGAAGCGGGGCGGGAAATTCAAAGGGCTGTCAGACCGAAACATTGTATAAATATGACTTTATTTGAAACATATGTTACGCTAGTAGATTGAATGATCGCTATTAGCGTCCTTTTCAGCTGAATTGCTAAATAAAAACTCCTTGGCGGATTTTCCTTCAACTTGGCGGACCTTCTTCATTTCAGGCTTCAGGTTGTATTGCGGCTTATATTCTTCTTTTGGCTTCGCCAAGGTCCGTTCCCTCAGGACCGGATCGGCTTCCTTCTAAAGGGGCCCGATCCCCCAAACGCGGTCGATAACAAGACCAGAAGGTGCTTAAGCCCATACAAGAAACTAGTGTGTCAAGGCCAATCTTTATTCTGGTATTTTTATTTACTGACTTGTTGATATTCTTGTATATCCTAATCTTGATAGTCATGCCTGTGTTGTATTGCGATATATCCAGGACTTTGTATATCCCATGACTCATCAACTATATTGAACCTGATATTGGTTGCCATATTCAACATTCTGATGCATCTATACGTAGGGTTTTTAAAAATTGTGTTAATGAAACCAGAATAGATAAGATCGACAATATGTACTTGTTAGAAATATGTCCTCAGATTTTTCACAACTTCCACATCCTTTGTTATTGTTGTTTCTTCTGATTTAGGTAACCCTATTATAAGGGTTACGGGGGCTGAGAGTGTGTGACTGAGCCAGCAGATTTCCGTGGAGGAGCAGGAAATTGAGGCTGAATCTATTGGGACCAGATCCTGCCCTATATTTCAGGATCTGGTCCCAATACTCTTATCCCAGATTATCTGGCAGTGTAGATTCATATAATCCAGTTCAAAGTAGATAATCTGGGATCAGATCCTGGGATATAGGGCAGTGTAGATCCAGCCTGAATCATGGTCTCCAAACACTCAAACTGCTACACCATGCTGGCTCTCTTCTATGGATAAAATGTGGAGGAACTGTCTCTTATCTCTCCCTTCTCCAAAGGGAAACTGTAAAAGGTGAATTTTACTGCTTCCCTTTGATGTTAAAGCTGAGGTCATGTAAATGGCTACAAGGGTTATATATAATGATTGGAATGTGATGGAGAGTTGTTTGATTTGGTTACAGCCCAGTTTGGTAACTTTCCAATTTCTTTGGCATGTCTATGAACATTTGTGACACAAATGATGGAGTGGCTGGTATAAGAAACTAATTACATCAGGACAGAGTTCTGAGGCCAAGGAATGACTTGTGTTACTCATCAAGTCAACATTTGAAAACATTCACTTGTTAATTTACAGCTTAAATACTTAATGCTATTTTCAGTCCAGCCAAGAAGTACATCTCTTCTATTAATCAGAACTTCTAACAAGATTTTCAGCTACCAGCTTTCTTTTCTTCCACCATTCATTCATTACAGCAGAAGCTCTTAAAAGTTCTATTAGAGCAATTTGTAACTGTTGTTTCAAAGAAAAATAATGTCAACATAGCAGTCCTATATAATTAAGAACGATCACTTAGCCTTTGTTTAGTTTAGGTGTACAGTATATGTGTAAGAGAATGCCATTCTGTGATGTACAGTAGAGTCTCACTTATCCAACATAAACGGCAGAATGTTGGATAAGCGAATATGTTGGATAATAAGGAGGGATTAAGGAAAAGCCTATTAAACATCAAATTACATTATGATTTTACAAATTAAGCACCAAAACATCATGTCTGACAACAAATTTGACAGAAAAAGCAGTTCAATACACAGCAATGTTATGTAGTAATTACTGTATTTACGAATTTAGCACCAAAAATCACAATGTATTGAAAAGATTGACTACAAAAATATTGACTACTAAAAGGCAGACTGCGTCGGATAATCCAGAATGTTGGATAAACGAATGTTGGATAAGTGAGACTCTACTGTATAAAGAAGGGTGTTGATTTTTTAAAAAAGATTTGCCAAAAACCAAGCTGAGGATAGCATGGAAAAGTAATAGTGGTACACACAGGAACAACTTTTAGTATTGTTGCTGCTGTTGCTACATTGAGGTTCAGTAAAATAATGCCTTTCTCATGACCAGTAATACATTTTGTAATACAAATTTTAAACAATAACATGATTTTGGAGAGTGACAATTTAAAAAAAAATTAAGATAACTCCTTTTTAAAATCAGAGACCTAGAGATGGCCCCTGGTGATGTCTTGCTCATTAAATACTAACTATAGTTGCATACACACTAGAGTAGGGCCCGAATCCTATTTCATATGCTTCTTTCATGCTTTTGTACCGTTCTGTCCATTCAGATGGTACGGAATGGTGCAACCCCCCTGAGAACGAAAGAAGGAATGAAACGAAAGGAAAAAGGAACAGTAGCCATTTGATGGGCTGATTTTCGGCACTTGTCGGCCCGGCTCTCCATACGAATGGTACAAATAGAATCAGGCAGTGATTCCATATAAATGCACAAGACTATTACACACATACACACACATGCATATATTTTCCTGTTTGGAAATTAGAGAAATCTTATCTGAAAAGGGTGTTACCAGATCAAGATGAAATGAGGTTATTCCTTCTCACTTACTTAGGCCCCTTCTACACTGCTCTATATCATCTCAGGATCTGATCCCAGATTATTGGATTTAAACTGGATTATATGAGTCTCCACTGCCAGATAATCTGGGGGTAAGAAGGTAATCTGGAACCAGATCCTGGGATATAGGAGCAGTGTGGAAGGGGCCTTGAGGAAATAAGACAAGGGACATATATATAGACTTGTTTCTAGCAGTGGGCGAGCCCTGGCACCACCGTAACTTGAAGAGAAGGAATAGCTGCCCTCGGGAGGATCTTTGCAAGTTTCAGCAACAAGTTAGTTAATACCTACTAACTGAGATAGAGAGTTGCCCAATCCCCTTGCCTGGAACTGAACCCATCAAAACTAGAGAATTTCCATTCTCATCACCTACCAGGAGATAATCTCTAAGAACTAGAGACTCGGGGCTAGACGTCTGGGTCAAACAAACTGACCCCCCTCCCAATTGGCAAGTTAAATTGGTTTAGATTTAATGTGTGATATCTGTGGGACTTTTCTGAGGATAAGTGTGGGAGTTGTGATGAGAATATAGAATTGTCTTCTGAGACTTGACACTTTTGGTTATAAATGGTCACTGCTTTATGTTTATATATTTTTTAATCCCATTCAATGAAGAGATTATAGATCACCTGCCACTTCTCATTTGTATATCTTCACTGAGATGTTCTAGGGCAGCCTCCTTTATCTTATCAGGTGTTCTGACATAGCAATTAATAAGCTTTTAAAGCAGGATCTGACTATCTTGCACAAGAGAAATTACAAGTGTGTTGCTTGCTGTGCTCATTTTTCTTTCCATCACCTTCTTCTGTTGAGCATCGGGAATCCTTATGGCCCTTGTGGTTTCTTCCAACACTGTTATTTATGATCCTCAATAGTTACTCTGATCTAGCAAAATTATCTATATGTTCAAAAAACTTTATGTACATGTAGATGAGACAGAAATGCACAGATGTTCTCACTGAAGTCTTGAAGACTGCCTTTTGATAAAATCATAGAATTGTAAAATTTCCCATGCAGGAAAATACAAACACAAAGCACTATCGAGAGATAGCCATCCAGCCTCTGCTTAACATCCTCCAGAAAAAGAGACTCTACCAGATTCTGAGGAGGCAGCTTATTCTACTGACGAACACCTCTGTCAGGAAGTTCTTCCTAACATTCAAGTCGATTTCCCCCCCACCCTGCAATTTGAAGCAACTGTTCCGTGTCCTAGTCTTTAAACCTGCAGAAAACAAGCTTGCCCCTTTCCCCATTTTACATCCTTCCAAATATGTAAACACAGTTATCATATTATCATATTATGCTTCTTTGCTCCAGGTTAAACATACCCAGCTCTCTAAACTGCTCCTCATAGGTCTTGGCATCCAGACCTTTAATCATTTTGGTAGTGCTCTTCCGGACACATTCCATCTTGTCAACAGAAGGGCAATAAATTAATAGGAACTAGAGAACATCTAGGTGAAACCACACATGGACCTATAGGTTTAGCTGCTTGAACTGGACTAAGTGTTCGAATTCAAGTTTAGCATTTTAACAGATGATTTCCCCCTATATTAAAAAAAACCCTATCGCTGAATATTTATTTATTTATTTGTTATACTGCCTTTTGCGCTGAATGTGCAAATAAAGAGAAATACCACATTTTGTCATTCAGTAGGGAAAATGATGCTGTGTTGAAATATGAAAATGTAAATGATTAGCCATTTTAGGGCCCTTCCAGACAGGCCCTATATGCCAGGATCTGATCCCAGGTTTTCTGCTTTAAACTGGATTATCTGAGTCCGCACTGCCAGATAATTTGCGATAAACAGAAAACCTGGGATAAGATCCTGGGATATAGGGCCTGTCTGGAAGGGCCTGCAGTCTCATTCTTCATATACATATGAAATACAAAATCACAATATCTTCTTCTGTAATCTGTAAATCCATTGAGGCAAGGCCAAGACATATTTTCTCATTCTCTGTAAAACACCACATAACTTTACACAGTATGAAGTAAATAAATAATACATCTATTTGTCTGTGATGCATTAAGATGTAAATCTTTGCTTATTTCATTTTCACATGGAATAACAAATAATTTCCAATGTTTTGCCCTGCTGGGTGAGATAATGAGCAATATCCTTTTTTTCTGATGCTTTTTCAGTTTAGGAAGTTTCTGAAAAAAAAAGGATTATTTGCAAACAGAAAACTATATTTAGGATTGGGTTGTTGTATGTCTTTCGGGCTGTGTGGCCATGTTCCAGAAGCATTCTCTCCTGACGTTTCGCCCACATCTATGGCAGGCATCCTCAGAGGTTGTGAGGTATGGATAAACTAAGTAAGGAAAGGAAAGAATATATATATCTGTGTAGAGTCTGGGGTGTGGCAAGGGTCCTTTGTCACTGGGAGCCAGCATTAATGTTTCAGTTAATCACCCTAATCAGCACTGGAGATGTTTTTGTCTCTTGCCTGGGGGCATCCTTTGTCAGTCAAGCCCTCAGAGTTTTGGTTCCCATCTGCTGTTTTGATTTTGTAGTTTTGTAATACTGGTAGCCAGATTTTGTTCATTTTCATGGTTTCTCCCTTTCTGTTGAAATTGTCCACATGCTTGTGGATTTCAATGGCTTCTCTGTGTAGTCTGACATGATAGTTGTTGGAATGGTCCAGCATTTTTGTGTTCTCAAATAATATTTTGTGTCCAGGCTGGTTCATCAAATGCTCTGCTATGGCTGATTTCTCTGGGTGAGTTAGTCTGCAGTGCCTTTCATGCAGTCCCTATTGCTTGCCCCGCTCTATCCTCCTGCTATTTAAAAGCTATACCAGTAGCCCATAAGGCACGACAGATGCTGGAGGAGAGGTTTGACTAGAGTGCAAGGACTTAGTGAATGGTCCTTTCTAGCCTGTCAAAAACAAGATGTATGGCTATATCACCTTGAGTTACATTTGTATATTTCTCTAACAGAATCCTGGTGAGTCTCTTTTGCACACAATGCACTGATTTCTACATAAATTCCATTTTTCAGAGTTGCAAACTATATTTGTTAGACATCTAAAACGTTTATACCAGCCTGTTTCTTTAATACATGTCTTCATATGGTACTATTCACCTTGAAAATGAGGACATTTGTGTTTTTACATCTAGCTTGATCATAAAATTGTAGATAGGGCCATCTTTTTCTGTCTCTATCATGCATGAATGCACAACTAAAACACTCTTGAAAGATGGTCTTCTAACTTCTACTTAATGTGCTCCGAATATGGAGACACCATCACTTTCTGTAGCAACATATTCCACTGTCAAATAGCATTTGTCATGAATACATTATTCCTCATTTTAGGTGTGATCTCTTTTCTTGTATTTTAAATCCATTTGTTGTTGCCCTAGTCTGTGGAACAGCAGCAGAAACCAAACTTGCTCCATCTCCTTTGTGACATTCATTCAAACATTTAAAGATGATTATGTTACCTCTATTCCTCTTTTTTCCAAGCTAAATATACCTATTTCCATAGGTCTTGGTTTCCAGAAATTTTACTATCTTAGTTGCCTTCCTCTGAATATTTTTCAATTTGTTAATTTGTTCCTCTTTGACAACCATGAGAGCTGATCATAGTTTCTTAATTTGAAGTTTTCTATAAACTGAGTTATTCTCAAAGTAATTTCATATACTTACTTGGGAGCCGATAAGAAATGAACTGAGCATACCATTTAGCATTGTAACTTGACAATGATAGATCTGTACTTTAACTGGATCTATTATACTTTCCAGAAGCCTGCAAGAAGACAGAATACTAGGGTACGTTTCTGTCCCATATTTATCCTGTTTTTAAAAAATTACATTTATGTTTTCCTTTCTCCAGGATATTCCCAGCGCCAACCTTCCTTGGGCTATTCCATTTAATTTCCCCCAATGAACAGTATGACAAGCTGGACTGTAAGATGATAACTCACCCAAGGTACCTCATGTGTTTGATTTATGTGTCTCATTTGTCATGTGTCTTCCAGCACTCTTTCTACAGCTCTATACTTCCACATCTGAAGCACACATATGCCCACTGTGTTGACGAAGTAGCACCAATGCTACTGTTTTCCTCAGTGTGCATATATATTCTGAAGGTGGTAGCAAAGTATGAGTAATTCCCCTGTCATAGGAATAAAGTAGTACATCACTGGTGTATAATTTCATTACCAGAGACAACAGAGCCATTTAATCTTACAATATTTAATTTTCAAAACAGTGATGCTGCTTTTGTAGTTAGAGGAAAGATTGTTGCCTGTTCTCTGTTGTGTTGTGTAGTGATTGTAACTTTCTATCTCTTTTTGGGAAAGATCCTCCAGTTTATCACAAAGTCAGGTTTCTCACAAAGTCAGGTTTACATTTAAAAGTTCAGTAATTCCTATTCAAAGCATTATTTACCTTTGGATTTTCTGAAAGCTTAAGAAGAACACGAAATGCTTTGTACAATAGGTTATTATAGTTCCCTTCTGTTTTGTCTCTCTTTTATGAGTGTAGAATTTACCTGTTTCTTTTTTAGAGATATATTATCTGAAAATTTTGGAGAGTGAATGAAGCATTGTTCTGAAATACATGCCTACTGCTGAGAAGTCAGTAAATATATCTTGCGCGAGCAGTGAGCAATCCGGATTTTAAGATTCACATCCCACTGCAGTTATAATTAAAATGAATATTAATCTAAACCAAGTACATGTATTCTGACACATTCATAACTGCAGAACTTTGCAATAATTATGGAGTAACTTCAAGAAGAACTCTGTGTTAATCCTTGTTCATATAAATTATTAAAGTAATGTGGATAGGTGGCCTTTAAAAAAGTTTAACAGAACAGTTGATATTTTTGTTGCTTTGTCCTTTGGCTGATAAACATCTCCTGTGCAATAAATGAGCCTTCCCCAATATGGTATTGGGCAAGATTGTTACCCAGCTGGAGTTCTGTTCAGACTGTACATAACAGAATGTACAATCAAGTCCAACTCAGCTGTTTATTTCCATCTCACGGCTTTTTTGGATGTGTTTCTCCACCTACCTATCCCTACCTGGTTCACCAAGCTTGTCATGTATTTCTAGGTTTGTTGAAAGAGCATTTTCTTTTTTCTTTTTCTTTAAAAGAAGCCTGTGCAGAAATTCTAGACATGATTTTCTTTTTATATTATCCCAAATTAAATTTCAGGAGCTCAGAATATATGCACCAAAACATAAAGAAAAGTGTTGCTGCAGGATAGCAAAGGCTTCATAGGAGAATCAGGTCGACTCCTTTACATGTCATCAACAATAATTTGTGATCTCCTAATGCAAAACTTTCCATCACATTTAGCTGTTATCTGGAGGAGAGAAGAAAATCTGAAGTAGTGTTGTAACAAAGAATTTGGGCATATACTACGACCCGCTCCCCCTGGTATTCATGGGAAATATGTGCTCAGGTCTGCAGAAATTCTGGATAATAGTGAATCCTATTGGAAAAAAAAAACAGCTTCTGTTGGAAGCATGCCATAGAGGACACTCTCTATTCCAGTGGTTCTCAACCAGTGGGTCCTAGATGTTTTGGGCTTCAATTCCCAGAAATCCTAACAGCTGATAAACTGGCTGGGATTTCTGGGAGCTGTAGGCCAAAACACCTGGGGACCCACAGGTTGAGAACCACTGCTCTATTCATTGCTTGGTCCTCCATTGTGGTTCTGTGGCCAACTTCCAGCAATAGTATAACAGAATCACACTACAAGACCTAGAAAATACCTAGAGGAGACAGTTTTTTCAGATTTGGATACATGAAATCACAGGTACTGTCTTGGAAATACAAGGATCATTTTGTGTACCAAATAACATGTCCACATCATTCCTAAGAATTGTGAACAGGTTGTTCCTATTACATTTATAATTTAAATGTCTTTGAAGTTGACATATCAAAGCTACAGAACCAAGGAAGGAACACCGCTGAAGTCTACCTTTCACCCTTTAACCAGATTAATCTTGTCATTCTGGTCCACATTTTTAAACCAAATCTACACTATGGATCCAACCAGTGAGATGTGAGGGTGGCACAGAGTCCGAAACTGAAAAACACTTAATGATTCCAGAATTCTAATTTAAGGTTTTGTTTTTTTAAAAAGCAGTTAAGTGTAAAGCTTATTAGAGAAATGCTAGGTTGCATTCAAAATAAAAAGAACAACATTACCCAGCCAGCTCTTAGAGCTGAAAGACATCCTAACACTAATTTCAAAAACTTGAGAGCAAAGCATCCTTCATCATGGCAGCCAAACAGATTTCATCTTGGAAAGTAAAAAGTTTCTGGCAAAATCAGTCCAATCACTTTATAATCAGTTATGAAGAACAAGTGTGTTATTACTGACAAAGCAGCAACTACTAGCATGGTAAAGCCCACTGAAGGGCGTGAATGTCTGTGAACTCAAGATTTGTTAAATGTTGGTGGCATCTCGCTCACATACCCCTATAGATCTCTATGTGCGACACCAGGTTTTGAATCCTGCAATGTTGGAAACCCACCAGATAGGCTTGGGTAAGTGTTCCCTCTTAGCCTCAGTGGAAGGAATGGCAACCCTCCTAAGACTATATCTTGACCAGACAACTATCATTAGTTTACCTTAGAACTTGCCTTCCAAATTCACCATGACTTGGAAATGACTCCAAGGCACACAATGACAACTTCTATCTTAACTGTGTTTTGTTTATTGTTAGCCACCTTGTGTCCCCTATTGTGAGCAAAGCAGGATATAAAGAGCCCCTGGTGGCTCAGTGGGTTAAACCTTTGTGCCAAGCAGGACTGATAACTTGAAGGTTGGCGTGCTGACCTGAAGGTTGCTGATTCAAATCCAACCCGGGGAGAGCGCAGATGAGCTCCCTCTATCAGCTCCAGCTCCATGTGGGGACGTGAGAGAAGCCTCCCACAAGGATGGTAAAAACATCAAAACATCTGGGCGTCCCCTGGGCAACGTCCTTGCAGACAGCCAATTCTCTCACACCAGAAGTGACTTGCAGTTTCTCAAGTCACTACTGACATGAAAAAAAATTAAATAAGTAAATAAATAAAATGCTGAAACACCTGGTGGCCGATAGTGTCTGTCTTTGATCTGTTTTTTAAGAAAATTTTTTGGAGCTCTTCTTATCTACTGTAACAACCACAGCAACACCTAATCCACCTCATAGTTAATGATATGCCAAATAGTAATAATAATATACTAGAAAGTAGCGGGGAGGATGATATTTTGCATTACAGAAATGTGGCTTTTGTAGGAAAAACCTCCTGATCAAAGATTGAAAAAAAAAACCTACCAATATTATGTTAGAGAGCTATTTACTTGATATAATGCCTTAGCTTCAGTAGGATTTAAATTCTTCTGGAGTACTCTACTAGCATTTTCTTACAGTCCCTTGGCGTAATACTGTTGGA
The DNA here is from genome assembly GCF_035594765.1 of Anolis carolinensis. Taxonomy (NCBI): domain Eukaryota; kingdom Metazoa; phylum Chordata; class Lepidosauria; order Squamata; family Anolidae; genus Anolis; species Anolis carolinensis. The sequence goes on along the minus strand of NC_085842.1, from coordinate 76,610,960 downwards.
ATTGTTCCTTTCCTTGCAATCTTGTATGAAATAAGATGTACTCCGCCACCTACTAATCTTTTTTACTCTTTTTTTTTTGGACAGGGAGGTCTTCAGCAAGGTTAAGTCTATAATACCAAACTGTGTTTCACTAAAATGATCTCCGAGTGTCTTCAGATACACTTTTCAAAGAAAGGGGAATAAATGGGTCAGATCCAAAGATAGGCATGCAGGATTTTGCTCACACAACAGGACTCCCCTGATTCATCCCTACTTGTGTCGCTCCTTCTCCCCCAAAGCCACCGGATGAGAGTCAGGAGACTCTTTGGAATGGCTCATGATGGGACATGGGAGGCTGCTGCAGGAAGGGGAAACCGAGGAATTAAGCAGTTGTTTATTTGAGGCCTCTTTCAATTCAAATGAACATTGTTGCAAATATTACTATAAAATAATGTACTATATAGATTTAAAGTGTTATTAGGGGAAAGGTAAATAATACTTTAAATCTGAAGCACATAGTGTATTTGTTTATAACAGTACAGGACTGTTATCAGATCAGTACTGATGTTACCTATGGGGTGCTGGGACATGAGTTGGTCATTTGTGTGAATTCAGATGGAAGCACATTTTATTTGCACATTTATTTGCGAGGAGAAGATGGGGTGATGGCAACAGGGGACAGGGAAAAGGCAGAACTGCTTAATGCCTTCTTTGCCTCGGTCTTTTCACACACAAAAAAAGCCATCTTCAACCTCAGCAACATGAAGAAGGATTTGGGGAAATCCAACCCCAAATAGGGAAACAAGTTGTCCAGGAACACCTGGCCGCTCTAAACGAATTCAAGTCACCAGGGCCAGATCAACTACATCCAAGAGTACTGAAGGAACTAGCAGAAGTTATTTCAGAACCACTGGCAATCCTATGTGAGAGTTCTTGGAGAATGGGAGAAGTCCCAGAAGATTGGAGGAGGGCAAATGTGGTCCCTATCATCAAGAAGGGAAAAAAGAACGACCCAAACAATTACCGTCCGGTCAGCCTCACATCGATACCAGGCAAGATTCTGGAAAAGATCATTAAGGAAGTGGTCTGCAAACACTTAGAAACAAATGCAGTCATTGCTAATAGTCAACACGGATTTACCAAAAACAAGTCATGCCAGACTAATCTGATTTCTTTTTTCGATAGAGTTACGAGTTGGGTCGATACAGGGAACGCCGCGGATGTAGCGTACCTAGATTTCAGTAAGGCCTTCGACAAAGTCCCTCACAACCTTCTGGCAAACAAACCAATAAAATGTGAGCTAGACAAAACTACGGTTAGGTGGATCTGTAATTGGCTAAGCGAACGAATCCAAAGGGTGCTCACCAATGTGTCGTCTTCATCTTGGAAAGAAGTGACAAGTAGAGTGCCGCAGGGCTCCATCCTGGGCCTGGTTCTGTTCAACATCTTTATTAACGACTTAGACGAAGGGTTAGAAGGCACGATCATCAAGTTTGCAGACGACACCAAACTGGGAGGGATAGCTAACACTCCAGAAGACAGGAGCAGAATTCAAAACGATTTTAACAGACTAGAGAGATGGGTCGAAATTAACAAAATGAAGTTCAACAGGGATAAATGCAAGATACTTCACTTCGGCAGAAAAAATGGAATGCAAAGATACAAAATGGGGGACCCCTGGCTAGACAGCAGTACATGTGAAAAAGATCTTGGAGTCCTTGTGGACAACAAGTTAAACATGAGCCAGCAATGTGATGCGGCTGCTAAGAAAGCCAATGGGATTTTGGCCTGCATCAATAGGGGTATAGCATCTAGATCCAGGGAAGTCATGCTCCCCTCTACTCTGCCTTGGTCAGGCCACACCTGGAATACTGCGTCCAATTCTGGGCACCGCAATTGAAGGGAGATGTTGACAAGCTGGAATGCGTCCAGAGGAGGGCAACTAAAATGATCAAAGGTCTGGAGAACAGGCCCTATGAGGAGCGGCTTAAAGAACTGGGCATGTTTAGCCTGCAGAAGCGAAGGCTAAGAGGAGACATGATAGCCATGTACAAATATGTGAGGGGAAGTCATAGGGAGGAGGGAGCATGCTTGTTTTCTGCTGCCCTGCAGACTAGGACGCGGAACAATGGCTTCAAACTACAGGAAAGGAGATTCCACCTGAACATCAGGAAGAACTTCCTGACTGTGAGAGCTGTTTGGCAGTGGAACTCTCTCCCCGGGCTGTGGTGGAGGCTCCTTCTTCGGAGGCTTTTAAGCAGAGGCTGGATGGCTATCTGTTGGGGGTGCTTTGAATGCGATTTCCTGCTTCTTGGCAGGGGATTGGACTAGATGGCCCAAGAGGTCTTTTCCAACTCTACTATTCTATGATTCTATGATTAAAAGATGAAAAAGGGGAGAAACTATTCTGATCACCTTTTGGAATGATTCATCGTTTTTGCAGTTGCAACGTAAGTACTTAAGAGGGCTTTCTCTCTGCGTCCTGTCTTTCCTTTTGCTGGGATAAATAAAGCTTGGATAGGGAATTCATAGTGCTTCTGAGATTCTCTCAAATTTAAATTGTTTTTTAACTATTTGTATGTTTTAAAAAATATTGGAATTGCATCCTGAAGCATCTGGATAGAGGGTGAGGTATAAATACTTGAATGAATGAATAAAATATTTGAGCAAGAGAAGTTTACCATATCTGATTAGAGCAACTTTATTAATTCATACTTTTAAAAGAGAACATGGCGGAAAGCTGGTGAATGACAGATAGTTATTTAGAATCCTGGTTGATGCATTTTCTCTTATGACCAGCCTTTGGTTATTTATTTATATTGAGCATTTGTTTGTTTGTTTTCTTATATTCTGCTCTTTAAGTTTTTGCTGTGATTGATCCCTATCCAAGCTGGTCCTGTGGTTCCAGGCCCTTGGTCTCCATTATAGATCGATTTAGATCCCTCCCTGGATCTGGTTCTCTGGATTGAAGGTGACCTTTATTCTGGGTGAGTGCAGATCAGTACGTTCAGTGTGGTGAAGCAGGATCAGTTTGCCCTTTCACCACTTAAAGAAAATAATCAGATGCCGTCAGGGCTGTAGCCAGAAAAAAAATTCATGGGGGGGGTCGAAATTTTTTTTATAGCGAATCATAAAGAGTAATTCCATAACACAAAATAATGTAGAAATAATAATAATAATAATAATAATAATAATAATAATAATAATAATTTTATTTTTATATGCCGCCTCTATCTCCCCAATGGGGATTCGGAGCGGTTCACACGAGGGGCCAGCTCAGCAAATCGCATAACATCATAAAATCAACAGTTAAGACAACAAGCATCACATTAAAAACTTACTTAAACAGATCATAGTTTAAGTAAACATAATTTGGAGCAAAAATATTAAAACAATCATCGAAGGCATTAAAAGTCCAATATAGGACAACAGTGTGGGCGACAATCAAACTGATAAAGGGAGTGTCTATGTCAAAATAGAACACACATCAAACAGACAAAACAGGTAGGGAAGATAAATCTGGAATGGAAATCAACCTATAAATATGGATATGGGCCAGGTTATAATGGACTTGTCTAGTAGAATGCACGACAGAACAGCCATGAGTTGTTGGGCCCTGCTGCAGGAGAGACCCTGGGGCCTGAGTATTTGCCACCCAGCTTTGCTGCCTGCTCATCCCTGGGCTTACCCACGAGGAGACTTGCAACCACACCCTCATTCCATCCAGCTGACCCAGCAGGATTCAAGAAGAGGACATAAAAGGTCTGACCTAGAGGCCTGGGAGAACTGTTGGGCCCTGCTGCAAGAGAGACCCTGGGGCCTGAATATTGGCCATCCAGCATTGCTGCCTTGCTCAGCCCTGGGCTTACTTTTTACACGAGCACTTTATATCGCCTTACCCCATGGTAATATCGCATAAGACCACTTTTACTAGCAGGCTTATGTTTGGCCTGTGGGGGGAGGGGGGAGGGAACGTGATTAGGAAACTATGCTTTTAATCTGTTTTATTGCATTTATGTGTTTTTACTGTTTTATAATTTGAAATGTTATATTTATTATTTGTATGTATAATGCGGCATTGAATTTTGCCATAGTTTGTAAGCCGCTCTGAATCTCCTTTGGGGTGAGAAGAGCGGGGTATAAATATAGCAAAATAAATAAATAAATACATAAATAAATGTTTTAAACTGCTTCTGGTAGACAGAGAGGGTCAGAGCTAACCTAATCTCCCTGGGGAGGGAATTCCAGTCCCGAGGAGCCACCACAGAGAAGGCCCTCTCTTGCGTCCCCACCAACTGCCTCCCCAGAAGATCTTAAGAGATCGCACAGGTTCATAGGGAAAGATGCAGTCGCGAAGATAGGCCAGTCCCGAACCATTTAGGGCTTCATAGGTAAGCACCTGCACTTTGAATTGGGACTGGAAACTTGATGGCAGCCAGTGGAGCTGTTTAAACAGCGGAGTTGACCTCTCCCTGTAACCAGCTCCAATAATCTGGCTGCTGATCTTTGAACTAGTAGTTTCTGAGCTGTCTTCAAAGGCAGCCCCACATAGAGTACATCACAGTAATCCATTCTAGAGGTAACTAAGGCGTGGACCACCCTGGTCAGGCCAAACTTCTCAAGATATGGTTGCAGCTGGCGCACAAGCTTTAATTGTGCAAAAGCCCTCCCAGCCACCACCGACACCTGAGCATCAAGTGTCAGCGCTGAGTCTAGGAGGACCCCCAGACTGTGGACCTGTGCCTTCGGGGGAGTGTGACCCCGTCAAGCACAGGTTGCCACCCTATACCCCGATGGGTCGAGCGACTGATCAAGAGGACCTCTGTCTTGTCAGGATTAAGTTTCAGCCTGTTAGCCCTCATCCAGTCCATCAGGCTCCACCGCTAAACTTCAGTGGACACTCATGGGGATTTGGTTAGCCAGTTAAAATTCATGAGTAAACCAGGTTTTTAAAAACCTGAAATTTTTGGGGGGGAGGGTGTTGAACTCCCCCCCCCCCCCGGCTACAGCCCTGGATGCTGTTATAAAAAATAAAACTAATGATTTTTTAAATTATTGTTAACATAAACCTCTTGAACACCTTCCAAATCCTGTCTCCCCAGATCCTGTCAGCCAAATCTTATAAATTCCTCTCTCACTACCTCTATTATAGAGGCTCTAGGTCTGATTTTTCCAAATTCTGGTCTTTGAAGGGTTTTGGACCTAAGCTCCCAAAATTCCTGATCATTGGTCAAAAAATCTGAGGTTTCTGGAAGTAAAAGTCCAAAAACCTGGAAGTCTAGAATTTGGGATTCACTGCTCTAGGTTATAACTGCCCCTACACACACATGCACATGAAGTAGTCCCCCATTCGAATTATCTGAAAAACTATAATCAACTCATTCTGCCCAAGGTTTCCCAGTTTTCCACTTTTTAGTTGAATTTTTGTGGTTATATATACCCCATTGTTCTTTCATCTAAATATTTTTCTGTTGTAGAATGAGCTGTTTTTCTGGAGTACTTTGGGTTCTTTCCTAACAAGCACTCTCTGATGTATGCAGGTCTAAATCTTATTTTAGTCCTGACAAGAGTACATCTCTTGAAGCCATTATTGATCTATGTATTGGCTCATATTTTAACAATTGATTGAATGATTTACTCTAGATGAGATCCATCAACAGGATACCAACTGTAATGGGCATACTTCATCTGTGTGTATGCGTGTGCGTGAAAGAGAATATATGGTACTTTAAAAACTCAGATAATTGGTTTGCACCATCTCCTTTATACTTATCTATGCTTCAATGGGTTTCATTGTTCTAGACGGGACATATATAATCACAAATTCCATTTAATTCTACCAAAATATAAAAGCGATATTGGTATTGCATTGTAAAAAAAAATCAAAATATAAAAGCTACTTCTATGAAATATTACTTTTTTTTGAAATCCAACCCTCTTGTTCTTGCAGGTTCCAAATGAACTTAAATGAAAAACACCTTAATTATAGTTCTTTGTTGATTTTTCTATTGGAAATCAAGGGGAGTCAGAAAGCTTTGAGTTTTCTGAAGTAAGGTTAAGGTTATGATTCATACCTGAGTAGAATCATCTCCAAAGCAGTCTAAAGTGAAATGGCATGATTCCTGAATTTCTGCAATAGAATTTGAGCCAAATCTTGTGGGTACTGCACAGCATGCCACTTGAAGATAGCACATTTCAAGGCACAAAGGATGTAGCGGCATCAAAAGTATGCCAACACAGGACACTTCTTTCATTGTCTTCCTATTTACTCGTCTCCATAGTATTACTTATCCTGACTGCTCAGCTGATTTCTATATGCCCCATATATTCTAAAATATATATTCAGAACTTATTATAACTTCTGCACTGATTATTTCATATATATATATCATTTTAGGTTTTCTAGGCATTCCAAGTAAAACAATATATATTTATGGTGCTCTGTATTTTAATAGATACAGTCAGCCTTCCATTTCCATGGATTCTCTATCCAGTGATTCAATAATCTATTGCTTCAAAATACTCCCCCCGCAATGGAATTACAAAAACCCAACCTTGAGTTTTATGATTTTATATAAGGGATACGATTTTACTAGGAACCCCGGTAGCGAAGTGTGTTAAAGCACTGAGCTGCTGAACTTGCAGACCGAAAGGTCCCAGGTTCAAACCCCAGGAGCGGCGTGAGTGGCCGCTGTTAGATCCAGCTTCTGTGAACCTAGCAGTTCGAAAACATGCTAATGTGAGTAGATCAATAGGTACCACTCCAGCGGAAAGGTAATGGCGCTCCATGCAGTCATGCCGGCCACATGACTTTGGAGGTGTCTACGGACAATGTTGGCTCTTCAGCTTAGAAATGGAGATGAGCACCAACCCCCAGAGTCAGACATGACTGGACTTAATATCAGGGGAAACCTTTAACTTTTTTACTATTTTACTATGCCATTGCATATAATGGACTCAAGCATTTATAGATTTTGGTATTTGCATTGTGTGTGTGTTTGTGGGACCTGAAACCAAACTCTAGGGCCCAATGTAATATAAACCTATTTTGCAAAAAAAAGGATGTAAAACACATTGTTGCTTGAAACATACTGTTGTATAGTCAAAAGGCCGGAGGCTTTTGTTTATGAACCTTCTGGTACACACTCATCAATTTTGCATGAGTTATTTTTTCCCTTCTCTAGAGTTGTGACTCAGTTTTGTAAAACATAACAGTCCAATCTCCATGTTCTTCTGTGTATATAAATGTGGTTGAAGAAAACAAAGAATCAGTATTCAGAGTTGTTGTATGTTTTCCGGGCTGTATGGCCATGTTCCAGAAGTATTCTCCGCTGACGTTTCGCCCACATCTATGGCAGGCATCCTCAGAGGTTGAGAGGTATTCTCCATACCTCTCAATTTCTGAGGATGCCTGCCATTGATGTGGGCAAAACGTCAGCAGAGAATACTTCTGGAGCATGGCCATAAAGCCTGGAAAACATACAACAACCCTATGATCCCGGCCACAATCAGTATTCAGTTGACTTTGTAAACATAAAAACGGCAGCCTTTTTTTCTGAGTACTGGACTATTTTGTGCCAGTTGCCTGTGTTGTCAATCACTTGTTTTTTGTATTACAAATCACCACTTTCTACTGAAATAATTTTCTGGACTTTCCCACCTGGCTTGGCACTCCTATGTAACCTTTCCCCCATTCCACAGTCCCTGAATCAGTGCTTTTTTGGTGCAAGATCATCAACTTTTATGTCGGGCTTAACAAATTGTCTCAGTATGAGGCTGCTTGCCAAGGAGGTGCCAGATTTATTTTAGAGAGAAATCAATCAGTAATTTTTAGTCCTTCTTATCTCTCTTTCTGGGGATCATCGCTTTAGCAAGGTCATCAAGAAGTTGCCATTTAAAATACTGTGTGATGGCCTCAGTTACACCAGATGGTTGGCGAAGTCTGTCTTACAGGTGTAAGTTGAACTGATGCTGTTTCAAGGACATCTAGCAGCATATAAAACGTGTATATATACACTTGCTGCAGTGCTAGTTGGCTCCAGCTGTACCTTTTGCCTTGCCTTGCTGCTGAATCAGAGGTGATGCAGATGGGAAGGGAGTTCTGTGAAATATTAGTCGGCCAGGATCCCTGTATAAGTACATAACCGAACAGCCAGACAACATGTTTCCTTTCTCAGTGAAGGTCATTTGTTTCTAGAACTTCTGTTCATTTTCCTCGGCAAGGCAAACAAAAAATAACACACCAAGAGCAAACTGTTTGCACTAAGAACCAATTTTTTGAAGTCAATTTGTTAGCGTATTTTATGGATATTGTACAGAAGCTACTAATTATGTATTATCTGCTAGATGGTTCATAAGTGGGATCAAAGTTTGGTCCGCACTTAGATGAAATATATTTATAGTAAATGCAAATTAGTTTGCTAGACCTAGTAAACCTGACTGTGTACAGAGAAAAGAACCCTTTTTCTAATAGGTAAGGGAGTCATCTTTTCTATTTAATTTACCATATATAAGCATGTATAAGTCAACCTCATTATAAATGGAGGGAAGCTTTTTTGACCAAAATTATGGATTTTGATATGAACTGTGGATAGGGTACAAGTCGTTCCACTGAGAAGGGAAGCACTTCCAAACCACTTTAATAGTTTTGGTACACATCAACATGAACTGGGTGCTACTGCTAGTTTAGTAGTGCCAGTGTGGTAGAGTGATTTCAGTATTAGGCTAGAACTGTGGGAGAACATGGTCTGAATCCTTGTTCAGTCATGAAAATACACTGAGTGATTTTGAGCAAGTCACAATCTCACATCTTAAAAGGAAGGCCGTAATAAATCTCTTTTAAACCAATAAACCCTGTGATAACTTCATCTAAGTTGGAAATGCCTTGAAGGCACAACAAACAACACAAACTATTACTTGTGTATATACATGTATTACTATTAAATATTTTTCAATCGAGTAAATATCAAATTATGGGTGGTATACAGACAGGACCAAACTGCTCATGAATCACAGAAATTTTAAGTGGTGTTAACACTCATTGTCTCATTTTGAGTGGCAACGGGTCCTGATGTCTTCTGTATTGGCTACCAGGACCAGGCGCAGTGTATTTGTATATAATTTTTTGAAAACATGAGCCAGAGGGGGGTAAATAACTCACCTCCTGCTTATGGGCTCCTCACAGGCATTTGGTTGGTCACAAGGGGACCAGAATATTGGAACAGACACGATGTTGGTTTTATAAATGTTTCATTTCTTGAATATAAACATAAAACAACTTTACAAGGCAGTATCAGCAAGACAGATGCTGATTCTGCCTGAGGAACAAAAAAGCACTTTCAGCTTTTCTTTTCAGAAGAATAGCAAAGTCTGCACCAGTTGCATACCTGCGAGGCAAATGTTCCACAAGTAGGGTGCCATAATACAGAGGATTGGCATGCATAATGATCTAATTCTCTTTTAATGGCATGCGACCTCTAGCAAGTCCTTTGAGAACAGCCTCAAAGAGAAACAGGTCTCAAAAGATAGGCAGGATGTATAATGAGGGGGCACTTGGGTCTCAAGCCATTTGGAGATTAAAATGTCAAAACTGGCACTTTATTGTTTTATTTGAAGCAAATCAGCAACTGGAAGATATCCTTCAGAGTCAGGGTAATATATAATCCAATCTGGCCCCACATTCTGGCAGTCATGTGTTGCATTACCTGAAGCTTCCAGGTTTTCTGTCATCAGGGGCAGCCCATATACAACACACTGACGTAATCCACTTGGCAGCATAACATGAACCACCCTGACCATACTATCCTTTTCCATGAATTATCTCATAAACCAGCCATTCAGAATAACAGAATCAGAGAGCTGGAAGAGACAACAAAAGCCATCCAGTCCAACCCTCTTCCATGCAGGAACACACATAAAATATGTTCTGAACCACTCTGGACATGCTTTAGGTATCCTCACATCTGACCCAAGAAAGCAAGTTCCTTTGCACACAAACTTACTTGGCCCCCATTAGCATCATCTGATGGTCCTCTTCTGGGGATAATTATTATATTTTTGCCTTGTATTATTTAGTCTGGTATGGAATGAACCTGCTATCATACATGTTTATCTGCCAGATTCAGATCTCATCTTTTCACCTGATAGCTACTTGTTATTTTTCTCCCCATTCCACTATCCTATCTCCTTGCCCCCTCAACAACAACCCTGTGGTTTGGACAGCAGATCCTTCAGGCAAACGGTTCTTAGCACTCTTCATCTAGGTTTTAGTATGAACTTTAAAGGAGCTACCCAAGGGATTGAACCCATTTCAAGGCTTGGGTCGAGCACTTTGGGTAGTCCTTTAAAGTTCAGGCTAAAACCCAGAGTGGATTCACCCTTTCCACTGACATAAAAGCTGCTGTGACTAATCCAAGAAGCGGATCGGCAAAATGATGGTTCAAGCAGTAGGAAAGCACAAGAGTTTAATTTTTCAAATGAAATCCAGCATTCTCTGTCTCTTTGCTGCCAAGATAATATTCTGTGAACAAGACAAGGTAATTGCAGGATAAATGCTTCATCTCCACATCCAGAGAGAGCAAAGTGACCCAAGGTCACATAATGAACCTGGGTTTTTCTAGGCCTTCTCTGGCTGTCTCACTCGTCCAGCCTTCGCACTGAGAGAGAGAATAGATAATTTGGGCTGATACTGCGGTGCTTGGGAATAGTCATCCCTCACTGATTTCCAACATGGAAGGGAGCCAGAAAGCTTCCTCTTACTTTCCCATTTTATCTGATTTATGTGGGCGGATGGATGCCTGTGGTCCTGTGTCAGGCTGAATACACAGCTGGGGATACATAAATATTAAGAGTAACATTGCAGGAGTTTATGGCCTGTCCTACTCCTTCCAAATAGTTGTAAAGTTTATTCTGAAAATATGCTATGGCCAGGTCTTGCTTCCAACACCATTACCAGCATCTCACTTCACTGAGGGCAAAAGGAAAAAATAGCATATGTATTTGTGAATGGCTTCAAGTCACATGGCATACAAGGTGCCTAAATAGTACAGATATGCAAGCTTAGTGCTTCAATATTTGGTGATGGCCTTCAAATAATTTCCAACTTGTGGCGGGCCTAGGTATATTTTTTGGGTAGGTTTCTTCAGAGAAGCTAATTGCTTTAATATTTTGTGGCAGTGTGCCTTCAAGTCATTTCCAACTTACAGTGACCTCAAGTCATTGCTGTTACAGAGTTTTCTTGGCAAGGTTTCTTCACCATAGCCTTCCTACCATCATACCATGCAATCACGCTTCCTTTAATATACAGGCAGCCCCCAAGTTAACAAACAAAATAGGTTCTGTAGGTTTGTTCTTAAATTGAAATTGTATGTAAGTTGGAACAGGTACTTCTTAAAGTGTAACTCCAGCCATATATATATATGTAGCTAACTAGCTAGCTAGCTAGAGTAAAAGTAAAGGTTTCCCCCTGACATTGTCTAGTCATGCCCGACTCTGGGGGTTGGTCCTCATCTCCATTTCTAAGCTGAAGAGCCAGCGTTGTCCGTAGACACCTCCAAAGTCATGTGGCCGGCATGACTGCGTGGAGTGTCGTTACCTTCCTGCTGGAGTAGTACCTAGTGATCTACTCAAATGTGCATGTTTTTGAACTGCTAGGTTGGCAGAAGCTGGGGCTTCCCCGTGTAGCCTGACATGGTGGTTGTCAGAGTGGTCCAGCATTTCTGTGTGCTCAAATAATATACTGTATTCAGGTTGGTTGATCCAGTGCTCTGCTATGGCTGACTTCTCTGGTTGAGTTACTGCCTCAACACACTAGAGCAGGGCTCCCCAAACTAAGGCCTGGGGCCAGATGCGGCCCTCCAAGGTCATTTACCTGGCCTCTGTCCTAAACTTTAGATTTAGGGTTGACCTGAAATGACTTGAAGGCACACAGCACACTTTAAAAGTTTGAGGACCCCTACAATAGAGCATGAATCCACTTTAAATCTGGTTTCTGCCTCCTGCAGAATTCTGGGGTTTGTAGTTTGGTGAAGCCCAGGACCTGTCTGGCTGAGCTGTTTAAAGCCCCCTCCCTAAAGTGGATTTAAAGTGAATCCAAGCTTTAGTGCAGTAGTTCTCAACTTGTGGGTCTCCAGATGTTTTGGCCTTCAACTCCTAAAAATCCTAACAGCTGGTAAACCGGCTGGGATTTCTGAGAGTTGTAGGCCAAAACATCTGGGGAGCCACAGGTTGAGAACCACTGCTCTAGTGTGACAAAGTCCTTAGTCTTCAGTGCCTTTCATGTTCTTTGATTTGTGTTTGGGCAATGCTGTTTCTGGGGGTCCCTATGTAGACTTGTCCACAGCTGCATGGTATACGGTAGACTCCTGCAGAAGTGAGAGGATCCCTCTGGTCCTTAGCTGAATATAATTGTAACTTCCTTCTCTGCCAAACAGCACTGGTGCCTCTCTAAAGTACAGTAGAGTCTCATTTATCCAACCTTCACTTATCCAACATTCTGTATTATCAAACACAGTCTGCCTTTTAGTGGTCTATGTTTTTGTAGACAATGTTTTCAATACATTGCAATATTTGGGTGCTAAATTCGTAAATACAGTAATTACTAGAACCATAGAATCATAGAGTTGGAAGAGACCTCATGGGCCATCCAGTCCAACCCCCTGCCAAGAAGCAGGAAATTGCATTCAAAGCACCCCCGACAGATGGCCATCCAGCCTCTGCTTAAAGGCATCCAAAGAAGGAGCCTCCACCAAAGCTCTCACAGTGAGGAAGTTCTTCCTAATGTTTGGGTGGAATCTCCTTTCCTGTAGTTTGAAGCCATTGTTCCGCGTCCTGGTCTCTAGAGAAGCAGAAAACAAGCTTGCTTCCTCCTCTCTATGACTTCCCCTCACATATTTATACATGGCTATCATGTCCCCTCTCAGCCTTCTCTTCTGCAGGCTAAACATGCCCAGTTCTTTAAGCCGCTCCTCATAGGGCTTGTTCTCCAGACCTTTGATCATTTGAGTTGCCCTTCTCTGGACACATTCCAGCTTGTCAACATCTCCCTTCAGTTGTGGTGCCCAGACACAGTGTGGTGTGACCAAGGCAGAATAGAGGTAGCATGACTTCCCTGGATCTAGACACGAGACTTCTATTGATGTAGGCCAAAATCCCATTGGCTTTTAAAGCTGTGCATCACATTGTTGGCTCATGTTTAACTTGTTGTCCAAGATCCTTTTCACAGGTACTGCTGTCACGCCACAACAATCTAGTGGTAATGTGTTGTCGAAGGCTTTCATGGCCGGGATCACAGGGTTGTTGTATGTCTTTCGGGCTGTGTGGCCATGTTCCAGAACCTAGTGGTAGTTTCCTTCTCTGCCAAAGAGCCCTGGTGCTTCTCTAAACTCCCCAGCACTGAGCCCTGGCAGTTCAAGGGGTGCTGAAAGGGCCTTTCGTGAGCAGTGTGGATGTAACCCTTGAGGGCTCATTGCGGCGCAGGGTTCCCAATTGTCTCTCTCGCTCTGTCCTCTCCAAAAAAAGAAAGCCTTCCCTTCCTCCTCCTGGGTGCGAGGCTGGCGGGGAATGCCTCCAGAGCGCAGGAAGAGGCGAGGAGCAGCAGGGGGAGAGCGTGGCGCGGCTGCGGGGGGAAAGAGCGGCGCGGGTGGGATCCCCGGACTCTGCTCCTGCCGCCGGTGAGGAGAGAGCGGCTCCCCTGCCTCCTCCTCCTCCTCCTCCTCCTCTTCTTCCTCCTCCTCCGAGGCGAGTGACCCACAGCTGCAGCAACCTCCGCCAGAGAAGCAGCAGGCACCGCAGCCTCCGCCGGACGAGCATCCCTTCTTCGTTGGCTTCTCCGGCGCTCTCTCTCCTTCTCTCTCCCTCTCTCCCTCCGGCTCAGGTAAGGGCGAGCGGGGAAGAAGGGCTCCAGCCCCCTGGCCTCCCTCCCTTCTCTCCGCGGGGCACTTGTGGGGCGTCTTGATTGTCTCTTGTGTTGTGAGCTTCAGTCGGACCCTTCCTTCCCGCTGCAGGTGGCTCCCAACTCAGCGCCCTTTGCCGCAGGTTCCTCCCTCCCCGAAGCTGCGGTCGCCGGGTGTCCTTTTGGGTCCTAAGGTGACCTTGAGGTGGTGGATGCTGCTGAGAGGCTCTGGGGCTGGCCCTGGGGAAGGCAAAGCCTGGGGTCCCTCCCCACCGGAGAGGAAGGGCCAAGGGGCCAAGATAGGTGGACATCAAGAAGGAGAGAGGTTGGAGAGGAGGGGAGAGGGACTGCCAAGAAACCATGTCCCTAGTCCTTCTGTGGTCCCCAAACCCATGGATGATGATGATGACCTGTGGGCTCCACAGAAGAAAAGGTTAAATCCATGCCACCGAAAATACATTTTAGTGCAGGCATGAGCAAACTTTGGCCCTCCAGGTGTTTTGGACTTCAACTCCCACAATACCGGCTGTTAGGAATTGTGGGAGTTGAAGTCCAAAACACCTGGAGGGCCAAAGTTTGCTCATGCCTGTCCTAGTGTCTCAGAGCATGTTGCACTGGGAGAAATGAAATGCCTTCAGAGCTGGAAGGCATGGAAACTCTCTTTTGGAAATGCCTTGGATAGAGACATTGGCATGGCTGTGCCCAGTTCAAGGCTGCCCTTCATGAATAATAATAATAATATTAAGATGCCACTCGAGAGAACTGCCACCCGCTCTCCTGACATCTCTTCCCCTCATAGTTATAACTTTAAGGCGGCTGCAGAGTCTGGCAAAGGAAGGCATTTCTGAAAGGTTAACCCTTAGTAGCCAATTAAGCAGCATTAGGGGAGAAATAATTGAGAAGGGCTTTTTGTAAACAGTTTTGCAGGCCACCCTTTTCCCAACAGCACACAGAAAACCAAGGGCACAAACATGGGAAACTCGCAACAGCATGAAACAAAGTAAAACTTTCTCGTAGAAACATTATGTTCTCTTCTCTGTCTTCTTCTCTGGACACAATCATGCACAGTCCATATAAAAGAATTTAAAAGCATTGGTGTCAAAAAGGAATAATTCATCATAACATTGTGGGAAATGAGAGCAACCTGTTAGGAAAGTCTTGGAGCAAATTGGTTTGGGTTCGAATTCCAGTTCATCAGCTGCCCCTTGACCAGTTAAAGGTAAAGGTAAAGGTTTCCCCTGACATTAAGTCTAGTTGTGTCTGACTCTGGGGATTGGTGCTCATCTCCATTTCTAAGCCAAAGAGGTGGCATTGTTCATAGTCACCTCCAAGGTCATGTGGCCATCATGACTGCATGGAGTGCCGTTATTTATATATATTTATTTATTTAATTTATATACCACTCTTCTCCCCCAGGCAGAAGCGGTACCTATTGATCTACTCACATTTGCATGTTTTCGAACTGCTAGGTTGTTAGAAACTGGGGCTAACTCCGGGAGCTCACTCCGCTTCCTGGATTTGAACCACCAACCTTTTGGTCAGTAAGTTCAGGAGCTCAGCAGTTTAACCTACTGCACCACCAGGGGCTCCCTTGACCAGTTACTTTTTCCAAACTACCTCATAGGGCTGTTGTGAAAATGTACAATGATTACCTTATATTGGCTCCTTGTATTATTGTGAACGTGTTTGAGATTAGATGCATCACTTACTGTGGGTTTTCTCCCCTTTACAGTAACAAATCCAACAAGAATTAAGCTGTAGGGGAAACGCATAGCTCAGACATGGGCAAATTTTGGTCCTTCAGGTGTTTTGGACTTCAACTCCCACCATTCCTAACAGTCTCAGGCCCTTTCCTTCCCCCCCTCAGCCGCTTAAGTGGGGAAAAGGAAGTTTGCCCATTCCTGCCATAGCTTCTTTCTTATTGCTTTTCAAGCTTCCATCTCATTCTCTTTTTCTCACCCCAGGCCCAGAGTATAAATAACTGTTCAGATTATAAAGGAGCATCCTTTAATGCATGTGCAAATTATAACTCTCTTGGGACAGGACTGTGATGATTTGTGAACTATAGGATTGTCTTATATCAGTGGAAGCGTACTTTTCTACTGGTATTTTTTCTGATACTGAGCAATCTGTAAAGAGCTTTCAGAGCTGCAGCCGTTTACAAAAATATTCATAAAATGTGTGGAATGTTTATTTGAGAAAGGAATGAATTAATTTTAGACATCTTTTGTGCATTTATTAGTTTACATACGCAGTACCTTGTATATGACACTTATACCTATATGACAGAATCACTGCCATTGCCAGAGTACTCAAAAACAGAGCCTGCGGAACTCAGTGAATCTTACTCAAAGGTAGGAAATTTTAGGATCACAGTCAGAAAATAATTTATGAATAACTGCATAAAATATGATTTATGAAATAATTGCATCAATCCCACATGTTACTTTTCCAATTCCACTAAAATACCCTATTAAAGTAGATCAATTGAGTAGATCAATAGGTACTGCTCTGGCGGGAAAGTAACGGTGCTTCATGCAGTCATGCTGGCCACATGACCTTGGAGGTGTCTATGGACAATGCCACCTCTTCAGCTTAGAAATGGAGATGAGCACCAACTCCCAGAGTCGAATACGACTAGACTTAATGTCACAGGAAAACCTTTACCTTTACCTACCCTATTAAAAAGGCTATCACTACCTCAACTTTGTTCTTTTTCAAGCCTGGTGTTCATTTCAGAATCATTCACAAACAAGTCCATGTTTACATGAAACCTGCTGTAACTTATCTGGGCTGAATGGGAAGGAGAATGTATACGGAAGTATCCGGCACCAGTTCCTTTCCTCACCATCCCTTTTGAAGGCAGGGTGGCTGTCTGGTTGTATTGAGGATGACAAGAGAAAATGATGTCTATAGACTTTTGGTTCTCTTTTCCCAGAACTCAAACAGAGGCTTAATTTATACAATCAGCTTATCGCTTGGGAAACGTGGAGGAGTTTACCAATTTCTTAAGTCTGTTCTAAAACACAGCAATGCAGATGAGGACGTCTGGCCACGCTTGTTTTGTTGCTATGATGTGGAGATGCCAGTTATATTTATCTCCATCAAGCAGTGCTGCAGCCTTTTGCTGTTGTATCCTGTGGTTTTGTTTCAGTTTTATAGTGTTCCAACAGTCTTAAATGTTTACTTCTATAATGGCAGGATTGTTGGCATTGGCTTCTAAAATATTATACAACTTTAGAAACACGTTTTTTTTCTTTACTCAGGTTGATGTTACTCTCTCTTTCTGTTTTAATGTTTAATTCCATGTGCTCACTGTCCTGCTAAATAAAGCGGGGGAATCAGTCCCATGTTCAATTGCACATTAAAGTCAAGGCTTATTATAAATACTTTGCCATTCCTTTTGCTCTTTTTATACAATAGATTTACTGGTGTGACTTTAGTATGACTAGCATGAACTAAAATATCCTCAAACATACTAACACAAAAATTCAAGATCTAAAAGGCTACAATACTCAATGCAATTACTTTAAAATACTGAAAAATAATCAGTTGATATTATCAAATTTGTGAACCATTGAGGAAAGATAGAAAAACAAAGCCAATTTGTAAAATGTTGCATTAGTCATGAAATGGTGTGGTTTACTCATCCTTGACACACTATTAATTCTGATCCACCAATAAGGTAAAGGTAAAGGTTTTCCCTTGACATTATGTCTAGTCGTGTCCGACTCTGGGGGTTGCTGCTCATCTTCATTTCTAAGCTGAAGAGCTGGCTTTGTCCATAGACACCTCCAAGTTCATGTGGCTAGCATGACTGCATGAAGTTCTGTTACCTTCCCACCGGAGTGGTACCTATTGATCTACTCACATTTGCATGTTTTTGAACTGCTAAGTGCGCAGAAGCTGGGGCTAACAGCAGGAGCCCCAGATTTGAACAACCAACCTTTCAGCCAGCAAGTTCAACAGCTCAGTGGTTTAGCCCGCTTCCCCAACGGGGACTTCCAGTCCACCAATACAGACCTTCAAAACTGGAATGGATGGCAGGAAAAAATAGCCTTTTGGCAGAATAATCCAGCCACATCCTTCCCAATTTTATCTAAGCAGGTAAATTCAATATTTACTTGAACTCAAATCAAGACACTCATACACACACATATGTAAGTGAAATGTGCATCAGTTCTGTTGTGTATGCACCAGCTACCAAGTACTGGTTTGTTTGTTTATTTGTTTATTTAATCTCCCACTTTTTCCCCTGACTAGAAGTCACCCTTGCATGTGAGCTGTCAGAACTATAAAATGTTGACCACTGCATATTAGAGGCATACATATGTTGATTGTGACTACAGGGCAGTATTCATATACTGTTAGAACTGATTCCTGTAATTTCAGCTCCCCTTCCCATGTTGCAATGTAATATTTCAGAAAAATTAGGCAACAAATGACAATGCGGCTTAAGAAATATCTATGTTTCTAAATTTGCCAGATGAACTTTTTGACTGGGTCAGACATGGGATCTGCAGAAAGCCCCTCCTTGATTTTCAGGGAGTCCCCCTTCTTATTACACTGCCATTTAAGATAGTTCCTTCTCAGGCTTAACATGACGTGAGCAATTCCATTTAAAAGCATGCCAAAATGGATCCAACCTGAATTAGTTCAGCCTCTTATAAGTGCAATCTTTATAAGGGTAGCATTCAATTTTGCACCTATGTTTGGCAAAAGTGAGAGAGGCCCCCCCTTCCCTTCTGTAACCATCAGTGCATCCTAAAAAGTTGCTCTGGGTTGGAAAGTCCTTTGGAGTAGGCTCCTGGCAGCCGAAGGACTGCTGAGGGAGAGGAAGAAGGTCCCATTGTGCTGGATTTAGACCACTGTGTTTACTGGAATGGAGTCCCTTTATTAACTAACAGTTTAAGGTGAAAATTATTTTTGTATACAGTGTTTTGATGAACAGAAACATCATTCAGCTGGATTTTTAAAGGGTTTTTGCTTCCATTTAATTCACATTAAAGTACTATTTGTTACTACTTCTGTTGTTGTTGCTGTTGCTGTTGTTGTTAAGTTTTTTATTTAAAGCAGTTGTTTTCTTCATTGCTGATGTTCAGGATGTTGTTTTAATATTTTATCTGAACAGCCAAATGTTATATCTTATTCAGACTTCACTCATATTTATTTTTAGATTGCAAATAAGATTTTATTCTACAGTGTGTCTAATTACCAGCATGAATCATATGCCTTTTGATTCTAGATCAACTTATTCTCCCTGTAGACTTTGAACAATACCTTAGACCCAGTTCTATGATGTTGACAAATAAATATTTAGGTTTTTGACAATGAGCTTGGAAAGCAGGGCTGTGGAATTGCACTGACATTGCTGTTGGCTGTCACAGCGGCATCAAGTAGGTCTACTATTAGTGTCAGATAGCATTCGCCACCATTAACAGGTACAAGAAATGCATAATGCAGCTGTATTGCCTATATTTGGGAATAGGTGGTAAGGACAAAACTAAAAATAATGTACGTACATTTTGTTCTAAAAGCTTTTCTTTAGTGCAGACTTATTCACTTGACATGGAGCCTCCAGTGGCACAATGGGTTCAACCCTCGTGCTGGCAGGACTGCTGACCAAACGTTGGTGGTTCGAATCTGGAAAGTGGGGTGAGCTCCTGTCTGTTAGCTCTAGCTCCCCATGCAGGGACATGAGAGAAGCCTCCCAGAGAATGGTAAAACATCAAACATCCGGGCATCCCCTGGGCAATGTCCTTGCAGACGGCCAATTCTCTCACACCAGAAGCGACTTGTAGTTCCTCAAGTCGCTCCTAACGTAACAAAAAAAAATCACTTAAGATATAGGGTGAGAAAGTCTTTCTGATTACTGAAATCAAGGCAAGCAATGCTAGATATTTCATAGCTGCAACATTGCAGCTATGGTGGGATGCACTGTTATGCAACTCTTTTGATAAGGATTTCATATTTATAACTATCTCTGGAGTATGGAAAGGTAAAATATAGTTATCCCAAAAGATATCAGATCACTGTAAACTAAATTCAATTTTGGAAACATTCTCAGGAACTACATCCCAATAGTTAGTAGTAAAAGGGTGAGTAATTCTCACTAGAAAATGTATGTTGATCTTTTATAACAGAGTAAGGGGTTCAAAACCTGGGAAACAACTGTATGATAGTATCTCAGAGTTTGTGGGCTCTTGGAGAGACACAGATCCCAGAGGACTGAATCACAGGGTCTGATGAGAAACATTCCACTAGCCATCAGTGGATAAAAAATGGATAGATAAGAAATAGAAATCGAAGACTAAAGGACAGCTCCTAGTTTCCAGATGAATTACTCAAGAGAATAAACACAAACCCCTGTGCCGTTGTATCTTATGACTGTTCACTCTTTCCAAAGAATGTCATTGTGTTTAGCATTGTCAATAGTTTCTGATGATGAATTGTAGAATTGGAAGAAACCACAAGGCCATCTAGTCCAACCTCCTGCTATGCAGGAACACACAATCAAAGCACACCTGGCAGGTGGCCATCCAGCCTCATTTTAAAAACCTCCAGAGAAGGAGAGTCCACCAGCCTCCAAAGCAGCATATTCCACTGTCAAACACAGCTCTTAATTTAGTTCCACTTTTGATCTTTTGTATGCTTTGACTATATTCTATTTATTTTAATTTGTAAACTATTCCATTTATTGTTAAATAAAGGTAGGAACATAAACAAATCTTAGATGGGTATTGACTTATCTGTCATATTAGAATGTATTATAATTCAGCAATTATTTTCTGATAGATCTTTGGTGAACTGTATAGTAGTTCTTTATAGTGTCTATGATCAAAAGGTATATAAAGTCTGCATATGAAATTGCTACTGAGAGGTCCTGATTTAGGACTGACTAAAAAGGCTATTTTCAATATTAAGGGAAGTGGGAAAAGAGGGGCTGACTAAGGGCAAGATGGATGGATGGTATCCTTGAAGTGACTGGCTTGACCTTGAAGGAGCTGGGGGTGGCGACTGCTGACAGGGACCTTGGCGTGGGCTTGTCCATGAGGTCACAAATAGTCGGAAACGACTGAATGAATAAACAATAAAAATATAAAATTGCTATTAAGAGGTCCTGATTTAGGACTGACTAAAAGGCTATTTTCAATATTAAGGGAAGTGCTTGCTTAGTTCTCTTGCTAAAAATGCATAATCATAGGGTTCCCATGAGAATTTCTTGGCCTCTGCTTTTAGAATTTGTGTCACATCTCTGCATGTGGTCAGGGACACAACATGGGATGCTAGATAAACTTGAAAATTGTGAAAGATCAATTTGGAAGATGTTTGTGCCATGCACTACAAATTGTTAGTATTTTTAGCATCAGATTTTGGCAGTCATGAGAAGCATCATAAGTACGTATTTAATACTTTCTAGCCTGACACCTTCTGTGTTTATATTCTTATGATTTATTTCTTTTCTGAATGTAGAATGTCCATGTTCAGGGAACTATATGTCCTATGTGAACGGATTGATTCTCAAATTATAACTGAATTCTAGTTTTCCATATTTCAAATTGTATGTACTACTATTTCATACATTTGTCACAAGGATGCTGCTATGAGGCTGTCACTGGTTTTGCCATCTGCGTCATTGTTTGTGATGGCAATTTGACAAATTACACAGCATTGTGGAATGGTTGACATACTATTTCTAATTGTTATATGGTTGCTAAGCTTAGGAAACAAGTGACTGGACATTTATCCAGTGGGGATCTAAATAGGATAAACCTTTAAGAATAAAATGTAACTATTATATGTTGAGTCCCTTTCTTTGACAATATTTTCTATGAAATATAAAATCTAGTATAACATAAAAGGAATAGCCATAGTACTTATCAAGCAGCTGTCATACTGGTTGGTGATCTTAGAGCGAGATTTCAATCTGGTGTTGTGAGCATGGTGGATGGATGGGTTGGTGGTTGTTTGATGTATAAGGAGTTACTGGATGCCTCCTTCTACAGACATCACGAGAAAATGTACACCGGTCTAAAAGGATGTTATGCCCAGTGTATGTCACAGTGTAATCCAGCGTAGCTCCCCAAAAAAGAAGACTCCCTGAGGGGGAGGGTAAGAAATTGAGATGTAAGAATGTCGAAATAATGGGCATGGCTCTTTTTCCATGAGAAGCATTGGATGAAGCCTGTCTTTCTTAAAATGAAATTTGACATACATACCCCTCCGGACATCTAATAAAAAGGCATAATATAATTACATCAAGTAAGTCAAGAAAAACAACAGATTCTATTGAACTAATCATGAAACACACTAATCATTTTACCCTGCTTTCTTACACCTCTTCTCCTTTTTACTCCAGTGTCTCCACTGTTTTCTGTGCAGTCTTGGCAAGGGATGGAAAAGTAGACTTCAGCTACGCTTTTCTCCAAAAGCCAGTCTTTTCTCCAAAATTGTAACACTGATCTGGAAAAAATGAGAAAGGATTGGTCAATAAGGACAAGCTTTTTTCTCGCAGAACAATTGGAGAGAAGACAGAATGCACATTTTGCACCTTAACTCCACTTTCTGAGGACTACAGATTTGCTATTTTTAAAAAAACAAAAACAAAAACATGGAATCCGGGCCAAACTATGGTCCAAACAAGCACCAGATGGCATGCCTATTATCCAGGTGAAACCCAGCCAGGAGCAATAGGGATGTAATTTTCTGCTTATTTCATTCTTCAAGAAAGCAATGAATAATTTTAACAGTTTTTTTCCTATGCAAGAAAGTTGTTGAAACCAGCAATTTTCGAAGACTGTTCACGGTCATATTATTTACATAAGTCATGTCTGATTCTTTGACTATAGTTATTAATTAAAATATTTCTGAGGGAAGCTTATAAATTTAAAACAATAAACAATTTCATTAAAAAAATTAAAAACCAAAAACCAGCATTTTTTTCTGCAGAAAATGAAATTTCTGTGCAGAAAATATTGTAGTTGGGAACTTATTCTGTGCAAAATTCATGCATAGTGTTTGTGTGTTCAGAGAACAACATTTTTGTGAAGGAAATAGCATTATCTGCACAGAAAATATATTATAGCTCATAATTACTCAATGGCTTCAGTAGAATGATTAGGATGTCATCTTGTTTTGTCAAAAGGAGGTCATGTCCGGGACTTGGTTCAGCCCTAAATGAAAAACATACTATCCATTTTTTGCTCTGATATGTAATATTTATCCATATACCTCATTAAAGGTAAAACATACTTCTCAGTTTCAGGAACATTGTTAAAGAGTTAATTTGCCCTTAATCTTTAAAAGGCAATATTGAATGTCAGGTTAATTATCTTCTTGTCAGCTTTATTTAGTGCATTTTGTCTCCATCTTACATCTTGTACATTTCTATACTGTTTTCTTCATTAGTCATATCATTAAAAGTGTTTAAGTGAAGGACACATTTTGAAATTCAACAAATGTATCAACACTAAAGGCAAACTATACTATCAAATAATATATCAGTTGTCACAAAATATGTTAGGCACAACACAAATTAATGTATGACCTCTTCGTTAAACCATAAAACATAATTTCATTGAGGGTTCCTTGACATGTTTTTCTAGACACAAAAAAATATTTGCCATTTGCTTGGATATTAAGTACCATATCTCTTAAATTTACTAAGAAAAAGCTTGATTTCAGTATGCAGTTCAGTCTAGATATGCTTGCATTAGGGTGAAGGTTCAGAGATGGATGCCTCAGGATATTTGAATGGTCAAGTTAAAAGACAGGGAATAAGAGAGAGGAAGAGCAGTAGACCAATCATAGGGTTCATCTACACCAGTGGTTCTCAACCTGTGGTCCCCAGGTTTTTGGCCTACAACTCCCAGAAATCCCAGTCAGTTTACCAGCTGTTAGGATTTCTGGAAGTTGAAGGCCAAAACATCTGAGGACCCACAGGTTGAGAACCACTGATTTACACTGTAGAATTAAAGCACATTGATAACACTTTAACTGCTATGGTTCAGTGCTATGGAATCATGGGAGTTGTAGTTGTAGGAGCCCCCAGTGGCACAGTGAGTTAAACTCTTGTGCTGGCAGGACTGATGACTTGAAGGTTGGCGTGCTGACCTGAAGGTTGCCAGTTTGAATCCAATCTAGGGAGAGCGCGGATGAGCTCCCTCTATCAGCTCCAGCTCCATGCGGGGACATGAGAGAAGCCTCCCACAAGGATGGTAAAAACATCAAAATATCAGGGCGTCCCCTGGGAAATGTCCTTGCAGATGGCCAAGTCTCTTGCACCAGAAGCGACTTGCAGTTTCTCAAGTCGCTCCTGACACGACAAAAGGGAGTTGCAATTTTACAAGGTCTTTAGCCTTGTCAGCTAAATAGTACTGGTGCCTTACCAAACTACAACTAACTTCCATGATTCCTTAGCAATGAGTCATTGCAATTATAATTATGGCATTGATTTTACAGTATCAATGCGCCCATAAAATACCATACTTAGGTAAAGGTGGAGGAAACTTTCTTTTAAGCTTTATAGAGCGACAGTCCACCAGCATAGACAGAACTAGGCTAGAAAGACACAAATGGTAAAAGGCAGTTTCCTATGTTCTCTGGAGAAACCTCCCATAGTTAAAGAACTTCCCTTTAATTGATTATTAAGTGTTATCTCCTCCCATTCAATCAAAAACCAATTTAAACTTGGCAAATCTTCAATGGCAAATCTTTTATTGACTCAAATAAGGCAGAAATAAGATAAATGCATTCTGACTGTGGATGCTGATCTTATTTCTGAATTATAATTCAGAAGCAGTACATCCTTGACAATCCAATTTTCAAAACGACTTCTGTCTGTTCTATTTTCCCATTAATGCTGTGTGCAGCTGGCTTTATAGCCCCATTTCCTATCATTCAGAACCACCTTTCAAAGGATAACCATGTTCTGAAACAAAGTTAGGTGAGAACAAGTACTGGCATGCTACAGCCTAATATTCCAGCAAAGCCCTGTGACATGAAGATCACAGAAACGCCAGAATAAATGTTACAGTGCTGTACCTATTCCTCAGGTTTTTTTGGATCTGAATACTGAATAATAAATCCAATGACGCCTTTGCTATATTTTTCCTTGTAAGGACCAAAGGACCTCTCATTTCCTTAGTTGTTGAAGACTTTTCATTTTTAATCACAGAAAAGAGCATAAACAGTTCTGAAAAAAAAAAATCTCCCTATGAAATTATACCCCAGCATTTAGGTCACAGTTTTGCATGACAAAGAAATGGAACCCAAAAAAGTCTGTACAGCTGGAGAAACAGAGTTGTGTAGATGAGAATGCTGTATATTCTCAATGGCTGATGCCTGGTAATGTATAATACCTCTTACTTTTCATATGTGATGTCATTTAAGGCCTACTTAATAGCCTGTGTGTGCCTTAGGCCTATGTCCTCCATCCTATGCTCAGATATTCTTGACCTGTCCCAACAAAACATTTGTTTGTCCAGTCTCAACAAAAGTCCGTCTGCTTCACTACAGGTTGACTAATGTGTGAATGAATGCAGTCTGGCACCACTTTAATTGTCATGCTCAATGTTATGGAATCCTGGGATTTGTAGTTTGGTGAGACACCATCACTGTTTGGCAGAGAAAGCTAAAGATTTTGTAAAATAGCAACTCCCATGATTCTATAGCAACTGCCAGTGACATCAAACTGCATTAATTCCGCAGTATTGGTGCGCCCTGAGTCACCTCCCTATCTTTGGGTACACCTACACCTACACTGGCTATTTACCATGAAGGATGGGTGAATCAGTTTTGTGGCAATTGCAAGGTGCACATAGTTGATTTGGGTTACCAAGCAGTTGGTCAAAGTTGCTTATCATAGATTTGAACTACAGGAATCAAAATTGCCAGCTGCTCTGAATCCTCCCCAAGAATCCAGAGCAAACTGCAACTTTGAACCCATGTAAGCCATTGGGCAACCATTTACATGGCTGGCCTAAGGATATAGGATGTCACCATGTTCTCAGCATTGCATCGGGGCACAACAGTGGGCACAACCTGACTAGTCTAGGTCATTTGCCACTTAGGGTGCATTAGTTGGAGCAAAGAGATGATTAGAGAAGGGTGATTTCCTCTCCCTCAATGCTCTGGCAACACAGGTAATATAACTTCAGGTGACTAGTGACTGACATGGGCCATGTCATGCCTACAGGCTACTGCCACAATG
The DNA here is from genome assembly GCF_035594765.1 of Anolis carolinensis. Classification (NCBI taxonomy): domain Eukaryota; kingdom Metazoa; phylum Chordata; class Lepidosauria; order Squamata; family Anolidae; genus Anolis; species Anolis carolinensis. Next base: position 76,584,879 of record NC_085842.1, on the reverse strand, counting down.
AGAATGGAAGGGGAAAGTAAGGGGCACCAAACTGGGTTTGTTGCTGCTGGATGGTCAAGGCTCTCTTCCATCTCTACCGTGGCTGGGGTGGAGTGGTGGTACTGATCTATACCAGAGCTTCTTAAACTGTTTGGGGTCCTGAAAAATTTGGCAATGATAAAAGTTTTCTGAACATAACCTAGTGACTGTTTTAGACAGTTACACGAATCTGTTGTGCAATGTTTACAGTGGATTCTGCAGAAGATGCTTCAACTGTACTTCATAAAAAAAGAAAACCAGACTATATAGCAAGCCTTGAAAAAGCTAATTTGTTATCAGTAAATGTTTAGTTATTTTACCTGTTTAAATACCTATATACCTGAGGTCACATAAAAATTTCTTGGGCCAAAAGAAAAGTTTAAGAAGCCCTGGTCTATAGCACTTTTTCTTAAACTGTGGGTCCAGGCTCAAAACAGGATCTCCTTAGCTCACTGTTGGCATCACGGAAAATTTGCCAACAGTGAAAGGTTTCACTTACTTAAATCTGTTAGCAACAACATGCAGTGTTTGCAGTGCTTTGCAGAAAATATCTCAGCCGTACTCCACAAAAAGGTAAATCAGTCTGCTTAGCAAGCCATTCATATTCTGACTTATTATTGTTAAATGTTTGATTTTCATACCTATTTTATATACCGATATATGTGGGAACAGAATTTTTTTTCTCAGGCCAAAAGGGGTCCCAAGTGGGAAAAGTTTAAGAATCTTTGGTCTATATCACCTCAGGGATAATCTGGGATAAATGGTCAGTGTAGAGCCGCTCTCTTTGAAAATGCTGGCTGCTTCCTTGTGAGAAGGCGAAGACATTCCAAGAAGCAGAAGAGGCAGTTTGGCTCCTTAAAGTGGCAATATTGTTTAGGCAGTTCAGTCTTTTCACTGATGTAAAAGCTTGAAAGCAAAAGGAATTGCCGGCCTGTCTCAATTTCAAGCCTAGAAGGTTTCATGTAACACAAAGGGACCCATCAATAGGACCCATTCAGCCCTGCAAAGCTGCTGCTTCTGTCCTGGGAGTCTTTACCTGAGCCACTTAGAGCACTTCCACAGGGTGAGTGTCTCACACTAGCAATTACGAGGCACTCTGCAGCTATTCTCTCTTGCTCCCCTTAATGGATTTTTGGTGATAAGTAAAAAGATGAAAGATAAGTAAAAAGATGAAAGAAATGTTGGGGGAAAATACAGCAATTGAGCATATGAATAGGGTATGACATTATGCAAAGCCCCATAACACTCAGCGATGGAGGCCAGGTGATGATGCAATAAAAGCCATGTTTGGAAGGCTTATTGCCTTCCTGTGTTTCTTTTCTCCATTTTTGATTACTTCCTGTTCTGTGTAGCTGACCTAGCCACTTCCTTTTAGTCATTGGTAGAATTTCCGCTGCCTTTCAGGCCACCAGCTTTGATATCTTTGCTTGAAATCATCATTGGTCTTCAGCGTAACCAATATACGAACATTTTAATTTGTTTCTCAGACCAACAAGCAACTAATCATTAAGTTTTATCTTTAAAAACCTTCTATATTGTCTTTGCCCTTAAAATGATTTCAAAGATAAACATCCACGGTGAAACAATCTGTAGAAATGAAAATTAAAACACCCCTATGTCAGAAAGTAGAGATTTTAAAAAGTCCAACGGTAAAAGTCTCTGTTTATCTGGGCCAGTGATTTCTGACTGCTAATCCAAACTAGGTCCATTGAAACGATTAGACTTACTTATGTGTTGATTCATCAAACCACAATTTATTCAATAGGTCTATTATAATTGGGACTAAGCAACAGAATTTTGCTGAAAAGGATGGTTTCATTATCCAGGAGGGAACCTCTCTATCAACATTATAGTATAAAACCATGTTTTAACCTGTCAGTGGAACACCACCAGAAATTAAGCATGCGCACATCTCATGACAAAAGTTTCTGAAATACAGTTACTATTTCAGAGAAGGCACACATTCGAGGGAAGTCATAGACTCACTCTATTCTGCTTTGGTCAGATCTCATCTGGAATAACACTGTGTCCAGGTCTGGACACCACAATTAAAAAAGGATATTAACAGGCTGGAACATGTTCAGAGAAGAGCAACCAAATTGTCAAACATTTGGAAAGCAAGTCTATGAGAAATGGCTTAGGGAGGTGTTTAACTTGGAGAAGACATGGTTGAGAGGGAACCATATCTGCATTTAAAATGTCAGTTAGGAGGGGGTCAGCTTGTTTTCTTCTGCCCTGGAAACTAGGACACGGAGCAATGGATTCCAATTGCAGGAAAAGAGAACTTCCTGATAGTAAAAGCTATTCTACAGTGGAATATGCTGTTTGGGAGTGTGGCGGAGTCTTCTTCTCTGGAGGTTTTAAAGCAGAGGCTGCATGGTCATCTATTGGGAGTGCTTTGTGTGTTCTTGCATAGGAGAATGGGGTTGGACTGGATGACTCTTGTGATCTCGTCCACCTCTGTGAGATTCTAAGATTCTGTAACTTATGTGCCATAGCCAGTGCACCGATTTGAGTGTTGGACTAAGATTCTGGGAGACCAGGGTTCAAATATCCACTTGTTCATGGAAACCAACTGGGTGACACTCTCTGTGCCTCAGAGGAGGATAATAGCTAGTCCCTTCTCAAAAATCTTCCAAGGAAACACCATGATAAGTTCATTTTAGAATCACCTTAGGACAGAAATGACTTGAAGGCATTCAACAATATATGTTTTTATAGTTCTCACACTAGCAAGAGGCACGACCTTGTAATTTTTCTGTAGCAGCAGAAACACCAACTTAGAAAGGGAGTGATTTTTCATTTGGGAAAACATGAGGGGAGGGGAGTATGTGTTGAATCCATACTCTCCTCACTGTGATGCAAATTGGCTTGCTGCTTTTGAGGTGTGTTTAGCAAAAAGATCTCAGTTTAACTCTACATTTCAGCAATCTTTTGGACATTTTGCATTCAGGTCAATTTATAGATCCTCTGACTGTCTATACTAGTGTTTCCTGACTGGATGATAAATTCCAAGGTTTTGTTCAGGACTCTAGTAAGAAAACAGCTTGCAATCATATATGTGAGGCTGTGATATCATGATGAATGTAGGAGAATAATCAGCTTGCTGCATAAGTTTATACTTTTAGCCTATTTTTATAATGCAGATTTCTTTTACCTGCAATGGTTAGTAATATAATATTAATTAAACCAGGAAAAGTTTGACATTAATATTGAAAAGTGAAGCTTGGTATTTTAGAATCTAAGTGTCAAACAGGTATATATATTTAAAATGAGCTGTCCTGCTCCAGAGGAATCTGATTTCAATAATAATATGTTTTGTTCTTATTTTTAATTCACATTCCAAAGGATTCTCAGTTGGTTACAATAATGTATAACAAAAGCAGGAGAATAAGAACACAAAAGGAGGAAAAAAATAGCCATATAAGTCATAGGTTTCTACAATAGCTGACCAAATATCCAAATATAATCAATTCATACATTTATAAATTTTGTTTATTCTTTCAAATGTTGGAAGTGTTAGGTCTCCTATCCATTGGATCTAGGTGCAGAAAAATGTTTATGCCCACTAGTGAGGAAAGATCTGTCAAAACCACTTCTGAGTATTTCTTACCTATGAAAATCCTATGAAATTCATGAGATCACCATAAGTTGACAAACAACTTGAAAATACATACACACAACAGGCAAATAATTCAAAACAACATGTATGTCTCTGAATATCAAAGAAAATTCCAGTACCAAATGTAATTCTATGAATATTTGCTCCCAAAATGTTGCTGCTATGGGACATCTCCAAAACATCTGCATTAAGGCATCATTAGCAGTATTACATCTCCAAAATGTTATGATTTAGAAAGCCCTTTCTTGAATAGATATGGCAATCAATATATCTGAAAGATCAATTTCTCCTGCAGAAGATGTTGTTGTAGATCTGTAGCCATGCTAGTTATAGATGTTAAAACAGACGGTATTCCAATTCTATAGTTCATTCTTGCTCATGTGTCATATTTATGTATAGATAACAGAAATGTGTGTGTGTGTGTGTGTTGATGGTTTGGCTACTTGATTGGCCTTAATTAATGTATTTAATATTAAGGGAACCTTGAATGCACTTAAAGCTGCAAGCCTGCAAGGCCAAATCTGTATTGTAGCAAATGTTTCCATTGTAGATATTGACATTTAGCTGATAAAGGTAGTTTAAACTGCTCTTTCAAAATCTTAATATAAAGTGGCAATTCTGTTATTATCCCATAGGTAAAGGTAAAGGTTTCCCCTGACGTTAAGTCTAGTCGTGTCCGACTCTGGGGGTTGGTGCTCATCTCCATTTCTAAACCGAAGAGCCGGCATTGTCCGTAGACACCTCCAAGGTCATGTGGTCAGCATAACTGCATGGAGTGCCGTTATCTTCCTGCCGGAGCAGTACCTATTGATCTACTCACATTTGCATGTTTTCAAACTGTTAGGTTGGCAGAAGCTGGAGCTATCAGGAGGAGCTCACCCACTCCCCGGATTCGAACTGCCAACCTTTTGGTCAGCAAGTTCAGCAGCTCAGCAGTTTATCCCGCTGTGTCACCGTGGGCTCCTGCACCACCAGGGGCTCCCATACCTGCCATAAAAATGAAAATAATTACTTTTCAAATCAGTTCTTAATAAAATAATTATGTCCTGAACATATGGATGAATTGAAGTACTAATGTCAGCCAAGTTCAAGGGCCACTTTAAAAGAGCAAGACATCAACAGACAGACCTGACATAGCCAACCTCTATGTCAGGTCTGTCACAGTTTGGGCTGCCACCTTAAGGTTCTGAAACTGAAGTGCTTTACTAATTTAGGAAGTAACCGATAAATGTCCCTCTTAACATCTTTTTGTGGATGCACTAAACTCTCAAGAGAGAGAGAAAATGGGAGAGACCGAGAATGAGATGTGGATTATGATTCTCTTGCAAATATTATGTTTGCAACATCAATTTTTAAAAATAGACCCATATTGTCCAAGAGGAAAAGTAGGAATTACGAGTATAGGACAGCATAATAGGTCTAAATAAATCAGGACCTCATGCTTAGTATTTCTGAGTAATGCTTTCCATTTTCACAGTTTTTTCCCCAATATATTTATTTAGGCCTCACAGTTTTAGATATGCACTGTCTTCCTAATTTCCCAAAGTTATTTTTAGTAACTTTCTTCTGTGTGCTTTATTAAGCAGTTCATTTTGTTTGCAGCCTGTATTGGAGGGGAAAAAAACCTCCAATACAAGTATGCTTCCTGGATATAAGTTTAATATAGCATAACTTTGACATATTTCAATGTTGATAACAGGCCTTAATTATGAAGTAAACAGAGTTAGTTTGATGAGCTGGGTGGCAGAATGAACTCCATCAGTTAATAAGCACATCCTGACTTTCAGAATTACCTTTTCGGACATATTTAAAGCTTAGTTATGACTGAAGTCTGCCCAACACAAGCCGTTCTAACATCATCAACCCCCCCCCCCCAACCTTCTATTCTCTTAATTAAAAATCTTGATGTGTATGTACAAACAAAAATTCTTCTACATTATAAAATGTATGAAGTGTATTAACATTTACTAATCTATTAAAAATAAATATTGGTAATTGATTAAAACATATTTTATAATTACATCCACAAAATGATATAATCTCCACCATTATAATATGACTCAGGTATAGTCAATAACATGTCCCCACATTGGCTGTGAGCCAGGCATGGGTTAAGCATTTTAATCATGATGGGTAGAAATAATTGAGCTTGTTTATTTATTTCACAGCCTTTTACACCAATGGTCAATTATTTAATTTGCAAAGTGACTCTCATTGTTAAAAACCAAGGACAATCCATTGAAAGTGGCAATGCCAATGTAATAGAAAGTCATTTAAACACACCACGTTCAGAAAGCTGGAACGTGCATTGATAAAAGTTAACAGGGTCTCAGTTTTCAAAGTTATGCTGTAACAAAAGTGTTTTACTTGAAAAGAGGCAAATGTCATAGAGCAGGGGATCGGGATCCAGCCAGTGCTGGGTGGAGTTATAACTCCCATAAATGTCAGATTTGCAACTTGGGCTCAAAGCTGATGCCCAGGTGTTGGCAGTGGCCAGGCGTGCATTCACCCTGTTAAAACAAGTGTGTCAGCTGCACCCATTCCATGAGGATTCAAACCTGGCACATGCCTTCATTACCTCCAGTATGGATTACTGTAAAACTCCACACTGGGTGACTTTGGAGAGTGTTTAGACGTTTCAACAGTCCAGCACACTGCAGCCAGGTTGCTGACTGAGGCAGGTAATAGGAACATTCTTATATCACCAGGCATCTGATTGATTTTAAATTATATGGTGAAATAGTGTTGATAGTAGTATAGTATGATTTTATCTTGTTAATTTTAAATTCTATTTTAAGTGTATTTTAAATTGTTTTAACTGATTTTAATAGTATTCATATTCTTAATACTGCTGAATCTCTTTTAAGAGAGAAAAAGTGGAGTATACATGTAAAAATAACAATGATTTTTTTCCATGTCAGGAGCAACTTGAAAAACTGCAAGTTGCTTCTGGTGTGAGAGGATTGCCTGTCTGCAAGGACGTTGCCCAGGGAACACCCGGATGTTTTACCATCTTGTGGGAGGCTTCTCTCATGTCCCCGCAGGGGAAGCTGGAACTAACAGATGGGAGCTTACCCTCCTCTCCGTATTCGAACTACCGAGCTTTCAGTCAGCAGTCCTGCCAGCACAAGGGTTTAACCCATTGCGCCACCAGGGGCTCCAATGATGATGATGATGTTGTTTAATCGGTTTTTACAAACTTTTGCAATGTACATTTTAGCCATTTACTATTTTAATTTTATTATAACCCACTTTGGGACCCTCGGTGGGAAAACAGTGGGGTATAAATCAAATATTCAAATTAGCTTCTCGGATTTCCACACAATGAATGTGATGGGGCATTAGCAGTTTTTTTTCCTAGTGTACCAGGGATAGGTACCACATTTGTCCCTACTGGGAGCAGCATCTGCCCATGGAAACTACTCAGAGTAGGACTGCACTGCCAGATCTTGATTTAACCATTGTGAGGGTAGGACCTGTACATAAGATTTGCCCCAAAGGATGGTTAAAGGCTCGTCCATGTCCAAGGAAATTTTAATTTTTAAAATGTTGAAATTAAGTTGTGATGCCAATCCATCTTTGTTATGTACAACATGTAGCAGCTGTATGAGAAAGGGAAACAGGCTTGTGTCAATACAGGCCATTTCCAAGTTACGAACAAGATAGGTTCTGTAAGTTTGTTCTTAAGCTGAATTTGTTTATCAGTCAGAACAAGTACATTTTAAAATGTAACTCCATTTATATCTGTCTGTCTTATCATCTATTCTTGGATAGAATTGGGAAGGGTGGTGTTTTTTGCTGTCTGTGCCGTTGTTCAGAAGATTTCACATCACTTTCTGTCCCTGTGACAATTGGACTTTGACAAATTTGGCTTGTTGTGGAAACAAGGACTGGTGATAAAGCTTCAATGAGGACACCTTTGCCCCATGATAACTGGACATCAAACTTGTTCTAGGTTTTCCTATGTAATCATCTGCACAGAAAAACCACTTCCTTCAACACTAATTAGAAACTGCCCTAAATGGTCAATGTAGATAAGGATTTAGAACCATTAAGTATACAATGGATTGGATCTAAAGATGCTATTCTGTATACAGAAAGTGCCTCTTGCTTACAAGTTGCTGCTTTACTATTCCTGCTAGGGTACTATAGAATAACAATGCAACAACATTCATCTTTTACCTGTGAAAGAGCTTGCACAATTTCATTCAAGAAGTATGAAATCTATTTTAATATCACATGAACGCTTACAAATAATGTGAATGTTTGTACAAAGTTTTATACAAGGTTTTGCAAAACCCTTCTAGTGACTATTTTCCTTCTGCTTCTGTTCCCATGGCAGTTCTAGTAGTAAATAGTGCTATAACAGAGTAAATGATACGGATCCCAGTTCAATAATTTGAGGGAAAAATCAGTATTGGATTTCCCTGACCATAAAATGTATTATCATGCCTCCTAAATGTGCCAGAATTTTTTTTCATGGTAAATGATTTTGGGGGCTTCTAGTTTATTTTGAAAGTATACAATTCAGATGAAGCCTGAATAACAGTTTGTAAAAAACTAAAAATATCCCCAGACAATCAGTAAAACTTTTTTTTCCCAAAAACCCTGCAACTATGGCATGGTAAAGGAAAAGTTGATGTATCAGAGTAGAGGAATAAGATACAGAGATACAACGGGTATTTTTATAGGACACAGTTTCTTTTTGCAGATTATTTTTACGATACATGTTTTCAGTTAATTATTATTTTTATTAACCTCAGATATCATCTCAACTTCAAAAGCACATACAAACCTTTGGAACAATGTGTTTTTACATCTATTGCATTTTTTAAAACAATATGGTCCTTAGATTTCTGGTTGCTTGAAGTGTTTGACTGGTTGAACATTTATTTTTGTATGATGCTCTGTCCAACTAATTATGTATTATTTATTTAGTGAATTGTTTTCCCCCTAAAATTCAATAAATGTGTTCAAAACCTAGAAGTAGAGACACAATCCCTTCCAGCGCCCCCCCAACACATTTTTGCTTGGATTTTTGAAAAAGAATGGAATCCTACACTACCTGATCATATTACAGCCATATGTATCAGTCTACAACAGGCAAGGTAAACAGTAGTTGCCTCCAGAATCCTTTACTGAGAATGCATGAATAGGAAAATAGAGAGAAAAGGAGAAAACGGGTAAGGCTGCTCACCAACTATCCTCTGCATATTAAACGGATATAGGTCTATTTATGGTCACAAAAAAATGGAAATCACAAGAAAACGGAAAGCTAATGAAGTTAAACAGTTATTGCTGGATATATTATAGAAGAAACCTTAACGTGGTCTCTGTAAGTTCCAAAAGTTTTTGTTGACTCGTGAAAGATTTATCTGATTTGGTTATTTGATCTTACATTTGTACATTTTTATTTTTTGACACATTTTTTCCTGAAATTTGATGCATTGTTCTTTCATTTTTATGATATAGACACATGCCCATATTTTTTCCATGTCATTGACTTTTTGAAAATTGTTAACTGGGGTATCCCTGTATTTTCTTGTATATTAGAAAAGAAAAAAAGATTGCATAATTTATGTTCACAAGACTTGAACTCAATACATGATGAAAGGCTCATAAATTTCATCTGAAAGTTGCAATGTTATCAATTACGTTTGCGTCGCTCTTTCCAAATTCTCAGTAATTCCTGATGTTTATCTTATGTGCAGCAATGTAAAACATTATCCAAATACATCAGTAAATTAGGCTACAAGTAGTGAAGAATGATTCCCCAGCCTGCAGGTGGCTTTAATGTTCATATTTTAGGTGGTTTATCATTGATTTTATGTTTTATTCTGATGCTACTGGTACGTGTCACACCAATAAAATGAATGTGTTAAAAATAAACAACATTTTCTAGTGATTTAGACTTGTTTGGAATACACATTGGTCCAGTTTGTATCATAAGGCTGCAATAAACTAGGTTTGCGGGATGAATTATTTTCAAACTGCAACAATAATTTATGAACCTACCACAAGAATTAGGTATTTTCTTGAACCACATTCCCAGAGAAAACTGAAAGACATTTTGTGGCTATTATTGTGTTCTGTGATTTATAGCACACACGGTGTACTTTCCTATGCTACATGAAAGAAAGTGTTGTATGTTGTATGCTTGTTTTGGTTTTGTCTACAGCAATAATGAAGTGACTTGTACTTCCTCTGTTGCTAGTTTGTTTGTTCCTTCTCTCTAAAAGAAATTGTATCGTATACCTTTAGTGCCAATGAACAAAGCCAGCACAACTTATGAATGAGAATAGAAAGATAAAATTCAGGAGTCACAAAGGCAAAGACAACACCATGCACAAGTACAACAAAAAGCCCCACAATTTTATATGTCAATGTAAATGCTAAAACTAAGTATTGCAACCTCATAAGAAAAATGGACCAGAAGAATATGAAGGTGGAAAACCCAATCAGAATCAAGACTACTCCATACACGAATAGTACAATAGTGCCTTTAAGAGGTTAAAAGGTCTGGATAGGTTGGGTAGGGCAGGTCTTTACTAGGCTCTGAAATGTCAGCAGGTGAATATCAAGTGGTCCTCCCTAGAGAAAAGGTTATGGTGAGATGTGTCCAATCTAGTTCATATCATTTGTATTAACTGTCTTCAAGTTCACTTTGACTTATGCCCACCCCATGAATGAGAAATCTTCCAAGTTACCCAATCCAAAACAACCTTACTCAGGTCTGGCAGAGTCAGAACCGTTGCTTCTCTGATTGGGTCTATTCAAGTGAAATGTAGTTTTCCTCCTTATTCCACTGCCCTCCACTTCACCAGGTTTTATTGTCCTTTCTAGAGAGTCTTGTCTTGTCATGATATGATCAAGTAGCCCGGGGCTGTGGCACAGACGGGAGAGCAAACCAGCAAACCAGCTGCAATTAACTGCAATCAATCACTCTGACCAGGAGGTCATGAGTTCGAGGCCCGCTCGGAGCTATGTTGTTTGTCTTTGTCCTATGTTAAAAAGGCATTGAATGTTTGCCTATATGTGTAATGTGATCCGCCCTGAGTCCCCTTCGGGGTGAGAAGGGCGGAATATAAATGCTGTAAATAAATAATAAATAAATATGACAGTCTCATTTTAGCCATCTTGGCCATCTTTAAAGTGAGAGTTCAGGCAGGATTTTTTCTAGGATCCATTTATTTGCCTTTTCATCAATTTACAGTATCTGTAGCACTCTGCATCTCAAATGAGTTTGTTTTATTCCTATCAGATTTTTTCACTGTATAGCTTTCACAACCATACATAGAAATAGGTGCCATGGATCATCCTAATTTTAGCATTCAGTGAAATATCTTTACACTTAGGGATTTTGTTCAGTTCTTTTATATGATATTATTATTATTATTATTATTATTATTATTATTATTATTATGTTTATTTATACCCCACCTTTTCTCTCCACAAAGGAAGTACTACTGGCAGTCCCCAAGTTACGAATAAGATAGGTTCTGTAGGTTTGTTCTTTAACTGAAATTTTAATTTGGAACACACACACACATGCTTTGGATAGCATAGGGAAAGGTTACCCCTCCTGTGGTGTGTGTTCTTCTGTATGTGCCCCTGTACAGAAATTTTCACCTCATTTTCTGTTCTTGTGATAACTGGATTTAGAAAAAAATTGGCTTCTAGTACCTTAAAAAGGAAGAACAAGGAGGCAATAGGGCTTCTGCGAGGAGAAGATGGGGTGTTGGTGACAAAGGACAGGGAAAAGGCAGAACTACTTAATGCCTTCTTTGCCTCGGACTTCTCACAAAAAGAAAGCCATCTTCAACCTCAGCAACATGGAATGGACGAAGGATTAGGGGAAATCCAACCCCAAATAGGGAAACAAGTTGTCCAGGAACACCTGGCTGCTCTAAACAAATTCAAGTCCCCAAGGCCAGATCAGTTACACCCAAGAGTATTGAAGGATCTAGCAGAAGTTATTTCGGAACCACTAGCAATAATTTTTGAGAGATCTTGGAGAACTGGAGAGGTCCCAGCAGATTGGAGGAAGGCGAATGTGGTCCCTATCTTTAAGAAGGGAAAAAAGAACGATCCAGACAATTACCGTCCGGTCAGCCTCACGTCAATACCAAGCAAGATTCTGGAGAAGATCATTAAGGAAGTGGTCTGCGAACATTTAGAAACAAATGCGGTCATTGCTAATAGTCAACACGGATTTACCAAAAACAAGTCATGCCAGACTAATCTGATCTCTTTTTTCGATAGAGTTACGAGTTGGGTCGATACAGGGAATGCTGTGGATGTAGCGTACCTGGATTTCAGTAAGGCACTCGACAAAGTCCCCCACTTCCTTCTGGCACACAAACTAGTAAAATGTAGGCTAGACAAAACTGTGGTTAGGTGGATCTGTAATTGGCTAAGCGAACGGACCCAAAAAAAAAAATGGAATGCAAAGATACAGAATGGGGAAACGATGCCCGGCTCGACAGCAGTACGTGTGAAAACGATCTTGGAGTCCTTATGGACAACAAGTTAAACATGAGCCAACAATGTGATGGCCTGCATAAATAGGGGTATAGCATCTAGATCCAGGGAAGTCATGCTACCCCTCTATTCTGCCTTGGTCAGACCACACCTGGAATACTGACCGCAGAGATGGGCATTGCAATTGAAGGGAGATGCTGACAAGCTGGAAAGCGTCCAGAGGAGGGCAACTAAAATGATCAAGGGTCTGGAGAACAAGCCCTGTGAGGAGCAGCTTAAAGAACTGGGCATGTTTAGCCTGCAGAAGAGAAGGCTGAGAGGAGACATGATAGCCACATACAAATACGTGAAGGGAAGTCATAGGGAGGAGGGAGCAAGCTTCAGGTCTCAGAAGGTCTTGTCAGCTTGGCCAACAGCCAGGAATTCTGAGTGCTGGAGTCCAGAACATCTGGAGAACTAATTTTGGGACCACTGTTCTACCTCTGTGAGTTTAACTCACAGCATAGTCATTTTCCTATGTTTGTAGCTGTTAAAAGGTAAAGTCTTTTGCTCTGTCCCCGATATAAAAGATTCCCTCAGCAATATTTTTTCATTGACTGGCTTTATGTGAATTGCTTAGGGCTATAATTAAACCAGACAATTTGACCAGATATGTTCAATTATATTCCACAGAAAATTATGCTGGAGATCTGATAAAGAAGCCTTTTATTAAAGAAGGAATTAGCCATTTAGGATACAATCCTAAACTGACTTACTGGAAAGTAAGATCTACTAAAGGTACTGAAATTTACTTCTGCATAAACCTGCATAAGATTATGCTGTTAATGGGAATTGTTTTTTTTTTCTTTCCAGATCTCATTTTTATGTAATATAATTTTAGCCAGTAGTTTCCTTCTAAAAGGACAGTTATTTTTTGGTTGCTAAAATGTTCTGGAGATTTCTCAGTCAGTACTATTAGACACCAAAAGGAAGTTTCAGACACACATTTTTAAATTCCCATTTGAAATTGAAAAGCTATCTACTCTATTCATATTATCTATATGAAAGTATGATATTTCACCAATATTCTCTCCTTGAACTGTGAAGTTTTCCAGATTGCAATGTGGCTTGAAGCTGGAAAATTTTTTTGGAAGCCATAGATTTTTCTAAACGTCATTGACTATTTAAAAAAATATTCATGAAAGTATTTTGACTTTTTATCAATAGTATGATCAATCAGTTAAAAATTATTAGTTGACAGATATGGCAAACTCCCTGCCCCATGAACAAATATACTTTAAGGAAAACTGACATTTTAATTTGATGGCTGATTTAACACTTTTTAAACTTTTGTATTGGAAACTGTAATTCATGATCAATGTAATATTAGGAAAACAAGAATAATGACCACATGTATATAATTTTAAAGTATATGATGAAGGCAATGAAATAGTCAAAAATTTCCTATACCTTGGTTCAGTCAAAGATTTCTACTTCTTGAAGTTAGGAGCTGTTTAACAGGAAAATGAACTACTTGGAAAAAGAATAGACTAGATTCCTCTTACTGGAGATTGTTAAGCAGAAACTGGAGAGCTACCTGTAAGGAATGAATTGATACTAATATATTTTGATGGCAACTGTTCATGTAACCTGGAAGATGGTGCAAAAGACTGCTGCATATTTTTGTTATAGTTCATTCTTCACTACTAATTTCAGTGAGTCTGTATTAACATAGAACATGACCTAGAAAAAATGTTACAATACTTAAAAAGTCAGGGCTTCTTGAAGACCTGTTTAAATAGATTACAAGAGCTGGGACTTTTAGGGGAAAAAAGTTGCACCGTGGAATGTTCTTGTTACCACTTCTAGCTAGCCAGCCTGTCATACTAATTTCATCTCTATGTTTCTGCCTCCCACCCAACACCTAGCATTCTGCGGCTATTAAGTATAGTCAGTTCTCATTTGGCTGTTCTGCATTGTGCTGTTTATGGTTTCCTTCCCTGCTTAGTTTTTTTCTACCTAAATATTTTTGTACTTTCAAAAACTAGACCCCTCCCCCGATGCATGGTGGTACTGGGCCCTTTTTGACTACAGTTTTGTTTGCGCTCAGCATTTGAATTCACTATTAGAAGCAGTGATATTCCTTTGCTTGTGAACAAATGTTTAGTCTTATATGATAATTCTCTGTACAATTCAAAGCCACTAAACCAGAAATTTTAAAGGCACTCTTAAATATACATGGGCTTTGCAGCCATAGTTATTTATGTAAAGATCACATTCTTGGTATGTTGATAATTGAATCTGGGTGGAAGTACAGGATACTACACAGCTGATATTAAACATTGTTGAACATTTGCTTGAAGAAATATAGTGCTAGAAATATACTGCTGGAAACCTCGGCCATTCCACAAGGTTTCTTGAATGCAGTGTTTTAGATCTTGACACAACTTTATTCTTCTTAAGCATAAACTGGTGACATATGATGACTCCTGAGTTCTTGGTAGTTAATATTAATGAAAATTATGGGCTGAAAAAAATACATGCATATTTTTAAAGTAACATTAGATGTTTTGTATTTATCACAACATGATGAATTCTTTGGAGACCCCTATCTAAGCAAAAAGAGCAACAACTATAGGGTATTAAATTGTCAAGCATAGCCAGAGTAGAGGTAGGCAAAAAGTAAGATCTACTGTTATGTCCCTTGGTATATATAGTAGATCAGCAAGCATTTCTAGATAGCAATAAAATAGAATTTCTCCCAATGTAAATTAGGTGGATAGATTCACTAATCAGAAACTTAGATGTAGGTTTCTGCAGGTCACATATAGCCTTTAGGATGAAGTAGATGATTGGCACCACCATTTGACCTCACATACTCCATCTGATTCACATACAGTATGCCTCCAGTTACCCTTTGGCACCTGTTCTCCTATGGGCGGACCTTAGCATTCTATCAGAAAAACTCTGACTCTCCAAGGTCTCAGCAGTTGCTGATAGAGTGACTTGTAGGTTTATAGGGTCACCATAAGTCGAAGTCAACTTGAACTGTTAACAACAATAATTTCCACAAACCAGAGGTCGATGTGGGCTTGAGTTATATAGCTGTGAAAAATAAAATAATGGTATTTTTTTCTTCCTAGAAAAAATCATACAAATTCATTGTATTATTTTACATCGGCTTAGAATTTGTATGTCAAAACAGACTAAGAAATGTTTGTTTCTAAGGCTTATGATTATCAGGAAATCATCCCTGATGTTTTAAACGTAGGGACCTTGTACGAAAAAGTCTTCATGTACACATATTTTTCAGCACCACTCCTCACAAGAATGAAAGAATTTAAAAGGTACTACTTGCCAATAAGTTTATAAAAAAAGAAGGGGGAGAACCTCAGTTTGGATTTGAAGCAAACAAAAATGTTTTGGTGAAATAGGATTAGCTCTTAAATCTCAAGAAAGCTTGTGGAGTCATGCAAAATAGAAAAGAGAGGTTTAGCCTGCATAGAAACAGAATCACATGAGCAAAATATTCAGACTTTCATTCATGTGATGCTTAGTTGTTGTTGGCAACAAATCTTTAAGGGGAAAAAGTGCAGTGATTTTTATAGCTAAGAGGGTCAGTTTTTTTGGCATTTTGTGGTGCATAAAATGTAATCATTTTGGAGCAGGTACACAAAGCTTCAAATGGAAACATGGCATAAGTTGAGTTGATTCAGTCCCTTTCTTTCATTTTTAGAATCTGTGGTCATTTTCATTAAAATATGTAGTGTCAAGTCATAAATACATGAAGCACACAATACAGTAAAGGAAGAATTCCAGAAATTCTCATGTTAAAATAAAAAAAGAAAAGGTGCTGCTAAGGGTCACTCAGGAATAAAACAAAAAGTCACTGAAAACATATAATAATCACAAAGCAGTTTAATTTTCTGGGTTGTTGTATGTCTTTTGGGCTGTGTGGCCATGTTCCAGAAGTATTCTCTCCTGACGTTTCGCCCACATCTATGGCAGGCATCCTCAGAGGTTGAGAGGTATGGATTAATTTAATTTTAGTTTAATTTTCTGGTTGACTATTCCCATTTTATCTTCTGAGACTGCAAACACTTCCAAGCAAGCAGATTAGCTGTTATAGTTCATATGGTTTTTCTCTTCCTAAGCAATGAGAGGGGGAACAATATCAAATTAGACATATAGCACTAGTTGAAAGAAGATATAAAACCAATATAAGTTTAAACAGTTAATACATACTTAATAATAATAATAATAATAATAATAATAATAATAATAATAATAACAACAACAATAGAAGGAGGTATGTAGCCTTGAAGTCCAGTTTTTTGATGTTGCGCTCAGATTCAGTCACAGGTGCTGTTGCTTCATTCTCTATGATGAAGAGCCATCAAAACTTCCTCCTTCCACATCCTTCCACCTCCTTCCACCTTCCTTTCAGTCACCGTATTTCTGGTCTTGTTATTTATAGTTTCATAAAATACCTCCCCTGCAATTTGCGGTACCTAATTTCTCTACTTGCAGCTTATAAACTGTTTTCGAACTGCTTAGGTAAACAGTGAGCTGGGCTTGAAGTCAAGCACTCACCCTCGACCTTTCGGTTGGTAGATCTATTACTGTTGATGATTTACCAGTACACACTCTTGTCTAGCACATCTATTTGGGCTGATATTTGGAGCAATGGTCCAGAAGCACCCCAAGCTATGATCAGCACCTTTTTAGGAGTAGCTATCCTGTGGAACCTACCTGAGAGATAGGAGGAGAAACAATGTAGCACAGATTCCCAGTGGTTTAGATGTTCAAAAAGGATACCATGGTTGATGGTACTGAAACTACACAGAGATCCAGAAGCACCATCATTGACTCATTTCAACTGTCAATGCTCAGGTGACGATAATCTACTAAAATGACCATAGTAATCTGTACTATGTATCTTCCTCTGAAGATGGTTTGAAATGGGTGCCTTTTCAATCACCTTGCCCAGAACAGAAAGACTTGACACTAATCTACAGTTATTAAGGCCCGGGATGTGGGGGCTAAAGTACTGTTCATTCTTTTTAAACAAGATTGAAACCTCCCATCCTTGAGAGATGCATTAATCATATATTGTAGCAGTAGCCCCATCTACACTGCCATATATAATCCAGATTATCTGCTTTGATAATATAGATTATATGGCAGTGTAGGTGGGGCCCTAGTTAGAATGGGTTTAGTTCCTTGTTGTATAGTTTTCTGTGGGAGGGAGCTTTAATTAGACCCTTTAAGACCCCCCTGGTGGAAGAAATTCCAGTCTTCCTCAGCAACTTATTCGCAGTTAGTCAGTCTAAGGGTGCCAAGGAGCCTAGTGGCTGCAATATCTTCCACATTTAAGGTTTAGGAACTCAGGTAAAGGTTAACGAAACTCAGGCAAAGGTTAAGAAGCCAAAGGTTGAAGAAATTCAGTTTAAGACTTGGAGAAACAAGCTTGAAGTATTGAGGAACTAAGTCTGCATTTAACGAAGAAAAGAGATTTAACAGGAGGTGTTAACAGAAGTCAAAAGCCAAACAAAGGACACAGGTAACAGGCTAGAGAAAGGAGCTCTTCAGAAGAAAGCAAGAGAAATCCAGCTAAGTTCCAAGCTTTCATCTGTTCTTTCAAGTAATCGTTTGTTAGTCAAGCCCTGGGAGGAGTTAGGGTATTGATCTTCAATACAATTAAATTATTTTTTTGTTTACTGTTTCTTTCATTGTCAGTTTGCAGTTCTGTCCTTGCTGAGAATGGGGCACCTGTGAGAGTTAGTTCAGGGGATAGAATCTTATAATTACTGATTGGATTCCTACTTACAATAGTATTACAAAGCACAAGACACCAACATTACTCTGCTTTAATTCAGTTGCTCCTATCCCTTAAACTTTCAGCTATATAATGATAATGTTTATTGGTTTTCTTTAATTTATATAGTGCTAAAATAAATGTATTGCTAGGAATTACAGAATGTTTTAGAGATGTATACTCCTGGTTTTAGACTTTATTTCATGGGGACATTATTCGTAATGTCTAGGAACTCACATGTGCACTGCTTTGAATTCCATGGTGGGTTGAAAAATCTATTAAATAAATATGTTTTCTGTCTTCTTTTTTGACCTTTGCCTGAAAGCTTTTCTTTGGAGTCTTTTCTTCCGAAAACACAGTACTTCCCTATGAATCTGTCAACCGTAGCTTTAAATATTTACTCAGTTTATCTTCAAGACACCAAAAGCTGCTTCTCTCTTTCTGAAGAATAAAAATGCTTGAACATGTTTTAACTCATCTTTTTATTGTTCATATGCTTCTGAAGACAGGTAGTCTCCTCTGGATGGAGTTATATATCTAAAACTCAGTTTCTGTGGCATTATAGGAGGTACTAGATGGATACTTCTAAAAGAAGTGTAAGGATAATAGGTTTCAACTAAAGAAATGTGATTGTATTTTTAAGAAAAAATTCTCCTCATCTCACTGAAATGGTGAGTTATGAATTGATTGTTTTTAATATGTATGTTTTTAAAAATCAATATTTTAAAACTGATTACAGTGAGCCCCCCCCCCCCACAAAAGTGGAAAAAACACTAATAAAAAAACCCCTCTATTCCTTTTTTTAAATAAATCTGAGAGAACACCTCTCTAGGAATCTCTAGGTCCTTCAAGGTCACTCTATAGTGACACCGGAGGACATAGATATTCCTAAAGAGATTGTATTAATTCATCTGCAAAAGTTAAACATAAACGCACATATATGGAAGAGCACCTGCACATATTTTAAGTAGTGTGTGTTTTTAACTGTTATGGTTTTTTTTGCTGTATTTTAATCTGTTGTTCTTTGCCATCTTGTAAATATGATAGCTAAGAGATGAAAAATAAATGTTTGGACTTTGGAAAGAAACAATGTAATAACATCAATGAGTTTAATGAAATGGAATAAAGAAATACAGTCTAGCCTCCTCCTACCTGGTCAGAAGAAGTAAGAGGTCTGACAACATTACTCCTTGGGCTCTGCTAGGATCTGCCAGTTGTCACCTCTGTATCTACTTATTCCCTGTATTGGTTTTTAATAAGTCTGACATGGCAACACTTCAGAAATTGAGAAATGACGTCTTGCTGTAACATAATTGAATCTGATGGGGGAAAGAATCAGGAAATGTTATGAGTGGGGGGCAAGGAGTGGACCTTTAATTGCAATTAGGGGAACCTACTCAGAGAAATTTCAGGAGTGGAGCTGTTCTGATGGATGGATCAGACTCAATATGTGCATGAGGAATTGGTGAAACTATAGATGCACACGTGCCGCTTGGGACTTTTTGTAACAATGCATTTCATTTTTTTAAAACCCATCAGGGTGAGAATAATAAGTGGCAGCTGGAGTAGATAGTGCTGGACTATAACTGAAACCTTGGCTGCCATTGATTATAGTCATACTTCTACGCTGATCACATAATGCAGCTTGAAGGCAATTTGACACTGCAGTAGCTACAAAAGGCATACTGCCAATGTGTGCTGCAGCACGGATTACACAGGATGGAGCACATTCAAAGTTCTATGCAAGCCATATAACACGCTGCAGTTGATCCAGGTATATCCCACATCCAGACATAATTCTCTCTGCAAAATGTGGAGCACATTGTTGACACCGGCCTCTGCTGAAGCACAGTAAAGAACCCAGAATGTGGGTTGCCAATACCCTAAGGACATGGCTGGGCACAGGGTACTAATCAACCCCATGGGAGAAGGAATTGGTTACTCCTACTGCTGCTGGTTTCCCTTTCCCCGCACCCCGTATGTCTCTGGTGCACTGATATGTATCACTCTGGGAAAGAGGAGGGCTACAAAATGGTTTGAGGCCAGGTTCTGTCGTTAATGTAATAATCACCTTCTTGGCTTCAAACTGGTTCCAGACCTGTCAATTTAATCACCTACGGAGCAAAACCAGTCCCACTGAAAACAGTTCCGAGATGGATTATAATGTCTGTGTAGAAGTGCCCTAAGGATGAACTTGACTTTCTGTTTCCTAGTCTCTCTAACCCCATTTCATCTGAATCCTGGCAGAAGAATTTGCACTGTCAATCTTTTCTCTAATAGCTGCATGTTCCTTCTCATGTTTCTATTTGATTTGTTTCCTTGCAGTTATTGTTGTGCTTTCCACCTTGTTTATCTGTAGTTTTCACAGTGTTCATGTAGTAGATTCAATATGTTTTCAGCAAGGGATTTCAGTTAAGATGATTACAGGTAGTTGCTCGAGTACAATGCTAGTGGACAAGATTAACACATGGGAATTTTTTATATGAAATAAGGCTTACACACATTCATTTTTAGTAGAAAGTATTAAGCTACAAGTTATATTGTAAATTACACAGTTTCTTGTATTTTAGGTGCAGGGATTATATTTGAGTGTTGAATTAGAGTAAACCTTCCTTGTCTTCTTATATGAAAATTGCAAAAAAAAAAAAAAAAGAGAAGATTTTGTCACCATTTAATATAAAACCTTTGGGAAACATTAGGTTACAAGTAATTCACATTTATATTAAGGCATGATTTGAAAGGCTTAATAATAAAATTAGAATTTGAAATACTTTTCCAATAGTCTGAACTAGGTCTTTCATTTTCAAAAATGCATAGGAAAGAGTGGTCTATGTTAATGTGTGCTATATAAAATATATTATAAATATATTAAAAGAAAGGGTAACATTTGGATTTTATTCATCTCTGCTTATTATTAAAAGTTATTCACTGGATAATTATGCTACGAGGTGTTGAATGTTGTCTCTTATGCTAAAAACGATTCAAGGGTAAAAGAAAGATTTCATTGTATAAAAATGGTTTCTGTTCTAACAAATTCTGCTATCTTATCTCCAGCCCAATGTGTGATAATTATGTTTCAGGAAATAAAAAAATCAGCTTGGAAAAGTGATTTTTGCGCTATAAATTAGAACTATTTTGAAGATAAGGAAAGCTCAACATTGTCAAGTCAATCCTCATTAATTTTGCCTATTTACACTAAAATATCAACCATTACCACCACCACCAACTGAAGCAGGAAACAACAACAAAACAATGGAAAAACAATGAATAAAATGTTACAAAATGAGTAAATATAAACAAAAAATCCAATTAATATGATGAGCAAAGCAAAAATACGTAAACAAATGCAAAGTTGCCTGTAACATCTCCAAACACTAGGTCACTTTAAAAGTAGAAACTGAAGATATGTTAAAAGGTTAAGGACCATACACATTATATAGTCCATACACATATTTAATAAATAATGATAAATATATTATATTTCTATCCTGCCACCATCTCCCCGAAGGGCCAACAAAATACAGTGAAGTGCCACATATAGATAATACATAAATTTAAATTAAATTTAAAATGATAAAAACCACAGAATTGTAACCACATACATACATAATTACAATGTAAAACATTAAAATTCATAAAATGCAGTCATAGCTGTGGATAAAAACAAGTTGTTTCAATTGACATAGCCTAGCTGACGTAATCCTCTTTAATCTTTAAAAAGCTATGTAAGATCAAAGTCTTGCTTAAAGAGCCATGTTTTTAAGCTGGAACGGAAGGCTTGATGCAAAGGGGCTAGCCTGATCCCTCTAGAGAGGGCATTCCAGAGCCAGGGCGCCACCACCGAGAAGGCCCTCACTCTCGTCCCCACCAACCGTATTTGAGACGGTGGTGGGACCAAGAGAAGGGCCTCCCCAGCAGACCTCCATATCCGCACCGGTTTATAGAAGGAGATGCAGTTTCAGAGGTAGGTTGGACCCGAAGCATATAGGGCTTTATAGATAATCACCTGCACTTGGAGCCGAAATTGGAGCCAGAAACTTGTCGGGAGCCATTGGAGCTGCTTTAGGAGGGACATGGTGTCCTCTCTAAAGCTTGCCCCACTGTGACCAAGTCAGGCTTTTCAAGGTACAGTCACAGCTGATGTACAAGTTTTAATTGTGCGAAGGCCCTCCCAGCCACCACCGACACCTGAGCTTCGAGCATTAGCGATGAATCCAAAAGGACCCCCAGACTGTGGACCTGTGTCCTCAGGGGGAGTGTGACCCCATTGAGCACAGGTTGCCACCTTATACCCCGATATTTGCGGGAGATACGTTCCAAGACCCCTGTGGATACGTGAAACAGTGGATACCATTGAATAGCATAGGTAAAGGTTCTCCCCTGACATTAAGTCTAGTCGTGTCTAACTCTGGGGATTGGTGCTCATCTCCATTTCTAAGCCGAAGAGCTGGCGTCTGTAGACACCTTCAAGGTCATGTGGCTGGTATGACTGCATGGAGTGCCATTACCTTCCCGCTGGAGTGGTACCTATTGACCTACTCACATTTGCATGTTTTAGAACTGATAGGTTGGTGGAAGGTGGGGCTAACAGTGGGAGCTCACCCCACTCCTCAGATTTGAACCGCCAACCTTTTGGCCAGCAAGTTCAGCAGCTCAGCGGTTTAACCTACTGTGCCACCAGGGGCCACAAACAATTTGGGAGGGAATTACATTTTGGAGCATGGGTAAGTGAAACTGAGGATATTGAGTCCATAGATAAGGGGGTTGTACTGCACTCTGAAATAAACACGAGACCTTCATGATGTAAAGTTTGAAGTAACATTTGTTGATGATAGTATATTATTTAGGGTCGTGTAAACAAAAGAGATTGTAAAAAGCCCTAGAAACATCTCTTTAATCTGTGAGAATAGGCTCTAAAATGGAAATAAAAATTCCATAAAAATAAATGTTAAGTGATTAGGACAAAACATTCAAAACTTCACATATACACTGTTGTGATCAAAGAGGTCATGATTTATATCTCTTTAACAACTCACTGTGTGGCTGCTGAAAAAAAAATCAAGATGGCAAAATTGGAAAAGGAATCAGAAATCATACTGTCAACATCATATTGTTTTTTTAAAAATCTATGAGACCATAACTGGAATACTATGTACTGTTCTGGTCACTGCACTAAGAAATGGAAAATGTATAGAACAGGGTAACAAAAATGCTCAAGGGATAAAACTGTGCATGTCTCATAATCCTAGAGCTCAAAGTCTTTCACTGAAACTGAATGGTAGGAGATTCAGAAAAAAAGTATACAGAATATTTATAGAAAGCACACTGTCCAGATATACTGATGTTTGCCCACTTGACTTTGAAAAAGCAGTGGGTGTGGCGGATGTGACTAGCATGCCTTTTCTTATGTTCCTACATAAAATCAAATGTTGGACAAAAAGAAAATGAAAAAAATCTGTGGATTTTGAAGGAAATTTAAAAGCTAAAGAGAAAAATAAAAATGATCGAAAAATAAATAAGCTTGGAAAGAGTGTGGGCGCCTTCTTGGTGTAGGGAATAAGCTGCAAAAGATGGACTTCGTCTCTTGCTGGGAGAAGGTTCCCATATCTAAACTAAAAGTAAAAATAAAGTCCCACAGGAATCCAAAAAAGGAAGTACATCTATGTTTGAGTTCCATGTTAATATAGAGCGTCATTTGGGCCTTTTCTGTAACACTCTTGGTTCTGTCATACTGTGCATCCAAATTGATTGAAAAGTTCCAGATTTTGTTCCTGTTCTTTCTAATTTTATGTTTGGCTAAAATAAAACAACTTTGGGGAATTGATACAAAATTCTCTTATTGTAGCAGGAACTGATAGAAAACATTCTGGGATAAACAAAACATATATGGAGTGGTAAAATAAAATCAGAAGGAAATGTAGCAAAAGTTGGGAATGGCTACTCCTTTTAACCAGTATAGTGTTGTGCTTCTCCTGGTGCTTTTTGGAATATGTCCAAGTTAAATATTGTGTTTGTGGTGATAAATCAGGCTACCATTAGGACTGCAGAAACATTTTTCAGGAATGAAAGGCTTAAGCATTACATATAATGCAGTCTTCTGCCTATATTAAACACAATAAAATCATTTGGAGGGGTCTGTCCAAGGGCTCATATTTATTGGAAGGTGCAGATGACTGTCTTTGAGGAATATTTTATTTTGGAGTTTTGCTCTGGCAGAGGTTGAATTGTACGACCCTTGAAATCTTTTTCAACTCTATGGTTCTATTATTTATATTTGGGCTAGCAATATGTCAAACCCCTAAAGTTTTGAGAGTAATTAGCCCCTGAGCATATCAGAATACAAACAAAATTTGCAGAAAAGACATTGTTTATGGATGTTAGCTTGAGTCACACCTCTATAATAGTATATTTTAAATACTTTTTTTAAGAACACAAGTAGCTGTTCATGTTCACTTGCCCCACTTTGATACTATAGGAGGTAAGCCTACTTTTAGCCCAATGAAATAAGCTTTAAAAAGAGAATAGATGTTTATTGACTATTCCAAAGCCTTCAACTGCGTGGATCATAATAAACTGTGGCATGTTCTTGGTGGTATGGGGATACCAAGTCACCTTGTCTGTCTTCTGAGAAATCTGTATAAAGACCAAGCAGCCACAGTAAGCACAGATCATGGAACAACAGACTGGTTCAAGATTGGGAAAGAAGTACGGCAGGGCTGCATACTTTCACCCTACCTGTTCAACTTGTACACAGAACACATCATGCAACGTGCGGGGTTTGACGAATCCAAGGCCGGAGTTAAAATTGCTGGAAGAAACATTAACAACCTTGGGTATGCAGATGATACCACTCTGATGGCCGAAAGAGAGGAGGAGCTGAGGAGCATTATCACCAAGGTGAAAGAGGAAAGTGCAAAAGCTGCATTTAAACATCAAGAAAACCAAGATCATGGCAACCAGACTGATTGATGACTGGCAAACAGAGGGAGAAAACGTGGAGGCAGTGACAGACTTTATATTTCTAGGTGCGAAGATCACTGCAGATGCAAACTGCAGCCAGGAAATCAGAAGACATTTACTTCTTGAAAGAAGAGCAATGGCCAACCTCGACAAAATAGTGAAAAGCAGAGACATCACACTGGCAATGAAGGTCTGCATAGTCAAGTGGATGTGAGAGCTGGGCCATAAGGAAGGATGAGCGAAGGAAGATAGATGCCTTTGAACTTTGATGCTGGAGGAAAATCCTGAGAGTGCCTTGGACCGCAAGAAGATCCAACCAGTCCATCCTCCAGGAAATAATGCCCAGCTGCTCACTGGAGGGAAGGATATTAGAGGCAAAGCTGAAGTATTTTGGCCACATCATGAGAAGACAGGAAAGCTTGGAAAAGATCATGATGCTGGGGAAAATGGAAGGAAAAAGGAAGAGAGGCTGACCAAGGGCAAGATGGATGGACGATATCCTTGAAGTGACTGGCTTGATCTTCAAGGAACTGCGGGTGGCGACGGCTGACAGGGAGTTCTGGTGTGGACTGGTCCATGAGGTCACGAAGAATCGGAAACGACTGAACGAATGATGAAGAAGAAGAAGAAGAAGGGTTATTAAGTGGGAGTACATTCCACCTTCTGCTATGATCTGGATTCTTCAGTCCATCCATCATATAAGGCCAAAAATCCTTGAGGGCACAAATAGGGAAGGCAAATTCTTCTGTCTGTGATCATTTAATCATCCTTAACTCTCAAGAGTTTTGTAAGCACAATAAGTACTTACAAATCCTCTCTCTGTGTTCCCAAGTAAATGTGTATAAAAGGGACTGCATATAGCTTTTGGTATTTCTAAGGGGCTTCAGCTACAATAGCCAGTTTACATTTTTTGCATGCATTTTTGGTCATTTAATATACTTTTGATTGATCATTCCTGATGGCACTTAACTACCCAAGAATCCTGATCAGGCATCCTCAAACTGTGGCCCTGCATTTTTTTTGGCCTCCAACTCCCAGAAGCCCTTGCCAGCTTGTTCAATGGCCAGGAATTTGGGAGTTGGAGGCCCAAACAGCTGGAGGGCCACAGTTTGAGGATGTCTGGTCTTGATGGTCCAGTTTCCCTGCTCATTTGTGTGAGTGTGAGTATGTGTGCATGGAATATGACGGTTTCAGGCCATCTGCCCTCATCACAAGGCGTCGGAGTCCCCTCTTGCCCCCTTTTTGAGGGTCCATGTTACAACACTGATTATGACCAAGGGGCTCTAGGAATTGTTGTTTAAAAAAGTAAGTTCTCCAAGCTCTGTGAAAAATTGTAGATGATACTGAGTAGTAATATTGAATTAATATTCTCTAATTGAAATTCTGATTACTTTCATGCCACCAATTACAGCAACGCAATGAATTTCATGAACTTTGTTATTAATGAACCCCCATTTGTGAGTTTCACTCTTATGGATTTGACTATTCATGGATTTTATTTACATGTTCTTTCTAGGCATCCCTAAATCTATCATTATGACTCTATTGGTTAACTTATGCTGTTATGCTGAAGGATTGAAAAATTTCTAGAGAGAACCTTCTCTAAGTTATTATAGATGCCCCATCATGATTCTTATGTTTAGTGTCCACTGAAGGACTTAAGAGATTCCTAGAGAAGTGTTTCTTCCAACAAAAATATAGGGTTTTCTTATTCACTTTTCCCCACTTTTGCAGGGCTCCTATACTCCTAACCAGGGTGAATGTGTAGGGCTGGTTATATTTAACTTATTATTTTATCTAGCAGATGTAGATACTGTGAAGAAAACAAATTATTAAGTATATCAATTGTGCCAAAAATTATTGGGTAATGAACCAAGGAATTAGAATTTGCAGTGCCAACTCTGAAGACAGGCTGCCATGCAGGTGTAGTTATAAAATATGTCTAAATTTTGGCTGGTCATTATAGTACCAGTAAATAGGCTGGATTTGGCTCACATCACAAGAATAAGCAATCAATATATATTCTCAGTTTTTAGAGTGCCAATTAAAAACATTCTCAAGTTTATGCCAAACATTGTTGTTGGTTTTCAACTCAAGAGATTGCAGAATAGTTGATGGCCCTAGCTATTGCTTCTATTCTACAAAATACAAAGGTCTCAGACAAGTAACATATTCCCGTGTTGCATCCTCTTTCTGAATGTCACATTGCCGCACCACTCTTTTTACTTTATTTATGCCACCGAAAGCCTATTTCTGTTCAGAAGAGTTCGTTGTAATTTACATGTAACCCTAGGCAGTCTCCATTCAAGCATCTTAGAGGGATAGGTTTGCTGAATTTCAGAAGTGGTCTACAAACTAATCTCTAAGACGCAGTAAGTCACATTTCAGAAGAAACATGAAGTTCTTGTTAGCAAAATGTTATTTTTGTAGCTTGAGACTAGAAGCAGACATTTGAAAAGGTGGCCTTTAAACCTCCTTCACCAGTAGCGGTATCTTTTGCTTTTGTGGTCAGATTTCTTCACAGGACAGTGATTGGAATTTTACTTGATAACATAGGTTTTTTTCTGCCACAGATGCAAAAGAAGCATGCTGTTTAGTTTTGATTTCTTTTTGCCCTGAATGATGATGACAACTAGTTGAAATTTTGCTTTCTAAAAACAGATGAAGATAAAAGTTCTTTGCTTTTTAAAAGGTCTTTCATTTGAATTATATATAGCCTTTCTTGTATTGAGTTTAAAATAGCTTTTCAAAATATTTTGGCTATTTAAAAATATTAAAAAGGATTGCACCATTCAGAAAAGATTTTTAAACTCCAGTTTCCTTAAATATTTAAATAGGGAATGTACATAGGATCCAGAGCTACCATATTAAAGGGGAAAGCAGCAACACCCAAAACATCCCTCCAACCTCCCCCTGCAACCAACAAAAAGTAAAATAGCCATTGAGCCAATTAGAGCACAGGGTTGCGATTATTATGTGAGAAATACAAAAATACTTAAACTGGAACTAAAAAAAGGGGGGCGGGGCAACTATTATGCAATGGCAACTATTATGCAATGAAATATGATAGTCCTTTGACTGAGGCTGCATGTACACTGCAGAATTAATGCAGTTTATCACATTTTAACTGCCATGGCTCAATGGGAGTTATATGTTAATGAGGCACTAGCCCTCTTGGGCAGGGAAGGCTAAAGACCTTGTAAAATTACAACTCCCATGATTCTAGAGCAGTCGTTCCTAACTTGTGGTCCATTGACCACCAGTAGTCCCCAAGAACTAAAATATGGTCCGTGATCTCACCATTATTACATTGTTGCAATAAGAGCGTCTGGTCTTGCGAAGCCCTCTTTTAGTGCCAAGGCAATGGAATGTCAGGAGAGAAGAGGCTGACTACCCTTGAAAGGCGTGACAACAAGCCTCCTGACTGCTGCTTCTCCTCCTCCTCTCCACATTCCATGTGCCACCTGGAAGCGGGGCGCCTTGGTGTCTTTGTTTATAGACCTGTTCCTGGGGTTATTTGGGGTGTTGATTCAGAAAATTGCATTGGATAGACCACACCAGCTCTAGAGTATTAAATATGGTTTTCTTTGGGCGAGCAGATGGCGATTACTGGATGGCATGGAGCCTCCAGTGGCCAAGGGGATAAAAGCCTCGTAACTTGAAGGTTGGGTTGCTGACCTGAAAGCTGCCAGGTACGAATCCCACCCGGGGAGAGTGCGGATGAGCTCCCTCTATCAGCTCCAGCTCCATGCGGGGACATGAGAGAAGCCTCCCACAAGGATGATAAAACATCAAAACATCCGGGCGTCCCCTGGGCAACGTCCTTGCAGACGGCCAATTCTCTCACTCAAGAAGCAACTCCGGTTGCTCCTGACACGAAAAAAAAAACAAAAACTGGATGGCATATGTTCTGTATCAGAAACTAGAGCTGATGTGGTCTATCCAATGCAATTTTCTGATTCAGCACCCCAAATAACCAAACCAGATCTAAAGTTGACCAAAAATTGATTCGTAACTCTTTTGGTACTAGTGTTGGAGAGTGGTCCCTGGTCAAAGTGGTCTCTGGTTAAAAAAAGGCTGGGAACCACTGTTCTAGAGCATCGAGCTATGACAAACTGCACTCATTCTGCAGTGGAAATGCACCCTGAGCTGAGAAATTGATAGATTTTTCAGTTTTTCCTCTTCTGTATTTCCGCTGAATGCGGTTTAAATCCACTTTAACTGCCATGGTTCAGTGTTATGAAATCCTGGAAGTTTTAATTTAGCAAATTCTTTAACCTTCTTTCTAAAAGAATGTTAGTTCCTTGCTAAACTACAAATTTCAGGATTCCATCGTATTGAGCCATGACAGTTAAAGTGATGCCAAGCTGCATTAATTCTACAGTGTAGTGTACCCATTCAAATATTTCCATTCCAGCTGGTTGTGATAATACATGCAATAATTTGTGGCTCAGTTACATGCTTTGTATCTGCACAACAAGAGATGTATGATATTTGGAACTGGTGCCCAAGGATTCTTTTCCTTTTGATTCCTGCCTTTTGGATAGTAAACAGAAAGATAAGAATTGTCTTTGTGTTTTTATTGATGTGCTGGAAGTTTCTCTGGAAGCCTTCCCAGCTGAAGACCAGGGCATTCCATGCCATTCATTAATTCATCCCCAGCCTTCTGTCAGCTACATTTCCGATAAGCTCCAAGGAAAGACATGAATGTGGAAGTGGCTTCCTACTGCTGCTCTTAACAATTTGTATTCAGATGGTATAAAATTAACTAAACTGAACAAACCTACCTCTGGGAATTTAATTCCCCTTTGAATCCGTGTAACATCATGACCATTTCAAAAATTTTTTAACAACAAACTCCCTAATTAAATACATGTTATGTGGGAGGCCAGCTTAGCCAGGTGGTTCCTTTGTGGTGATAACAATATTTTGTGTGATGTACTTTTTTTGGCTTGGTCCTGTATGTCTTGCCAATCAATTTAATTGGATGGAGGTCAATTAAGAAACTACAATTAAAAATTAGCATCATAAACAGCTGTTGTACCTTTAATAATTGTGCAGGAGAGGGCATTTCAGAAGGTGTAGGTTATAATTTACCTGCTGGAATTCCTTCTTCCACATACCTATTAAAGCACAAACAGCCTTCTCCTCTTTTTCTACGTGGCAATCTTAACAAAAATTTCATAGGCATGGGGACTTCTTTCAGAACCATAGATATCATTAATAATTATTATTGAGAGTTGAAGACTGGAAATTTAATAGAAATCTATACCAGTGAAGCAATTTTTCATGGGTTGTGTGTGTTCATGTGTGTATGGTGATTTTGGTTTTGCTATTCTTAGCATTATCCACCAGGGGGTATTACAGTTTAATACAGTCTGCTGCAATCTGACTCAAAAGTCCATCTTTTTCTTCTTCTGTGAATGATCTTCAACCTTTGAAAAAATACACAAGAGGAACTATCTTTTCTATGAGAAATAGAAATGCACGATTAGGCAATACCTTTACTAGGATGAATGAAAGTACCATAAAGGTATGCAAGCTTTTGAAACTCTTTTGAATTTCAACAGAAAGGAGGATTTTGTTCGTGAAAATGAACAAAATCTAGCTACCAGTATTAAAAAACCCTCTAAAATAAGTGCAATAAAAAGAACAACACTCTGAAAACAGGTGAATCTCAGACATGAAGCAATCAGGGCCAGCTAACACCTCCCAACAAAGGATTTCACCAACCAGGAAGCAGCCAGGCCTTGAGCTGCAAGGCCAATAAATGCTAATCAAGGTGATTAATTGCAACATTCACACTTGCCTCCAACAGACAAGAGTTCTTTCTCCCACCCTGGATCTTCCACAGCTATATAAACTTCTCTTGCTTAGTTTCCAATATACCTCACAACCTCTGAGGATGCTTGCCATAGATGTGGGCAAAACGTTGGGAGAGAATGCTTTTGGAACATGGCCATACATGTCGGGAGGAAAACAAGACAAGTGACGACTGCCCCGATCCTCCTCCCTTGATCTTCAGGCTGTCCTCTTGGCATTATGCCAGGAGGAGACAGGTGACGACCAAGAGCACTCCGGAGGGCTCTCAGCCTCTCCATGGCCATTCTCTCAGGCCATTCTCTTGGCATAATTACAGGACTGCTCGTACCTTATGCCAGGAGGAGGGCGAGACAGGAGGTGGCTGAGAGTGCTCAAGAGGGCTCTCAACTGCTGCATGCCTTCCTCCCTTGTCCTTTCTGCATAAGGATGTGACGGGCAACTGTGTCTTTATTCTAAGAGGACAGGGGAAATGAGGAGGGCCTGAGGTAAGCACTCAGGGGCCACATCCCGCCCCCGGGCCTTAGTTTGTCCATGCATGCTTTATGGTATCAAGAGAGAAACCGGGGGGGGGGGGGGAGGGAGAGAGAGAGAAAGGGATGAAGGGAGAAACTTTTTTCTGTTATTGTTTTTGGTAGTTTTCAGGTGACATTAAAGGAAGGAAGATGCAACTGGAAATGTCTCTACAATATTTTAGTGACAATTCACATTGCTTCATAGCCACAAAGCCGCTTTGAGTCTCCTTTGTGGAGAGGAAAAAGTGGGGTAATAATATAATAATAATAATAACTTTATTTTTATACCCCGCCCCATCTCCCCGAAGGGACTCGGGGCGGCTTACATGGGGCCTTGCCTGATAAAACAATCAAATATCAAAACACAGCAATAAAACAGTTATCCAATAAAAACATCAATTACAGTAAAAACAATCGTTAAAATCAACATAAAACATACAATATTAACACTGGAGACTAATTCATAGAACCCAGGCAACGTGCAACATGTGCCGAAATGGGCCGAAATGGGGAAGGTAATTTCACAGTTAAAATGGACAAAGTGCAATATAGCATTGGCAACACCTCAAGAATGGGGCTATTATAAAATGGGCAGATCGATCAGTCCAACACCAGATTAAGTATCAAAGGCCTTTTGAAAGAGCCAGGTTTTTAAGCTCCTACGGAAGGAGAGGAGGGTGGGGGCCTGCCTGATCTCTCTAGGAAGCGAGTTCCAAAGCCGGGGGGCCATGACGGAGAAGGCCCTCTCTCTCGTCCCCACCAACTGCGACTGCGAGGGTGGTGGGAGCAAGAGGAGGGCCTCCCCCGACGAGCGAAGAGAACGTGCGGGTTCGTAGGGGGAGATGCGGTCTCTAAGGTAGGTGGGTCCCAAACCGTTTAGGGCTTTGTAGGTGATAACCTGCACCTTGAATTGGGCCCGGAAAGTAAACGGCAGCCAGTGGAGCTCCTTAAACAGAGGCGTTGAACGTGCCCTGTAATTCGCTCCAGTTAGAAGCCTGGCTGCCGATTGCTGTACTAGTTGTAATTTCTGGGCCGTCTTCAAAGGCAGCCCCACGTAGAGCGCATTGCAATAGTCCAGTCTAGAGGTAACTAAGGCATGGACCACCATGGTCAGATCAGACTTCTCGAGGTATGGTCGCAGCTGGCGCACAAGTTTTAGTTGTGCAAAGGCCCTCCCGGCCACGGCCGACACCTGATCCTCAAGCGTCAGCCCCGAATCCAGGAGGACCCCCAAACTGCGGACCTGCGCCTTCAGGGGGAGTGCGACCCCGTCAAGCACAGGTTGCCACCCAATACCCCGATGGGCCGCATGACTGACCTGGAGGACCTCTGTCTTGTCAGGATTAAGTCTCAGTTTGTTCACCCTCATCCAGGCCAACACAGCGGCCAGACACTGGTCCAGAATCCGAGGGGCTTCCTTGGATTTAGGTGGAAAAGAGTAGTAGAGTTGGGTGTCATCCGCGTAGAGATGGCACCGTACTCCAAAACTCCGGATGACCTCTCCCAGCGGTTTCATGTAGATGTTAAAAAGCATGCGGGACAAAATAGAACCTTGCGGGACCCCACAGGTCAATGGCCAGGGGTCCGAGCAGGTGTCCCCCAGCTTCACCAACTGGGAACGACCCTCCAGAAAGGACTGGAGCCACTGGAGTGCAGTACCCCCAAGGCCCATCCCAGAGAGCTGCCCCAGAAAGATACCATGGTCGATGGTATTGAAAGCCGCTGAGATGTCCAAGAGAACCAGCAGGGTCACACTCCCCCTGTCCAGTTCCCTGCGGAGGTCATCCACCAAGGCGACCAAAGCCGTCTCGGTACTGAACCCAGGCCTGAAGCCAGACTGCGATTGGTCCAGAAAATCCGTATCTTCCAAGAATCCCTGGAGCTGAGAGGCAACCACCCGCTCCAAGACCTTGCCCAAGAATGGTAGGTTAGAGATTGGCCTGTAGTTACACGGTATAAATTAACATAATCATAACATTTTTGACTGTTGTCTGATTAGGTTCCAGGACCACCCGCAATAAGTGAAAATCTGTGAAGTAGGGATGCTATATTTATTTTAATATTTATATATTATTTTAGTAATTATACACTATTTTAAGTCTTTATCAACCATTTGTGTGTTGATAAATCACCTCCTTCTCCTCCTGTTGCCCCTTGGGCTCCTTTTCTCTCCCTTTGGCTTCTCCTTCCTCCCTTCCTTAGACTGGAAATTGTAATTTTTTATTATTTATAATAGTCTTTTAAAGTTTATTGAAAAACCACAAAACGGCGAATCCACGAAAAGTGAACCGCGAAGTAGTGGGGGAACACTGTACTTATGTTGGGAGAAAGGTGAGAATATAAATTAAATAAATCAAAATCAGGCCTTGAGATTCCTTTTTTAGGGTTCCCCTTTAAGCCACTCCCATGTTTTCTTGCTGCCGACCTTCCCTTCAATGTTCCCTTCAATTGAGTGGCTTGCTTAGCCACTGCTCTTTTCGTGTTGCAAACCCTTGGGCTCTGTACTCTTCTTTTGAGTCTTTGGCTTTCAGCATCTCAGCCTTATGGACTTTTTTAGTGTTGGCTCTTGGCTTTCTTGGATATGTATTCTTTCAGGACCCTTTTCTCTTCCTCTACTGATTGCTTGACTTGAAGCAGCCTTCTTCCTCCTTTGGATCTTGCTAGGTAGAGTCTGTCTATGTCATTTCTTGGGTGCCGAGCTTGGTTTATGGTAATATTTTTTGGGTTTTTCTTTCCAAGGGGTCCAATTTGGCTTGTGTCTAGTTAATTATGCCTGCAATGTAGTGTACTACAGGCAAGTAATCACTGCCTGGGGCGGTACAGTTCTTTTCTGCTCATTTTTCAACCTTTTTAGTTGTTATTGCCAGATTGTTCATGCTGTCACTGGTTAGTTCAACTTTGACATCCTTGGCCCATTTGGCATTTTGGTTGTAGTTTTTTTGGGTTGTCCTAGATGTTTCTCCAGAACTTGATCAATTTTTCTCTGTTTGGCACTTGTATGTTTCTTTTCACATCTCCACTTACTCTCTGGTAGAATAGTTTCTGGTTGGAGTAGATAAGTTGACTTTGCTTGAATTGAGCAACCCTTGCTTTGAATCTTGCAATCTTCTTTGAAACTGCTACGAGTTGTTGTTTAACTACTTCCAGTGCTTCACTGAGTTTCCTCTTGTCCAAGTTCTATCTCTTAACTAGGTCTGCTTTGATTTTGTCATTTTTCAGCCTTTTCTCCTTCATGCTTTCAGTTTGCTTGCATCTGATTGTAGTTTGCTGATTCTTCTTTTCAGCCTGATTTTTCACTTTGGAGTACCAATTTTTGGTCTTCTTTCTGGGTGATGATTCTTCACTCCTAGCTCTTTAGTAATCACTATTATTTTGGTTATTATTATTATTATTATTATTATTATTATTATTATTACAAATTCTGGGTGGCCATCTGTTGGGTGTGCTTTGATTGTGCTTTTCTTATGTGACAGAAGGGGGTTGGACTTCCACTGAAATACTGTTAATTTTATGTTGGTTAAAATTGTTCTTCATTTTAAATATTGTATTGTTCTTTCTTTCCTTCCTTTCTCCCCCCCCCCTTTTTTTGCACTACAAACGAGAGATGCGCAGTGTGCATAGGGATTTGTTTATGTTTTTTCCAATTAATTTGCACCAACACTCTCCATCCATCTGCCACTGGCCTGGCCCATTTGTCAAATACATTGTGGAAAAAAATTGCCCATGTCTCATATAATATAATATAATATAATAACATTTCCTGGGGCTCCATTAGAAACGTTTGCTTCAAAAAGGGCTCCACAGCTGAAAAAGTTTGAGAACCCCGGCTTTAGGGCATTTAAGTCTATTTTAATGGGAATTTTTAAAAATCTTATACTGTGTTTTTCCAATTTTATTTTAATTTGTTTTATAGAATAGTTACCATTTTTCACCCATCTTTTTATTGTGTTATTCACCAAGGCTCTCAAGATGATGGGATGTGCACTGTGGCTCTTATTGAAGATCTCAACTATTAGGGAAGCTCATGTGGGGAGGAGGCAGTCTTTTAGATGGTTTGGCCCACTGCCACCATGTAGATCGAAACCAGAGAAGGGAATCAGACTGGAAGCTAATGCAGTTATGTAATCTTTTTGATACACATCTGAAAATAGTCTAGTCACCACATTTCTCAATATTTATTACTTATGAATATTTTTCAAGGGCAGCCCCACATAGAGCATGTTCCAGTAGCCCAAATTAATTTGCATGCCTGGAACAGCTACTGCTGATATTTTTAATATCTGATCATAATAAAAGGTAATCTAACTACTATGCTTAATTTTACCACAGATTAAATCTTTCTAGAAATAAGTGTAGCACATTCAATGACTTCTTATATGCTGTTTTCTAATCTGCTGCTTTTGATTGATATTGAGAGAATGAAATCTCACCAAGGAAAAGCTGAAGTTCTTCTCTTGTGTTTATAGCACATGCCAACAAATGAAATGAAATCCTCATGAGCGCAGACCTTAGTGGGTGTTACTCATCTTCATATAGGATAAAACCGCCAAGTGTTTAAGAGATGTTTCTGGAAATGCAGAGTTCATTTGTGTTGCAAATGAACTCATTAGAAAAGGCAACATGATACAGCAAATGCATTTCCTCTTTTGTACCAAACTTCCACACACGCACACACACACCATTTGCATAATGGGACATTATATTTTAGTATTATTGGGAAAGTCTACGTAAGGAGGCAAAGATCAATTCACTCTAGAGTTTGCATAACACAGACTTCCAGACTCTGTCCTTGAGTACTGACATTATTTTCTTCCTCCCCCATTATAAACATTTTCTGTTACTCTGCCTGCAGTGCACTATTGAATCTAAATCTCCTTATTAAATGCTACCCTTTCAAAGTGCCTGCAAAGCAATGCTTCCTTTCTTGACAAAGTACACAGATTCACTTACCCATAGCAGAGTTAAAAGAGGTGTGGAGAATTTCACCAGTTAGAAGCAATGGCTTCAGTGATATATAGGAGATGTCAAGTTAATAGTTCAAGAAACCAGTTAAAGCTGCGTTTAAATGTGAAAACTACTGATAATAATAATAATAATAATAATAATAACTCAAGATCGAACTGCAAAGGCTCTGGCATAAACCAGTATAGGTGGTCCCGGTGCTAATTGGCACACTGCGTGCTGTGCCAAAGCAGCCGGCATTTGGAAACAATAAACATTGACAAAATTACGATCTGTCAACTGCAAAAGGCCAACTTACTGGGATATGCGCGCATCATCTGAAAATATATTACACAGTCCTAAACGCATGGGAAGTGTTCGACTTGTGATTTTGTGATATGAAGTCCAGGATGTCTATCTTGTTTGCTGTGTCATACTGTGTCTTTGTGTCAATAATAATAATAATAATAATAATAATAATAATAATAATAATAATAATGTTTTATTTATAATCTGCTCCATTCTCCCCGGAGGTACTCAGGGCAGCTTACAACAAAATAAAACACAGTGGCAAACACTTAATGCTGGAAATAACATATAACAAATCAAAACACAAGCTCAATAAAAATTATAAAAAGCAACTTAAATAAACAAGACACAATAAAATCATGGAAGTATATAAAATTAACCAAATTAGGTCAATTACTAATGGTCTTTTTAACTACTTCAGTCATACCTGTCATATATAATGATACCTAGTAATATACTTCAAAACAAGTCAAATAGTTGTATCACCAGCACAGCTTTCCTCCTCAGTTGCCACTAGTTCATCTGCAATGTTGCTGCATCAGCAAGTCCATGATTTTTGATGCACTGCAGTAGTATACTGTTCCAATGAGATATGGGAACTGTGATTAAATTGCTCTTTAATTTTGAGGTTCAAAATTCACCTTAAAAACCTCTGCATCCGCACAATTAATTCAGTATACTTGTAATCTTGTCTAGGTTCTTCATAGTTGTCCTTAAAATTCTTCTTATTTCTTGACTACAGTATCCATTTGGATTAATGACTGAGCCAAGGTATGGAAAATCTCTGTTGTATTGCTTGCATGCTCATTAGGATTCCATTGCCCTATCATATTCTATTATTTATTTATTACAACATTTATATCCCGCCCTTCTCACCCAACAGGGGACTCAGGAGAACTTATATCTGTTGGTTAAGTTTGATTTTTTGTGAGTTGAGAGAAGGCTTGTTTAAGGGGTCATTGGTGTTCTGTGGTTCTATTGTGTGTACATCCAAGTCCTGTACCTGAGCACATAGTCCCTGTAAGTCTGCCTTCCTCTTTCCTGTAGCCTCCCACCTTATTGAGCGTTCCTGTCTTTTCCAATGAGCCATGTCACCTTCTGGCATGTCCAAAGTACAATAGCCTGAGTGTAGTCATGTTGGCTTCAAGTTCAGACTTGATTTGCTCTCAGATCTCAATAGACACAAATACATTATATTTGCCCTTCTAAACTGCTGAATCATTTCAGGCTGGAGTTGTTTATGCCAAGCAGTCTCAATTATGTTTAAACTTAAGAGTTTTCAGGTGTCAGTGAAAGCTGGTTACTCCATGAAATTTTAACAGAGGTGTTACCTGAGAGGCTTTTGTATCTGGGAGTGATCATTTATCAGGCGATACTTTAAGAAACGTGTTAAATTCTTCTGTAATTAAAAATTCACAGAGGTGAAAAGATACCTTGTAAATGTTTTATTTTCTTCTGGTTGAGGAACAATTTCAAAAGTTCTAATATTTCAAGTTTAGAAATAAATGTATGGGAGATGACGCTTTAAAAAGCCTAGCATTTATTCTCACCTTATATATGAACAACAAAATGGAGAACTGTCATTGTTAGTACATTTTCACCACTATAAAAAGTACATATATATTTATAGAGCTCAGATTTTTAAAATTATTATTGTTGGTAAGAAGCAGATCAAAAAAGAAACAGGAATGTCATATGGATGGTAATGTGTTTATATCCCCTTTCAGAAGTTAATTTTCACTGAATAAGAGTCCCAGCCGTCAGGTGTAATTGTTTTTTTTTAAAGCAAATCATAATCTGTCATTTAGTCTAAGAGCACCTGTCTATCAGTATTAAACAAACTGTGATGCCACTTTACACTGCTGTAAAATGAATCCCTAGGCTCCCCTTTACATGTGTGAGAAAGAACTACTGCTAGGCTACCCTAGTGTTATGCCTAGGAAGCATTTCTTGAAGGAGTAAATTAACAGTTATCTGAAGCTTTGGAAGATTTAGACAGTGTGTTTTCCTGAGCAAGGTAAATTGGCTGCATTCACTTGCCACTGAAGGTGCCCTTACTTTGGATATCCTTTGAACTCCTGAAGGAATTCCTGAAATAGTTTTAAATCTGAATATTGTCAGGGTAAGGTCATTTTACATAAAATGTATTTTGTGCACTAAGCACATTAAGAGTGCATCTCTAGCTACTATTTATTTATTTATTTATTTATTTACAGTATTTATATTCCGCCCTTCTCACCCCGAAGGGGACTCAGGGTGGATCACATTATAACACACATAGGGCAAACATTCAATGCCCATAAACACATCAAACAGAGACTGAGAGACACACACGCAGAGGCAAGTTAACTTTCTTCTGAGGGGATGTTCAATTCTGGCCACAGGGGGGAGCAGCTGCTTCATCATCCACACTGACGGCACTTCCTCATACCAGGTCGTAAATTAGTTAATCTTGCCTCCCCACTTTTATTAGTGGTACCTTATCTCCTACTTGATAGATGCAACTATCTTTCGGGTTGCTAGGTCAGCAACGAGCAGGGGCTATTTTTTTTTATTTTTAATTGACGGGTGCTCACCCCGCCACGGGCTGGCCTCGAACTCATGACCTCATGGTCAGAGTGATTTAAGGCAGCTGCTCAACAGCTGCGCCACAGCCCGGCCCCCCAAAACTACATGTTTTGACTACCAGAATAAAGTAGTCCTTTGCTGCCCAGAGTCCCTTCGGGGAGATGGTGATGGGATATAAATAAAGTTTTATTTATTTATTATTTATTAATTGCTGTGTTGTGAGAGAAAAAGAAATAACTGTAATTTGTAAATACAGTCATCCCTCTACATTTGCAGTTTCGACTATTGCAGATCTGATTACTTATGAATTTGATAAAACAAATTCTATCTCAGAGCCTTTAGGTCCTCCAGTGAAAGAAGAAAGTGAAAGAAGAAAGTGCAAAAGCTGGGTTGCAGTTAAATGTCAAGAAAACCAAGATCATGGCAACTACACCTATTGATAACTGGCAAATAGAGGGAGAAAACGTGGAGACAGTGACAGACTTTATATTTCTAGGCATGAAGATCACTGCAGATGCAGACTGCAGCCAGGAAATCAGATGATGTTTACTTCTTGGGAGGAGAGCAATGGCCAACCTTGACAAAATAGTGAAGAGCAGAGACATCACACTGGCAACGAAGGTCCACAAAGTCAAAGCAATGGTATTCCCCATAGTAACATATGGATGCGAGAGCTGGACCATAAGGAAGGCTGAGTGAAGGAAGATAGACGCTTTTGAACTCTGGTGCTGGAGGAAAATCCCGAGAGTGCCTTGGACCGCAAGAAGATCCAACCAGTCCATCCTCCAGGAAATAATGCCCGGTTGCTCACTGGAGGGAAGGATAGTAGAGGCAAAGCTGAAGTATTTTGGCCACATCATGAGGAGACAGGAAAGCTTGGAAAAGATCACGATGCTGGGGAAAATGGAAGGAAAAAGGAAGAGAGGCCGACCAAGGGCAAGATGGATGGACGGTATCCTTGAAGTGACTGGCTTGACCTTGAAGGAACTGGGGGCAGCGACGGCCGACAGTGAGCTCTGGCGTGGACTGGTCCAGGAGATCACGAAGAGTCGGAGACGACTAAACGACTGAGCAGCAGCATAGAGAGCATGTCTCTAGGAATCTCTAAATTCTCCAATGAGAATTCTCCAATGAGATTCTGTGATCAGCTTCCAGCAGATGACCATAAAGTCATGATAGAAAACCTAGAAATTCCCAGACAGCTGTTCTCTTAGGTTAAAAAAAAGCAATTTCTTTATTTGTGTGTGTGTGTGTGTGTGTTTTTTTTTTTTTTTTTACTTTTACGAGGTCCTGTGCCCCTAACCTTAGTAAATGTGGTGCTCTGACTGTAGTGCAACAAAGAGCATAAAACCTTTTTTTGCAGAGCTCAGGGCTATCAAGACTATCTTTTGTCATTGGGTAATTACTAATTATGATTCCATAATAATTAGAATAATTAAAGCCAAGGATGCCACGTGCATTAAAAAAATAAAACTCTACAATTATGGGTTTATGACCTTACCAAAAGGAAAATCTAAGCCTTTCCCCTTGAAATATGCTACATGTCCTGAATGCTGAGTCAACATTATTTCTATAGCTGAAGGATTTATTTAATTGGATTTTGTTCTACTAATTCAAACATTTTTTCTTGTGTTTTACTTGACCTTGTAATATTTTCAAGTCTAATTTTAATATTTTTGCTACTTCAGTTCTGACTGTCTTTTTAGGTTATGAAAACTGTATGCATATATGATTTGAGGAATGACTGAAAGTATTTTTATTCCAGAAGAAATATGCAGTTGTGCCTAATCTTATGATCAAGTATATAATGGTTTTATAGTTATATATCTGAAACATTTAACCTTGAAAAAGGTTAAATATTTTAGAAGGGAGACAGTATATTCATTTAACTGTTCCTCACTGTGAAATATAACTTTCTTGCTTGAATGGTGTCCATGGGAGCAATAGTTGTATCGCTGAAAAGTAAATATTACTGATTTATGTCTTTCTGCATATTCAAAACATTTAACAGTATCTTGGACCCATCTTGTCTAATATTCTCTAATAATGGTGTTTTCAGGAATGTTACAACAACAGCAGCACTATGTGTGTCTTATGTTTGTGTGTGGACATATCTGAATGACATTTCAGGACCTCATAAGATGGCCTTTTGTAAAGCAGGGGAGAGCGGGGGGAAATTATGGGTCAGTGTAGGGAACTGGCTGGTTGTGTCCTGTACCATTGGGATCCATGCCATCCCTTCCCCTGACATTTCCCCAGTGTTTCCTGCTTCCTCTTCAGTTCCTCTGCCTTTTTTGAATGAGAAATGGGGTGTATACAATGTTTCCCCGCTGTTTCCCACTTCCTCTTCGGCTCCTTTGCTTTTTTTGTAGGGTCTTTGGACTGCAATAAAATGTTGTTGTTGTTGTATGAGGAGACAGGTGTACATGCAACTCCTCTGGGCTCTGTTTCTCTCTACTGCTGCAACGCTGCCGGCACAGAGCCCCACTGAGCCCCATCGGAAGTCTTCCTGCATCATGTGATGGGTTCTAGGGACTCAGTACGGGCAGCACAGAGAAGAAGGGAGAAGACACTCCTCTGCCTTCATCTGATGAGGCCATCAGTCATTGCCTATAAGGCAAATATTGGAAGTGGTTAGGAATGAGGTGGTTTTTAGCTGTTATCATCTGAGCCTCGGTGCAGCTAGCAATTAACAATCAGATGACAATCAGCAGGTTTGTGCAACAAGTTACAATATTTGTTATTCCAAATGTTGGAAATGTTGCACTATATTTCCACATATGAAGTGTTTACACCATTAAAAATGCCATATGAATTTTTCAGGATCGGGTGCAGAGGAAACTGTTCAGTGTTTCCATAGCCAGATTTCCATAGCCAGATGCTTCTGCAATTCTGCCTACAGGGAATATCATGTTGAGGAGGGGGGAGAGCCTCCAGAGTCTGGTCAGTAAGTTGGGGCATGGCAAATGGCTAATTCTTACATATGGTCCACATACAGGCCTACTATGCTACATTTCCATGTTCCCATCCCATGGAATCATGCAATTAGTAGTTTGGTGCACCTCTGGAGGATTTTACATAGTCAGATGTGAAGTGATCACAGCAGCATTAAAATATCTGAAGATCATTTCATGTCTGGCTGCAGAGAAATGTTGCTGGGATCTTGCCTGCTCCCCTTGTAGCAGCGAATGGTTGTGCAGGGGACTTCAAAAGCTGCTTAGGAAGCAGGTGGGTGGGACCTTGGATGCCGTAGAAAAAGAAGGAGAATACCTACCCTGCAAGCATCTCAAACAGGATGCATGCATGCATGTCCAAAACAAGATGCTAGCAGCAGTGTGCACTGTCACAACATGGCTGTAAATGTTCTTTATGTGTGTGATCCCTATCATCACTATTCGCTGACATTTAAAAGCCAGGGAAGAAAATTCTTGAAATTTGACTGCACTAACACAAAACACAAGAGTAATCATAAAGTCTGATAGACTAGACAAAGCTCTTTTGGAGCTGTCTATTTTGAATGAAGCCCTGATGTGTTTCAGAAAAGTCATCTACCATTTTTGGTAGTTCTGGTATCTTGGGCTGGTAGAACTGTTTTTTGAAGAACTGTGCTAGGTTTTAGTCTTAGTTATTTTCTCTTGAGTAGACCTGAGGCCCATTTGCACTACACAATTATAGTGTTATCATTTCATTTTTATTGCCATGGTTCCATCTCATAGAACCATGGGATTTGTAGTTTTGTGCGGCACTAGAGCAACTCTTGGGCTGAGAATTCTAAATGCCTCTCATCAAGTGCCATTCTTTGGATTCTATAGGATGGCACCTTGGCAGTTAAAGTGGAATAATAGTACTATAGTGTGAATGGGTCCCAACTGTCCTTTTACTGTCCTTTTACTGTCCACTGATGCACTTGATGCCTTTCCTGATTCTCTTCACATTGTATAATTGCCCAATAACCCTGAATGGTTTGAACAATCTTTCTTCCAAGAAGTATGAGACCCACTATTATAAAAATAGTTTATTTAAAATTGAATGTATTATTTATTCAAATTTTTTTACTGGCTGGTTTTGGTTGTTTAAGTTCTGGTTAACTGAGAGTCTACTATATTTGTATTTATTTCTCTTCCTTTTTCTTCTTGGTAGTTTTATTTGTTGGTTTGTTTGCTTGTTTATGGCAATGTTTAGGGAAATAGAATATGCTGTACAGATGTCCCTAGGCAAGAAAACTGCAAAACGGGTGCAGAAGCTTGGAAGTTGTGATGAACGAAAAACTGTTTTAAGATTTCTTTGTCCTTGTGCTGCTAGTTATTATTTTGTGTCCATTTGACATTACAATGACAGAAGGTGCAATAGGGCAAGGAGAGCAGGGGTGATCGATGTGGAATATAAAGTGGCAGAAGGACATGAAGCTCCACTATTTTGCAAGCACTCGTATCCTGTCAGGAGGCTCACAGTTGCCAATCATTGATACAGAACAACAAACACAGAATCTCCCCCCTCCCTCCTTCTCTTTTGTCACTCACCCACTCTTTGTGTGTTTAGGATACATGCTATTATATCTCAAATTATTTTTAGACTAAGACTGGTATGTGAACAATGGCTGCTGGAGCTGCTCAATGTGTTAATCTACCAATGCCTAAACAACCAAGAGTCTTATGGCACCTTAAAGACTAACACATTTATTGCTGAGTCGTTTATTGAGAAGCAAGAATGCCCTTTGTATTCCCAGAGTATTTTAAAATCCAGAGTCAGGATTTATTGCTGGCTATGAAGTATCCTTTACAGACGGCTATAGTGCTCAGTTCTGCATGGACTATAGTAAGCATAGCATTTCATTGTTATTTCCTGTGTAGAGAAGTCAGCAACAATCATAATTCCTTGGTTCTTAACATGAATGTATCTATCTCATAAAAGTTGGCTGCTGGAAGTTCTTCTCCGTTTCAGAATATGAAATAAAATTCTGAACATCCCGAGGCCAGTTTTTCAGCTGACAAGGCTGCTTTGTTGGTACAATATACAAGTTGTTTAATCTTAGAGGTTTCTTTTCAATTAAATGGTTGCTGAAACATTCATTGATCATTATAAAACGACACGAACCACAAAGGCAATTGCTTTTAAGCCCTTGCCCTTGATAAGATGATGACATTCACATCCATTGCTGAGAATTATAGGATGGAATTTCCTGACTAAGCAACCTGTGGATGAATATGTAGTATATGAATCATTAAAAAGATACTAAATTTGAATCAGTTACTTTGTTTCTTGCAAATATGGCTGTTGCTTCCAATTTGTAACACCTGTTTTGATGGTGAATATGCATTTGTGGTGGTAGACAATGGGCCAGTTGGAGCATTTAGTGGCACTTAAAGCTACAACAACAACAAAAGTTTACTAAATAGCTGAACAAACAGGTTGTGAATCAGTATTCCCTGTCAGCTGGCAAGACACAGTCTTTGGGTGTGCTCTTATTCTTGGACGCCTATTGAAACCAGTTATCTATCTGTATATAATATATGAACCTCTTTCATCTCTAGATTTACTGGGAAAACCAGTGAGATTTTTAACTTTCATTTTTTCACAGTGTTCTCAATGGCAAGGGTGCGATAAAATTCCATATCTTCTGAACAACCCTGTTGGTGTCCTTTGTGAGACAGTTGCAAATTTTATCCTTGAGA
Source organism: Anolis carolinensis (assembly GCF_035594765.1). Lineage (NCBI taxonomy): Eukaryota > Metazoa > Chordata > Lepidosauria > Squamata > Anolidae > Anolis > Anolis carolinensis. Next base: position 76,540,176 of record NC_085842.1, on the reverse strand, counting down.
TTAGTAATTTTAAGTATATTTTCTTTTTATCTGTGACTACCTCTTGTTGTACAGTGTTGTTATATGCCAATAAATGCTATATGTGTGAACTTCTCTGTAATTGTGCATTAACTACAGCTACCAATATATTTGCTGTGCTTGTTGAGCCAGAGATTGCTTACAGGATACTTTAACCATAAATTATAATATCTTCAGGACAATTCAACCTTAAAAGAGCTACAGATGGCTGATCAAAATACAAAGCAGAGCTAGAAATGCTGTATAAAAATAGACAGGCAATTCGTTGACAGGTCTCTGTTTTCGATAAATACAACTGATGGATTAAAATGGCTTTAAGTAGAAAGCTTAAATGTATTTAATGATTTTGCTATTCACACAATTGCTGTCTTGAGGGAACATGAATTATTGTAATATGCAATGCTAATTAATAAAAGCCATGACCGTTTTTAATGTTAGAAATATATCTAAAATTGGGCCGTATTTCATGTGCAGCTGCCTTTTTCTAAGCTCAGCCTTTAGTTGATTTATCATAGTTTAATCTAGTCTGATTTGAAGTAGTTCTCCTAGCTCTCTGGCAAAAGTCTTCCTTTTCATTTACTAATACCAAATCTGGACTTTCTGCATGAATAGGACATAAGGGATGAACAAGGATTCTAGAGAATCTACAAATTTTATTGCGATGCTCTCCGCTACATGCCTGGACTCAGATAGAAGGAAGACTTATTTTGGAGAATGTTAATCTACAGGTATCTGAGTTCACACTGCCATATATTCCAGTTCAAGCAGATATTGTGGGATTTCCTGCCTTGATATTCTGGGATATAGGGTTGTATGGAAGGGCTTAGGAGAGGCTGCTGCAGCTTACTTTTGCCTGAACCCCACTCTCCCTCCTGCTGAGTAGACTAAATGCAAATACTTTTCACTTTGAACTCCATCTGCAGTTACTGAGTTTAAGGACAAAGGGTAAATTCTACACAAAAACTTATTTAGGAGTTGATCTGGTGTGTTAAACTCTGAATTGGTCCCAAAAAGCCAAGCCAGTTCCCACAGGGACACTAGCTGCTTTGGGGATGGCAGATAATCCCCACTGCCCAGCAGGGCTGAATGTGGTTGAGTACACCTGGGTGATGACCCTAACTGGCTCCCTTGCCCCCTGTGTTGTGGCGGTCTCTGGCTGTGACATGGGACCTATCTAGTCCATAGTATTTGGCTTGACATCCTCCAGCATAATGGGGCACCAAGGGAGGGGGGAGAGGAATTCACCCCCCCCTCCTCAAACCTTCCCATTGATGTCAGGGCAACAGATGGGGAACAGGTAGGTCCCATGATGTTGTGCCTGGAGGCAGAGGCGGTCCAACCATAAAGCGAACTAGGCACTTGCCTGTGGCGCCATCGTCCCAGGGGCGCCATTGTCCTGGGAGGAGGGCACCACTCTCCACCTCCTTCTCTTTTGGGCCTTCCGGCGGCCACGCTGGGCCTCCCGGTGCCCGTGCTGGGCCTTCCGGCCGGTGCAGACCCACCTTCACACCACGGGAGCCCACCTTTGGGGCCTTCAGAGATTGTGAGGTCTGTGGGAACTTGGAAGCTAGATATGTGGGGTTTATATATCTGTAGAAGGTCCAGGGTGGGAGAAAGAACTTTTGTAATGTTGTAATTAATCACCTTGATTAGCATTTAATGGCCCTGTGGCTTCAAGGCCTGGCTTCTTCTTGCCTGGGAGAATCTTTTTTTGGGAGGTGTTAGCTGTCCCTGATTGTTTACTGTCTGGATTTCTTCTGTTTTCAGAGCGTTGTTCTTTATTTATTTTCCTGATTTTAGAGTTTTTTTTAATACTGAGGGCTATCTGGGTTATCTAAGTCCACACTGCCCTATATCCCTGTTCAATGTTTAGTGCTAAATTCGCAAATATAGTAATTCCTACATAACATTACCATGTATTGAACTGCTTTTTCTATTGATTTGTTGTAAAACATGATGTTTTGGTGCTTAATTTGTAAAATCATAATGTAATTTGATGTTTAATAGGCTTTTCCTTTATCTTTCCTTATTATCCAACATTTTCGCTTATCCAACGCTTTTATTTTTCAGTGATTGGTTTGGGGGGGGGGGCGCCAAAATTCTGTTCGCCTACACTTGAAAAATACCTAGGGCCGGCTCTGCCTGGAGGCCACCCGGCACAGGGGGCAGGGAGGAAGGAGATTGCCACCCTATGTTCTCAGGCCTCCCGAGCATGAGGAATGCAGGATGATAGAAGGGTTTGGATGGCAAGGGATGGATCCTCATCAACACCAAGAAATGCTTGGTAAAAAAAGCAATGAATTCAAACAGAAGTACTTCACTGCTGCCATCAGACACAGTTGTGGAAATGGGATGGTTTGCTCTAGCTCAGTGGTTCTCAACCTGTGGGTCCCCAGATGTTTTGACCTTCAACTCCCAGAAATCCTAACAGCTGGCAAACTGGCTGGGATTTCTGGGAGTTGTAGGCCAAAACACCTGGGGGCCCATAGGTTGAGAACCACTGCTCTAGCTAAATGTAAAGAACACAGTCATGAAATCTGCAGTATTCCAAAAGATTCCAGAAGGGAATGTCAGTCCATCTATCTGAAAGGTGGAGCTGATCTGAAAGTTGGTCATGCAAATGACAATGATCCAAGCTGTTTTAGCAGATTTACCAAAGAATGTCAGTGGAAGAAGAAATCATGTTTTGAAATAGGTTAGTTAAGGTCTTGACTGAAACTAAATCAAAATGTTGTTCATCCAAAGACCTGAGGGAAGTTGTTCATGCAGGGAAGCACTCAGAAGTGATTGAATTGGACCAATTCTGTAAGAAGCAATACCCCCAAATTCCTGGAGATCTATATGAGAATGACAAACAGCTCTTTGTGACACTGCTGCTTAAGAGGGTATTCCGTTTGAAAGTTCATAGTCTCACACATGGATATTGACAGTTGAATCAGTTGTGGATAATGCATGTTGAATTAAATTAAACTGCTTTTGTAGAGTTGAAATGGGTTGAGGCTCATTATCCCCACCAAGTATTTGATTTAAGATAACAATCCGATTATCTGTCCATGTATTCCATTTTTTTACCAATATTCAAATCCAGATTCTCTCATAAGGTCAGTTTAGAATGAGCATATGGATCTGTAGTTGATGAGACAATAATTGCCCTTGTGTTCTGACATCTTACATTGTTGGCAAAGTAATGCATTTTTAATAATATAAGAGCCAAGTGCTGCTCATTTAACTAAAGGTGCCAGGAACAAAGATTTCAGTGCACTACTAACTTTAAGCGTAGAAGACCAAAAATAAATCCCAGATAACAAGTATGCTTGAGGATATGTGAGAATATCTGGAAGACTGAACCCTCCTTCATTGACTAAAATTTGCATCCTTTTCATTGAAATTTGGAGCCGGAATAAGCTCGTTCTCCATTTTATTAGCAAAATATTTAATTATTGAAAATACTAGCAAGCTTTAACTCTAGCTGCAACAAGAGAAGGAGGCATGATCACAGGAACAGATGGCAGGTGTTACAAGCTTCTTGAGAGGAGCCTGAATATAGGAGACTCTTAGGGCAGTTCTATGCAGGCAGTATAATCCAGTTTGGAAGTGTATGAAAACAAACTGACTTTGCTGTATATACATATACATTCCAGGAACCAGTTCGAGGCTGGGCTGGTGGTTACCATAGATTATGCATTGGAACCAGATCCAGGAACCTCAATATCCGGGGCTAGACAGCCACTGGAAAATTTTGGGTTTTTTTCTTAACTAGTTTGCTGAGATCCATTGATGCACTGCAGACAATCAGGGTATATCCTGGTTTTGAGCCCTGTATTGGATATACTCTGACTGGCTGCAGCACATAATCTGGCATGTTCTGGATTTTCTGGTGAGTTTATTTTAATAGGCTGTTTCTGTCTGGATGCATGCAGCAGCGGGTATGCTATGTTTTGTTGACACCCCAGCCTCGAACTGGCTTTAAACTACATTATAGTGTCTGTGTAGAACCACATATAGTTAACTGGCACTCATAGGCATTGATTGGTAAATGCTGGATAAATAGTTGCTTGAGAGTTACTACTAAAAATATGCTTAACTAATACTATACCATACCATAAACTCTGTATTGACTTGATATTAATATTGGAGTAATTAAAAGAAAATAAAGACAAAAAAACTTGTTTTAATGTAACAGTTTTACTGTTTTACTGTATTATAAAAATAACTTTTTAAAATTTAAAAAAACATTTCCTCAGTTTTGATTATATAAACCCGTGCTTGAAAGGTCGAAGGATTACACATACCAGTCTACAGGTTCTAGCCCTTGTAAATATAGATAGAAGTATAGATATAGATAACCACGTGTGAGAAAGAGAAAGAGAGAAAGGAAGGAAGAAAGAGAAAGCTGAGACATATAGCTCTTCCCATATACATATTGTGGTCCTATTTCAAGATGTAAATGTGTTGAAAATAAATCAATTTGTTGTAAAGCTTCATTTGTCTGATGCATTAAATTTAAAAGTCATGAATAATCTCTCAGAAGTTAACATGTCTGCCAAATTCACACTCAATAAACAAAATAACTCAGTGGATTAACTGCTTCCACTGCTGGGTTGCTAAAACTTCTTTCAGCATCTGCCTTATGGCCCTTCCGCACAAACCATATAACCCAGAATATCAAGGCAGAATAACCCACAATATCTGCATTAAACTGGAATTTCTGAGTCCGCACTACCATATATCCCAGTTCAAAGCAGATAATGTGGGATTTTATTCAGCTGTGTGGAAGGGGCCATGGTTATAGGAACATTCTGAAAATTAAATGAAAATTTATTTCACTTGTTTTTAACAGGTATTCAGGAAAATTAGCCCTGACACATCCTTTGGTAGTAACTTTGGTATGTTTTTGCGTACTTCAGATGTAATGTCATAAGAATAATTTTCAGCTTCATAGTACTGAAATCAACAAGGTATGGTCAATGGATTCATCTGACATATTTTCTTCATTTTTAGTTGTCACAGAGATATGTCCTACGATTATGCCATTTTTGTTGGTTTTATTCATTTGCTTGCTAATGAATGGTACAATGGCTTGCACAACAAAGTTGCTTTAACAATCTTTTTCACCATCATTTTCACAGTCGTCTGTGCAAGTGTAATTTTGACATCAATTACTTTGCAGACCCACTTGTGCATTAAATTTGACTTATATGTGAATAATTACCTTTTTACAAATAATATATTAATATTTATTATACATTATTACTCTTGTATCTCTGAAAAATATTGGGTGTGTATGTGTGGTTGTATGGGATCCAATGAAATACATGTTCAAGTAGTGCATTTAGAAAAAAAAAACCCATCTTTGCCAGTGCTTATCATTTGGAATACTACTAGATGAAATTACTGTCCAGTGATACCAAAATATTCAGGTTTCGAATGTTTTAACTTTGGTTAATCTTTTCCTATCTTTTGTTGGTATGGCAGCAACAGGTTCCTTTCCTAGGGAGAGGATATCTGACTGCAGCATGGCAATCAGCTCCTGATTAGATTGCTGCAATGCAATCTATGTAGGGCTATCCTTGAAATGTATTTGTAAAGTGCCGCTAATGGAAAGTGTAGCAGCTAAACTATTGTTGGCTGTTGGTTTTATACCAACTGCGTTGGCTTCCAATTAATCACTAAATCTCAGTTCAAGGTACTGATTTTGACACTTGCTACATGACAAGGTGTAAGATATCTTGAAAGACTGCCTGCTCCCATATGAGTTTGCCTTATGAATATTAAATCTTCAGTGAAGGACCTTTTCATGTTTCACCATGCCAAGAGGCTAGGTTGGCGAGTATACGAGATAGCAGTGGCTCTATAGCAGCCCCTTGGCTATGTTATTACCTCACGTGTCCATTGGATAGTCAAAATTGCACTGTTCTGTATGGCCTTTGCTCCCTATACTGCTTTTCTAATTGTTTTAATTGTGTGTGTTTTCAAAAGTTTTTTTGGTCTAGTTGCAAATTATGTTTTAACCTGTTTTATTTGCCTTGGAAGTTCTGGTGAGCTAAGAAGCAATAAGTAAATGTTTATATAATTTAATTAATTAATGAATTACTAGTAGTACTCCTGTGGGTCAAAACCTGGGACAAACTAGAGAAATAAAAATAGGATACCATGTAATGAATAGTATCTAAGAATTAAGATATTGTGCCCATTAGAAAAAAAAAACGTGTCTGAATCCTCACCAAATAATAATAATAATGATTTTGCGATACGAAATCCAGCATATATCGCTCGTTTGCTGTGTCATACTATGTCTTTGTGTCAATAATAATAATAATAATATTACTCACCTGTCCTCAAGCCTTGATGCAGGATTCTACATAGTTAAGATACATAAATCAAACATAAGATAATTAAAATACATACAGTGTATTAAAAGACATGCTGCGGTCTATTTCTTTTGTTTTATAAAGAGATCTCTTAGCATTTAAAACTGTTGAACAGTATTTTATTATCTTTTTAAATGACTCAATATTCATATAATTCCTTTGGGTCACATTTTGAGACTACATTTCTGCTTTTCTATCTTCCTTTTTTCTACAGCCAGTGCAAAGGTATATTAATTTCAAATATAATGTTCTGTTTCATTTCCCAGCATCCCATAGAGTTACTGCTGGTGATCATTTGCAGAGCAAGGCTTGCACCGTAATTTCAAGAAGAAAAAATCTTTGGCTCTACCATTAGTTGAAGGTCAGTGGTAGATCACCAGAAGCAATGAGTTTGCGGCCTTGTTCTCATGGTCATTGCTGCTTTGGAGAGCTGCTCTGAGATTTTCCTGAATCCAGAACTTCATAAATAGCTTGATCTGAAGAATCTTGTGGGGTTATTCTGAAAAAACTGCCTGTCCTGCAGCCTGCAAGAGCCATTGCTCCTACGTTTTGTGCTCTGCAAATGATCCTCTCCATCACTAGTGACAAAGAAAGGCAGAGTTAAGATGTGGAATGCCTCTTCCTCCCTTTGACCAGTTGTGCGAATAAAATCACACAAAACAATTGTCAGTATCTTAAGCATTTAAAGTTGTTTTTTAAAATGTAAAATATTGAAAATCAAACCAAATATAATGAGTTTAAAATGATAGACAAATATTACAACAGCAGAATGACAAGAAAGTAACACTTAAAATTAGGAGTCATGGGGGAGGCTTTTCTCTGTCAATTAGATGTGATCCCTTGTCAGCCCCAAATAACAAAATGCCATTTAAATTGGCTTGATTGGAATCTTACTATGTAATTGTTATTGTTTGACCAGATAGACCATGATTAGTTATTCTTAAAAACTTCAAGAAGAAACTAGCACTATTGGAAAACATTTCTTTTTTGTTATCTCTTACAATTGCATGATGCCAAAACATAACATGTAATTCTGTGATCGCACATCTTGATCTTAGAAGTAATAGATACTGGATAAAAATTAGTTATAATAAATGAAATTGACACTATGATGCATTATGTTATGGAAAGAGGAAGAAGGTCAGCCTTGCATATTGCTATTTGTGGAGAGTGCAGAACAGAGTGAATATTTTAATACGTTCCAATACAGACTTTCCTCCCTTGTGTTGCAGTCCTATACATCTCTGTCACTGCTTTACTAGGTATTAGGCTTGATCGATCCACGAAAAATTTGATTCTAAACTCGTTTCAAAACTAGAGGGGGGCAGCGTTTCGTTTCTGAAGGTATTTCCGAATTTTGCCCCCCAAAAAATTCGAAATTAACGAAAATTCATTATCTTCAAAATTAATTCGTTAATGGCGGACGCGCATGCGCAGTCGCCCAAAAACAGCCCCAGAGGGGGGGGAGTTCGGGGGCTCTCCTGCTCTCATTTTTTCAGCAATACTGATCAAATTTGGTACAGTGGGAGAACACAATCCACCCTGTTTGTTTGCTAAATTGCAGAGTGTTTGCCCTTTCCTAAGATTTATTGCGCAATTTTATAGTTCATATAAAAAAACTTTACCAATTGCAAAAAATCTGTTCCTGCTTTTGAATTGTTATTTCCTGTTCATTCAATAGGGGTTCCATCACTGTGAAAGTCCTTCTTCTACTTGTGTAACATTGTTTCAGTGCCCGTAAATCTGTCAAAATTTTAGGGCATTGGGGGCCATTGGCCAAGAGACACATTTTGCTGCCTGCCACTATGCGCAATGACTTTCCCCAGGCATCCATATTGGAGGCCATTATACCCCAGTGGTCAAGCCCCTCCCCTCCCAAGAAATGTAAGATTTCTGCGACGTTGGTTTGATTTATTGCCTAATGGCAAAATGGGGGCTTGGATCCCACTCCCCTGGGGAGCCGTCCACCGTGGCCCGTCTCCCACCCCTGCCCCTTTCCCCAAAGCAGCAGGGCGTGGGCTTAAACTGCGGAAATAGACATGGGGGCATGGATCCCACACCCCTGACCCTTTTCCCTAAAGCAGTAGGGCGGGGGCTCAGCTGCTGAGATACACATGAGGGTTAGTATCCATTAAAAGCACTGGCAGGGGTAGTGGGAAAAATTGGAGCAAAAAGAAAGAAAAAATCAACATTGTGATCCGAACAGCAATGTCCAAGATGGAGAAAAAAGAAGAAAGAAAAAATCCCCGTGGGGATCCGAACCCCAATGTCTATCTCAGCATCAAAGACCCCATCCTGCGCCGGCGACAGTTGGCCGGCATGCATCCCGTACAGAGAGAGAGAGAGAAAAAAAACAGAGGACCCCGTCCCAAAGGAAGGATCTGTGCAAAATTGCCCAAAGGGGTGCAGAACGACAGCCGCGAGAGAAGAGAGATGCGGTGCAACGTGGGAAACACGAACACGTAGGCCGACAGGCAGCAAAAACAAAAGAAAAGAAAAGAAAGAAAAAGCCACAGCCGGCAAGGCCCACACATAAAAATAGGCCGGCCACAGTTGGCCGGCATGCATCCCATAGAGGAAAAAAGAGTGGCCGCCCCAAAGGAGGCTTCTGTGCTAAATCGCCCAAAAGGGGTAAAGAACGACAGCCGCGAGAGAAGAGAGATGCGGTGCAACGTGGGAAACACGACCACGAAGGCCGACAGGCAGCAAAAACAAAAGAAAAGAAAAGAAAGAAAAAGCCACAGCCGGCAAGGCCCACACGTTAAAATACTAGGCCGGCCACCGTTGGCCGGCATGCATCCCAGAGAGGAAAAAATTGTGGCCCGCCACAAAGGAAGGATCTTAGCATAATTGCCTAAATATGTACAGAGGGACAGCTGCGAGAAAAGAGAGATGCGGTGCATCGTGGGAAACACGTTCACGTAGGCCGACAGGCAGCAAAAACAAAAGAAAAGAAAAGAAAGAAAAAGCCACAGCCGGCAAGGCCCACACTTTAAAATACTAGGCCGGCCACAGTTGGCCGGCACGCTTCCCAGAGAGGAAGAAAGAGTGGCCGCCCCAAAGGAGGCTTCTGTGCAAAATCGCACAAAGGGGTAAAGAACGACAGCCGCGAGAGAAGAGGGATGCGGTGCAACGTGGGAAACACGACCACGAAGGCCGACAGGCAGCAAAAACAAAAGAAAAGAAAAGAAAGAAAAAGCCACAGCCGAAAAGGCCCACACGTTAAAATAGGCCGGCCACAGTGGGCCGGCACGCTTCCCAGAGAGGAAAAAAGAGTGGCCCCCCCAAAGGAGGCTTCTGTGCTAAATCGCACAAAGGGGTAAAGAACGACAGCCGCGAGAGAAGAGAGATGCGGTGCAACGTGGGAAACACGACCACGAAGGCCGACAGGCAGCAAAAACAAAAGAAAAGAAAGAAAAAGCCACAGCCGGCAAGGCCCATACGTTAAAATACTAGGCCGGCCACAGTTGGCCGGCACGCATCCCAGAGAGGAAAAAAGAGTGGCCGCCCCAAAGGAGGCTTCTGTGCAAAATCGCACCAAGGGGTAAAGAAAGACAGCCGCGAGAGAAGAGAGATGCGGTGCAACGTGGGAAACATGACCACGTAGGCCGACAGGCAGCAAAAACAAAAGAAAAGAAAAGAAAGAAAAAGCCACAGGCGGCAAGGCCCACACATTGAAATACTAGGCCGGCCACCGTTGGCCGGCACGCATCCCAGAGACAGAGAGAGAAGAAAAAAACCAGGAAATGTGGGCCCAAGCCCCTCAGACCCGGGGGGCCGGCCACCGTTGGCCGGCCCCACGCCCACACCCCACAAGCCACGGGGAAGGGCATGTTTTCTTTCCTTCTGCTTTCGAAATGTGGGCCCAAGCCCCTCAGACCCGGGGGGCCGGCCACCGTTGGCCGGCCCCACGCCCACACCCCACAACCCACGGGGAAGGGCATGTTTACTTTCCGTCTGCTTTCGAAATGTGGGCCCAAGCCCCTCAGACCCGGGGGGCCGGCCACCGTTGGCCGGCCCCACGCCCACACCCCACAACCCACGGGGAAGGGCATGTTTACTTTCCGTCTGCTTTCGAAATGTGGGCCCAAGCCCCTCAGACCCGGGGGGCCGGCCACCGTTGGCCGGCCCCACGCCCACACCCCACAACCCACGGGGAAGGGCATGTTTACTTTCCGTCTGCTTTCGAAATGTGGGCCCAAGCCCATCAGACCAGGGGTGCCGGCCACCGTTGGCCGGCCCCACACACACACCACAGAACCCACATGGGGAAGGGCATGCTTTCGTTACGTATGCTTTTGAAATGTGGGCCCAATCCCCTTAGACCAGGGGGGCCAGCCACCGTTGGCCGGCCCCACGCCCACTCCCCACAACCCATGACACAAAGACACACTCCATGACAGCAAACCGTCTAGCCTCTGGAAAAAACTACCCATTTATGTAGTCAACGATTCCATTATATCGTGATATTTTGCAGCCAAATTCATAAATTAAGCAATAACAACATAACATTACTGCATATTGAACGACTTCTTCTGTCACATTGGTTGTATAACATGAATTTTTGGTGCTTTATTAGGAAAATCATAATGATGTGTAATACGCTTCTCTTCTACCAGTCCAATCCAAGATATTTCCTTATTGAAGCTTAGGTAGGCCCGTTCAGCTTTGATCAGTGAGACTCTTCTGTATTCAAGGAAATGTTGGGTCAATGAGACATAAAATATAACTGAAGTCACAGTCAGCATACAGCATTACTAGCTTAAAAAACATTGGTGTAAAAACACGGCACGGGTCCGAGGGCTGAATAGAGAGGAGGTAGTTTGACAGTTAAAAAACAATGCAGTGCGAAATACTATTGGCCTGGCAACCAATTCTAGGCAACGAACGACCACACAGACCTCTAAGGCTTTTTGGAAGAGGAAGGTTTTAAGGCTCTGATGTTGGGTTCATGTTTCCATGGAGTTGCACTTCAGGGAAGACTTGTGTGTATTTCTGGTGTTATTAAAGTTCTCCAGCAGATGAGCTGGATAGAGGGAAATGACTTCTGTTGGTATACAGTTAAAGTAAAGTTGAGGAAGTACAATAATGAAAGATATTGTGTGTAATGGAGTAGTAATGAATCCAAAGAAGAAACAAAGCACAAATGTTGATTCAAAAGGGAACATGAAGACATAAGTAATTGTTTTTAATAGCAAAACAGAGTTTCTGAGTGGATTGATTCTCTCCTTATGAGTCTGCGGAAGATTATCATCACATACTGTCGACTACACCCGCTCAAGGCAATGGTACAGTGAAAGAAGACAATTTTGAGAAGTGGTAAAGGCCAAGGTGTCCCACTTTTTAAAGTGATTCCACCATCTTCTATCATTATACCCACAGGCCAGCAAAAAACAGTTCCCACGAGACGGAACCTGCGCCCACACCTCGAAAGCAGCCGCAAAGGCACACGCCCTGACGGGCAAACGCCACCGTCCGCGTGCGCGGCCAGAGGGCAAGGGGACCCAAAGGCGGTCGTTCTGCAGCCACAACGTTGAGTACACTGCCTTTATAGGTGAATGGGACACTGTCCCACTGTCTTTGATCATTCCACCCTCTTCTATTGTTATACCAACAGGCCAGCAAAAAACAGTTCCCACGAGACGGAACCTGCGCCCACACCTCGAAAGCAGCCGCAAAGGCACACGCCCTGACGGGCAAACGCCACCGTCCGCGTGCGCGGCCAGAGGGCAAGGGGACCCAAAGGCGGTCGTTCTGCGGCCACAACGTTGAGTACACTGCCTTTATAGGTGAATGGGACACTGTCCCACTGTCTTTGATCATTCCACCCTCTTCTATTGTTATACCAACAGGCCAGCAAAAAACAGTTCCCACGAGACGGAACCAGCGCCCACACCTCGAAAGCAGCCGCAAAGGCACACGCCCTGACGGGCAAACGCCACCGTCCGTGTGCGCGGCCAGAGGGCAAGAACAACCAAAGGCGGCCGTTCCGCAGCAACAGCGTCAATCACAGCCTTTCAGGGTGATGGGACACAAGGTTTACATTTTGAGAAATTTGGGCAAAATCGTAGGTGTCCTACTGTCTTTGATGATTCCACCCTCTGAGTTATACCAACAAGCCAGCAAGAAGCGGTTCGCACTCGACGTAACCTGCGCCCACTCCTCGAAAGCAGCCGCAAAGGCACACGCCCTGACGGGCAAACTCCGCCGTCCGCGTGCGCGGCCAGAGGGCAAGGGGAACCAAAGGCGGGCGTCCTGCAGCAACAGCGTCAATCACAGCCTTTCAGTGTGATGGGACACATGGTTTACATTTGGAGAAATTTGGGCAAAATCGTAGGTGTCCCACTGTCTTTGATGATTCCACCCTCTGAGTTATACCAACAAGCCAGCAAAATGCGGTTCGCACTCGACGTAACCTGCGCCCACACCTCGAAAGCAGCCGCAAAGGCACACGCCCTGACGGGCAAAAGGCACCCTCCGCGTAAGCGGGCAGAGGGCTAGGGGACCCAAAGGCGGCCGTCCCGCGGCCACTGCGTCGACCACACCCGCTCAAGCCGATGGGACAGTGAAAGATGAAAATTTAGAGAAGTGCTGGCCAAAGTCGAGGTGTAGTATTAATCCCTGCGGCAAAACACATCCTCAAAGGTTCAGATGGACAGATATCTCTGAAAAGTGTGAGTCTGGCGTATTCCTTCACCTAAAATGATTATCCGAAGTATCCACATCAAATATAACAGTGCTCTTTCTGTACAGGAACTCCGAGGATCTGGAGAAGACCAAACAGTCCTGGCTCATGAGGGAAATAATTTTTGACCAAAAAAAAAGAAAAATAGAGAATTGAATGAAATCCGTACTGAACCCAAAGAGGAAGCATTTCCTACCTTGGCTTTTATGGACTAATTTCCCACAGAAAATCCTTCTACCTCTACAGCATCAGTATTACAGGAGAGAAAATTTTTTGTAACTTCAGACTACAGAGATGGGCCAAAAGTAACTTTATTAAGTTCAACAGGGACAAATGAAAGCTACTTCACTTCGGTATAAATAATGGAAATCCAAGCGACTGTTTTTTGGACGCCTAGCTTGACAGCAGTGTGTGAAAAAAACATCTGGGAGTCCTCGTGGACAACAAGATAACAATGAGCCTACTATGGGTTGCGGCAGATCAAATATCCAATGGGCTTTAGGCCTGCATCAACAGGGGAATAGCGTCTAGATCCAAGGCAGTCATGCTCCCCCTCTACTCTGCCTTGGTCAGACCACACCTGGAATAATGTGTCCAACTTTGGGCACTGCAGATAAATGGAGATGCGGGCAAGCTTGAAAGTGTTAAGAGGAGTGTGACTAAAATGAATAAGGGTCTGGAGAACAAGCAGTATGAGGAGAGGCTTTAATAGCTGGCCATGTTTAGCATGCAGAAGAGAAGGCTGAGAGGAGACATGATAGCAATGTACAAATATGTGAGGGGAAGTCATAGGGAGGAGAGAGCAAGCTTATTTTCTGCTGCCCTGAAGACAACGGGACGGAGCAGTGGCTTCAAACAACAGGAATGGAGATTCCACCTGAACATCAGGAAGAACTTCCTCACTGTGATGGCTGTTCGGCAGTGGAACTGTCTCCCCCGGACTGTGTTGGAGGCTCCATCTTTTGAAGCTTTTAAGCATAGGCTCGATGGCCATCTGTCGGGGATGCTTTGAATGAAACTTCCTGCGTCTTAGTTGGGGGAGAACTCGATGGCCCATGAGTTCTATTCCAACTCTACTTTTCTATGATTCCATGATTCAATGATTCGGGAAACGGCCCCTTGTGATTGATGAACCCAAAAACAACAGTGGGCAACGGTGAGTGATGATAAAGACGAGAAAGGAAGGGAAAAGAGAGAGGAAAGCATTGTAGGTTAGAGGAGAGAGTTGTTGGACAGAGTCCAAAGGGGCAACCCCCCCCCGGCCACCCACAAAATTAGCCAAAGTTACTCTGAAGCAGAGCTGATTAAAGGAGAACTATTCCTCTATGAGCCGTCGGTGTCAAAATCCAAATCTGGGAAATTCAACACGGGAAGGTTGGCCTTCAGGAAAACCAGTTTCTCAACTGTTTGCGGGTCCAGCAAGCTGCGGTGGGGCGTGACTACATCTCCCGCTAGGCTGAAGACCCTTTCGCTCTGCACGCTCGTGGGAGGACAGCTGAGGAACTGGCGGGCTACGTGTGACAGATCCGGCCACATGTGTTCGCGTGAAGCCCAATAGGCCAATGGATCACAAGATATTATCTCAGGAGGCTCCTCAAAGTACCTGTTGACCGAGCATTTGGCCGAGTCTACCTTTTGAGCAGAAGCCAGCAAAGAGGATTCTTCAGAGCAGGCAAGTATGGCCACCGTCTCTGCAAAAAAAACGTTTCCTGGTCGCTGCTGGAGATCCGTATCCCTACGGCAAACCCCTACCGGCTCCCCGGGACTTTCAGTCTCGCCACTAGCGCTAGTGCTGGGGGTGACAGGCATTTCCGGAAGAGGAGCCGCTGTGCCCGTTTCCTTCACCCTGGCAGCAAAGACCTCCCTCACAAGGTTAACTAGTTGGGCCTTCCACACGGTAAAGTCTTTTGGGCAGACGTTGTATTTTAGCCGGGGATCACACAAGGCCGCCAGCATATGGACCTTGCTGGAAAGAAGTGGCTCAAGGCGTTTCCGTACAGCAAAGGACAACCTCCTCACCACCTCCTGGGCCGGCGGTGTCAGCGGTCCTGCCAGGGAGTCCAGTGTTCGACCGGCCCCAAGTCTTTCTAGGTGCCTCCTTAGCCTCAAGACCATGGGCACTGCCTGGCTAAGAAGGGCTTTTGATTCCGAAAGGGTCTCAGTGGCATGTTTGAATGGCTTTAGTACGTCTACTAGCTGGGAGATGGTGTCCCACTCTTGCTTATTTGGAACAAGTTTGCTAACTGGCGCAACCAATGTGAGGGAGATGCCGTGTACCGCCTTCTGCTGCTCGACCATGCGTTCAAGCATTTTAAAGGTTGAATTCCACCGAGCTGAGACGTCCTGGAGCAGCTTATGCTGCGGGAGGCCTTCAAGGCTCTGCCTCTCTCTCAGCTGCCGGGCTGCCTTGATGCTCCTGTGGAAGTAGCCCGCGATCTTTCTACAGCGCTCGATCAGCAGGGCGATGTTTGCGTTGCTGGCTGGCTGCTCTTCCGGGCTCTTTAAACCTTCCTTGACGGTATTGTGAAGCAAGTGGGCCATGCAGGACACATTCAGAAACCCGGCACTTTCAACCGCTTTGATCATATTTTTACCAGCGTCAGTCACCATAAAGCCCCTCCTAATTTCTTCCGGCCTACACTGCATCCACTCCCCCATAATGTATTCCAGATAGCTGCAGATGGTCTCTGCCTTGTGATCACGATCAACTACCTCCAACGCGAGGAGTGCCCAACAATGGGATGTATCCATACTGCCTTCCTTCTCCCACCAATGTGCCGTGAGAGAGAGGTAGGAATGGCCTCCTCTCAAGCTTGACCAAATGTCAGAGGTAAAATGGATGTGTCCTCCCATGGCGCTACGCAACATCTGGATAATGCGTTCCTTACAGCCCTCGTACAAGCCGGGAATAACTTTTCTGGAAAAGGTGTGATGGGAGGGGATTTTGTATCGGGGGCACAGTCGTTTCATAAGGCGTACGAAGCCTTCTTGTTCAACCAGGCGGAAGGGATGGTGATCTAGGGCAATCATCTCTCCCACACTTTGGGTTATCTGCTGGGGTGTGAGTAATGTTTCCCCTGTTTTCTTTCTGGGTAATGGAATGGCCCAATCCTCCAAGGTGGACTGTGTCTGCCTTCCACCATCTTCACCAGGAGAACTTTGTGTGCTAAGGCTGCCACTTGAAGGGCTTGAAGTTCCCCCTCCTACCGAAATGGAGGGATGGTGTCGCTTCATGTGAGAGCTCAACCCCGAGGTCGCAAGATGTCTCAGGTCTCTGCCTCTGCTGATATTTGCCCCACAGTGTCTACAAACTGCCAAAGTAGCACACTGAGAGTGGACATGGAAATGGTCCCAAATATATGACCTTGGCCTCCCCACAGCCACTGTGGCGACGCCCACAGAGATAGGAGTCGTGGGCACCCTTTCGTCAGCTAGAGAAAGTTTTTGGTTTGATGGTACAACCTCCTCTACCTCCTCCTCACTGTCAGTAGCGGGTGGAGGGGTGGGGTTATCTATACCCTCACTATCCACCACCTGTAGTTCCAGGACGGCTACACCTGTATGTTCCATTGATCGTCCTGTGGTCTCAGCTCCATACGACAACTGGCTCCGGGTGGAGGGCTGTGAACTTTCTGCATTCGAACAGCCAGCTTCTTCATCAAGTCCACCCACTCCCATAGTTCGGCGTTCCAGACGGATGGGACCCACCCTAACTTTTTTGGCCCCCCACAGTGTCCTGGCTGTTGCTTTACCACTAGCAGGACTTGCTCCCCCAGACCCGCATACAGCTGAACGCTTCATGATAACGGGAGTGTTTTCAGGAGACAGATGGGGGGATGGAAAGGTGTTGTGTAAGTGGTGGAAAATATTTCTTGTTTCTTGATTGGCAACGTGTTCTGTTCAGGGTCTATTAACTGCCGCAAAACCGTCTATTTCAGTTTTAGTTATTTTTATTCGTTTACAAGGGGATACCTGTACTTTCCAGTTCTACAAAGGGGTATGGGAGGTGCAATCCTTTGGCCAAAGTTGGCTTTTGATTCACAGACAGCGTCCCTGGCACGGACAAACAGCCCTGTTAGAGCAGGCAAGGACCAAATCAGGCTCCCTTGTTTCCCAAAAAGGAGGTGTATTTCTACAAAGGAGTATGGGAGGTGCAATCCTTTGGCCAAAGTTGGCTTTTGATTCACAGACAGCGTCCCTGGCACGGACAAACAGCCCTGCTTGACCAGGCAAGGGCCAAATCAGGCTCCCTTGTTTCCCAAAAAGGAGGTGTATTTCTACAAAGGAGTATGGGAGGTGCAATCCTTTGGCCAAAGTTGGCTTTTGATTCACAGACAGCGTCCCTGGCACGGACAAACAGCCCTATTTGAGCAGGCAAGGGCCAAATCAGGCTCCCTTGTTACCCAAAAAGGAGGTGTATTTCTACAAAGGAGTATGGGAGGTGCAATCCTTTGGCCAAAGTTGGCTTTTGATTCACAGACAGCGTCCCTGGCATGGACAAACAGCCCTGCTTGAGCAGGCAAGGGCCAAATCAGGCTCCCTTGTTTCCCAAAATGGAGGTGTATTTCTACAAAGGAGTATGGGAGGTGCAATCCTTTGGCCAAAGTTGGCTTTTGATTCACAGACAGCGTCCCTGGCACGGACAAACAGCCCTGCTTGAGCAGGCAAGGGCCAAATCAGGCTCCCTTGTTTCCCAAAAAGGAGGTGTATTTCTACAAAGGAGTATGGGAGGTGCAATCCTTTGGCCAAAGTTGGCTTTTGATTCACAGACAGCGTCCCTGGCACGGACAAACAGCCCTGCTTGAGCAGGCAAGGGCCAAATCAGGCTCCCTTGTTTCCCAAAAAGGAGGTGTATTTCTACAAAGGAGTATGGGAGGTGCAATCCTTTGGCCAAAGTTGGCTTTTGATTCACAGACAGCGTCCCTGGCACGGACAAACAGCCCTGTTTGAGCAGGCAAGGGCCAAATCAGGCTCCCTTGTTTCCCAAAAAGGAGGTGTATTTCTACAAAGGAGTATGGGAGGTGCAATCCTTTGGCCAAAGTTGGCTTTTGATTCACAGACAGCATCCCTGGCATGGACAAACGGCCCTTCTTGAGCAGGCAAGGGCCAAATCAGGCTCCCTTGTTTCCCAAAAAGGAGGTGTATTTCTACAAAGTAGTATGGGAGCTGCAATCCTTTGGCCAAACTTGGCTTTTGATTCACAGACAGCGTCCCTGGCACAGACAAACAGCCCTGCTTGAGCAGGCAAGGGCCAAATCAGGCTCCCTTGTTTCCAAAAACCCTTTTGCGTATAAAAAAGAAAAAAGAAGAAAGCCCACCCCGCCCGCAACAGAAAAAATGGCGCAGCAGAAAAATTGCTGGCCGGGTGGGAAAATGGAAAACGCCAATCTCGTGAGGAAAAAAACACCCACAGGCCCTTTGCAAAAAATTAAAAAAGAAACACCAAACAGTTTCCAAACCCACACCACCCAAACTCACCCACCCAACCTTTTCTCCCGGTCTTCTGTAGCCTAGCTCTAGCTCAGACACAGCCAAGGAAGCTGTGACGCAGCAATCTTGCCTGCCTGCCTGCCTGCCCAGAATCTCCCTTCCACCCTCTTCAGATTCCCGGTGCAAATGAGCCACGAGGCTCCCTGTGCTCGCTCTTTTCATTCAGGACGTCCTACCAGCCCCTCCCCCTGGTTAAACGTGCTCTCTGATTGGCCACAAGGTGCAAACAACATGCTAGGTTGCCCCAGTGCACTTAAACAAGTTTGGGTGATTTGCAAAAGCTTTTTTTAAAAACAAAAAAAACGACGACATAACTAAAAACGGCCAGTCGCGGTTCGAAACCGCGATATCCAGACGTGTGGACAATCAAGGCCGTATATTGCTTCAAAACTAACGAAAATAACGAATTAATAACGGGTAACGGGGAAATCGAATTATTTGAGCAAGCCTACTAGGTATACTGTGGGGCAGCAAACCATTGAATTAGATCACATTATGTAAAATTTATTTTATATTTGTCTTTTTGTGTTTAAATAATGGACTAGTGCTATTGCACAAAAATAATACCAATAAAACTAATTAACAATAATATGGGAACATGGGTTATTTGAGTGTGCAGAAATACAATTGTGGGAACACGAATTAGTGCAATTGTGGTAATAAAGCGAGGTGCACTATAAAGGGTGTTCATAGTGTACTATGTATCTGCTACCAATGATAATGCGATTGTAGTGGAATGGTGGGTTCATTTGATAAAGTCATGTGTCACAGAGTCATAGTGTTAGAAGGGGCCTCATGGTCCATCTAGTCCAGAGGTTCTCAAGCTGTGGGTCCCCAGATGTTTTGGCTTATAACTCCCAGAAATACCAGCCAGTTTACCAGCTGTTGGGATTTATGGGAGTTGAAGGCCAAAACAACTGGGGACCCACAGCTTGAGAACCACTGATCTAGTCCAAGCAGGATTCCAGCTAAAGTATCCCCAGTGCGTATAGCTGTTCAGCTTCTTTTTGAAGACATCCAGAGAATGTCTTTTGCCCATTTCGCCCATGAATTTCATTTGAGCAGAGACCCTCACTGTCTGGTATCATCTCGTGTTTTATTTTGTATCATCTTACCATGGGATTTTCAAGGTCAGATGTGTTCAGGAGTGGTCTACCATTGTCTCCTTCTATATAATACTTACTCCTTTTAGAGTTCTCTATGGTGCCATGGCCATTGTCTCTGAGAGATCCTCTCCAAGTGTCATCTCCCCCACTACTGTTGCTGCCCAGTACCTGTTTGGCACAGTCAATATGAATCAATAGCAAAAGTCTGTCTCTAAAGCAGTGGTTTTCAACCTGGGGTCCCCAGATGTTTTTGGCTTTCAACTCCCAGAAATCCTAACTGGCTGGGATTTCTGGGAGTTGTAGGCCAAAAACATCTGGGGATCCCTGGTTGAAAACCACTGCTCTAAAGAGAACCTACCAGCTGAAATGCTGCCATCAGCATAGTATCTTGCCTCATACCAAACAGACTGATCATTTTGGAAAGATAATGCCAAGGCAGATCTTTGAAAATACAAAGACGTTTTCTTCAAATCAAGCTTTCTGTACTGTTAAACATCTATTGCAAGATTTTAATTTGGTATGGAAAAATTATGGAAGGTAGTCTCCTCGATTTTTCCCTATTTATCTTTTCAGTTCCTATAGCTTTACATCTTAAATCTTATGTTACTTTACTGGTTCAATTATTTCTTCAGTGCTCTCTATAAACTCAGGCATTCCAGGCTTATAAGGAGAAAATACTGAAAGCCTTGAGGTCCATATAAATTACCAAAAGGGTTGCAAGTTATGTGAACTATCTAGATGACTGTAAATCTCAGGATTTTAAAGCAGTGTTAAGTACTTATGGATTACATGTCATTGGGCTGAGACAGTAAAAAGAAAGGTGAAAGCTCTTCTATTGCTTCTGTTCTAAAGAAGCTGAAGGATGTCTCCGGGTGAGTTTAATTACATTGCTGAAGTATAAAAAACTCAAGATACAACACTTTTTGTTATCCCTGTGATCTCTAAGCTGGGGCCAATAGCATTTGAACTAGACTTGCATATGTAAGAGTTACATGATAGTCTTGTATTCATCTCTTATTGTTTTGTTTTGTTGATTACGTTGTTGTAGTTCTGTATAATAAATTTGTCAGAAAAATCTATTTTTAAAAAGTAAATATAAAGTATTACAGTCATGCAAACATAATCTCTACTGAACTCTGAGAAGCTCACTTCTGAGAACACTAGAGAGATGGGCCGAAAATAACAAAATGAAGTTCAACAGGGACAAATGCAAGATATTTCACTTCAGCAGAAAAAATGGAATGCAAAGATACAGAATGGGGGATGCCTGGCTCGACAGCAGTACGCGTGAAAAAGACCTTGGAATCCTAGTGGACAACAAGTTAAACATGAGCTTACAATGTGATGTGGCTGCTAAAAAAGCCAATGGGATTCTGGCCTGCATAAATAGGGGAATAGCATCTAGATCCAGGGAAGACATGCTATCCCGCTATTCTGCCTTGGTCAGACCACACCTGGAATACTGTGTCCAATTCTGGGCACCGCAATTGAAGGGAGATGTTGACAAGCTGGAAAGCGTCCAGAGGAGGGCAACTAAAATGATCACGGGTCTGGAGAACAAGCCCTATGAGGAGCGGCTTAAAGAACTGGGCATGTTTAGCCTGCAGAAGAGAAGGCTGAGAGGAGACATGATAGCCATGTACAAATACGTGAAGGGAAGTCATAGGGAGGAGGGAGCAAGCTTGTTTTCTGCTGCCCTGCAGACTAGGACACGGAACAATGGCTTCAAACTACAGGAAAGAAGATTCTACCTGAACATCAGGAAGAACTTTCTCACTGTGAGGGCTGTTCAGCAGTGGAACTCTCTCCCCCAGACAGTGGTGGAGGCTCCTTCTTTGGAGGCTTTTAAGCAGAGGCTGGATAGCCATCTGTCGGGGTGCTTTGAACGCGATTTCCTGGTAATTGGCAGGGGGTTGGACTGGATGGCCCATGAGGTCTCTTCCAACTCTACTATTTTATGATTCTATGATTCTATGACACACCCACCCTTACCTTTGTTTATTTCCCACCCCCCCAGCATTACATACAATAAAAACATAAAATTAAAATGATACAACTGAGTTAAAACTATTTAGAACCTTACTTTAAAAGAAAGTTTTAAAACATCGTATCTTCGAAGGCTTTCATGGCTAGAATCACTGAAATGTTGTGTGGTTTCCAGGCTGTATGGCTGTATTCTAGCAGCATTTTCTCCTGACGTTTCACCTGCATATAGCATCATAGGAAGCCCTTTTCTGGCTACAAATTACACCAAAGGCTTGCTAGAAAAGAAAGGTCTTAATTTGTCACTGAAACAAAGGACGTTTGCTTAGATTTTATGCTATTACAGTATTTTGTTTGACTGTGTCTAGTTTAATTTATTGATGTTAGATTTAATCTACTGATGTTAGGTTTTAATTTGATGTTAGGTTTTTAATGTTATTTTCATATGTGGGGTTTCTCTGGGATTTTATGTCAGTATTTGTTTGTTTTATGGAGGCATTGAATGTTTGCTGTTGTATGTTGGAATCTTCCCTGAGTCCCCCCGGGGAGATAGGGCAGAATACAAATAAAGTTATTATTATTATTGACACAACGACATTGTATGACACAGCAAACAAGATAGTTATGCTGGATTTCGCTTCACAAAATCACAAGTCGAACACTTCCCAAGTGTCTAGGACTGTGTGATGTATTTTTGGATGATGCGTGCAGATCCCAGTAGGGTGGCCTTTTGCAGTTGGCAGATCGTGATTTTGTCAATGTCTATTGTTTCCAAATGCCGGCTGAGATCTTTTGGCACGGCACCCAGTGTGCCCATCACCACCGGGACCACCTGCACTGGTTTCTGCCAGAGTCTTTGAAGTTCAATCTTGAGGTCCTGATAGCGGCTGAGTTTTTCCTGCTGTTTTTCGTCAATGCGACTTTCACCTGGGATGGCAACATCAATGATCCAAACCTTGTTCTTTTCCACAACTGTGATGTCTGGTGTGTTGTGTTCCAGAACTCTGTCAGTCTGGATTCGGAAGTCCCACAGTATCTTTGCGTGCTCATTTTCCAATACTTTTGCAGATTTGTGATCCCACCAGTTCTTTTCTGCTGGGAGGTGGTACTTGAGACATAAGTTCCAATGAATCATTTGGGCCACATAGTTGTGCCTCTGTTTGTAGTCTGTCTGTGCAATTTTCTTACAGCAGCTGAGAATATGATCAATGGTTTCATCGGTTTCCTTGCACAGTCTGAATTTTGGGTCATCAGCTGATTTTTCGATCTTGGCCTTGATTGCATTTGTTCTGATGGCTTGCTCCTGGGCTGCAAGGATCAGGCCTTCTGTCTCCTTCTTCAGGGTCCCATTCGTGAGCCAGAGCCAGGTCTTCTCCTTATCAGCTTTTCCTTCAATTTTGTCAAGGAACTTTCCATGCAGTGTTTTGTTGTGCCAGCTGTCAGCTCTAGTTTGTAGTGCGGTTTTCTTGTACTGGTTTTTTGTCTGCTGTGCTTTGAGGAGTTTCTGATTTTTGACTTCAATCAAAGCAGGTTCTTCACTTTGCTTTACATTTTCTGCCAGGGCATGTTCTTCTTCTTTGTGTCAGAACCCTGCTACTAGAGCCTGTATGTGGCTCTGAGTTTCAGGGTCACTGACATTGATAAGACACCTGCGTCTCAGGACTCGGAGAAGAAACGGCTGCTGGACTTGGCGGGGAATTTGCGCGGGGTTTTACTGAGCGGGAAGAGACTTTTCAAATGAGGGGGAGGGTATATAAAGGATGGTTGGCCGGAGTCTCCCATTCTTGGCTTTTCGGATGTTTATGTTTCCTGCAGTAAAGTTTCTGGTGATATCACAGAGAGTCTCGTGTGTTCATTCAGGAGCGGCTGTGGTGAGCTGACACTAAGCCAAGAATATAGACACCATCCCGCCGTAGCGGTGAGGTGTAACATGCAAGTGGAGGATGAAGAACTCTTGGGCGCAGGAGGAGGAAGGTCGGGAAGGGCCACTCCCAAGCCGGACGCTGAGTTCCACCAGCTGGCGGCCCTGGCGTCATCCACCGCTTATGCCCAGCCAAATGGGGTAACCCAGAGGCGTGGAGTGGTGCGGGGAGACAGCACCGGAGGAGAGGAAGGTTCACCTTCCCCAGGCCCACAAAGGATGGTGTTTCTGGAGGAGAGGATGTCGGCGATGGAGACCACCCTGGCAGTAATGTCGAGGGCAATGGAGCGCCTGGCGTTTTTGGCGGAGCCAGAGAGAGGAAGGGAACTTCGGGCTGGCTCAATGTGGGACGTGAGCGTGGGAAGCAGCCAGGGCTTTGCAGACCTCCCAGCACCGAAGGGAAGGGAAATGCGAAAGGAGCCCGGCGCCCGGCCCAAGACCCAAACAAGCCTGACGCGGGTGGAGGAGAGTGACGACGAAGGGGAAAAGCCTCCGAGAATCCCGGCTACGCTCCCAGCTGAGACCCTGGTGCCCCTGGCGAATGCCGGGCGTGGCACAGGGCCAAGAGAAACGGCAGCGGGGCCCACTGGTCCGCAAGGGGGCTTGCGACGGGCGGAGAATTGGGGATTGCCACCACAGGGACCCCTACCGAGACGAGAGGAACTAAGGATCGAGTTTGGGGGAGAGTCCTCTGAACTGGACTTTTTCCTTACCACGGTGAGGGGCTATATGGAGGACAATGCTCACACTTTTAGAACGGAATCCAGCCGGGTCCGGGCCATTGGTGCAGTGTTGAAGAGGGGAGCGGCTAGCTGGTACGTTCAGCTGCACGCGCGGCGCGACCCATGTCTGGGGTCAGTCCGACGCTTTATGGGGGCCCTGGAGACCCGTTTCCGAGATCCATTGGAGCAGATCCGGGCGAGGGAGAAGTTGAAGACCGTCTCCCAGGGGCAGAGGTCGGTATCTGAGTATGCGGAGGAATTCCAATGCCTCGCCGAAAAGGTGCCGGAATGGTCTGCAGTGACAAAGATGGAACTCTTCAAAGAGGGGCTCAGGCGGGAGATCCTCTCCTGGGCGGTGCATCGTGATGAGCCTGACACACTGCGCGGATGGATTCAGCTGGCGGGGCGCGTCGAGACATCGCTGGCCCAGGCGAGGAGGCACCGAGGAGCGCTACAGCAACGGCCGCAGATGAAAGAGGGGAGCCGGAAGGAGGGATCAGCCCCAGCCGGGAGGAGAGCGGAGCCGACAGGGAACGTGAGCGCCAGCAGGAGTGGCTGCTTTGTGTGCGGCCGGTTGGGCCACAGAGCTGCCGAGTGCTGGCAGAGAAAAGGGGAAAGCGGAGGCCAGCCCAAACCAAGAGCCGTGGCAGGAAAACGCGCCGAGGAAGAAACACCGATGAGGCACCATTCGGGGGGGTTGGTAAGTCAGGACAAAGCTATGATAGTGGTCCCCATTCAGCTTGAAAA
Organism: Anolis carolinensis; assembly: GCF_035594765.1. Lineage (NCBI taxonomy): Eukaryota > Metazoa > Chordata > Lepidosauria > Squamata > Anolidae > Anolis > Anolis carolinensis. The sequence goes on along the minus strand of NC_085842.1, from coordinate 76,515,133 downwards.
TGGCAGCAAACAAGCAACCTGCAAAGCGTTTGTGGATTGTGGATGTTCCAGGAACATCATTTCCCCTGAATTAGCCGAGGGATTAGGATGCGAAAGGATGAACCTAGAATCCCCAATAGCATTTTCGCAGTTGGACGGATCCACAGCATCAGGATCGTTAGCTAGATACAGTGCCGAAGATGTAAAGTGTAAGATAGGGAGTTGGGAAGGAAAGGTGTCATTTGTGATATCACAAATAGCCAGCTATAATGTTATACTAGGCATGCCGTGGCTGGGGCAGGCCAACCCGCAAATCAACTGGGAGGATAAGAGCATGATTTTCGGGATGAGTTTGGAAGAAGGGAGCCAGGAAGTTGAGAGGGAGCCGGGGAAAAGGGGGGAGGAAGACTCTATCAGAATAGCAGAACTGGCAGATAAATTACCCCCAGAGTATCGGGATTTTGTGGACGTGTTTGACGAGAAGGAAGCAGACAATTTCCCACCGAAGCGGAGAGTTGAAGTGAAAATAGAGCTAGTCCCAGGAGCAGAGCTTCCCAAGGCAAAGATATACCCGATGTCGGCTAGGGAAAAGGAGGAACTGAGAAAGTACATTGATAAAAACCTAGCGAGAGGTTTCATAGAACCTTCGAACTCCCCTTTAGGGGCACCTGTGTTGTTTAGGAGGAAAAAGGACCAAACGCTGAGGCTCTGCATTGACTATAGGGGCCTGAATGCAATCAGTACTGTAAATAAATACCCTCTACCCTTAGTGAAGGACTTGATCGCCCAGTTATCGGAGGGACAGATATTCACTAAATTGGATTTAATTGAGGCTTACCATAAATTGCAGATCAAACCAGAGGACAGGTGGAAGACGGCCTTCTCCTGCGCCTTCGGATTATTCAATTATTGTGTGCTCCCATTCGGTTTATGCGGGGGAGGGGCCGCGTTCATGCAATTAATCAACGAAGTGTTGCATCCATTATTGTACAAGGGAGTCTTTATTTTTTTAGATGACATATTGATAATGTCTCGGACCAAGGAGCAACACGTAGAACTAGTCAGGGAAGTCCTACAAAAGTTGAGGGAAGCGAAGCTGTATGCGAAGCTTGCCAAGTGCGAGTTCAATAAAGACCAGATAGACTTTCTGGGGTATAGGATTTCCTCCCAGGGAGTGGCGATGGACCCTGCGAAGGTGGAAGACGTAAGGGGGTGGGAAGCCCCCAGAACACGGAAGCAGCTGCAATCCTTCCTGGGGTTCGCAAACTTCTATAGAACATTTATCAAGGACTTTGCGCGCCTCACTTTGCCATTAACGGATTTGTTAAAGACTAAAGGCAGGGGAGAAACAGCCAAAGTGAAGGCCCCAGGGGCCAAACTGACCTGGACAATAGAATGCCAGGAAGCTTTCGAAGCCCTAAAAAAGCGTTTTACCGAGGAGCCTGTCCTACAGCACCCTGATATGTCTAAGGCCTTTGTACTACATTGCGATGCGTCAGACCGGGCATATGGGGCAGTTCTGCTGCAGAAAGACGAGGGGGGGAACCTGAAGCCATGTGGCTATCTGTCAAAAAAATTTAGCGATACAGAAAAAAACTGGCCGATTTGGGAGAGAGAAGCCTTAGCGATTCTGAAAGCACTAGAGTGCTGGAGACACTTCCTGGAAGGAAGTGGAACACCGTTTGAGGTGTGGACTGATCATAGAAATTTACAGTATCTGAGATCCCCTCGTAAACTATCAGCGAAGCAGATTAGATGGGCCCAATATTTCAGCCGTTTTGATTTCAGACTCAAGTTCTTCCAGGGGAAACATAACATACTCGCTGACGCTCTCTCCCGGATGCCTCAGCACGGGGGAGGAATTCAGGAATCTGAGGGGAGCCTTTTCCTAGATAAGCAATGGGGCCTGGCAGTACTGACTCGAGCACAAGCAGCCAAAGAAAACAAACGCACTGCCATTTCCACGGGGGGAGGGGAAATATGGGAGGAAGAGTTGAAGCGAGCATATGGAATGGACAAATGGTTACAAACGAACAAAGAACAGGGAGAACTGTGTGGGGATTTGGTGTTTGTTAATAAGAAATTGTATATTCCTGAATGTTTAAGACAAGAAATGTTAAGGAAATGCCACGATAACAAGGGTGCAGGTCATCTAGGCCCCACCAGGACTATTAAACTGTTGGCCAAACAATGCTGGTGGCCCGGAATGAGGAAAGACGCCAGGGGGTACGTCACGCAGTGTGAATTATGTGCAGAGGGCAAGACACCACCTGGGAAGCCCCAGGGGCTATTGCAGAAGGTGGTGGAGCCCATGAGGCCATGGGAATGCGTGGCAATGGATTTTGTAGGCGAACTACCCCCCAGCAGAGGCCACAGATACATTTGGACAATATTGGACCTATTCTCAAAACAGGCACACTTTGTGGCCCTGCCAAAACTCCCCTCGGCTGAAAAGCTCGCTGATTTGTATGTGAAGCATGTATATCGCCTACATGGGTGTCCCGACAAAATAATTAGCGACCGGGGAGTCCAATTCACTGCAAAATTTTGGGGAAAATTCTTACAGCTGTTAGGAGCGGAAAGGAATCTGAGCTCGGCTTTTCATCCCGCGACCAACGGGGGGGGGGGGGGGGTCGAACGTACCCAACAGACACTGTGCCAATTCTTGAGGATGTACACCAATTATAGACAGGACGATTGGGCGGACCTTCTTCCGTTTGCTGAGATGGCTTTTAACGGGGCCGTACATTCGGCCACAGGTCGTGCCCCATTCGAAATAGTATACGGACAGGAGGTGGCACCTTTCCCCAGGCTACCCGAGTGGAAGGAAGGAGAGGGCCAGACCGACAAGGAATGGCCGGCCAAAATTAAACAAGGGTGGCAGACCGTGGTAGAGGCATTGAGGGAAACACAAAAGAAGTACAAGCTCTTTGCAGATCGTAGGCGCCGAGAGGGGGACAAATTGGGCGAAGGAGATCTGGTTTGGCTGAGCACAAAAAACCTGAAATTGGGGTTCCCATCTAAGAAATTGGCTCCACGCTATATAGGGCCGTTCAGGGTAGCGAAAAGAATAAACGAAGTGACCTATGAGCTGAAGCTACCCAAGGACCTAGGGAAGGTACACCCGGTATTCCATTGCAGCCTGTTAAAAAAGTATAAAGGAACTCTGGACAGCGGAGAACAATAGTTGTGTTTAATCTTTTCCTTCCAGGACGAAGGGGAGGAGGACGCCATGTCAGAACCCTGCTACTAGAGCCTGTATGTGGCTCTGAGTTTCAGGGTCACTGACATTGATAAGACACCTGCGTCTCAGGACTCGGAGAAGAAACGGCTGCTGGACTTGGCGGGGAATTTGCGCGGGGTTTTACTGAGCGGGAAGAGACTTTTCAAATGAGGGGGAGGGTATATAAAGAATGGTTGGCCGGAGTCTCCCATTCTTGGCTTTTCGGATGTTTATGTTTCCTGCAGTAAAGTTTCTGGTGATATCACAGAGAGTCTCGTGTGTTCATTCAGGAGCGGCTGTGGTGAGCTGACACTTTGACTGCTTGTTTTACTTGTAGGAGTCCTCTGCCCCTTGATCTTCTAGGCAGATATAGCCGGTCAACATCACTGCGAGGGTGCAGTGAATGATGAATGGTCATGAGTTTTCTTGTTTTTCTGTCCAAATTGTCCAGTTCTGCCTGTGTCCAATTTATAATGCCAGCAGTATATCTTATGACAGGTATGGCCCAGGTGTTTATGGCCTTGATGGTGTTGCCTCCATTGAGCTTGCTTTTGAGAATTTTTCTGACCCTTTGTGTGTATTCTTTGCTGACCACAGTTTTCACATGTTCATACTTGATGTTGTCCAGCTGTAATATGCCCAGATATTTATAGGCCTCTGGCTGGTGACACCTTATTGTTTGGCCATTGGGCATATTGATGCCCTCACTTTCAATGATTTTTCCCTTCTTCAATGCCACTGTTGAACATTTGTCCAAACCAAACTCCATGTTGATATCAGTGCTAAAAATTCGGACAGTGTTGGTCAGAGATTAGATTTCAGTTTCCGTTTTCCCATATAGCTTCAGGTCATCCATGTACATCAAATGTGAAATTTTGTGAGAATTCTTGGATGTTTGGTAGCCGAGATTTGTTTTTTGTAAGATTGTTGACAGAGGGATCATGGCAATAATGAAAAGCAGAGGGGACAATGAATCTCCTTGGAAAATTCCTCTTCTGATGTTGACAAGTCCATAGCTTTCATTTCCAACAAACAGTTCAGTTTTCCAGTGCTCCATCATGTTTTCAATGAAGGTGCCAACGTTTTTACTAATCCCGATGGCGTCCAGGCACTTGATGATCCAGCTGTGTGGGAGTGAGTCAAAGGCCTTTTGTAGTCAATCCAAGTCATGTGAAGATTATTATTATTATTATTATTATTATTGACACAACAACATTGTATGACACAGCAAACAAGATAGATATGCTGGATTTCGTATCACAGAATCACAAGTCAAACACTTCCCAAGTGTGTAGGACTGTGTGATGTATTTTTGGATGATCCGTGTAGATCCCAGTAGGGTGGCCTTTTGCAGTTGGCAGATCGTAATTTTGTCAATGTCTATTGTTTCCAAATGCCGGCTGAGATCTTTTGGCATGGCACCCAATGTGCCGATCACCTTATTATTATTTATTTATTTATTTACAAATAAGGTGCCATCCTAGCTTCCCTAGGGAGGAACTTAAAAATATGGGAGCAGCCATTGAGAAGGTCTTCCTGCATTCCTATCAACTTTGCCTACTAAAGAGGCAGGATAGAAGTGCCTTCCCTGCAAATCTTAAACTTGAGCAGGCAGGCTCATTTGGGAAAGTACAGAGGTCTGAAGAGCTTGTGCCTGAGCTGTATGGAGAGGATTGGGCAATTCGTTTCCCCTCTATCTTCATTAAAGAAATTTCAGAAGAAATAAATATGTCAGCTACTGATACAATCTTTCGTTTAGCCACCTATGATCATCTTGAAAGGAATGCCATCCTTCTGAAACCACATTTTACCTGTTCTCCCCAGGCAGTTCTTACATAGGGCAGGCAGAGTGAAAACAGGTGCTAAGATGGAGGAAAAGTGAACAGTGGCAGCCCAAAGGGAACACCATGATTTCAGTACAAGGTGTGTCATTTTGCAAATATAAGTGTTTGCATCATCAGATCCTGGAAGAGGGAATCACATTGCATCCTCTCAGCCCTTTTTGTTCCCTTAAAGACTCAGAGGATAAGATAGGGAAGACCTCCGCAGTGGTTCTCAACCTGGGGTCCCCAGATGTTTTTGGCCTACAATGCCCAGAAATCCCAGCCAGTTTACCAGCTGTTAGGATTTCTGGGAGTTGAAGGCCAAAAACATCTGGGGACCCACAGGTTGAGAACCACTGTGTTAGTGGATCTGTGCTAACAAAATGCTGGATTTGTGTCGGGTGCTTTGATTGTGCTTTTCCTGCATGGCGGCAGAGAAGGTGGGGGTTTAGACTGGATGGCCGTTGTGGTCTCTTCCAACTCAATGATTCTAGTGGAGAAGTTGCTATTTTAATCCCCTCAGTGCCCCCTGATGTAGCAGCTCTAGCTCAGATGATGGGAAAGTGTGGGAGGAACATGTTTTTACTTGGCATTGGGAACAATCCCAAGCAACTGCAGTAGCTAAGGGAGCCATCTGTTTAATCTCTCTGAAAGGTCCCTAAGCTCCTCTCAGCACTGAGTGACAAGAAGAAAAACTCTTAAAGGGCTCACTTGCCCCATTGCAGGGAGCTGGAGTCAACTAGATAGGCCCCTTTAAGAAATTCCCTTCCATATTGCTGGGTACCGAGATTGCAGACTGATTACATACAGGTCATTTTAATCCCTGCCCTGTGTCCCTGGAATATCACCCTGGAGTGAGACTACACTAAGGGCATTAGGGAAGGATTACATTAATGCTGCCATCGCTCCCTACTGCATCTGTTCAACACCAGAGCTGGCTGGATGCATTTCTTCAGCCTGAATAAAGGACAAGATGGTATCTTTCCTCATGCAGAAAACCAGCTATACTGCTAATTGAATCTTCCTTCAGTTTTTAAAATTGATTTTTGGCTCAAATAAGGTGTATGGGGAGGAATCTTGAGGGTCGTACCCTACTGTGGAACAGATCTGATTTGAATTTTTTTGGGAGGTGAACATTTTGTCCTTTGGCAGACACAAATGGATCAGCCTTGAGGGTCTCATGTGGGTGACAAAATTTACCCATACCCTATATGCAAATTGTAATGACAGTTATATTATCTATTTATATATAAAGAATTATACACCATTATACTCAGCGACTGATCAATTCTGAATGTTCTTTGGAGTGTATTTTGTTTTAAAAAACCCTGCATAATGTGAATTCCAAAATACCGTGGTAATGATGGAAACTATAATTATTCCAGTTAATTAAACTATGTAACGGACTGTGAGGTTATAACCATTAGTGCCATCTTATGTTAGCTGTGTATATTATACAGAGGAAAAAAGAACATAATTTTCTAAGATTATATAGTAGTGTAGAAAATATTAATCAGAAAAATCAGTGCATGTTTGCATAATGAAATTGCTTGCTATTTTAAAAATTGCTTTAATTGATGAATCAATGAAACTGCAAATATAGCTATTTTTTTGTTTTGCTAATAATCTTAATTAACTTTTCTTGCACTTTTTTCCTGCTTTGCTGTACAATTATCTTTTCAATTGTTAGAGCTCAGAGGAAGAACAACTTGCTAAGGAAGAATAACTTTGACTTTATATAAGAAGGAGAACAGGATCATTAGTATCATCCTTAGTGTCTTATATATCAACTCTTGACTTTGCTGAAAATTCAACTGTAGGACCAGATAAGCTGTTCTGGCTAGATGCCAAGAAAAGGATCTCTCAAACATTTTCCCATCTGCCTCAATAGTAAACTAAATCTGTACTAGATAAAGGCCTTCCCTTTCCACAGATTGATTATTTTCATCCCTGGAGAGCAGCAACCAAGTCCATTAATTATTCCTGTTTCCTATGTCAGTGGCAGCAAGTGCAGCAGGGGAAAACAATGTATTTCCCATAATCTCATCATTCTTATTATTTTAGTAATATGTATGTCTATGTTTCTGTCTATTTTGTTTTACTTATTTATGTTTAATTTAATCTATGGTACATCTGAAAATAATAGTTTCACTTGGTAACTTCTGTCAAATAATTTCATCCTCTAATTAGATTTTTTAAAATTGCATATTGTGGAAGTGGCCCTTGAGCCAATCAAGCCCCGAAGAACTGGAAAAGGTCGCTGCATTAGCCTGCAATCTCATAAAAGAAGAGACAGACCAAAATACTGATGAAGAAGCGAATAAGTACAAATGAGTACAAACTCTTCTTTGCAGAGCAAATGTAATTCTTACTGCACTCTACATTTACAAAATATTTACATCCTTAACTAAATCCTCATAATCACCAAATTGAGCCAGGAGCCCCCGGTGGTGCAATGGGTTAAAGCCTTGTGCCGGCAGGACTACTGACTTGAAGGTGGTGTTGCTGACCTGAAGGTTGCTGGTTCAAATCTAACCCAGGGAGAGTGTGGATGAGCTCCCTCCATCAGCTCCAGCTCCATGCGGGGACATGAGCAAAGCCTCCCATAAGATGGTAAAACATCAAAAACATCTGGGTGTACCCTGGGCAACGTCCTTGCAGATGGTCAATTCTCTCACACCAGAAGTGACTTGCAGTTTCTCAAGTCACTCCTGACACGAAAAAACAAACAAACAAGAAAAAGGAATGCTGAACTCTGAAAAAAGTCACACCTTTGCTTATTTCTATTTTATGATATCTGTGAATTCTGCAGATACAGCAATAGACTCTTATTGTTTGTCAATGGCAGTTAAGAAATTAGTGTATTTTTACATTTACATTTCTTCTCCCCTCATATCAAAATTAATTTAGAAATATCTGCCAAGTGAGGCAACTCTCATGCAGTTTGCAAAAGCTTGTGGAAATAAAATAAAATAAAAAGGTTGCTAGTCTTTCAGGTTAAATACTGTTGGGTAGATGAGAACATATAGCATTCTGCTGGAAAAGACAAACACAGCTACCTTGATAGACATTTTAGAAGATTTTTTTTAAAGAACTAAAATCAGGAAAGTCAGAATTAAGCTTTTTAAAGTACTGCAGCAGATCTCAATATATCCCAGACACCAGAGCACATTGTAAACACCCACCCTTGTTGAAATGCTTTGCAGGATTTGGAACAATGGGGCTGCCACAAATGTCCCAAGGGTGTGGCTGGTTAACCCCCTGGGAAGGGTAATTGAATACCCCCACTTCTGTCACTTTTCCCTCAAATTCCTATTCCTCTGGAGCACTGGTGCACATCTCCCCTGGTAATGGGGAAAAAAACCCCACATAGCAGTTTGAGGCCAGATTCCTGACCTCAAACCAGTTCCAAGCCTGTTAATCTAATCATCCATGCAATGAAACTGGATGCAAGTCAAGTAAACATAATACTAGCTCTACTACTACTGTGGGACTTCCGAATCCAGACTGACAAAGTTTTGGAACACAACATGCCAGACCTCACGGTTGTGGAAAAGAAAAAAGTTTGGATTATTGATGTTGCCATACCAGGTGACAGTTGAATTGACGGAAAACAACAGGAAAAACTCAGTCATTATCAGGACCTCAAAATTGAACTGCAGAGCCTCTGGCATAAACTAGTACAGGTGGTCCCGGTGGTAATTGGCACACTGGGTGCTGTGCCAAAAGATCTCAGCTGGCATTTGGAAACAATAAACATTGACAAAATTATGATCTGTCAACTGCAAAAGGCTACCTTACTGGGATCTGCATACATCATCTGAAAATACATCACACAGTCCTAAACACTTGGGAAGTCTATAATAATAATGATGATGATGATGATGATGATGATTATTATTATTATTTGACTTGCATACATAGGAACCAGTTTCACTCCATGGGTAATTAGAATAACAGGCTTGGAACTTGGAAATCCAGCATATATATCTCGTTTGCTGTGTCATACTCTGTCTTTGTGTCAATAACAATAATAATAACAATTTTATTATTGTATCCCGCCTCAGCTCCCCGAAGGGACTCTGGTCAGTTTACATGGAACCAAGCCCAGTGGAACAAGAATTAAAATACATCACCATAAAATAAATTTGCATTACAGGCATTAACCACATAAAAACATGTAAAACATCATAAAAACATGAATTCAGCAACAACTGATACCAGTAGGCGAGTATTGTAGGCATGGTCAGAGCTAAAAAGGGTGGGCCAGGGCTTGTGCAATATACTATAAGGCCGAGGTGGTAATGAAGTACAAAGGGTAAATATTAAGTAGGGCTAGAAAGGCCAAGTCAAATTGTTAAACCAATTAGTCAAAGGCACATTGCAACATGGTATTAGTCCATCTAAAATACTTCTGCTTTTCTTCATAATTGTTTGGGCCTATCTCCCCAAACTCTGAAGACATGTCAACTATTCAAAAATTCTTAATAAGCTCCTGTGTGTCCCCTCCTAACCACATCTTCTTCTCCATCTTGCGTTTTATCGTGTCTATCTCTTTTGCTCCTTGCACTCCCCCCTGCAACTCTGATTCTCCCTTTCCTCCTTTCTCCTCCATCTCTCAAGCTTCTCACCCCCTTTTCTCTCTTGCCTAAACATGTGTTCTTGCAGGGCACCCCCTCTTGCCTCTCGCTTCACTTTGTGTATTCTCCCATTTCTTCTATTCCCTCATCTCGCCTTGTGGTCTTATGGTGAGTCCCAACTAGCTTCTTACACTTTGCTACTCATTTTCCTGCAACTCCTACTTCCTTTCTCACCACACACTTTGTTGCTCCCTTGATGTTCATGTCTCTATGTTTGCCACCATATCTAGGCTTCTATAGGGGTGAAAATGTACTTTTTAAAAAAGTGAACATTTGGAATCTTGACCATATGATCATCCAAACAGGTACTGCATAGTGTGTAGATTCAGACGAAGCCTGGCTATCCAGGTAGTATGGAAATCCCATGGGTGTTGATGTTGTTGTGTGCCTTCAGGCATGACTTACGGTGATCCTAAGATGAACCTATCATGGGGTTTTCTGGGACTGAGAGTGTACAACTTACCCAAGATCACCCCGTGGATTTCCATGGCCAAGCAGGTTGTCAAACCCTGGTCTCTGGAATCGTAATGTAAGGCTCAAACCACTACATCACATACACAGGCTCCCACTTCTATGAGTACATTCATGGAAATTAATTAAGAGCCGATGCAGCTGGCAACATGATTCAGTTGTCCTAAAGTTACAATGCACTGGGGAATAGCTGCAACTATTTTCAGAAAGATTTTGATATACACACAAGGGAGTCAAATAGCCCTGTGTACATTATACTAGTATGTGTGGATATACTGTGCCTGCAGATAAAGTCTCCCTATGCAGTTAGGAATGCTGCCTTTTATTACCCTGTATTTTACACTAGTGAAGTGGGTGTGAGGGCTGAACTATGAGTCTGCTGTGTGCTTCGCAAGACTGCAGTATTGCTTCAGAGCCTTCTTCTTTATCCTATAGTAGGAAGTACAGAATTAAGAGTTCCAGACAATGTAATGCTGGCTCCTTCTTACTTTAGTACAATGAAATGTATTTATGTCTAGATTTCTTTCCCAGCCGATGCTCCTTTCTTCTGAAAAAAGAAGAATCGCAAACTAGTTCTCAATCTACTGAGATCTCCAATCATTCGTGAGAATGCCATTTTCATTCTCATTGTGAGCTGACTGCTGTTGGGAATACAATTCTCATTGTGAGTTGACTGCTATTTTGGCAATATGTCTGATGGATCAAATGTTTTCTAAAAAATTTAAATATGGCAGGAACATTTACAAGAGGAAAATATAAAATCTTTGCAATTTAAATCTCAAAGTCAGTAGCCATTGATGACAACGATAATTTTTGCAGGCATTGTAATAATATTTGTGGATCCATATAAATCATAGAGTTGAAAGAGACCACAAGGACCATCCAGTCCAATCCACTGCCATGCAGGAACACCCAATCAAAGCACCCCTGACAGATGGCCATCCAGCCTCTGCTTAAAAACTTACAGAAAAGGAGATTCCACCATGCTCCCAGTTATCCTATTCCACTGCCATACAGCTCTTACCAGCAGGAAGTTCTTCCCAATGTTTAGAAGGAATCTCTTTCCTTGCAGTTTGAATCCATTGTGTCCTAGACTCTAGAGCAGCAGAAAATAAGCATCTCCCCTCTTCAAAGTGACATCCTTCAAATATTTAAACATAGCCATCATGTCCCCTCTCAGCTTTCTTTACTCCAAGCTGAACATATACAGCTCCCTAACCTGTTTTTCATAGCACTTGGTTTCCAAATCTTTGATAATTTTGGTCACCCTGCTCTGACATGTTCTAGTTTGTCAATATCCTTCTTGAACTGTGGTGCCCAGAACTATGATAAGCATTGATTCTTAACAGAGAGTAAGAACCAAGTAAAATTTCCTTAAAATGTATAGGTGCTATGCTCATTTGTTGTACTGGATCCCTTTAGCTTCATATACTATAGCATTATGACTCTACTTAAACTGCCATGGCAACTTCCTACAGATCTCTAGAGAGAATTGTGTCTCTCCCAAGACTTCAAACCCTAAGGTTTTATAGAACCTTGACATGGCAGTTAGTGGAATCATAGTGCTATAATTGTATAGTGTGAAAGGGCCCCCCATGGTGAGAATTTTTTGGTACAGAAGTAACTTACAGTCCCCAAGACTATCCCACCTCTTGTTTCTAATGTTAAAAAACTGTCAGTTTTTCAAAATGAATGAGGTTATTTCACAGAATTGAGCCATTATCACTTTATCTGCCATGGTTGCATCTTATGGAATCCTGAGCCTTGTGGCCTGGTGAGGTACTAGAGCTCTCTGGCTGAGGACTGTAAGTATCCCCCCTAAATTGCAAATTTCAAGATTCCATAGGTGGAATTGTAACAGTAAATTAGTGTAATTTCAGTGCTCTAAATGTGTATTTGAAAAGACTCCAGAAGTAGGCTTCTAGATTGGCCTAGCTTTTTCTTCCTTTCATTTTGGGCATCGTTGCTCTTCCATGAGGCCTTGGGGTATCCCAAGGACAGAAAATGCACTCCTGGTTTAGTAGCTCATAATAATGTTGTTGTTCCTTATTCAGTCTGCAGTTAATAAGCATTCTAACTTTAAAACTGCATTTATCTGACCAATACATAGCAAAACTGGATGAGGGAAAAGTACATTACTTGATTTTTAATTATGCCTTGAAGCAATTCTGTCTAGCTTCATTATGGGAGTTGTGTTGTGCGAAATAGGATATGTCTAACTTAGATAAGCAATTGCATTATGAGTGAAAGCAGTAGAGTCTTGAGGCACCTTTAAGACCATCCGATGGATCTGTGACAGAAACATTAATGTGCCAGACCTACATTGTCAGTGGATTCTAGGACATTAAAGCTTATGCTACAATAAATCTGTAAGTCTTTAAGGTCCCATAAGATTGCTTGCCATTATTATTATTGTTGTTGCTGCTGCAGTCTAAAATGTGTATTATGAGAAAAATATTTTAAAAAGTGCCCATGTGTGTCTATGTGTTAACAGGTATTTTAAAAATTAATTATGGTATTTGTACGTAGGCAATTATTTCAAAAAGTGTTGTAAAATCCAATCTAAGGAAAACTGTACAGGACCAGAAGCAAAGGTTTGTCTACTGCTAAATTGTATTGTGAGCAATGGTCACCTGGATGCTCCTGGGAAGTCCAAAAGCAGAACATGAAAGCAAAAGGATGCTGCTGCTGTAGTCCCTGGCAAGAGCATACTTCCTTTGAATCTGCAGAAAAATAGCTTCTGTTTCTGGTGTGATGTGCCTGATCATTTTAATCACGATCTTCCATTTATTTACTTGTTACCATGCTGTTTGTTCCAGAACAGGACTCAAGGTAGCTCAAAAAATTAAAATAATTATAAATTAAAAAAATTGAAGGATTGTTAAAATCTAAACTATAAGATGAAAAAATAGGTTACATTATATTAAATGAAAGCAGTCAAAATTAATTAAAAAGCAGTTCAGCATACTGTTAAAGATACTGTTTCTTTAAAAACATACTGTTTCTTAAAAACAGATAGTACACAAAGACTTTATATGGCAACATTTTAGCCTCCCCAGGGAGGGTGTTTTTATTGCTCAGGGGCAGCCAGCAAGAAGACCATCTCTTGCATCCCAACCAAATATGCATGAAAGCACAATACATGTGGGCAATGGGTCTCTCAGAAGGATTTTAGAGTTTGAGTAGGCTCATGGGGTGAGATATGTCCTTTCAGATGCCTGGCTCTAAGTTGTGTAGTGTTATTACAGATAAGAACCAGCACTTTGTATTGTTCTAGAAAGGAAACTAGTTGTCAGTGAAGATGTTGTAACAAGGAATTTGTTGTGCCCTACCAATGATCTGATCCTTAATGGAGGTTGTTGTTTGTTGCTGTTGCTGTTGTTGTTGTTGTTGTTGTTGTTGTTGTTGTTGTGTGCCTCCAAATGGTTTCAGACTTAGGGTCACCAGAAGGTGAGTCTATTATGAGATTTTCTTGGCAAGATTTGGTTAGAAGAGGAGTTGCTTTTATTTTGCTTTTGATTGCCTGAACTAAGATGTTAAGAGCAATGCCTGGGTTTAATGATTTGGCAGAAAAGCTCTTCCAACTACTTTCTACAGGAGGTGCATGTACAATGTAGAATTAATGCAGTTCAATATTATTTTAATTACCATGGTTCATGGAATACACGGAGTTGTAGTTTGTGAGGCATCAACCCTCTTTGGCCAAGAACACTAAAGAATTTGCAGAACTTCAACTCCCATTGTTCAATAGCATTAATGTCAAACTTTTTCCTCAGGTGTGGATGCACCTAGGATTTCTGAGGCTAAAGCAGGCATGGGCAAACTTTTTAGAAACAGGGCCTATTTGCTGCATATTGCTCAGGTTGAGCATTGATTTCCTTTTGGGAGAAAACTGAGGCAAAGAAAGTGTTGAGTAGTTCTGCATTTTCTCTGTTCTCTGTTTGCATTTCACCATTTTCTTCACGCAGAGCCCTAATGACTTAACTTGTCCTCTGAGCACATAATAGGGTTGCCCCATGAAACAAAGCTAAACAAGTATAGACAACTATAGATGTTACAATCTATATTTATTAGGAGTAAACAAGATATTTAAACACTAATTCCTTTCTTGAATGCAACATTTAAACCATTTCCTTCCTGGTCAGAAAGGGAGGATGGGATTTCATAGGAAAGTTTTAGTTTACACTTTTAAAATGTGGTTTGACTTTTGCCAGTATGGTCAAGGATCATTCTCCTTACCTGGCTTCTTGTCCAAAATGTGGCTAAAGGCAGCTCTCTGCCTAAACCCCTGTTTGTAAATCATATTTATTGAGCATAGTTTAAAGCATAGGAACTATGCTTAGGGTTTCAGAGAATGCAAAATTTCCTGCACAACTATTTTTGCCACACTGAACCAATAGGACTCTACCTGAGTCAGTACTTATTCTGGAGATGTTACAGCTTTCTCCTAACAAGTTTCAACAGATAGCATCTTAGTGAGTTAAACATAAGATTGTGGACAACATTCTCAGAGATATGTGCCCAGTTATGCCAATCTTTTTTTCTAGTTTTTTTTCTGGGTAATAAAGATGATTAAACTAGGCCTGATTTGTGGGATCCCTGACCTAATTGATGATTCTCTAAGAATGTTTCTTGGTTCATTAATGTTAAAGAGGCAGTATTGTGGTCCTTATTGAGAAACAGACTTGAATTTAATTCTGCCCTTTCATTATTCAAAGGATAAGATTGAAACTCATCCTGAGATCTTCCACTGAGGCCAATAAAACTTGAAATAGCTTACCTTTGTCTGGAATATACCAACCCCTTAACATTCACAGCTGTGAAATCACTCTCAAGACAGTGAAAGGTATATTTCTTGCCGTGTGAACCTAAGTGGAGCTTCTAATATTTGTGATGTTAAATTACACATTACTACTGCAGCCAGGAAATCAGAAGATGTTTACTTCTTGGAAGAAGAGCACTGACCAATCTCGATAAAATAGTGAAGAATAGAGACATCACAATGGCAACGGTCCACATAGTTAAAGCAATGATATTTCCCTAGTAACCTATGAAGGCTGATCAAAGGAAGATAGACGCTTTTGAACTGTGGTGTTGGAGGAAAATCCTGAGAGTGCCTTGGACCGCAAGAAGATCCAACCAGTCCATACTCCAGGAAATAATGCCCGGCTGCTCACTGGAGGGAAAGATATCAGAGGCAAAGATGAAGTATTTTGGCCACATCATGAGAAGACAGGAAAGTTTGGAGAAGATCATGATGCTGGGGAAAATGGAAGGAAAAAGGAAGAGGGGCCAACCAAGGGCAAGATGGATGGACAGTATCCTTGAAGTGACTGGCTTGACCTTGAAGGAACTCGGGGCGGTGATGGCCAACAGGGAGCTCCGGCGTGGGCTGGTTCATGAGGTCACAAAGAGTTGGAAGCAACTGAATGAATAAACAACAAAACTGGCTTCCAAATTTTTTTCCCTTTTCAGATTAAAAAAAAATAAGAGCAAAATGGTTCAATTTTTTACAATGTGAATTGCAGGTATAAGACACCTGATCTAACTAAAATGTGTGGGGCAACAGAATGGAGAGCATGGGAAATTGTTAAATCCCTTTCCCTAGTTACTGGAGTCCCAAACTGGATAGAATAATAGAGTTGGAAGAAACCATGTGGGCCACCTAGTCCAACCCCCTGCCATGCAGGAAAAGCACAATCAAAGTACCCCTGACAGATGGCCATCCAGCCTCTGTTTAAAAGCTTCCAAGGAAGGAGCTTCCACCACACTCTGAGGCAGAAAGTTGCACGGCTGAACAGCTCTTATGGTCAAGAAGTTCTTTTACATGTTTGAATTTTAAATAAAAGATGTAGCTACTAGCTCTAACTTCAAGTAGCATATAGGTTGGCTCTTTGTATTTTGGAATTTGGCCTTTGGCATTATAATAATTTTAGATTAATTAATTTGGAAATCTAAAGTATGATGTCACATATGTGGCACTAAATTCATTTGATCTGTCTCCTTTTCTAAAAAAAGTTTTCTGTTGAAAATGTGCTGTATTTTTTCTTTCATTTTCATGGAATTTTTTTTCTTTTTTAATTTGTATTTCTGTGTTTGGTTTCTATTAACTTTACCATTTATTTTGAGACTCTGTTTGTTTGTTTTGTATTGCTTTTTGCCAACTCTTTGCCAGCCCCAAACTTTTGTAACTGTGATGATTTTTCTGTTACATTTAGATCCTGAATGATTTTTTTCCCTGATTGTATTGTTTTGAAAGTACAGTGATAGTAATATACTGCATGTCATACTTCTGAAATGCTTATACTATGAATGGTGAATGCGACTAATGGGTGTGATCCAGCCTTATTAAAACTATTCGTTGCCATGGCCTTGAAGCAAAAAAAGAAAGAAATCTTATACCATATCCCTTATTCTTTTATGTGGAAAACACATTTAGATTCTGGGTGGGAGTGGAAGGGTACATAGTGTGCTGATTTCTGTGTTCAAAAAAGGAGAAAAAAATAGCAAAATCTTTCAGCTCCTCCTGCCTACACAACCTTTCATTTTCATTAAAATTCAGTCAAACTCTCTGTGCTTTCTGTGTGATTTGTATAAATGACTGACTTTAATTCGACCTCCTGGAATGTGAAAGGAATTCAGGCATCAGTTAAATGTGAAAGACGTTGTCATTATTGAATATACGTGAGGAGGACAAATTTACAATGCAGCACGATGAGTTGAAACACAGCAAGCCAAGGTAGCCGTGGGCATAGCAGGCCATTCCCTCTTTTGCCATTTTGGACTGTACAGTGAATATAACTGTCATTATGAGGAACAATCTAACATGAAGACAGATGTTTATTATACATCACATAATTATAAGTCTGATCTGAAATGTAAATGGAGTGGCAGAGCTATTGTGGTTTGTGTGTTAAACTATGGATCTGATTTGATTCCCCATTCTGCCATGGAAACCTACTTGGGCAAGTCACATTGATATAATTGCATGAGGAGAGAAACTTGCATTGAAGCTGCATTGCCACCTACTGCATGATGCCATGTGCATCCTGCTGCTAGTATGCCTCTTCCCCATGGTTAATCTATTCCTTGTTAGTAATGGGCAAAACCTGCCAACAGCTTGCAATCCTGAAACATTTGCATCACTTACCTTGTTCAGTGGGTTTTTTCCACTTCTGTGCTGGCATGCTGACAGCAAAGTGATGTTGGGAGGAGGAATTCTCCTCCTCTCTTACATCTTCAACCCCCCATAATTTTCCCAAGCTATTTGTTTTCAGTTTATTTAATATTTTCCAGGTGTATTTCCTTGCTTTTCTTTGCTAAAACTGTGAAATGGTTAATTTTTTTTGTACGGAGTAATGGAAATATGGGATTATGAGGGTATATGAAAATACTATTGCAGGACCATGGATTGGTGAATTTGTGCAATTGTGTGAATGAAGAGAGAGGTGTGATGTCAGAGGTGCTTATCCCAGTATGTATTTGCTATCTATGATCACACATCTCCCATGAAATAGAGGTTTCATGCAATAAATTAATTCAATTAAGATAAAGTCAAGCCCTCTCTGAACAAATCTTGCCTGTGATAGGTTTGCCTTAGATTTGCCATACATTGGAAAGGACCTGACAGTACACAACAACAACAACAACAACAACAACGCCTCCTGGACTCGAAAATCAGAATGTTTTTATATCAAACTCAGCATTTCCAGGTTCTCTAGCAGACAGTCTGAAGTGTTTGGCCTTCAGTGGAAACATTTTCAGAATCATAGTCACCTTGAAGAAGAAAAGGGAACTGTAGCCAATAGCTGACATAGCAAAAACCTTAGCACAGACAAATTGATTGGTGTCTTGCAAAACCTGGTGATAACAAACAGGAAAAGTTTATATAGAGATTCAGCCTGTTCTAGATGAGATTCCTCTTGAAGATGCAGATTTCAACAGTGGTCAGAAATGGATTTGCCCAGTTAAAGCGTGTACATTAGCAGTGATTTTTCTTGGAGACACTGGATTTGGCCATGGCAACACATACCTTAGTTACTTCCTGGTGAGAGTAATGCACTATACCTTAGAAAAACGTTCAGAAACTTCAACTGGTACAATGCTCCAGAATGCTAACTGGAGCTAGTTACAGGGAGCACACAACTCCCTTGTTGCAACAGCTCCATTGACTGCTGGTCCAAATTTGAGCACAATTCAAAGTGATGATTTTGACCTGTAAAGCTCTATAGGACTCTTTGAAAGATAACATTCTTCCATATGGACTACCCCATTCTTTGATATTTGTTGGGGAAGTCCATCTTTGTGTTGTACAACCCTCATAGGTATATTGGGGGAAATAAAGAGTATGACCTTCTCAGTGACTGTATCTTGTGAATTTTTCACTATATGTTATTAATTTATTGTATGCCACTTTGACTCCCAAATTGGGGAAAAAGCAGATAATGGTCATGATGATGTAATACTGGTAAAGTGTCTACATTTTAATCAGTTCATTTTTTAAAAAACAAACAAACAATTGAAGCTTTCTATTTAATGTGGGACTTTCCAAACTAAATGCAACCTTGCTGTACACACCTTTAAGGCCCCTTCCACACAGCTGAATGAAATCCACATTGAATTGAATTATATGGCAGTGTGGACTCAGATAATCCAGTTCAAAGCAGATATTGTGGATTATCTGCCTTGATATTCTGGGTTATATGGCTGTATGGAAGGGCCCCATGTCATTTCTGACTTGTGATGGCCCTAAGTGAGCATATCACAGGGTTTTCTTATTCAGAGGAGGTTTGCCATTTTCTTTTGCTGAGGATGAGAGAGTGCAACTTGCTCAAAGTCACCTTGTGGGTTTCCATGGATGAATGGGGATTTGAAACCTCCTAAATTCCTAGCCCAGTGCTTAATCCACTTCTACACCACACTGGCTTTCACTTGAATGCAGCCTATTATGGTTGTGCCAGAGGAACAACACTTTCAGATATATAACAAAATCAACAAAATCAAAACATCAAAAGCCTCTAACTGGGCACAATACAGAACCAGATAATCTGTATCAACCTTTGTTAGTCACAACTTTTCTATGTAGAGATGGAAAAGAAGTTAATGGTTCACATTTCTCTACCAATATACCGCTTTCACACATCACAAAACTGGTTGTGAGGTACATGACATCTTCCTGCAGGGAACCATAGATTTCCAATTTGCTTTGACAAAGGAAAAAATGTAGACAAACAAATGTGCATATTTGGGGGATAAGGGAGAATCCCATCTGAATAATATGCACAACACTCTTACAGTCCAAAAACTGTAAAAATGCATAAGGTAAAGGTTTCCCCTGACGTTAAGTCCAGTCATGTCTGACTCTGGGGGTTGGTGCTCATCTCCATTTCTAAGCCGAAGAGCTGGCGTTGTCCGTAGACACCTCCAAGGTCATGTGGTTCGCATGACTGCATGGAGCACCGTTACCTTCCCACCGGAGCGGTACCTATTGATCTACTCACATTGGCATGTTTTCGAACTGCTAGGTTGGCAGGAGCTGGAGCTAACAGCAGCTGCTCCCACCGCTCCCGGGGTTTGAACCTGGGACCTTTCAGTCTCCAGCTCAGTGCTTTAACGCACTTCACCACTGGGGCATAGATTACAAAAAACAAAACAAGAACAAACTATGTGTGAATGATCATTCAGAAACTTGCAAGCTAATACTGAAGCTGGGACTTGATTGGAAAGTTTTTGTGATTCAGAAAATGACATCAAAAATAAAACTGGCAGATTTTCATTTCTATATTTATTTATTTGTATGTTTGTATAGCCACATGTGCTAGGCATGGGCGAATTCCTGGGAATAGTCATTAATTGGAATAAAATCATATCTATTTTGGGTTCCAAATGGGGTTTTGAGGTGGTTTGGCGATTTGGAATCCTCAGCGTTTTCTGTCCTGGCTGGGGCTAGCAACAGGCTTAATAAGAGCCCCATAGAAAGAAACCAAGTCCTGAGTGTTTTCTGTCCTGGCTGGGTATAGCAATGGGCTTAATTTCATTAGGACAGCTCAAAAAATGAGGGAGAGAGAAGCCCCTCAAGTTTTCCCATTGACAATAATGTTTTCCTTCATGTGCATGTGCATCCGCCATTAATGAAGTACATACGAAGATTTGGATGTTTTGGAAAGTTTTGAACTTTTTGCCTTCAAAATTCGGAAATGACTTTAGAAACGAAACGTCAAAGAGAATTTAGAACCATTTTTTTCTGGATCGCACATGCCTAATATGTGCTATATTACCAGAAGTGTGAGTGTTTAGGGCCCTTCCACACAGCCCTATATCCCAAAATATCAAGGCAGAAAATCCCACATTACCTGAGTGTAGACTCAGATAACCCAATTCAAAGCAATTATTGTGGGATTTCCTGCCTTGAAATTCTGAGATATAGGGCTGGGTGGAAGGGCCCTAAGTGACCTGCCAGCAGGATAACCCCTAACAAATCCAGAAAATAGTGTGAACAGGGAGTACAAACTTTCCAAAAGAGTGCGAAGATAGAGGAACCTCACCCCAAAATCAGAGTTCATTATAACAATTCATATTATGCCAATGCCTTCTTGGACCTCAAATTCCCCAAATATGCATATTCAAATGCATTCATATAGCAACAATTGTAACTAGTCAATATGTATTATACCATAAACATAGGGCCTAATCCTATCTTCTCTATGTCAAAATTGTTTAACATTTTAAAAAATACCCAAAATAATGAAAAATTAACGAGTACAGTAATGCATGCTGATCAACATTTTTTATTCATTCAGAATTCGATGCAGAATTCCTCCTCTTACAAGTATAAATGTCCATTAATTATTACCAGAAAATGTTTTTTTAAAAAACTTTTAGATCACAAGACCATGGGACCAAATTATCTACAATGCCAGTCATGTATTTAAGCAGGCATGCTGAAAGTGAACACACTACTAATCTGAATCAGAATTCCACACCAATTTTCTGTTCAAATTCCACCCTTCCAGCTACTCATTGTTGCTGGTGGTAACAAATATACTTTTGGAGAGAAAAGTAGTGAGAAAATAATTGGAGGGTTCTGATCCAGACGGGGCTCATATTCTGATTGGAACCTTACAGTTACTTGTTGCCTCCCCAAAATGAAAGCACTCAGCACTGTTAGATGACTAATGCTACATAATGTTTAGGAGCTGCGGAGGAGCGCAGCAAACATTTTGTTTTGCCCCGTATTCTGGAGAATAAAATTAAAGCACATTTCAAGCCTCTGGCATGCCATACTATTTGCCTGGTAGTCTGAATTAGCTTCATATGCAAACCTAATATTCGAGAAATCACAGGGAATGGTGGCTGGATCCATGGACATCGTAATGTATGTGGAGCAGAGGATAATGTCTCTCCAAACCCTGATATCAGTGGGAGCTTTTATGCGTGGGCAGGAAAAGACACAGGAAGAAGAGAACATGACTCACTGCTCTGGGTGGCAGCCAGTAACCTTTCCTGAGCAAAGGCATCTGCACAGAAATTATGAGACTGAGTACAAATTAGAGGTAGGAAGGTGTCATTAAGCAGAGATAATATGTTGACAATATCCTATCACATTGAACCACTTGAATGGTAAGTCACCCAGCCAGATCAAATGGCAAGAGGGAGCACAAAAAGAAAATAGGAATGCTATGCTCTTGGTACTGCTCTTAGGCCCGGGCTGTGGCGCAGGCGGGAGAGCAAGCCAGCTGCAACCAGCTGCAATGAATCACTCTGACCAGGAGGTCATGAGTTCGAGGCCCGCTCGGAGCCTATGTTTGTCTTGTCTTTGTTCTATGTTAAAAGGCATTGAATGTTTGCCTATATGTGTAATGTGATCTGCCCTGAGTCCCCTTCGGGGTGAGAAGGGCGGAATATAAATGCTGTAAATAAATAAATAAATACTGTATTTTCATATGCTCCAAAGTAAGACTACCTCTTCATTCTCGCCTCTCTGCAAACTGCTGGCTTGACTGGGAAAACAACTGGCCCCAAACAACTTGGGGCCAGTTGTACATGTGGAACTCTGTTATACATGTACAGAGCACTATATTATCACACTAGAGAAGTGGTTCTCAACCTGTGGGTCCCCAGATGTTTTGGACTTCAACTCCCAGAAATCCTAACAGCTGGTAAAATGGCTGGGATTTCTGGGAGTTGTAGGCCAAAAACTTCTGAGGACCCCAGGTTGAGAACCACTGCACTAGAGCTTAAAGAGTAAGCAAAGAGTTTGCATCCCATCTGAAATCAAGTCTCTTTGATGAGGCACCCGCATAGGCGGGTAGTGCTTCACCCACCCAGTCACACCCTTGATTCACTCACCCAGGCACAAGCGAGTGAACCAAGGGTTTGATTATTTATTTATTATTTATTTACAGCATTTCTATTCCACCCTTCTCACCCCGAAGGGGACTCAGGGCAGATCATATTACACATATAGGCAAATATTCAATGCCTTTTAACATAGAACAAAGACAAACATAGGCTCCAAGTGGGCCTCGAACTCATGACCTCCTGGTCAGAGTGATTCATTGCAGTGATTCATTGCAGCTGCTCTCCAGCCTGCACCACAGCCCGAGTGAGGAAAGGGAAATAACCTATTTGGAACTATTATGTAGTGGCAATGAAGACAGGTTTTCCTTTTTCTTTTATTTCAGGTCTGTGTGCGTGCATACGTGCAGGACAGCTTTTCACTGAGCCCGTAATGGAGATCATGACACCAAGAGATTATTTTTTCTGCACCAAAAGTAGCCATTCTGTATACACTAGTGGTTCTCAACCTATGTTTTGGCCTTCTACTCCCAGAAATCCTAACAGCTGGTAAAGTGGCTGGGATTTCTGGGAGTTGTAGGCCAAAACACCTGGGGACTCACAGGTTGAGAACCACTGGTCTAGACCTTTTGTTGGTGCCATTAGAGCTTTTCTTCTAAGGCTAATTGCACAGGGCAACTTGTCACTGGCTAATACATACATCTTTCAGAAACAGGCATTTCTTTAAATAAATAAAGCCAGTAACAGAGATACACTATGGTTTGTGTGTTGGAGGCCAGAGTTCGCCTCCCACTGGGCTATGAAAACCTACTGGGTGACCCTGGGCAAGTCTCAGATTCTCAGCCCCAGAAAGATTTGTGATAGGTTTGCCTTAGGGTTGCCATAAAACAGAGATGACTTGAAGAACAGAAACAACTAAGCTGAAGGAAAACTTTCATCAATGTGAAATAGTGGTAGGAAGCTTATATGCAACATCTCTCATGCAAAAGTTATTATTTTGTATGTGGGAGCTCTGCAAATTGCATTAAAATCAGTTTTCAAACTAGATTCAAGCTAAAGGCTTGGAAGTATTCTCGTGTGGGATGATGTCTTTGCTGATACTGCTTCAGTGTAAATTGGTGTCTCATCTACATTCAACTGTCAACGTGGCAATATTATGTGGGCCTTTAGTATGTCTTACAGAAACATTTTCCTAAAGAAAACAAACAGCAGTCTTCCTGTGAAAGAGTCTATTATCAACAGTACATTGTAAAAAAAAATAAAAAATCAGTGATTTATACATCTATCCTGCAGTGAGCTGCGTAGGCGTACCAGTCTTCAACAGAAAATAATTATGATTGCATAATGTTTATTCCCCTTGCTAGACAAGTTTGTACAATAATTCTGCAAAAAATGACAGGTATATTGAATAGTATTGCGTTATTGAATAGAATTTCTCATGCTACCATATTTTGTCCACAGTATTTATTGCAGAGAAACTATCTTTGCACAATAAAGCTGCAAATGTAAGGGGAAATTAACCCTGCTGAATACAGAAGTGTAACCATTTCTTAATTGTAAAGTTATTTTGAGTTAGATTTAGATATCCACTTGGATACTGGGCAAATGTATCTTTTGTGAGTAGGGCATCCAGTTTTCTACATTTGCTCCCTCATCCTCCATGCCACAGCACATTCTTCCAGTAGAATCACCAATTCTCAATGGGAAGTTGGCTTTAGAGAAGGGATCCCCATACTAAGGCCCGTGGCCCGGATGTGGCCCTTCAAGGTCATTAACCCAGCCCTCACCTTAAACCTGTTAGGCTTGGCCGCTCTATGTCAGAAATGACTTGAAAGCATACAGCAACAACAATCCTTATTTCCTGTACTATCTTATCAGCCAAAAGCAGGCCCACACTTCCCATTGAAATATTGGTAAGTTTATGTTGGTTAAAATTGTTTTTCATTTTAAATATTGTATTGTTCTATTGAGTTTTTTGCACAACAAATAAGATGTGTGCATAGGAATTTGTTTTTTTCAAACTATAGTTCGGGCCCCCAACAGACTGAGAAACTGTGAATTCGCCTTTGGCTTAAAAAGTTTGAGGACACCTGCTTTAGAGGGTGGCAGGGAAAAAGGTTTGGAAAAGATAAGTTCACCTGTGTCCTTCTACACAGAAATATTTGGATTCAATCTCTTGCAATCTGAGTTGTCCTCTGCACCAGAGTTTCTCAAATCTTGTGCTCTCTGCATAGACTAAAGCAAAGCATCCACTATCCTTAGCTGGCATGGCTTTTCATCACATATATATATATATTATTTCTGTTCTTTCTGTGTCTCACAGTATTTCTCATTCATTTCTTCATATGATACCACTCACTCACCCAAACCTAATATTGAGACCTTCCTTAGTGTTGGCATCCTAGAAGTCTTTCGTGAGCAGTGGAGACCTACTGGGTGACTTTGGGCAATGCTTAGAAGAAGGATATGGCAAGCCTCCTCTAAACAAATCTTGCCAAGAAATGTTCAGCTTATAATTACCCCATATTGGACACAACTTTAAAGCACACAAGGACAACATATAAGATAGTAAACTAGTTCACGATGGTTGCCTACTGGAATTCAAAGCCTGTGTCCCATGCCAATGTTTTGTTTCTGCAGGACTTATGACTCCCACCCAAACCCCCCTTGCCTTGTGTATCTTTAAATCATAAGTCCAAGGGCAGATAACAGCTTTTTCCCCCCCTTGTTATTTTTCTTGTAAAGCACCATGTTCACTGATGGTGCTATATAAATAAATAAATAAATAAATAAATAAATAATGATGATGTTGATAAACAGCAGTATCTCAACAATTGTTTTAAGTGCTGTATATAGAAGAAGACTGATATATTTCATTGCTTCATGCTAGAAAAATGTAAGAACTTTGGATGACATATTAAAAATTAATTTTAATAATTTTTATTTTTCACAATAAATGTAAGCATTTATTACCTTCATCATTCTAAGTCTCTTCCAAGTAGTTATGTCAGAGCTGATATATTCCAGATATTATTCATACTTTATTGTTTACTTATTTAAAATATGCTGCTACCCCCTGGAAGGGCTCGCTCCAGTCTTTCCCCCAACAGGAATTTGTTCTACCAATATGACTACTGATCGTTTTATTTATCTTATATCCTGTTTCTTCTTCCCAACATTATTTATGGAGTCTATCAATCTTGGCAAACGTATGTGCAACTTCACCTACAGTGGCAATGTATCTGCTACAGTTTTGAATTCTTGATCTAGAATTCTTTGATTTTTAAGTCCAACCCAAGGTTGGAGGGTTGGGGCAGGAAGGTGACAGACCTATCTTATAGCTTGGATAATTAAAAGGAGTAGACTTAATCTATGGATTGTTAATTGTACCTGAGGATATTTGTAGAGTATTTTGACCTAGTTTAGAAGATCAGTGGTCTGGCCAATTATTGCCAGCTTGTGGTTTAAAGGAATAGTACTAGCTGCCAATAGATTTTTTTGGCACAATTTTAAGGTCCTAGCAAAAATGTTCAGAGCTTCAACATGCCTGGGGCCTCAATATGCCTCTAGAAGCCTTCCTCTGTATTCCAGCAAGGGAGAGACACAAGAGGTTAGAGTACTTTCTTTGCTGTGACACCCTAGTTGTGGAATATCCTCTTTTTTTGACCAAGTCAAACATGGCTTTTACTCAAACTTTTGGGGCCTCGTTGATTTATTCCAAACTTGCATATGTGTGAAATTTGAAATTGTCTTAACTCAGTGGTTCTCAACCTGTGGGTCCCCAGGTGTTTTGGCCTACAACTCTCAGAAATCTCAGTCAGTTTACCAGCTGTTAGGTTTTCTGAGAGTTGAAGGCCAAAACATCTGGGGACCCACAGGTTGAGAACCACTGCCTTAACTTGTCTTAACCTTGATTTTAAGCACTCTTTTACTAATTATTATCCCTCTAGGACCAGGACTGTCAGGTACTCAGCCAGCTGCTGAGGTGTTACCATTAGAAGAACTAATTTGGGGTGGTGTGATCAGTCCTCCTGTTTATGAGTAAAAATGTGGTTGTATTGCTTTTGGTCTTTTAATAACCTAGTCCAGTGGTTCTCAACCTTTGGTCCTCCTTGAGTTTTGGACTTCACCTCCCAAAAGTCCAAGCAGGTTTATCAGCTGTTAGGAGTTGTAAAGTCTTAAATACCTGGAGGACCAAAGGCTGAGAACCTCTAATCTGCTAATCAGAGAGCAGGAATGAGTAAGTAAACCAGGGGGAAGCTTTTAGTATGACAATAGGCTGAGGAAAATATGGAGCAGGAACATAGTTATGGAAGTCAGGAGAGACACAGGTTCCTGGTTGACCTGAATCTGTTCCCACCTCAAATACTATGAGTAGCCCTGGCAACAAACTCTACCTGAGCTGGAAATACTGCTGCTACATGCCAGGTCAGTAAATGGAAACAGAGCTATAATCCAGGATCTGATGCTGGGTGAACACGACAACCTGATTTGCATTATGGTGATATGCTGGATGATTCTAGGGAATTGTCTCTTCCAACTCTCTCTGCCTGGATTTTCTGTAGAACGAGAGTCATAATAATTCATGATTGTAAGATAAAATGTGTTTATGAAGTTGTATCTGAAAGTGTATGACCAGGATTGTTGGACATTTTCATGCCCTTTGAGACCATCAGCCATCATATCCTTCTAGGTTACATCACTCTGATAGAATGTGGGACACTGTTCTACAGTGGCTCACATTGTTCTTCCTGGAGGGATACACTTAGAATGTGGTGCTGGGGAATGCCTTTTTGATAACCTAGCTGTTGGCCTAAGGTGACCCCCCAGGGCTAAGTTTTGTTCCTCATGCTTATTCATATATACATTAAACCAGTGGGATAAATTGTCTGGAGTTTGGGAGTTCCTTGTCATTCATAAACCAATGGCTTTATTTCTTCTTTTCATCTTACTTTTAGGAAGCTATTTTGGGATTAAGCCACTATCTGCTACCAGCAATAAAGTGGGATGGTGAACATATTAAAGATTAATCCAGATAAGACTTGGTCATTCCAGATCAATTCAAGGCAGATCAGGGAATAAGGATTCAGACTGGCTTGGGTTATCCTTAAACTGAAATCTTAGGTTTGTAGCTTGGGGGTGCCCTTCGATACAGTTCTTCTAAATCTGGAAGTTTGGGTGGTGACCAGGAATGTGTTGGCACAATTTAAATGAGTTCACTAACTCTGCCCATTCCTGTGGATGTTTTTTGGGCATGGAAACACATGCTTTGATTATCTCCTGTTTGGATTATTGTAATGCAGTCTGCATGGATTGCCTTTGAACATGACAGAAAACTCCAGCAGATCAAATTCAGCAGCAAGATTATGAAATTCTCTTCCATGGGGAACTTGGTTGGGACCCTCTCCACTTTCTTTCCACTAGTAGGTCTAACTGCTCTCTATTTAAACAGCTGTGATAGAAGAATTTTTGATGCTAGCATTTACCTATACACACGCACATACACATACATATACATGTATAAGCATGCTTTTAAATGTTGTAAAATTAACTTTTAATGAGTTTGTTTAATTTGTGATATTTTAACTTTTGGACTATATGATGTATTTTCTTTTCACCTACATGGTAAGTCTCCTTGGGTCCCCTTTGTTGTTTATTTGTTCAGTTGCTTTCAACTCTGTGACCTCATGGACCAGTCCATGCCAGAGCTCCCTGTCAATCCTCGCCACCCCCAGCTCCTTCAAGATCAAGCCAGTCACTTCAAGGATACCGTCCATCCATCTTGCCCTTGGTCGGCCTCTCTTCCTTTTTCCTTCCATTTTTCCCAGCATCGTGATCTTCTCCAAGCTTTCCTGTCTTCTCATTATGTGGTGAAAGTACTTCATCTTTGCCTCTAATATTCTTCCGTCCAGTGAGCAGTCAGGCATTATTTCCTGGAGTATAGACTGGTTGGATCTTCTTGCGGTCCAAGGTACTCTCAGAATTTTCCTTCAACATCACAGTTCAAAAGCATCTATCATTCTTCGCTCAGCCTTCCTTATGGCCCATCTCTCGCATCCATAGGTTACTATGGGGAATACCATTGCTTTAAATATGCAGACCTTCGTTGCCAGTGTAATGTCTCTGCTCTTCACTATTTTATCGAGGTTGGTCATTGCTCTCCTCCCAAGAAGTAAGTGTCTTCTGATTTCCTGGCTGCAGTCTGCATCTGCAGTAGTCTTCGCACCTAGAAAAATAAAGTCTGTCACTGCCTCCACGTTTTCTCCCTCTATTTGCCAGTTATCAATCAGTCTGATTGACATAACCTTGGTTTTCTTTATGTTTAACTGCAGCCCAGCTTTTGCAGTTTCTTTTTTCACCTTGGTTGTAAGGCTCCTCAGCTCTTGCTCGCTTTCAGCCATCAACGTGGTATCTAAGTTTGTTAATGTTTGTTCCAGCAATTTTTACTCAAGCCTTGGATTCCTCAAGCCCCACACTTCACGTGATGTGTTCTGCGTACCAGTTGAATAGGTAGGGTGAGAGTATACAGCCCTGCTGTAGTCTTTTCCCAATCTTGAACCAGTCTGTTGTTCCATGGTCTGTTCTTACTGTTGCTACTTGGGCCCCTATGAGATGTAATTTAAATCTTGGATACAAGACTAGATGTTAATTAATTAATAATAATAATAATAATAATAATAATAATAATAATAATAATAACTTTATTTTTATACCCCGCCCCATCTCCCCGAAGGGACTCGGGGTGGCTTACATGGGGCCTGGCCCGATAAAACAAACAAATAACAGTAACAAAGCAATAAAACAATTATCCCAGTAAAAAACATCAACATCAATAAAAACAATCATTAAAATCAACAAGCAGGATACAGTATTAAAAACAGGAGACTAAGACATGGAACAGGAGATTAAAACATTAATCACCTGTTCCATGTCTTTAACTACAAATCCTACCTCTGCCCTGTACCAGAATACATTCCTTCCAGAATTTCATGGATGAAAATTGGGACACATGTGACCAAGAAAGGGCAGAGCGTGATCAAAATGCTGAAAGTTAATGCGGAAGATCACAGTTAGAAGGGGGTACAGTAGTTTGGTTTTATCTGCTAGGAAGGGCAAGTTCTGCCCTCTCATCCTTCTGCCTGCTGAATGAATATAGTGCAAACTTGCAATTTGATTTGCAGGAAAATGGCAGGATGTAAATAAAGTCCTCCTCCTCCTCCTCCTCCTCCCTCCTCTTGTTCTTCCCACTCATGCAAAGCTTTCTTCATTCCCTGAAGTGTGTTGTTAGTAACAGTTCTGTGCAGTGCGGTCTCTATATTGTGGTAAAACCTTGAGTAAGATGTCATGGCTGAGCTTATGTCTCCCTTTCTTCACTTGTGTTAAACACTGCACATTATAATGTGGAAGAGCAATAGGATCAGGGACTCTGGGATATTATCCTTTACAGGAACCAGTGATGTTCCTCTCCACTGAAAATGAGCTCACAGAACCCAAATTGATTAGTTTAGTATCTAATCTTAAAAGATCAAATGCAAAAGGAAGATTAAAGGCTTACATTTCTGGTTGTAGCACAATGAAAAAAAGGGAAATGAAGCCAGTGATTTATGCAAACTTTTATACATGCAATATAGAGCTACTCCCATTGCTATTTATTTTAAACTTTCCCTTTTAATGTGAGATAGAGATCTGAAAGAGCTGCTGATTGTCGTACATTGCTTTCATTTTAAGAATGGCAGTAGCATGGTGATCCTGTCTTAATTACAATTTACTGTTCAAACACGAATGAACAGTGATTTTAATTATAAATTGATTTTAGATAATTCTGCACATTGCCTTTCAGTGTTAAATATGGAACCCAATCTGCAGAAGTTTTGATGTCCTCTAGCAGACCTTTACAGTAGAAACAGGATTTATTGCTACCAAATGCTGAAAGAGTTCTCTGTTAATAGCAGACGGTAGAAGTATTATCACTTCGTTAAATTTTGACAGAATGAGCTATGGGTAGGTGTTAGAAGTGTTGATGGTGATTGTTCTGCTGTAAAGAATAAAGAGACCGGTGCATCTGAGTGTAAAGAGATGGAATGAGAGGTTATCTATACCCCTTCCATTTACACTCAAAAATAAATAAATAATACAAACATGCCAAACCATACCAGACAATATTTGACCGACTGTATGCAATGCATTTTAGATATTCCAATTTATCATCATCATACCTTATCACTCGTGGCCAAGTATGATTGCCTTCCAAGTGTAGGGTCTTGGCGGTGGGTTTGTAGGTGAATGTAGAGACCTATTATTGATCCGCATGTTCTTTTGCAGTGAAGACATTGATTTCCAGATGGAAGGTGGTCCCAACAAGGGTTTGCTTCACGTGCCATGTTTATTATTTATTTATTTATTATTTATTTATTTCCATCATTTATATGCCGCCCTTCTCACCCGAAGAGGTGTTCTTGACATGAATATGTTCTTGACATGTTTCTCCCTTTCTCCCTCCATTCGTGCTTCTTCAAATTCCAGGGCTTCCCAGTTCTCGGTGTTTACACCACAGTTTTTAAGAGTGGCTTTAAGCCCATCTTTAAATCTCTTTTCCTGTCCACCAACATTCCGTTTTCCATTCTTGAGTTGAGAGTATAGTAACTGCTTTGGGAGATGGTAATCGGGCATTCAGACAACGTGGCCAGTTCCAATTCCAATTTAAGCATATTCCTAAAAATGTGAAGTGTAAACAAGACTGGACTCATATGTCTGTCATACTCATATATATTAAATATACAAAATGCAACGTGTCACATAGATTATTTTGCTTTCGTATTTAATCAAATTGTCATTTTCATTTCCCTGATACAGAATATGTTTAACTCTTTGTAGGATCATAAGCGCTTTGTAGGATCATAAATCTGCCTATTTTTCAGATTTTCCTTAAACTAATGCAGCCTTTCCATCTAAAGACAAATTAATCTTCTATATAAAACACCTCTGATACCTTTTGCTTGGAGCCAGTGTGGAGTAATGGTTTAACAATCTCTTCACACAGGCCGCCAGAATTGCCACGCATTGTGGTGAATCCGGCAACCGCCGTCACGGGGTGTGGGGAACCAGTTGCCCCACGCTCTGCATCATAGAATCATAGAATAGTGGAGTTGGAAGAGACCTCATGGGCCATCCAGTCCAACCCCCCTGCCAAGAAGCAGGAAATTGCATTCAAAGCACACCCAACAGATGGCCATCCAGCCTTTGCTTAAAAGCCTTGCCTGGTTTACCTTTAAGCCAAACCCATGGGGGGAAGTGTTGACTGTACGGCTTCCCCCCATTCCTTCTGGTGCAACACAGGAAGCCTCTCGTGTTGCCTCATGGCAGTATACACCAGTTCTGAGCTAGTTGAACCACGGAGCCCCGATGGCAGTTCCTTTGCATTGTGAGATGGGAGCCAGTGGGCTCTGTGGGTCAACTAGGGTTGAACTGGCATATGCCGTCTATGTAAGCCCCATCTGATAAGTGTTAGATTAGGGCCAGTTCCACACTGTCATATAAAATACAGGTTATCTGCTTTGAAGTGGACTATATGGCAGTGTAGACGTATATAAGCCAGTTCAAAGCAGATAATGTGGATTATCTGTTTTGATAGTCTGAATTATATAACAGTGTAGAAGGGGTCTGGGACTCTGGGAAACCAGGTTTTGAATTCTCATTTGGCCTAGAAAATACACTGGGTGACTTTGAATGAGTCACACCCTCTTGGCATCAGAGGACAATGGCCAAACACAAATCTTGGCAAAAATAACCCATGCTAGATTTCACCCAAGGGTTGCTATGAGTAAGAAATGACTTAAAGGCACACAACAGCAATAAATTTGTGCATTTATTATATTTCTTTTGTAGTTGGACTATGGTTAGTTTATGCTTTTATGCCATTGTCAACTTATGGTGTCCCTATCCTAGAATTTTATTGCAAGATTTATTCACAAAACGTTCACCTTTTCCTTCTTATGCACAGAGAGCATAACTTGTCCAAGGTCAGTAAGTGGGTGTCCATGGCTGTGTCATAGTCCAGTGACCAACCACTACATCCCACTGGCCCCATGATTTGGGTAGTAGCTGGTTGTAGCTTGTTGTTGTTTTTAAAGAAGATGTTAAAATAAGCAACAATTATGATTATTATTCTTAGTAGTTGTTGTTGTTGTACCCTGCCTTTCTCTCAGGTCCAAAACCCAAAAAAGAAACTATTAAGTGATGTAATCACTTTCTAGGTAATCAAATAGCTGTAATCATTAGTATATTCAAGTATTATTAGATATGCTGGACAATTAATAGAGAAATGTTCTTGACACAATATCTTGACACAACAGCCTTCACTTACTCTCAGGTGACTTTATAGTGCTGAGTTTTTCTTAAACATCTTTTGCTACAACAGGTGAAAAATATTTCCAGCTAAGCATAATTAATGTTAATGTTTTGTATCCTGTGGATTGAATAGACAATCAAATATGAGATCATGGAGCACCCTGTAGTTTGCAATATAGTTGCTTTCACTGAAATGCATTGGCAATTGACTGAGAATAGCCAGAAGAAAAGCCTTGATGAAACGGAAGGTGCATCTACACTGCAGGATGAATGCAGTTTGACACCTCTTTAATTCCCAAGGCTCAATGCTATGTAATCATGCAAGAGTTCATTTGGGTTGTTGTATGTCTTTCGGGCTGTGTGGCCATGTTCCAGAAGCATTCTCTCCTGACGTTTCGCCCACATCTATGGCAGGCATCCTCAGAGGTTACCTCACAACCTCTGAGGATGCCTGCCATAGATGTGGGTGAAACGTCAGGAGAGAATGCTTCTGGAACATGGCCACACAGCCCGAAAGACATACAACAACCCTGTGATCCCGGCCATGAAAGCCTTCGATAACACAAGAGTTCATTTGTTTATCCCCATTATTTTCAATATTATCTTATACACCAGAACATTTCGTCCACAGTCTGTTTATGGGAATCTGCTTGTTCTTTCTGTTTTGATATGGTTGCTTTGTTGTTTTAATTTTTATTGCTCTTTCTTCCCTTGTTGTCAATACTTCATCAGGTCTGCTGTACTATGTCTTCTTTCCCTGTCCCTTGTTTAGATTGTGTGATTTCTGATTTGTTTTGTGACTGCTAGAATCTACTTAGATTATATTATTATACCCTTAAGACCCTGCTTAATGCTAATTTCAGTTTGAGTAATCTCTTTCTTAAGTTTGAATAACATTTGCAAAATTTGTAGCTGTGACATCTTTCAGTGTTATTCATAAACCCCAGGGACAAAATACTGTGAGGGGTTAATTTCAATCTTAATGAGGTTGACTTAGATCTTATCACAGCTTGGAATGTGGACTATCCTCCCCCCCCCCCCCCCAACATTGCTGTTTGATTGATTTTAGGTTACAATATTTATAGTTCTGAGTATTTTATCTTTACCTTAATGTTTTTAAGCTCATGGATTGATCTTCTCCTCCAGAGCAGGACAAGTCTCATTTTAGAATAAACAGAGGGGTTTGTTGATAATTGAAAAGCTTATTCATAAATCTTCTAAATGGATTTAGTAAGATTTAGTATGAGAAGTAAAGAAAACCCTTGCCTTTAAGTCAAGGAAGTTCTCAATCTTCACTCTTTGCTTACATTGATTTATTGTGCTAGTGGAAGGGTGCTTTTCTTAAAGTTTATTTACCTTGAAAACTGAAAGCAAGCAAACAAAAACCATTGACTTCTGTCATAATCAAAGACTTTGCTATACTCTATAAAGCACAGGCTGATTTCTGAAATTCTTTGGTGTGATCCATTATCCAACATATGTTTGCATTATGATCCATCAGTGCCCCCCTAAACCAAGCTTGGTCATCCAGCATTTCTCATGTGATATATGGTAATGCTTTTTGTTCCTGAATTTAGAGCATCACTTTGCTGGCATGGGAAATTAATACAATCGTCCTGTGGTTACTACAATCCTTGTTGTCTCCTTTCATGGGGATTACAATGCATGTTTCCAATATGTGGGCCTGTGTTTGTTTTCCAAAGTTTTCGTTAGATTTTAGCTAGAACTAGAATAAATTCTCTCTGTAGCTTGAAGCAGTTCTATTTTTATGCCACCTGTTCCTGGCAATTATTTTTCCCATGTGATCTGAGTGCAACTTCCACTTCACTTTCAAAAGCAGGTTCATCTTTCAATGGTTCTTCTTTGAATAAATATGTTATCCTCATATCCCTTTTATGTAGTTCTTTTGTGCATCACTTCCATTGTGATTTTATTTCTATTTTCTATGAGGATGGTGTTTAGACTGTATTTTGGCATGATGATTAGTTTCACATTCTTCTTTGCCCTAATTTTTGATATTAGTAGTTCATCGTCTGTGCCACTGTCTGCTCCTGGGCTTGTCTTTGCAGAGATAACAAGGCTTCTCCATCATCTGCTTCCAATTACATTGTCTGTTTTCATTTCTATATTGGCTCTATATTACAGGTGATATCTCTGTAAACAGTTGCCTCTCTAATTGCTTGAAGAATATTTTGTGAGGAACTGTTGGTCTCACAGAATTCAGTCAGTCACTTCTGCTTCAATTCTTAATCCTAGATCAAATTTTCCTACAATTTTTTATTCCGCTCTGTTTCCTGCTTGTGTATTCCAGTTGCTTCTAATTAACAAGAAGACCTGTGTGCTCAATTTCTTCTGGACGGCAGCAAAGAATCTAACAATTTCTTATTTGTTCTGCTTTTGTAGTTGGAGCATAAACTCAGTCTAGAATTCTTATTGACATAATTTAGACTCAGAAAAAACAGAAGTGTAAGAAATTATGGTGAAAAGGGATAGACACTGAAAGACAAAGGAGACAGAGTGAGTGGCATGCTGAAGGGCAAGAAGGCAGTGTTGGCAGACATTGAAAGAGAAAGTATGGGAACAAGACCTGAAACAGGTACATGGAGGAGTTGGGAACTGATGGAGGAAGCATAACCATGGCAATTTGTGGAATATAATAAAAGTCTTTCCTGCATCCAGTAGTGGAAGTCTGTTGTCTTCATGGAGCAGAAGGCAGCCACCTAAGACACTTTAGTGTGAGACAAGAACTCTGCCACACTCTCTTAGGTGACTTTTAAAAATCAGTGATACTCACCAATCTACCTTGCTAATGTAGAATAGATCCCTATAGGATTGAGAGTAATTATAGCTAAATGGGCCAAGTCTGTTCAGAGACATATGATATCAGATCAGAAACAGGGAGGAAAGCTTGGCTGTTTGTGAGCTTTGTGAACACTGGCTGACTACTTGCAAAAAGGATGCAAGTTGAAAAGGACCTTTAGTGTGATCACTCTAGCATCTTCTCATGAATTGTTCTGATGTTTTACCAGGATATGTGAAGTAAAGTGACAATTTGAGTACAGTCAAAGGTAAATGTTCCAGAGGTTTCAGAGAACATGATAAACCATGACCTAAATCCACTGTGACCCCATCTACACTGCCATACAATCCAGTTTCTGAATCCAGATTATCTATTTTGAACTGTAGATTATATATGAGTGTATATAATCCAGTTGAAAGCAGATCATCTGGCTTCAGAAACTAGATTATATGGCAATGTAGATCCATCCTAGGACACTCACAGTAGCTTCAGAACTTTTGCTCTGACTCTGCTGTCTGTGATGCCAAAACCTCTCTCCTCCTCCCACTTCCCTTCTTCATACTTAGCCTACTCCAATTGCTGCAAAGTGAGTTAAAATTAAATAGTTTTTTCCACTTCACAGGAGAAGAGAGAAGAGAACCAAATCTTGCTCTTTTCAGTGTTCTCAGGTAGAAGCAAACTACTGCAACCTCCCGCAGTTGCCCCCCCCCCCCCAATTAATAATGTTAGGGGCACAGGATTCCTATGAAAGTGAAACTGTGAATTGTGAAATTGTTATTTTTTACTTGAAAGAACCACTCTCTAGGAATTTCCAGGTTTTCCAACAGGACTCTATGGTCAGTGTCCCCTGGAAGCTGACCATAGAATCGCATTGGAGGACCTAGATATTTCAAGATATAACTTTTTAATCAAATCTGTGAATAATCAAATCTGCAAATGTGGAAGGGCAAATGTACTTGTACTTCACCTTTTCTTTTTTTCAATGTCATGAAGAATATGAAACAATGCCTTACAGAGTTTAATATGCTAAGTGTTTTATTTTGTCTTTCCTCTCCATTAAGCAGTTTAATGCAGATAATTTTTCTGCCTGACTGTACTACATTTATTTGCAGCACCAGAGTTTGGATTTAATTTGTGCTAGGCCTGACAGATAATAAGTAACTCACACTCACATTATAGAATGATGCCTTCCATCCCTCCTATTTCCTGTTTGCTATATCACTCAAAATGTGGATTATTTCACATTATTTGACAGCTTCAGATGCACACGAATCTTGTGTTTACTAGTATCAGATATTTCCTACTGGTACAATATGGCAGCACTTGAAATACTGCAATACAGTAATCTAATTTTATTATTTTATTCTCAAAATGTGTGGTGATTAATATATTTTCTGCAAAATATTCTCAGAATTCCCTTTGTAAAATTTTATACATTGTCAGATCTTCTTTTGGGAAAGAATATGAATGGTGCATTTATGCTACTACATAAGGCCTGAATCCTGTTTCTGGTTCTAAATACAGTTGAGCCATTGAACCAATGGGATTAGTGCTGACTCCCTATTGAAGAATTCCTTGAATAAGTCTGCTTTCATTGGGACAGACCAATAGGATTTAGGCCTATGTTTTCCAAGAAAACATTTGCAACTGATTTTTAGTGAAGTGTAGAGTCTTACTGATTATTTTGACAAACTGTCAGTGACTGGCTCAAGGTGAAAGAAATTGTATTAAGACAGCACTTGTCAGAAATTTCAGATGTTCTGCATTGATCCAAGAACAGTCAATTTATCTAGCCATTTGGCTATTGAATGTGAACTTTCAAGATAAATTGACTTTGAAAGATTCTTCCTTATATGATTCTGTAAAAGACCAGAAAATAAATTTTAGTCTAAAAATCAACACAGAACTAGGTCAACTTATTCGTGGATCAATGTAAATACTGTACCTTACCTCTTACCAAAAAGGGAACCATCCCCTTCTCTGCCCCCCACCTCCTTTGCCGCCAAAAGCCCTTTTTCCTCACCACCCAGATCATTTCCTCCCGACTTTCCTTGCTTCCAAAACCCTGTTTCCCTCCCACCACTCAGGAGGGGCTTTGATTGTGCTTTTCTTGCATGGCAGAAGGGAGATTAACCAGATGGCCCTGAGTTTTCTGCTATTATTATTATTATTATTATTGACACAAAGACATAGTATGACACAGCAAACAAGATAGATATTCTGGATTTCATATCACAAAATCACAAGTCGAACACTTTCCACCTGTCTGACTGTGTGATGTATTTTCGAATGATGCATGCAGGTCCTGTCGTTGTTGTTGTTGTTGTTGTTGTTGTTGTTGTTGTTGTTGTTGTTGTTGTTGTTGTTACAAAGGCTGGATAGCCATCTGTTGGGGGGTGCTTTGATTGTGCTTTTCCTGCATGGCAGAAGGGGATTGGACTGGGGTCTTCCATTGAAATACTGTTGAAATTGTTCTTTGTTTTAAATATTGTATTGTGCTTCCCTTCTTTCCCTTTTTTGCACTACAAACGAGATATGTGCAGTGTGCATAGAAATTTGTTTATGTTTTTTTCAATTAGTTCACACAAACATTCTCCGTCTATCTGCCACTGGCCCAGCCTGTTTGTCAAATTTTAAAACACAAAATGTATCAAAAAGTTTGCTCATGCCTGATACATGCACACACATGCATTATATATAATATATATAATTTCTTGGGGCTCCATAAGAAACCTTTGCTTCAAAAGGGGCTCTGTGGTTGTAAGGGTTGAGAAGCCTTGCATAGATGAAGGTATTTCTTCACTTGTTTGATAGAAACTGGAACAGGGGGAAAGTAATAATAGGAGAAAGGATCTGGGACCTTTTAATGGGACAGAACAGGACTAAGTGAGGTTCATCTACATTGACCATTTAATGTAGTTCAAAGCAAGATTCAAACTGTGGCAGCCAGACAACAAACACCCACAAAAATGTGCAAAAGAAAGTCCTTAATGTACATCAGTGGTCTGTGGTTTGTATTATCATAACCCAGACCTCAAATTGGTTTCAGGATTTCCTATGTAACCATTTGTAAAGCAAAACCACCTTCTTCAATACTGGTTTGAAACTGCATTAAAGGGTCACTGCAGATGTGGCCTAAAATTGTCCCGTTGGGAGAGTAAGAATAAATGGGATCCCTCCTTTGAAATATATATTTACAGACACACTGGGCTGGATTCATAGAAAGTTAATTGTACTTATTTTCCACTGATATTAATGAAGCATAAGCTAGTTACAATTATAGTATTGATTTTATTGGAATTTTAGCTTTCCCCCCTTGGTTTAGGGCAAACTTCCTTGAATTTATGGGGACCCTCCCACTGATTATGTTTATTTGGATTCATAACATCTATTAATTTGAATGTATTCTTTTCGAAGATATATGTATGTAATACTTCAAGGCTAACAGAGGACTAAAATGGTATAGCTCTGGTATGGCTTGAGAAAGTTTGGTCCGTGTGTGTGTATGTGTATTTCTGATGTTTTCTAACACTGACTCCTTTCTGCTCATGTTGCCTTCATAACAGTAACTTGTACTGTACAGTATAGAGGATCGCATTAGGGGACCCATCAGTTACCTTGGCAAGAATAGATTTCCTGTTGAGCTTAACAAATGTGAGAATTATATTGTCACAAACAGTGCATTTGGTTGGAACACTGAATGGATTGCTCTTATATCTGCATACTCTGAGTCAAACATTATAGGCCGCCATTCATGAAGCAGGGTGGAACCAAACTCTGCTCCTTTTTCCTTTGCAAAGCTTTGTCGGAAGCACATCAAAGGCTGGGTGGAGCTGAGCCCTTCTATTTTCCTTTAGAAGCTCAGTGATCCTTGCCTTTTTCCTACTTGCATTCATTTCTTATTTACAACGAGCCTTCTAGTACCTTAAACATTCTGGGAATTATTTTTATACGTGAGACTAAAGAGGGAGTTGAAACATTCGAAGTATAGAATTTTCTCTCCTATAGAAAGAAACGTGCTTGAAATCCAAAAAAGAAAAGAAAACTACTGATGTACTTTTTTCTTGCATATGAGATTATGCCTTAAATGATGGCATATTTAGCTTCAAAATCTTCTGCCATCTCAAAATCTAGCATGTAAGTTCTAAACGGAGGTACATATTAACTGTATAATTGTATGAAGTTTAAATAGATTATTTGAGGCTGTCAGGAAGATGAGTGATTTATGATATGCATGGAGGGAGTGTAATTATGCTTCACTTAAAGGTACTGGGGTGGAAAAACCCACAGCATCAAAAGAAAGTGCAGTCTATCCAATTCAGTTATGAAAATTAGTTAAATATATTTGTAATAAAATGCTTATATATAAAAGCAAAATGAGGAGTTATTTTTAATGTAAGCCTAATCTTTTCAGAGCTCAAGAGAGCAATCTTAAAGGCTTTAAAGGAAAGTTATAATTATGGCAACATTTACCATAGACTTCAAGATGAATAGTGTAACATTAAATGCTTTTAGGAGTCTTTTAAAGAGTCAAGATTGGAAATAAAAGTTTTTAAAATTGCAGTAGATGTTCCAGCCATGGTTTTTCTTCATCTGTTATAGAATTTAAAAGGCTAGAACGATCTAAAATGTTTATCAGCCATTGGTGGTTATGCACTGAAAGAGCAATAGCGTTTTATTATTCTTAATTGAGAAATTCTGCCTATGTTGGGATATTTTTCAAATGAAGACTTTTTTCATTTGCATTATCGAGAGTTATTCTCTAGCATAATGAATGCACATTTACTGCACAATGAATTTACATTCTCAGACCATTTGCTGAATAGAATTCATCTCTGTATATTAAATATATTTTAGAAGGACGAGCAAAATTGTTTCAAAATTACTTCTGCAAAAGTATGTTCTAAGATTTGTAACCTTAAGACTACAATATTGTATCACCTCATTTGTAATGAGACACCATTGAATACAAGGGGACTTACTCCTGAGCAGACACGTGTGTGTGTGTGTGCATGTGCATGTGATATATATATATATATATATATATATATATATATATATATATACACACACATATATATATATATGATCTTATATTTGAACAAGACATGGTGCTATTTATTTCTAGGTAAGACTATTGCGTTCAAGGTTGATCTGCATGGTAGTTCTATTCAAAGCAGTGGACCATGTACTGATGCTGATCTGCAAGCCCTTGGCTACCACTACACAGCAAGAATGATTTTAGCCAAATATATAGCGGATCCCTGAAATATTGAGAGAAAAGCCATTTGGTCCTCCACATCAGCTAGATTAAGACAGATCCACATCTACACTGACCATTTAAAGCAGTTTGAAGCTAGTTTCAAACTATGACAGTCAGACAACAAACTCTCCAAAAAGGAAGCAAAGTAAAGCACTTAATGTGCACCAGTGCTCTGTGGTTTATGTAATCAATATCTGGGCCTCAAACTCGTTCCAGGATTTCTTATATAATCATATGCACCACGGATACTGGTATGAAACTGCATTAAATGGTCAGTGTAGATCAGGCCACAATCTTCTCAGAGTGACTCGATAATGCAAAACCAGTATATCATTGGATCATACCTCTCAAAACCTGATAGACAAGTAGACATCAGTCATGCAAAAAAGTAGAAAAGAAGGAAGAATTGTGTGCATGTATGTGGGGAGGGAGAAAGAGAGAGAGAAAGCACGTGGGAGAGAAAACAATAAAGCCCTTTCCTGGCTTTATTAAGGTCTACATATTCGTGCATGCATTTATTTCAAAAGTCCATGTCACATAGAGGGAACATTTTAAAAGTCTGATCCACTGAAAAACTGTCCTTTGCCGGAGGTGCTGCATTCATAAATATCCCACTGTGAGTTACTACATGATCTCTCCTACATCTCAGCAGTGCTTTGCTCAAGTGGCAGTGTGTTATCTTTTCCCATTTAAAGCCCACAAGCTTCACAATCATTCTTCTTTTCCCCTCTAGACTAAACCTTTTTTTCTGATAGGAAAAGGGTAATACATTTTCAAGTTCATTTCTAGGTCATTGTTTTCTGATTTTGTGGTGGAAGGATTACATTTTTTATTTAGCCATCTCTCTGGAGAAAGTATGTTCTCTAACCTTTAAAATCAGTATTTTTATTCTTCATTAGGAAAATCCCATTGGAAATGTTGTTTCGTGAATCCCTAATGTTTAAATTATTGCCAATTATGGAACAGCCGCTTACTTCAGGTTTTTCTCAAAGGCAGTTTTCTTTTTTAAAAAAAATCTGACTCTAGGAATCCCAAATGTTCAATTGAGGTATATTAAAATCAATTATTATCATTTTAATATTATGAAATGTGTAA
This sequence comes from Anolis carolinensis, assembly GCF_035594765.1. Lineage (NCBI taxonomy): Eukaryota > Metazoa > Chordata > Lepidosauria > Squamata > Anolidae > Anolis > Anolis carolinensis. The sequence goes on along the minus strand of NC_085842.1, from coordinate 76,473,195 downwards.
GGAATAAACGGACCAAGGTTATTTTATTTTAATAATTTATTTTCAAAGGATGGTACAGTTGGAAACCAAATAAAATGCATTCATGTACAGAATGCATATTATGGTACACCTGTGGCCTAAACCATCTGCTTCTGTGTTTTGGCTTTCCTATAATTAATCTTGGGAACTCTAATTTGATGCAAGTGTTGACTTTTGTTTGGTTTCAGATTTTGCCTTTCTAGTAAATTGGTGTTAAATTCAGCATGACTGTCATATGCATATGTACTTCCAATATTGGCAACAATATAAAACATGAGAGGATTATGTTGACTTGTTTGGCAAAATATTGCAGACATTTTATTTGTGTCGTTGCATAATTTATATTTATATTTATATATCTATATCTATATCTATATATATCAAAACCCATTACAATAATCTAAGTTAATTTTAGTGCCAACATATAATAAGCATTTTCATCTTCTCCACACATTTTGCAAGATCAGTATTTTATTATAGTTCTGAGTATATATTTCAAAAGAATCAGAAGTGTATGAGTTTAATTGCTGTCAGCCTATATCAGAATCAAAACTTTGTTGCAAAAAAAAAAAGCCAAAAGCAGCAACAATTACAATAACAAGAAATGCAATGTTAGAATGCTATAGTGAACTGTCTCTTAACTGCAGCGTTGCCTCTTTCATAGCATTGTTCATTGTAACATATGCTGCAGTAATAAGCATGCATCATTAGGAGTGCGCAGGAATAACCATTCACATGAAAGGATTTGGATTTGTAGTCATTTTTATACAAACTGCAGGCTGGATTTTCCTGCTGCCTGTTTCAGTTTCTGATCAAAGATTACAGAAGCTTAAGGTGCATGTAGAAATAATGCCGTTTGACACCATAGTAACTTCCACGGCTCACTACTGTGCAATCATGGGAATTTTTGTTTTACAAGGCCTTTCACATTCTCTGCCAAAGTGCTGGTGCTTCACCAAACTACAAATCCCAGGATTCCACAGCATTGAGTCACGATATTTAAAGTGGTGTCAAACTGCATTCATTCTAGCACCCTTAGAGTTGATCAAGGTGTTACATAGCAAAATTGACTGTTCTGAGAACACCAGTTTTTTTGTTATCCCTGTATGGTGTATCTCTATATAGTATGCCTTTCTTTTTAAGACACTAATTCTATGAATTCGTAGTAATTTAAAGAATGTCTGCTGCAAACTATCATGGAGGATCCTTGGGACATAGACAGGAAAACTGAGCAAATAAACAGAATACTATACTCTCCAGCTTCCACATTTTGGCAGGGGTAATCCCACTAATCCTTTGCTTTCTCACCTTTTCAGCTGCTTTTAATTTATTTACAGTATTTATATTCCACCCTTTTCACCCTGAAGGGGACTCAGGGCGGATCACAATGTACATGGCAAACATTCAATGCTATTAGACATACAACATACAGACAGAGACAATCTTCAGATTACTTCAGTTGCTTTGCACTGAGTCCAAAGCAGATAACTAGTTTGCATTCAGTTAACTCAGTGAGGAGGAAAGGAGAGGGGAGAACAGAGTTTTGTCCTTATCTGTAGGTTCAGGAGAAGGCTAACTCCTGCAGCCTCCCCTGGTTTGTATGTTCTTCCCTATTAATCATTTTTATTTCTTGATCACCTTTTGATGTTGCTTAGCTTTACATGTGCTAGTGTTAATCTGTGATATATTGGATGATATAGAATGCCACACTAGTGATATAGGAGACAAAAACCTATTATCTCTACCTTGCCATCCGATTGGGGTAAAAGGAATTTGCCTTTAAAGGAAAAAATAAATATAAGATAAAAATCTATACACATAATAAAAGTGAAAATATGTCTGTGTGTATGTTGTAGGGGTGCCCACTTACCCAAACAAGCTCCTGCCTCCACAAACAGCTATAACTCCCACCACTTGGGAGAAATCAACGCCCCTCCCTCCAATGACATTGCAGGTTATAGTGAGCGCCGTGAACATGTCCAAGAACCCTGCCAATGTCCTTCACAAACACCATACTGCCCACCACCCAAGTGAAGGCTTTCATATGGGGACCATTTCATCCTAGATTTTCTGTTTTTCCTCCACCACAGACACCCCAATGTTTCTTACTCTCTCCATTGGTGTGGAATTTGCATGACCCTGCCCACTGCCTATCCCATAACCTTTTCCTATTATTTTCTATGGCACACAGTAAACAGGAATTGATCAACAACTGAACATACTAGAGAGGTTTGGAGTGAATTCACCATGATTTATAGCAGTTGTAAGTCCTGGGATGTATAGTTCACCTGCAACCTAAGAGCACTCTGAACTCCACTGACGATGGCCCTGGAACTTTCTTGGCACACAGAACCCCCATGAACAAGAAAAAATACTGGAGGTCTTTGGAGGGATTTATGAGTTGTAGTTCACCTACATCCAGAGTGCACTATGAACCCAAACAATGCTGGATCTGGACCAAACTTGGCATGCATACCCGATATGCCCAGATTTGAATACTGGGATTTTTAGTTCACTTGAAATCAGTGAGCACTCTGAACTCCACCAAAGATGGAATTTGACCAAACATGGCACACAGAGCCAAAAGATACTGGAGGTCTTTGGGGGGAAATTCACCTTGATTTGGGAGAGTTGTAATTCACCTGCATCCAGAGAGCACTGTGAACTCAAACACCGATGGATCTGGACCAAACTTGGCACACATACGTGATATGCTGAAATTTGGTTACTGGAGGGATTTGGGGGGAACTGACCTTCCTTTCTGGGAACTGTAGTTCACTCTCAACCAAGGAAACTGTGGCCTCCACTGATGATGGACCTGGACCAAACATAGCACAATTGATTTGAGTGGACTGACATGCCATATTGGGAGTTGTAGTTTACCTTACAGCCAGAGAGCACACTGAACCCCACTGATGATGCATCTAGAGCAAACGTGCCCAACATAACCAACTTTATGTACTGATGCAGTTTCTTGGGGTTAACCTGGCATGATGTGAGTTGTAGTTCACCCACAACCTTATGCATTTTATACAAATAAAACTTGACTTTTTCAGATAACCCGGGCTTTGCTGGGTCCCCAAGCTAGTAAATAATAAAAGAGGAATTATAAGGAGCATTCCAGCAAGGTTTTCTCAAAACACTTGGTGGGTTGTATGTATTCTTAGAGCAGATGTATGCCACTTTGTGCATTCTAAAATGCTATAGTATTCCAAATGCCATTTGCTCCCTTTCAAGCAAATGTGTAAAATTAACATGCTCTTCCATTGCCTTTGCAGTAACTTGACTGACCCCACAAAGCACTTACTGTGTTTGTGGGTCCAGCATTAGCTTCCCCATTCTTGCTGAAAAGAGATGGATTTTAGACAGGCCAATTCTAGCAAAGCCCTGTGGAATAAAACCGATAGCAGTAAGAGAAAGAGTAGCTGAGTGACATTATCTAAGTAGGGTAAAGGTAAAGGTTTTTCCCTGACATTAAATCTAGCCGTGTCCGATTCTTGGGCGTGGTGCTCATCTCAATTTCTGAACCGAAGAGCCGGCATTGTCCGTAGACACCTCCAAGATCATGTGGCTGGCATGACTGCATGGAGCGCTGTTATCTTCCCACCGGAGCGGTACCTATTGATCTACTCACATTGGCATGTTTTCAAACTGCTAGGCTGGCAGAAGCTTGGGCTGATAGCAAGAGCTCATTCCTCTCCCCAGATTCGAACCACCAACCTTTTGGTCAGCAAGTTCCGCAGCTCAGTGGTTTAACCTGCGGCGCCATCAGGGACTCCATTGATACTTATCTAAGTATCAAAAGAAATAACAAGCAGAAGAGTTGCTGTGAGTTGCAGAAATAAATCTGTCCTTCAGATGACTGAAGTCAAACACATCTCCATCTCCCAAGTCAAACACATCTCCAGTAGTGCCCAAGCTTGGCCTTTTACTGCAAATTTTATTATAATGTCTGGATTGGCCCTATCAAAGCCTAAGTATTTAAGTAATGTCTGGGACATTGCATAGTTCCCAAGACAGCAGACACAAATTAGTTTCATAAGTGCCCCTTAATTGCAAGCATCTACAATGTCACCTAAGTTAAAAGTCATTTGAGTATTAATAGTTGAACCAATTCTGCCTGGAAAATTAATTTCACCTTTTGCGGGTGGACAACATCTTTTGTCTCTATCAAAAATGAAAACCAGGTTTGGAGGGCAAATTTACTCTTTATCATGGTTGTTATTGTGTAGTTTCAAGTCATTTCTCTTTTTTGGTGACGCTCAAGTAGCCCTGTCATTGAGTTTTCTTGGCAAATTTCTTGTTTAGGTATGTTTTTTTTTTGAGTGAGTGGGGATTTGAATCCTGATCTCCCAGTATTTTAGCCAGTGCTCAGACCACTGCACCATGCTGTTCTCTCTTTTTCATTACCATTATTGAAAGATAAAAGTACACACATAAGATAAAATACAGTTAGTATAATCTGACTTGCTTTGTATTCTTACTACTGTATGACAAATGGGCAAATACAGCTGTAAAAACAGCAACCCCAGCTGGGTTGTCCCCATGTATATTAAATTCTAGCTAAACTGGGGATAAATCTGTCATCAAAATGACTGGGACCCGCTGATAAACTTCTTGGAAGTATCATATCTTCTCCAGAATGAATCTGGTTGCCTTACTGTGCCCTTTATCTCTATCTCTGTTTAACTGTATTTTACAGAAACGGTGAACAAGAAACACTTTCTGGAAAGCAAGGGAACATTTAGCAAGCAGTTTACTATGCATATAGTAGCAAATACTTTGTGAGAAGTTGTCTGTGGGAGATTTCCAACCTTACATAAAAGGCCATGAGAAAATTCCAGTTCTATTTAGATCTTAGGGGAAAAAGAAAGGGGACACTTTAACAATGAAGAACACCAAACTGTTTTGCTACTTTTCCTTCTGTTTTCATTATTTGTAAGCATCTCATGAACAAGATAAAAATATTTGTAGTTAGCTGCATTTTGTTCTCAATACATTTGTTAGGTTATTATTAATATTTTATGGACATTTTCCTTAAAACTTTGGAAGGTGTTACACATTAAATCCCAAATGAAAAGAACGATAAGAGCTGCTTTAATATTAAGATAATAAACGAATGTGCAAAAGAGATCTTAAGAGCCTGGACTTATTAAGTTACAGGGCCTTTATTTTCTTCAAGACGAGTTGCTAGAGTGCCAAAGGCTCCCAAATGTCTGCAACCAACACCTGCATATCTGATGTTCCATGTAATGCTATATTCACCAAGTTCTAATAATATCACATTGGAGGAAAAGGGGGAAATATTTTTGGATGGCATTAAATGTAGATTTCATACCTTTCAAATGAGATTAACCATAGCTCTAATAATGATTTCCCTCCACCATGCTCTCTGGTTATGCCATAATTATTTATTGACGTAATCTGGGTAACAGATGTGGTAACCTGTGGTAGTAATGTTACTGCTGTCTGTTGCAGCAATAAAATCAGATAGTGCCATGGAACACAAATTACTAAGGAATTTAGAATAGCACAAGCTTTTCTGATAATAGTCCAAACATGTTAGGAAGGTTAAGGCTGTGGATACTAGTTAGAGATTAGGAAAAATAGTTAAATGTTTCCCACACAGATATCGCTTTGAATGCCAAGACATTTACTAAAATACACCCTGACAGAGGAAAGTGTGGAGTCTTGCCCAAGGCTAGATGTTGCCCTCCTGCCAAAATTACATTTCATTTTCTGCAGTGAGTTAGCATTTCCAATGTTGGGCGGCTTGACCCAGCAACTTTTGAGGTCCTATTCTTTATTTAGAACTAAAAGGTCATCCCAGGATGCTAAAGGGACCAGCTTTTGCTGTAAATTATTTTGACAATATATCAGATAAGATATTTTAGTTTGTATATTGAGAGCAGGTTTTGCAGCAAGCTGCTAAAGTTAGTAGCATGAAAGCCGTGGGAGCATATGCTCTTATAGTCCCTAGGATCCAGACACTTTCACAGAGCTGCCAAGGATTTGGTCTCCATCAAATTGTTGTAGCATGGAGTGGGCATAGGTTGCAACACGTTGAAGGGCTGGAGGTGGACATCCTCAGTGAAATTTTATCTTTTAAAAATAGACACAGTTTCATATCCAGTATCACAGGCTACATTCAAGTTTCAGGAGCAGTTTCCCAAGTAATTTCAAAGGCTGATGCTTGAGAAACGCAAACAAAAATACCCAATTCACCCTGTTGGGCCTGTAGTGCCACATGGTTCTTTGTATCACAGCTATATGTCATATCAATACAATACAATTCCAAGACTCACTTTAATAACTATAAGCCCACCTTTTTCTCTAGACCTCTTAGCTGGTCGAAACAGTAATATAAAGCGAAGGTGTACACCCATTAGATCAGTGGTTCTCAACCTGTGGGTCCCCAGGTGTTTTGGCCTACAACTCCCTGCCTCCCCACTTTTATAAGTGGTACCTTATTTCCTACTTGATAGATGCAACTATCTTTCGGGTTGCTAGGTCAGCAATGAGCAGGGGCTATTTTTTATTTTTAATTGATGGGTGCTCACCCCACCACGGGCTGGCGTCGAACTCACGACCTCATGGTCAGAGTGATTTATTGCAGCTGCTCAACAGCCTGTGCCACAGCCCGGCCCCATCCCAGCAAGTTTACCAACTGTTAGGATCTCTGGGAGTTGAAGGCCAAAACATCTGAGGACCTACAAACTGAGAACCACTTCATTAGAAGTTGGAAATAAAAGTTATGCACCCATCCCAGAATACCCAGATATGACTGATGAAGATCCTGCTGTTATAAATATACCCCTGTGCTCTTCCACTTCTAGATGGCAGTCTCGCAAATGGAGCATAATGAGGACAGATCTGGGTAGGGCAATTTTTGACCCCACTGGATTCAAATCAATTCCAGTCCCCTGAGAAACCCCAGAACTAGAGAACTGGATGGGAAACAACAGAGGTTCCTTCTAATAGACCTTCATTCTTGGGCAGGCAATACTTTCCTTGCTGTTATTGTAGCTACATCTTACAGCTTCATGTTTAAAATGAATTAAAATTGATGGGGAAATTTGTTGCAGTTTTCAAGCCACTGAAACCAGTATTCACACTGATAAATCCATTTAACTAAAATGTGAATACAGATAGCTATCGCATTTTCATAGTTATTCTAGTGGTATGCAGTAACGTGGCCTCAGTAAACCAGTTTTATTTCAGATAACTTGAACCTAAAATAATAAGGTAACCATGTCATGAATTGTCTTTGATACTAGCCAGGAATTATAGATAACTTACAGTGTTGACAATGTTTCATGATTAGGAGAATCTTCTGCACAAAATTCATATTTTTTGTGTTCAGAAAGCAGCATTTTTATGCACAGAAATTAATATGTCATGTGCAGTGGAAAATGCAGATTCCTGTATCAAAACCATACAAATTTTGCATAGAATAAATCCCAAACTATAGTCTTTGAGAACTGTGCAGTTTTTAAATCTTCTTTCTTTTGTAGCAGTAGGGGGAAAAATGGCTAAAATTATTTGTTGCCTCCTTTAAGAATGCAATTGGCGAAGAACTGCATTTCTATTCTAATGTATATATCAGTGGTGGACAACTGTAGTGGGATTGGGGATAGTTTTACCATCAAATTCAATGGGCCATAGCACCTGACTAAAATTTCTAGTTTTTTTGGGGAAGCACATTGGATTTTTTATTGGGGATGCTTGTGTTAAATTAAGTAGTAGCCAACTCCTGAAAAATGGAGCATTTAATGAAGGATCCAGTGCCATTGAGAGGCCAGTTGGGCTTGGAGGGATAGGAAACATGGGTTGAGGTACACATGCAAATTGAGGACCAAACTTTCCTTGTGCCTGGAATGTACTGAAATGAAATTGATTAGTGATTAATGGGCTCATATAAATTCAATGATTTCAGAATTAGGAGAAAAGTATTTGATTACTCCCAGTGCCACTTTGTGACGAACTCTTATGATCTCATCACATTTTCTTCAGGATTTGTCACACATTGTGGTGAATCAATGGGGTCCAGACTGGAGGGGGGCATGGAGAACCCATCACTCCATGCCCCACATTGTTTGACTTACCTCTGCCTCCATCTCACAGGGGGAAGTGTCTGCTGCCTGGCTTCCATGTTGCTGTAGTAGCAGTATGCACCGCTTGCTCTCCCCTTGCCTGATGGAGTCCAGTCAAAAGTACATGTGCATCATGTAATGGGCTCCATCTCAAGAGAGAAGAAGCGGCATATGACAGGCAAAGTAGTCAGTCTGATAAGGTCGTTAATTAGCTTCAGTTGGACAATTCAGTTAAAGAATTTCCTTTTCTGTGATGCCTCCCTTTGTATCAAACAAAAGTGAGTTCCAACACAAGCCAGGTATATCAGAACCTGATGTAGTTGATTGTGCCCTACCTCCTTATCCAGCCTGTTTGAACTCAGAGCATGTTTGCAGTTTTTGCCTTTTCCCCTTTGGTAAATAGGAGAAGCATATTGAGGTGATTTGTGCCTTCTAATGCATGTCCTATGATTTAATTGCCATCTATTCAATACAATGAAGCACCTTTATTTTATTTGGCAGCAGTTAGTGTTATAATATTGAGATGTGCATTTTATTTATAATGATAACATGCTTCCTAACTTCTTAAGTCATGAATTGGTCTTTCTTCTAATGCAATTAAGGTCCTTCTTATTTCAGTCCCCAAGAGACCCTCCTAAGGATTAGGGATTCCCCAGAACAATGTGAGATGTGGCATGGGAGGGAAAAGGGAGAATTGGCAGAACTTTCTCTTGTGCAAATATGCTTTCCAGTAGTGTTATGGACTGACTGGATACAAATGATTGTATTACTTCAAATTAATTGTCCTTATAAGCTTTTGTGGCATTTAATCTTCTGTCAATTTGCTGTACATTGATACATACAATCTTATTTAGAAATCTGTGTGCACTGTACATATCAAAATAGAACTAGAGCTATTTCTCATTTGCTTTTTTGCTGTCATTGTGTCTATCAACAGTAATGAGTGGAGGTGGAAACTTAAGTTACAACAACTCTCGGGCTGATAAAATAGATTTGAAGCTACAGATTATTTTATTAGGCGGTGGAAATGACTAGAAACAATAATTGCTGTCTTGGACTGTTATATCATTGACAACTTAGTGGGATCTGATAAGACAGGAATAGAAAGTGTGTGTCTACAGTTTTCATTTTTGAAAAAATATATCCACGGTTGTGTTTTAATTTGTAATGTATCAAAGCAGTTTCTGATTTTCTTATCATATTCATGCTAGTTTGGGAACAATAAAAAATCTGGCTTGGTAATACTGTTAAGACACATATCCCTCCAGTTGTATAACATTGCAGTCACATATCTATCCTCTACCTTAGCAGCACTTTGGGGGATGCTGCATTATGAATTTATTCTGAGATAAGAACATGGTTAAAACAAGGGGACAACAGCCAGTGTTCTTTAGAAGATAAATTGACTTTTTTTAAGGGTCCTGGAACGTTTGTGTATTGGACTAAGATTTTGGGAAGCCAGGTTCGAATCTGTCATTAGCCATGCAAACACACTGTATGACTTTGGGAATTCAAACCCCTTCACTCTTAGAGGAAGCAACGGCAAATCTTCTATGATAGGGTTGCCATAAATGGAAGTGGACTTGAAGTACAGTACTCCACAGTACAGCTCAATGTTGCAATTCTGCTCATTTGCCTTGCCATCTTGAATAGTGCAATGATATATCCTCCTCAGCATCCGAGTTGTCATTGCAGTAAATGACAGAGCAGTAGTTGAAACAACTCACAAATACAAAGAATGAGAATACTGCTTCTTAGTATATTCTTAGTATATGCTTTGTGAGTCTTGTCTCCAAAGTTGTGTAGTCCTTCCTCCTCTGATAGCTGCTTTTTTCATGTTCACTTAAAGGGTTTCCACCCAGCATCAGTTTTTCTAGGCTTATTGGAAGAATCCTATGGTTGGGAATGTATGTGTGTGTGTGTATGTATGTACAGTAGAGTCTCACTTATCCAAGACTCGCTTATCCAAGGTTCTGGATTACACAAGACATTTTTGTAGTCAATGTTTTCAATATATCGTGATATTTTGGTGCTAAATTCGTAAATAAGGTAATTACAACATAACATTACTGCATATTGAACTACTTTTTCTATCAAATTTGTTGTATAACATGATGTTTTGGTTCTTAATTTGTAAAATCATAACCTAATTTGATGTTTATTAGTCTTTTCCTTAATCCCTCCTTATTATCCAAGATACTTGGTTATCCAAGGTTCTGAGGGCCCGTTTAGCTTGGATAAGTGAGACTCTACTGTATTACATGTAATATATAATTTACATGTGATATATATAATTTACATATATGCATATATAATTTACATGTAATATATAATTTGTTTACTATTAAATTGTATTACATTATAATATTATTAATATTATATGTATATACAATATATAGGAGCCTCCGGTGGCCTAGGGGATAAAAGCCTTGTGTCTTGAAGGTTGGGTTGCTGACCTGAAGGCTACCAGGTTCAAATCCCACCCGGGGAGAGCGCGGATGAGCTACCTCTTTCAGCTCCAGCTCCATGCGGGGACATGAGAGAAGCCTCCCACAAGGATGGTAAAACATCAAAAACATCCGGGCGACCCCTGGGCAACGTCCTTGCAGACAGCCAATTCTCTCACTCCAGAAGCAACTCCGATTGCTCCTGACACACAAAAAAGTATATTCAATACCTAATGGGAAAACATCAATTTCTGACATTATTATTGTTGTTATTATTATTATTATTATTATTATTATTATTATTATTATTATTATTATTATTATTTTATGACACAGCAAACAAGATAGATATGCTGGATTTCGTATCAAAAAATCACAAGTCAAAGACTTCCCAAGTGTCTAGGACTGTGTGATGTATTTTCGAATGATGCGCGCAGATCCCAGCAGGGTGGCCTTTTGCAGTTGGCAGATTGTAATTTTGTCAATGTCTATTGTTTCCAAGTGCCGGCTGAGATCTTTTGGCACGGCACCCAGTGTGCCTGTCACCACCGGGACCACTTGCACTGGTTTCTGCCAGAGTCTTTGAAGTTCAATCTTGAGGTCCTAAGTTTCTCCTGTTGTTTTTCGTCAATACGACTGTCACCTGGGATGGCAACATCAATGATCCAAACATTTTTCTTTTCCACAACTGTGATGTCTGGTGTGTTGTGTTCCAGAGCTTTGTCAGTCTGGATTCGGAAGTCCCACAGTATCTTTGCGTGCTCATTTTCCAATACTTTTGCAGGTTTGTGATCCCACCAGTTCTTTACTGCTGGGAGGTGGTACTTGAGGCGTAAGTTGAATGAATCATTTGGCCCACATAGCTGTGCTGGCGGTAGTGTAACTACCAGCAGCTCCAACCAAGCCAGAGAGGTCTCAGCTGAGGAATGGAAGCAAGAGCACCCAACCCATTAACATTATGGAGAATCAAACCAAAACGAAGTCTATACTGGCTTGGTCATCGCCCAGGATAAAAAGGACCGCGGTGGATGCTGCCGATTCTGGACATCCATCGACAAGTGGGCTACAGAATCAAAATACAAATGAACAGTCACAGAAGCGGCAGAAATATACAATGCCAGAAAACCACACCGTTATGAGATGCCATTATTATTATTATTATTATTATTATTATTATTATTATTATTATTATTTATACTCAGCTTTATCCCTACCGAAGGGGATTCAAGGAGGCACTGGTGACTCATAATTTGAAACTGAGAAGTGCCCTATTCCACTGTCCCTATTTGGATCATAGGTTAAACTTGCAAAATAGTGATTTTGTCCCAGATACAGAAGCAGGTGGAAGTGCCTCCTTTTATCCTAACTGACTACCACAGCCTTGAAATGAGAGAATAAGAGGCAGGCACAAGCTCCATCATGTCTAGGCCCAGAAGTAGATGAAAGGCCCTCCATCCGTCCAAACTGCTACTGTTCCAGCCTTGGAAGGAGAGAATAAGAGACAAGAGAAATGAAAAGACAGTATCTGCTGGACATCCTCCCTTCCCACACTGACATCCCCCTTTTTTGTGTTATATTTTAATTAGATTATAAGGTTGAGGATAGGGCCTATTTTGCATTTCTTTTACTTGTAAAGTACCATGTAAAATAAATGGTAATAGTACATATTTATCTTCATATTTATTATATCATAATAACTTATAAATATTATTTTCACAGTAATTCTACACATTGTTTTTATAAAAATACATTGTAATAAATTTAAGTTTAATAATAGTTACAGTTGTAAAAAAGAATAATTGTTATGCTTGTATTCTCTGTAAAATACAACTGCAACATATATCAAGTTCACTCAACCTAATATCTGAATGGTGGAGGTAGATGGCAATGAAACGGAAAAAGCAAAGACTACTAAGATTCAATTAAAGCATAAGTATATATAAACTGGTCACAGTGATCATTTGCAACTGCATTAGTAGGTGTCAAGAGAATAATCTTAGCACTGCCAATTAACACCTATATTGAGAAAGGAAACCATTGTCCTTATTAGTACCTTAATGAATAGATTCAATTTGGTTATTAGTTCCAGCCCAGCTATTCCATGCTGGAATTCCATCTGAAATTTCTTTGTTGGAGAACTCTGGTTCTTTGGCCTCTGCTTAAATCTAGCTGTTTCGTCCCACTGAATCAATTGCTGGTTGATGACGATGAGGACGATGACTAAGACAACTAGGATGATTATGATTTTATTTATTTATTTCCCACCTTTCTAACAGCAATGGGACTCAGAGAGGCTAACAACATGATAAAAACCTACATAAAACTTTGATTAGAGTGTACATATAAATATTAATTAAAGGCAATAAAACAGCTTATGAAGTTAAAATATTAAACATTAAAACATTAAAATTCATTAAGAGACTATACAAACTATAAAATTTTACACGCCATTCAATTTCTAAAAGGGTGGTAGGACAAAAAATGTTTTCAATTGCTGATGGAAGGAAAGCAAGGTGAGATCCATCCTGACCTTCCTTCGGGAAACTGTTTCTTGCCTCTCTAGGGGTGGAAAATGACTTCTTATGTGAATTATCTTGAATCAGTGGGTCTACTCTAGTTTGGACTATTTTTTTGATTTGGGCTGTAAAATCTCTTTTTGAGATGTTATAGTCTGTGGTTGAAGAAAGGATTGTCATATTATCTACTGGGTCAGATTTTACCCAGATTCTAGGCATGGCCCCTAGGTCTATTTGCACTAGAGTGATCCTGGATCTATCTCTCTAAATGTCAGCCCAGATAGATGTGACGATCAAGAGTGCTTATTATCGGCTGTGCCCCTTCCTAGATTTGGAGGACCTGAAGATGGTAGTGCATGTGCTGGTAACCTCAATGTTGGACTTCTGCAATGCCCTGTACATTGGGCTACCTTTGTACCAAGTTCGGAAACTCCAGTTTGTTCAAAATAAGGCAGCCAGATTGGTTATAGGAACATCCAGGAGTGAGCATGTTACACCTATACTAAAGGCAGTCCACTGGCTGCCAGTTAGTTTCCAAGCAAAGTGTTGGTTTTGACCTTTATAGCCCTACCATTGTTTGGGTCCAGGTTACTTATGGGATTGCCTTCTCCTGTACAATCTGCCCTAAACACATAGGTCCTTGAAGGGGAGTGGGGCTACTCTAGCCCACCAGAACCTGACTGGAGACTGTCAGATATTTTTTTTTATCAGCTGCCCCAAGACTGTGGTATGACCTGCTGGAAGAGCTTCGACAGTTTCATCAGCTGTTTGAATTCAGACACAACTGAAGACCCATCTCTTTTTTATTATCATTTTTAATTTTATTTTTAATATAAATTAATTTTTATTTATATACATTGACAACTTACAGTGAAACAGAACACAAAATAATGACCATTTTACAAACACATAACCCCACCACCAAGGCCCGAACAAGTATCATTTCCTTTACCATAAGATTTATAAGTCAACTATTAAACAAATGTCATATCCAAAATTCCTGACCAACAAGGTTGTATTGTTTTCCTTTACACTTTCTAGAACATATTTAATAAAAACGGACAAGTATAAATCAAAATCAGATCTATTAGTTTCCTCCCGGAACACCCTCATTTCCATTGATAATTTATCATTTAAGGCTAGATTCCATACCTCCCCATACCATGCTTCCAGTGTGAGATTGGTTACTATCTTCCAGTTCCTTGCAATTATAAGTCTCGCTACTGTGATTAAAATAATCACCAATTCTTACTTTTCCGTTTCTAAATTCAACTTTGTGGCGTCCATTAATAATGCTAACCTAGCATCCAGGGTGATGTTTAATCCTATAATGTAACCAATTTCTATAAATATGTTGTTCCAAAAACTCTTCCGGCAGGCGTACCTGGTCAGTTTTAAGTTGTGAATTTTAATCTGCCTTTTATTTGTGGATTTTAACTTGTATTTTAACTTTGCGTATCTTTTAATTGTGTTTTATCTCTTGTTTTAATGATGTTGTATCCCACCCTGAGCTGCAGGGAGAGGCGAGTAATAAATGTATCATCATGGGCCAGCTTTAGCACTACGGGTTAATCACCAGCTGCAGCTGCAGTAAATCTTGCTTGCCAGCCAAAAGGTTGACAGTTTGAAGCTGGGTCAGGGTAAGCTCTGGACCTTTAGCCCAGCCCCCTGCCCACCTAGTGGATCGAAAACAGCAATATGAGTAGATAAATAGGAACTGCATTAAAGCAGGCAGGTATTTTAGGCAAGGCATTTCAATCAGAAAAAGGAGAAAAAAGTTTACAAACAAAGAATGCTCTTGGACAAGAAGATGGAATCACAGCACACCCCTGTGCCCCGAACCAAGCACAGCCTCCAAAGATGCCAAAAGATTTTCTATCTGTTGTCTGTCTTGTCATTGTATAATCGGCATTGAATGTTTGCTGTATATGTGTTCTGTAAACCACCGAGTCCCCTTTGGGGTGAGAAGGGCAGAATACAAATACTGAAAAGAAATGAATAATAATATCATCATCATCATCATTATTACATTTCCTTCTGCAGTGCTGTTTATGGCAATGGCACTAAATGGCAGCTATGAGTGTGAGAATGTAAAAAGACTAATATTGAGGAGGTATTTGAGGGCTGTGTTTTGAGGAGAGGCGATAAATCTGCCACATTGGATGGGCACGTGCTTTGAAATATATCTCTGCTTATTTGATATTCCTTTTATGTAGCAGTGCAGACATTATAGCACAGGTGAGCTCATTAGCATGTGCATTGTGGTGGAAATTCAAATAGGACCAATATGTTAAACTACACTATTTTCTAGTTACTGTACTTCTGAATGAAATCACACCTTATATTTCTCCTTCATACAATTGTCATTTGTGTCTCTTTTTTTCTGCACTTTATCCTGTGAATCAGATGACAGTTACTCTCAGGCGCTTCCTACAGTATTTTCATAGATTTTTACTATCACATTTTAATATTCAGTTAAAAAAACCTGATGGAAAAGTGAATTGCACTGCTTTGTGTCCTAGTCTCTAGGGCAGCAGAAAACAATCTTGCCTCATCCTCAACATGACATCCTTTCAAATATTTAAACATGGTTATCATGTCTCTTCTTAACTTTCTTTTCCCAAAGCTAAACATACCATACCTAGCTCTCTCAGACATTCTTCATAAGACTTGGTTTGCAATCCTTTGTTTTTTTGTTTTTTGACGCTCTTCTGTGGCTTGTCAATTCCAGCTTGTCAATATCCTTCTTGAATTGCGGTACCTAGAACTTGACGCAGTATCCCTAGTAAGGCCTGACCAAAGTGAAACAGAGTGGGATTATGACTTCCGTAAATCTAGACAATGTAGCCTAGACTTGATTTGGCCTTTTTAGCTGCTACATCAGACTGTTGACTCATGTTCAACTTGTGATCTACTAAGAGTCCTAGATTCCTTTCACATGGACTATTTTCAAGCCAGGTGTCAACCATCCTGTATGTGTACATTTAAATGTTACTGCCTAAATGTGGTACTGTTCATTTGTCCTTGTAGAAATTCATTTTGTTAGTTTTGGCCCGCTCTCTAATCTTTTAAGGTTATTTTGAATTCTGATCCTGTCCTCTGGGGCATTAGCTATCCCTCCCAATTTGGTATCATCTGCTAATTTGATAAAAATGCCCTCTAAACCTTCATCCAAGTCATTAATAAAATACTGAATGTCACTGGGTCCAAGACTGAACCCTGTGGCACCCCAATATTCACTTCTTTCTAGGATGAAGGCCAGGGTCAGGGCTTAGCACAGCAGGCTAAACTGATGTGCTGCAGAAAAATCCTGCCTATCAAAAGGTTGACAATTCAATTCCGGGTCGGGGTGAGCACCTGCCGTTACCTCCAGATCACCTGTCCACCTAGCAGGTCGAAAGTAGAAATGTAAGTAGATAAATAGGTACTGCTTTTAGAGCGGAGGTAATTAAGGCGCCCTTAAGGACATTGATCAGAGGAAAGCTTCTCGGCATGGAAGACCATAGCAGGGGCACTTCATTCCCCCCTCCATCAGAAGTATTCACAGTATTTCCACTTTCATGGGGGAGCTGTGTCTTTAATCCCCAAGATATAAAGGGATGACTGTATTTCCTCCTTGGGAAAAATTTAGAGGTAAGTTTTTTGATTATGTGGATGCCTTTCCTATTACTGTATATGCATGTATGTGACTAAGTTTCTGTGGGATCACTACTTGTGTAAGTGTGTGTTAAGAGAAAAACACCTGGTTAATTACAACTCATGGTTGAGTAATTGGAACAATCAGGGCTAACAGGCTTGAGCCACTCCCTGAATGGGGTATATCTGGGAAATGTTTGTAATGTCTTTTGGGGACTTACTGGGGGACTTACTGGATGCTTGCTGAGAGCCTACTATGAAGTTGCATGAATTTAATGCAAGAGACTATGTGAGTTTTTGTTGCTGGAAGTTTTATTATGATTTTTTACTCTGCTACTTAAGAGTAAATTTTGATTTTCTCTTCCATTTTCGTGGCTTGTTTTTCTTTTGCTCATTGTGGATACAACAAAGGACTGGATAAGTCTGGACAGGACTGCACGCAGCTTGTTTTTCTACAAACCCATAACATTTCCATGTTTTCTCATTCTGTACAATGAAATTCAGGTGTTTATATAGGACTATTAGAATTGAAAAGGGCATTTGTATTTTGCCTAAGGCCTCCAGAATGAGCACAGAACAGCTCATAGTCTTACTAATTAAGCAATATGCTCTATCCAAGGCATATGCTATTTGTGTATCAACATTGCGATTAAGTGCATTGTTAAGGCTGAAAGCAGTGGGCGGCCAACTGTAATGTAGTTTCAGAAAAATCTGTCCATCCTTTATACACTTGTTTCTGAATTCAGATTTTATAGGTTGCTTTTTTAGCTATAAAGGTGTCTCAGGAGGTTTCAGTGATTTCATCAAATTCAGAGTATTTATGATAATTAAGGGATGAGTTTCCATTTTCACCATTAGAGAAAAGCATATTTGTTCTGATAACACAATACCTAATGATAGCATAAGAGCTTTCACAACAGTGGATTTACTGTAAATTTATAGCATTGCTGACAAATCAAAAGTTACTGCTCCAGTGTATAGGATATATACTGCATTTCTTGCTTCTATCTATCTAAAACTGGAAAGAAATTGCTTTTGTAGCCTCTGTAGAGTTCTTCCACTTCAAAATCTTTATTGCCATCACATTTCTTAAACTAAATACATTGGGGAAACAAGTTCAGTCCATTATTTGTGAGAAAATGGTGTGCAAATTGATTGCTAAACTTTGCCATTGGTGTGTGCCTTTCTGAGTTATGGAAACCCTAAGATTCACCTGTCATGGGGGTTTCTTAGGCCGGATCTACACTTCCCTATATCCCAGGATCTGATCCCAGATTATCTACTTTGAACTGGATTATATGCAACTACACTGCCAGATAATCTGGAATAAACAGATAATCTAGAATCAAATCTTGGGATATAGGACAGTGTAGATCCAGCATTAGCAAAAATTCCTTTCCCTGTGGCTGAGAGTAAGAACCCTTCTACAATGAGATACAACCCAAATTATCAAAGCAGATCATCCACATTATCTGCTTTGAACTGGATTCTCTGAGTCTACAGTGCCACGTTATCCAGTTCAAATCAGATTAGCTGGATTTTATATGGCAGTGTAGAAGAGGCCTGGGTTTTCTGTAGCTGAGCAGGAGTTTGAACCATGGTCTCCAAAGTCATAGTGCAGTGTTTTAAATCACTACACCATGTTAGCTCTGCTAAACTATCATTAGGATTTAAATGAATACACTTCTAATACTGTAAACATTTTCACCAAGAGTGCCTTTTAGCCAAATGTAAATATTTGTAATCTCCAGTGATTCAAATAGAATTCCAAAAATATGAATTACCATCTAAAGTTGGAAGATCACAACGGGTAACTGCGGTAAAGACATTTCTGGGAAAGACCCTGATGTCACCCCCCCCCCCCCCCCCGCCGCCATTTACTATTTAGTCCCCATTTGCAAATTATTATCTTTGGCACAGTTTGCTGCGCTGCGGTTTTTCAAATGGCCTTCTTACTAAACAATTTCAACTAATTTTGAATTGCATATATTACAACAACATTATGTAACTGTTACGGCTCCAAAGGTAGGAAATTAATCACAGCCTTTATTGGACTTTCTGCAGAAAGGGGTCAAACTGGGAGGTGATTCTCTAGAATTCACTTTATCCAAAGCATGTGAATTTGAACAAAAATTTGTAGTATTAGATTATCTCTATTTACATAAAAGCTTTGTGATTGGTTATATGCTAAGCATCATTGCTTCATTCAGTATGAAAATAGATACATTGTTCTAAGCCACACAGTGCATGCCTAACTGGAAAAATTCAGAGATGAGAGAAATTAACATATAATTATAGGGGAAAGGAATGTGAAAATGTCTATACAAATGAACAAAGTTCATGGTTTTTACCTCTTTTGGCTGCCATGTTTGTTCCAGACCAGCTTATACATGTTTGTATATCTTATCTTTGGAAATTATATTTTTACAACCGGATACCAAGAAGGGGGAGCCCTATCTGCTCCTGCCTTCTGTACTCTAAAATATAACATTAGTACAGAAACATGCCTCTCAAGTATGCATGCATGCATGCGTTTGTATATTTTCATTATCTAGGCGGCACCACAACCATACAACCAATCTGATTTAGTCATGATGTAGTATCACAAAGCCATATCAGACCAAGTTGGAAGCATCAGTCCCATTTTAGAAAGACTTTCTGATGGTGTCATGGAACCAAATGAGAGTTAAGGCAGAGTTCCCTGGCTTCATTCTGAATTGCTGGACATTTTTGTTTTGTGTTTCAGACCAAGCCAACTGATCCCATGATGTGCTTGAAATCTTTTAATGAGTTGAAGATTTCTGCAAATCTTTACTCTTATTTTGGCGCAGGCCAAATTAGGAAACTGATTTTAGCTAATCAAAAGTTGGAAACAGTATGGTAAAGGCACACAAACAAATGCACATGCACATTTCTCAGCACATGTGTTTTTTGTCCTGCCAAAACTGTCACGATATAGTTTAACAATGTGTCCATCATGTTATCTTAAAGTTTCTTTTTTAAAGTTCTATTTTTCTATTCAGCTCTAGTAAAATAATCTTGATTTAAAAGTACTTTCCTCTATGCCCCGAAAGGCTGGAACTACTTGTTGATTTTTCTTAAAATATAAAATTAGCTCTGTTCTCTGGCAGAAAAAAATGAAACAGATATTATTTTCCAAATGGGTAGACATAAACCAGTAAATCCAACCATGTTACTTCTTTTTGCAAGTTTGTGTATACAAGACAGTAAAATGGTTGTGGTGTGGTACATTGCTATAAGCAGCTTTTACATGTTGAATACAATATTTATTCATAAACCTAAATGAATTCCCTGTCATTAAGTTAAATATTACCCTAGTTGTTGTTTAGCTGCATTAACAAGGAAAAGCAAAGAAAAAAAAGGAATATTCTTGTATGGAATATATATTTTCCTATTAAAAAACCCAAATCACATTTTAGTTTAGAGGAAAATGGCAAGTTCTAAGTGTTTACATTTTCTTGTCATCAGCATGCATTTCTTATATTGAGCACTTGCTTTCAGAATGAATATGTCATTCTTATGTAATGAAATACTTTTGGTTTGCTGTTTACTGAAAAAGGGAAGTGTTTGGTGAAACTAAATGCATCATTTATTGCCATGATAACTCTCCAACCATAATTATGGGAATATTGCTTTTTAAATAACTCAGAAACTATCAGTTTAAGGATCATAATTTCCATTTAGTATATACAGTACAGTCTCACTTATCCAAGCCTCGCTTATCCAAGCCTCTGGATAATCCAAGCCATTTTTGTAGTCAATGTTTTCAATATATCGTGATATTTTGGTGCTAAATTTGTAAATACAGTAATTACAACATAACATTACTGCGTATTGAACTACTTTTTCTGTCAAATTTGGTGCTTAATTTGTAAAATCATAACCTAATTTGATATTTAATAGGCTTTTCCTTAATCCCTCCTTATTATCCAAGATATTCACTTATCCAAGCTTCTGCCGGCCCATTTAGCTTGGATAAGTGAGACTCTACTGTAATCACACAGTGTTGTTTATATGGTTTTGATAAGTGTTTGCTGACATGATGTGGTAAGTGTCAAGGACACAAACCATTTGTCACATTTCAATAGTAACTACAGAGAAAGGACCGTTACATGCTTCTTGAAAAGCATGTAACGTTTTTTAAACGAATTCATTTTTCTCAGTAATGTATTATAATGTAGCCCTTTGTTCACTTTCTTACATGTAGGCTAGCACGGTAAAGGTAGAATATAATTAATCTGTTACGTTTATTATCAGGTTTAACTCAACCTTTGTCACCCAATTCAGAAAGGGGATATTTAATTAAATGCTGGACAGCAGAAATCCATTTTGTTAAAAACTGGGGACATTTTAAATGAGACAGTACTGTAATATAGCTGGGAGCATTGTGTTTAGGACTCAACTTGCCACCTCCTGAATTGGAGTACAGCTCATTGTCCCCTTTTTGTCCTAAATGTATCTAAGGGCCCTTCCACACAGCCACACAACCCAAAATATTAAGGTAGGAAATCCCACAGTATCTGCTTTGAACTGGGTTATCTGAGTCCACGCTGCCAGTTCAAAGCAGATATTGTGGGATTTCCTGCCTTGATATTCTGGGTTATATGACTGTGTGGAAGGGCCCAAAGACATAAGACTATATTGGGAATATTTCAGAGACTTGCAGTAATAGTGGGCCTCAGAGAGGTGCAATGGCATGTAATATATGGAGCATTGTAATTTGTTAAAAACCACAACTGCAGGCACAGTGGGTTGGATCCAGGCTCAATGACCTGAAGGCACACGGCAACAACAAAAACAGCCAAGAGGCTTAATAGAAAAAGAGAAATCAGTGAGTTGGTGGGATTTGAATCACAACTAGCTTGTTTCACTGATTTTATTGGTATCCAGTATCAACTTGCTTTGTGTAGAACCAGTCCCAAGTAAATGGAGATTATGATAAAAATGGCTTTCAGACTGTGTTTTATAAGAACTTTCTTTGTATACAAGGCATTATTATGTTATAAATACAAAAAAAGTATCTTATGTAACGTCTCTGTAAAATAAGGTTGTAGGAGGTTGATATAATGTGCTATTAAGTGAGCCATTGTGTTGAACTTTTAAAATTCACTTTACTGACAAAATAAATAATAGTAATTCTGCTGGACTTCCTTCTGGAATGTAATGCATCTTGAAATAGCCATTTTTCAAAGGCTGTTACTGGAACATTTTGACCACTTCATGATAACTGCCAGGGAATGCCTCATGTTGTTACAATGCATAACTCACACTCTCTATTTTATATTATATGCTAATTTGAAATGATTTCAACTGTGATCAATGTTACAACATCCGCACATAGAGGGATCCCCACAGAGCTTAGCACAGCTTTGTGTCTTAATGGTTTTAACTGTTTATATTTAATCCTGTTTTAATGTTTGTATATTTGTATATTTTAAATGGTTATGATGATGCTTTTATGTTAAGCCGCTTTGAGTCCCCTTCAAGGAAGATAAAGCAGGATATAAATATAGTCATCGTCAACATCATCTCTCCCTATTTCTGCCCTTAACACAAAGGCAGTTTTTCACCTATCAATTGTATGCATACAAAACTGTCTGATGCATCATGATCAAATCTGCTTTAAGGGTGTGGAAAGAGTTTCTTATATATCTATGAAGTCATCATCATCATCATAGGCTATCACTCACAGCTATGATTGTCTTACAAGTGTAGATCTTAGCGGTGGGTTCGTAGGTGTCTACAGAGACCTATTCTTGATCTGCATGTTATTTTTCAGTGAGGGCATCCGTTTCCAGGTGGAAGATGGTCCTGACAAGGATTGGCTTTATGTGCTTTCTTTTTGACACGTTTCTCCCATTCATTCCATGTCACTGTTGGTAACAGCTGACCTCCAGTTAAAATGCTGGAGGGCCATGGCTTTCCATTTCTCAGTGTCTATGCAACAGTTTTTAAGATTGGCTTTAAGCCCATCTTTAAATCTCTTTTCCTGTCCACCGATATTCCATTTTTTTTATACTTGAGTAGAGAGTACAGCTATTGCTTTGGGAGACAGTGATGGGGCATTCAGACAATGTGGCTAGTCCAGTAAAGTTGATAGCGAAGGATCATCACTTCAATGCTAGTGGTCTTTGCTTCTTTCAGCATGCTGACATTTGTTCACCTTTCTTCCTAAGAGATTTGCAGGATTTTTGGGAGGCAATGCTGATGGAATTGTTTCAGAAGTTGAGTGTGACGTCTGTAGATTATCCACACTTTGCAGGCGTATAACAGGGTTGGGAGGACAATAGCTTTATAAAGAAAGCATCTTAGTATCCCTACCAATGCCCCAATCTTCAAAAACTTTCTGCTTCATTAAAAAAAAAAACCTGCTGCTCTCACAAAGTTCAGACGGTGTGGTATTTTGGTGTTGATGCTGACTTTTGTGGAGAGGTGACTGCCAAGGTAGCGGAAATGATCAACATTTCTTAAAATTACACCATTGCATTGCAGAGAGATTGGTTGATGCCTGATGATAAAGCACTTTAGTTTTCTCGTTGTTCAGTGAGAGGCCAAGTCTTTCATATGCATCTGTAAAGGTGTTTAGAGTGGCTTGTAGGTCTTCTTCTGAATGAGCACAGACTACATTATCATCAGCAGATGTTGTTGTGACCCTGGTTTTGGCTTTCAGTTTGCTGAGATTAAATAGCTTGCCATCTGTCTGATAGATGATTTCCATGCCAGTAGGAAGTTTCCCATTAACAAGGTGCAGTATCATAGTGATGAAAATGGAAAATAAGATTGGGGCAATAACATATCCCTATTTGACACCTGATTCCTGATACATTAAGTAATACCAGAGGTAAAAGACAGAACGTTACATTATAAGACCATACATAATACAGATTTAGGAAGCTTCATTTTCCTTTCATTTCCATTTTTAATGCCGTTGGATTCATATATTGCCAAATCTGTTTCACATGGGACTCTCCAATGAGGTTTTGTTTTTCTGTTAATTCCACTTTATAACTTGGAAGTTATCCTCTTTAGCACCTGATGTCACAATGTTCCCAACACCCACAATTGGTAGCCTGGCAACCCACCCACAAGAGACCTGTGATTCATTTTCAGGTCCTGACATACCATTTGAGAACTGCTGACATAAGTTCATGCATACATCGTTCAATGTGCAATTTATTGCCCTGTTTGTCTGTAAAAGGTGCATATTTCACTGAGTTGATTCTACCCTTGGGTGGTTTTTAGCTTGCCAAACTGTAGGCAACAAAGGACTCTAAAGTTAGATTTTTCTTGGCTAATGTGACAGCCGTTGAATGGAAGAAAACAGTTAAAACCTGAACAATTAGATGTGAAGCACTCACATGAAGTCACAGATTTACTTCCCAAATTACAAAGAAGTCACAGATTATTTTTCCAATTTTAAATTCATCTTTATCATAACATATGCCAGAATATTTATTTCTAGGGTTCGTTAAAAATTGGGAGCCAGGAAAACCTTGTTGACTGGAGTGTGAGTGACAAAATATATGTTCACAGACTTTAGGGTGCAAATACTGTGACTGTAATGTATCTTCAAATTAATTCCAATGTATCATGATCTCATCTAGGGCTTTCTTGGTAAGATTTCGTCTTCTTCTGAGGTGGAGACTGACTTGCCAATGACTTTCTGTGGTCAACAGGGATTGGCCCCTGGTCCAAGTGCAATCCTCAAAGAATTTTCCTTGCCATTTTTTTTAGCACTGCAGAGAGTGAGACTACAAATAGTTTGCACCTATAACTACCTGAATATTTCCCTTGTTTGAATATTTCTCTTATTTGCCTGCCCCTTTCTTTGGATTTCTTATTTCAAACTAAATGCTATGTCTCCACAGTGCTAGAAATTGGGGACTATGAAAAAATGTAAAGGGGGAGAGAAATTCTTATGAAGGGGCAATGCCTTAATTTTGCTTCCTCTGTAGTCACACTCCTCACTATAGTTTCCAGAAACTTTTACAGATGGGAACAGAGGAAACTGATGCTTCAGCATTTATACTTGAAGACAAAGTCAATACTAATTTGAAAGCTATATACTTTGATGTAGCTGAACTGGTGAAAACCTCTGACAATGCAGCTAACATAATAGCCCTATTACAAAGGAAGTTAGCCACCACTATCCTGTTGAAATTGGTAGGACTTCAGATAACCCCAGCTAACTTGTTCCATTGATTTTAGTAGAATGTAAGTGTGAGGAAAGCTTGGTGATAGTACAGTTATATTCACCTGGAAATACAATAATAGATACATGGAACTTTAGTTCCATTTAGTTCAATGGGACTCATATCCGGGAATGTGGGAATAACATTGCATCTTGAATCGGAAGTAGTCATTTAGATTCTGAATGGTCTTCCTGCAGTGGTGGTGTCGTATAAGTAGAGTTTCATTAATAGAATGGTACCATTGATGGAGGAGAAACAAACACCATTCACTGATTCCCCTTTCTCTTTTAAACCTATAGTGTTGTTGTTGTTGCTGTGTGCCTTCAAGTCATTTTCCAACTTATGACAGTCCAGCAGGGATTCACACTCTGGTCCTTCAGAGCAGGTGAGCTCTTGAAGATGACCCTTGTATTCCCCCCCCCCCCAATCTTTCCCTGGGGACTGAGCATCTAGTAGGCTAGATGGGAGAAATAAAAATTTTCTTCTACTTCTGCTGTCAGGATCCTGTGCTAGATGGATGAAAGCCTTCAACAAACAGAAGGGGAGCCCTCAGGTTTATTGACAGAATATCTAGGGTCAAAGCAAGTGTGCATTCAACTATGTATCCCCCCCAATCTACAATCCCACTGTAAAATAGCATTTAGTTGTTGAGAGTAAAGATTTCAGTGGCTAGAAGAAAGATGTCTAAAAAAACCAGTTTCAAGAGGCATTGGAATCTGATGCCAAACACTGAAAAAAATTATAACCTCAAATTGTGATATTTGATAATACAGCCCAACAAAAAAAGTTTTCTTGGTTTCTTGGTTTTTAGGCCTGTTCCTGGGGTTCCTGGGGTGCACTGATTCAGAAAATTGCATTGGATAGACCGCCTCAGCTTAAGTTTAAATATGGTTATCATGATTTTCTGTGGGTGACCAGATGAAGATTGATATATGGCATATGTTCTATATCTCAAAAACTACAGCTGATAGGGGAAACTGGTGCCATTTTTGGAAAGAGCAGGTCAAATATATTCAGAAACATGACTAACGTTCTGAGGCACCAAAATGTGTTTTGTCCAGTGATCAAAAAGTACAGCTTATATGAATATGCTGTACTTCTTGCAGTGGAAGTCTAAGAAAATATTACCTTGTAAGAATTCATCAGATGATGCCCTCCCTCCCTGCTTTCTCTCTCTTAAAATGTTATTCTGGAGGGACACTGCAGTGCATGAGTTATATCTAGTGCACATTTAATCACAATATATTTTAGTGTCAAGATGTCTGTGAGATACTGAGATCTTGAGTGCTCTAGCCTCCTGCATGGTGTCCCATTACAACTGACAGAAGCTTGCCGGCCAAAGGCCAGTAGGCAATGCTGTGGTCAGAGCCCAATAACACCTCCCATGTCAGAAATTTGTACTTACTAAAATAAATGGATCAGTATTTTGCAAAATAAATTGCTAGCTTGAAGGTGCTTCTGCTATGGATCAGCATTGATTTTTTTTTTAATTCTAGAGAAGTGTCAATTTGGGTAGCTGCATTGCCCTGACAGGTACTGTGAAGGACCACAGATCCAAGCCCAAACTCCTGAGATAATACATTTCTTGTCCCAATTGCTCCCCACACTCCCCAGTTTGACAGCATTTTGGGGAGAATTTGATTTTTTTTTTAAGCCAGCTGTACAATTGGGACTACAAAAGGACTTGTGGTCCTTACTCTACCCTTGCTTTAAAATAAAATTGTGTGAGTCCAGTATCCTGTTTCTTCACTCTGCTTAAAATATTCTTACTGAAGTGGGAGGCGGGGCCAGGGCATGCTGGGCGGGAGGTGGGGCCAGGGCGGGGGAGGCGGCGCCGGTGGGGGGCGCGCGCTTTTCAGCACCCCCGCTTAACATTCAAATTTATCTCCAGCCGGCCCTGTGTGAACCCCATTCTTATCTTACACATTCATTAACACAGAATGATTTCTTCTGATCAACATAATTTAACTATTCATTAATAATAATAATAATAATAATAATAAAACTTTATTTATTTATTTATACCCCGCCACTATCTCCCCAATGGGGACTCGGGGCGGCTTACATGGGGCCATGCCCAGGACAATACAATATAACCATATCATAATGCAATTAAATAATACAATACATAAAATTAACAATGTATAGTGTTCTTGAATTGTTATTTCCTTTATCCCACCTAGTGATTGAACAAACCTCAGTATTTCATGTTCTCCATTTCCCAAAATGTAGAACATCAAAATTGTTTTCTAGTTGGATGCATCAACTAAACTGCTACACTTACCTGAAGAAATGGAGCAATGGCTTTTTATTGTTCTGTATTTTCTATAAATGTGTTTGCTCAGCTTTTGTTATAATATTTCATGTTCTACAAGCAGTTATCAAAAGGTATGTCTCACTAGGGAAGCAAGAAAAAAAGATAAAGATAATGATAGGTTTTCTTTCTACTTTTCCATTCTTTGTCTCTATATTTACTAGTTATTCTGTAAAGTAAAGCAGGAATGAGTAATGTAGGGCCCTCTAGATCAGTGGCCACCAACCTTGGGTACTTGGATATTGTTTGAGTATGGCTCCCATCATCCCAACCAAACACAATAATTAAGGATGATGGGAACTGAAATCCTTAACTCTGCAGTAAAACAATAGTACTGTTGAGTGGTCTAGAAATGATCATGGAGACAAACAACTAAGATTTTGTGCCTTCAGCAACAGATATAATGTAAGAATATTACATATTTTTATGTTTGGTCTTCAAGAAACTAAATAGGTAACCTTTTCATGTTTTAACTTCCATGTAACTTTAGTTGGACTCTGAACAACACCTTGTTTGCTTGAACAAAAAATATATCAGCAGTGCAGACGTAAGAAAAAGCTTGCCAAGACTATGCAGCAAATTCTCTTGGTGGCAGCATTTACTGCTAGGATAGTATTAGCTCTGAAAAGGAAAACTACATACCTATATCTAAATGGTGTATATCCCATCCACCATTAAAAACTACCCGTATATACTTGAGTGTAAGCTAACCCTAATATAAGCCAAGGAACCTAATTTTACCACAAAAAACTGGGAAGACTTATTGACTCGAGTATAAGACAAAGATGGAAAATGTAGCAGCTACTGGTAAATTTAAAAAAAAAAAGTAAAAAATCGATACAAATAAAATTACATTAACTGAGGTATTCATAGGTTAAATGTTTTTAAAAATTTACATAAAACTGTAATTTAAGATAATAAGATAAGACTGTCCACTCTGATTACCTATATACTTGAGTGTAAGTCGATCTGAATATAAGCCAGCCAGGACTGTGTGTTGTCGAAGGCTTTCATGACCAGGATCACAGGGTTGTTGTATGTATTCCGGGCTGTATGGCCATGTTCTAGAAGTATTCTCTCCTGACGTTTCGCCCACATCTATGGCAGGCATCCTCAGAGGTTATGAGGATGCCAGGACTCTCACTAAAAAGGGGGTGAAAAACTCGGCTTATACTCGAATATATACAGTACTCATTTTATCATCAAATTAATTCAATTGAATGCTAAAATACTGTTTAGTACCTTATTCTTTCAGTAAAAATTGAATTTAATAATTTTGAAACTTAAGTTCTTTTTCTTAAAGCCGTTTTCTTGAGGGTAGACATGCATGCACACAGACATACAAGTTTCTACCTTTCCCCCCAAATTTGCAAAATGTCTTCCTCATGGCAGTGAACAATAATGTATCCAACTTTACAGAAATAATTTGGTTTTTATGGCTCTTTGTTCATTTTTTAACTCAAGAGATTTGAAATACAACCATTAATAAGTTATTCAATAACAAAACTTTTAAAAGAAAAAAGTTCAATTTCTTGTCATGAAGCTGACTGAAACATGACAGCTAGAACAGTGGACAAATAATATATTTAAAGTCTTAGCTGCCTTGAGTCCCTTGTAGGGTGAAAAGGCAGGATAAAAATGAAGTAAAGAAATAAATAAATAAATAGAATGAAGTTGTATGTGCATGTATATGTATGATATTCTTGATAAATTGCATACTCTCTTTCTTAAAATGTGTAGTTTCATATAGACAATGGTTCAAGTGCAGAATAAATGGTTCTAATCTTGGCATAGTTGTTTTAAAACTGCAAAGATTATTATGGTACCTTAAAGACTAACAAGTTCAATAGAATCATAGAATAGCAAGAGATTGCATGGACTATCTAGTCCAAACCTGCCATTCAGGAAAAGCACAAAGTATCCCTGACAGATGGCCATCCAACCTCTGTTTAAAAGCTTCCAAAGAAGGAGACTCCATCACACTCCAAAGCAGAGAGTTCCACTGCTGAACAGCTCTTATGGTCATGAAGTTATTACTAATGTTTAGATGGGATCTCCTTTCCTGTAATTTGAACCCATGGGCAAAAAGACCCATCCTAGGATGCTGCCAAGATGCAGCCAGGATGGAGCCCACTGGAGCCCATCGCGTGACATAGGGCGCCTTCCGGTGGGGCTTCATCCCGGCTCCGTGCATGCTGTGTCTTGGTAGCATGCTAAGAGGCATCCCAGAGAACATGGGTGCCTACCCGTGTCCTCAAAAAATAAGCTGGGGATAGGTGGGTTTTCGCATGTGATGGTAAGGGGGCAGTGTGGGGTGCTGTCCAATGGTTTACTCCGCTGCCACACAGATGGCCCTATGTCCCCCTGCTTAAGGACCTCCATGTGACGAGGTCTCTAGTCTCCATGGCAGTAGAAAACAAGTCTGCTCTCTCTTTCTTATAACATCTTTTCAAATATTTAAATGTAGCTATCATGTCTCCTGCAGGCTAAACATAAAACAAAAGTCACAAAACCCTTATTTGTTTTCCTACAACATATAAATGCTCACTTATAATAATTGTTTTTCTGGGAAAATGGGAAATGTATGCAAATGCAAATTTAAGGGACAATATAACTAAATCAAAAACATGTAAAAGCTATCCATTCCTATTAGCTGAAACATCTGCAGCCTTACAGATGAACGTCCCTTCCATTCATCACTTCGGCTTCATCTTTCATTTTGTTTGCTGCAGTATATTTATACTCTGTCACCTCCAGCAACTCACTGTACCTTTATAATTAATGACCACAGTCCTCATGATCATCAGTAGCTACTTAAAAAACAACTGATCTTTATCTTTTTTAAAAAGTTGGTAGCACATATTAAAAAGAGAATGTTAAACACCATTACCAGTTTTTGTGGAGAGCAAAGGGAGGCTTGCTGTAATCAGCCCAGTAATGTTCTCCCTCTCTATGAAGTGGGCTATTAAGATGTGCATTTGATTTGTTGCTTGAGCCATTCTGATTTGCTGAGTTCGCAGAGCATTTTGAACGCATACCCCCTCATTACCTCAAGCACAGGAGTTTCTTGTTTTCTATACTGAACTTTACCTTAAGGCGATCTATTCAGACTATTGTTCACCAACATTTTGCTTACTTTGTCTTTGGTTGAGCAGTGCCAGCTCATATTTCTGGATATACGTCCTCTTAGAGAGAACTGTTTTTCCTAACAATCCCCTTGACTCATGTAGTAGAATGAGGAAACTTGGCACTTACAGCTTTTCAAATTCATCACCTGATGAAAGATGACAGTAGATGCACCATAGTCTCCAAGAGGCCTCTACTGACAGCCTTTTCGACATACTGCAGTCACACAGCAGCTGTGAGTTTTTCTTAGTGCTATAATTACTAACACTGAAATCCTAAATGTTTTCATTGGAAGACTGAAATATTTTTAAATGACAAGTAAATATTAGTGATTAGCACTGTAAAGCACTAAAAAAGCAGCAAAATCTGAAAGCCTTGTTAATTAAGATGAAAAGTCACTAATACAATTAAGTGGGGTAGGAAGTGGGTAAAGGGATAAGGCACAACATGCCTATTTTATTTATTTTACTTTTTAATAACATTTATACACTGTGGAGAAGGCCACAATAATAGGTGACTGCCCCAAGATATGAGTTTTCATAGTTTCATTGAGATATCCCAACTTTTCTGTAATATATTATCTGAACATTTCTTATTATGTAATGCCATAAATATAATATAATATATTGTATGTATATATACTTGTAAACCGCCCTGAGTCCCTTTCGGGGTGAGAAGGGCGGTATATAAATGTCGCAAATAAATAAATAAATAAATCCCCACCTGCCATTGAGGAGTCTAGTCATATTCCAGAACTAACCAGGTCAGAGGGTAAAGTGGGGCTAGAGGAGTACTGAGGTATGTGCCTGATTTGATGATATTGTATTCTGTGCCCCAGATCCTATGAGGGCTTGCCCAACAGTGGCATCACTAGCGAGGTACAGGAGGTGCGAACTGCACCAGCTGGTGCTATCATGGGAAGGCACCAACATGACTGTCTCTATACATTTTTGTGCAATGTATCAGCAGAAATATATTGTTTTATTAAAAATACCCCTATAGTTAGCTATAACCACATTTTTGTAAGCTCAGTTTACATGTACTTTATCACTAAACTTATTTGATGCTAATTTTTGAGCCATCTAATGTACATGTGGAGCCCCTGGTGGTGCAGCAGGTTAAACCGCTGAGCTGCTGAACTTGCT
The DNA here is from genome assembly GCF_035594765.1 of Anolis carolinensis. Lineage (NCBI taxonomy): Eukaryota > Metazoa > Chordata > Lepidosauria > Squamata > Anolidae > Anolis > Anolis carolinensis. The sequence continues at coordinate 76,441,687 of NC_085842.1, read as the reverse complement.
GACCAAATAGTTGGCAGTTCGAATCTGGGGAGCAGGGTGAATTCCACTGTTAGCCTAGCTTCTGCCAACCTAGCAGTTCGAAAACATGCAAATGTGAGTAGATCAATAGGCAGTGGGAAGGTAATGGCACTCCATGCAGTCATGCCAGCCACATGACCTTGGAGGTGTCTACGGACAATATTGGCTCTTTGGCTTAGAAATGGAGAGGAGCACCAACCCCCAGAGTTGGACATGATTAGACTTAATGTCAGGGAAAAACCTTTACCTTTACCTAATGTGCATGTGCTTCAGTCAGTGCTGTCATTATTACCCAATTACAATTACACCTCAAACGGGGTTGTTGTTGTTGTTTGTTCATCTGCATGGGCTGCTGCTGGTGATATTTTTTAAAGTTACCAATTTTGTCAATTTTTCTGGTATTTTAGTTACAATAAGGTTGTGTTAGAAGAGTTCCATTAATTCCTGCATTTGGCTGCACCAACCCTAGTGACATCGCTGTTGCCCAGGCACTTCACCCAACTCTACTTCTGCTGGTGAGATTCAGTCTAGCCGGTGCTTTTCAAGTCAGGATTTCTCAGTGGCAACACTTTGTGTACATTACATAGTGTGGTTGCCAAGAGCCAAGCCTGTAATATGATCAAGCCAAACTGATCATACTGTAGTGACTAATTGTTTGTTTTTGCTACCACAAGATAGCTTTCACTTGCAATTTCACCTACATGCTGCCATCCCATACAATGCCTCCATACAGTAGCACTTTACAAAATGAATTTTAGCTGGACAGAGGGTGACTCATGCTCTTAGCCTAGTCCTCTCCTTCCTAAATGTTTTCTTTGTAACCCAAAATGAGACATCTGGTTAGCTAATTTCAGTGCCACTCATTCTGGGCAAAGGATTCAAATCAGGATTGTAGGCAGTTGCCGACATAGCTGCCAGTGCAGCCCTTTTAGCCTTCTTGTTCTCAAGAGAAAAGCAAATTACTATGTGCTTGCCTGGGTGTGCTCAGTTGTGTGTCTCGCTCTGTGTGTATGATCAATCTTACCCTTTAACTAGGAAGAAAAGAAATGTGTAGGGCTTCATTTGCTATTAGTTTTTCTTTCCTTTTTTTGAAGATGGGGACCAAGAGGAAATCACTCTTTTTCTTCTTCCCATTTGTCTTATAGTGCAGGGCTCAAGGCAGTCTGCTGCAGTGAAGGGAAGTTTATTGTTTTGCAAAATATGGAGAACGAGGAAAATTAATTCAGGGGAATTAACTGGGTTACTAAGTGCAATATTAATTTGAGAGAATACATAAAAATGGCATAATTAGGAAGTGATTGCCCCCCCAAATACTGAATGGGGGTGATTCATGAAACTAAATGAAGGTGAATTGACCTGAAGTGGCAGATTATGTATACATGTATTTTTATGCAGAGTTGCTCTAGATATTTAAAGTACCTTTGAATACCCCTGCTAGAATGATTCTAGTCTCGTACTATGAATTCAGATCTTATTGTACAGATCTTATGCTATGAATCCAGATCTTATTGTACCAGAGGAAATAGGGCAAAGCAGACACATGACACACAAGGATGAGAAAAGTAGCAGGGACCTGTGGGGATATGAACAGCCCTCCCTTCACATGCAGCTCCATCTTCATGAGCCATTGTGGGGCTGCCATGAGAACGTTGCACAGTGGTACAAGCATGTAAAGAATCAAAATCGCACGTATGAAACTTGCAAATATGTAGGGCTGACTATACTTCTATTGGAACAATTTAATACATCTCTTTTGCATTATTCTGTACCATTATTTTGATATCCTTTCTATGGCTGAAATTCATTCTTTTTGTTATATAGCTCCCATTATACCCACAATGTAACCTCAACATAAATTTTCACATACTTTGTAATATCATTTTTCCTTTTCAGTCTAATATTAAGGTTTCATCTTCAAAAACCAAGTGAGAAAAAAAATCCTACATCAAAACCATTTAATGAAACCCATTTTATTATAAGTTATACCTTAATTTGTACATTAATTTTGAAGCCTGCGATGGCACAGCGAGTTAAACTGCTGAGCTGCTGAATTTGCTGACCGAAAGGTCGGCGCTTCGAATCCAGGGAGCAGAGTGAGCTTCCGTTGTTAGCTCAACTTCTGCCAACCTAGCAGTTTGAAAACATGCAAATGTGAGTAGACCAATAGGTACCTTGGAAGTGCCTAAGGACAATGCTGGCTTTTCAGCTTAGAAATGGAGATGAGCACCAACCCCCAGAGTTGGACACGACTAGACTTAATGTCAGAGGAAAACCTTTATCTTTACCTTATACCTTAATTTTTATTCACTCCTCTCTACCATGGCAAAATATTAATTGAGGCAAATGGCTCACATTTTCAAACATTATTTAAATATTATTTCCCAGATCCTTAGCCCCCTTTACCTTATAGGATGCCAATATTTTACCCCATTCTCCTCCCTGAGTTCTCCCATTACATCAGTAGCATTCTCACTCATATTTTTCATAATTTCAATGTTCTCAGTAATAAAATAGGCTTCTCTTTGCCCACCTGCTTATTGTACTCTTCATTTAATCTTGAGGTTATAAAATCTTTGGCATCTCCCTATTTATCCTCAGTAGTATGATTTTAGGTTCCTTATCTGGTTTCCACATTGCATGTCTATTTCATCTTCCGTCCCTTCTTCTGGCAATATATTTTGCTGTTTGACCACATCCAAATCCTGTGACAACCCATTTATCTCTTAATAGTCTTCAGATTGTTCAGAGCATTCACCATCCTTTTATATCTCAATCTCCTCTCTCATGGACTTTGAAATAAAATGTAACATTCCTCTGATGTCTCTCAAGTTATCAATCACAACTTGATAGAAAATTGTCCCTGCTGTGCATGGAAAGAAGCCCCCACTTTCTTTTTTTCAAATACAGACATTCACTACTAAAATACCTGGCAAGCAGTAACTGATCTCATCATTGGACTGGACATTTTTTTTACTGTTTTCCAATCCAGTGTCTTCTGGGAACAAAACAAATACAGGGTGGTTGTATGTTTTCCGGGCTGTATGGCCATGTTCCAGAAGTATTCTCTCCTGACGTTTTGCCCACATCTATGGCAGGCATCCTCAGAGGTTGTGAAGTATGGAGAAACTAAGCAAGGAAGGTTTATATATCTGTGGAAAGCCCAGGGTGAGAGAAGAACTCTTGTCAGTTGGAGGCCAGTGTGAATGTTGTAATTAATCACCTTAATTAGCATTGAATAGCTTCATTTCCTGGCTTCTTTCTGCCTGGGGGCATCCTTTGTTCAGAGTCGTTAGTTGCTCCTGATTGATTCATGTCTGGAACTCCTCTGTTTTCAGAGTGTTGCTTCTTATTTACTGTTCTGATTTTTGAGTTTTTTAAATATTGGTAGCCAGATTTTGTTCATTTTCATGATTTCCTCCTTTCTGTTGAAATAATAATAATATCTTTTCTAGTGTTTTTTAATTTTTTTCCCAACATGCTTTGGCCATTTCGCAGGTCCACAACATGTAGTAGTACATTCCATCCTTCTTCCCACACTTCCAGCATTTTGAATTTAAATTTTTATAGTATTTTCCTATTTCTGGGGAGTCATATACCACATATAGGCCATTTTTATCCATATGAAAACTATATTTTTGATGTAACATTTTATTTTACTCATAATTTTCTTTTGAAAGTGTGCTCATATGCGCCCATGTTGTAATGAGATAGAAGTTTCACCATGTCCATACTAAGCTAACCCCCATCCCCCAATAACAACAACAACAACAGCAAAAACAACAATAATAAACTTTATTTATACCCTGCCACCATCTCCCATAGGGATTTGGGGCAAAATTGGTTAGTGAGTTTTACAACTGGGCCATAGAGTGGAAACCATCAAATAAAACTTTTAGTAGCTCATATCAGTAATGTGTTTAGCCTATCAGACAGAATTCAGATAAAGGTACTGGAGATAACAGTAACTAGTAATGACTCCCAATCTTTGTAATAATAATATATAAAATTTAGACATTAAATATATTGCAATTAGAGCAATTCATTGCTCTTGATGGATAATATCTTAATAGATACATTTTTTTCAAGAATTTGTTTGTAGTTACTATGAGTCCAGTAGATCTTATCTACCGTTCCCATGATTCCATAGCATTAAGCTATGGCAGTTAAAGTGGTGTCAAACTGCATTAATTCTACTATCACTAGTCTCATTAAGATTTTTCGATGCAGTCTGTTTTGTTTAATGACTGAGCAAAGGTATTGGTAATCTTTTACTATTTCAGTGCCTTCATCATCTGCTTTAATGTTTTGTTTTAAGTCATCCCAAACATTCCTTGGAAGCAATAAAATAAACAGATGTAGAAAGTATTTCATTTGTCAGTTTTCCACTTTGGTAAAACAATTCCTCTGCTGTTCTTAAATTCCAATCATTGATTATTATTTTTGCTCCCAAAATAAGGTTTATATGCTGAGCATTTGTCTATACAGCAACTCACTGTCATATTGCAACACGCTGTTGTTACTTTGAAATGGGGCACAAATCAAGTTATTCATGGTTCATCCTTTAGGTATTATTCCATAACTTTACTGGGAATTATATAAATCTTTAGCATCATCAAAGCCTTCTGAAATAAAACCAATAACTTTCATTTTCTCTAGCAAGTAGTCAGATCACCAATGTGCACATAATTATTCATGCTTTCTGCCAACTTCGGTTAGCTGCTGAAAGGCATTCTGGATGACTGCAATAAATTTGGAATGAGATAGACTAACAGTCGAAGCACAATAGTTGTAATAATACTAACATTTCCTTGACGATATAAACACAAACATTTGGAGATAAGGCCACTTTAATTAGACATTTTGAAGGAATATGTTAATAAAGTGAAATTATAATAATCTCTCCGTCCCTTGGAAATAGGATGATTATCCTGGTTATTTATTGATTTTATGCAGATCAGACTAATTATTAAAGCAAGATATTGTGGCATTTAAAAAGCATTATAATAACAGAAACTGATCATTTATTTTGTATCCTTTGGCTATAAGTGGTAGCACAAAGAAACTATACTTTATTAGCTGATTAACAGATGTTCTGAGTTCTTTTAAAAACAGCCACATCACTGTATACGCCACAGAACTTCTTGGTTATTTTTGAACATTTTCATAAATTCTTGTTCAGCTGTCTAGTGATGAAATCTATTTTTGTGGCTTCAACTTGTTTATATTTGTGAAGTCCATTATATTAGCTACCTAGATACAAAAGTTATATATTTCTCTAAACTATTTATAATAATAAAGCAGGTCATCTTAAATGGAAAACTGCAATACTAAACATAATAACAACAAATCCCTCTAAAATAAATGTCTTAAATTTATTTTGAGTAAGTAGGTATTGCTTGCTACCTCTTTACCTATTCTGTACTGCATTACACATGCTGTTCCTTTCCCCCCAGATGAAGCATTGTTTTCGTTTTGGGAAAAGAACAAAAAAAAAAAAGGTGCTTTGCTTTGGGGCAATTTAGCTTTTCTCATTTTTTTCCAAAAAACACATTGGCAATTAAATTGAATTATTCTTTGGCAATTTCCCCCTTTTTTCCATTTCTAGTGGAAAGCTTTTTAGACACCCATATACCCTGTTTCCCTTAAAATAAGTCATCCCCAGAAAATAAGAGGTTTTGCTGAATTGCTAAATATAAGGCCTCCCCCGAAAGTAAGACCTAGCAAAGTTTTTGTTTGGAAGCATGCCCGCCGAATAGAACACCAGAGCATGCAGGATTGGTAAATGTACGTATCATAGAGTGTTGTACATGGAAATAATGGTAGTAACAAGAAATTATTAATAGGATTCACAGTTTGTCTGGTTATGCTGGTTTGTGATGACAACTACTGTACAGTATATAATAAATCTTCATTTTTTGTTCAACATTAAATGTGAATTCTTCTTCATGGAAAACTAAGACATCACCTGAAAATAAGACCTAGCACACCTTTGGGAGCAAAAATTAGTATAAGACACTGTCTTATTTTCGGGGAAACACGGTAGCATATTGGCTTTGTTGTATTAAAAGTTCATATTCATCTTATTTATTTCCGATGCTCTGTGTATTAGTATAGATAGAGATGGGTAAGACCATAGGCTGTTTTCCCAAACCTGCTTATTCAAAATTTTTCCTCTCACTGTTGGATTTTTGCACTAGTCATCAGTTTTCGTTATAACATTCTTATCTCCAGCACTAGATGAACTGCCCTCAAGGATATTGTTAGTTAGAGCCATTCCATCTGCAAATCACTTTTGCCTTTTGATATATGCTTTTCATTCTGTCTGCTATCCTTTCTTTTATGTGTTCTTATATTAACAATAGTACTTGAATGATACTTGCTCATTAATCCAGAGCACAAGCTTTGTGAACTGAAAACACTTTCATTATGTTGTAACATTTATGTATTCAGAAAATTTTCTAAAGGCGCATCCACACAGGTTGGAAAATGTGTACCCACCCATGTTTTTACCTGGGGTCCAAACAATGCCTCAGGTAAAAACAAATTCCTTTGGCACAAAGCAAACCCTGTTTGTGCTAAAGTAATTTGACAGCTGGAAAGACATGAGTCTTTCCAGCTGTGGGCATTGTGTGGATTGGGCCCAGGGATCGAATCGCACAACTTCTGGTCCCAATTCACACAGCTGTCTCAGGATTTTTGGGCTTCTGGAGCCTGAAAAACACAAGACAGCCCCCACCCCCTCCCAAAACTCCTTAAAATGCCTTATAAATTAAAAATAACCTACCCGGCTGGCATTTCCCTGCTGCCGGCCCTCTCCTGATCCATAGAAATGATGCACCAGGACAAGGGGGGGGGGGTGGAGGAGGAAAATCGCTCCCCCCCCCACTCTGGCATGTTATTTCTATATGCCAGGAGGGGGCCAGCAGCAGGGAAATGCTAACCAGGTAAGTTATTTTTTCTTTTTAAGGCGCCCTTTCTGAAGGTCTGGCAAGACATCTGTACCCCCCCCCCCCCTCCACCCAAAAAAGCACGAGCTTTCTGGGGCATGTATGGACTGTAATGTGGGCCCAATCGGGGTTTTAAACCCGATTGGGCGCACATTAAAGTCCCGTTTGGAACCGCCTTCAGGATACAAAGTGTGAAAACTGTGTTTTGAATGAATGGCAGTACCTCATCACTCACTCAGTCAATCAATCAATCAATCAATCAATCAACCAATCAATCAACCAATCAATCAATAAATACTGTCTTCCTCCACCACATAACACAGTTCAAAGTCATCCTGATAAGATCTATGAGACCCTTAGCAAAAATGTTGATGATACAGACTATATGTTTACACATACTGGTAAAATTGAGGCCAATCTGGAGAAGAATGTTCAGGCTAGCCTGGAATTGGCAATGCACACTGTCATGTCACGTTATCACACTAGTGCTTTAAAGCAGGCAGCCCCACATTTCTTGCAGTAATCTGGGAGCAGTGACAACAGCAACATGATTTATCCCAGTTTTTCTGTGCTGATGAGTGCAAGCAAAAGGGAATTGTTGTGGTGCCCCAGTGGGTAGTGGATCAATCTAAATTGGATCTAGGTCTATGTCCATACTGCCCCAAAACTGCAGGGATACTCTGGAGATTCAAGCAAACTCCAGAAGACCCCCTCACTTTTATTAATGTTGGGCTAAAGTGGATTAATCTGGTTTAGCCCTCAATACTTACCAGGGAGGAAATAATGAAGATTTTGCTAGGAAATTGAGGCTTGGATTCAGATAATTAGAAAGGAAGACAAAAGTAGACTTTAATGTAGTTGCAAGGGGAATTTATTAAAGTAAAGATAAGGGTAGGTTTTTATGAGATTAGTTTCACATTGAGTGGTGCCGGAAGTCATGGGTGGTGGTTCATGAGTGGGGTGGGGGTAGGGAGTGGGGATTTCGGTGGCATGACCAATCTGTATTATGTGTATTTGATTTTTCTGTTTTCTTTTACATTCTGTACGTCACTTATACATTTAATGAAAATTATATTTAAAAAATATACCGGAAGCAGACAAACATTGTGGGGACAGCCAGGATGCGTCTGGCTTTTAGTGCCCACGTAGACATGCCCTAAGGCAGAAATTTGTAGACTGTACACTATTATTTAACATTCATACCCCAGAACCAGTTGTGGTACTTCTGATTTGTCCTAAGTATACTTCAGGTTTCTTTCATGTTTCTAAAAGATCTGTGTGTGTGTGCGCGCATTCAAGTCATCTGTTGACTTATGGTGGACCCATGAATTTCTTGGGAATTTATTAGGCAAGGAACACTCAGAGGTGGTTTCAGAAGTTTCTTTCTCTGAACCCTACAGAATCTGGTATTTTGGGTGATCTGCCATCCAGGCATTGACCAGAGCTCTCACTTTTTAGCTTCAAAGAACAGATTGGATCTAGTGGGTTTATGGTATTTGGGCACCCATAGCCTCTCCATATTTTCCTTGCTGTTAAATTTGTACTTTTATAATGTATATAATATATTAGCAATCTCTTGTTTTCAAAGACAGCAACTATTTTATTTTTCCCCTTTAGAACCTGAACATCCCTGTATGAATTTCAGTCAACCTTTCAGTTATAAGTTCATGGTAAGTTTTCATCTATTTAAACTTGTGTCATGGTTCATTAATTAAATTCAGTTATTATTTATCCATGAAACCATTTGGAAAATATTTGAGACTCTCTGTCCTATCTAAATTATTCTAAGTAAAAGCCTCCTGGCTTTTTGGAGTCATGGCACATGCTGATTTCATCCCTTCAACCAAGAGGTACACTTTGTACCAACTTTTACATATTTTGTCACCTAGGAAAAACTTGTATCTAGGGCATTAGTTTACTTTGCATGGATGATTTATTGTTTTATGATGGTTTCCTTAAACTTGTTTTATTGTTTTATGTTGCTGTTTTTTCAGTTTGATTTATTGAGCTTTATGACACCACATGTTCTTTTAGTAAATATAGGATTATGATATTATAGTTCTAATACTGCTATAACATGTGTGTTTGAATACAAAAGATTGAGATGCAGACCTTAGTTGCCACGATATAGTGGGATACATGAATCATTCTGCCACAGGCATGGTTTCTAAATATAAAAGATTTTGGTGAACCTTTTGAGTTGCTTCCATCTCTCTGTCCATGCTGACATATAAGAAGGGCAAAGAGTGATGATGATGATGATGATGATGATGATGATGATGATAATAATAGTAATAATAATAATAATAATAATAATTATTATTATTATTATTATTATTTACTTATTTATTTACAGCATTTCTAGCCCGCCTTTCTCACCTGAGAGGACTCAAGGCTGCTTACAAAATCTGGCAAAATTCAATGCCAGTAACACAATACAATAAAATAGAACACAGCACATTTAAAACAATAGGGAATTAGTCAATAAAAACAGTCTACAAAGTTTAAAACATATAAAGTGCTTAAATCCATTTATCCAGGAACCTTGCGCATAAAATTTTTATTCCTTACCCACTTCTCCTTATGTCTTGAGGTAGGTTACAGCATAGTTAAAACACATAAATATTGCAAAGATTATATAAATACACATATTAAAATATATTTCTACAAAAGATACACACCAAAACATACTTTTATAAAATACGTGATGGGAACGTTATGCTTTTGTTCCATCTCTTGGTGAGTGGGGTTACCAAGCAGGATCCTTATAGTGTTAGTTAATGTGCATACACATTATGTGTAGATTGCAAACCTTTGTGTGTTTGTTTTGTGTTCTGTATGTATTGTAAAGATGTGTTAGTGAAGGTGTGGCTTGGCAATTGCCACTAGGTGCGCACACCGCTGGATTAAGGTAAAGGTAAAGGTTTTCCCTGACGTTAAGTCTAGTCATGTCTGACTCTGGGGGTTGGTGCTCATCTCCATTTCTAAGCCGAAGAGCTGGCATTGTCCGTAGACACCTCCAAGGTCATGTGGCCGGCATGACTGCATGGAGCGCCGTTACCTTCCCGCTGGAGTGGTACCTATTGATCTATTCACATTGGCATGTTTTTGAACTGCTAGGTAGGCAGAAGCTGGAGCCACAGCGGGCGCTCACTCCGCTCCCAGGATTTGAACCGCTGGCTTAAATAGCTTAAATAGGAAAGAAACACTCACTCAACTGCTAGCTTCAAAGAACAGGGAACAATCACTCACTTAACTGCCGGCCCTCCAACAACAGGAAACAAACTCTCAATCAACTGCTGGCTGAAGTACCTAGCCTCACTTTCAAAACAAACTCACACAACTTTCTGGTGCCCGCAGCAGAGCAGCTAGTTTTAACTATAGGAGTCAAGCACACACTTCCTTTCAGAGGAAGGAATTCACAAGACTACCTCTAAGCATTCCTTGCCTAAGATGACTATGAAATTCACGAGGTTGGCATAAATTATTAGATGACCTGAAGGCAAAAAACCTACACATCCAGGGCCGTAGCCAGAAAAAATTTCAGGAGGGGTTTGAAAATTTGGGGGCGGGGGGTTGTTGAACCCCTAACCCCCCCCCCCCCCCGGCTACAGGCCTGTACATATCTATACTCTTTCACACACTCTATCTCCCACACAGGTTAGACTAAACACTAAGCCCCTTTTCAGTGATTTGACAGATAGTATTTATACTGAATGGGAGCCAGTATAGTGATTTGAGTATTGGATTATGACTCATGAGACCATGATATGAATTCCCATTGGGCCATGGAAACCTGCTTACTGACTTTGGCCAAGTTACCCTTTCTCACCTCTGAGGGAGGCAAACATAAATCTCCTCCAAACAAATCTTGCCAGGAAATCACTGTGGTAGGTTCATCTTAGGGTAGCCATAAGTGGGAATCTTCTTAAAGGTACACAACAACCACACAATTTATATTGAAAGTATTGGGATGAATTCTTGAAATGTATAAAGCTGTCTCCCATCACAATAAACCTATGACAATTAATTTCATTGGGTTTTCTTAGACAATTGCCTGTTTCTTCCTTCAGCACCTGGTATGTATTGGCAGTCTCCCATTCAATCACTAACTAGGGCTGACACTGCTAATCTTCCAAGATCAGATATGATCTTCAGGGTATTAGGCCCATCCCACATCTCTGAACAGTAAAAATGAATGAGTGTTTCACACTTCTACAGAAGCTGAATTTTCTACCAGGTTAATCAAGGTTTGTTATATAAACTTTTTAAAGATTTAAAGGAAAACTTGTATCTGTAAACTCTTGGGCCTGGATCTAATTGATAACTTCAACTTGAGTAGACCCATTAAATCAGCACTCAACACTTACATAAATCTGATTGCTTCAATGTATTCAGTCTAGCTGGAGCTAGCAGTAAGATTCATGCCATGATGGGAAGAAGCAAGGATCAATTACAGCTTTCCAGCACATTCACATGTTTATCATATCATTTACATGGTCTTATAGCATGACTTATATTCATGCTAATGATTATTATTTTTATTAGCAGACAGAAATGAACAAGTGACCCTAGTTGTATATGAATATAACTGGATAAAACTTCACTGCTAGGGTGTCTTCTTCCCCTACTTCCTGCCCTATCTTCCAGTTTATATTTATTCCGTTTTGTTGTTTATTTAATACATTTATTACTGTTTTATTTTGTTTATGTTATCATGATTTGCTGGTTGATGAATGTTGTTTGTCTTGGTTGGTTGAGTATTATTATGTATACTGTATTTTTTCTATTGTGGGCGTCCCCGAGTCCCTACAGGGAGAGGGAGTGGGATATAAATAAATTTATTATTATTATTATTATTATTATTATTATTATTATTATTATTATTATTATTATTATTAATTGTCTTCTTTATCCAGTCCTTCTGCCTCTGTTTTTGCCTTGCAGATACCATCAGGTTAATTGTTCCTCTTCAGAGAGTATTTTTCCTTGCTCCTTGTGTCCTCCCCGGATCCTCTACTTTCTTTTAATTATAGTCCTGTGTCCCTTCTACCATTTCTTCCTAAAACTTTTGGAGAAAACAGCCCTTTCCCAATTGATGTCTCATCTGACTACACATGATCTTCATGACCCATTTCAATGAGCATTTCATATAGAAATGGCCTTGTCTCATTATAATAGCAAACATCTGTGTTGATCCTATTGGATCCCTTTATAGCCTTTGGCATTTTGGACCATCAGATCCTATTACTATGGTTAGTATCAGTGAAAATAACAGGGAACATTTTGTCCTGGTTTATATCTTATGTTTGATTTTACCTTCTCTGTTTCATTTTGGTGATCTATGTCAAAAAGTTTTCCCTGTAACTGTAGGGGTGCTCAAGATCAGTTTTGGGTCCTCTTCTTTTATCGTTGTATACCCTTCCTCCCAGATTTCTGATTTCAGAATTGGATTTTCACATTTATGCCAATGACACTAAGATTTTCAAGAATTTGAAATCAGTTGATTTCTTTGTGTGCTGAATGTTTTTTGTGGATAACCAACTGCTGTCTTAAAATGAATGTGGATAAAATAGAGATCTTGGTGCTTGAGTCTGACTTCCTAGTAGTCCTTTATTCATATATTCTACTATGTTTACAAGATTGCATAATGGTTCTTGTTTCAGTTGCCAGGACTTCAAAATCATTCTGAAAGACCATTTGTCTCTGAGCAACAGCAAAGTCATGTATTTTTCATATTTTGAACATCCTTAAGATCTGTAAGTTTTTTCCCCATTGAAACTGTTTGTCCAGGCCTTGGTTATGGCATACTTGGATTATTAGTAATCCACTGGCAAATTTGCTTTCCGGCTCTCTTCTTCGTCTGGTTTTAATCCAGAACAGTGACACCTGGATTGTTTTAAATCTCCCTAAGTATTGACATGTCTTCTTCACTAGCTACCAGTTGGCCAGGGCCATTTCAGACTTTTGATTCTTGTATTTAAGGCTTTGTACTGTAATCTTCCCAAGCTTGGCTAGTGTGGCATATACCGTCAAGGAATCTAACATCTGTAGGCTAAAGATTATGATCTGTTCCACAAATGTACACAGTCCTGTCAAATCTGTAGAACATCTTCCTTTGGACCTCTGCCTGGAGGAGGCTCTCAGCCATTTTCATAAGGGTTACAAACCTTTCTCTTCAATCACTGGATTAAACTGCTGAGTTGTTCCTGAGTCTGCTGAGATGCAAAGTGTCTGGAGGAGTGTTGGGAATTTCATTTAATTTATATTTGTAGTGTTGTGTTTTATTGTTCCTGATTGAGTGTGTTGATGTTTGGGCCTTTGGTGAAAGAACACTATAAACATTATTGCTGTTACCTTTAGCCAGTGTTTCACCTTTAGAGGTGTAATGAATTTGTGCCAAAATGCCAGTCAAAAATAGCAGCACTGTACACACTAGTCACTGACCTCTTTCTCTGAGCCCTGTAGACAGTAAACAGTTTTCCTTGACTGAAAGAATAAGGTGGGGGGGGGGGGTTAAGGCCAAGGCTTTAGTCCCAGCCATGATCTTGTAATCTTCTTCTCAGGTTCACTTTAAGTTCACTCAGTCACTGAAAACTCACAGGGTAATTAATAGACTTATGTAGTGAAATTCCTTCATGCACTTTCCAGCAAGATCACAACACCCAGTAACACAATTTTCATCAGCAGCTGGAGTCGAGGCTAACTCAGGTGACTGAAAATGCTATCTCAGAGAATTAGGGAAGTTACATGAGGATTTGTAGTCTTCTTTAATACAATGATGCTATGACTGGGAACAAGAAGAGAGAAGCAATCAGTCATCAGAAGAAAGCCAGTGGATATCCTGAATCTAGCTGGAGTAAAAGAGGGTTCAGAAAGAAGGAAAGAAATAAAAACAGGGACAGACAAAGAGGGATACATCCAGTGTTAAATGAGTAAGACTTGTTAGCTATAACTAATTTTAATCCCATTGATTTCAGTGGGTCCACTCTATAGGAATATTTGATATCAAGTGCAGTGTAGCTAGAGCAATATGAACTTGTAGGAAATAGGAAAAAATACTCAGGATGCTTTTGTAATATTAAAAAATGGAAACATACATTGATTGTTCTAGGATGTCCATCTGGGAACAAGAAAGGAGGAAAACAAAAGAAGAGTACCTCAATGTTAGTAGAAGATCCGTTGTGTATATATAAACCACATTACGCCAGGGGCATCGTGAATGCTCCCTTCCCAGACAAAGGGAGACCAAAGACTAAATAACTTTTGGAAGAAAGGGGAAGGAAGAACAGAAGCAAAAGTTCTGAATACACAGATCAAAGAAACAAATACGCAAAACAAAAGGGAAAGCATGCTCCCTAGAACTCCTGCTCATTATTCATTTTATACCAGCATTGCTATCTCTTTGCTTCCAAGCATTACACATTAGCTTTAGCCCAGAGATAGCAGAAATGAGAACTGACAATGATAGAGAAGAATCCTAATCACGGTTTCTTCCTGAGAGTTAAATGTCAACCAATAGATATCCTTTTAATGGAAGAACCTCCTTGTTCTACAGAACTTTGTTCTAAACAGAAGGTCTATGCATTTTGAAACCCGAGGCTCATGCAAGAATTTATTAAATGGCAAGGGTGCTATAGCAGGTCAATCTTGAAGAATTCATTTTATCCTAAATCTTTTTTTTATCAGGAACAAAATATGGCATTCTTGTGTATATTGTTCTGAGATGAGCCAAGTAATGAACTATAATGCTGCCAGGGTAATTCTTGCATATCTTTGTTTCCAGAATTGAAATGAAGAACCAAATAAACTCTACTATTACTCAGTATGTGGCTGAAGGGATAATTCATTTTATCTTGCCAATTTGTTTGTAATAGTTTTTAAAGGGAGAAGAATTTAAAATACAAAGAAATATTAGATACTTGGCAAAGAAAATACTTTTTCCTCAAAGGCAATTCAGTACCAGAGAACTGGATTTCTGCACAATAAGATTACAATAGTTGCATGCTTTCTTTTCCTCACTACTTTTCACAAAGAATGACATGAAGGACACATGCAAACAGAACTGACTCATGTTAGGGAAATTCCAGTAGCTGAAGCACAATAAAGATATGCCTGTTGAAAGAGCATGCACAATAAATTTCAACCATAGATACTCACAAGATAAAACAGTCAAATTGTATTCTGAAGCGAAAAGATGTGTACATCTCGAATAACATGAAATATGGTATGTAATTTAGCATACAGGTTATATGCTAGAACACTAAATTTTAACCAATCTCACTGCATGCTGTGAGCAATTTGCTTTGCATATTAACCATAGGCATATATTTTGAAAGGCAGCATATTTTTTTCAACAGTTTTCAAAGTTTTATATCAAAAGATTATTAAAATATTAAGAATACTTAAGATATTCACAGTATTAGAATGCAGTTCTGCCCTGTGAAGATGGCTAAATCTAGTTGACTATCTGAGCTGGTCTAAATTCAAACCCTTCATTGCCTATGCATGGTAGAATTTAATTTGGACAACTTTTACCTTGAACTGACTTTATAGTGGCAGTGTTGCTCTGTCCTAAGTTGGAGGAATTGTATAAAGATGAGCCAGTGTGGTGTAGTGGTCGGAGTGTTGAATTCTGGCAAATCAGGGTTCAACTCCCCACCCAAGTCATGGAGACCCACTAGGTAAGCATGGACAAGTCAAGTCACAGTCTCCAGCCATAGTGGAAAGCAATAAGCAAGCTGTTCTGAACAGATCTTGCCAAAGAGACCCCTTGATAGGTTCACTTTAGGATTTACAAATAAGTTTGAAAATGACTTGATGACACGTAATACAGAAAAAACCCTTACCTACCCTGCTTATAGTTGGGATTCATCAGTTAGATAAGTTAATATCCAGTAAATAAGAATCTCCAATAATTGTAGGATCTTCCAAAAATCAGGTGTATGTCCTTTGTACAAGAATACTGGTGCATGTTGTTGTTGTTGTTGTTGTTGTTGTTGTTGTTGTTGTTATTATTATTATTTTGATTGCATTTAATTATTACTTTTGTTTAAAGGTCTTCAGTACAATCTGATGTAAATGTATGTGTAATTTTCTTTCCAAAAGGCAACATCTGGTGATGTGTGCTCTCCAAAATCCCACAGCTCTTTTACTAATAATGCAAAAACCTAGGTTGTTACGATACATGACAAGCCTTTATTAAATTGGGTATTCCATTCTCTGACAACACAACTGCAACCACTGTGCAAACCAGACTCAGCTAAAAGGAAATAAAATTATGAATTGCTGTTTTAACATTTCATTTTCTTCCCTAGATTTGTTGTTTTTAAAGCTCAGCCAGGTGTTATAATTCACCTTCTGAATTATGAGTTATGGGATATGGAGATTCCAATTATCTCAAGTCATTTCCCTTATTTATAATTTGCTGTAATGAAATTTCAATTAGACGCAGTGTTGAAGAACTGATTCCAATTTATGTATCTGACTTAGGAAAGCAATAAAGCATAGATCTACTCCATAATATAATAATAATTATAAAGGACTTGTCATTTTATGGCTTGGCTCAAAACTAGGTGTGCTGCATATTATTTTGTTGGGTTTATCTTTAACTATATGTATGGCTTTAAATTGTTTTCCAGTTAAAAGATTGTATGGAAATGAATCCCATAGCAAAATTAAGTACAAATTGAGTATCAATAATCTGAAATACATGGGACCAAAAAAGCTTTGGATTTCCCTCCACATTTGAAATACCTGCATTTGCACATAGGTAAAGGTAGTTTTCTCCTGACATTGAGTCTGGTCATGTCCGACTCTGGGGTTGGTGCTCATCTCTATTTCTAAGCCAAAGAGCTGGCATTACCTGTAGACACCTCCGTGGCCAGCATGACTGCATGAAGTGCAGTTACCTTCCAGCCGGAGCAGTACCTATTGATCTACTCACAATTGCATGTTTTTGAACTGCTAGGTTGGCAGATGCTGGGGCTAACAGTGGGCGCTCACTCTGCTCCCCGGATTAGAACCTGCGATCTTTCGGTCTGCAAGTTCAGCAGCTCAGCGCTTTAACCTGCTGCGCCACTGCCCCCCCCCCATTTGCACATAATATATACATAATGAGAGAGCTTGAAGATGGGACACAAGTTGTATATGAAATGTTTCATATACAACTCATACAGATAGCTGAAGGGCATTTTATACATTATTTTAAAGAATTTTGACCATCAGAAAGCAAAGGTGTCACCATTTCAACCACCCATGTGGACCATTTCAGATTTTGGAATTCCAGATATGGAATGCTCAACCTGTATTAGAGAAACCGAATCAACATGTGATTAATGTATGATATGCATTGTTGCAATTTTTGGACTATTGCCCTGCTGATCCTCTTGCTCAGCTATAGTTATGTTTCTGTAGTACACTGCACAGATTCTCAGCTACAGGGCCTATGTGTTTAGATAATGCTGTTCTGCTTGTGGCATCACAGAGTGTAGCATTTACAAGATATTCCTGTCCTAGGGAACAGGCATTTGTATAAATGACAAATGGATCTGTTTCACGGACTTGTTTACACAAATTGACATCTTTCACATCTACCCTTTTCACAGAGGGGCCAAAGAGGAGGGACTACACCTAGTCACAACATTTATATTTCCTTAGTCTTAGGTGACCAGTGGGGAGACACTTGTTTCTTCATGTTGACTTCTACCCACTTCATTTGCAGGATCTCTTTAGGTCTTCCTATGCTCAAAAGGCTAGCATGCTATATCTTTGAGTATTACTTAAATATATAGGGTATGTGTGAAAGGTTTGTGCCCCCTACTTCTGAAGGTGATTATATATTGTGACTAAGCCATAATGCATATTATCTCCAACATCAGAGGTGCTGTATGTCTGAATACCAGTGTTGCAAAATGCAAGGAGGAGCTGTTGTGCCATGTCCTGTTTTGGGTTTCTGATAGTTTGAGAAGAAATAAGACTGATCTAATTAAGTTTGGCTCCTTTCTATTTGAAGTGCACATCCATTTGGAGGGCTCCCGAGTCCTGGACTGGTTGTAGGGAAGAACCATAAGAAAGGATGTTGACTTGGTTAAGTCTTCTTCGCTGGGGTGAAGTGTTTCTTGCCTAAATGGTAGCTATTCATTCAAAGTTATTATATTTACATCTATGTATATAAACAAGCACATTTATATTTTATACAAATCACTTCTTTTTTTAGTCCTTTCTTTTTTGGTAATATGTTTCTTTCCCTCCACAATCTGCAAATGGCTGCCTTGCATCTTGCTTGTATATAGTCAAAGTCATCTTCTGGTAGGATACATACAATTTACCAAGGCTAGGCACTCTGGGAGATTCTTAGAAGACTAGTCTAAAAAATAACTTTTCCAAATTCTTGATAGAACTTGGTCTGAGCAAGTAGTACAGTTTTTAGATTCTTAGATTTATGATGGGAGATCATTTACTGGATATAAAACTCCTCTAGATAAGGTAAGAAGTCAGAAAGGATTTATGAAGGGATCTATTAAGTCATTTCTATGGCATCGTTATGGGGAGTTGGGACAAAGATTTAAGTCAGCACATTCCTTGAATTAAAATTCATATGGAAGAAAGTTCCACAATGTACAACTTGTACAAACCTACAAGGATTGCATTTTAAATTGGTCTTTGGCACTCAGTTTCAACAAGACTTAAGAGATAGGTAATGAAAAATGCTGAAGCGGAGATGAATTATAAGTGTAGCTTGTCGCTGATGCTGTATATTTGGAGAAATCATGGGATGTGAGCTAAAATGTTTATGAAAGATATCTTGGATTATGAATTTTATGTAGGAAACCATCAAAAATTCTGTAGAAAACAGAAAATGTACCACATCATAGCTGTGTGAATGACAACATGCTGGATGTCCAATACTAATAAGCAAAATGTTGAGCAATGGCTGAATAGCCTGTGGCACATTGAAATTCAGAACAAATGTTATGTAGTTGTGTGAAAATAGAAAAAACCCACCTGAACAAAGAGGTCATCGTTTACATACAGTACAACCTCTGTATCCATGAGGGATACATCCCTGAACTTACTGTGGAAACAAGAAGCCATGGATAGATCACAAACCATATTGAAATGAAAGACTTCTGCTGGAAGTAACCAGAGTTTTCCTGGGGAACCTAGAAAATGTCTAGAGTGGACATATGTTATTGATGCAGATAGGTGAAACTGTAGCTCCTGGTCCTGCTGGTACTGTATTATTGTTACAGAATGTGTTGATTTGAATACTAATTATAGATTGTTCTTCCCAAAATGATACACATACATAATAAAAGCACACTTTATTAGCTAAATTATGGCATTCACATATATGGAAGATGAGGCTGTTAATGGCTTCATGTCATTATAGCTATATGTTTCTTCCAACATTTGAAGCAAGATGCCTCATATTGTTGGCAGAAAGCTGTTATTGCCTTTATGCCCTGTTCATGGGCCTTTAGAGGTGTTGTCCGGACCACTTAGGTGTCAAAATGGGGAAATGAGGGCTCTCTAGCCCTTGTGAGATTTCCTGTCTCCAGTTTGGGGTGGGGGAGGGGGAGGTTATATCTCGGAAATTTGTGCAAAAAATATCTACACAGAACTGGGGTATCTTCCCTTTCTCTAGCTAGGCACATCATCAATCCCAAAACATGCAAGCATTAAAACAGAATTAAATAAGACGTTATTAAAAATACATAGTTAAAACCAATAAACATTTTTAAAAACCCTTTTAAATTACATAAAACACAGCACCCCCTGTACATACCAAGCACAAAACAACAGACTGAGTGATCAAAAAGATGCAAACAGTCCATTCAACAGTACTTCTTTCTAGGAACCCATTCTGTAAGGTAGTATTTTATCACATTTTCAAATTTTATATATATATTTATAGGAATTCCCTTTTCTGGAATTCCAAAATATTGGAAAATCCAAATTGTCCACGTGAGTAGCTGACACACAGAAATCTTTGCTTTCTGTTGGTTCAGTGTACATAAACTTTTTTTTGCATACAATTATTAAAATATTGTAAACAATTACATGAAAATCTTTGTAAATTAAGCCCTGGTTAGTACTTGGATAGAAGACCACCAGTGAACACCAAGTGTTGTTGGCTATATTTCAGAGGAAGGATCTAGCAAAAAACAAAGCAAAAATCAAACAAACAAATGCACATTAAGTATTCCTTGCCTGAGAAAACTCAGTGAAATTGATGGGGTCGGCACAAACTGATAGATGGCACACACACACACACACACACATGTAACTGCTAAGAGGAATCTAGAAATTGGGCAAAATTGGTCCAGGATAGTCTAAGTTGTGTATTTGTGTCCAAGATGATTTATGAATGCAGATTTCCTTTAATTTAAGATAATAGTGAATGGCTCAAAAGCATCCTCTGGCTACACTGGTAGGATCTAAAGAAAACTCAGAGTAGGGATTGAGCCTAAATAGGAAGGAATTTCACAGTAGTGTTTTCTGCATACAATGTTCTGATATTTCCTGAGAATTTTAGCACCATCCCTGAAAATATGCTGAAAGAGTTACTAGAGCATTACAGAATTAATACAGATTTTATTCCCAAAATGGCAGCTTGTCAAAATGTTAAATCAGATGGTTTGGGCCATATGGTCCCCTCCATTCTCACAGCATGAAGAAAACTTAACAGCCCAAAAATTGGTTGAAAAGCATTGGAAGAGGGAAGAAAGGGCAAGTGAACAGATGGAAAACCTGTGAATTGATCCCCGTTGCTTAAGTGTCCATTTCTCCAGTTTGTCTATGAAACAGTCAAGCACTGTAGGCAAGAGAGAAAAGATCATTATAACGTTTCCTTTGAGTTTTCTTTAAAGAATTATTTAATCGTTTTCTTTTAAATAAAAGCAGCAGCAATAAAAATCTCATCAGCTTGACCCTTGGGCAGATAAATTTAGAAACAACTTTGCTGAGAAGTTGCCAGTGTAAAGCTCTAGCTTTTGCTTGACTAGTATGGCTGAAAGAGATCTGAAAACAGAGTTACTATTGGTGATAATAATCTTCAGTAACTAAAGATACTGGCCCATCTTTCCGATAATTCCAGTCCACTTTTGATGTCCCTTCATTGTCTGCATCTCTCTCTTAGGATTCAGTATATGTTTCTTGTTTCAATTTTAAAGCCCTACACGATTAACTTCCTGGTCATTCAACCCTCATTGCTTGATAATGCCCTGCTCAAGGTCAAGGATATTATTATTATTATTATTATTGACACAAAGACATAGTATGACACAGCAAACGAGATATATATGCTGGATTTTGTATCACAAAATCACAAGTCAAACACTTTCCAAGAGTTTAGGACTGTGTAATGTATTTTTGGATGATGCGTGCAGATGATGATGATGATGATGATGATGATAATTATTATTATTATTTCACATTTATTTATTTGAGCAGAAACTTCTGGTGGTTGCTGGTAATACTAACCCCTTGGTAACAAATTTCCCAAATATGATCAATTTTATTGTGTCTCAATCAAGATAAGAGCAAGATATTGTTATCATTGCTGTTATTATTATTGTTATTGTTTCACATTTATTTATTTGAGCAGAAACTTTGGGCATTACTAGTTATACAGTACTATGAAAACACCTTAATATCTATTTTCCCAATTTATCTCATTCTATTCATTTTACCAGTAAAGATTGGATGACAGTGCAATTAGTTTTACATGCATATAGCTTAAAACAAGTTTTACAATAAGATAATTTTTGTCATGAAATAATGAGATAACACAGAAAACTAATGATTACATGAATTGAAAAATTGAGGAAATGGAAGTTAAAAAGAGAAAAATAGATTTCGTGTGAGTATTCACAAGCAAAAAAGCCCTGGACATGATATAGTTGGCTGTGCTGATTCAGGACCTTGGAGGGGCATCATGTTTTGGTTAGGACTCAAAATAAACTTTTCCTTGGTTTCTTTTCTAAAACAGCAACCTGAGCATGGTTCATTTTTCAAGATTAAGAGGTCACTAAATGTCTGTAACTGTTTAAAATGTTTTGTCAGAACTGGATGAGCTTTACAAGCATGACAGCTCCGAGAACAGTAGTTCTCAACCTGTGGGACCCCAGATGTTTTGGCCTTCAACTCTCAGAAATCCTAACAGCTGGTAAACTGGTTGGGATTTCTGGGAGTTGTAGGGTCCTGCACAGCCCCACAGCCCCCCTCTCCATTCCTAAATGCTTGCAGAACAGAAAGGAAACTATGTATAATGGGGCCCATCAGACGATGTAGGAGCCTCCCTGCATCCATCATGTCTCATCAGGGAACTGTTTCTGAAGTGTCTAGAAATGGCTGTGTGTGTGTGTAAACAGGCAGAGATTGTTTTCTGTGTTCGGAAATCGCCATACAACTAGAGAAAACAGGGAAAAACATGTGGGATGGGATCTGTCAAATATGCCCATGATGAATCGCTTCAGTGACATGGAAGAAGGGGTGTTCCTATGGGTGGTCTCCTACCAAGTATTGAGGTTTCTCTCTCAAAATCGTTCATTAGCCTGTCATGGTAATTTTTTTAAAAAATTAATGTAATCATAAAAATGCCAAAATTTCAAAACATAATCACTTTGTTTTTATTTCCTTTCTCCATCATAGTAATTTTAGCTTTTGAAATTGCGCTATGGCTAGCTTGTGAGATTGGGAAGAAGAAGAGGAACCCAGAAAAAAAAAGGGGGGGAGGGGAAGTGATCAGTGCTCTCTCTCCTCTCGGGAGATGCAGGATTGGAAGAGAAAGACCCAAAGTGGTGTCTCTTTTCCCTGATTAACACTTCCTTTCTCCTTGGGAGTCACAGGACTGAAAGATAAAGTCTAGTATTCCCAAGGTATTTTCCCCCAAGGTTTTTTTTATTTATTAAAAAAATTAGCAGGCAGGAGCTGCATTTGCTCCTGTGATAAATCTGAAAATGGATGATTTTGGAAGGGAAAAAAGCCAAGAAAGAACAACATGTGATGGAATCTGAGAAATAATACAATTTGCTTTCTAATGCAACAGTACGCAACACCACGCATATATGATATTCCCCGCTGCCACCACATCAGATACCCTCCTAAATCAAGAGCAATGCAACAGAAGTACATTAAATTAATCTGGGGCATTGACTACAGCAGCAATGACTTTTAGATAAATTTTTAAAATTTCAGGATTGGTTGAGGGAATATGGATTGATAATGAATTAATTCCCGCGTGATTTGCAGGCATGTTTTGTTTTCTACTGAGCACCAAAATCACAGGAATAGTAAAATATATTAGGACAAAGGTGGAGATGGGCATTTGTCAGAAAGGAAGAGCATCCACACATAAGTGATCACTTCTGGTGCTTCAATCCAGAAACTGCCTTGGAGTAACATGAAGTTTGACAAAGCTTGATGAAATGGGTGGGAGGGATAGAACAGAATTTTGGAATACATAGAAATGGATGGTTTGATGATAGCATTATCATGTTTGTAAGCACAAGACTCCAGGCAAACAGGAGCAGATGTAGAAACACCAATAACACTGAAATGACAGGAAAACCCAACTGCCTAATAATCAAGGACTAAAGAAGTAAATTTAGGATCTGCATAAAGTCCAACTTAAGGAGCAAAGATACTGACATAGGAGAAGAACATAAGTGAGCTTGAGCATAGGAACTCTGTTTAAAGATGAAATAATTATTAAAGACATTGTGCAAGTCAACATGATAAGGAATGTAGCAAGAAGGGAACTGGTGGAGGAGGGAGTGAAATCATATCTAAAGACTGATTTATGTCACAGTGAGGGAAAAATAGACAAATATGAGGGATTTATTTAAGTCACTCTAATGATTTCATTATTTACGCAGACCATTGTTGCACCCATCACTTCCCAATGAGCATAACCAAATTCACAAGATTAATCTTCCCACACAGCCCTTAGTTAACAGTCTCTAGATCAGGGCTTGGTTTGGGCATCTATGACAGTTTCTTTTCTTGGATCATATTATATCTTAAACAGCCCCTTTTCTTGCATCTCTTTCACAATACAGTACTTCTGATCTTGGTGGTTGGATTATTGTAGCTGGGAATCTTGTACCCCCCCCTCACCTAAATGTTTGTATAGAGTTTGGTTCATCTTTTGGAAGAGATACTACTTCTGCAGCTGAGATGCATTAAATTTCAATAGAGGAGACTGCAACTATTGTTTAATTCCATCTATTCCAGTTTCCCCTTGTGGCACAAAGGGTTAAACCTTTGTGCTAGCAGGACTGCTGACTGACAGGTCGGCGGTTCGAATCTGGGGAGAGCTCCAGCTCCCCATGTGGGGACATGAGAGAAGCCTCCCACAAGGATGGTAAAACATCAAACATCTGGGTGTCCCCTGGGCAACGTCTGTGCTGAAGGCCAATTCTCATGCCAGAAGCAACTTGCAGTTTCTCAAGTCGCTCCTGACACAGAAAAAATCTATTCCAGTTAACTCTTTTATTGAAGAGGAAGTATCCTCTTGTGGATGTTTGTCCTGTGGTATCACTGGCTCAGTCTGCATCTACATAGCCTCTCAGTTTAGTATTGCTGCTTGCATCAGTTTTTTTTTTTAAAAAAACATTCTTTTAACTCTTGTCTGATATATTGGTCTATGTATACAAGATTTTTTTATAATTCTTACTACAGAAATTTTCTATTGGTGTCTCTGTGCCACATATCCCCACTGTTTCTATTTAAGTGATTAGTTTTCATGATAATGTCATCTGTATGGATGTTGGTTAATCCAAAGTGCTATGGGACATGGGTTGGAGAGGTTAGCTCTCTGGATGTTGTTGGATTGCAGATCCTTGACAGTCTGATCCACCATAGCCAAGGGTAAGGAATGCTTGGAGTTGTATCCAATAACTTTTGGAATGCAGTGCTTTGTCGATATCATATCTAGGAGTAATTTATGCACACACATATTTAGGATTCTGATCTAACTTTCTTCCTTTCAGTCAATATCTAGAGAATGCTAGATCAGGGAATGGTGTAACAAGTACCATTCAGGACTTGATCTTAGATGAGCCTGCTGGCTTAGTATGTATCACATAGACTTGGTTGGGTTTTGATCCATCGTTTCTCACTGGAATACTCTGTGCAGCAGGACACAAAAGGATGCGAGAGTCCGGGAGGTAGAATGGAAGTGGCCCTTTGGGGTTCTTTCTCCCTAAGGTGCCCCATTGCACAATTTTCTTGGTTTGCTCATAAGTTTGCCTTAATGAGGTAGCCCAGACCATCTTAATTGGTATCTCAGCTTTTTAGTAATTCTGAAATCACTGTCTCCCCACCTAGCGCACACACACACACACACACACACACACAATGGCCAGAGTATGCCCAGCTGCATGGTTAGGGCCAGATGCGATTTTGGGCAGATTGATGGTTGTCATGGCATATATGAGTATGGGGCAGTGTCATCATGGATGTTTAAGCACCGCAAGCTGAGGGATTCCAACATTAGTCCTGACACCTGCCTGGCTAGCTTAGGAAGGGAGCAACTGGGTGGGTGGTATACCAGTTTTAAGAAATGAATTTGATTTTCCAGGCTTGAATTTGTATTATATAGTTTATCTTCTAACCCATACAAATAGCCTGCAAACCACAGCCAAATTAAAATATTCTTCCTTGGGCAGTTTCAGAATCTATTTACTTGGTACTTTTCAATTATGTGAATAGTGGCCTCTGAGATTATTGTGACCAGGATGGCAGAGCATACAGTATCTTTTGAGTCACAATTTGATCCACATAGTACCACTGTGTGTCTTTTAAGTCATCTGTTGACTTGTGATGACACCATGAATTTCATAGGTTTTTAATTAAGTTATACTCAGAATTTATTTTTCCAGTTCCTTGCTACAGCTCCTGGTATTTAATGATCGTTGCTCATCCAAATACTACCCAGGGTTGACCCTACTTAGCTTCCAAGATCGGGCAGGATTTGGTGCCTTTAGGGTATTTAGGCAAGGAAGAAGCACATACTGGGTCTTTATGGGAGAGGGCATTCAAAATCAAATCTATTGCCTTTTGTTTGACGATGATGAGACAGCACTTTTTATGGAAGATTGACTATTTGGATTAATTTATTGGTAAAGACTAAGAAATGTTTCTCTCTGACTAAAGAACTTTAATAAAAATTATTTCTGTTTGGAAACAGATCTTGGAAGTTACTTTTTAAAAGTATTATTATGGTTGCAGTATCAGGATTCTGGAAAGTAGCTACTGCCTGCTGTAGCTAAGTTTTTAAAAATGGGAAACAGCGTCTAAAAATAATTTAACTGTCTATTTTTGTTTATTTTTAAATAATAATATGAGCCTGCATGATGTAGTGTTGTACTAGGATTCAGGTAAACAGGGTTACTCCACTGTGTGACCCTGGGGAAGTCTCATTTTCAGAGGAAGGCAGTAGGAATTCCCTTCTGAATAAATCTTGCCAAGAGAACATCATTATAAGGGAACTCTAAGTTGGAAATGGCATGAAGGCACCCAACAACAAAATCCAGAAGCTATAGACTACTCACCTGTTGTCCAAAATGTCTTCCTCCTGTCCTCACCAAAATCTCAGCATCTAAAACAGAACATGAGAACGCAGTACAAGAAACAACACGCGCTAATACTTGAACTTTGTGATAATATTCCTCTAAGTACAGTTATACCACAAGCCACATTAAGTTATCTTTCATGAAGTTTTGACTATAAGATATCATTATACTTTAGTTTTAGGAAAAAGGAGTTAATTCCCAGCGACTAGTTTTGTACACTAACAAGTTATTTGTAACTAGTTGTTTGCAAGCTCTTTTTGAAAGTTAGCATCCACAAAACCACAACCTTAGACTGCTTTCTTTTTCTCTGTCTGGCATTTTGCATTTATAGAGAGTTCATCTGCTTGGACTTAAAAGTGTATTAAACTGAGTTTACAAAATGATCTTTTAAATCTTTAAAGCAAGTATGAAATTTTGGGAACAATTTACTTCATTTTGGACAGCTTCGGGCTGGAGTCACTTCTGTTTGGAGGTTGTTCCAAATTCTGAGGCTTCAACCTAGATACACATCCTATTTACAACTAAAATGAGGGATGAATCATGAAGATTGACAGCAAAGGTCTGCTGCAACTTAAGACACAAATAGCAACATGAGTTAGGTACCAGCCAATGACTAAATATTTTGTTCCCTGCAGAAAATCTGCATTATTCAGACCACCTGCCCTCTCCGTCTGTCTCTTCTACTTTATATGCTTTTTAGAAATGGTGCTATGCATTGTAGCTAGAAAAGTTATTTAGCTTTCGAGTGGAGGAGATGAAAGTAATCAATGTCGCCAGCTTTGGACGACTCAAAAACTTCTGCATACACTTCTGGTATCTTCATTCTGATGCCTCATTAGTTTTTCATCCGTGTTTGTGTTTTGCCCTGAATTTTTCTGGTTGCAAATTGGCAACTAACTTTGCCATATGCCCCATTTACTGTACAAATTTGTAAGGACAATGATGTGAGATGATTACAATATAATGGGCTTTTAATAATATATGCCAATGACTATACTCATTGAAGTACAACACAATTGGTTTGTTGTATGTTTTCCGGGCTGTATGGCCATGTTCCAGAAGTATTCTCTTCTGACGTTTTGCCCACATCTATGGCAGGCATCCTCAGAGGTTGAGGTATACCATACAGCCTGGAAAACATACAACAACCCTGTGATCCTGGCCATGAAAGCCTTCGACAACACATACAACACAACTGCATCAGCACCAAAGAACAATTGCCATTGTTTCTTCATTTTATAAAACTCTACGTTTTCAGCAGGATAAATGTTGTGTTGTATAAATGCATAATTTATCTAAACAACAATTTTTCTTACAACTGCATGTCTATTTGATAGGGTACTATTTAAAAGTTTGATTGAATTGTTGCAACAATTGACTGTCACTGTGTTAAAAATATATATTTGTGGGATTTTCTGCTGAAGTAATTATTTGGTGCTGTGCATATGATTGCTCCCAATAAAGTTATTTAAGATTATGCATATGACTGGACTGAATAGTACATTAACATTGGGAAATCATCCTTCTGAGTAAGGTATGTTGCCTTGAGGTAATTGTTTGGCTCAGCAGATGCTTGCACGGAATGATGTTGCTAAAATAGGAACAGGTTGCTGTTTAGCTTTCACAGACTCTGAAATTGATATCCCTGAGTCTAGCTGACACACAAGCATTTGATTTGAAACCAGGTTATTTGGGCTTGCTTGAAGGTGAAATACTATTGAGAAATCAGTAATTTTTGTTGGAATATTTAAATGCGATTTATGATTTGGAATGAACACTATTAGTAATATAATCAATCCAAATGCATTATCTGAAAAGAGCATATTGATCAAATTGGTATTGATAAAACCAACTGCAGAAACAAGCTGAACTTACTTTCCCCCTTGAACAGTTTTTAAGCTTCCTATAAATGTTTTTCCAGAATTGATTTCTTTAATCAAACTTCAAGGATATTCCTAGCTGTTATGTAGACTTTATATATAATATTGCGAATTTATTTGAAATCACAGATAAAGCCACTGGATTTGCTTCAGAATTTTCTTCTTACAAATGGGGGGCTTTCTCATATCACTGGAAGGAGTTTGGTCAGGCAGAGGAATCAAGTTGCCATGCAAATAAATCTAGCTAGTGGAAATGGAGATAAGGGACACTTGCCAGTTTCTTTCTTCCCTCACAGTTCTCAGTCACCCCAATCTTATCCAGTGGCTTGGGGGAACTTTTTACTTGGGGGGGGGGGTTGAATTGGGGGTTATGGGAAGAGGAAAACCCATGTAATGGAACTATCCATATGATACCTGTAATCAAAGTTATGGCCTGTGCCTAAGCTTTTGTTCATTCAGGTCAGGAAGCTTTCCAGAGCTTACTCTATATACTCCTGTGTAAGTCAACTTTGTGTATAACTTGAGAGCAGGTTTTGGGACCAAAATAATGGATTTTTATATGACCTGTGGATAAGTTGTGGGTCATTCTGCAGGGGAGGAAAGCATTAGGAATGCTTCAAAGGACTATTCACTTCTGACTGCCACTGCCACCATTTTCCTGTACAGGCATTCAAAAAGACCTTTCACCACTGTACTCAGTAAAGAGGCTATTTCCTTTTTTTGGATAAAATATTAACTTGTATCAAAAAGGAGCCATAGAGTGGCTTAAGACAAGAGCTTAATTTGCCATTAGCAAACTTAAAAGAAGTTCCAAAACGCACCACTTGCTCAATGCTCTTTTGAGGAGAAGTTCCAAAATGCTGCCATTGTCCATTCAAAAAGGCCAGAAGTGGCACTACTGCAAAGGAGTAGCAGGGGTCAGTGCTTCTTTTAGATTCTTCTGGGATGGACAAAGCCTTTTGCCACTCAGAGGAGGGGAAGGTTCCTTTTTTGATTATATAGAGGAATCTCAACTTAAGAGCATCCCAACTTAAGAGCATTTTG
Organism: Anolis carolinensis; assembly: GCF_035594765.1. NCBI lineage: Eukaryota > Metazoa > Chordata > Lepidosauria > Squamata > Anolidae > Anolis > Anolis carolinensis. The sequence continues at coordinate 76,412,215 of NC_085842.1, read as the reverse complement.
AGTTATGAGTAGTCACTCAGCCCAGTTTTCACTTTGACATACATGCAGCATTTTGAGTTAAGAGCTAGCACCACAGAAACACTAGCACCAGATAAAATACTAGCACCAGAGGGAGTGTTAGTGTGAGAGGATGGGGCTTTAGGCTTCACAGGAGCAACCTCTGTGCCTTGTGCCTCCATACCTCATGCTCTTGTCTGCTTTGAGAGATCGCGGTCTGCTTTGCTCTTGTTCACTTTGAGAAACTTTGGATTCGTTGATTCTGTGTGGTTTTTATTCCTGATATGTTTGGCTTCATGAAGAGAGAGAAGGACAGAGAGCAAGAGAAGGAGGGAGGCTGGAATGAGTACACCATGAAGAAAATGATGCTTCTGTCTCTTCTCTTTGTTATTTGTGCTTCCTTGCCACAACTTTGTGCTTCTACCATTTCTTTTTTTATTGATCCATGTGAATATACAGGTTTTGCTTTTCTGTTACACTGGCCAACACACATGTTGTTGTATTAAATGCACTTCTTTGCCACAGCTCTATTCTTCTACCAATGTAAAGTTTATCTTTCTTTTTAATTGTTCCATGTGAATGTGCCTTTATACATTATTTGTATAATATACATTATACAAATACATCATATACACTTGTATAATGTAGATTATACAAATACATAATTTGTATAATGGGGCAGAATGGATTAATAGCATTTATATGGGAAATTTTGCTTTGCGATAAGAGCTCGGACATGGCATGAAGTAAACGCTTAGGTCAAGGTATCAGTGTAGTTAAGGTTGAGCATTTACACTGATCTGTGAATAAATCGACTCAGGTGTTGAGATGGGTTTTTTATTAAAATTTCTAGACTTATACATGAATATATACAATAGTTTTAGGAAGGAAACATATAGTTTATTTATTCCTATGTACTTCTTGGACCTGAAGTATGCCCTGGCCCATGGCTCAGGATTTATACTATTCTTATGATCATTTTTTTTCAAGATTTCTGGTCATTGCCCAGTTGTCTCTTTGCTTTTAGTGTTCAAGTTTGACAAAATAAATAAATAAATAAATAAATAAATAAATAAATAAAATTTTGAAAAGAGGCAGTTAAAAACTTCCTGAAAAATGAAGATAGCTTTGGGTGAAGACACAAGCTAAATAAAACAAAACTAAAATGACTGTTCTGGTTCAGCGATGGCATTGGGTCAGTTCTCCTGATTGTTTCTTTCAAATGTGTGTTTGCTTTTTCCTCTTACAAATCAAAAATCCAATCTTTGGGGAGAGAACTCTTGGAAAACAAATTATTTTTTTCTGAATGCTCCCCCCCCCTCTCACACAAAGCCAGTTCTGAGTTGAACTGGAGGGGTTTGCTGTTGCTGCTTTTGATACATGTCTCATGACAGTACACTACAGCTCAAAATGAATGTTTGTAGGAATGAGGTGTTCAGAATTGTTCTCTGGTGTTGATGCCAGTTGACAGGGGCTATGAGGAAATTCAGAGTATTTACTCTGAATTTCATACTTCATCTTGAATTCTAAAACAGCGTATTTTGCATGATTTACGACTGCATGGCTGTTCATTTGTATGTTTTTTAAATGCCTACTAGTTGAAATGCAAAACAGGATATGGGCATTTAACCTGTGTTGGATAAGATTGTATTTCTTCTTAAAACTCTGGTTTGAAGTTTGGATGACCTTGTAGATTCATCCCTTATCCAGGGTGGCCAGGTTTCCATGCTGACCAGGAATGCATCTGCAAAGTTAAAGCTAGTGTGTCAGATGTTGATTCCAGCAGATACCTTATTTAGCCATGCCTTAGATACATTCTGCACTACTCTAATACGCCCTTCATCTCATATAAGCAGTTGTAGCAGATCCCTGAGGTGACATGATGGAGGAAAGGAATGTAATGAAATTGAAGTATCTCTTGGACACTCTAATATTTGTGCACCTGGAACAGTATGTTGGCCTTATTTTACTCAAGTGTTAGCTATGTGGATTAATTGAAACTAGTGGCTCCAGTTTGAAACAAATTAGCTTGAAACACTTGCGATCAGCAGAAGAGAGTCTTTATGCATCTGCTTCAAGCTGTTCATTATCACAGGAATCATTGCTTCTGAGAGCAAGGAGGCCCATTTTCCATAACATCATTTCACCTTTTCATCTGTCTTCTATATCTTGTGTTTGTATTTGTTCTCCGATTATTAAATTTGCATTCAACACTTTTTTTCTCTTCTGTGTGTCAGCTGAATTGTAATGTACTGTTCACAACATAATACAATGCCAAATACAATGCACATTATCATATTGTATGGGTCACTCAACATATATTTGAAGGCTAATTGGTGATTTGCTTTACTGCTGTTACAATAATCAAATATCACTCAAACATCACTATATATATATATATATAAAAAAGCAGTTTTTAATACCTTTAATAAATAAAGCTGCAAGAAAAACATTAGGTCACTGATGCATGCATAGATCCATTTTTCATAGAAGCTACTTTGCATTGGCTGATGAAAGTATTTGTAAATATATTTCATGTCACTCTAATAAAAGCCTAGCTAAGTGTTATAACGAGTGAATTCTATTATTTTGTAACCCTTTGACATTTGTGCTTATTTAGCTTATACAGGTGGGTAGACTTTAGCATTTACTGTTTGTCTTCAGTAAGAAGATTAAATTCTGTTTTTAAGGAGATAATCACAATTTTCCCCTTGCAGTATGTGGGAGGAAAATTATTTCAGGAAAGAAAATTGAAAACACACTTCCACCTCTATCTAAGTGTGATCCCAATAAACCTCATCCTTCTAATTTCATCCTGACTCATTCTTCCTCAATCTGGTGGACTTAGACACATACTTCCTTTGGGAAAGTCACTATGTACTCAGGCTAACTCACTTCACAGCATTATTGTGAAGACAAAAAGTGGGAGAAGAAAGAATCATGTAACTGTCAGTTCCATGGAGAATGGACAGTATATAAATTCATAACAAGTATCTAAAAGAAGGTCCTTTGAATACCATTAGCATGTCGACAACTTGTGCTTTGGGCAAATGCTTTTAATAGTAAAGGAACACAGGAAGGGACCATATATCCAGTCAGATCATTGCTTCATCTAGGCTTGTGTTGCCTTTCTGTCATTCACTTCAAAGTTTTAGTTAGATGTGTCTGCTATTCCAATGTGAAGATGCCATGGATTTTATATTGTATGAAAATATATCGCCTTCTATTGAGCTAACAACCTTCCTAAACTATACTATAAGTCAATGGTTTATAAATAGTGAGCTTTATCCATCAATAAGCTGTAGAGAATTTCTAAGCCAGGTCACTGATCACCCTTCCCTATTAGTTATCTAATGAAGATGGGAGCTAAGACTATTGTCTCTTAGAGTAAGTCTTGCAAGCCATGAGATAAGTCTCCAGTCTTGAGAGAACTTCAGGCAAAACTTCCTGGGAAGTCAAGCAATAATGACTCCTTAAAGATCTGCCTTTCCTTTCATCCATCACTTGAATTAAATCTTCCATATGTAGAGTCTGCTCTAGGTGACAGAAACCCCTACTTAACCCAGCTACTGTCAAGCTCATCAATGTCAAGTGGAAGGACACTTTATGGCACCATAAAATTCTGTCAAGCTGGATGAAGGTACCTGTCCTCTCCTACCTTCCAAACTCTAACTTTCAGCCACAGCCATCCCCTCCCAACATGGCTGTTGACACCCTGATAAGGAATGGAAGCAAAGGTGCCACCGCCAGGAACAGAACAGTGCACTCTTCCATGCCCTTGCTCTCCAACTGGGAGCAAACACTGTCTTGGGAGGGAACAAATGTAGCTGAAAGTTGGAGTTTGGAATATAAGCAAGGACAGGTACCTTCATCAAGCTTGAGAGAATTTTATAGTGCCATAAAATCACTTGATATTGATTAGTTTGACAGTTTCATGGCACCTTCATGGCTCGAGGCGGGTTACAACATGGCTAAAACATTATATAAACATAAACATTATATAAAATACACATATTAAAATGTATTTCTTCAAAATACATATATTGAAATACACAGAACAAAGATTAAAATATAGAGAACACAAGACTTGAAATTAATAGTTTAAACTGTTTGGATAGGCCTGCTGGAAGAGATAGGTCTTCAGATATTTAAATTCTGACAACTCTAAATCTCTTCCTGGCAGGTCATTCCACAGTCTTGGAATGATCTGGAATAAAAATACCTTATTATTCAAGTGGGCCTTTACTAGCTGAGGAAGGAGCAATTTTGGCAGCAGATTCTTTACTATATTGATTTGTTCTTAACATGGTTTCTTGTGTTTTCATATTATAACATTTGATTGCGTATGTAATATTATAACTTAGTCTGTTAATTTTTAAAATTTGTTTTTTAAATTAATTATGTATTGGTGTGAGTTACCTTATGTTCCAGTTTGGGAAAAGATTAAATACATAACCACATGCATACATAAATAAGTATTCCTATGGCTGAAATGCTGCCCAGTCCAAACATAAACGCAGATGTATGAAAGAAAAAAGAACCAGGGTCTGGATAGCTGACTGAGCAGGTTACCTAACTACAATCATAAACGCTTTGATGAGATCTATTGTATTTCTGTTTCACTTACAGAAATTATTCCCCAATTTGTACGTTTTATACAAATCTGTGTTCTCTCTTCTTTTTTTTTCCTTTTAAGGCAATTGTGACTACTAAGCAAATGGATTTGTGTTTCATACGCAGGATACAGACTGCTTTTATAACATTATAAGAACAGTAATTCAGTGAATTCAGTCAGTGAGCTGGGCAGAAATAAAAGTGCCCCATAGGAATCACCATCAGATGTGATTTGCAGCAAGATTGTGAGAATGCCCACTTTGCCTTCCTAAAATCACCCACGGAGCCCTCAGTTCTAGATTTCTTCTGTTGTTGACTGAGGGACAGAGAATATAAATCTTATTTTATTTCTTGCTTTCTTGACCAAGCAATTTCTCCATCTTTGTGAATAAAATGAAAAGAATGAACAAATAGCCCATTCTTTACTGGGGACATAAATAACCCCTTTCTTTTGTATGAAGAGGAATGGGGTATGATGGTATTCTGAGGATTTTCATGAACTGATTATTCAGACCCTTTGGGAAAAAAAACCAAGCTCCTTGAAATATTAAGGATTAAGGGACTTATAAAGACTATTCCTATATAAATTTTTTCCTGGCACAGACCAGTGTTAATATTTATGTAAAATGACACTGAGAAGAGTGAAAGAGAGAAGGAGAGGGTGAAGACTGAGAGAGAGGAGAGAGATTGAGCTCGTAGTGTTGTACACCTTTTTCCAGAACAAGTTTCTTACACTGACATACAGAAGATTATAGGTTTCTTTTCTAAAGCTGAAGGACTCAACAACAAATTGAGAAGAGAGAGAATTCATTTTAGATTTTATTTTGATGGAATGACCTTGGGACTTACAGTTGATAGACTTCTATCTTACAATTGATAAAACCATGAGCTAGAAGAAATGGAATGATTTGGTTTAGATTTTACTGGACTTAATGTTTTTGCCTTCCCTCAAATATATTCATCAATGAGAAGGGGACTATCACATTCATTCAGTTAACAGTGAACATAGATTATTTAATTTGTAAACGAATACGCCTGTTTCCTACCATTTTATTTAATAGTTTCATTTTCTGATAAATATTTAAAAACTACATCATCCCATTTAAGCCAATATGCAAAACAGTTTTCTGTAAAAATAATATACAAAATACTAGGCATGAGGAAAAACCATTTTTTTTTAAAAAAAACAGTATTTATACAGATTGGATCTTTAAAACTGAAAATGCAATGCACAGCAAATATACCTAGAGTAAGTTTGGAAGAAACTAAATTAGTGTCTATTGGTAGATATCATGGTTTTAGCAAAGATTTCTGATTCTTAGTACTGCTATAATAATTTTTCAACCTAAATTAGGATGCTGAAATAAAACAAAGACAAATTGCCAGAAATATGTATTTGTGTGAAAGAGATCATGCAATCATAGAGTAGGAAGAGACAACAAGGCTCAGCCAGTCCAATTCCCAGTTTTGGAGGGAGAGACAATCAAAGCATCAGTTTCAAACTGGTCTTCAAGAAAGTTGTATGACTGTGCAGGTGATTACATAAGAAATCCTGGAATCAGTTTGAAGTCCAACTTGTGATTATACAAACTACAAAGCAGTGATGTGCATTAAGGCTCTCTTTCATATGCTTTTATGAGAGTCTGTTTTCTGGTTGTAGCAGTTTGAAGTTAGCTTTGAACTGCAATAGATGGTCAGTGTAGAACATACACTTTTTGCCACTTTAACATATGAAAGGGCTTATCAGTTGTGCACATTTGTTTACAGATAATTTGAGAGAAAAAGTGGAAAAAACTGCTTGATGTTTTTTCCCAATGATATGGAACCCAAATAACTCTAATAATAATTCTGCAGACTATGAAGTGTATACTTTTCATTTAAAAATACAGTTAATACAAAAAAAATTCTTCGGTTTGTATCCATAATTCGGTGTTTCTTGTATCAACACTGTTCAACATTGTCTAATAACATAAACCATGAAATGCTCTGAGCTGCTTTAAGGAAAGATTAGTGTTATCAATGGAAGTATGTTTCTTGGGATCCTACTAGTATTATCATTTAATATTGACTTCTTCTTTTTTTCCGTGTCAGGAGCAACCGGAGTTGCTTCTGGAGTGAGAGAATTGGCCGTCTGCAAGGATGTTGCCCAGGGGATGCCCGGATGTTTTGATGTTTTACTATCCTTGTGGGAGGCTTTTCTCATGTCCCCGCATGGAGCTGGAGCTGATAGAGGGAGCTCATCCACACTCTCCCCAGGTGGGATTTGAACCTGGCAGCTTTCAGGTCAGCAACCCAACCTTCAAGTCACGAGGCTTTTTTCCCCTAGGCCACCGGAGGCTCCTAAAATTGACTCACTCCTATTTATCCTCTTCCTCCTTGCAATCATCAATTGTCTACATTGATAGGAGTGTGTTTCCCATCAAATAATTATAATATTGCAACCATCAGTTGCCTACAGGAGTGTTTTATCAATCAAATAATTATTATTATGTGTTATCACCATCATCATTTTTTTTTTCACCCAGTGCATTTTCAGGTCTTTCTACACTTGATGGGTTTAGAATTAGCTGTGAAGTCTCATGTAGGAAGGGGACAGGCAGATAGATAGAGGTGTAGAAATATTGACTGAATATTTATTTGGAGAATTTGTATGGTATATCGTTTGTGGTATGATGGTGGAAATAATGAAATGTGCTGATTTTGTGAAGTAGTTATTGTTATCATCATCATCATCATCATCATTATTATTCATTTCTATCCCACTTTTCCCCATGGGTAGAATTCAAAGCAGAGTACAAAAGTTTAAAAACACAAATACATATACAGTGTTCCCTCACTATTTCGCAGTTCACTTTTTGTGAATTTGCTGTTTTGTGGTTTTTCAATAAACTCTAAAAGACTATTATAAATCATAAAAAATTACAATTTACAGCCTAAGGAAGGGAGGAAGGAGAACCCGAAGGGAGAGAAAAGGAGCCCAAGCGGCACTGGGGGGAGAAGGAGCAATTTATCAACACATGATTGGTTGATAAAGACTTAAAATAGTGTGCAACTATTAAAATAATGTATAAATATTAAAATAAATATAGTGCCCCTACTTCGCGGATTTTCACTTATTGCGGGTGGTCCTGGAACCTAACCCCCACGATAAGTGAGGGAACACTGTACAGCAATACATAATCAACTAAAAACAAATTTAAGAAAAAAACCAATTTGAACATCCAATATGCAATAATTAATAACTTACAACAAATATCATTAAAAAGATCTTCTTTGTTTCCCAGCATTACATGTTTTAATAGGTAGAATAACTTGCATTTAAAAAGTCCATTTCATCTCTTGAACATGGATTAGTCCTGCATTGCTGCAGGCCATTCATGAAAATATTTTCTGGGGACAGAGATTTGGGAGAATCCATTATTTGGAAATGGACTGTAACTCCACAAAACTTGGAAAATGTCCTAGATGAAACTGGTGACTGGCTTAGGAATTTTTCAAAGCAGCTCTTGAAATTCTCCAGTTTATTTGGACACATTGTTTATGGTCCAAACTATATTTTGGACCATAAATATCACACACCACTAAGTAACTGCTACCATAGTGACTGAGTAGTACTCTCAAGACAACTTTATATTTAGTCAGACCTTACTTACTGAGGTGATCCCTCGTTGTTCGAGTATGATGGCCTTCCAAGTGTAGTGTTTTGGCTTGCCATTCCAATGAAATTTTCAAAAATTAGGCCCCCTGAAGCTGCTATTTCTATACATATACAATCTCCACTGTGACCTTTCCACCTAATGGAACTCACAATTTGAGTGGTATGAGACCAATTTTCTCTTCCTGATCCACTGTAGCAATAATCATGATAACTTCATGATAACCTTTTCTGTTATGTTAAGAACAAGAATGGATTCAGTGGAACAAATACTTCAGCCTTAAGAATAGATGGCTTCAGCTGACCAGAGGTATCCCTCATTATCCACAGAGGGATACATCTTGCTGGCTTGGCTTTCTGCCAGTGGCTGAAGTCATGCCAAGTGCTGACACAGGAGAAATGTTGTGCTGCCCAGTTTTGACAAATATATAAAGAAGGCCAATAACTGCTGAGGTGCAATGATAAAGTGGTCAGGAGAAGACTGGCAGATTATAGAGATGACTTGCTAAAAACGTGATAATCTTTAGAATGAATAGGAAATGAACACATTTACTTCAAAATAATAATACAAATATTGTTTCTTACACCAGTCAGAGAAAATTAATTCCTGTTTCATTTCCAATTTGACAGCTGCTAAATTAATTGAATTATCATTAATTAACTAATTATTAGAAATGTTATTTTCCAGAGCAAAAATGTGTTCAGTTAACCTTTTTCGCTGAGTTGTATCTCTCAATTGACTCATTTAATTTAGTGGTACTTAAGTCTGAGGTTTTTTTAAAAAAAGAAAAAGACAGAGAGGGGCAGGAGGTCATGAATGGAGCTATCTTTATCTTTTATTCCTAGCTCCAATATTACCAGACTACTCAAAGGGTATGACCCTTTGTAGAAACAGGGGTGAAAAGCAGAGTGAGAAAAGTCAAGAGGCAAGGAAAAGAACATTTGGTATGGTTGAAGCTATTATATTGGAGCAAAAGGGTTCATTTATTTAATCTCATGCCCTCCCTATATTTACTCAGAAGTAGGTGGTGATGAGGAAAACTTAATTTTCCAAGTGCCTGACACTTTGTAAAAGATAATAAACACATTGTAGGATTACAGAGGGAGTAAATGTAATCTTCTAACCACATTATCACACCAGGGCTTTAAAGTGGGCAACCCTGCATTTCTACCGCCTTCAGAATTCTGGGAAATGTAGTTTGGGGGGGGGGTCTTTTGAATTCTCAGCTACAGAGGTCCTCGCTTTCCCAAACTACATTTCCCAGAATTCTGCAGGTGGCAGAAATGTGAGGCTGCTTGTTTTAAAGCTCTACTGTGATAACGTGGTAAATAGGTTTGAGGAGGGCAAGGGTTTTGTTATACAGTTCCAAAGTAGATTCTACAACCTCACCCAGGAGCCGTGGTGGTGCAATGGATTAAACCCTTGCGCCGGCTGAACTGCAGAGCTAAAGATAGGGTTGCTGACCTGAAGGTTGGTGGTTTGAATTCGTGAGATGGGATGAGCTCCTGTTTGTCAGCTCTAGCTTTCAGGGACATGAGAGAAGTCTCCCAGCAGGATGGCAACACATCTGGGTGTCCTCTGGGCAACATCTCTGTAGACTGCCAGTTCTCTCACACCAGAAGCAAGTCGCTTCTGACACGATAAAAACCAGGACCCCCCCCCCCCCCACAAATGTGTTACTCACTGAATCTGGAGGAGTCTTGGCTAGGCTCATATAGTGTGGTATGGGCCTTGAAATAGCTTGAAACAAGGCCATATAAGGCATTATAGTTCATAACCAGTATCTGCAAAAATCAATATAGAACAAAAATGATAACAGCTTCACCAATATTGTACATTTTGAGGGACTCGTTTTATGAAGTCAAATTATTTATTTCATTCCAAACTCCCCAAAGGCTCTTGTTTCCAGCTCAGTCATAGAAAAAGGTGACAGGGGGACAATGGCATGCCCAATTGTTTGTGCAGCTAATGAATGGTGGGAGGTGAACTGGGCAGCACCAAGACCGGCTCAGATCTGCATGCATCTATTGTTGTGTAATGAGCACCAGTTTCAGGAACTGTAACCTATAGGGCACAGATTTGCTTAAACCCCTGCATCTGCTGTTCCAGATTTGCTGTGATAGTTAAATTCCCCATGTGAGCTTTATTTAAATGCAGTGGAGTCTTGAGTGGGGACATTATCCTTTTCAAAAAACCTCTTCAGCATTTCTCCTTGTTCTGTGACAGACTGCATTATTTTTCTGTGAATGTTAAGCAACCTGGAAAATATAATGGCCTGTCTGAGTCAGAAAAAGAGCATGAGGGAAATAATTAATTAAATCATTTAAAATCTTTAGCTGTAAAATGCAGGTTAATAAACAAACAAAATGAAGTTGATTTTTGCCCTTTTAAATGTCAGCTCTAAATCTGTTCATACAGAAGGGAATATGATAGATTGCTGTTCTCTTTTCCATTTTAATTACTTGGAATGATATACCCCATTCCCTGTAACATATTTAGATATAAATTGTTTTTCCCTCTTCATAATGTGTCCAGAATGGAACTGAAGGCTACTTTTAGAGAAACAGGGACAGAGAGATAGAAGCCAGGCAGCAACAATGTGGGTCACTGCAGAGGAGAATGAAGGCAAGGACAAATCAATTGTTGAGTGCCAGGAGGCGATAATAAAGGTATTTTGAGGAGGTGGAGGTGTAGAGAGTGGAAGAGAACAAAACATATTCTGCACTCCCTAAATAATACCAAGGCATATTGCTCTAATATTAAGAAGGAATGGCTTCTAGCATGCATGCATGCATCTGCTAGCTGGCTACTAAGACTCACAACTGAGACATCTTCTACTTCCATCACCACACTTTTGTTGCTCTGACTATGAAGGGTAGGATTTCCCTTCTGCCATTGATTGATCTGCAGCACAGGACTAGAAATTTTTGTAATTGAATCCTTCATTAGTGGTGAAAAAATAATGTGGACTTTTATTTATTCAGATTTATTACAATCAAGGTTCAGCCTAGCCTTGTCATTTCTTCACCTCGTTTATTCCCATTTGAGTATTGTAAGGCAGTCGGCGTTGTTCTCAAAACAGGGGAAAAGGTTGGAAGATAAAGAGATCTCAAGATCACTTAATAAGGCTGGAATGGGTAAAGCTTTCATGTAAAAATCAAGTCAACTCTACCAGTAAAGTACATTCTGCCTGATGCTGTCTGCCAGGCTGATAGGCAGTGTGCTCCTTATTGTTATCTGGCAATAAGAAGAAAGGTAGTACCAAAGTCCCCACTAGGGATGGATGAAAATTTCACCTCAAAATTGGAATTTTCCAAATTCTGCAAAATTTGAAAGTGGGAAAAGGTTAAACCAACTAATTTGCCCATCCTGTTAAAGAAGGGTGTTAATTTCATTTAAGTCATTTTTATGCTGAATTTCCTAATATTTGCAAAATTTCAGTGTGAGGGAATGTGAAACATATTTGTCAGTTCTTAGTTGCAAAGAACAACGAGGAAGAGGGGCTATATGAAATGGAATTGACTTGCAAGAGAAATATTTATGAACAGGAGCAAATCATTTGATCAACTGGCTCTTGTATAGAATCCTAGCTGATATTATCTCTTACCCAAATGCCAACACGCAAAGAAGCTATTACTGTATAATGTGAAATGCTGAGATTCTCTTCTTTTTTACATTTGTTATTGTTGTGTGCTTTCACACTGTTTCTGACTTATGGCAACCCTATCGCAGATTGGGGTGATGGGATGAGACAAGATTTCTCCTGGTCTTTTTGTGAGATTGGGAGAGTGTGACTTGCTCGAACTCATACTATATATTTAAAACTTTCTTCCTAAGTGATGCTACTTTTCTGTATGAGAGCAATATGAAATATTCACTATTGTATTTGTTTCATGCTCTCAGCATGAAACAAAAAGAGTAGTACATTTTGTTCTCAAAGTAGCAACTTAGCGAGAGCATAATGCCATGTTCCATAATAATATGCAAGTGCATACACTCTTAATATACCTCCACAGAAATGTAAATTCAATGAGTCACATTAAAATTACAAAGCCTGTGGGATAGGAATTTTTTTTTATTATGCAGCAAAAATTAATTTGGTTCCAAGTTCTATAACTTTAAAATCATCACAAAATTAAATCAGTTGGTTTAATTAGGATAAGCATCATTACCAGAGAAACCATACCAAATCTATTGTAAAAGGAAATATGAAACAATATAATTTTAAATGCCTACATTTAATTCTGTCATTGCTATAGTTATAAAAATGTTATACAATTCCCATATCAAATCTGTTTCAATTAACATTAAATGATATTTCAGCTTTATTTCATAGTGGTGACATTGTGTCTGAAACTGAAAGGATTACAGGTCCAAAAGGAGACAGGAAAGTTACCAAACTTCTCTCCCCTCTGGATTAGGTTGCCTTGAAATATTGTCCAAGAGGCTGTCTCTGAATCCAGGTGGAGCATCTCTTCTCCAAAATTCTGAAATGCAAACTATTCCAAAATTGCCCAATGGGTGACTGAGAGATTGACACCTTTGTTTTCTAATGCTTCAGTGTATACAGACTTTGTTAGGTTCCAGGACCGCCTGCAATAAGTGAAAATCCGTGAAGTAGGGACACTATATTTATTTTAATATTTATACATTATTTTAATAGTTATACACTATTTTAAGTCTTTATCAACCAATCATGTGTTGATAAATCTCCTCCTTCTCCTTCTGTTGCCACTTGGGCTCCTTTTCTCTCCCTTTGGCTTCTCCTTCCTCCCTTCCTTAGGCTGTAAATTGGATTTTTTTATGATTTATAATAGTCTTTTAGAGTTTATTGAAAAACTGTGAAACAGCGAATCCATGAAAAGTGAACCACAAAGTAGCGAGGGAACACTGTAAATATATAGCATCCCTACTTTGTGGATTTTCACTTATTGTGGGTGGTCCTGGAACCTAACCCCCATGATAAGTGAGGGAACACTGTATAGCTTAACACCAGGATGCTGTCTACACACCACTTTGCCCATTTGCTAAGATCATTTTTGTATTCAGTGAAGAAAATGTTGATAAAAATATAGTAGGCCTTTGGTGTCCATAAAGGATTGGTTCCAGAACCTGCCATGGATGCTCAACAATGTGCATGCTCAAGTCTCTATTAAGATCTCTCCAGTCCCTAATAAGGCATGCAATGTTTAGGTCTCCCACCTCTAGGGAGGACACCACCTGCCTGATTCTGCCTTCGGGACACAAGGTAAAAGTGGGCAGCTGGTGAGCTCCCTGGAGGTGGCAGAGCCCAAAGAATATGGTGTATCTGGGAGCTAGAGCTTGCTATCACCCTTGCTGCTGCCCTCACCATTTTTATAAGCCTTGTCTCATGTTCACAGTATCTTTGCTTGCTTTATAAATCCCTATTTAAAATGTCAGCAGGCAGCAGCAGAGTCAGCAGTAAGCCCTGCCAGCAACCCACTGTTGCTTTAGAGGCAGAAGCAGGCAGCATAGTATTGTGTACATTTGAATCCATGGAGGGATGAATCCACAGATCATGATCTTGCAAATATGGCAAGCCCACTGTATATAAGTACTGAAGATATATTAATGGATACATACATAATTCTAAATAATTCCTAAGAGGTTTCCTCCTTTAATTAGCATTAAAGGGTTGTCACAGAGAAAAAGAGAGGGTAAGTAGATGAAGGAATACCTTCTTGATTATGGCACTTTGGTAATCAAATGTGTTGCAGTGAGAATTCCTGGTACATACGTAATGCTGGTGACAGAAAACAACTCTGGCCTGAGAATCCCTAATTAAATTGAGGTTATGATCTTCTTATCTTCTATTTTTATGTTTTGTCATTTTATATTTTTGAAATTCTTTTTATTGTTTGTATGCTCCTTTATTGTCATGGTCACTTTTATACGACTTGAAGGGAGCAGGATTCATGGGAGACCTTCAAGATGCTAGGCCTGTCCAATCAATTTCTAATGGTCTACACGCCACTTAGGTGATGAGCTGATGAGAAATGTATTTTCTTCTGAATTATTCTCAGAAAAACCCATGTCTAGGTGGATGTCTAGTCATCATTATGCACTGGAAAGAGAAAGGCCTCTACTGTCTGGTTGAGCAGATAACTTTTTAAAAAAAATTCAGATCAAGTTTGATCTTCCAGACATTGTTGGCCTGCAACTCCCAGCATCCATAGCCAGCATAATGAATGGCAAAGAACATTGGGATTTGCAGTCCAACAACAGCTGGAGGGTTACAGTTCCTACCTCTATTTTTAAGAGTTGTAACTCATTATTATCAGACACAGCTTGAAAACTTAATTCTTTGGACTACCATCTGCAATCTCTGGCAATCCCTTCTGGACTTCTAGTTCAAAGAAGAAATGTTTCTAAACTTACAGATGTAATTGAGTGTCTCAGAGTATCAAACCTTTCTGCTGACACATCTTTTTCGTTCCTGGCGGCAGTCTCTCTCCAGTGTTATAATCATCCTTATATTTTCAGGTCTGACTGAACATCAACTTCTGCCTTTCATGTCTCACATGCCCACTGACTAGTTTAGCTTTCACTTGTATTTCTTTCAGTCTCTCAAGAGCCATTCTGTACTTTTGCAAATGCTACTAAAAGTGATTCTGATATGAAAGTGAGGCTGAAAAACAATATTTGTAAATGTATTTTATGTACACAAATATTTTATGTACTGGCTGAAAGACATAGAGAGGCGATCATCACACAAATGTATTTTAAGCTAAAGATGAAATCGAATTAGTTAATCACAATGCTACAGAATGAACATCCAAATTAAGTGGCAGAGATCTGCTCTAGATTTGACTTGCCACATCCCCTTTGACAACTCCATACCATAGTTTCAGATCCAGAGACTAAACAACTGTTAACAGTTTTTTTTACTGTTAAAGAAACCAGGGCTTAGAGATGATACAGCAGGAGCTATACTGGTTGTTTGATGCTAGTGGCTACTTATCACAGTAGCAATTGTCTAGTGATCATTGTTTAATCCATTCCCAGATTTATTTATTTGTTTTCTTGTCTTTTATTGCCTCTTAAAATGTATTTTGAAAATGCTAACTGAAATTAAGAAATATAATAAAAGTATATAGTAGTTAGAGTATGGAACTGTGATTTGAGATATTCAGATTCAAGTCATGCATGAGTCAGGAAAAATCTTTGATTGACCTTTGGCCTGGATTGACCTTTCTCACAATTTGATCCACCTCAAAAGGGTTTTTTTGAGGAAACTGTAGGAGTGGAAAAGAATATTCAGTGTTACTAGTATCCTGTCTTAAAATGAAAAAGAATACACAGAGGTAACTCAAATTGTTGATATAGAATCCTGGCCATTAAGTATGCTTAGATGTTCAGTGTAGTTTACTTCCAATTAAGGACCTAATCAGAAGGGGGGAAATTAGCTTCCTAGGACACTTTCACCCCAGCTTCTGGTTGGAGCCCCACACCAGCCCCAGGTTAAAGTGTTGCCAGAGGCTTCTCCCACAACACAGGAGGCTTCCTGTGTTGTGCTGGCTGCAAGATATTAACACCGCTATTATTATTGAGCCCGCCTTGTGCACACTTAGGGCCTCATCATCCAATGGAGCCAGGACAGGTCCTCTCCAGGAGGGCGACACTTCCCTTGTGTGATGGGGAAAGCATTGCCAAGAGGGAGGTGCATATGGGATGACAGATTTGCCATGCTGTCCCTCTCCTTTTGCCATGATGTCAGGCAAAGCAGGACACTTCACCTGGCCTTTATGATGAGGCCCAAATGTGCACAAGCAGGGCTCAGCAACAATATAGCTGTGTTAATATTTCTTGAGCTTGATCATCATCTAATTGATAATGCCTGAGGAAGCTCAGCTATGTAGACATTTCAGTGATTCAGGTTTCCCGATTGCTTGAGTGTGTACTCAGCCTCCTTCAACCTAGTTTTAGGAGGGCTTATGCCCCCCTGCTGCCTCCCCCCATTTTTCAGGATCATTCAAAGAAACAGCTTATGAAAATAATTAGGAACAACAGAAAGGATAACTTTAGCTTAATATTGTACTGAATATAAAGTGCTTCTGTAGCTCTATGTCATACACATCTTAATGCACATTTCTTTATGATTTTGGGGTATTTGCAGCAGAGCATTTGCAGCTAAATCAGCCACTACTAGCTGGAATTTTGTGTATCTCACCAAGGCAGCTGCTCTATTTCTAATTCTTCTGCTCCGCTCAACAGATTATTTTTCACAAATAGGAATGGAACTTTTCCAACCAAGAACGTGATTTTCTGTTTTCTATTATCTACTTTTGAGCTGGGGGACAAAGCTGAAAATTGATGTTTTGTATGCTCTTATATTTCTCACACTGTATAGGAATGAAAAGCTTGAGGTAGTCATACTTAATTTCTATGCAACAATCTATCTAGGAAGGATAAGACAAATATTAGCAATTGTACATAGTTATACATAATTGATGTTTTAAAATCACCAGAGGGGACTCAGGGCGGATCACAATGTACATATACATGGCAAACATTCAATGCCATTAGACAAATGACATATATGGACAACCATATGTAGACAGACATAGAGACAATTTAACATTCCAGCTTCTGGCTTCATGAGGGTAGGCTTGATTCCGGCCACCGAGTCCTTGATGGAGTACTTCCTCATCTTCCGCATGCTGCTGGAGATTTTATGGCATCAGAAATTAGTTAAATTAGCCTCCCCGCATAAGCAGTATCTAAATTCCTACTTGACAGAAGCAGCTGTCTTTTGGCTGCATAGATCAACAGCAAGCTAGACTAATAATGGTTGGGAGGTTACTCCAACCGGGGCTGGCTTTGAACTCATGACCTCTAGGTCAGTAGTGATTTATTGCAGCTGGCTGCTAAGCAGATAGACAATATAGTAGCAGTTCTGCCAACATAGCAGCCATTTGCATGTACAGTAGAGTCTCACTTATCCAACATAAACGGGCCGGCAGAACGTTGGATAAGCGAATATGTTGGATAACAAGGAGAGATTAAGGAGAAGCCTATTAAACATCAAATTAGGTTATGATTTTACAAATTAAGCACCAAAACATCATGTTATACAACAAATTTGGCAGAAAAAGTAGTTCACTATGCAGTAATGGTACGTAATAATTACTGTATTTACGAATATAGCACCAAAATATCACGATGTATTGAAAACATTGAATACAAAAATGCGTTGGATAATCCAGAACGTTGGATAAGCAAGTGTTGGATAAGTGAAACTCTACTGTATATTAGGACCATAGGATCACTCTGCCCATTTAATTTATGTTCTTACAAACATTCTTTAATTTTCAACACTTCAGAATAAACTGGGTTAATATTAAATTTGGGTTTGTCTTAGTGATACTTAGTTTTCATTTTAGTCTATGTGAATTCTTCATATTGAAGGACTGTACGCAAACCATATAAGTACCCATGAAATGAGTTTCTTTTTAATTCTGAAACATATCAGGACAAAAAGAAACATATCATAACATCCTTCCCTTTCTCCCTCTCCCCCTTTCACAGTCAGCCCCCGTATTTTCTGGGGTCAGGGACACAGGACCCCCACAAGTGAAAAACCTTGAATAAAAAACCCTGCTATTTCTCTTGCTCAAGAAACAGCTCTCTGTGAAAGGTTGGTCAGAGAATTGTTGACTAGAGGGCCTTCAGATTCCTAGAGAGAACATTTTAATTGAACCTGTAAATGTGGAGTGCTGACTGTATTTTGAAGTGATAGTGTATGAATGAAATTACACTTTTGCAATAGAAATCCACATTCTATTTTTAATTGAATAATCATAGAAGCGAACATGTGTGCTTCAAACCATAGGATAATCTCAGCAAACCATTATCTGGCTTTAAAAATTCTTTGAAAGAACAAGAAATCACTAAAACAGCCCCCCAATAGAATGGAACAATTGGTTGCAGAGGCAATAACAGAAAAACACAACAAAAATCAAGGAGCTATATTACAAGACTTCACTTTTTGGTCTAGACCAGAGGTTTTCAAAGTGTGCTCTGTGAAGCCCTTGGGACTCCACGAAGCATACTGAGAGACTCTGCAGTTTCCTCCCCCTCCCCTCCAGGCTTTTCCTCCTTTTTCCTGCTGCTCTCCCTCCCCCGATTCCCTCACCCCCAAAGCCTTTCCGCAGCCTCCCACACCCCAAAGCATTTTTCCTCACTTTCCTTGTCCCAAAAGCCTTTTCCCCTCACCGTTCTTGCTGCCCTTAGCAGATCCTTTCCTCCATGCCTTCCTTGCTTCCAAACCCCTATTTCCCTCCCACCACTCAGGGGATGCTTTCATTTGCATGGCAGGAGGGAGTTGAACTGGATGGCCCTCGGGGTTTCTATTATTATTATTATTATTATTATTATTATTATTATTATTATTATTATTACAAAGGCTTTTCCTGCATGGCAGAAGGGGGTTGGACTGGATGGCCCCTGGGGTTCTCCACTGAAATACTGAAATTAATTTTATGTTGATCAAAAAGTTTGCCATACCTGATATATATATGCATTAGATATAATATAGAATGTAATATATAAATATTTATTGGGGCTCCATTTTATTTATTTTATTTATTTATCACATGCATTTATACCCCACCCTTCTCTCCGAGGGGACTCAGAGCGGCTTACATTCTGCCACGAGGACCAGCAACAAATATACTATAAAACAAAACAATTAAAACATGATAAAAAGTATACAAAAATTAAAACGCTGCAAGCCATGAGAAAACTTTGCTTCAAAAAGGGCTCTGCAGCGGAATGAGAACCCCAGGTCTAGGCAGCCTGGAAGAGTTTCTGTCTCATGCATTCTATTACCACCCCCCCCCCCCCCCCGACAATGCAGACTAAACCATTAGTTAGAATAAAATAGGGTTTACAGACTGAAAACTGGAAAGAATACCAGAAGCAGGTGTTGCTTGTTGTGCATCTGGGTAGCATGCAACACCTATTGAAATTCTCTCTTTTACACAACCATTAAGGATGCAAAAGCCCTCTCTGGTTTTCACTCTGGCAATCCTGTGAAACAGTTGTTTTGAGAGTAATGAAAAAATAGCAACATGGTTAGTTTCATTCTTCTTTATTAGTATTTCTTTACTGCCAAGGTTGGACTATTTGGTTTATTGTCCTAAAGTAATCTGGCTTGATTTGCATTGTGTGCTTCTTGACCTCAGTGAATGTGTGCATGTGGAGGGTTATGGTGTTCCATCTCGGGCAGCAAAAGGTTTTGCGTTGGTACTATCCCAGGTGTCCCTTTTTGATGCTACTTATTCCTGCCATACCACCACTGGTATACATTTTTCCTATAAGATTATATCATAATATTTTTAGTCAAGAATCATTTTCTAACTCACACTAGTCTCAGCTTGCTTTATCTGTAATAGCATCAATATAGAATAGTAAACAATAATAAATCTAATAATAATCAAGAGCCCTAGTTCACTGAGCAGAGAAATTGCTTTTGACAGCTGGGATATGCATTAAACCTGAAGGCATTTCCATCCAATAATCCTGAGATATTGATGCTGTAAGTGCTGATAGAGAATACAGTGTGATGATGAGCTGCTTCACATTGCCTTAAGCTTAACTTATAAAAATACTAAATTTAATTATGCTCATTGTGATGCAAACACACATGCGGACAGTCTGAAGTTGTAAGCCTCAACAGCTATCATTTTATCTTCCCTCCCCATCTGAATTCTCTTCATTAATTAATCTGGGAGTACAACAAACCTCCATTAAAATTACTAGAAACTTTTCTATTCACTTAAATATACAATAGACCTCTGTATCTCAAATTTACACATTAAAAATCACCACTGATTTTATCTCTTCCAGAAATAATTTTCCATCTCTTATGTGGTTGTGATTTTCTTTCTTTCCAAGCTCACAATAAGATCCAATTTGCTTGTGGGAATTTTCATTTCCACTTGGCACAGGCCTTCTAAAATTCTTGGCCAGTAGTGATGACAGCTACTTCACTGGGTTGTTGTATGTCTTTCGGGCTGTGTGGCCATGTTCCAGAAGCATTCTCTCCTGACGTTTCGCCCACATCTATGGCAGGCATCCTCAGAGGTTGTGAGGTATGAGGATGCCTGCCATAGATGTGGGTGAAACGTCAGGAGAGAATGCTTCTGGAACATGGCCACACAGCCCGAAAGACATACAACAACCCTGTGATCCTGGCCATGAAAGCCTTCGACAACACATAGCTACTTCACTGTTCCCTCTTTCTCCAGCCATCCAAGAATGTTGGATGTCATCTGGGAAGCCTAATTTTGAACATAACAAAATTCTTTTCAGTTCCACTATCGATTGAAAATATTTTTATTTTAATCCCATCTCTGCTAAAATGACTTCCAAAACTCCTCAGGGTACGTCCTGTTGATATCACTTTCATCTTACTTAGATTGGGAATTTACCAAGCTAGGCCAGGCTGTAGCAACAGGAGGTTTCTCTGTGAGCTTTCCCTAGAGCAGGGATCTGCAGAAGATCAAATAGTGCTCTTGTTGAGACAAACTGCCAAGGCCAAGCAGCTATTGGAAACGGCCAGTGCCTCTATGTGTTGCTTTGTAGATGAATGGTAGATTGGCCAGTTTAACTTCCAAATAGTTAAGGGGCCAAAGACCATGAGAGTGGATGCCAAATAAAGCTTGTTAATCTTTAAGATGTAAAAGAAGCTACTCATTATTTGTGAACATATGGATACCTCTTTCCCGATACTGTTTTGAATCCAGTTCTACTTAATCTATTCCAGTACTATTTAAACAATTTCTTAACAGCCAAAAGCAAAAGAAGATGCAGGGGGTGGTGTGTATGTGTGTGGGAATCAAGCATTGCAAGATAAAAGAGCTGAAAAATGCTATCTCTGTAGGTGGTAGAATGGCAAAATAACCTACAGGTAGCATGAAGGAAAGCTCCCTATCTATGCATATTCTTTCTTGATATGAGTAATATCTTTAAAAGCTACACAAAATACAGGCACAACAGTTTGAACCATAGAAAATTTAATCGTAAAAGTTGTGTTTATATTATGTCTATAATGTAGTATAGTAAAAATGAAGGAAGGCATTCACCACCACCTTCACCCACTCAGCCAATCTCCCTCTGGCTTCTCTCACCAGCCAGGATGGCCAGGGGTCTAGGATGCATGTGGTAGCCCTCACCTCTCCAAGCACCTCGAGCTCAACCAATTGAAATGAATCCATCAAAATAGGACAAGCAGGTGCTCATGTTACATCCTCGGAAGCTGCTGTTAATATGGTGTCAAAGCTAGAGCAGATCAGAGCGACTTTGTCCGCAAAGAACTGAGCAAATGCTTCACAGCCGGCTGCCGAGTTGTCAGGGATCCCATCTCTCAACAAACCTCTAACAACTCGGAACAGCTCTGCCGGACGGTTCTTTGCGGACGCAATATTAGCTGCAAAGAAAACATTCTTAGCAGCATCTATTGCCACGGCGTATGCCTTTAAATAAAGGCATAGCCGTGCTCGGTCTGATTTGTTCTGCTTCGAATGCCACACGCGCTCTAGACCCCTCTTCTTTCGCTTCATCGCTGCCAACTCCTAGTTCATAGGTTCCCATAATACTCACAGGGAGAGGGGCTCGTGGAGAGCTAAACGCAGTAATAGGGTCACAATTAAGTGCCAGCAGCTATAGCAGCGTTATACAGTTTTAAAAAATAAAGTGACTCAGTGCTATGATAAAAAAAATCAGGACGGCTTATGGCTATATACTGGGTCGGTAACAGTCCCCCTCTCCCGAAAAACTCCATGGACAACCCTTCCTAGCCCTCCACAAGCAGCACCATGTTATAAGACTGAACACAATTCATAAAAGTCAGATGCAATTTCATAGCAGATGTTAGCAGCAATAAACAATAGAGCAATAAACAATGGCAGTAAGATAAAGTACTAGTCCAGAAGTTGGTCTAATAGATGATATCAATATGTCCTCAGGTAAACCTGGATACCAAAGCAGCCAGAAGACGGTTAGATAAGGTTGGTAGGGCAGGCAGCGCTCAGACCCAGTCAGCATAGTTAATTGGTGGGCTAACACACCGCAGTGGTAGGGCCCCAAGGGGTGGAATTGTGCTTTTGGTCTTATGGGCGATGGAGGATGGAGCTCCCCAACTGGGAGCAGCAAACTGGCCATGCTAACACAACAGTAGTTAGGTCTTTGGCCCAAATGAAACAAACAAACTGCAACCGGGTCACTGGCCCTCCTCCTCCACACAGCGCCCACGATGACCTTGGAGGTGTCCGTAGACACCTCCAAGGTCATGTGGCCGGTATGACTGCATGGAGCGCCGTTACCTTCCCGCTGGAGCAGTACCTATTGATCTACTCACATTGGCATGTTTTCGAACTGCTAGGTTAGCAGGAGCTGGAGCTAACAGCAACTGCTCACGCCGCTCCCGGGGTTTAAACCAGCGCTTTAATGCAGCTCAGCAGCTCAGCGCTTTAACGCACTTCACCACCGGGGCTTCTACTACTCATATGCTTTAAATAAAATATAACAAACGAGATAGTACAAACAAGAATTATTTCTTTTTTCCAAGATTTGAACACTTATTCTACTCTTTCTCATAGAATCCCAGGTACTATAAATATAAAAACATTAAAACACTTCCAGATTAAAAGCATAAATAACTTGAACAGTATAAAACACATAAAACATAAGAACAGTTCAAATCCCTTTTAAAACAACAGTTTAAAACCATATATACTTTTAAAGCCACATATATATGGCTTTTAAAAAGTTACGGGTTGGATCTCCAATAGGAGGTTATTCCACAATTGGGGTACTGATCCTGATAAGGCCCTCTCCCAAGCCTCCCAATTCATATTGGCCCCAGTAGTGAGATACAAAGGAAGGGCAATATGAATTGGGACTGCAATTCTTGAGCAGAATTATAAAAGGAAAATTGCTCCTTTAAGCATCAAATTCCCAGCTATTTAGGCCTTTGAATGTTATTAGCAGCATTAAGACATGCTTGGTGCTGCTAAAATATTTAAAGTTGAATCTGTATGCTAATGTGTGCCCCAGAAGAAATAACATGTTTAATGTTTGAATGTAAGAACTGGAGATGGATTTCTTTCTGATAACACAAGAAAGTGTATTAATTTCTCGGGTGCATTATGAACAAGAGAATAATAAAGGTTTTTGAGAAAATGTAAAAACCTGTAGTACAATTAGAGCAAAGGGGCAAGCTATCACTCTGGAGAAAAAAGTATTTGGCATGTTACAATTCTTGTGTTTTACCTTACTCCTCAAAATAATTCACTCATAATGACTTTTCAGTGTATTTCAGAGCATGCAAAATACTCCACTTAGGAAGAAAAAATGAAATGCATAGATACAGAATGGGGGACGCCTGCCTCAACAGCAGTACGTGTGACAAAAGATCTTGGAGTCCTCATGGACGACAAGTTAAACATGAGTCAAAAATGTGATGCAGCAGCTAAAAATGCCAATGGGATTTTGGCCTGCATAAATAGAAATATTATGTCTAGATCCAGGGAAGTTGTGCTAAGATAATCAAGGGTCTGGAGAACAAGCCCTATGAGGAGCGGCTTAAAAAGCTGGCCATGTTTAGCCTGCAGAAGAGAAGGCTGACAGGAGACATGTTGGCCATGTATAAATATGTGAAAGAAAGTCATAGGGAAGAGGGAGCAAGTTTGTTTACTGCTGTCCTGGACACTAGGATTTGGAATAATGGTTCCAAACTACAAGAATAATGACTTCTAACTGTGTGAGCTGTTCAGCAGTGGAACTCTCTGCCCCGGAGTGTGGTGGAGGCTCCTCCTTTGGAGGCTTTTAAACTGAGGCTGGATTGTCAGGAGTGCTTTAAATGCAATTTTCCTGCTTCTTGGCAGGGGGTTGGACTGGATGACCCACAAGGTCTCTTCCAACTCTATGATTCTATTCTATGATTCTATTTACACACAGTTGATCTAATTGACACGACTTTTATTCAGGAGTGTCAAAATATTTTGTTAGTCTTTGGGAGTATTGCTCCAATAAAGCTATATTCTGTAACTGTGGTCACCAGTTGGCATACATCAAAATGATTTACTTGATTTCAGTTGTGAAGAAATTAGTGGCATGAACTTTTATTTTGGTTTGTTACTCCAAATACTGCTTTTTGGAGAATCTTAAGGGAAAAAGATAAGTATGTAACTCAGGTGAGTTAGGGAAGTGCATGAGCATAATGCAACATATTATTAGAAAGGTTTTGGAAAGCAATGCATTTTTTTTCTGAACTCCCCACTCTCCCAATTATATTTTATGCCAATAACCATGGAAATAATCAGAATAATTATGTCCTCAAAACACCTTGCAATGAATGGGTTATAAACTGAATGTCTTTCTGGCAGATCAACATTTAAATATTTCTGTTGTACTATTTCTTTTAATCTTTGCCAAGCCATTACTTTCAACAACTTTTAGGTCATTTTTGCACTTCTGCTTTCAGTGTTATCAGTTTGGAAATAGCAAATATACTTAGGCTAGTTGAAAAGAGAAAATATGTTCTTGACTTAATCAAATTTGTATTCTGTTTATTGATAAAAAGCTTGTGTTAATTCTTATGATAGACCCCTATTATTGTGCTATGTTGCATATTTGACAGTAGACATTCCCTAGTTATTATCATCCTTGTTCACTGTTGCTCCAATTTTGTATCTAGAGCAAAATGCCAAACTACAAATGTGCTAGCACTGAAATGTACTGCTAGCCCAAAACATTTATCTCCCTCGAGTGAAGGACAAAATTATTTCCATTTTCCTTCTGTAAAGGCAAATCAACAAGAAGCAGAATGATTAAGCGCCTTCTTGTCTTCCGAGCCCTGATTTATGTGTTCTTATTTTGAGTTAATTCTCAACATCCTCTTTAATTTATAATATTAAAGTAGAACAACTTGTTTGTCTAATAACACCTAGTTCCAGAATATTAGAAGTTCTACTAAGCTAGCAGATACCCCAAATGGTTCTTGCCTTTGTGCAATTAATTTATTTGGGGGTTCCTTTAAGTGGTACTCCCTTCTGTGTCTTGTAATTCTAGAAATGAAAGAAATTTATTTATTTATTTATTTATTTGCAGTATTTATATTCCGCCCTTCTCACCCCAAAGGGGATTCAGGGCAGATCACATTGTATACATATAAGGCAAACATTCAATGCACATAGAACAAAGACAGAGACAGACGCAGAGGCAATTTTAACCTTCTCCTGAGGGGATGTTCGATTCCGGCCACAGGGGGAGCAGCTGCTTCACCATCCACTGCGACGGCACTTCCTCATTCCAACGGTAAATTAGTTAAATTAGCCTCCCCACTTTATAGTGGTACCTTAATTTACTACTTGATAGATGCAACTATCTTTCGGGTTGCTAGGTCAGCAACAAGAAGGGGCTATTTTTTATTTTTTTAATTGTCGGGTGCTCACCCCGCCATGGGCTGGCCTCAAACTCATGACCTCTTGGTCAGAGTGATTTATTGCAGCTGGCTGCTCACCAGCCTGCGCCACAGCCCGGCCCCATGTGGAAATGTACATTTTATTGAAAACGGGTGGTGGAAAGAAGCATCTTTAGCCTTAGTATTGTGGCCAGTTATGAATACTAGAGTTATTCGCAGTGACATCTCAGTAGTCACTGTTTTCTCCATGGTATTCAAAGAACATTTTTCTATAAGGGTTTTTAAAGAAGGAAGATACTGCTGTCGCTAGTTCACATTTCCCAATGCACCTCTTCGACTCTGAAATTTCTAGATCCCCCCCTCCCACCTGTATATTTTCAGAGAATGCTCATTGTCCCTACTCCTACTCCCAGTTTGAAATACTTCAGTTCAGTTCTAGTTTTAAATACACTGTTGGATTTTGGTTGTGTGATTATGAAATGTAAATCAAGTGTTTCTGCTGTTTTGCAAGTGTGTGTTTCAGCAATGAAACAGTTAACAGCAGGCCAGTTTGACTGACAGCCTGCTGTGACCTATAAGGCATGATTTCCGGCCTTGGAGGTCAGAACTTCCTTTGGACTAAGGAATGTGCTTTCTTATCTCTGTTGATCTGTGTGAGCCAAGCCTGCCGAAGAATGCCGGCTTCTAGCGATGGGCTTTGCTGTTTGTAAATATCTTTGTAAATATTAAATAAGTGTTTGAACTTCAGACTGCAGATGTCTTTGAGTCTGACATTGGAGGAATTGGTGAGGGCAGAAGTTCACCAATTCATCAGGGTGCTGGTCCAGAGCTGACTGATTGATGGTGTTTGAAGAAACCCACCCACACGCACCCTGACCCCCTGGCTCTGATCTTTGACATACACAACTCCTGCATTAATGGATGTATAGTGACTGCTGTTTCCTGCTGGGTGAATAGTAAATTGCCACCCCAAGACTGTGGAATGACCTGCCAGAAGAACTCCAATAGCTAAACCAGCTGTTGAAACTTAAGATACAGTTGAAGACCTAATTCTTCTGGCAGGCCTACCAATCAGTTTTTAACTATGAATTTTAAACTCATGTCTTCTGTTTACTTTAATTTTTCTTCTGTGTACATTTTAATATATGTGCTTTACATTATGTTTTATGATGAAGTGTTTTAACTGTTGTGCCCTGCCTCAAGTTGTTAGGTAACTAAATATTATTATTATTATTTGAGAAAAATGACCATGAAAAAAGTCTTTACTGACATTCCAATTGTTAAATAGCACCACCATTTCTCCCATTAACAGCAGCTATGAAGTGCAAGTATAACCAGTATGACTGTAGTTGCAAGAAAGCGAACTATGAAAACCCAGAGCCAAAAATGATTTTCAAGTTGTTTCACATATTGATTAGGAATATGTGTCATTTCTCTGTATGTGTGTAAATGAGCTATTATTGCAAACAATAATTCCTGTAATAATTTAGAACATCTGCAGAGTAATGTAGCACTTAGGGCAAGAGTAAAAAAGGTATAAGTTCTATAGACCATTTATGAAATGAAATAAAACAAATGATACTCTCCAGGGAAGATCATTAAAATACAAATAAGCTCATAAACTGATCCATGAGAATTAAATTACAAAAATGTGAGCACAACTTTTTTCTGGAAGCTCAATCCAGATGAAAAATGTTTGCTTTTTTTGGGTACCTCTGCACTGACTACTTCATACTGTTTGAAGGCAGTTTGACAATGTGGTGTTTAGATGACAGATGTTGCAAAGGTATGTAGCACCATACATTGTGGGTTTAAAACCAGGACAAGCAAAGTCAGGGATACTCTGAAATAGAACCTGCAA
Organism: Anolis carolinensis; assembly: GCF_035594765.1. NCBI lineage: Eukaryota > Metazoa > Chordata > Lepidosauria > Squamata > Anolidae > Anolis > Anolis carolinensis. The sequence continues at coordinate 76,384,638 of NC_085842.1, read as the reverse complement.
TGTGCATCAGTGCACCTCAGTGTAAACCATATTGCATGGTAAAACTGATTAAGGATGAGTGTTCTGGAAATCTATTAAGGAATGAAACACCTTTCTTCTGTTGCATATAACCCTTCTTTGTAATATGTTTTTTTGTATATTGGAAATATACATGACTTCAAACTTCAGTGGGCTTTGATATGACACAAGAAATTTCAGAAAGAAGATAGTGTACAGTTTCAAGGCCATTGAATGAAAAAAATCAAAATGGCATTTTAAATAGAATTTTTTTTCCTGTAGTTTTACCTACCTGAAGAATACTATTCTGGTGTTCATATGTCTAATGGTGTGGCAGCTAAGCTGAGTCGCTAACTTTTTAAAATTACCCTGAAGCTAAAAAATGAATCTAGTTCTAAAATGTGAACAATGGTTTTTATAGTGAATAGTTAGGCAATAGAAATTTAATAAGCTTTCCTAAGAAAGTATATATAAGTGAGGACAAACCTTTTAGAGACAGAGTGTCCAAACCAGGGAAGGCACTCAGAAGGTGGCGAGTGGGGCTAGCACGCAGGGGTGGGGAGCAAGGGCGCAAAGAAGCAGGGGGTGGTCGAGTGTCAAGTGAGCAGGTGAGGGAGCAAGAAGGGTGGGAAACTGGGTGAGTGAGCGAGTAGGAGGGAGGCGTGCGAGCAAGTGAGTGGAGAGCTGGTGATGGCTCGCATGTCAGGAGAGAGGCCATTGTGTGCCCCTTCTGCCACATGTGCCATAGGTTCGCCACCACTGGTCTAGATGAATCATTGGCTGACACACATTGTGGTGCCTCAATTGCTGGGCCTATCAATTTATTTATTTATTTATTTACAGTATTTATATTTTGTCCTCACCCCTAAGGGACTCAGGGCGGATCACAATGTACATATACATGGCAAACATTCAATGCCACAGACATATGACACACAGAGACAGAGACACAGAGGCTATTTAACATTTCCAGCTTCTGGCTTTATGAGGGTAAGCTCGATTCTGGCCACAGGAGGAGCTGCTGCTTTATCATCCACTGTGACTCCGAGGCCATAATGGATTACTTCCTCATCTTCTTGCATGCACGCTGCTGGACATTTTTATGGTGATGCAAATTAGTTAAATTAGCTTCCCCGCATACTTGACAGATGCAACTGTCTTTTGGCTTGCTTAGATAAACAATGAGCTGGGACTATTTAATGGTCAGTGGCTATTTAATGGTCAGTCACTCAATCTGACCCAAGCTTCAAACTCATGACCTCTTGGTCAGTAGTGATTTATTGCAGCTGGCTACTAACCAGCCGCAATAAACAATACAAAGAAAGGCCTGTGTACTAACCAGCTGCGCCACTGCGTTCCTTTAGACCAGGAACAGGTCTAAAAACCAAGACACCAATACATTTTTTGTTGTGTTGTATTTTAGGATTAAGGACTGAAGAAAGGATGGTATGAAATAGCTAGCCATATCCCTCTATTCATATCTCATGACATCTGTCAACTACCCCCTACTACCTTAACGTTCTTCCAAAAATCAGCAAAACATGGTTCCCCATAAGATTTTTGTATCCCTTGCTTCAGACAAACTATCCAGAAATATTAATGGATGATACAGAAATATTCTAGTCATATCTATGCCTTCAGTCAATCTACTAATTGATTTGAATTAAATGAATTATTTAAGGGTGCAATCCCAGATATACTTACTAGAGACTTAGCTCCCTTGAACACAATAAGGGTAATGTCTAAGTTAGGGTTCTCTGGTCAGGAATATCCAAGGCCCCGAGACTTGAAAATCTGAAACCTATATACAATCCCCTTGTTAAGTCACAGTGAGTGGGCCCTGAGCTGGTAGTGTCATTGCAAATAATACATTAGGCATCGACCATAGTTGCACAGAGTAATGCCATTCAAAAAAGGTCTTAGAAATGAGAATACATATAGAGGCACTGTTGTCAGCCTAAAATTCTTTATTCATACAATGATTTCTGGAAAAGTGTGTCCAGGCCCTGAGATTTCGCAATCCTAATCTGAGCAAACCAGATTAAGTTTGCATTGGAAGTAAAATATTGAAGACCATACAATTAGTGGTGAGAAACTAGTTCTGTACAAAATTGTAACATACACATATATACTTCATAGTTCATGAACTATTTTGCTTGCAAACCAAGCTGCAATTATTCAATAATGATGCTTTTTATCTTCTTTACTGCAATTTCCCAGTCAAAACATGCTTGCATTAGGGTAAAGTGATTGTAAAATTGTACATTAGAATACTGCATTCTAACAATGGAGTTTGCCTTTTTGTGGTGGTGGGAGTCAGTGCTCATGTGCAGCAAGAGACAATGTTAATGCTAGCACTGTTGTTCATAAGTTCTCCCAAGTCAGGTTGGCTTTCCCTAAGGAGTCAGACTAAATGTGCCACTGAACAGTGGAGGATCTCTTAGGGACAATGGCCATGGCCATGGTTATGTTTAGTAGCACTGTGTAGAAGGAAGCAAGAGTAAACCACTCCTGAAGCCTTTTGCTTTGAAAGACCTGTGTTGAGATAATCCAAGATGAAACATGAAATAGTGCCAGAACATGAAACTTCCCAGAGAAGGCTATTCAAATGCCAATTGCCAAGAGCAAAGGACAAGTGTAAGCAGCAGTGAGTAATTGGACTCAGTCTGAAAGGACATTCAACTGCTTATATATCAGATGTGAAGTCTGTGAGAAACGTGAATAATGGGAAGCTAGACGTTGAGAAACAAGAAGTTGAATATGTAAATATTTCATTACATGTAGTGATCAAGCTAAAGTGGAAAGGAATGAGATATTATGAGTCAGATAATTACACACTGTTTTATTCAGAAAATAAAAACTAAGAAGAAATGGCATGGCAATAGCAGCAAGGCGAGATTAGCTAAATGCATCAGGGGTGTAAACAAAGTCTGATGTAAGCATATCAGTAAGACTTATGATATCACTATGGCTTAGATGTCCTTATCCAAAATGTCTGGAACCAGACGTGTACTATATTTTGTTTTTAACATTTTGGAATACTTATTTTTGTATATAGAAGTATTCTCAGTCTGTTTCTTTTTGCCATCAGCCAACTGCTTCTGCCTTTGAAGTGATCTAATTTGTTTCTCAGATCCTCAGTCTCTCTCTTTTTGCTATCAATCGCACACCCCTGCCTTTGAGGCAGTAGTTGCAGTGTGTTCATCTCTAAGATCCTTTGCGGCCCTCCCCGTTCACCCGCTTGGATTGCACGGAGGCTTGGACAAGCAGGGTTTTACTGTACATAGTTATCACAAAAATTGCTCATTGACCAAATTCAACTCATAATTGTTTTTGCTTCCTTTTGAAACAAAGTTGCAGGAGTAACAAGTTCATTTTCAGTCCATCTGTTAATCTGCAAAACGATAACATATCCATCAGATGGTGAAAAAGACTATTATTCAGCATGTCACAGTTATGGATCCCACAGTCCCACCTATCCTGATGTGACAGGACCTTTCCAAGAACTCCCTAACACATCTCTGCAAAGCAGAGGCACAGGGCTTCAAATTTACTACACGTTAGGGACCAAATTAATCACAGGGAGAGTGTTGCGTTGGCTTTTTAATCTGGTTTACTTTTCTTTCCCAAACTTAAGTTAATAAAATCTTATCTGGGTGATGGGTTTGGGTTAAATCAAGACTGATATGGTAGAAGTGGCATCTGAATAAATCTGAAGTGTGTTCTCCAATAGAGAGGTGTGAAAAGCCACTTTGAGTTTCCTTGTGGATAGAAAAAGAAGGGTATAAATAAACATAATATTAATAATAATAATATTAATGATAATAGTCTGTAGGAAATCATTCTGAATGCTGAATCAAAATTTTGCCTCAATGGAATTCTAGAGGATTCCTGCCATAGATGTGGGTGAAATGTCAGGAGAGAATACTTCTGGAACATATCCATACAGCCCAGAAAACTCACAGCAACCCAGTAATTCTGGCCATGAAAGCTTTCAACAACTCATCACTATTCTGCCATTCAGGGTTTTCTTGTTTTCTGATGTGCAAGAGCAGCAAATGCTGTCTGGCCAAAGGAACAGCAGGCTTTCATTCTGGTACTTATGCCAGGTCTCGTTGCAAACTTCGTAGTCACATGAGGTTGCTGTTTTCTTCCCTGGCCAAGACTTTGAGGACTGAGCACATAGATTTCCATTGATTTATGTCTCTATAGGAGCCATAAGATTCCTTGGAGAAGATATGTTTTATGCTATATATAAATAATCTGCTTCTAAGTTCCTCTTCAGTCTTAAGAATTAAAACTAGCTTGGTGTGCCTTGTTTGTGGTGTGTGATTTGGTGTGCTTAGAATTTTGCTATCATATCTTTTTTTTTCCCCCTTCTAGGGACCAAGAAATAGGAGCAACTAGACGATGCCACTATGCTTGTTCCCTGCTAGGTTAAGTGCTTTAGAAAGCACTTGTAAGCATTAGATGCTTTGTTGTTAAGACCAAAAACTCATTTTTCAGACTGGCATCCGTTCAGGGAACACTACAAAAGGGCAAATACATTATTTTTAAAGGCTTCAGAAACTAAACATTCAGTTGGGTGGCTTCAGTTAATTTGAGAGAACATTTTCTATTTTTATTCCATCAAGTTTGCATGCTATTTCAGAAGTCACAGAGGGAAAAGCCAGTGTTCTTATTCACTGAATCCCGCAATGTTCTTTTGGTGACTGCTATTAATACTCTATGTAATTCGGGTTCCCCCTCCCTTGCAGATAACTTGCATTGGAAGACCAGATTTCAGTTGGCACAGTAATAATGGGCCTGTTCAGTTGGTAAGCCAAAAAGGGCTTGTTATCAAATGCTAAACTGTTGCTATAGCCTTTGATATATTTGCTAATCCTTTGTAGTAAATACTTGTTGCCCTAGTTCTATGAAGTGTTTGTAAAGTGTATAGTTTGTTGCAGGTTTGACGAATTAGAATTTCACACAATAATATAAGTATTATGAAAAGTTTATTATGCTAACCTAGAAGCATCATTCTTGATAAGGTTTTAAGATCATATGGAAGAGCTTTATGGTTGTATGGAAGATTCCCTGGAAGAGAAAAAGGGTGTCCAATTATTTTATTGTAATGGCTACTAGAATGGAAAAGAAACAGTAGTCACAGTTGGGATTTTGAGACCATTGTGGGTGCTCCCATAAAACAGATAATAAGCATACAATGGATGCCACATTGTCATGTACAGTCAGGAAACACCAATTTATCAGAAAGCAAACTGGTGAGGTGTAAAAAACCTGCCAAGACCTTAAGTCTAATTGATTAACAGACATGAACTGAAATGAATATAAACCAGCCTGTTCAGGGTCCTCTGCTCCACTTAGTCAAGAGGAAAATTTAGTAGTATTTGGAAAACGTAGCCATGAGAACCAATAATAAAGATCAGAAAATGGTTGATTATGTATTGCTCAAAATGACTTTATCTGGAGCAGCCCTTAGAAATCTGAGAAAGGTAATGACACTTAGTACACGTCAAAAATCCATAATAAACATTTCCTTTTAAAAGACAAGGAAGTGTCTGTGAAGCCAATGACACGCTGAACTAGACCATAGGTGAGTTTCCCTGGGGAGAAAGTTCCTAATAATACAGTCATTTAGCAAGCTAGTTAACTGGATCAGGTGAAGATGTTTCACTCTTTGGGGCAGATGTAGGACAATAAAGATGATAAGAATACTAAGAAGTTTAATATACACTATGGTTAGGTTGCCATGATGTACTTGGCAGTCTTGAAGCTGGGTATTTTGACAGTGTGGAATAAAAATAAGGAAGTGTGGATGCAGACAGATCTTGAGGTGAAGATAGGCATATGGCTGTTGTGCTAAATCTGCATTGGAGTTAGTGGTACAGGTTGGGTATCCTTATTTCTGATACACCACTATTTTATAGTCATCTAGTGAGTTATTTTTACTGATTATGAAAAAGAGAGTAAATCACGACAATTAAACCAAAATGTTATAAGGCAATGCAAAATAACCGCCTTATCTGTGAGGTATATGTTCCCAGAGTTTGCATGAATAGATAAAACTGTGAATAATAATGAACTCTACTATTTTCAATGGGATAAATGACAAAAGTACTGAGAAGAAGGTATAGCTGATACAGGAGGCTCTAACTGAAAAATTGAAGTAAGTGAAATTGCGTATCTTGATTCCATGGGTATGGAGGTTGTATACATATACAGTAGAGTCTCACTTATCCAACAGAAACGGGCTGGCAGAACGCTGGATAAGCGAATATGTTGGATAAGAAGGAGGGATTAAGGAAAAGCCTATTAAACATCAAATTAGGTTATGATTTTACAAATTAAGCACCAAAACATCATGTTATACAACAAATTTGGCAGAAAAAGTAGTTCAATACGCAGTAATGCTATGTAGTAATTACTGTATTTACGAATTTAGCACCAAAATATCATGATGTATTGAAAACATTGACTACAAAAATGTGTTGGATAATCCAGAACGTTGGAGAAGTGAGTGTTGGATAAGTGAGACTCTACTGAATTTTCAAACATCAGACAAAATTATGACTTATGCCAAATGAGCAATGATCAGCAACAGTATGATGTTGTGAGTAACTGATGATAAAAAAGACGGCACTTAAATATTATCCTTGGGCCCCATGGTGACCTGTTTTTTCTCACCCATCCATTAATGATATACATTCTATTAGTGGATCAGTTGATTTTAGGTTGTTGGTGAGGGATGAGCACTGCTCCATGCAACCAATCTAGTTGAGGCTGTATATCTGGAGGGAGCAGCTATGCAGCCAGGGTACTCGTTCAGTAGTATAAATAAGTGAAATTGAATGGTTGTGCTTCGACTATAACAATAGCTCTTCTCTTTATTTTCACTGGTACAACTTCAGAGCTTATTTAGGGTTTAATTTCAGCATGGTGCACATACATATTCTCCAATCCCAAAATGAGGGATATTCCTATAGCTTGTTGAGTGAAAGGAACATATTCATGGATAGCCATGTTGTTTACCATACAGTAAAAATACAACAAAATACAAAATCTACTAAACAGTGCATTTGTTATTGGCCAATCAAAATACGTAAGACCTTTTATGTAAGATTTCAAAACTCCACTGGCTTCTTCAATATGCAAAAGATATTTTAAAATCATACAGATTGACTGTTAAAATCACAGTGATTATGGATTGTGCTGGGAAGAACACATTTACCATCAAAGACCAATTTCCAGTGTTTTTCTTTCTTTCTTGTACTTCTAGTGTAGTGGTTATGGTGGTGCTTGTATACCATATCTGCTATGCTTTATTGGATGCAAGACTGTGTTAGTTTAAAATTCTAAGAACATGTGAATAGTACTACTTGAATATCCTTTTAATATTTTTAATCTTTGTTTTTACAATCTTGCCCCCTTGTGGTATGCTTTGGCAATGAAATTTCTATTATTATTTCATTTTAAATATACAGTAATTACTTTTTTTTTAAAGACAGTATGTAAATGGCAGGAGCATTCACTGGAACAAACTGTGTCATTAAATATGTAATTTAGAGCTGTTTGTTTTAGCTTCAGCATACAATATTTTGGCAACAGTAAATAAAATTTGGCATGGCTTAGATTTCTTACAAGCCAATTAAAAATTAAAAGTTGAAACTGTGGGTACATTCCTTGTTAATGGGTTAGGATTATTTAAGAGAATGGATTTTAAATGTGTATTTTCTGTTACAAATTGTCGTTTACTACTTTAGGTGAAAATGCTCACTAATAGATGTTGAAATTTAGATGGTGAATACTAAAGAACAGAGAGGAAATATACAGGCCTAATAGGATATTGCCTTCTTCTCAGAGGTACTGCCCATGTGAAAATGTTGCTGCCTGATCAGTGAGTACTGGTTGCTTTCAACCATGATATCACCAGTAAAAAGGTAGACTTGTTCTTCCCTGAAAATATGCGAAGAATTATAAGAGCAGGCATGAAGGATGATTGGAAAACAGATTTCTTGAAACACTAACAAGAAGATTGGTTTATGTGCAGAAAAAAGGATTTTTTCCACATAAAATATTTTTGCACAAAAATGTATTTTTATGTAAGAAACTTGTTTTTTTGTACAGAAATGTTATTTTTGTGCAAATATTACTGCTTTGTGCAGATTATAATGTTTTGGTTTTCTTTAAAAATGAACACCCAAAATCTGCATTAATTTGGTTTTTTGCAGGGGCTAAGTCGCAAAGTACAAGACGTCTTTCAAAATGATGCAGTGTTTATTGCAGCAGGAAGAAAAATGAAAAAGGTATTTGTTTTTGCCTGTGATAACATTTAAAAACATTTATATTCCTAATGGACAACAGTAACATGAACTGAGACATTGGTATCTATGTGCAGCATGATCAACATAGTGAGGAATATTGTATTTGCTGGCATAACTATGTTGGCAATGCAGGAGACAGCAAAAGAGGAGGATCTGTGGGCACTTTCATGGTTGGGGAGACAGCAGCAAAAAGCCAGCTCTATCATAATGTGGCCCTGTTAGTTCACAGCCTGCTCAGGGGCCATCAGAGCTGCTTTATCTAACTGGAATGACATTTACAGCTGTTCTCTTGCCATCACTGACCATGGTAGAAGAGTGACTGATGCCCATGTAACTGACCTTTGCACCAGCATAAATCACTTACAGGATTTCAGTCACTGTGTACTGATGGCTCTAGGGCCTTGTATACATTGTTGATGTTATTTGTATGCTCCACAACTTAGGAATTTTAATCTCTGTGTGTGAACTGTGTGGCTCACCATATGTTCTTGAGCTCCAATTTCCAGAAGTCTTAGTCAACATAGCCAGTGAAGGCCAAAGAAAGGGACTGGTTATTTTCGGATCAGACTTGAATTTCTAGGGTTTGGTCCAAACTGGATCAACCAGGGGCAGACTACCCAAATTCAATGTGCATTCATACAATTTTCCCTTTACATTTGTGATTTTGACTTTTGTGGATTTGATTATTTATGGATTTGATGTAAAATGTTATCAACTAGGAATCTCTAGGTCTGCTAGTATGATTTTATGATCAACTTCCTCTGGTCAAGGTAGAGGACTTAGAACACCTTTCTAGGACCCCATCTGTACTAATCACTTAGGTTGCATAAAAATGTTTGCTGTTGTGGTGGCTAAATGTTGCATGGGGCTGATGCAAATTAACCTGGGGCAAAACCACTTAACACGTCTTTCCCTGGCTTAATCTAAATCGGGGGAGAAATCTGGCTTCTGAAGCAGAGTTAAGGTTGTCCCCTGAGTTACAGATTGGCCAGACATCTGCAGTCATCCCACACTCCTCAGGCTCAATCAACCTGGGGACATGGGGTGGCTGTCTCCTCCTGCCCCTTTCCTTGCAAAGGACTTTCTCCCTCCCTCCTCCCATCTTCCTTCACAGGTCACACTACCTGATAGTAGGAAGAAGATCCCTCCCCCAGGATCAGGTAAATGGCTGTGTTGTTGCTGTAACCAGCAGCAACATGAGGTGAGGTGGTAGCAGTTGGGCCCCTGCCCAATCATCCTGAACTGTTTTTGGTGCAGTTGGGCACTGGGGACTCTCTGATGCATTGAGGTGGTTCAGGAAGTCCCTGTCAGGCTATAAAGTGGGCCTGGTCTGGTATCTTAGGTGCTTGATCAAGGCCCCTTTTTCTATCAGAGTTGAGCTGCCCTAGGTCCTCCAGTATGAATATGTGGCCAGCTTCCAGTAGACATTGATCAGAGTTGTGCTGGAAGACAGAAATTCCTAGAGAGGAGTTCCTTCAGATAAAAAATTTTTTTTTCAATTCACTGTTTGTTTGTTTTTTTGACTTTCACTATGGTCCTGTGTGCCTAAACTCCAACGAATGTGGAAAGCTGACTGTATTTGGCAAATAGTTTATTATTCAGGCAATATATGAATCATCTCCATTCTTTCTGTATCTGTCTCATATTCTTTCTAAATTGTATATCCTGACTTTCTGCTACCAATTGCATTTGAAAAGTGAAACAACCACCACCAAAAATATTTAAAAAGAAGTCAAACGAAACAGCTCAATGTTAAACATATAGATGCATTAGGATTTGTAGTAGTGGTATGCAGTGAAAAAGTGGTAAATTACAAAAGCTTTTAGAATAAATTCTTTGGAAGAAGTTGGGCAGTAAAATTATCAGGCCACTTTCAAATTGGGTATATCCACTGTGAATTAATGCCCTCACAATACAGGAAACATACCAGAATATGGTATACTGTTTCACCATGTCTGAGTGCTGCAGAAAAAATGGCAGGATGTTAAAATGGGCCAGAGTAAAGTTCTGCAATATTTAGGACTATTGAGTTTATAAGAAAAAATGGCTTGTACTACTTCCAGGGGTCGAAAGTCCTTATCAATACACAGTTGGGAAACATAGAGAACTTTATTCTGGAATACCTTTATTAAAGATAAAATATGCTTACCTCCCCTGTAGAAGAAAAATCTAAGGAAGAAGACAACTGATCTTTGGACTCTTTTGCTAAGATACCTTACGTTCTTGATCAAGCTAGTCTTAAAATTTCAAGTAGAGATGCCTGGCATATGGTTTACTCAGTGTCCTGATAGGACAATAGGTAGAAAGAGCAGACTTTTACCCCTTTTTATTTTTTGGAATAATAATGGCCAGGCTCCAGTCACTAGGGATGTGTGCAGACTGGTCAATAAGTAGAGGAAAAGGTACTGCAAGCATTGGAACCCAACAGTCTATATTGGAATTCAGCAACTCAAAGAAAATCTTATCTGCTCCCGAGGCCTTCTTTTGCTTTAATTGTGCTATCAGCTTTCTAATTTCTGATTATGTAATCGAGGGAGGGAGGACTGACACATCTCTATCTAATTTGGTGCTATGGTCAGAGTCAGCAGAATAAAGCACATGGAAATGGGCACCCTACAAATCAGCAGAAACAAGACAGGACATTCTGGAGATTCCTGTTTGAATAACATCTAATACAATACACTAGAAAGGAATCATTAATTCTAGTTGCCTTAATCAGCTGTAGCCAGCTTTCCCTTATTACCTCTCTCCTTTTCTTTCTCATCAACCAATTATTTTGCTGTCTTAAAGGAGTGCAATGGAGATTGAATCCATTGATAGTATAGTAGAGCTGTCAGAAGAAGAAGAAGAAGCAGAAGAAGAAGAAGAAGAAGAAGAAGAAGAAGAGGAGGAGGAGGAGGAAAAGAGGAGGAGGAAGAAGCAGAGGAGGGGCAACAACAGTAGCTGCAATGAATATGAAAGCATTTTGGATTGGAGATAGGTCATGTATGGCCTGGGAGACCTTTGCATGGAGCGAGATGAGAGCTACCCCCTCCTTCTGTAATCTCTGCTATCCTATCATGTAACAATTATAGAAATTTCTTCTTTTCCCTTGAGCTGTACTGAATCTGCTAATTGATGGGGAAAATAGACACTGATTAATAGGTAATTAGCTGCAGAAAAAAGAATTGTCCCAGAGCATCTGGAAACTACCTTGGAATCACACCCATCCGCAAGGATAGCTCCAGTTTACCTGACCTGATTGAGTTTACCAAGAGCATTGATGAGAAACACTTTAGATTTTGCTGTGTTCAATGCTAATTTGATTTAAGGAAAAGGTGCTGCTGCTCCTGTTTCTCCCCTATTCTTTTCCATATGTATTTCCAAGAATATGCCAGATGTTGTAAAGGACACAGAAATGACACTGATACAGAGGAGTCTCCTGATTAGTGTCTTTCTGTATTGAGTACCATTCCCAATAACAGTTGCTTAGTCTTTAAATAGTTGTTCAAACTATAAAAATACAGCAAGTGATCTCTTCTGCAAGAGAAATGGAACATGAAAGGCTATACCACATTGCTTGGGAATTGAAATTTGTAAGCATGCTACAGTATTTCTGATCATGCAGCCCTATATATGTAGAAGTATAGAAAATTTAGTTCAAAAAAGGACACCCCCCTAAACTGGGTCAGTTTATCCATGAATCAATGTAAAAGAGAAAAATGGAACTATCTTCTCTGAATAGAGAGCTTAGTCCAACATCTGAGGACCCTATAGGTCCTCAGATGTTTTGGTCTTCAACTCCCAGAAATCCTAACAGCTGGCAAACTGGCTGGGATTTCTGGGAGTTGTAAGCCAAAACACCTGGGGACCCTCAGGTTGAGAACCACTGCCTTAGTCCATCTTGGAAGAACTCAAATGGAGCACTGATTCCCGCGGCACTAAGTCTGTCCTTTTTGAATGCCTGAGTGATGGTCAGGGGAAACTGGCTCTCTTAGGCAGCCTTGGTGCTATCCCTTCTCTGAGAAATTACCCCTGTCTTATCCATGGGTTACATAATAATCCATAGTTTTGGCCCCCAAACCTGCCCTTGATTTATACATGAAATCAGCTTATACAGAAGTATATACAGTAATTAGAATTGACACGAAACTTGCTTAGAAACTAGGTAACATAGAGAACATATAGATACTTGAAACTGGAATCCATTTATATGCATGATGTGGCATTTTTTTCTATGTTTTGCATTTAAAATCTTGTCAGAGAGGGTGGGAAAGCATATACAGGTATTTTTTGCGCTTAATAGAAAGTTCCTTTAATTTGGAGATTGCTGTCTTATTATGTTATGACTGGCTTCGTTGTTGTTGACTACCCAAGTAGTAGCTTAGTGGTGTGGAATCTCAAGGAGGCAGCATATATTTTTAAAAATATAAATATGAATAGAATATTAAGATATAAATAGAATAAATCATTCTAAAGTTAGATGGTTTTCATACAAAACTAAAAATGCAGTTTGTGAAAATATTCCTGCAACACAGAAGGTTGAGGAGAAATTAAACATGGGGGAGACTTCCATCTTTTCTAGAAAATAGTTTTACTTCAAATTATTGGTTTAAACTTTAAGCATTAACTCTTTTTCACAAGAGAAAATTCTCTTTTAAAAAAAATTTATGTAGAAGATGAATAGCAAGGCTATTTAGAGTCTCTGTTGCCAGAAGGATACCATGTACTTGAGAAACAGACTTGTTATGAAAGTTCAAAGAGAGGATGCAGCTAAAATGGGCAAGACATGACTTTTTTTGTACACTCCTGGCATAATATTTTGGGATATGGATGAATGGTTAAGAACATATTAAACTGGCAGTCCCTATGGTCATAATATTACAATTTGCTATTTTTCCCTGTATTGATTTTGTTTTGTTATTTAGAGTCTGTTACTGTGCATGTTTGCTATTGCATTTTTCTTTCTCATTTCATATCAAGACTGATTAACCGTATAAGATTAAAGGATGTAACTGTGGGTTCAGTTCCTGAACCTCACTTCTAAAAATAAAGAATTTCTGAAATTTCACTTGTTTTTTTTAAAGTGCATCCTAAATACACAAAGGTAACCAAATATGGAGTTAGAGAAATAGAAATGTATTGGTTATTGTAGGAGCCTCTGGTGGCTCAGTGTGTTAAAGCGCTGAGCTGCTGAACTTGCAGACCGAAAGGTCCCAGGTTCAAACTCGGGGAGCGGAGTGAGCGCCCGCTGTTAGCTCCAGCTTCTGCCAACCTAGCAGTTCGAAAACATGCAAATGTGAGTAGATCAATAGTGGTGGGAAGGTAACGGCGTTCCATGCAGTCATGCTGGCCACATGACCTTGGAGGTGTCTACGGACAACGCTGGCTCTTTGGCTTAGAAATGGAGATGAGCACCAACCCCCAGAGTCGGACACGACTGAACTTAACGTCAGGGGAAACCTTTACTTTTTACCTAGTAATTCAAAGACAAAAATTCCACCTCTAACTCAGAGTATGGCATTCTGGTTCTTAGTCTATCATTATTTTGCTTTCTGTGTAGTTTTAAAGGGGAGACATTTAAGGTCAGAAAAGGTGGACACTGTCGGGTACTCAGATTTTGAATCAGTGACATATTTGAGATTTGCCCAAATGTGTGTCCATTGAGAAGAAAACCTGATTTAATTTAATGGAGTTTACCTCGAGGGTGCATCCACATTGTACACTTAATGCAACTGACACAATTTTAACCGGCATGGCTCAATGCTATGGAATCTTGTAAGCTGTAATTTTACAAGGTCTTTAGCCTTCTAGACAAAAGAGTGCTGATACATCTCCAAATTACAAGTCCTGTGATTCCATAGCATTGAGACATAGTAATTAAAATGGTGTCACACTGCATTAATTTTACAGAGTAGATGCACCCCCAGATACGTGCTATAGGGGTGGAGTCTTATGCTGCAGTTCTATGCATACCTATTTGGTTATACATACAATTGAATCCAATGAGACATTGTGTACAGCAAACATACAGAGGATTGTACTAAATAAGAAATGTATGCTAGCACTGCATTGATAATGAATTATTCATAACAAAAGATAGAGATCCAGTGAATATAAAGTCAGTCCTTGATCTGGCCATAATCTTAGTTATGCAAATACACCTACTGGGCCATTTTAGGCTATTTTTATTGTCAAAGAAAGTTTGGGATTATTTTCATTACATAATCAACTTACTTTTCAAATCATTGGTACGGATCCAAACTCAAATGAAATAGACCTTGCAAAACTGATAAACATGTGAGAGGAAGGCAGGAAATTATTTCCCCTTCAATTCTCCATCCTCCTATAGTTTTCTTTGCCTCAAAATACCTACTGGGAAATGATATCTAATGTGGTGTTGGGATCCTGCAAGGGAAAAGGATGCAGTCTTCAGCGGCACTTGGTTCAAACCATCTGCAGGCAAGAGCCTTTCCAGTTATGGAAGGCAGGAAGACTCTGGACCCAGCTCGTGAGAATGTGCAGTTCTGCCTTTCATGAATGTGGAAGATATGTGATAATTATCAAATTAACTTTGTCCATAAAGGAGATCCATAAATAGTCCTATGTGTTTTATTACAGCAAGACTGATAGCATTGCAATTGCCTGTCCCTTTATGTGCTAAAACATTAATTGAATTACACTTCACTTTTGGTTGCTTTTGGGAGAACAGTCCTTTTCTCTTGTTGGAGATCACCTTCATTTGCGCATGAAAGAGCCAGTCACTTCTGATTATCTCTCAAGGCTAATTTTTGCACTCTCTCAAGATTCACTCTCAGAAAGCTCTTGCTGGTGTAGAACAGGGCCTTTTTAGGGTGCTTCCAGGCAGAGCCAAATATGCATTTTAAAAGTTTGTTTAAAGATCCCTGGACCTGACAGCAAGTCCACATACAGACCTGTCAGCTCCGGGAAATGGTCCCCCTGCCATCCTCACATCTTCCTTCAAAGCGGATCAAGATGGAGGGTGGACAGAAACATCAGGTGGATGTTTTTTAACAAAAAATGCACTCCATTATGCGTTGGACCTCATATGCGCACATGCAAATATCTTTATGTAAACCAAAGCAGATTTCTTATCTTTCTCTCTACCTAATTGTTAATCAGCTGTTTCAGGCTTTTAAAAAGTGCACGTGCACTGAAGTAGTCCGCACAGGGGGATGGGAAAGAAAGCACATGTTTTCCATGATTGCAGGGAATATACAGTCATGTGAAGGTGCACATTTTTTGAACAGAATCAGGTTTTAAGCACATCTTTTAAACACATGCTTTTTAGCTGTTAACCTGATTCTGCCTGCACTTGGGCTAAACGTTGTTTAGCTCCCCCCTCTTAACCCAGTTACTTCCAGGTTTTTAATCATGTGTAGAAGGGCCCTATGTCTTTAGGATGGCATTTTAATATCTTATGTGTACCCATATGAGAAAGTAAAAATAGATCATTTCTATTATTTTCTTTACTATAACTAAATGCCATTAACTAAATGATCATTTTACCTTAGTGGGTTGGATACAAGTTTAAGTTATTCTTAGAACAGAGATATTAATATAAAAAATATGAGTTGGTCATGAGTTAAGACCTCTTCATTCCAAACGTATGGAATGATATCATACCCTTAATAAAATACCAGTTGAAGGTAATAATAGTTCTACATGCCTCTTACTGCAGAGACAAAAACAAATCTCCTTTCTTGTAATTTGAACCCATTTCTCCCTCTTCCTTATGGTGTCTTTTAAATATTTAAACATGGAGATCATGTCTCCCCTCAAACTTCTCTTCTGCAGGCTAAACATGCCCGGCTCTTTAAGTTGCTCTTCATAGGACATGGTTTCCAGACCTTCAATCTGGACATGTTCCAGTTTGTCAATACTCCTCTTGAATAGTGGTGCCCAGAATTGGATACAGTATTCTAGATGAGGTCTGACCAAAGTAGAATAGAGGGGCACCATGACTTCTCTTGATCAAGACACTATATTCTTATTGATACAATGGTAATATTGAACATCTAGCCCACATTTTACTAGTTTGTTTGCAAGAAGATCACAGGGGACCTTGTCAAAGGTCTTACTGAAATCAAGATATGCTACATGTACAGCATTCCCAGCATCTACCAAAGCTTGTAACTCTATTGAAAAAAGAGATGAGATTATTTTGGCATGACTTGTTTTTGAGAAAACCATGTTGACTTTTAGTCATCATAGCATTCCTTTCTAAGTGATTGCAGATTGCCACCTTAATTATTTGTTCCAGAATCTTTCCTGACATTGATACCAGGCTGACTGGATGGTAATTGTTTGGGTTGTCTTTTTTCCCTTCTTGAAAATAGGGACAACATTTGCCCTCCTCTAGTCTGCTGGGACTTCTCCTGTTCTCTAATAATTCTCAAAGATTATTGCCAGTGGTTCTGAAATGACTTCTGGTAGTTCCTTCAATGCCCTTGGATGTAGTTCATCTGGCTCTTGAGACTTGGATTCATTTAGAATAGTCAGATATTCCTGGACTACTTCTTTACCAATTTTGGGTTGCTTTTTCCCGATTTCCTCATTCACGCCATATTGTTCAGGTTGAACACCAAACTCCTTTTGGGAGAAGACTGAAGCAAAGAAGATGTTGAGGAGTTCTGCCTTTCCCCAACCCCTATTAGCATTTCACCATCTTCTCCACACAGAGGCCCTATTGTTTCAGTGTTTTTCCTTTTTCTACTGACATAAGCAAAGCACACTTTTTATTGTTTTTAATCTCTGACAAGCCTGAGCTCATTTTGTGCCTTAGACTTTCAAACCTTTTCCCTACAGATGTTGATTATTGTTTGCATTCGTCTATCACTCCATATTGTTCCCCCTTTCTATTTCTTATATGTGCATGTCCTTTTAAAATCTTAGCTCACTTGAAAGTTCTTTGGATATCCATTATGGTTTCTGTAAAAGGTAAAGGTAAAGGTTTCCCCCTGACATTAAGTCTAGTTGTGTCTGACTCTGGGGGTTGGTGCTCAACTCCATTTCTAAGCCAAATAATAATAATAATAATAAAACTTTATTTATACCCTGCCACCATCTCCCCAACGGGGACTTGGGGCGGCTAACATGGGGCCATGCCCAGAGCAGTACAATATAATAAAATATAAAAACAGCATACCATAACACAATTAAAAACAATACAATAAATGATAATATACATTACATCAAAAAACCAAAGTGCCGGCATTGTCTGTAGACATCTCCAAGGTCACGGGGCCGGCATTATTTTTTTTTATTATTTATTTCCAATATTTCTATCCCGCCCTTCTCACCCGAAGGAACTCAGGGCGGTGTACAATTGGCAACAATTCGATGCTGATACATGACTACATGGAGCACTGTTACTTTCCCTCCGGAGCAGTACCTATTGATCTACTCACATTTGCATGTTTTCAGACTACTAGGTTGTCAGAAGCTGGGGCTAACAGCAGGAGTTCACCTCCCTCCCCAGATTTGAATTGCAGACCTTTCGGTTTAACCTACTGAGTCACCGGGGATTTCTGTAGACTACACTTTTTTCTCTTTGTTGTCACTGCAATTGTGCCTTGTGTATCTCACATTTAAGAAACTCCCATCCATCATTAACTCCCTTCGCTTTTGATATTCCTATCCATGTGATCACTCTTAGTATTTCCTACATTTCCTGAAATCAGCTTTTCTACAGTCCAAAATGCACGTGTGACTTTTCTTAGTTTCCACTTTCCTCTATATCACAGACTCCTGGAGAACATGGTCACTTCCACCTAAGAATCTCATTAATTCCACTCCATTAACCAGGTCTTTTGTGTTAGCTAGAATCAGGTCCAGAATAGCTGATCCCCTTGTTGTTTCTTCCACCTTCTGGACTATGAAATTGTCTTCAAGGCAAGTGAGGAATTTGTTGGACTTTGTACTCTTGGCAGAGTTTGTTTTTATCTGCACACATGGAAGTATGTAGCATTTTAATGTAAGCGGCTTTGTTTAATTAAGCATAAAATGCCTTTTATATCACCCATAAGTTCCTCTTAAATTCTGTAGCCAGCATCAGTTCTCAGAAGCAAGAATAAAAAATAAATGTAAATCTATATTTTACATATCTAGATAATGATCTGTATCTTATCAGTGTAAAACAGAAGACACTTTTATAAAGTCTGGGCTAACAATTTTATTATAATCATTAAACAAAGTAGTGCATCATTTGGGATATGACTTCTTATTTAATAATTACCAATCCATTTCAGCCATCTATTAATATTATGCTAATTTTATTTTTAGTGGGTATCATAAACTGTAAGGGTACAAAAATGAGATTTTATATGTAATTAGAGTTGGGCTTTAATATGTTTTCAAAAATGAGCTCTCAGTAAAACTTAAGACATTTAAACGTATGCTTTTGATAGAATATATTCTGATCCTATATATTTATGCAGCAGTAACTTTATGAGAATTTAATGTGAATCTGAAACAAAAATAAAAATAATCTTATTCGATCTGGTTTGCTATACTGGATTTCTACAAATCAAATCCTACTACGTGTTGATTGTCAAATTTCATGTATGTTGACATAATGAGCTCCATGAAAGACAACATAGTCCTTTGTACTTGACTAGAGGAAGACTTTTGCATTTGGCATTTGTATAGCATTTGAAAGCAAACTATGCAATTTTTTTGTAGAACTAGATGGTTCCTGGTCTCAAATGAGAGACAATCTCTTATGTGTTAGATCAGCTCAGAAGGAGGATCATGGATACTCTGGTTATCTGAACCATAATACATTTTGTGACTCCCCCCCCCCCACCCACCCCAAACACTTTGTCCAGAGATGTGTTTCACTGTTGACAGAAAATAGCTATTATGACAGTGAATTTAATCATCTGCTGTTTTCATCTAGTATTTTATAACCCTGTAACTGCAGATCCCATATTCGTGATTTCACTGACTCTTGTTCAGGGGAAAATGGTCTCTCTAAGCATTTTCCAGGTCCTCCAAGCAATTTAGTGGTATACTACCACAGAGTAGACCTAGAGGACCCAGCACATTCCTAGAGAGGATATCGCCCTAGGAATCTCTAGGTCTTCCAACATAACTTTGTGGTATGATGGGACTGGAAGTGAGCTAATTTAATAGTTTTCAGTCACATCTGTGGTTTTGTGGAGGTGAGACATATTTGAATTATGTATGGTGACAGATGCATTATCTTGAGCCAGTTTTAACACTGGATTTCCTTGAATAGTTGTTTGTTTGAGAGGCAGGCACAGAGCAGGTGATACATTCCTCTTCACACTTTACCACCCTGTATGTAATTTTAGAAAGATCATGCTTTTTCTAGGTTGTCTTGCCTTTTGCCTTTTGGATGAGTTCTAGTTGTGTTTGTGTGAAAAAGAAAGAGAGAGTGAATGTGTGGGTGTATGTTTGAGACAGCGAAAGATTGGTTTAGCTGGAGTTCTAGTTGTTTGTGTGAGAAAAAGACAGAAGGTGACAGGACTTCCTTTTTACTCTTGACCACATGATGCATAATTTTAGAACCTCGTGTTCCTCCTGGGTTGTCTTTCTCAACAACAACAAGCTTCAAACTTTTTATTCTCTTTCTAAAAGTTGGTATGGCGCTAACATCAAAATGGGTTGGAGGGTCCCGGAAGTAGCAATCTGATTTCCAGTCCCCTCTACCTTATATCTGTCCCACCAAAAGTGGTAATCTGTGGAATGGTGCTAGTCTGCAAACTATCAGCTGCTGGTCTCTAGAAAGTTTCCAGAAAAGAAACCTATGTACCCTGTTTCCCCAAAAATAAGTCATCCCCAGAAAATAAGAGGTTTTGCTGAATTGCTAAATATAAGGCCTCCCCCGAAAGTAAGACCTAGCAAAGTTTTTGTTTGGAAGCATGCCCGCCAAACAGAACATCAGAGCATGCAGAATCATTAAATGTACATACCATAGTTTGTTGTACATGGAGATAATGGTAGTAACAAGAAATTCTTGATAGGATTCACAGTTTGTCTGGTTATGCTGGCTTGTGATGACTACTGTACAGTATATAATGAATGTTAATTTTTTTGTTCAACAATAAATGTGAATTCTTCTTCATGGAAAAATAAGACATCCCCTGAAAATAAGACCTAGTGCATCTTTGGGAACAAAAATTAATATAAGACACTGTCTTATTTTCGGGGGAACACAGTAGTTAATGGGTACTAGCAGCTTAGGGAAATAATGGTTAGTCCTTCACACACACACATGCTAGTCCTCAAGAGAACATGGTTTTGCAATAGATTGATGTGTTGGGGAAATGACTGTCTTGAAAAAAATCTGCGAACATTTAAAGAAAATTCTGGAAGAAACCAGAATTTCATTTGTAGTGTGAAGACCATAAAGGGTCAGAAGAATCTTCTGATGATCCATGCATGTCAAACCGTGGGCAACTGTATCACCAGTCAAGGGCAAACTATGTGTGGTGCTCAGTCACATTATGTTTTCCTTGATATTTCTCCTAACTACACCTGTTATTTTGTTTGTTTGCAAATGTAGCTATACACATAGTGACCTGCCATAGAAGCTGAAAAAGAGAGGAGAAGGAGGAAGAAGGGCTATTTAAGATATATTCAAACGTTGCTTTCCTAGGAATCTATCTGTACTCTACCAATCTCTTTCAGGGGGCACGTCTTATCCACCCTTCCTTTCCTTTCCCATTGGCAAAGGGGGCGCTGGAAAACTAGTTGGGTGTGAAATGTTTATTTCCCCTTTAATGAAAGAAAAAGAACTGTCAGAGGCAAAAAAGAAAAGAAAAGAAAGAAAACAAAGAAGGTTAACCTTCTTTAATCTTTTGAGGGAACTGTATCTGTGACAGTATGTCATATAACAGTTTGTGCCTTAGTGTTGCTGCAAGTCATTGCAGCTCTTACTGGAGCCAAGAGACAGCAGCTGCTGGTATAGTTCAATATCACAACAGATCTGTACTACCACAATTTTGATCTGAGACATCTTTGGGATTTTGTTTGCTCAAAGTAGAAGAAAAATAATCTCCCAGGTGCTTTAATCAGTTGTCTTGCCAAAAATGATCATCTCACTTTTTTTCTACATTCCTAGTTTCATAACATTTGGAACAATGGCTTCTTACCAGTTCCACTGCGGTATTCTGCTCTTCCACACAAGAATAGATTGATGCTGCATCTGGCAGCTGGGAAGCTGGCTAAAATGAGCTACCTAATACTGTTGTATGAAAGCACTGCACTGAGAAATTATGTGCTAGACTTGCCTAATCTCTGCAGTGTAAATTAACGCTAGACTTGCCAGATGCCAGGGCTTGATTCACAGTGAGAGCTATAGCTTTGAACCATTCTTCTTCTTCATTCGCGCAGTCATTTCTGACTCTTCGTGACCTCATGGACCAGTCCACACCAGAGCTCCCTGTCACCCGTCGCCGCCTCCAGTTCCCTCAAGGTCAAGCCATTCACTTCAAGGATACCATCCATCCATCTCACCCTTGGTCGGCCTCTCTTACTTTTCCCTTCCATTTTCCCCAGCATCATGATCTTTTCCAAGCTTTCCTGTCTCCTCACGATGTGGCCAAAATACTTCATCTTTGCTTCTAATATCTTTCCCTCCAGTGAGCAGCCGGGCATGGTCCAGCTCTCGCATCCATATGTTACTATGGGGAATACCATTGCTTTGACTATGCGGGCCTTCGTTGCCAGTGTGATATCTCTGCTTTTCACTATTTTATCGAAGTTGGCCATTGCTCTCCTCCCAAGAAGTAAATGTCTTCTCATTTCCTGGCTGCAGTCTGCATCTGCAGTGTTCTTCGTGCCTAGAAATATAAAGTCTGTCACTGCCTCCATGTTTTCTTCCTTTATTTGCCAGTTGTCAATTGGTCTTGTTGCCGTAATCTTGGCTTTCTTGATGTTTAACTGCAGCCCAGCTTTTGCACTTTCTTCTTTCACCTTGGCTCCTCAGCTCCTCCTCACTTTCAGCCATCAGAGTGGTATCATCTGTATATCTAAGGTTGTTAATGTTTCTTCCAGCAATTTTAACTCCAGCCTTGGATTCGTCAAGCCCCGCACATCACATGATGTGTTCTGCGTACAAGTTGAATAGGTAGGGTGAAAGTATACAGCCCTGCCATATACCTTTCCCAATCTTGAACCAATCTGTTGTTCCGTGGTCTGTTCTGACTGTGGCTACTTGGTCTTTATACAGATTTCTCAGGAGACAGACAAGGTGACTTGGTATCCCCATACCACCAAGAACATGCCACAGTTTATTATGATCCACACAGTCGAAGGCTTCAGAATAGTCAATAAAGAAGAAATAGATGTTTTTCTGAATCTCCCTGGCTTCCTCCATTATCCATATCACAATGTTTATGGCCAACATCTACTCTCCGAACCTTTAAGAAGGGTTGTCTACAGTGTGGAGGGAAGGTAATTCCATTTTATTAAATTGCCCTTAGATATCACCAAGCTTTCCATTTGATGGCAAATAAATTGAATGGATTACAGCAGTACAGTAGAACCATCAGCTTCTGTATGTTGCTTTTGTTGGTATTTGCATGTGTTTTAGCCCCTGGTTTCTTTTCCCGACTGCAGTGTTCTTCCAAATGAGGAATGATTGCCATTGTCATGCCACAGCTAGGTGTCAGTTACTCTCTTTTTGAGCCTCATCACTGAAGAACTGTTCACCTTGCTATTATGCCAAAAGCCTCAGGGAAACAGCATGCTATCTTGCAGGAGATGTGTGATTCTCAACAGAAAAGGCCTTTTCCTGTCAATCTATCTTGATATATTTCTAAAATGAAAATAAAATCAATACGACACATGAGCCTGCTGGGTATATGCACCAGTCACTTTCCCCCTTTTCTTAAGTCTGTGTTGACAAAACTTGTAGTGTTTTCTTCTGAATATCATGATTGTGACTTAATTTGATCTTTTAAAAATTATGGTAGAACAAATGACTGAACATAGCTCACCTGTAGTGCTGTTGTGACTTTATCAGAAATGTGTCTTCCTTTTTATGCAACAGGCACTCCAGGCGTCAGATCCAATCCAGTTGTACAAAACTTCCCTCCCATCTTTAAGTCTTGCACATATCTACCACGTGTAAAAACATGATAACCATCATCAAAAAAGAGCAGAAAAAGCAAATGGAACTTTTGAAAGTTGTGTGTGTTTTTAATTAATCTTCAGCTATCCTGCTGCTTCTTACAAGTAGATGGACAAAGATGCATCTTGTATAGTGTGTGTATTAAGGGGCTTTTTTCCTGTTATTCTCCCCATCTGTCACCTCTTAGCTCTCCTTCTCTTTCTTCCTATTGCCCTTCTTAGAACTCATCTCCACTGGTTGGTTGTTGTGAGACCAGTCTGGAGCAGAAATATAATGGATTGGTTGCGGAAGCCTAGAGGCAGCCACATATATCTCTGACCCACAGCATGGTCCAGCCAGGCCAAGACTGCTCCAGCAGAACTGCCATTTCCCCATCCATGTCACCATGTCACTGTCAAACAGCTGCAGAACTATAGAAGAACTCCTGTCCATCACATGACCATGGAGTAGGAGGGGGGCATGGAAATGATAACATGGGCGCGATCTGTCCCCTTTTCTTCAAACTGATGAGCACAATGAAAACGGGATGGCAGAGTAGGCACGTATGGACACTGGACCAATCCACATTGGGCATGTTTACGTTGTCCAAACAATGCCCAAACTGTGGAGTATTGTCCAAACTCTGGAGTATTCCTTGTATTTTCTTAGTGTGGGGCTAAACTGGTTTAACCAGGTTTACTCCCTGATAAGGACCAGAAATTCCTGGACATCATATAGACAGCCTAGAGGGATTTATGATCAGTGTCAGCTATTCAGCTGGTATAGAAAAACCTTTCATATTGCAGCTGGATAGAGTTACTACATTGCTATCTGATGAACTGAAACATGTTTAAAACAACGAATAGCAGCCCATACATTAGGAAGCCTCACTGTATTTCTGGCTAGAGTATGATACTCTCTATGAACATGTATAGAACATTTTAATTTGGAAAAAAATTTTGGAAATAGAGTTTAGTCCTAGATTGAGGAAAACATAGAGCTTTAGATGTGGTTGGATGATAATTCCTATCAGCCTACTCTAGAGAATAGATGTGTGCAATTCGAGAAAACCCCATACCATTTTTGGTGTCCAATTTTCAGTTGCCCCATTACATTTTTTCATGAACTGCCCAAATTCTGGGTGGGGGGGGGCACACACATCTTTTATCAATTTGTCAGCTGGAAGTTCCATTTTCATTCTGGGAAGATCTGGCCATTTGTATGATGAGTCTGTGGAGACTCAAGGGAGTCAGGCTAAACCCTCCCATCACTAAACCACCCCAATATTTAAACAAACACCCCCAAAACTGCCCTTTCATAGCTCCCCCAAACACATGCCCACCCTCATTTCTCTAGTGAAATATTTTTTTAAAGGAGTGAAAGATATTAAACTAAGAAAATTTAATAAAATTGCCAAATGAAAAGATTGGAATTTAGTCCAAAAGTGATCCTAAGCAGTGACGGCACTGAGATTGAACACGGAGTTAGTTAGTATACGATCAATCTATCTCATAAGCCAGGATGCATAGGAAAATGGAAGAGTTTGCCCTCGTATATATATAGACCAGCTTGGCGAAAAGACATGTGATCTCCTTTCTTGCTCTGATTGGCTCAGGCAAGGCTACGGGGGACTCTCACCCCCCTGCGCACATGGCTGCTGCCACAGGACTCCTGAAAGCAACAGAAAACAGCAAGATATTGGCAGCTACGTGGTCCATTTTGGTCGAGTCAATCCCAGCCCTGCCGCCCATGCAGTTTCTGGGGATTCGATTTCTGAAACTGCTGGATTTTCTAGATCTGGTTTTGAGAAACGGCACCAAGCACTATTTTAAATCCCACTACAATTGAATAATCTTTTGTTCTCTATCCTTATTTTAGTCAACTAAAATAAAAAACATGCTTATGGCTTCTAGGGCTGGATTCGTGATTACAGTGCCTGAGTTTGGAACTTTTTAAAATTCACAATGTTCAATTTCTATGTTTCTTAGTAAAGAGATATTATAGTCATTTCATAAATACCAAGTATGCTTCTTTCTTGTCAGATTTTGTAAAAACTACTAAAAGACTTCAAATTTCAAAATAGTAGGAACACCTACATTCCAGTTATTAGAACAGGTAATGCCTACATCTAACAAAAATTTAAAATTGATTTTGGCTATTTTATTACTTCTTCTTTTCAGGTTTTTTTGTAAAAAGAAAGAACACCATTGTCTATTGAGGTCTTTTGAGCTTTGCCTGCACAACCAAGACCTATAGCTGTGTAATAGAGAGGAAAAGAAGCCCATGTATTTTTATCCTTTACAATTTTATCTTGTAAATCACCTAGAGCATCGTGGATGGAGGGCGATTAATAAGTAATTAAATGATGATGATGATGATGATGATGATTATTATTATCTATCCCAGTTTTTTTCCAGCATTGGAATGCCTCAAAATATCTTGTCTAATTAAGCAGAAAAGAATCTGCTCACTATTTGCAGCTACAGTAGAGTCTCACTTATCCAACACTCATTTATCCAACGTTCTGGATTATCCAACGCATTTTTGGAGTCAATGTTTTCAATATATCGTGATATTTTGGTGCTAAATTCGTAAATACAGTAATTACTACATAACATTACTGCGTATTGAACTACTTTTTCTGCCAAATTTGTTGTCTAACATGATGTTTTGGTGCTTCATTTGTAAAATCATAACCTAATTTGATGTTTAATAGGCTTTTTCTTAATGCCTCCTTATTATCCAACATATTCGCTTATCCAACATTCTGCTGGCCCGTTTATGTTGGATAAGTGAGACTCTACTGTATTTCCACTCAGCACAGTAAGATGAGCATAGTGAGGAGCCCATGTGCCCAAGAATGTTGGAGTTATGGGTTGCATGCACATCTTTGCTCCTCTACATAGTTTTGAAGCTTACGTATGCAGGTAAAGACATTAGACAAGGATAGCACAGAGTGAAAGTATTCATTTAAATGTATGGAAGACCAAGGATATAAAATAAATATATTAAATAAGCAAATGTAACTAGGAAGGTTTTAATTGGAGAAATGTGTCCTGATTCATACCATTAAGATGTGACAATTGCTATTCCTTAGTAATCATTTTCAACTTTAAATTATTTACATTAATTTAACATTAATTATAAATATAAAATTCCATGCTATAAAACTTCTAAAATAAAATCATGCTTCTGTTTATCCTGAAACTAAAGCTGCATTTTTCTTATTTCTCTTCAAGTATTTTTCAGATACAAGTGGTTTTATTGATGAATTTATATTGTTGATAAAACTGACATTTTACTCCCTTAGTTCTGGACTAAGGTATTTTTTGCAAATATCTAGTATATAAAAACTACAATTCATTGCTGTTATATAATGTTGTTCACATATGTTCTTATGAACATTTATTTTCTCCCTTGTGAGTTTTTCCTGTCTATCATTTTCAGTTCTCTGGGGGAGTTTTTCCTGTAGAAAACTCTCCAGAGAACTGAAAATGATAGGCAACATTGGAAGTTGCCTATCATATTCAGTGCAAGAAATTAAAAAAAACAAACAAACTACCAGTCATGTTTGTTTAATTTTAGCTTTAAAATGTTAGAGCCCAGAGTTTTAGCTTAGTTCTGAAGAACTGAAGTTCAGTTTAACATGAGCTTCAAAACGTTATACTTTCCCACCTATAAATATTTATTTTCTATTTAGATCGCTTTGTATACTTTTCATACTGTTATTATATAATTTAATGCCAACTCTTTATAGTTACCCAATCCTATGGAATAGTGTAAAATTCGCAAGATCACCTGTGTGTTTCTAGTTAAAGGTCACTACACCATGCTTCTCATATATCTGCTATAATAATAATAATAATAATAATAATAATAATAATAATAATAATAATAATATAATAAAACTTTAGTTATATACTGCCATCTCTCCTAAGTGGGACTCAGAGTGCATCCAGACAGCCCCTTTAATGTGGGACTTCCCACCACAAAAAGGAGGATGTCCAGATGACGTATTTGGAAAACACGAGTTAATTCACCACAAACCAGGAAAGCCCTGGTTTGTGGCAAATTAATTTGTTAGTGGGTTTATTCTGTGCCTTCCAGGAAGGGGCGGGATAAACCCTCTACTTCTGCTGTCTGGACTGCAATCCAAACTAACCAAGAGATGCAACAAAAGCAAAACTTTCCCATCACATCCACTAGCTGTGGCATGTTCCACTTTTTCACACAAAAACTAGTCAACTACACCTGCTCCAATGCAAACAGATGACTCTGATGGAGCAGAGGATCCAACAGCTCGAGCACCGTATTAAGACCCCTAAGGACATTCAGAAACTCGAGCTCTTCTTGGACACTGCACAACACACTGTTCTAGATACACAACCCGCATCACACCAACAGCATGATGAGGAACTTCATGGGGAGAATCTATTCAAATGTCCACAACCCTCAGGCTTGGAAGGAGGTCACCCGTAGAAAGAGACACAGGATCAGGGAGCCTCTGCAGAATACTTCTGCTCAGCTTGACTTACACAACAGATTCTAAATTCTTACACCACTAACATCTGATGGAAACACATCTTGTGGAGGACCACAGTTACTTAGATACTACCCTTGATCAATGCACAGCGGATAGCCCTGACAGGGGCGATGCATCACCACATTCACACTCATGAATACCCTTGGGAGAGTGATGGGCTCTTGGACGCATCTCAATGGATTGTCATTGATGAATGCACTGGGGATGTCGAGGAGGAGGACAACACTTTACACCTACACGATTCACTTCAACTGGAACACTCTTCAGGGGACCTACACACTGTCTTGCACAAAAGGGACCCTGTCAATCCCAAAGGAAACAGGTCTTGGTAGTAGGTGACTCCCTCCTTAGAGGAACGGAAGCCATCATTTCCAGACTGGATGGGATGGCTCGAGAAATATGCTGCCTCCCTTCTGGCAAACAAACTAGTAAAATGTGGGCTAGACAAAACTACGATTAGGTGGATTTGTAATTGGCTAAGCGAACGAACCCAAAGGTTGCTTTTGGAAAGAAGTGATGAGTGGAGTGCCGCAGGGTTCCGTCCTGGGCCCGGTTCTGTTCAACATCTTTATTAACGATTTAGATGAAGGGTTAGAAGGCACGATCATCAAGTTTGCAGATGACAACAGACTGGGAGGGATAGCTAACACTCCAGAAGACAGGAGCAGAATTCAAAACGATCTTAACAGACTAGAGAGATGGGCCGAAACTAACAAAATGAAGTTCAACAGGGACAAATGCAAGATACTTCACTGATTGTTTTATTACTTGGTTTTATATTGTTGATGTCTGGGCTTGGCCCCATGTAAACCGCCCTGAGTCCCTCCAGACCTTTGATAATTTTAGTTGTTCAGAGAGTGATGACTGTGACTCCTATAATTCCTCAACATTGGATATGCTGGCTAGGACTGCTGGCACTTGCAGTCCATCAGCATCTGGAGGGCTGCACGATTCCTGACTGTGTATCAAGTAAAAGAAAGATAAAAAGAATCTGCATTATTATCAGTCCTTTTAGAATTCTACCACTATCAAATAAGACACTCAGAGAAAACAGTTAAATGTCGAGTCCAGAGGGAGAAATGAGTGGTACTAAATTCATCCTGTAAGATACTCCCACTGCCACCTACAGAACTGTTTCCTAGAGACAGATTATATTAAGCTTTGTAGTAGCAGTAGTTATTTGACCATAAGCTACAATATTCTAAAATTAAAATATAACAAAACTCTTAAGAATGCTAAGCTTTGTAGTTAAGAGAATGGAATTTGGGACAAAACAAATTATACTGAAAATCTACTCTAGGAACCTATTTTAAAGCACATGAATTCAAATGCCAATAGTGCTAGCATAATTTCAAATAGAAGAAAGCCAATTATTATTATTTCTTTTCTAAAGTTAAAAACAGCGCACCAAGTTATCTGATATGGGATTGGGGGCAGTTATATCGAAAATGTACACATGATAAAAAGGTTAACTTAAAATCTGTGATCAGGTGAAAAATGCACTGCTATGGAATACTGTATATCCCTACACTAAAAAAAACAAACAAAACCCTATGAGAGTTCGTTGCAATATGCTGGTGTAGACTGCTCCAGTGCTTAACCTCATTTTATAATCTCGAAACAGCTGATGAGGGATGTAAACAGATGGAGTCAAATGGAAGCATGAGAGGAAATCAATTCCCATAAGCACTCTCTCCAATCATTCCTTTGTTCTCATATTTCTGAAATTAAACAGAACTGGAGTTTACACAGTGGGCACCAGCATGGCAGGCAAGTGACCCCAAAGGTAAATGGGGTTCTAGAGGGCAAACTTAAAGACACCAGGAGGGTGAAGAGACAACGACAGGAAATCTACTTTTGTGCACTTTTTACATCCACATCAAGGTTTATGAGGTGCAGTGCATATCGAAGAGTCAATAAGAAAAAAATTAACAGAAATCTTCTGGTGTATGTCCCGTATCTTTTGCAGTTCCCTTCAGTCAGCATTATCCAAACCTTTCTGGATGCCATGAAACAATTTCCCAGGACTAATGGATCTGTGTGAGGACTCTCCTTAAGGTACTGGGGTTTTTAATCCCACTTTCTTACTCCAGATTAAGTGCCTGTCTGTAAGGCCCCTCAGTCCTAATGTCACAGGAATCAATATATTATTTGTGCCCATTGGCTACAAGTGCTTCGTTCTGTCCAGGAAACCCACCAAGATCCAGCAGCTGATGATTAATGGATTGGCTTATTTGCTTTAACTGCAATCGGTTTAAAGCAAGTGTATCATGCCCTTAAAATCAATCTGCCTCTGGAGTCCCTTACAGCAGTTTTCTGAGACTGAAATGGTTTGTTAGAGGTTATGCCAAGCAGGTGTGTCCATAGAGAGATTACTCTGTTCTTTGAGTCAGACAAGACAACTGCTGTCATGTCAAAGAAAGGCGGAATGGCAAACAAACTCTCATGGGGAAACTTTGCAAACACAAGCATATGATTCAACAGAAAGAATGGATGATGATATTATAGTGGAATAACTACACGTAATGAGTTTAGAAGTTAGCATGTAGAAAAAATGCAGTCTAAATGTCTGGAAATACAGCAAATGAAAGAACCATTCTGGTTCAGATTGGTTGTAATATTCTGTTCCTATAGTAGTCAGTCATGTGCCTAGAGCAATAGTTCTCAATCTGTGGGTCCCCAGGTGTTTTGGCCTAAAACTCCAAGAATCCCAGGCAGTTTACCAGCTGTTAAGATTTGTGGGAGTTGAAGGCCAAAATATCTGGGGTCTCACAGGTTGGGAATCACTGGCCTAGAGGAATCTCAAGAGCAGGGCAAGAATATAATAGAACAATTTCACTTGTTATGTTTATTTATTCATATAATCATAGAATCATAGAATAGTAGAGTTGGTCTAGGACCAAGCGGAAAGCTTGGAGAAGAATTGGGGGGACAGGGAGAGGGATGGCCTGGTTGAAACTATTTACGGTATGTGCTTTTGAGTAGTGGCCAGATTTGTACTCTGATTCAGCTGGTTATTTGTAATTCTTCACCAGGTTATAAAACTGACTGAAAGATGAGCAAGTGCGTCTTATCCTTCCCAAATAGTCCATGACCAGCTTGTACTAGATGTTTCTTTGTAATTCAAGGAATTCAACAAAAAGTTACAAAATCTAAAACTAGCAGTCAAATTAAATCAGATAATTGAAATGTTTTAATAGTGAATCTAGACAGGATTACAGAAGCCAAGTCTCCCACTGAGAGTGATAAAAGATGTATTGTATGCAAGCCTCTGCTTGTCAATTTGGATTGATCCACACTGAGTCCAATGACATTTGCTTCCTCTGGAAAGAAAGAGTCTGCTTGAAATCAGTGTGGCTGGGCTGACCTCTGGGTAAATGCGTGTACAAATCCATTTTATCACTGCATAACATTTGCATTGATAGATATTTGGTGGAACAAAGCCTGCATCCTATGGAAAACTATGGATATACAGTTATTTGGTCTCTGAAGAAAAAGGAAGGGAGTTCTCAAAATTGAAACAGCAAGAATGGTTACTGTGAGGATGATTTTCTAAAAGATGAAATCCTGTTTTGTACAAAATGTTGTGATTCATTTCTGTTGTGGGGAAGTGGGATAAAAATGTAATCTATTTCTTCATGACCATTAGCAACACAAGCCTATTTGTGTCTGTTCAGAAGTGAGTTCTGCTGACTCCAATAGGTCTTACTTCTAAGTAAGGGAATTGCAGGCTAAGAGAAAGGTTCTTTAGGAATAGAAGAACCAGGTGGCATCAGACAAAAATCCCACCTAGTCCACCATTCTGTCCATATAGTGGCCATGAATTTATCTATGCAATTTATTTTAAAGCCATTCTGTTGGCAGCATACCTAGTCCACAGCTTAACTGTTAACTATGAGAGAACTCCTATATATCTATCTCTAATTTCAGTTTTCTTATTATTGTTGCCTTATGCTATCTACGTTGTTATATAATGTAGTTTCAAACTACCTTATATAGTCAGTGTAGACTCATATAATGCAGTTCAATGCAGTTTGAAACTGCATTATATGGCAATGTAGATGGGACCTTTGGTGTGGGATGAATTTTAGGCATTATGGAAAGAAGAAACAGTCAGAAGAATTTTTCTAACTCTATATGCTTCACAAGTTTACCAAATTCATTTGCAAAGGCCTGTGTGATGAATAAATGGATAATTTTTTACTGTTGCATAGCAGTTAATGAGACAACAAACTTTTCAGTCTAGCTAATAAATTATATATGATTTCACAGAGAAATTTTCTTTTCTTTCATTTGAAAATGTATGTTGATGGATGCGAAAGAAGCAGACACACACAATTGTTTTGTTATGTTTGGCAAAGAAACCTACTTTACCAGTTACTTACTCCAAATCCTATGCCTAGGATTGAACAAGGGAAACCAACTAAGCATGTTTTGTAGTTTGCAGTAATCTCACTGCAAATAGACATAGGTTCCAATAGGTCACGAGGAAGCGCCAGCAGCATTCTTCGCTTTAAGTAAGCAATATCAGTTACATGCATTCATGAGAACATTGGTAATGCATCCAGTGTGGAGTTCGAAAGAAGACACATTTCAAAATGTCAGATGAGAATCTCATGTCTCCATTGGTAAGTTGTATGAGCAGTTGCTATTTAATATTCACTTCTCTTTTGTGAATTTTCATTAAAAATAGTTTTAGGGTGAGTCAAAATGGCATAAATGTCATTTGCCATTTTCTTCTGTCTACTTTATGGATTATCTGTACAGGTTTGCCGGAATTCTGAATTCACTTATTTTAATGTTAGGAAGGCATTCCCACAAAAAAGAACTTTCTTTTTCTATCATTAGGGGAAAATGATGTAGGTGGACAGACTCTAGGAAAAAGATCTGGAGATGAAATGTAATGTTGTTAATCCAAGTTGATATTAAATATGCTGCCCAATGGGGAAATGTCCAGAATTTGATGTGGTTAATTGGAATGTTTTTGTATTAATTAACACTTATCGACATATTATTTACCTCCATGTGATTGTTTATATGTCTCTGAAGCAATTGTTACTCTTTTCCTTCTGTTCTGTAGGTGCCATTTTAGTACTTTTGCACTTTTCCGTTGATTGTACAGCCACATTATACATTCTGTTATCTTTATCAGCTTTTCTAAATTCCCATCAATGCTTAGATCTGTCTAATGAGATAAACCACTGAAGCAACTGTCTCAGATACTGCTAGTCTGGAACAAGAATTAAATATTGATTTCATCCAACACTTATTCAAATATACTCCCACTGATATGCTATTACTGAACCTCTCATTTATTACAGTACTTAACTCCTTATTCTCATCAGTTAGTTGCCAGTCTACATCAGGGGTTCTTAAATATGAAGTTCCATGAGTTTCAGGGGCTAATGAATAAGGTACAAAAAGGGAGAGGAAAAGAAAGGGGAAGAGGAGATTCTCCCATTTATTTACTTCCTCTTACTGTGACCTTTTTTTTAAAAAAAGTCCAATTTTCCAGTGAGGGCATCCATAGTTTTTATCGGGAGGGATTCATGGTCTGTTAGGAACCATGGTTCTATATTCAAATTCAGTGAAGGATAAAGAAAAAGAAATACTTTAAGATGTTGAATGAAATGGAATAATTCTAACCCAAGGAATCCCTTTTTAAAAAACCTGTGTGTTCATTTTATCCCCCTCCTTTCTTCAGAAGGAAAAAAAAAACCAAGGGAAATGGTACCAGGAATTACTGACTGGTCCCAGTGAATAAAATGAGATGTGCAACCCTCTAATTACTGTCAGGAAACCAAATAAAAGTCCCAGATTAATTGTTTTGTATCCCCATGATTATTAAACGTATGCTGCATCCATTCTATTCATACCTTTCTGAATTTTAAAGAATGAAAGGGAGTACATACAGACATTACATATGAAAGCATTTTGTTTCATATTGCTTTAATTTGTAACTGTATTCTGCATCACATAAAAAGAAGGAAGATAAAGACGACAGGTTTCATAAGAAATGTGTTAGTTTCAGAATAAAAAGGAAGAAATAAGTCTTGTGGCATCTTTACATCTAAAAGTTTTGTTTCAGTTTAGATTTTCATGGATTACAATTCATTTTTTCAGATGTTTTAGTTGGAAGAGGAGTGGTGGGAGAGGGAAGGAAGGAAAGAGATGTTACATTTTTGATCTTCTTGCCAGAAGATCTGCCCTTTTCCAGTGTCTAAATTGGTGCCTACCAAATATCTGTAAAAAGACAGAAACAGATGTTTTACTAGCTCCCTGTCTAATAATCTCTTTAGCACCTCATTAACTGAGGACTACTATCAAGTTTTGGGGCGCTGAGATTTTCCTGCTCCAGTAACTGCAGGTTCAGCGACCACAACCATAGTAGCAGTGGTCATTTTTATTCTGAATTGTAATACTCTTTATAAGGGGACTGGAAGAATTCATAAGGACCTAAATACTCAAATGGTACCAGATTATGTCTAATCTTGGAAACAAAGCAAGGTCAGCTCTGGTTAGTACTTGAATGTGAGACTGCCAATGAATATCAGGTGCCGTAGGCTATATTTCAGAAAAAGGAACTGGCTAAACCTCCTCTGAGGTTTCCCTGTGTAAGAAATCTCTATGAAATTCATGGGGTTGCTATAAGTACACATAAGAGCTCATGAAAGAAAAATGGGAAATGTTTCCTTTGTACTTCCGTCTGTTAACTCATACGTTGAAGAAAGTATGGAGTAAGAAGGAGTGATAGATTGGTTCACCTTTCAAGGACTCAATTTTAAATGACCTGTTCAAATCTAAGGTTATATTAAGGGGGGTGTGTGTTTCACACTGTACAATTATAGTATTGTATTCCATTTTAACTGCATGACTCCTTCGCGTGAAGTTGTGGGATTTGCAGTTTAAAGAGGGGCATTTAGAGTTCTGAACCTGAGAGCTCTAGTGCCTCCTTAAACTTCGAGACCCAGGATTCAGTAGGATTCAGCTATGGTAGTTTAAATGGAACCATAGTGTTACAACTGTGCAGTATGAAAGGGACCAAGGAAACACAGGTATAAAAAACTTAAGAAAACTCCAAACATATTGTGATTATCCCTGTATTAGACCATCCCAAAGATACATACTGTAGATATTGCTGCTGGCTTTGAAAATCAATGTTTTTAATAGACAAAGAAGTTTTAAAGACATACAAGGGAGAAGAAGGGAGAAGTGACATTTGTGGGGCCCCTTCTACACTGCCATATAATCCAGTATTTGATCCCAGATTATCTTCTTCCTCCTGGACCTCTCAGCAGCTTTTGATATAATCAATCATGGTATCCTTCTGGGTCATCTCTCTGGGATGGGCTTAGGGACACTGTTCTACAGTGGCTCTTGTCCTTCCTGGAGGGTCAGACCCAGAAGGTGGAGCTGGGGGACTCCTTTTTGACTCCCTGGCCGGTAGCCTGTGGGGTCCCTCAGGGTCCAATTCTGTCCCCCATGCTGTTTAACATTTACATGAAACCGCTGAGAGAGATCATCTGGAATTTTGCAGTTCAGTGTCAAATTTATGCAAATTTACTCTATTACTCCTTTCCACCGAATGCCAAAGATGCTGTCCTGCCCTTAAACCTGCGCCTGTCACAAGTGATGGACTGGATGAGGCTAATAAGTTGAAATTTAATCCAGATAAGTCAGATGTACTCCTGGTCAGTAAGAAAGTGGATCAGGGAGTAGGATTACAGACTGTATTGGCTGGGGGTCACACAGTTTGTAGTCTGAGGGTGCTCCTGGACTCATCACTGACCTTGGAACCCCAGGTGTTGGCAGTGGCCAGGAGCGTCTTCGCACAATTAAACTTGTGCGCCAGCTGTGCCCATACCTTGAGATGCCAGACTTGGCCATGGTAGTCCACACCTTAGTCACATCCCGTTCGGACTACTGCAACACTCTGTACACGGGACTGCCTTAGTTTGGAAGCTTCAACTGGTTCAGAGATCAGCAGCAAGGTTACTAACTGGAGCCCCTTATAGGGAGAGTCCACTCCCATGTTGCAGCAGCTCCATTGGCTGACAGTCTGTTTCCAGGCTAAATACAAAATGCTGGCTATTACCTTTAAAGCCCTAAATGGCTCAGGTCCAGTCATTTGACTATTCATATCTCCTCCTATAAACCAACCTTGGCAATGCAGACAGCAGAGGAGGCCCTGCTCTCAGTCCCATCCCCATCTTAAGCACAGGTGGTGGGAACAAAAGAGAGAGGGCCTTCTCCCTCCCACCTCTGGAACTCCCTCCCTAAAGAAATAAAGCTAGCCCCCTCCCTTCTCTCCTTCAAAAACAAAAGAAAACTTACTTTTGCTCATTAGCATACGGAGAGGAGGAGGATTAGATGATGCGATACCGCTTCTAGACTTCTGACTGAAAACTATTATTGTATTCGGGCATGGTCAGATCATGTTAGCCCAGTTAGCATCTCTGGCCACATAATCACATACAGTAGAGTCTCACTTATCCAACACTCGCTTATCCAACGTTCTGGATTATCCAACGCACTTTTGTAGTCAATGTTTTCAATGCATTGTGATATTTTGGTGCTAAATTCGTAAATACAGTAATTACTACATAGCATTACTGCGTATTGAACTACTTTTTCTGTCAAATTTGTTGTATAACATGATGTTTTGGTGCTTAATTTGTAAAATCATAATCTATTTTGATGTTTAATAGGCTTTTTCTTAGTCTCTCCCTATTATCCAACATATTCACTTATCCAACGTTCTGCCGGCCCGTTTATGTTGGATAAGTGAGACTCTACTGTATCTTAGTGAACCTTTGTTGGCCTCTGTAAATTAACGTGGATGTTTTATGTTTAGGTTTAATGTTAGATATAATTTTGATAGATTATGTTTTATTTAATCTATAGATGTCATGTTATAAATTGTTTTCATATGTGGGGTTATTTTTGGGCTATTATGGTTATAGTTGTGGTTTTACTGAGGTATTGAATGTTTGGCTTTTTTGTTTGTTGGAATCCGCCCTCTGTCCCCTAGGGTGGAATATAAATAAAGTTGTTGTTGTTGTTGTTATTTAACCTGGGATCAGTTACTGAATTATATGGCAGTGTAGATCCAGCTTAAGACACTATATATGTTTTATACATGGGAAGTATTAATATGGGTTGAGTAGGCACTACCTCCCTTGGTCTTGTTGCTGCCAAGAACAAGAAAGCAAATAAAAAGAGAGCAATGAAATTTGGTTCCATTTGGGAATGCAGACATCCTTGAGCCCCCTTCCCTCCTCTGCTATGCAATAATAATACTAATATATTTATTTATTTAATTCATTTATACCCCACCTTTCCCACCCTGCAAAGGACTCAAGGCAGCTTGCAAACTCTGGCAAAAATTCAATGCCACATATAAACATAACAATAAAAATTTACCCCATCAATTATAAAACAGTTAAAACACATGAGAAAATAAAATACATAACAGCAACAAACAGCAGCAGCAGCAACAGCAACAACAATAAAGCTTTATTTATATCCTGCCCCCTCTCTAAAGGAATTAGAGATTATTTTAAAGGAATATACACTGGCCCCTCAGTATCCACTGGGAGTTGGTTCCAGGATTTGAGCATCCATGGATATCAAAATCCATGGGTGCTCAAGTCCCATTAAATTGGCATCCCTTATGGCAAAAACAAGGTTTATTTTTGGAAGGAATATTTTCAAGCCACAAATTGTTGAATTTAAGATACATAATTTGTGGATACAGAGGGCTGACTGTATCTTGTTTTATTACTAGACGTGCCAAATAGTTAGTTTGCCTAGCACTACCAATGTGCAAAAGAATTGTGAACACCATGTCAACCAGTGCCTGCCCATGTGAGTTAAAACCAGCCATACATGGTACTGATAATGATAAGCAATACTTCGCTGGAGGACATTTTTTGCCCCCTCTCATAATAGTAGAATCTGGGGGTCAGCAGATAGGAGCTTTGGGACCAATATAAAGAAGTACTTCACAGAGCACATAGTTAACCTTTGAAATTTGCTATAAAATGTAGTGATAAATGCCAACATATACAGTTTCTAAAAATGATTGTATAAATTCAAAGAAAAGAAGGCTATGAACTTCTACTGGTCCACAAAAAGTTCACTCCCAATGCATGCGGCAATGCACATCCAGCCAGAAATAGCTTATTAAAAAAATCTCACCAGAAATTCTGGTTCAAGCCATAAAATCTGCCGCAGCTGATTAGTTCCTGTCCCATACAAAGTAGTAGCTTGAGAACAAAATGCAAAGCACTTATGAGGACAAGGCTAACTCTGAAGCATTTGGGGGAAGCAACCACATGCACAGCTCAGCTGGAAGGTAAACAAACACCTCTCCCCTGAGAGGAAACCACAGTGTTCCCATGGGATTACTCACTTTTGTTTTCTTGCTTCGTTCTGTTTTGTCTAGCTCTAATTGTTATTGGCCAGGCTGCTTTTTATCAGACCATTCTGCTGGTCAAGGAAAAATATATCCTGGATCAGATTAATCCGCAATCAGCGGATCTTTGTGGCCACCATCCCAGCTCCCAGCCAGGTCGTGGAATACCTGTGTAAACACTCTGCAGGGAACCAGGTCCCTTTAATCCACACCCCGGATTAAATGACTGTGCAGAAGCACCCAGAGAGGAAAGCACTGTTACCTTCATATCCTGTTTCTGGGCTTCCTGGAGGTGTTTGGTTAGAATTCTGAAAGATTAAATTGACATGTGGTTTGATCCAGTGTGACTCTTCTTATGTTCAGCTTGATAGTATGTAAAACCTTATTTAAAGGACAAAGAAGGACGAAGTAATGTGATCAGGATTTCATTTATGAAGAGATCATTGACCATGGTTAGACTAACAAGATTAAGCTCTTTTATGGAAAATGACAGGTATATCTGTATGAGACATCCTTCACTGAACATCTTCCAGCTGGATTTCTATTTTCCCTTACATCTTATAACCAGTTCAGCTATTTTTACAGCATTTCTGCACCTCTCGGAGACAGATAAATGTTATTTATTGGTATGGTATACTAGGTTGCAGCTACTAAAATGTCTGTTCCTAAGATAATGTGGAATAATTTCAAACATGATAGACCTGTAGCTAATGAAGACATTGATATAGAGCACAAGGAAACCCATACCTCAACCCCAAAGGAGACTTGCAGCAAAAATAATAATTAAAAACTGCTTATGCAGAGAAATTTGCAGCTGTGCAGACACTCTGTACTTTGCCAAAGAATTACCTGCTTAAAACATCAGCTATGACAGCAATGGCAGTGATACAGACTCTTGTGTTAGTGAGATCCTAGACTCTGTATCTGACAACAATGACAATATTGACATTTGAATCATTCCCCCAGGTGACTGCAATGCTATTGGCACCATTTTTATTTGAAACATTCATTTAGTGAATAAACAAGGAAATACCAAATAATCTGTTAAATTGATTGTCTGTCCAAGAACATAGACTTTGTCTTTCTGTTTTCTTTGCTTTTGAAGACACCAGTAAGTAGACCAACAGTCATAAGGAGGTCTGATGTTTTAAATTAACTTTTTGAAAGAAAAGGTTTTACATGTAACATAATGTAATATAATTTTATTTTCTATATACTGTATATGATGCCATGGTATTGTATATTAAAAATAAAAATAAAGGAGTATTAAATATTGTAATCCCTTTGTGACATTTGGCCCATCCTGTATTTCCCATAGGATTCCTAAGATTTCCTTAGCAGTTTCATTGTCTACTATTTGCCTCAGCAAATTATTTTAAACATAGAATCTCATTATTTGCTTGTTTTTTTAAACAAAAGATGCTTTGTAGTTGTTAGCTACCATGAACTCAACTTTGACTTATTAATAATATAAGAATGAGATGCCCCAAAGTCACTAAGGAGTAGCTCAAAGAACTGAGTATGTTTTACCTGCAGAAGAGAAGGTTGAGAGGAGACATGACTGCCATATTTAAATATTTGAAAGGCTGTCATAAAGAAGAAGGAGCAGTCTTATTTTCTGCTGCCCTGGAGACTAGAACTTGGAGCAATGGGTTCAAATTACAGGAAAGGAAACTCAACCTGAACATTAGGAAGAACTTCCTGACCTGTCTTCTGTTAGTAGCATGGAGTCATTTGCATATCTTCAGTTGTGGATGTTCATTCCTCCAATGTACAATCTCCTCCTTCAGAGTTTAATCCAGTTTTGTGTATGATAAGTTCACTATACAAGTTAAACAGGATAATTAAATGCAGCCTTACCTGATCCCCTTGCCATCAGTTAGAAAACATTCAATGTCTATGTATTCTGTCCTGATGTTAGCCTCTTGTCCTGAGTGTAGATTACACATCATAACAAAAATTCTGTGACATACCTATTTTTTTAAGAGTGATACATACTATTTTTCATGATCTACACAACTGAAGGCTTTCCTTTAATCTATAAAGTATAGGCTGATTTTCTTCTGGATTTTTTTGGGCATGCTTCATTATCCAACATATGTTTGTAATATAATCTCCATCAGATGGCAGAAATGGCAGCAACATGCGTTGCCTTGCTGCCCTTTCTGCCATGACATGGCAAATGGGGGAGGAAAGTATAGGTAGCTCCCTTGGAGCTATCCAAACAACATTTTCCTCCCCACTTTGGGAGGAATGTGGGCAGGGCCTGCCGAGCATCATGTGATGCCGTATGGCAGGCCCCATGGAGCAAAAAAGTCCCATGTAAAGAGGTCCCTACTCTCCTATCCTTAGTCTCTTTTTTGCCACCAGCTACCTTCTCTGTCTTTGAAGCAGTAGTTGAGGCATTCCTGTTTCTTTGTTTCTCAGATCCTCTCTCTCTCCAGCCTCAGGTCTCTGTTTGCTACTTGTATTGTGCATGAGATGTGAGACAGGAGAGGGATTTAGGATATGAGAGACAAAGGAGCAAGAATGCTGCAGCCTCTGCCTAAAAGACAGAAGTTAGTTTTGGCAGAAAAAAGAGAGAGAGACCAAGCATCTGGGATGTGCTAATCAGAAACAACATTTATGCCATGTACTTTTCCCAAAGACAACTTATTAGGTATATGCAAAGACTGGTATTCCAAAATTTGAAAACATCCAAAATATGAAACAATTTTGGTCCCAAGCATTTCAATTAAGGGATATCCATCCTGTATTACAAATTGGAAATATAGCAAGAAAAATGGTAGAACTTGCACCATGTCAAAAATAGCCTATACCACTCTACTTGGACACATAGCTATCACAATTGTATACTAATTATTTTAGCCAAAGCACAAAACAATAAAAATGGTATGGGGCACATTTTGAGAAGGAATAATACAGTAAAGAACTGTCTAAAGTATTCTGACCATTAGATTTATATTATAGTAAATAGCGGAATGAAAGCCAGTGTGGCAAACCCTCTCTAGACAAATCTTGCCAGAAAAATTTCAAGAAAACTTCTTGCCAAGAAAGCCCCTTAGGGCTGCCATAAATTGGAGATTATTTGAAGACACAGAATAACAACAATATAGCCGAATACAAGAAGGAATTTGAACTAAACCTCTCTACTTTCAGATTTTAAAGGATTATATATCTGACAATAAAACTACAAACTGGCAACAAAACTAGAAATCTTACTGATTTGGGAAACACTGAAACAATGGGATTTAAGTGCTAAATATTGGCTGAATTGGCTGCCTCAACATGGCTAAAGTAAAGTCATTATTCTTTCTGATGGCAACTGCAGTAAGAAAGTTGATTTTCTGTAGTTCACATCGGTTTTACACCTGTCATACTAAGAGCTACACTTTGACTTATGGGGAAGGATCCCTAAACATTTGTGCCATAAATGTAGTGTTTTTCTGTATAAGTAACTGTAACATTATGCTCTTTTAATGTCCTCAAGGGAACTATCAATATCCAAATGGAGGGATATATTATGTGAGCAAAGTGCTTCTTGAGACTTACAAACATGAAGCTCACGTATATGTACAATTGGGAAACAGAACTACAATGGAACTGTAGATAAAGGTAAAGATTTCCCCCTGAAATTAAGTCTAGTTGTGTCTGGGGGTTGGTGCTCATTTCCATTTCTAAGCTGAAGAGCCCGTGTTGTCTGTAGACACCTCCAAGGTCATGTGGCCAGCATGACTGCATGGAGCACTGTTACCTTCTCACTGGAGCGGTACCTATTGATCTATTCACATATGCATGTTTTCGAACTGCTTGTTTGGCAGAAGCTGTGGCTAACAGTGTGAGCTCACCCCGCTCCCTGGATTCAAACCAATTCAATCACTCCCATTAGTACACCGAAGAGCACCCTGAGAGGCCATTATCCTTGTGGTCACTGTAAGTGTTGTCCTCAATCTTGGAAGACTAAGGAGATATATAATCATAGGAACAAAGTGGGCACCACACTAAAACATTTTTCTACTTGTAATAGCAGCAATGTAATCTACCTCTTGACATGTGACTGTGATCTCTGGTATATCGGAAAAACAACCAGATCCTTGAGAATCAGAATCTCTGAACATAAATCCAGAATCAAAAATTTATCTACAGAATCTCTTTTATATTCACACTTCACCCAATACAAACATTCATCTACCTCATTTAAATTTTGTGCTCTGGAATGCATCTCTCAAAAACCTTTCATGGACTTGGAAAAACTATTATCCCAAAGGGAAATGTACTGGATCTTTAAGTTTAAAACCTTTTCCCCTCAGGGACTTAATGAATCACTTAATTTTAGCTGTTTCCTTTAAACCTTCAAGTACTCTTTAAAAACCTTTGAATGAACCTCCAGAATTACTCGCAGTTGAAATCACCACAAGCAGAGTCACTCAGTGAAAGCATTTAGCACTATGTAAGTATAATACTGTTATATATGTTACCTTTACTTCTGTTAATACTGCTGGTAAAATACTTGTTACTCTATGTTTTGTTTTAGATAGAAATTCATTGTTGCTGAGTTTAACAACTCCTGAAGAAGGGGTTTTTCCCTGAAACAGGGTCAAAAATACCCGGGACCCCTGTAGACTTGGGACTTTATTTGGACTTTACTTTTGAAGACTTTTTTGAGAGCGGTGCTCCATCATTATTTTCTTCAATCCAGTATACAGCAACATGACCAACCATCTGTTTGGAAGATATTTTCATTGACTGTATCCCTGAAGCCTATATATATTGGACCCAATACCAGATATGGACTATGAAATTGCACATAACATTTGGTTCAACATATTAAATCAGATTAGTCATGCCACATTTGAAATTTCTATTATCTGCTTTACTTTTCC
Organism: Anolis carolinensis; assembly: GCF_035594765.1. Classification (NCBI taxonomy): domain Eukaryota; kingdom Metazoa; phylum Chordata; class Lepidosauria; order Squamata; family Anolidae; genus Anolis; species Anolis carolinensis. The sequence goes on along the minus strand of NC_085842.1, from coordinate 76,341,392 downwards.
ATCACAAATTTGTTCACCTGCACAATGATAGCTAATTTATTGTTGGCCTACAACTTATTGTTACATTTATGCTGGCCTTTTGTTTTCCTGTTTGTTTTCCTGGTTATCTTATTTATATCCAATTATTTTAATTTTATGTTATTATGTTTCTTTATTTAAAAAAAACAGTCAAGATGTTAAATTGTTTACAAATAAAATGATTAAAAATCCCAAAACTATTTTGTCAGGTGCCACAACTAAAGTATAGATTACTCCCTTTAGATATCAGTGATAAACAACTTCAGTTTTCTTCTCTCTAGTCTTTTGATATTTCTCCTGGGTCTCATTTAATTCACCCACTTAACTGGCCTAAGGCATTTTTCTGTTTAGGTGAGATCGGCAAATGGCAACCCTTTCCTCAAAATCAAATACATAGAACTTGAAGCCAGCCAAGTTATTTTGATATAGGAGGCAGAAAACCCCACAAGCACCTCTTCTTGTACATAAATAATCACAACATGTATAAATCACTTTTGCTATCATTTTATGAAATAAGATATCTTCAGCATTAGGCAGTCACCTCACTGCCTGTTGTAGGACCAGCCCCAGCTTCCCCCAAATTATGGTGTCAAAATTATTTCTCTGTGCCCTGACATCACTGAATGTATTTCCTTCCATTTTCCAAAAGCTTATGTAACCCTGGATAACTGACCTTTCAAAATTTCTCTGTTGTTATCCTGCTTGAGATCATCATTATACATCTGCTCCACCATCCAGAGTCTTTTGAAACTGTCCTGTTTTAAAAAAAGATTGCCCTTTCCCTTTTGTTCCTATCAACTGGAACTGCTTGTCAGAATACTATTGCAAGACAAGCTGTCTTGCATTCTTAAAACATTTCCCCATAATTTGCCATTTCTGTGAAGTGTTTGGAACATGGCCCCATCAAACCAAATTCCCAGATAGTTGTGTCACAAGTGTAGGTGTATGTGCCTTCAAGCTGCATGTTGGCTTATGACAACCCCGCCAATTTCCGAGGGTTTTCTTAGGCAAGGAATCCTCGGAGATCATTTTGTCAGTTCCTTCCCCTGCAATATGCTTTCAGCACCTGGGATTTTTTCGCAGTCTCTCATCCAAGGACTAACCAATGCTGACTTTGCTTAACTTCCAAAATTAGGTGGAATCTGGTGTCTTCAGGGCATTTATGTATACATGTATGCATGTATTTATGCTACATCATAGCGTAGTCACCATTGTTTCTATACCTTTGTTCAGTTTTACAGAAAGTACTCAGCATTTTCAAAAGAAAGAGAGCTGCATATAGGCCTACATGTTACAATAGCTGTAAGGTATTCCCAGGAGTTCTGTAGTGCTGTGACTCATCAGAGCACTTTAACAAATACCCCATAAGAGCAGTTAATATATTACTGGAGAGTCGTAGGTGGGAACTTTTTCTGATGCCTACAAGACTGGGAAAATACATTAATTCGGGCCAAAGGAAGACATGTTGGTTGTGTGCAGCAAACAGATAACAGTTGTGATTGTATTGTACTTAAAACTTGAATGGTCCTAGTCTGAAACATCAGTGCCGTCTGAAAATTGAGGTGATTGCATGACAGATTAATGAGGGCAGTATGAATCTTTGCTCTTAGTTCAGCTTTAAGTGCAAAGCTTGGTTGCATCTCCTCGAGTGATGCATTATCAGTCGTATTATCTCAAAAACAATGCCAGCCATTGAACAGATAAAGTGTTTCAGAAAATTATCTAAGAAGGACATAAAAATCAAGAGTAGGGGTGATATATGTATAAGTCTGCAGAACAATTTTTCCACCCGTATTAGTGTTTCAATGTTTGACATCGGTAGAATATCATAAGTGATATACAGTCTAGTCAGGAAGGGAAAGGGGCTTTTCAGTACTCTTAGAGACAAATTTGAAAACACCGTTATTATAATGATATCAATTGATAATGAAATGTTATTACATTTTGCAACAAATTATTAGCAACCAAAATTTTATAGTTTTACTCCCTACCCCCAGAAAGTCTAGAAAGTAGTTTGTAATAATATAGGGTGAAACATACATGAAGTAATAAAACAAAAATAAAGCATAAAAACATTAATCAGCAGTAAAAAAAACAGTCAGATGTAACAGGTTTCTCTAAATGGCAAAGACTAAATTATCCTTCTAAATACAGGGAGGAAGGGACAGAGAGCCAAGAGAGATTCTTATAGTAAAGTGTCCCAGTCATGTGTCTTTTACAGCTTTAGAGGGAAGTACTAGCAATTTGAATAAGTAATAAATAATCAAAACAGAATTTGTGTAATGTGGCTTCATCATTCACTTGCTTGATTTTATGTTGGCTGTAGCTTCTAGATAACTGAGATGACCACATCTCCAAATTATTTCAGCAATCCTGCCTGAGTATTCATGTCTCATGGTTCTGGCTCTACTTCTGTCTAGTAAAAATGGCAGCTCACAGAAGGTATTATTTAAAACCACTCTAGTTAATAGCATGGGGATGTTAGAGTGAACCCAAACTATATATCTGCTCTTTCTGGGGGAGTACAACCTCATACAGAACAGTACAACCTTATGCAACAACTTCCTAGACTTCTGTCCATGGTGCTGAGATCAAGCATCAGGTTATGAGTCACCATCCAGCCCATTACTAACTCCAGGAAACAATCAGCACCTGCAGAGCCTTACTCAATTGAGAGGATTATGGGAAACAGAGCCCTGTGTTATTAGAAAACTGGTAATATTTTGCTACTCGAAAATCTCATCCAGAGGTTTCATAAAGATGTTAAGATGTACAGCAAGTAAGATACTATCCTGAAGGATTCCACAGCTCACCTACCATAGAGTCAGTTACAATCAGAACCACAGAGTTGGAAGACACTCGAGCCATCTGGTCCAAACCCCTGCATGCAGGAACACACAAGCAAAGTTCTCCCATCTGGGCTCGGTTTAAAAGTCCCCAGAGAAGGAGACACCTGGAGGCAGAATATTCCATAGTTGATTAACTTACCATCAGGAATTTTCCCCCTTATGTTTAAGTGGTATTTTTTCTTCAGTTTAAATGTCCTAGTTTCTAGAGTAGCAAAAAACAAGCTTGCCCCCCTTCTCAATGTGACATCCTTTCAAATATTTAATCATGGCTGTCACGTCTCTAATTCCTCTTCTCCAAACTGAACATACCCAGCTCATTAAACTGCTCCTCATAGGGCTTGGCTTCCAGAGCTTTTACCATTTTTGGTGGCTATTCTCTGGATATATTCAAGCTTGTCAATTTCCTTCTTAAATTAGACTGGACACAGTATCCCAGTGAGGTCTGACCAAAGAATAATAGAGTGATACTATTACTTCCCTTGATCTAGACACTATACTCATATTGGTGCAGACTAGATTTACATTGGCTTTCTTATCTACTGCATCACATTGTTGACTCAATTTCAGCTTTACTAAAACATCCCTTTCACATGTACTGGTTTCAAGCCAGGTGTCACTCATCCTGTAGCTATGCATTTAATTTTTTCTGACTGGGGCTCCTTCTACACTGCCATATAATCCATATTATCAAATCAGATATTCCACATTATCTGCTTTGAACTGGATTATATGAGTCTATATTGCCATAGAATCCAGTTCAAAGCAGATAATCTGAATTTTATATGACAATGTAGAAGGAGCCTAAGCGAAGTATCATATATTTCCCCCTGTTGAAAATCCTTTTGTTAGCTTTAGCCTAACTCTTTAGTCTGTTAAGGCCATTTTGGATTCTGATCCTGTCCCCTGGGTATTAAATTTATTTATTTATTTATTACTTATATCTCACTTTCTCTCTCTTAAAAGAGACTCAAAGCTATCCCTACCAGCTTGGTGTCATCTGCAAATAATCATGCCCTCTATCCCATCACATTAGAGAGATTAAAAACAATAAAAATGATTGTTGGGGTTATGTCCATAGCAAAAGGAAGAACATGAAAATGGCTACTGTGTACAAGTGATGGCAAAATGCTGACAGGGAATAAAAAGGCAGAACTATTCAAAACCTTCTTTAACTCAGTCTTCTCCCAAAAGATAGAAGCAGATGTTACAGTAGGGGAAATGCAGTGCAGAATAGGTAAAGAAGCAGCACAGGAATATCTGGCTAATCTACATGAATTAAAATTCTCCAGGATTAGATAAATTACATGTAAAGATATTGAAAGAAGTGGCAGAAGTAATTTCAGAACCATTGGCAATCATCATTGGGAACTCCTGGAAAATATGAAGTTCCAGCAGGCTGGAGGAAGACAAATGTTGACCCCATTTTTAAAAAAAATGGGGGAGGGGAGGAGGGGCATCCAAACAATGATTGAAATCAATACCTGGAAAGATTCTAGGACAGAGAGTTAAGAAAGTACTTAGAAAGGAATGCCATCCTCACTAAAGGTCAACTAGAGATTCCACCAGTACTGCTTTCTGAAATTAATGGACTCACCATACTGCTATGTCCCTTGCACTAAGCCATAGAAAATTTTTAAAGGATTCATGGCTGAAAGAGGAAAAACTACTGATCAGCAAAATCAACAGGGATGCAGTTTCTCTGTGTTGTATTCTGCTCCCAAGTGTAGTTAAGCAGCACCAAGGAAAGACCCTGGTGAGCAACTTGTTCTAGCAAGTGTTTTGCACTTTTATATTTGGGGGAGGATAATTTGACACTTTGTCCTTAGAAGCCTTCTTTTATTGTCCAGTCATCTCATGACCACTATGAGTATGACCTAATCATAAAGTGTACAAACACTTCCTCTATAATACCTCAAAACATTATGTAGACAGTGTGCCTCTGTCACTTTCCTTCCTTTGATCATTTTTGCTGTAGTGGGGTATACTGTGAGTTTTAAAAGTTGCTATTATTGTTGTTGTTGTTATTATTATTATTAATGCTTTATATGCCACTTTTTCTCTCTTAAAAGAGTGAATTCTGTACTCTGTTTGCTGTCCTAATAAAAATACCATCATGATATGGAACATCTAATCTAGAGATTCTGTTCAGATGAATTCCAAGACAGGTTATCTGTGTCTGCAGTGATTCGTGTTTTGATCATTTTCTATGTTGGCACATAGATGGATTATGACATGTCGACCATTATTGAAGTTGTTAGTTTGTATTCAGAGGTCTCTGATTTAAGGATAGGAAAAAACACCTCTACTCGAGAAGGCATGAATCATCTGGATTTTCTTGATCAATATAATTCAGATAAAGGCAGATCATACAAGAAGTGTCCAAGTGGTTGGGTGAACTTTTTGGAATGTCTTTTGTACTTCCTCGGGTTGCATCAGACAAAAGCAGATCTCATAACCAAACTATGGAGTATTCTGGACACTCCCATGGAACTATATTTATTGCAGTAAGAAGGCCAGAGCAAATGTGAAAGCTTTTACCTTGCCACCTCCTTGTATTTCTTTCAGTTGCTCCTTCCTATCTTCCATATATCATAGCCCATAATGTATAGAAAACATGCATTTTCAAAAAGTGCTTTCTTGTTTGTGGGTCATCCTATTTTAGCAAGACTCCAGGAGGGAATCTAAATGTTCAGCTCTCTAACAATCCTCTATGGGGTGTACAAAATTATCTTGCAGGATATACAGTGATTGACCTAGTTTTAATACTTTTGAAGTGCATGGAATTAAAACAATGAAAGGACAAAACACTTGTAAGTTTATAAAATACCATAGGCTTTCCCATTTATGGAAAGCAGGTCTCACTGCATTCTATGTAGCATGCATTTATGGACCTGAAATTATTTTTAAATAAATGAAACCTTTCTTTAGGAGTTTTATTTATGAAATGTATACTTGAATGAGGCTGAGGGACACCAAATCTCACTAAGATGAATGTATGTAATACTTGGACAGAAGAGTGCATTGTTTATTAGGAAAGCTATAGTCCACACTTATAATAATTAGGCAGAAGGTTAAACTTTTGTTTTATTCAACAAAAATAACATTGAGTCATTTTTATATGATAGCCATATTGCTTTATTTGTGTTATTATTTTGTTGTGGTTCTCAATTAAGGTATACAGTCAGAGCCGGCCCTAGGTATTTTTCAAGTGTAGGTGAACAGAATTTTAACACCCCCCCCCCCCCACCCAAACCAATCACTGAAAAATAAAAGTGTTGGATAAGCAAAAATGTTGGATAATAAGGAGGGATTAAGGAAAAGCCTATTAAACATCAAATTGCATTAAGATTTTACAAATTAAGCACCAAAACATCATGTTTTACAAGAAATCAACAGAAAAAGGAGTCTCAACTGCGCCCCCATATGTTTTGCGCCCCAAGCGACCGCTTAATTTGCCTCATTGTTGGACCGGCTCTGTATACAGTGTTCCCTCACTTATCGCTGGGGTTAGGTTCCAGAACAACCTGCAATAAGTGAACATCCGCTAAGTAGGGACACTATATTTATTTTAATACTTATGAATTATTTTAGTAGTTATACACTATTTTTAGTCTTTATCAACCAATCGTGTGTTGATAAATCGCCTCCTTCTCCTCCCATTGCCGCTTGGGCTCCTTTTCTCTCCCTTCGGCCTCCCATTCCTCCTTTCCTTAGGCTGTAAATTGTAATTTTTTATGATTCATAATATTCTTTTAGAGTTTATTGAAAAACCGCAAAATAGCGAATCCACGAAAAGTGAACCATGAAGTAGTGAGGGAACACTGTAGTCCAGGAAGTCTTGATTGTTTCAAACTTTTTAACATTATGAATAATCCAAAGAAAAGATCATATGGATTACATAAACATTTTTAAAATTAAAAATCATGTGGAAACAGGAAACAAAAATGAGACTTAGAGTTCTTAAGTAATTTTGTAATGTTTTATTACATTTGCCTTTATTTTTATTCCAAATTTCAATTTCTATGATTTTGTTAGTGACATTGCCCAGTTTACATTTCCTCATCCTGCAAACTCTTTCTCCTCCTTGAAGATGAAGGCAGTTTTAATTCTGAACTCTACATTATCGTGAAACAGAGAAGAAAATGATAATACTGAAAAGTTTGCAAGTAAATTCTAATTGAGGTATACACTGGCCTAGAACAATGTAACCAGTTTTTATGCATTGTCTGCAATTTTTTTATGGCAATTTTGTAAATCTGCACGTCACCTTCATGGTAGAATGTGTTCCAAGTTCAATCATGGGTCAGTTGCCATCTCCCAAAAGATAAACTGCTATACTAGTTACAGAAATCAAATGACTAACTAAAAGAAGCTTAATATCATTCAGTTATGTAATATTTATTTTCAAACAGCATGAACACAGTGCTTTCATAATACCTAGATAAAACCGAAAGGCAGTAGATTCTAAATAGTTGAATAAAGTACTTCTTCTTAGAATATGTGATAGCCAGTACTTATGGTTTACTCCACAAACTGTTTGCTCACATAGTGTTGTTGGGATCCTGTGCACTGCCAACAGCACAAATCTATCATTTCAAATATCAAATGGCCTTTCAAATGTAGATTTGTCAAATTCCTGAATCTTTCAAACTCATTATTTGTATTAATCTGAAATCTTGTTGTAGGCATGAACCAATCATTATAATCTTCTGGGTTCTGATTAAGTTTGGGGCTGAACAACTCTTACCCCACAATGCTTTCCTATATGCCCTTGATTATGTGTGTGTGTGTGTGTTTGTGCCTTCAGATCACTTGTTGATTTATGGTGGCCCCATAAATTTGAAAGGGTTTTCTTAGGCAAAGAATGCAAAGAGGTGGTTTTGCTAATTCCTTCCTCTGAAATATAGCCCACAGCACCTGATATTCCTTAGTGATCCCCCATCCAAGTGAATTTGCAGCCTCCTACACTCACCTATCTATACATATTCTATTTATTTTGACTATGCCAGTGGTGATAGGCATATTGATAGGATAACAACAACAACAACAACAACAACTTCTTTATTTTTTTATCCCACCTCCATCTCCCCGAAGGGACTCAGGGCGGCTAACATAGGGCCAAGCCCAAACAATTGCAATAAAACAGCATTAAATACAAACAAGGCACACAGCAGCATCTAATAAGTGCCCATACTGTAGTGAAATAAAACAAAACATAACAACAATGGCATACTAAAATAAAGTATAAAAACATTACAAACTTGGAATAAAAACAAGCTGGGCCAAAATGCAGAGCACAGAAAATGTAAAACTCATGGATGAGGTAGATAGAAAAGATGGTGCATGTAGTAAGAAGTTCCTCCTCACTATGGGCCTCCAGTGTTAGTTATTGCTATAGCAGAAAGCCAGGCATCACTGTAATACAAGGGGTATTGTCTCCATTTTGCTACTTTTAGTGATGGAACAGCAGAATCTCATTCAACAAATAGGTAGTAGAAATTGACACTAGTATCGGATTCCATCATGCCCATAGTTTTGGGTGCAATAGAATAAGCCAATTTCATATCTCTTTCTAACCAAATAATTTATTAGATAGCTGTACTCTTGGACAGACCAAAAAGGGCAATTAATATGTTATTATATTTATATTAGTTTTTAAAAACTTAAGTAGAATATTCTGAAATCCAAGCAGAGGAAAAACATAGATTATTAAGATGGTAAGCAGAAATATCTGATGGAGGAGTCAGAAAGATAAGAAAGCATAAGGAAAAGTTAAAATTTCCATACTGACGCTTTAGTGTCTCCAGTATAGTACACTTCTCCCCCACGTATTCATGAATTCAGTAACCATGCTCCAAAAAATATCCCCCAGGAGTATTTGTGGGACTCTCTAGGTGAGTGGTTCTCAACCTGTGGGTCCCCAGATGTTTTGGCCTTCAACTCCCAGAAATCATAACAGCTGGAAAACTGGTTGGGATTTCTGGGATTTGTACGCCAAAACATCTGGGGACCTACAGGCTAAGAACCACTGTTAGGTCCTTCAGCATGGTTTTATGGTGTGCTTCTGGGACAAGTATAGTAAAAAAATATTGAGTTCGCTATTATCCTCTGTTTCCGGTATCCATAGTGTGTGTGTGTGTGTTGGGTTGTATTTGACCAATGATTATTTTTGTGCACAATGAATTTATTGTTCATGTGTTTCATGTAAAAGCAGAAACAAGACACTATGTGCAACCATATTTAACTGTACGTTTTGTGTTCTTAAATATGAAAGTCAATATATAGACCATAGTGGCCATATTAAAGTCACTGATAGTTTGAACCCTGACTTATTTTGTCAGAATCTGCTAGTTTAAATACTAATTTATTTAGAGAATGGAAAATTGTTTCTTAGTTTAAAAAACTTAAAAGAACATAAATAATTTAATCTGAAG